>NC_090443.1:720353364-721603364 GCF_031143425.1 Pleurodeles waltl
TTATCTGATCTGAATGTTTTATGCAAGCTTAACACACAACAAAACTAAACTAATCTAATCTAAACACAACAATGCAGATGTTGTTCAAATAGCTTAATCGTGACCCATGTAAATATGTTACATCCTTTACGTATTTATTTTATACAGTTTTTGTTTAAGCCTCACTATGCTTAACCACTACTAATCCCTTCTGATCCTTCGCCTCACTATTGTGCCATCAGTTTTCATTTAGTTTGTCAGTTTATGAGCTAGACTGTCGCTTATTCAGGTGACGTTTCTGTTTAGAGGTGTGGTTATCTTCTCAGGTGTCTTGCATCTTCGTTGAGGCAAATGCAATGATAGGTATTGCAGGCCCACTAGTTTTCACAATGCTCTCATTAATGCTTTTGGATTTCACTACTATTTGGGACATTCAGATAACCCTAAATCAGCTGCAGCTGCTAGAGCTGATAAGTAGTGGTTGGGTGGAGGAGAAGGAGGGTTAAATAATAAATAAAATAAAAAAGCTACTTACCTGCCACTGCTGGCTACCATCCTTCTTCATCATCTCCAATCCAGATTACCCAAGGGCTGGAAAACACTGCACAGGCTCCCAGATGTCAATCAAGACACTGCTCTCATGCTGGTAATACTGTTTACCAGCATGAGAGCAGCACCATGATTGGCCCGAGCAGACTGGTTTAACACTTGCTCAGGGCCTGGGAGCCTGTGCCTCTTCTCCACCCAGCTTTGATGCACAGCCATGTGGAGAGATTTAAGTTTGCATGTTGGTTTGGCCATCCTCGGACAGCCGGCCCAACCGACATGCACACTGGGCGATACACAAAGGCAAACTTACACTTTTGGTTACGTTTAGACGAAAAGTGTAAGTTTACAAAAAGTAAGTTATGAGTAATATATTTATGTCCACACTCAGGGCAGATCATTCGCACTAGGGGTGGATCATCTGCACTCAGGCCGGATGAGGCCAAAATACATATTGACACATCTGTGTAAGTGCCACCATCCCCCACCCAGCTCCAGCTGAACCTCCTCAGCACCCACCCAATCCCAGCCTTGCTGCATTCATAAAAGCAAAGCTGCCAGAAACAACCCCTTTCAGACCTTTCAATATGTCGGTAAATGTATTTTTTGGTTTGCCCCTTGCTATGAGACAGGATTATTTGAGGAGAAAGAGGAGTAGAGTAGAGAGGATCTTCAGACAAAGGATCAACCTCTTTGGGATGTCCAACCAAGAAGTCATTGTCAGATACAGTTTTCCCCCCCAATATCATCTTGGAAATGGTTTGTGAGTTAGAGCAGGATCTTGACTCTGTGGCCTGCCACTCCCACGCCATCCCAGCCTATGTCAAGATCCTAGTAGCTCTCCATTTCTTTGCTATGGAGTCATTCCCAAGGGTCTCTGATGACTTTGTGGTAATCTCCCAGGCAACCCAGTCCTGATGCCTGCATCAGGTACTGAACTGCATCAATAGGAGAGCCCATCACTACATCGGAAGGCCCCATACACTGGCTAGAAGGCAAAGGGGAGCTAGGGATTTCTACCTTATTTAACGTTTTCCACGCGTGCTCTTCATCCACCTCACCAAAATGCACACACCTTGTGCAGCAGACACAGCTGGCACTCCATCCACAAGCAAGGTGTCTGTGATGCCAGTGGTAGGTTCATTGATATGCATGCAGTGTTCCCAAGCATTACCATGACAGCTATGTATTCCGCAGGTCACCTCTTGCCTGGCCGATGACAGTGGAAGAATTAAGCAACATGTGGCTACTGGGTAAGTACCAAACACCACACAAGTATGATATGTATAATTGTGTTTGCACATGTGCACAACCATTAGACAACACTAATCCTCATGCCACATAAGTGGCCCCAACAGGCACAGTATGTGCCATTCCATACCGCATGTGCAGTAAAGATGCATGAGGGACGTTTACAAATATCACTCTATTTTCTTCCTCAGGTGATGGTGCATATACACTCTTCCCTCATCTCCTCACACCATGCAGACATGCAACCACTGTACCTCAGCAGAGGTACAAGAGGGCATACAGACCTACATGAGCCATCATTGAGCACAGTTTTGGGCTCCTGAAGTCAAGATTCAGATGTTTTGACCATACAGGGAGGGGTACTGCTGTACTCCCCTCAAGTTCAGTGCAAGATTATAGTAGCCTGTTGTGTTTTGCACAACATAGCATTAAATCATGGCTTACAGACCCTCAGCTAGGTCTGAATCTGGGCAACCGGGCCATTGTACAAAACAGAGTGCAGGGTTTGCAGGTGTGTGACCAGCTGGTTGACACTTTTTTCACCTTAGCACATGTTGTGTCATGGCCTTCATGTTGTTTGCAGTCTGTAGTCAATAATGATTGGTGGACTCTTAGCACTCTGTCAACATATGCCATCCTGAGACTACTTTGTAAGCCATAAATGATGTCTGTATACAACAGCTGTTCCCAAGACTCTAAAGATTGGTTGTGCATTACATCATGTGAACATGTCATGGACTAGCGTGGACAACGTCTCTTAGGACTTCATTGACTCTGGGGGTCAAATGTCTGCATGTGTGAGTCCTCCTTGGACAGTGTCACAAGAGGGCACTGCTTCACAAAGGGCCTCATCCATTGGGGTGAAGATGCTACAGCAGAGGTTGAGCACCTGTAACCAAGGGGGAATTCCCTCTATGAGATTTCATAGTGTAATGATCCTATCTCAAGTGCAATGATTGAGGGGTCTCTGCCACTTATGTGTAGGTGGTGGGTATGTCCCGACTGGCCATGGGGGTTATTGGGCTTCTGCCACGGAGGGCTGGAGGGGCAGGGGCAGGTCTCATTACTGTTTCGGTGTAGAACTGGCACAGCAATATGTGTCCCCCAGTTTCAAAGCAGAAATTCTGCATGATCCACACACTTGCTGTTGGAAATGGCATCTCTGCAGGGTCACACCCAAAGTTTCTGCCTTCCTCCTCCTCTTTTTCTGACCTCATTTATGCTGGCTTTAGGACTCTGGCACTTTACCACTGCTAATCAGTGCTGAAGTGCATATTCTCTCTCCCTAAAACATGGTAACATTGGTTCATACCCAATAGGCATATTTAATTTACTTGTAAGTCCCTAGTAAAATCCACTAACTGTGCTCAGGGCCTTTAAATTAAATGCTACTAGTGAGCCTGCAGCACTGGTTGTGCCACCCACATAAGTAGCCCCTTAATCATGTCTCAGGCTTGCCATTGCAAGGCCTGTGTTCAGTTTCACTGCCACTTCGACTTGGCATTTAAAGTACTTGCCAATCCTTAAACACCCCTTTTTCTGCATATGTCACCCCTAAGGTAGGCCCTAGGTAACCCATAGGGCAGGGTGCTATGTAGGTAAAAGGCAGGACATGTATATGTGTTTTACATGTCCTGGAAGGGGAAAACGCCTAAATTAATATTCCACTGCTTTGAGGCCTGCTCCTTTCATAGGCTAACATTAGCGCTACCTTCATATGCTGTTTCTCTTCACTTAAAATCCATCTGTGCCTTACAGCCTGTCTCCAATCCATGTCTGGGCTGGGCTGGTTGACAGCTCACCTGTGCATTTCACCCAACCTCAAACACAAGATACTCAGTCACACCTGTACTCATCTTCATACTGAACGGGTCTTCCCTGGACTGGAAGGGTGGAGGAGCCTGACACTTACATTTCAAAGGCTAGTGGCCTGCCCTCACTCAATGAACTGCCAAACCCCCTACCGGGACCCTTGCAGACAGACTTCTACTGAACGGGGAGCTTGTGCACTTCAAAACCTTTCTTTGCAGTCTCAACCACTTCAAAGGCACTTTTTGGTTTATAAACTGGGTCCCTGACCCCACCAACGCAGATACTTCCTGGGACAGACGCTCTGAACCAGATCCTGCAACCTGCCAAGAGGAGCTGCCTGGCTGCCCAAAGGACTCACCTGGACTGCCTTGCTGTGAAGGACTGCTGCCTTTATGTGGCCCTGCTGTCATGCTGGCCTCTGGCTCTGCTGAGAAGTGCTCTCCAAGGGCTTGGATTGAGCTTACCTCCTGTTCCTGAAGTCTCAGGGCCAAAAAGACTTCTATTCTGCAAGGAAATTCCTTCTGCGATGAAAATCGATGCACAGCCTGCTAGAATAGATGCACAGCTTGCCCAGTGGTTAAAGAATCATTGCATTTGCGAAACTGAAAAAACGCAGCACGCTGCCTGAGTGGAGATCGCCGCAGTGCATGCATTGCAACTGGAACTTAGATGCACAGCCATACCAGATCGACTCATCGACGAGCCGGAATGACGCAGCCCGACTTCCTGCATGAGGAATTGATGCAGCGCCTGCCTTGTGACAGAAACTCCAACGCATCACCACACTGGATCAACACAGCACCTGTGAGTTTGTCCTGCATGCCCAAGATTTCCATGCATCGTCCCTGGGTGTCAAAAGACCTCGCCTCGCATGGACAATCCAAGACTGCGTGCCGTAAATTGACGCAATGCCCTTGCAACATGGGATGAATCAACACATCATCTGTGCGCGTCAGGAAATCCGACGCAGACCTTCCTTTTTCCATGCATCTCCTCCTCTGCAGTCTTTGTGCATGTAATTATTACTAATACCAGGTACTTTGTGCCCCAAAGAGACATTAGTTGATTTCTAAAGACTCAAGACTCTTCTAATTGGAAAAGTGATATTTCAACTTGTGCTTATTGAATCTTGATCATTTTGACCTTACTTTGCTCAGATAAATATCTTATATTTTTCTAAACCTGTGTGGTGCATTTTTGGGGTGTTTTCACTGTGTTATTGCATGATTTCTTGCACAAATACTTTACACATTTGCCTTCTAAGTTAAGCTTGACTGCTCAGTGGCAAGCTATTAGAGGGTGGGCACAGTGTCTTACCCTGACTAGGATTGTGGTCCCTACTTGGACATAGGTGTATACCTCTACCAACTAGAGACCCCATTTCTATAATTTGCGTTTACTGCTTCTGTGTTGGGGCTGGTGTGACAAACTTGCCAGTGCTGCTATGGATTCCTTGAATTGCTCTGTATCTCTTACTCTTGGTGCACTTGTCACTATGGCCCTCTTTACAACCCTGGCGGTCGGTGTTAAAGAGGTGGTAATACCGCCAACGGGCCGGCGGAAACAAAATGAGATTACGACCGTGGCGGAAACCGCCAGCATAGAGAGCCACTTTAACACTCTGACCGCCACGGCGGTACAAACAAACAGCTCGGCGGACACCGCCAACAGACAGGAAGGAGACAAAGTACCACCCACCCTATCACAACAGGCATATCCGCCACCTTTTCTGGGGCGGAACCAACGCAAATAAAAACACGACGGAAACAGTACACAGAAGGGAAAACACTCACCTCTCCACACCCTACGAGGAACCAGGACACCATGGAGCCCGAATTGCAGATACTGACGGCAATGGTCTTCCTGCTCCTCTATCAGGAGCTCCAACGACGGCGGTGATGACCACTGTGAGTACTGCACCTACAAAAAGAAAAGAGAATAACACACACATGCAACACGCAACACCCCCAACCCCACCCTACCCACAACACCATACACATAAACACATGCTGCAACATTACATATACACTCCCCCCACCCCCCTGGAAGAACGCAAGGACAAAAGGAAATGATTTGAACGAATGTAATCATGTGAACTATCATTATCAAAATGCAAAATCCAGTATATACAATTATGTACACCAAATACACAAGTCCGGATAGTGCACCAATCATTGTCCGTGGACCACTGGGCCCAAAATGCATGGGCGAGGCCCACACTAGATACCTGACTCCAAACGGAGAGAACACTGGAGGGGGATCACATAGAAAATATACAGGCACCTCAGGGGGAGGTCGAGGGGGGGCACCTCAGCCTGATGAACGCACAATGCCACTGATCCACGAGGGGGCTCCATGTCCACAGTTTGGCCCTGGGGAGTGCAAAGCCACAGTCTCTCAAATCTTTCCAGTGGGTGGTTTGCCCACTGCTTTATCCTGGGGAGTGCAAAGCCACAGTCCCTCAAGTCTTTCCAGTGGGTGGGTTGCCCACTGCTGCATCCTGGGGAGTGCAAAGCCACAGTCTCTCTAGTGGGTAACAGTCTCCACTGGTTCTGGAGGGGGTATGGTGCCCAGAGTGCTTCATCCTGCCAAGGACTGAGGTAGTGGATGTGATACTCCACTGGTTCTGGAGGGGGCATGGTGCCCAGAGTGCTTCATCCTGCCAAGGACTGAGGTAGTGGATGTATCTCTCCACTGGTTCTGGAGGGGGCATGGTGCCCAGAGTGCTTCATCCTGCCAAGGACTGAGGTAGTGGATGCAATACTCCACTGGTTCTGGAGGGGGCATGGTGCCCAGAGTGCTTCATCCTGCCAAGGACTGAGGTAGTGGATGTATCTCTCCACTGGTTCTGGAGGGGCCATGGTGCCCAGAGTGCTTCATCCTGCCAAGGACTGAGGTAGTGGATGTATCTCTCCACAGGTTCTGGAGGGGGCTTGGTGCCCAGAGTGCTCCAAGTGCAGTGTGGCTGGAACAATACACTCGCCTGGGTGTGTGTGCCACGAGATTGGTGAGGTACAGGTAGCATGATACGCCATGGAGGCAGACATACCCCACACTGCTGCGGCTTTGCATTACATATGCAGGTGACAACTGTGATGACAGTGATGCTTCATAGAAACTGCCAAGGGTCCTGGAACTCACCACCAGCCTTGGACGACTGACCACTGGGGATGGTAGCCATGTCTGCGGTGGTGCCAATGTCCGAGGATGTCGCGGGGCCGCTGGCGGTGCTTGCGGTGCTGTCAGTCACGGCGGTGCTTGCTGCGGGGTCTGTGGCGCCAGTGCTGGCTGCGGGGTCTGTGGCGGCGGTGCTGGCTGCGGGGTCTGTGGGGGCAGTGCTGGTGGCGGGGTCTGTGGCAGTGGTGCTGGCTGCGGCGTCTGTGGCGGCGGTTCTGGCGGCAGGGTCTGTGGCGGCGGTGCTGGCTGTGGGGTCTGTGGCGGCGGTGCTGGCGGCAGGGTCTGTGGCGGTGCAGGTGGTGGTGTAGGTGGCGGTGATCTCCGCCATACAGGTTGGCGTCGACGTGGACAGAAGTTGTGACACTGGTCCCTCAGTCGGTGCCACCATGCCCTCTCCTGACCTTCCCTTCAGTTTTTGGCCCTCCCCCAACTTTAATGGTGGCGCAGCTGTCTTGCCACCATCCCCTTTCGTTTTCCCTGACCCCTTGGTGGCAGGTGTTTTCGACTTCTCCCTCCAGGATGTGGACACCTTTTTCACCTTGGCAGGTGGCGGAATGTCCTTGTCCTCACTCCGTGGCACACTGGCAGCCCTGATGGTTGGCACACTCCATGACCCCGCAGTTGCTGGCACCACTGTGCCTGGGGATGTGGTGGCTGAGGTGCTGGGCTGGGACCTGGAAAGCCTGGCCCTAGGGGAAGGACGGGGGGGAGGTGTAGGGAAGAGGTCAATGTTAGCTATGAAAAGTTTTTTAGACACACTGGGATGGGTAGATGGAGGGGGTTTGGGAGTGGAGGTAGAGGTAGTGGTTGTAGGAGGTGTACGTCTGCTGACTTTGGGTGAAGGTGCATGGGCTGGAGGCTGTTGTGAGGTGGATAGCTGTTGGGTGGGTGTGTGCCTGCGTTTGTGTACTTTGGGAGGAGGGCTCACAGACACACTGGTAGAGGACACTGGGGATGTGTGAATGGTAGTGGGGGTGGTGAGTGCACGTGAGCGGTGTGTGGTGATGGGCGTGCTGGTGATGGAGGTAGTGGCTGAGGATGTAGTGCATGCAGGTGTGAGTGGAGACGAGACTGGGGGGGACGAGGGAGACGTGGAGGAGGGGGACACAGTAGAGGTAGTGGATGTTGGTATTTGTGCATGGTTATGATGCTTGTGTGAGTGCCTGTGAGATGTGGGGTGCTTATGTTTGCCTGAGCCACTCTTGTGTGTTGATGTGTGTGCATGCTGTTCTGATGGTGTGCTTGGGATCGGCTGAGGTACAGGGGATTGGGTCTGGGTGGAGGAAGTTGGAGGGGGAGGCTGGACACAGGGACAATGGCTGCCATTAGTGCTGAGGCCAGAGCCTGAAATGCTCTCTGTTGGGGTGCCTGGCCAGAATGAATGCCCTCCAGGTATGCATTTGTTTGTTGCAAATGCCTCTCAACACCCTGGATGGCACTCAGAATGGTAGACTGCCCAACAGTGAGGGATCTCAGGAGATCAATAGCCTCCTCACCGAGGGCAGTAGGGTTGACTGGGGCAGTGCCTGAGGTGCCTGGGGCGAAGGATATGCCCACCCTCCTGGGTGAGCGGGCACAGGACATATGCTGAGGAGCTGCTGGGAGGACGGTGCTGGTAGGGGGGGTGGCGGCTGTACGTGTTGATGCGGTGGGCACAGAGGTGCTCGCCACCGCAAGGGGCTCCCATCAGAGGAGGAGTCGCTATCGCTGGTTTCTGCTCCTGTCCCCGCCGTGGAGCTCCCCTCGCCCTCCGTCGCACTGGTGGCTTCAGACTCCATTGTTTTGCCCTCCAGGGCCAAGTGGGATGAAGCTACCTCCTGCTCCGGTGCCAATGCTCCTCCGCCTGATGATGCTATTGCACACAAGAACAGGGAGACCACAAAAAGGTGGGGGAAGACAGGAGAAAGACATGTTCAGTGCATGCAACACCACTACTGTTGACAGACACAGCAGCCCTCTGCACTACACCAAGCACCTATAGTTCCTAGATTAATCACATGCCCATGGGGTACAAGGCCTAAGCCCGATTGCTGCAAACCTAATAGTGTAGATGGCACTAAGCACTAGTGGGGTTGGAGTGCCACAGAGCCTGCCTCACAAGGGACCTTTCCTACCAAGATCGCCCTGGCCTAGGGGAACCCACTGTCCACCTCCCCCACCCAGAAATCACGCAATGCGCGCAGAGTCAGCTGAATGAGAGTGTACTCACCCACTCCGCCGTTTTCTTGCTCCAGCGGCGCAGGTCCTCTCATCTTTTACGGCAGTGGGTGCTCCGTCTGTGGTGGACCCTCAGGGTCCAGACGTCCTTGGCGATGGCATGCCAAATAGACTTTTTCTGGTGGGTGCTGACCTAGAGGAATAGTACAGGGGGAAAGGAAAATCATTACCCGTCCGGACCGTCATACTTATTGACCCACGTTCCCACCCTTGCCCTGACGCACATACACTCACCGTCCGCACATGCAGGCCTCAGCCCTCCCCCCATTTATCTTCAATCCACACCACTCCAAACAGGTATTGCCCATGCAGCATGCTCACAGTGTACTCACCTGTTTGTCTGGAGGACCGTACAGTTGTGTGTACTGGGGGAGGACCCCATCCAC
Source organism: Pleurodeles waltl (assembly GCF_031143425.1). Taxonomy (NCBI): domain Eukaryota; kingdom Metazoa; phylum Chordata; class Amphibia; order Caudata; family Salamandridae; genus Pleurodeles; species Pleurodeles waltl. The sequence continues at coordinate 720,362,733 of NC_090443.1, forward strand.
TAGTTTCTCCAACTCCTCCAAAGTGATTCGCTTCCAGACATAGGTCACAGCAGCACTTGCAATGTAGGTCCTCTCCTGTTGAAGGTCAGGTATCAAGTGAGTGAACAGACAGAAAATGGCGGTCACGTCCGTGGCGGTGTGTACCGTAACCGCCGGCGTACATCGTCATTGGCTTCTCGGACCCAAGGGTCCCATGTTAACCAATGCTGGATTGCGCCGTGGTCTTCGACCGCCCACCACGACGGTGTACAACGCCAGCGCATTTACCTCATATCCCCTTGTCCCACCTTACAGGTCAGGCGGTCGCCATTTCAGGGGACCACATGGCATTAATATTAACTGCATCACACCAGTAGGTAGGTCTTGAATACACACAGTTACAGGCACATTGCGGATTAATAGATGTGTGCAAATGTCATTTTGTGATACCTCAGTGTTGGCTGACTCTCTGCTCGCTGTTCACGTCCATATGGCACGTCTGCTGGGGCAGGTGATGAGATGGCGGCATCCTCCGGTGTACAGACCGCTGGTGGACCTGTCGACAATGCAAGAGAGACACATAATAGTCACCTACAGACTTGATCGTGCAACAATCCATGAACTGTGTGCCCAGTTGGAGACAGACCTGATGTCAGCTATCCACCATCCCACAGGGATACCCCCTCTAGTGCAGGTGCTGTCGGTACTCCATTTCCTGGAAAGTGGTTCCTTTCAAACAACAATGGCCATTGCATCAGGGATGTCCCAGCCAATGTTCTCTAACGTGTTGTCCAGAGTGTTGTCTGCCCTGCTGAAACACATGCGCAGCTACAACGTGTTCCCTCAGGTGGAGGATTTGCCCACAGTGAAAGGTGACTTCTATGTCATGGGACATCATTGGTGCCATTGATGGGACACGTGGCCTTGCTACCTCCACAGGAGTGAACAGGTGTCCCTGTTCCTTTGGGGGGGAATAAAACATACGTAATCTTGCTGGATTACTTGTTCTTTGCGCTCAGAAATATGCATCAAATACATGTTATTACTATGTCTGGCAAATTTGGTTCCTGTAACATGCCCATTATAACCTCACACAGTTCAAGAACTATTGTAGACTTTATTTTTTCATTTGGGGGAATATACACATTCATGATATGTAAGGGAGTATTTGTAACTTCTATCCAATTATTCAGTTTTAGTACCAGGATTTTATTATTTACTATGGGTACCTAGACTGCTTCTATTCTTAGCGCTATTTCTATAAAAATTGCTAAACCTCCTTTTGGTCTGCCCTTTTTTTTGTTTTAATTGCCGGTCTGTAATATCCTGCATACCCTACTGTATCAAATGCTTCAATCGCCCATGTTTCCTGGAGGCATATTATTTGGCTTCCTTTTAGCATCCAGGCTGTATCTTTCTTCCTAGCTCAGTTGATGTTCCATGAGCTAATAACTAAAATGTCATGCCGTCTATTTGCCTCATTATACCCATTAGTTCATGTCCTACATTTTCCATGTAGTGCCTTGGTTATCCAACCTACGTTTACTAGTATAGGTCTTTCCTTTTCCTGTAGGCTGTGTGGTTGTTGACTCTCCTCTGGCTTTTCTATCCTTCCTCTCGCGTCTCTAAGAAATTAGTATAATTGACCCCCCACCATTGGTGGGTTTTACTTTCACAAACGGTTCAGGATGCATGTCTTTTGGGGGTAAAGATAATTGCATCCCCCAGGCTGCAAAAATAGCGTTTTCTCTCATCACTGATTGAGCCAGTAAGCTTTTTTGAAAAGAGGTCATGGTGGCTTCCTGCACCCTCCCCTCTGTTTGTGTCAGAAATTCAATTGAAACTATATAATTCAATGTTATTTTTAACAGTGATGGGATAGCATGCAATAAATTTAATATGTTACCCCTGTTCAAAATATCATGTGCACCTCTAGACTTATATATGGGTGTAAAAGTTAGTTTATTTGATACATTTGCGCTTTCTGTGTCAGAGTTCCGGTCTTCCATTTCCGTTGGACTTCTCCTTTGACCGTTTCACCCAAATCCTTTTTCCAGTTTCATACTTCCTTCATCTTCATAGCTGGTAGTCAGCACTTCATAACTTTCCCAATTTACACTTTGTACTTGTGATACATAGTCATTTATACCCAGGACTTGTAAAATCATTTCCATGTTGTTCACCTCGCTGTTTATCTGCTGATGTTGATAATTGATTCCTTGGTTTCTTGTGGTTCCCATACTCTTAGAAGCTTCAACTTGCTGCTGTCTTCGGGGTCTCTGTTTAGAGACTATGGCGGTCATTCTGACCGCGGCGGGCGGCGGACGCCGCCCGCCATGCGGTTACCGCCGAATGACCGCGGTCAAAAGACCGCGGCGGCTATTCCAACTTTCCCGCTGGGCCGGCGGGCGACCGCCAAAAGGCCGCCCGCCGGCCCAGGGCGAAAGCCCCTGCAACGTGGAAGCCTGCTCCGAATGGAGCCGGCGGAGTTGCAGGGGTGCGACGGGTGCAGTGGCACCCTTCGCGACTTTCACTGTCTGCAAAGCAGACAGTGAAAATCTGTATGGGGCCCCCAGGGGCCCCCCGACACCCGTTCCCGCCATCCTGGTTCTGGCGGTGAGTACCGCCAGAAACAGGCTGGCGGGAAGGGGGTCGGAATCCCCATGGCGGCGCTGCTAGCAGCGCTGCCATGGCGGATTCCCTGGGCCAGGGGAAAACCGGCGGGAAACCGCCGGTTCCCCTTTTCTGACCGCGGCTTTACCGCCGCGGTCAGAATAGCCCAGGAAGCACCGTCAGCCTGTTGGCGGTGCTTCCGCTGCCCTCCGCCCTGGCGGTCATGGACTGCCAGGGTCGGAATGACCACCTATGTTATCCCCATCGCTTGAGGGAATTGTGATTGGAGACTGCTCTGCTTTCTGCTGAGTTGGTTAGCTATGCCTTCCTCATGACACAGCTGTACACAGATAGTTCTTGTGATGGACATGTCTGACCCACGTTGTTGACACATAAATGGCCTACAACCACAATAAGCATTTGAACATTATCAACTAATGCCCAACTCAATTTAAATGTGGAATATGTCTTTAATTTTGCATTGTGCTGTGGAAGCACATGTTACAGTGCTCATAGGGGTTCTCGCTTGCATCTTCTCAGTTTTGGTAGTGTCAATTGTTGTGATGTGGCACATTTCCTGGGGTTCTTACTTGCAGGTTGGTGTGGCTCCTGTACAGGGTGGGGGTCTGCCTGGACAGGGGGTGACGGAGGCTGTACAGTGTGGGGGTCTGCATGGACAAGGGGTGTCTAAGCCTGCACAGTGTGGGGGTCTGCCTGGACAGGGGGTGTCTGAGCCTGTACATTGTGGGGGTCTGCCTGGACAGGGAGTGTCTGAGCCTGTACAGTGTGAGGGTCTGCCTGGACAGGGGGTGTCGAAGCCTGTACATTGTGGATGTTTGCCTGGACAGGGGGTGTTGGAGCCTGTACAGTGTGAGGGTCTGTCTGGACATGGGATGTCAGTCCCTGTACAGGGAGAGGACGTGACTGTGCAGTGGAGGGCATGTGCAAGGAGAGTGTTCCTGTCATGGATTGTTGGGGGCCCAGTGCAGATTGCCTAACCAGGGGTTGGAGTTGATATGGTGCAGATAGATGTGTTGGCTCTCCTCCAAGCATTGACTGTGAATGATTTGGCATCATTTTGAGTATGCCCTCCATCATCTTCATAGCCAATGCATGGTGTCTTGCACTCTCTTCCCTCTATATGGCCATGATGTCATTCAGCCTCTTCCCCATTTCTTTCCAGGATGTATCCATCCTCTCCAACACCATGGTCATTCTGTGCACCAGCTGTGGAAGTCAGCGCATGTCCTGATGTGAGGCAGACATGTCAGATATTGTATCCGCTATGTCACAAATATCCTGCCTCACATCTGGCTGCTGCTAGAAAAAATCTTTCTCTCACTCTCCAACATGGATATCTGCCAGCACTCTCCACCTGCGACGGCCACAGATGTGACCAGTAGGTTCACCAGCGGGGGGTCCAAGTGAGAGGTTGTAGGAGGAGATTTGTACCTAGGGGCTACCTGTTCCTCACCAAGGCTGGCATGTCCCTCAGATGTTGAAGAGAAGGCCTGAGGGACACCGTCAGTGTAGGAGTGTGTAGCGGAACCAATACATCTGACCTGGATGTGAGGGCTATGAAGAGGTGAGCTTTTGGTTGGTGTGTGTGTGGGGACTGGGCAAACCTTTGGGGTGTACGATGAGGCACCATGCCAACCACAGCAAGTCATAAACTTACACTTTTTATATAAACTTGGAACAAAACTTTAAGTTTACCTTTGTGAATCGGGCCCTTTCTGTGTGCACTACTCCCTGGTGTACAAAGGCTCCACCCCACACCATACTCGGCTCGCTCTAGGGCCCTAAGAAAAATAAAATGATAATAAAATGGCTTTATTATTATTTTATTTTTCACCTGTCCTTTTGCTGGCTCTCAGCAGGGGTGTGACACTCCTCCGCTATTATGGAGGAGCTGCTGCTGCTCTAAATATACATTATCACCCTCAATGACAGATACTCTTTCAGGTTTGGGCACTGCTAACTCTCCTTCAACCTTTATGATTGTAAAAAAGCTTTCTACCTTGGGGAGGACATAACATAATGACCTGTGTGTTGTAAATCTATCACTACAGTCACCATTGAACAGTTCACTCACTCAATGATTATGCTGAAGCTAATAAAAATGTATTTAAACGGCAGTACATGCACTAATGCAGACGTATTTACTAACACTTTATGCCAAGTTTGCACCACAAATGTGATGCAAACCTGCCACTAAATACTGTGGTGTGATAAACTTTTTAATATATATCATGATTTACATTAGAAAATTGCCTAAAGTCGCACAAAGTAGCACTATGCTCTACTTTGTGCTAGTTTGTGTCAATGGAGTGTACCATGAGTGATAGATGGGTATTCCTAATCAACTACTAATGAGCTTTGATGCAAAGTCAAGTATCATTGATAAAAATCGATTTGTTCCAAAAATGTATACCTCCTGAAGGCAGGCATAACAGTGGAACAACTTTTAAAAGTCTCTGGATTTTTGTTTTTATATGTGTGCTTTACTGTACAGATTTGTAATGCAAACATGGCACAAAGTATTATGCTGTGATTTACTATTCAACTCGAATCAGGATTTGTGTTGGATAGTTTCTAGATGTGACTCAGAGTTGAGCTATGTTCCTCTTTGCATTACTTTGTGTTAAGGGGTGTGTTCCATGGATGTCACATGGGAGTTCCTATGCAAACATCCATGAGTATTGACACAAATACCTAGCTACACAGAGTCATAAACAGGGATTAGCAGTTTAATCTTACCCCACTCGAGGCAGAAGTAATGAGTGGAACTGTTTTTACTTCTCCTCAATTTTCCTATGTTGCATGCATTCATTCTACAGCGCAACTACCAATCAGGAAAAGTGTTAAACGATAGATTTTACTGGGAGAAGACCCTTGTAGTACAATAACTGTTCCTTACAAAGGGCACACACCCTTGCAATATGGCACTATTGTGTGTGCATTGACACATGGCAGCCTAAATTGTACCACTGCAGAAAGAATGACTCTAACCATTGTGACATGCCAGAAAGAAAAATTACGCTAATGTATCAGCACATTTTTTTACGCAAATCTTGTTAGCGCCATATTTAGCAGCATTAGCTTAAAAGCAATGTATGGGCAAAAAAATTGAGAATTCAGGACCGGAGAGACCCCAGAGAGTTTCCAATGAGCCCAGTACGTGCCAGGAGGGACCGGCAAAGTCCCAGGCGAAGGAGAAATGGAAGCAGAGGTGTTCCTTTAGTGAGGGGGAGAATGACATGAATGGCATTCCAAACGCACCACACCCGCATGCACGCACACAGAAACCTACACACACACACCCACACACACACAACATACCACCCATCCCCTCCCGAGCACCCAACTTCCCTGCCTGCAGGGAGTCCTCTGGCAGGAGACTGGACGCGGCAATGCTGTCAGCAGCAGCGTCCGCCAGCAGAACACAGCCAGGCCGTATCATGGATCATGATACGGTCAGCGGCAGTCCACTGGTGCAGCGCTGCTGCTGGCAGCGGCGCCACCTTACCGCCGTCCACCGCAATGACTGTTGCTGGAATTTTGCCATCTTTATGGTGGAATTCCGGCTACGGTCAAAATATGGCGGACGGTAGGTAGCCACGGCGACGGTCTTGTGGCTGCCGCCGCCATGGCGGTAGGTGGAATTTACAGCCTTTGTCATAATGAGGGCCATAGTGCAAGTATCAAAAGGCCCTATCGCCACCAGAGCCTGACTTTTAGTCACACTCTGGTGGCGCTATGCACTATGCCATATTCACAACATTGCGTTAAGCCACCTTTTGTGGCTTACCTTTTGCAATCTGCCATATTCACAACGTTGCCGTAAGCTACTTTTTGTGGCTTAACACCACCTTGTAAATATGGCCCCTTCAAACGCAGCACCTTGCCTGGAAGGTGTGTGCAATCAGTGTTGCTGCGGCCGTGTAACAACAACACCCCTTGCATATTGTTGTTGCCCCGGATTTAAGAATTTGAGTAACCCTGAGGCTGCGAATAAATCCAATACCACCCCAGGGGTAGTGTTAGAATGGCACAACAAGGAGAAAGGCTTTTCTTCCTCCTCATGTTATTGCTCTTCCTATGTGTTCTGCAGGATGTAGCACACATAGAAAGTGAAAATGCCCAAAGAAAATTGCATTTTCTACAGGAAGTGCCTCTTCCTGCCCAAAATTACTCTCCCTGCAGAGCAACCATCCTTGCTCCAATGCGGGAGGATGTGTGCATTGGTGCTCAGCAGCAAATATTGCGCTAATGCAGGGACCTACACAAGGCTGCACCATATATGCCTAAAAATGGTGCATCCAAGCGTTTTGAAAATGACGGAGTGTGGCACTGACAAATGTCGCAAAACATGGCGCTCCGTCCTTTTCCCTGAATCCTGGGCAATGATGGCACAACACTTCAGATACATCCACACCTTCCCCCCTATATACACCACACATTTCTCAACCATCTTAGAAGGTGCCAACAACAACAACTCTCCTACACCTCCATGCACCATTTGGGAATGGACACAAATGTGAACATACACACCATATGGGGCATATCTGTGATCATTATTTGTGCTGCTGTACAAGTAGCTCCCATTTAACCATGGAACAAGGTTGTGTGTGTTATGGAATGGTTGGTGTTGTGCACAAAGAGACACCTTCATGCGTAAGAACAGCCACAAGTGGCATCAATGTCACACTATGGGCCCACTATTATAAGCCTGTAATACAACATTAGAATCATACAAATAGTTGGCAATGTGGATCCAAGATACCTAGACCCCTTGTTCCACATTAACAAAGTCACACAATGCATGCATTGATCTACTTCCTGCACATCCTTACACCACTATATGCCTGTGGCAGATATGTTGTATGCAACAAAATATCCCTTAAGCAGGGTGGGAAGAGCTAATAGGGCTGACAATCCATGAAGGCTGCACTGTGCCATCTAATTGCCTCATGCGTGAGGTCTCATAAAGGCAGATGACAAAGTGACACAAGCATTGTAAGCAATGGACCTCCCTGTGCTTTGCTGCACTAGTGCCATTATTCATGGTGCCAATGCAGGAAAGCACCAACATTTATGGCAAAAATCATTAGACTACTGTGGCAATGTCCCCATGGTGAACCAGGATGTGACTGATGTGCTTCCACGGTGTCAGTAGCTAGGGTAATGGACCTGCAAGGAAAAGGGTGGTGTTGGATCAATGCACCCAATACCTTGAAAGGTAGCCCTATGTGTGATACACATTGCAACACATAATAATCCACTACAACCTGTAGAAATACAAACTAGTCACACACCCACTTGACACACCTACACCACCCTGAGGTCTTGGACTACACTAAACCGAATCCAGATGCATGTACATGCATTGGTAGTGGATGTGCATGTAGAGCTGGGAGGGATGTACTTGCAGTGGGTATGACATGCAGGGCTAAACATTTAGGTATGACTAATGGGGTGGTGCACTGTGTGGGATGGAGTGGGGTAAAGGGAGCAAGGGTGAGGGGGTGAATTGGCATGCAGGAATGGGGTGGTGGTAGGTTGTTAATGTTGACTCATCAGTTTCCAGTCCTCCGGCTACTCCAGTGAGTCCCTAAGGATGCAGGATTGGCAAGACCTGCTCCTCCCATGCTGTTAGCTGTAAGGGATGAAGTGGGGGTCCACTGCCTTGATGCAATGGAATGCACCTTCCCCCGTAAGCCGTTCCACCCCTTCCGAATGTCGTCTCTTGTGCGTGGATGTGGTCCCACGGCATTCACCCTGTCCACGATCCTCCGCCTTAGCCCCATCTTCCTGGCAATGGAGATCTGCTGGAAATGTGCTCCAAACAGATGTGGCTCTACCCTGACTATTTCCTCAACATTGACTCGCAACTCCTCATTGGTGAAACGGGGGTGCCTTTGTGGGGGCATGGGTGCTGTGTGGCGTGTGTGTTGTATAGATGGTGTTGAGAAATGTGGTGGGGTGTGTGGTATGTGACGGATGAATGGGGAGTTGTGGTGTGTGTGTGCAGTTATCTCTGTGATTTGCTTGGCTAGCTGTTGCAGTCTTTTCGTGTTTGCAAAGAATTGTGGGTGGTATGGGTGTGTGTTTTATAGTGCTGTTGGTGGGTGTATGGAGTGTGTGTATCTGTGTCAGGTGTGCATTTTTTCTTTTGGCCAATGTTGTCTTGTTTTGTTTTTGGGCGGCCATTTCAGCCGCGGCGGTGTTCATCACCAATGGTTTACCGCCGTTGAATGTCCGCTGTGGTGATCTGCGGGTCTTTATTTGGAGGGCGTTGCTTTGGTGGCGAATCGGTATGGGTGGTAGTTCCCACAGTTCATCACATTTGTGGGGATTGGCGGATTTGTGGTTGTGTCTGAATTCTGTTGGTTTTGTGTGTGTGTGTCAGCCTCCATGGCGGTATGTTGGCAGCAGTCACCGTGGTGGTATGCAGTATTTACCACATATGTAATAATGATGCTAAAAGTGTGTAGAGCATTCAAATATCACAAAACAGTAATAACATAAAACAAAGAAAACTGTTTTAAAATCCAAAACTAATTTATAAAAATAGCAAATATTTTTATCTGTAATTTGACACCACAATTAATAAAATCAGATAAGGGGAACCGGAGATATGAATTTTTAAAGAATTAATGTTTTTTAGTGCATAGAAACTAAAAGCGCCAATAGGGAATCTGGTTGTACCTCGACCGGGGCAAAGTCAAAGTTTAAGGCCGACCGCTTTGGAGCCCTGCTCGGCTACAGCAAGCGGGAGACCTCGGTCAAAAGTTTACTTTGGGACTTGGGCCCATATTTATTATTTTATTGCGCCGCATGTGCGTCATTTTTTTCAACGCAAAGATGGTGCAAACTTAACTCCATATACATCTAACATCAAAAAATTTGAATTTGCACCATTTTTAGACGCGTGAACCTACCTTCGTCAATTAAATGCAAGGTAGGCGTTCCCATCTAAAAAATGACACTATCTCCAAAGGCCCATATTTATCCCCCCATGCTAAAATGACGCACGGGTGGGAGGAGGGGCCAAATTATGGTTCAAAGCTTGCTTTGCACCATTATTTAACGCTTGGGTCAGACGAGACATTTGGAGCTTGGGGAGGGCACCTGTGGACCCATTCCATGGTGTCTGACCATGGAAATGTGTCCACAGGTGCCCTCCCCAAGCCCCAGGAACACCCACACCTGAGGGACACCGGAGGATTGGGGACCCCATCCTAGGTACGTGAGGTAAGTAGAGGTAAGTATTTTTTTTTTATAATGTGCCATCGGGGGCCCTGAAATGAGCCCCCCTACGTGGCACAGGGTGCAATGGCTATGCCCAGGGAACCCTTGTCCCCTGTGCTGGCCATTGGGGTGGTGGGCATGACTCCTGTCTTTTATAAGACAGGTGTCATGTGGTATGGATGGTTTTGCATCAGAAAATTACACTAAGCTGGTTAAAGGCATTTTTTTTGCCTCTTACCGGCCTAATGTCATTTTTTGGTGCAAATCCCCCTTCATCTATACCGCCACCCTCACCTGGCTAATGTCATTTTTTTAACGCTAGCCCACCCTTTGTGCTGGCTTGCGGGATTCCAGTAATCTGGTGCCCGGCTGGTGCTCTGGAATGATGCAAGACTGCGTTATACTTTTTGACGCAAAACTGGGTTTATGCAGTTTTGCATTATAAAGTATAAATATGGGCCTTAATATTTTTCTTGAAGATTTTTCTCACTGGAGTGAAGTCACCAATCCGATCCAACCTCCCTGGAGCCATCTTCAGATACACGTGGCAGGAGACCTTGGTGAAGAATTCTACCTTCGGACCTAGTTCATTTTTCAGGATGGAAATCTTTGTCTCGACTGAAGTTGACTGTGTATACAACGTCCCTGGAACCGTCCTTGGATATGCTGTGCGGGAAGTCCCGGTCAACCTTTTACGTTCAGACGTTGGCACTTTTTTGGAGCTTTTTCCTTCAGACAGTGGTCGAGCAAGCCGATTTCAAGGTGAGGTTGCCAGATTCCCTTTCCAGGAGCCCCCGGTGAAATCCTTGAAGTCTGGGGTGCTGCAGGTTTTTAGCGGGAAACTTGCAAGTCAGGCCGGGTTGCAGTTGAGGTAAGTCGGCTTTTCTCATCAAGGTGGGTCGTTCCCTTTATGGAGCTTTTTGATCAAAAGTTCTCCAATCTTCTCCAAACTTCTGGATCTTCTTTCAGAAGGTCTTTGAAGGTTCACAGCTCACCCCAATGTACCAGAAGCTCTGTGTTGCTCCTTGAGGGCTAGGACTCCAACTCCCAGAATGCACCTGGGTCAAACTCTAAAATGACCACTGGACAAAGGTCAGCTCATCAGTTCCTGCAGGATTCGATGCACGGGACTCTGATTAGCTATTTTCACCTTTAGAAAGTAGGGAGTCCCTTCCTGAACATGTGGAAGCCAGGCAAAGTCATTTTTGTTGTGAAGCCCAAGTGTGCAGCTGGTGCAGTGTCCTGGTGCAGGTCAGGGGTCCAGCGGTGCAGTCCTACTTCTTCTGATGTTGTTCCTTGCAGGAATCCGAGGTGGGGGTGCAGCTCTGCCAAATTAATTTGTGCTCCTGGGTTGAAAAGCAGGCGGGGGCAACTGTCCAATCACAGACAGGCCACCACCCTCTTGGATGACCACTTCCTGGGAAGTATGGCAAAAATCAATCCCAGGGAGCAACATTCTTTAAAAATCCAAAATGTTAGAAATGTAATTTTGGTGGTTAGTTCTGGCCTCTGGTGTGGCTACAAATCCTACAACAAACCCCTCTCCTAATCTAATCAAGAGGGCACCTGGTTGTCTGGCTTTGCTGGAAATGGGAGAGGTCCTGAGCTGCTCCAAATGTCCTTCCCTTCATTGAAGTCCAGTTTGGCTGCTCTCCCCATCCTGTTTTCACCATCTGCGTGGGCAGATCTCCTCCCCCAGGCACTGTCTTTGTCTTCAGACTAGGCCACCTCATCAAGGCAGCCTGGCCAGGCTGCCAGAGGTTGACCAAAAAGAGAAGGGCACTACAGACCTGAAGTTGGCAACTTTCAGGTAGAGTTCTAAAATGTTTTCCCTCAACTAGTTATATTAACTTCAACAATGGCAAGGTGCTGGATTTATTACAACAATATGTTTGATACCAGAATTGACATAGTTAGTTCCTTTTGGGACCTGGTTAATTAAAATAAAATCTCCCCATTTTAGCCTTTGGAGCCCATTCACTACAGTGAGAAACCAAACAAATGTGGCTGTTTTACCTCACCAGGGTTTATAAAACAATTTGTATAAGGTCCCTGCTTATAGTTACATAGCACCCAGCCCTAAGGGCACTTAGAGCACACCTTAGGAGTGAATTGTATGTAAAAATAAGGTAGCTTAAGACTTTGGAAGTACTTTTAATTCCAAAGTCGAATTTGCATGTAACTTTAGTTTAAAAGCTGCCAGCATGACAGGCCTGCCTGCACTACCTATGCTGGGGTCCCTAAACCTACATGCTCTACCATATACTAAGGACTTATAGGTAGGTTGACATAGCCAATTATAATTAGTCTGATTTGCATATCCACTTTACACAGAACACTGGCCCTGGGACTGGTAAGCAGTACCCAGGGCACAGCCAAGAGTCAGTAACCACCAGTATCTGTCCAAAACGTTTGGGGGTGACCATTTCAAAAAGGAAGACTTTCCTACAATCATAGAAATTCGGCAGTTATTGTTAGAGTTATTTCAAGCAACTTTAACTTTGACCTAAGGTAACTATAACTCACGCCCTTACCATGCACAGCTAATCACTCCACATATTATATAATTGATGACACCTTCTATGGTATTTTTGATATTATCCCTGCAACATTTGCAATTAAATTATTGGTGATTTATAATTACCTTAGGGCGCGAGTAGAACTATAACGTCCTTCTAACCTTTGCTATTTTTTAAGTGAATTTCTATGTATTTTTTTTAATTCTATTTCCCATCTGTTACATCCCTGTAACATTTCATTCTCTCAGTGAATTTCTATGTTTTTTTTTAACGTAGAGTAATTTTCATTATTGTACATTAATTCAACCACTGCCTCGCATGGCCTTTGGCTGTGCACAGCGTTGCAGCCAGGCCCTGAGGCCAACCCCCCATAAGCACTCAACCTTGCACTATGCACGGCCTTCACCCATGCACAGCTGAGGTTGCCCACCAGACCTGCAGCCAGACCCTTGGCCAAGCCCCCTAACCACCTAACCCCATGCTGTGCACAGCCCTTTCGCCATGCGTGGTGAGAGTTGGCTGCTGCCTCTATGGGTGTGAGAATAGGTGTGAAGGGGTGTATCTGGGGGTGAGAGTGGCTGTGAGAGTGTCTGTCTGGGTGTGAAAGTGCGTACATTAGTATTTTTATGCGTGCATCTGTGTGTGCGCGAGTCTGTGAGTGGGAGCATGAGGATGACAGTGGGTCTGTGAGTGGGTGTGTAAGAGTCTGTGTGGGCCAGTGAGTAAGTGCATAATTTTTTGAGTGGGCCTGGGAGTGGGTTCGTGAGAGTCTGACTAGGGCTGTGGGTGGGTACATGAGGGTCTGAGTGGGTCTGTGAGCGGGTGTGTAGGTGACTGAGTGGGTGTGTGAGTGGGTGCATAAGTGTCTGAGTAGGTGTGTGAGTGGGAGAAAGACTGATAGAGAGAGAGAGAGAAAGAGAGCGAGGGGGAGAGAGAGTGTTTTTTAGGATTTGATATATGAGATACTTAGATATTTCTGGACCAATTGAAAAGAAACATATACTTGTCATTTACAAAGAGTAAGGTTACCTTTCGGTATGAGGCTTAAACAATTGTAGTTTTAAAAACGAGTGTGGCTGGACTTGAACCCTCAACGCACAGTGTGAAGGTCTGTGATCTTCACACAGAGCTATTCTATTTTTTTTTACTTGTATCTTTTTAGCCCTTTCTGGGCTTATTTTTATTTAAATTTTTATCTGGGACTGCCAGGGGAGCCTTAAAGCCTCCCCTCTGGTCCCATTGCTTCAGCAACCAAGGAGCTGCTTTAAGTAGCAGCTCCATGGTTGCTGAAGCAAAACTTTCATCTCTGTTCCCTGCATACACACCTGTGTGCAGTGAACAGAGATGAAAGGTCCACTTTACAGATCCCACTATTAAAAACTGGAGTGTTTGCTGTGACCTGGCTGCAGCTTCAAAGCTATATCCCAGGGATGGGCACCATGGAATAAGCAGAAGCCAACCCTAAGGGGGTGGCTGTCCCCAGGGCAATCAGTGGCTTCATGTGGGGTGCAGTGCAGCCCACCTACCAACCAAGAATGCCCCACTGAGGTGGTGGTCCCTGAGACTAGGGGGGTCTGGAACAGACCCCCTATCATTATTTTCCATATAACCCCAAGAAGGTAGTGGTCCCTGGGCTGCAGGGGGCCAGGAGCCCCCCCTATTAAAAAGAAAAGAGTATCCCTGGGAACTGGCCCACCCGGGAGGCTTTTTTTTAAAACAAGCGTGGGTACCCATGAAAATAAAAAAGAACTGCTTTGTAGCCCGTGGAGGGGGGGGGAGCGACTTTGGGACCCCAGAGCTAAGGGGTCAGGATGTTCGTACCCTGGCCCGTTTTGTATTTTTTATTCTACTTTTCTGGGACTCAGCTCATGGGGAGTCCCAAGATTGCTGCCAACACTTCCTGGTTTGAAGTCTTGTCAGCCAATCAGATCATGAAATCCAGAGGGGTCGGGAATCCTTTGTGTCCCTAGATATACAAATTTGGATTTCCTTACATTTCTCAAAAACTACTGACCGGATTTACACTAAACAACAAAAAGGGCTCTTTCTGGACCAAAATCTACTTTGGTGTAATTCCATCCAGTTGTTTTGGCGCTATCGATCTTCAGTTTTTCCTATGGGAATTAGCATTGGAAATGGTCGAAATTTCACCCCCCTTTATCTCGGCTCCCGCTGGCCGAACCACTGGACAGAGTTACACCAAATTTGGAAATAGGGTAGCTCCTGGTCCAGAAAGTAATTTTCTTGTTATTTGGTGTAAATCTGTTAAGTAGTTTTTGAGAAATTGAACAAAAAACACATTTGTAATCATAGAGATGCAAAACCTATGCAAACCCTCCCAATCTCGTGCTGAGATATGATTGGCTGCCAACACTTCAACAAGAAAGTGTTGGAAGCAATCTCATGACTTGGCTTCAGCCGAGTCACAGACAAAATGGCATAAATCTGTGAGGGGGGTTTGTGTGCCCCCCCACAGCCACGAGGGCCGCCACCTCCTTGAGGCAAAGATAGAATTGTATGAGGGGCCGCATGCCCCCCCCCGTAACCTCGGGTCAACCACCTCTGCAGGACAAATGTTGAATTGTATGTGGGCCGCGTGGCCCCCGCTGCAGTCCCGGCAACGAGCACCTCCACAGGGCTAAAATAAAAGTATGAGGGAGGTCTGTCATGCCCAAAGGTAACTATAACTCATGCCCCCACCATGCGCAGTTATATGATCAAAATTTTACTGCAGATGATACAGTGACATTATCAATGATGTTATCAAAGATGTCATGAGAGCTGCAATCTGTAGGATAATTTGAAGTGCACAGCAAGGGTGTAAGTTATAGTAACCTTAGGCCACAATTTGTAGTTACTTGAAATAACTCTAACTATACCTGCTGAATTTCTCTGTTTTTGTGCAACTAAATTCAGAACTTTACTATAATGACACTGTAACCTTTGTTTTTTTTCTTTGCAATTTTTTTATTTGAGAATTAGAAACATACATGAACACAAAGCACATTGTACTACCATGTGCAGTCAATACCAATACATAGGACATAAACACGGTCAATCAACAATTGGTCATCTTAGCCTCTTAGCTGCTGGGCCTTTCTCCCCCCAATGCTGAGCCCTTTTTGGCTATTTGGGGTAGTTCGCGCTTAGGCCTTCATATTGTTTGTCCACATAAGCTATCCACACCAAATTTGTGTCCTTTTTTCCAACATCCTAGGGGTTCTAAAGGTACCCAGAGTTTGTGGGTTCCCCTGGAGGAGACCAATAAATTAGACAAAATACAGCTAAAATTGTGTTTTTTTTAAAAAAAGTGGAAAAAAGGGCTGCCGAAGAAGGCTTGTGGTTTATTCCCTCAAAATGGCACCAACAAAGGGTTTACAGTGCTAAAATCACCATCTTCCCAGCTTTCAGGAACAGGCAGATTTGAATCAGAAAACCACATTTTCAACACAGTTTTGGCATTTTACTGTGACATACTTCATTTTTACTATTTTTGGTGCTTTCAGCCTCCTTCCAGTTAGTGACAGAATGGGTGTGAAACCAATACTGGATCCTGGAAACCTAAGCATTTCTGAAAAGTAGACAACATTCTGAATTAGGCAAGGCCTCACTTGTGTAGATCCTACAAGGTTTTCCTACAGAAAATAACAGCTGAAACAAAAATATTGAAATTGAGCTGAAAAATACAGCCATTTTTCTCCACGTTTTACTCTGTAACTTTTTTTCTGCAATGTCAGATTTTTTAAAGCAATATACCGTTACATGTGCTGGACTCTTCTGGTTGCAGGGATATATAGGGCTTGTTGGTTCATCAAGATCCCTAGGTACCCAGAGCCAATAAATGAGCTGCACCTTGCAATGGGTTTTCATTCTATACCGGGTATACAGCAATTCATTTGCAGAAATATAAAGAGTGAAAAATAGGTATCAAGAAAACCTTTGTATTTCCAAAATGGGCATAAGATGAGGTGTTGAGAAGCAGTGGTTATTTGCACATCTCTGAATTCCGGGGTGCCCATACTTGCATATGAATTACAGGCAATTTCTCAAATAGACGTCTTTTTTACACACTGTCTTACATTTGGAAGGAAAAAAATGTAGAGAAAGACAAGGGGCAATAACACTTGTTGTGCTATTCTGTGTTCCCCCAAATCTCCCAATAAAAATGGTAACTCACTTGCGTGGGTAGGCCTAATGCTCGCGACAGGAAAGGCAACATGGACACATCACATTTTTACATTCAAATCTGATGTGTTTTTTGGAAAGTGCCTAGCTGTGGATTTTGGCCTCTAGCTCAGCCGGCACCTAGGGAAACCTACAAAACCTGTGCATTTTTTAAAACTAGACACCTAGGGGAATCCAGGATTGGCTGACTTGTGGGGCTCTCACCAGGTTCTGTTAACCAGAATCCTTTGCAAACCTCACAATTTGACCAAAACAAACACTTTTTCCTCACATTTTGGTGACAGAAAGTTCTGGAATCTGAGAGGAGCCACAAACTTCCTTCCACCCAGCGTTCCCCCAAGTCTCTTGATAAAAATGGTACCTCACTTGTGTGGGTAGGCCTAGCGCCTGCGACAGGAAATGCTACAAAACACGATGTGGACACATCACATTTTCCTAAAGAAAACATAGCTGTTTTTTGCAAAGTGCCAAGCTGTGGTTTTTGGCTTCTAGCTCAGCCGGCACCTAGGGAATCCTACCAAACCTGTGCATTTTTTAAAACGAGACACCTATGGGAATCCAAGATGGGGTGACTTGTGGGGCTTTCACCAGGTTCTGTTACCCAGTATCCTTTGCAAGCCTCAATATGTGGAGAAAAAAAACTTTTTCCTCACATTTCGGTGATAGAAAGTTCTGGAATCTGAGAGGAGCTACAAATTTCCTTCCACCCAGCATTCCCCCAAGTCTCTCAATAAAAATGGTACCTCACTTGTGTGGGTAGGCCTAGTGCCCGCAACAGGAATAGATCACACAACTGTCCATGTTGGTCCTTAGATGAGGCAACTGTTGACCATGGAGTGATCCATTCCTGACTCAGGAACTAGGTATAGGCACTCAAGTGGGGTACTGTTTTTATCAGGACAGGTGACGAATCAGTGAGTGGTAGGAATTTTGTGGATCCCAGCATATTCCTGTGGTTTGTGTGACAGAAATGCAAGAAAATTAGAGTTTTTCTTCAACATTTCAGCTTTGCAGGGTATTCTGGGTAAGAAAACTTTGGGGACCACTCAAGCCACACCTCTGTGGACTCCCCCGGATGTCTAGTTTCCAGAAATGTTTGAGTTTAGTTTTTTTCCCTATATGGCCGCCGAACCCAGGACCAAAAACACAGGTGCCTGCCTTACAAAACCAGTTTGTTTTGTGATAGATAATTTTGATGTCTCCACTATACAATTTGGGTGGTGGAATACTGGCTGAACTAAATTGGGGAGCTCCCAAGAGAGGACTCTCTCTCTCTGTGCTTGCCAACGGAATGGAAACCCATGGATCACCGCCCTTGTGGTAATAATGGAGAGGGGTAGTGCCTCGCTCTTGTCTCAATTCGCTTGGTATTCGGATAAGAGTGGAAAATCCATCTATAATCTCTAGCAAGGCCGGACTGGAGCGCTTCAGGTCTGTTAAGGTGAGTAGTATAACATCCGCATATAAATAGAGCTTAGAAACTTCCCCCTGTACCGGTATACCAGTGAGAAGAGGAGATCGGCGGATGGTGGCCGCCAGGGGCTCCACTGCTAGGAGAAATATGAGAGGCGATAGCGGACACCCCTGTCTCGTCCCTCTGCACACCGGGAAGGGGTCGGAGATAAATCCACCGCAGTTGACCTGTGCCGTGCGGCAATCATAGAGTAAACGTACTTGGGATAAAAAGTGATCTCCGAGGCCAAACTTCTTTAGAGTGGCAAACAGGTAGTCCCATTCATTGCGGTTAAATGCTTTTTGGCATCTAGAGAGAGCTACGTCTGCCTGTTTGGAGCGTAAATAGGAAAGTACTTTTTTCTGCTCCACATATTGTATGAAGCCATTGACGTTCCAGGAGTGGATTTGGAATGGACAGGGAGGAGTGGTAGCCCTATTGGTCATGTCGTCAGTGTGCGTCTGTAGCTAGCAGAGGGAGGGGGGAGGATTGGAGGAAAAGGGCTGAGTTGGAAGGAGGACAATAAGAATTGGGGGGTTAAGATCAGTGAGAAGGGGGGGAGAAGAGAGAGGGGGGGTGCTGGGTGCTCACCTGTAATGATCCTCAGGGAGGAAATGAAATAAAATATAGCGAGTGAGGAACGGAAACAAGGTAGTAGTATAGGGGAAAGGGAGGATATGAGAGGAAGTAATGGAATAGGGAGAGAAAGATAGAAAGAGAAGCGGTGGGAGGAGAGAGGAGAGAGGAGGAATAGTAAAGAGAAAAAATGGGTGAAGGAAGTGAAGAGAACCTGTCCTTAGTGGGGAGAGGATCCGCGGGAGTCCGAAACTGTAAATTTGCGGGCCCAGACCTTAAGAGATCAAATGCCCGGGAGGGACCCCAATAGGAGGCGTGGAGCACCAGACAGGCAAGAGTAGGCAAGGGACAAAGGCCCGATAGGGGAATTCGAGAAGGGGTCAAGTAGCACCATGGGTGGGCCATAAGCCTGCAAAGTCTATTGAGACCATTAAAGTGAAGGGGTGTCCATGGCAAGAGGGAGATCTTCAGTCCTCTATGTCTCCCCGCCTCATCATGGGGCGAGGTAGTAAAGGGTAGGGGGGAAAGAGGCGACAGGGGCCCCAAAGGCAGGGGGTATATATATTAACACCACCCATGGTGGAGACCCATTCTCTGTGGCAGGAGTGATGAGCGGGGAGGGGGTGCCGTTAGTCTGGTATACTATGAGACCGTGGGGATAATATCAACAACGTCGACCATAATTCCTTGTCTGCAGGATATATTTTAACTTGAATGGTATGTATAACAGTAAAAGACAATAAAAGATGCAGCTGTAAACCTGAGATGAAAACCAAGCTAGCCCACCTCGATCATAGTGACTAATTTGACTTAAGGTGGAAGGGATCAGGTGAGGGTAAGAGGAGGAGGGAAGATATTAAGAAGGGATAAAGTATGGGGTGTCCATAAGGCAATATATCAATATAGCAAAGTAGCAGACAGCTAGGGTGGGCCGAGCCTATGGGCATTCAAAGAATTAAACAATGAAACAATGAGCAGGGGGTGGTACCGCGGGGCCCAGAGCATGTGCAGTTACAAACACGCACATAGACAGGAGGCTGGGTGCTTGCCACCCAGCTGGGGTCAAGCATATTGTTCACAAACCCTCAACAGCTCTCCATGCTTGCCGGACCCAGGATACCTCCAAGAGCTCAGGTGGAGGTGGGAACGGACTGCAGTGTAGAGTGAGATTTATCCCTGTCCATCTGCTGGGTAGGATGTGCCACTGCTAAGAGCGCTTTGCCTCTGTCATTGTGGGGTCTCGAAAGTCTTGCAGGATCTCTACCTCTTTGATGAGTCTCTCTACCACTGAAGGTCAGTCCTTCTGATTAAATGAGCGGTAGTAGTGCATCTGAGGAGTACTTTGTGTCAGTGGGCAGATTCTGAGGGGTCAGGCCCATAAAATGATCGTAGAAGGCTTTTGACTGTCCATTTTTAGTAACCCACATGTGTGCCGGTTCAAAGGGTCCATATTTCACCTTCAGTTGGCGTAGGCGAGGACTGAGTGATAAGAATACCTTGCGGCGTTCGTTTGTCTATTTTGAGAAATCCTCCACAATGCAAATCTCATAGCCGTCGGCTTGAAACGGACCCTGGGAGCGTGCTGCAGTAAGGAGCTACCGGGCTTGTGTATAGCGCAGGAAGCAGGTGATGACAGGGTACAGGCCATGTGGGTCTTCAGCCCGTTTCGGTCCTAGACGATGTGCCCTTTTAAACTCCAGTGGGGGGGGGGTCAAAGGAGAGGCCTGCTAGATAGATTAGGGAGTGTCTCTTTAAGGAAACCCTGGATATCCGTCCCTTTGATATGTTCCTGGAAGCCAAAGAAATGTACATTTTCCCAACAGCTCCTGTCTTCTAAATTGATGAGCTTGCTGCGGAGGAAGAGAAGTTCCTGATCCCATTCAGGTACAGTGTTTAGATGATCTCCCACTGCTATTACACTCTGTTCCCGGTCTGACACTCTGGATTGAAAGCCTGTAATATCCAGGCATATGGATTTGGCTTCTGCTGCCAGCGTGGATAAGGTGGAGTCCATCCCCTCTAGCTGGCAACCTACCACTGGGGATTTCTTGGCGTATGCAGTCCAAGGTAGTGCCTTGCTCCGGATATTGAGTAGGAGTGAGCAATTTAGTCGGCTGTGATTCTCGGAGCAGGTCAGCGGGTGGGTGTTTTGGAGGGCTTCAGACAAGTGAAGCTGTCTCGCTGGCTTGCCGGAGGATTTTTCACTGGACTTTCCAGTGGCCATTTCAGGACTGTATTCCCATAGTCTATATTGTAGCAATGTTGTGGAGGATAAGGCTTGCACTCAGTCATATCGTTGCACAAGAGGCAAAGAGCATGCTGTGCGCGGTGGAAGGCATCCTTTGCCAGACAGAGGGGAGAAGATGTCCGCCCCTCCCCTGTTCCTCACTCAAATGGAATATCAGGGTTTGACGACTAGCAATCGCTGTGCCAGAATAGGGATGGGGGGAAGGGGGGACTAGGGCCATTCCTGCCATTCCTGCCCCTGCTGTCCCGTACACCTATTCGAGTTGTCCCTCAGCTTTCCTCACAACTCTCACATATTGCCACTGCGGTTGGTGGGGATAAAAAGGGGGGAAAAAGAATAGTCAGGCTGCCGTCCCCTGATTCGTCACCAAGTCAGGCCTCTCCCTTACTGTGTGCAAGCCACCACTAGGCCATAGGTTCCATTGGCCATTTGAAGGTGCAACAGCCTTCACCGCTTGATAATGAGTACCCCCAAAGCAGGGGTTGTAGATGAGGATGAAAGTGAGTAACATGAGCCTCCTAGCACATCCAGAACATAAAGTAGACGTCAGTCAGGATGAAGCACTGTTCTGATGATGTCAGAGTCCAGGTTATACAGATGTACCGGGGGTAGAGGTATGCTCTGGTCTCTGGTCATCTCGCTTGGGCCGTGTAGATGGAGGGGGTCTTAATCCCTCTGTACACTGATGAGCTGAACCCTCAGTGATCCACTAATGCCCTATTATCTTCATGATGCTCAGGGAGGGGGGGGAAGGGGTGGCAATCCCCCAGCAATGCAACCAGTCCTGAGCTCAACAGCCTATCCCCTGTGGCTGAGCTGTGTCGATGTGCAAACACTGATGAAAAGGGGGGTACGCTAACTTCCAAGGGCACCCTCATATAGCAGAAGCAAGGACAAGGAGCTGCGTGTGTCCAGTTTACCATATCTTGCACATGTGGCCTCCATTGCATATGGGCACTAGACCCCACCCCTCCGGTCGCGGCACTCCTCCTTGGGCGGCAAGCAAGGCTCTCCACTGACGGCACCACCGACAGGGCGCAGCGCTCTCCGGTCTGCCTGCTGCATCGTCTTTCGCTGTGAAGGGGTCAGGCCAAGCGCGCCTTGGCGATCACGGCCTTCATGCAAGGCCACTGTGCTGTGCAGGCTGCAGGCCCAACCCCACTGC
The DNA here is from genome assembly GCF_031143425.1 of Pleurodeles waltl. Taxonomy (NCBI): domain Eukaryota; kingdom Metazoa; phylum Chordata; class Amphibia; order Caudata; family Salamandridae; genus Pleurodeles; species Pleurodeles waltl. The sequence continues at coordinate 720,384,725 of NC_090443.1, forward strand.
CGTAGCCCTTCACCAAGATCTCCGGTGAGCCTTCCCTCCTGTGAGGCCTCCCAGGCGGACCACCACGTCAGAACAATTCCCCAGTCCTCCTGCTACACTCCGTCGCAGTCCCCCTGCCTCCAATCGGGGCCCACTGGAGCGTGGTGCTCATATTTCAGATGGCCATCGTTCACCGTCGCCAGACCACACCCCAACCTTTGGTTTTGCAAGTACATTTCTAAGGTTTTTTTAATTTTATTTCCTAACTATAATGTCCCTGTATCCTTTGTTTTTGTCTGTTAATTTATATATGTGTGTGTTGTGTGCATGTTTGCATGTATATATATATAAATGCATGTGTATGTATATATATATATATATAGACATGGGTGTGTATATATATATATATATATCCATTCAATCTACAGTGAAAAGGATATTACAAAAAACTGTCATGTTTCCCTGAACTAGAATTATTAAATTTAACAACGACAAGTTGTTGGATTTATTATAACAATCAGTTTAATACTAGACTTGAAATGTCTCGCTCCTTTTGAGATTTTATTAATTAAAATAAAGTCTCCCCCCTTTAGCCTATGAGGCCTACTCGCTACAATGAGGAAAAAAACAAATTTTGCTATTTTCCTCAGTAGAGTTTATAAAACACTTTTTATAAGGTCTTTGCTTATAGTTACATAGCACCCAACTCTAGGGGCACCTAGGACACACCTTAGGGGTGACATATATGTACAAATAAGGTATTTTAAGACTTTGGAAGTACTTTTAATTCAAAAGTCGAATTTGCATGTAACATTAGTTTGAGAGCTGCGGGCAAAGCAGGCCTGCCTTTAAAATGACACTGGGCACCTCAGCAGTGCACCTGTGGGTTAACTGCCTATGCTGGGCTCCCTAAACCCATATGCCCTACCATATACTAGGGACTTATAGGTAGGTTGATACAGCCAATTATAATTAGCCTAATTTGAATATCCACTTTACACAGAGCACTGGCCCTGGGACTGGTAAGCAGTTCCCAGGGCACATCCAGGAGTCAGTCACCACCATTGTCTGTCCAAAATGTTTGGGGGTGACTAGGGCAAAAAGGAGGACTTTCCAACAAGCTTTCTATATCATTTTTCTCACATACAATTTGCCAAGGGTCTATGACGTGTTAGTACATTGCTTGACTTATATGCACATTTCTCATTGATTGGGTGTGATACACTTAGACATTCATGTGTATTGTTCCATGTATGTCACTCGCTTGCTAATATATGTGAGTGGCACTGAGGAGTATGTAATCAGTACTCACATGTCATATTGTCATTCAGGCTTAGTAAGCTTATCTAGCAGACACAAACCTACCATTCTAGGTACTTGCTAGCCTTTTCCTACCTAGCCCATACATCTGTACAGCAGTCTTCACGTATATTTCAACAACTGCTACAGGCATATGTCAAGCCAACACACTTGTGTGATATGTGTGTGACAATGTAAAATGTATTAGCTACAGACAATGCCTACATTCCACCACCACATTCATGTGGTAGTGAATTATTTTAAAGATTTTATTGACTATTGGGAAGATTACAGTAAAGTGGTGCAGCAACCAGTGCAGGGCCACTTTCCTTTCTTCCTTACCATTGTCCCTACCGCCAATATGTGTGTGCCGTATTTTAAAGAGTGTGCACCATTGGACAGGGTAGGGAGCAATAGCATTCAAGGTATTTGACACAATTGATGTACTGTTAAAGGCAGAGCTAAAATGTTGTCCCTTACCCTAAACGGTACTTAGGCCCTCATTCTGACCTTGGCGGGCGGCGGAGGCCGCCCGCCAAAGTCCCGCCGTCAGGTTACCGTTCCGCGGTCGAAAGTTTGCGGCGGTAATTCTGACTTTCCCGCTGGGCTGGCGGGCGGTCGCCTTCAGACCGCCCGCCAGCCCAGCGGGAAAGAGGCTTCCACGATGAAGTCGGCTCGGAATCGAGCCGGCGGAGTGGAAGCTGTGCGACGGGTGCAGTTGCACCCGTCGCGTATTTCACTGTCTGCGCAGCAGACAGTGAAATACATTTAGGGGCCCTCTTACGGGGGCCCCTGCAATGCCCATGCCAGTGGCATGGGCACTGCAGGGGCCCCCAGGGGCCCCGCGACCCCCCCTACCGCCATCCGGATCCCGGCGGTCGGACCGCCGGGATCTGGATGGCGGTAGGGGGGGTCGGAATCCCCTCGGGCGGCGCAGCAAGCTGCGCCGCCTTGGAGGATTCAATGGGGCGGCGGTACACTGGCGGGAGCCCGCCAGTGGTGCCGGTCCGACCGCGGCTTTACCGCCGCGGTCGGAATCCCCATTGGAGCACCGCCGGCCTGTCGGCGGTGCTCCCGCGGTCCTCCGCCCTGGCGGTCTTTGACCGCCAGGGTCAGAATGACCGCCTTAGTGTCTCATTGGTACCAATGGTGTGCCCCCTTTAAATAGCTGGTCTGAGCAGGTGTTAAAAGTAGCAGCAATATATGGCACAGTTGTTTTTGTTAGATTCCACTGCACCATTTTAGCTCCCCTCCTACCGGCTGTTTAACTCCCTTGCATACTTAATGCCTGTCACAGGCATTTTATGGCACAAGGTGTTACAAAGTGGTAAAATGCCTGACTTTCGCCACTATGAGTTTCTGCTGGTTAGATATTTGCGTCATTGGGGCCACATTAACGTAAGATGTTTGACACTAATGTTGTACAAGGATGCACTAGGTCCTCTTAAATCAGGGACTATGTTCCAAAGTTGTTTACAACTGTTGTGGTGTAGTGATGCTCTCTGAGATATGGGCAAGTTACAATTGGTATGTGATGGTGAAAAAGAGTATGCCTTGTACATTCTGAGTTTACTTGATTTTATTGATAATTTACATGGTGATTCTTGGAGTACAGTTCAATGTGAAAACGTTTTACACAATTAGTTCTCTTCGGCGTACTCCATCAGCAGCGTTTTTCTGTTTCCCCTTCTCCAATTGTACACCATTGTTGTCATCCTCCTCATTGGCGACATTTACTTGTTCATCCCAGGGGACACGTGTGTAGATAAATGTTGTGCAAAATGGCACACACAAGGATACTTTTGCAGACAAGGGGTGGTGCATATAACTGTCCTCCTCCTGTAAGATGTAGGCACCTTGAATTAAGGAGGCCAAATGTCCGCTCCACAACATTTTTGGTCCTTATGTGGGCTTCATTGTAGGCACGCTCTGCACCCGTTGTAGGACTTCCAAAAGGTGTCATGACCCATGGCTGGATGCTGTAACCTTGGTCAGCTGCATAGGAATGTGATAACATGTGTCAATCATGCACATTAGTAAACTGATAGGTGCCATAGCCCATATCTTTTTTGAGTGGAGTGGTGTATCAAACTTACATCTGGTATTGTGTGTGCTCCTGTTTGGGTGGATGGTTGCATTGGTCTGTGGTAGTGCACTTTCCGATCATGGGTTGTGCCTTAGCTACATGGTGATTGTAATTGGAATTTTTGTTTGACAGTTCACCCATGCCAAATATGTGCGTGTTTCTCTATATTTGAGCAAGGGGCCCAAATTAACAAGGCCTTAGCACCTGCTTGCACCACATTAGCCTCATTTTTGTAGACACTATTGTGGGCCAACTAGGCAATTAATTACAGCGCCATGTTGACAAAGTGCAACTACCCATGCAGTGCAACACTTAGTGACCCTTTGTGACATATTATGCCTTTGCAAAGCATCAAGTAGCACTGCTTTAGATACTGTCCAACTTTTCTGACATGTGGCCCTTAGTGCCTTTAATTTAGAGCTGCAGAAGTGTTATGTAGTGCACGTGTGTACCTAGTTTGTGTGTTGTGTGCCATGTAAGAGGTGTATGGCCCTGTGTGCTGCAGGTGAACCCCACCCCATTGCCCTTGAAATACCTCCCTTGCACAAAGTTTTGTTGTTGGCAATTGCTGGCTGGAATATGTATTTGCATGAGATTCATATGTCCAGTGTGGGAAAGCATTATGGGATGTATTGTGAAGTATGTAAGATTTTTCAAGCAGCTGTGGGACAGGACAGGGCATGCTGTGCTTTTCAGCACTGCCCTGCATCAGGAGTCCAGCCCTGCTAAGTTCAATGTATCTGCATTCATAGGGATTTCTGGCCTCTCCCTGTACACTGTCAGTAGTACATCTGCTGCAGTCCATTGTTGGAAACCTTGTATCATGTTATGGAGATGTGGGATTTACAGGTATGTTTGTTGGTGTGCTGTGAGGTGTCCATTCCTGCACATGGTCTTTCATTGATGGTGATTGTTAGAAATGGGGTTTTTGGTTGGCAGTCAGGTTACCTCCTGTCCAAGCAAAAGCCCTCACTCTAGTCAGGGTAAGTCACACACTATCCAAGATTATCCTGTGCCCACCCTCTGGTAGCTTGGCACGAGCAGTCAGGCTTAACTTAGAAGGCAATGTGTAAAGTATTTGTGCAATAAATCATACAATACCACCATATAGCACCACAAAAATACACCACACAGTGTTTAGAAAAATATATAATATTTATCAGGATAATTGTAGGTCAAAAAGAATAAAGTTGCAATGGAAAATTGTAGAAATATCACAGGGAAGTGATATAAAGTGTCTTAAGTCTTTAGAATGCAATACAGTGTCTTTCAAGCACAAAGTACCTGGTTTCTGGTGGAAAATCTCCTCAGAGGGCCACAGGAGAAGAGATGCGTGGAAAAAGGGGTGTGTGCGTCGATTTCTCCTCAGCACACACAGACTTGCGTCGTTCTTTTCCACGCGGGGAAGTCGGGCGTCGTTTTCCGGCGCGCAGACAGTCTCTTTTTGTGGATCGCGGGGATTACCAGATGTCCCGGGTCTGTGCGTGGATTCTCCTGCTTGTTTTCCGGCTGCGCGTCGTTCTGCGGGGCTGCGCGTCGAAGTTTCGATCTCACGGTAGGCGTCGCGTCGATTTCTCCTTGGAAGTCGGGCGGCGTTGTCCTTGCGAGGCCGTGCGTCGAAAGTTTGGTCTCACGGCAGGCGTCGCGTCGATTTCTCCTTGGAAGTCGGGCGGCGTTGTCCCTGCGAGGCCGTGCGTCAAAGTTTCGCACTCACGGTGGGCGTCGCGTCGATTTCTCCTGGAAAGTCGAGCGGCTTTGTCCTTGCGAGGTTGTGCGTCGAAGTCTCGATCGTCCCGAGGGCGTCGCGTCGATCAGCGTCGGTGTGCGGCGTTTTTCTCGCCGCGAAACAAGCTGTGCGTCGAAATTTTCGGCGCACGGAGCGTCCAAGTGAAAGGAAGAAGTCTTTTTGGTCCTGAGACTTCAAGGAACAGGAGGCAAGCTCTATCCAAGCCCTTGGAGAGCACTTTCACAGCCAGACAAGAGTTCAGCAAGGCAGCAGGGCAACAGCAAGACAGCAGTCCTTTGTAGAAAGCAGACAGGTGAGTCCTTTGAGCAGCCAGGCAGTTCTTCTTGGCAGGATGTAGTTTCTGGTTCCGGTTTCTTCTCCAGCAAGTGTCTGATGAGGTAGGGCAGAGGCCCTGTTTTATACCCAAATGTGCATTTGAAGTGGGGGAGACTTCAAAGAGGGGCTAAGAAGTGCACCAGGTCCCCTTTCAGTTCAATCCTGTCTGCCAGGGTCCCAGTAGGGGGTGTGGCAGTCCTTTGTGTGAGGGCAGGCCCTCCACCCTCCCAGCCCAGGAAGACCCATTCAAAATGCAGATGTATGCAAGTGAGGCTGAGTACCCTGTGTTTGGGGTGTGTCTGAGTGAATGCACAAGGAGCTGTCAACTAAACCTAGCCAGACGTGGATTGTAAGGCACAGAAGGATTTAAGTGCAAAGAAATGCTCACTTTCTAAAAGTGGCATTTCTAGAATAGTAATATTAAATCCGACTTCACCAGTCAGTAGGATTTTGTATTACCATTCTGGCCATACTAAATATGACCTCCCTGCTCCTTTCAGATCAGCAGCTGCCACTTCAACAGTGTATGAGGGCAGCCCCAATGTTAGCCTATGAAGGGAGCAGGTCTCCCAGTAGTGCAAAAACGAATTTAGGAGTTTTACACTACCAGGACATATACTTACACAGGTACATGTCCTGTCTTTTACCTACACAGCACCCTGCTCTAGGGGATACCCAGGGCACACATTAAGGGTGACTTATATGCAGAAAAAGGGGAGTTCTAGGCTTGGCAAGTACTTTTAAATGCCCAGTCGAGGTGGCAGGGAAACTGCACACACAGGCCTAGCAATGGTAGGCCTGAGACAAGGAAAAGGGGCTACTTAAGTGGGTGGCACAATCCGTGCTGCAGGTCCACTAGTAGCATTTAATCTATATGCCCTAGGCACCTGGAGTGCACATGACTGGGGACTTATAAGTAGATTAAATAGTTCAATCAGGTATGATCAAAGGTTACCATGTTTACAGAGAGAGAGCATATACACTTTATCACTGGTTAGCAGTGGTAAAGTGCGCAGAGTTTAAAAACCAGCAAAAACAGTATCCAAAAAGAGGAGGGAGGCAGGCAAAAAGTTAGGGGTGACTACCCTAAGGCTGTCAGGTCTAACATGTGTCCCCCCCAGCTGAAAGTGGGGAGAGCTACCCAACCTCCTGGGAGCTCTCATCACTAAGGCGGAAGTACCTGGAGAGACCATCAGCATTGGCGTGGTCAACCCCTGGGCGATGTTCCACCGTAAAGTCCATCCCCTGTAGGGAAATGGACCACCTCAGAAGTTTTGGATTCTCACCCCTCATCTGCATGAGCCATCTGAGGGGCCTGTGGTCTGTCTGAACTAGGAAGTGAGTCCCAAACAGGTAGGGCCTCAGCTTCTTCAGTGCCCAGACCACAGCAAAAGCTTCTCTTTCAATAGCATCCCACCGCTGCCACCAATGTTAGAAATGGGGTTTTTGGTTGGCAGTCAGGTTACCTCCTGTCCAAGCAAAAGCCCTCACTCTAGTCAGGGTAAGTCACACACTATCCAAGATTATCCTGTGCCCACCCTCTGGTAGCTTGGCACGAGCAGTCAGGCTTAACTTAGAAGGCAATGTGTAAAGTATTTGTGCAATAAATCATACAATACCACCATATAGCACCACAAAAATACACCACACAGTGTTTAGAAAAATATATAATATTTATCAGGATAATTGTAGGTCAAAAAGAATAAAGTTGCAATGGAAAATTGTAGAAATATCACAGGGAAGTGATATAAAGTGTCTTAAGTCTTTAGAATGCAATACAGTGTCTTTCAAGCACAAAGTACCTGGTTTCTGGTGGAAAATCTCCTCAGAGGGCCACAGGAGAAGAGATGCGTGGAAAAAGGGGTGTGTGCGTCGATTTCTCCTCAGCACACACAGACTTGCGTCGTTCTTTTCCACGCGGGGAAGTCGGGCGTCGTTTTCCGGCGCGCAGACAGTCTCTTTTTGTGGATCGCGGGGATTACCAGATGTCCCGGGTCTGTGCGTGGATTCTCCTGCTTGTTTTCCGGCTGCGCGTCGTTCTGCGGGGCTGCGCGTCGAAGTTTCGATCTCACGGTAGGCGTCGCGTCGATTTCTCCTTGGAAGTCGGGCGGCGTTGTCCTTGCGAGGCCGTGCGTCGAAAGTTTGGTCTCACGGCAGGCGTCGCGTCGATTTCTCCTTGGAAGTCGGGCGGCGTTGTCCCTGCGAGGCCGTGCGTCAAAGTTTCGCACTCACGGTGGGCGTCGCGTCGATTTCTCCTGGAAAGTCGAGCGGCTTTGTCCTTGCGAGGTTGTGCGTCGAAGTCTCGATCGTCCCGAGGGCGTCGCGTCGATCAGCGTCGGTGTGCGGCGTTTTTCTCGCCGCGAAACAAGCTGTGCGTCGAAATTTTCGGCGCACGGAGCGTCCAAGTGAAAGGAAGAAGTCTTTTTGGTCCTGAGACTTCAAGGAACAGGAGGCAAGCTCTATCCAAGCCCTTGGAGAGCACTTTCACAGCCAGACAAGAGTTCAGCAAGGCAGCAGGGCAACAGCAAGACAGCAGTCCTTTGTAGAAAGCAGACAGGTGAGTCCTTTGAGCAGCCAGGCAGTTCTTCTTGGCAGGATGTAGTTTCTGGTTCCGGTTTCTTCTCCAGCAAGTGTCTGATGAGGTAGGGCAGAGGCCCTGTTTTATACCCAAATGTGCCTTTGAAGTGGGGGAGACTTCAAAGAGGGGCTAAGAAGTGCACCAGGTCCCCTTTCAGTTCAATCCTGTCTGCCAGGGTCCCAGTAGGGGGTGTGGCAGTCCTTTGTGTGAGGGCAGGCCCTTCACCCTCCCAGCCCAGGAAGACCCATTCAAAATGCAGATGTATGCAAGTGAGGCTGAGTACCCTGTGTTTGAGGTGTGTCTGAGTGAATGCACAAGGAGCTGTCAACTAAACCTAGCCAGACGTGGATTGTAAGGCACAGAAGGATTTAAGTGCAAAGAAATGCTCACTTTCTAAAAGTGGCATTTCTAGAATAGTAATATTAAATCCGACTTCACCAGTCAGTAGGATTTTGTATTACCATTCTGGCCATACTAAATATGACCTCCCTGCTCCTTTCAGATCAGCAGCTGCCACTTCAACAGTGTATGAGGGCAGCCCCAATGTTAGCCTATGAAGGGAGCAGGTCTCCCAGTAGTGCAAAAACGAATTTAGGAGTTTTACACTACCAGGACATATACTTACACAGGTACATGTCCTGTCTTTTACCTACACAGCACCCTGCTCTAGGGGATACCCAGGGCACACATTAAGGGTGACTTATATGCAGAAAAAGGGGAGTTCTAGGCTTGGCAAGTACTTTTAAATGCCAAGTCGAGGTGGCAGGGAAACTGCACACACAGGCCTAGCAATGGTAGGCCTGAGACAAGGAAAAGGGGCTACTTAAGTGGGTGGCACAATCCGTGCTGCAGGTCCACTAGTAGCATTTAATCTATATGCCCTAGGCACCTGGAGTGCACATGACTGGGGACTTATAAGTAGATTAAATAGTTCAATCAGGTATGATCCAAGGTTACCATGTTTACAGAGAGAGAGCATATACACTTTATCACTGGTTAGCAGTGGTAAAGTGCGCAGAGTCTAAAAACCAGCAAAAACAGTATCCAAAAAGAGGAGGGAGGCAGGCAAAAAGTTAGGGGTGACTACCCTAAGGCTGTCAGGTCTAACAGTGATGTTGTATTTCAATGTGTTCTATACTATGCACCACACAAGGGAAAGTTGTATACAATGTGTATATAAATTGTATTTTTGCTGATATGTAGATGGTGATGGAACCACTCAGGTGGCAATAGATATCAGTGCTGCCTGAAATTTCTCCAGCATAGTAAATGTGGAGCAGTGCCAATATGTGAGTTGTTTGATGTTTGAATGGCAAATGCAATTCACATAGCAGAGCAATTCTTTGGTTTCATATGTGAAGGATCTGTGTTTTATTGTGAACCTGTGGACAAATGTAGTTGTTTGAGTCCAGCTTTTGTGTTCATAGGGGACATTTCTCCACCTGTCCGTCCAGTGATGTGTCAGTCAGGTGGTGCCAGGGACTTGTAGATATGGGCATATGTGAGGGTGATGTGCATTGCATGCAGTGTAGTGTGGCATATGTGTTGAGGTCTATACATCCATGTTTTCCGGTCCATGTATGTTTGGTGTTGTGTTTGGGAATGTTTGGGATGAGAAACAGCCGCCTGAAACTGAACTCAGACAAAACGGAGGTCCTCATCCTCGGACCCAACCCCTCCGCCTGGGACGACTCCTGGTGGCCAACATCTCTAGGAACCCCACCAACACGACCGACCACGCATGCACGCAATCTGGGCTTCATCCTCGACTCCTCCCTCTCCATGTCAAAACAGGTCAATGCAGTCTCCTCCTCCTGCTACAGCATGCTCCGCAGGATCTACAAGTGGATCCCGACAGACACAAGAAAAACAGTGACACAGGCCCTCGTCAGCAGCAGGCTAGACTACGGCAACGCACTCTACACAGGCATCCCGACAAAACACCTGCGGCGCTTCCAACGCATCTAAAACGCCTCCGCCCGACTGATCCTCAATGTACCCCGCCGCAACCACATCACACCCCTCCTGAGAGACCTCCACTGGCTCCCCGTTGACAAGAGGATCACATTCAAGCTCCTCACCCACGCACACAAAGCACTCCACAACACCGGACCTGCTTACCTCAACAACAGACTTAGCTTCTACACCCCCACCCGACAGCTCCGCTCCGCAGACCTCGCACTCGCCACCGTCCCCCCATCCACCGAAAGACATCCGGCGGCAGATCCTTCTCCTACCTCGCCGCCAAGACATGGAACACTCTCCCAACCAACCTACGATAGACCCAGGACGTACTCACCTTCAGAAAACTCCTCAAGACCTGGCTCTTCGACCATTAGCAGCTACCCCCCCCACCTCCCCCTCAGCGCCTTGAAACCCTAACGAGTATGTAGTGCGCTCTATAAATATATTGATTGATTGATTGATTGATTGATTGTTTGTACTACAATTTTGGTGTGTTGTGTGTTATGATTTGTATGGTATCTTACCTACAAATAGGCCATTGCCATATTGTCCATCCTGGCTTATAGTGGAGTGCATGAAGATGCAAGGATGTTTGTGATAATTCCATGGTGGTTCACGGTGGCCTGCACATTAGTGGAGTGTGTATGTTTGCTGGAACCCAGCACTTTGGTAGGAACCTTGCTTGGTCCCCTGCTGCAGTTCGTGGGAGTTGGGGAACGATATGTGGTGGGGTGTGAGTCTGATGATGGTGTCCAGGACCTTCATAACGAAGGCAGTGAGGGATGGTTGGGAGATCCCACCCACTTGTGCCGCAGTCGTCTGGAATGACCTGATGCCAGCAAGTGGAGAACAGCCAGGAGTTTGGTCATGGGTGGAATTGCTGTGTGAGCACTCTTGCTGTGATGTCTGGTGCAATGTGGTGGAAAAGGAGTACAATGGACTCCTGCCTGAGACTGTAGAGTCTGATCACCTCTTCTTCCCTGAGGGCCAGGATGCTTGCACGCTGGCAAAAGATCCTCTCCCGCCTTCTATCCTGTGTTTGTGGCTGCTGTGGTGATGTATGGGGTTGCTGCGGTAGTGCTGTTGGTACTTGGCGCCATCACTGTCATCTTCTACGGGTGCCGAGCTGTAGGAGTAACAGTTCCTTATTGTTCAGTTGCTTTCCTATGCTCTTTCCTATGCTCTTTCTGTGTGTTTCCCTTATGTAGTAGTGTGTGGGCCTCTTTTAAATGCCTGGTCTGATCAGGCATTCAAAATTTGACGCTAATCAGATTTAGCATCATTTTTTGGACCCGGTCCTTTGCGTACGTCTTTTTTCCATCGGGTTCTAAACTTGGCGCTAGCGGGCAAGCGTAATTTTTTAGGAGCGTCATTTTTTAGAAGGGAAAGCCTACCTTATATATCACATATCACAAGGTAAGGTGGCGCTCCCAAAAAATGATGCTAAGTTGATAATTTTGATGCTAGACTGCTCAAAATATAAATATGCCATTAAGTTAAGGCTGCTTTTGTGCAAATGGCGCCAATGCAGCACTAACTTTTCTTAAATATGAGCCATAGTTTTACCCCATTACCATTAACATTTTAGGCAGGTTCTCAGTTCTTTATACATTATGGATACATATCCATGCAAAATTTGCGTGGTGTAGCAAGGTCGACTTGAAGGCATATATTTGCAGTCTGGGCAGCAAATGGAAGGACCAAGGCATCAATATCATTTGGGGGTCGCCTATTCCTCTGGCTATACATCTGTGGTTTGCTTGAGAACTTTAAAAAAGTACTTTATCCGTAGTAAGTGTTAAACAGTGTTACCGTTTTCAGGTGCACATCGTGCAAGCAGGTGAACGAACACAACAGTTTACATTAATTTGAAAGTGCAAGTCGACAAGAAAGGTTCATTTGAATTTTCTGTGGAGGTGCTGACAACAAAAGTGACAATACTGCACCTGCTGCATTTCACAAGGAGCAGAAAGAGGTTCCAGCAGGACCATATCGTTTATTATTTCAAACTGAGAAGCTATCAAGAATAGAAAAATCAGACAACTAATGCTCTCTTCTTGTAAAATCATAACCACACTTGAAGATTTGTAAAATGCTCTGTGATGTCTGTAGTGAGAAGAATGCCTTTGGGAGTGACACTTTCTATGTGCAATAAGAAAACCAATACTTCCAAGGAACTAATAATGCGATGGTGCTCCTATCTGCCAATACCACTGTTGTATGATGTGTTTCAGACAACAGATGGCACTTGACTCCTGTGTATTGAAGTGTTAAGCATTTTTCGCGGAGTTGCAACGTTCTTTGACACCGACCAGGATTTTTCTCGCTGACAAGCTCTTCCCGTTCCCAAGATGTGTAGCAGATTACGTGCAGTATTCCCATTTTCCTAGAATAGCCTGCTTGTGTGGCAACAGTCCATTTGCATTCAACAACTGCTCTGGAGCCCATGTGTAGTGATGGAACACCTCCTTTTGTAGTCATTAAAGTATAACAGAAAATATGCTTATGATACGGTAGTGAAAACAAATGTATCCCAAGAACAGAGTTATTCAGAGCAACTGCAATAAAAAAACACTAATTCACACACTTATTTTGACAGTGCCAAGATCAAATTCGAATTTATCACCACAACACAGCACAACATTGTTGAGGGGCATCATAATTTACTCTAGGTTTCGCCTCTTGTGAGTCATGGACCCTCTCACATTCAACAACTGTTAATAAACCGTATATTACACTCTAAGGGCCATATTTATACTCCGTTTGCGCCGAAATTGCGTCGTTTTTTTTTACGCAATTTCGACGCAAAACTAACGCCAACTAACGCCATATTTATACTATGGCGTTAGAGGCGAATAGCGCCAAAGTTCCCGGAATGTGCGTCATTTTTTAGCGTGAACCCCTTCCTTGCGTTAATGATATGCAAGGGAGGCGTTCCCGTCTAAAAAATGACTCCCAGGCCTTTACGTGGTATTTATACTCCCGGGCAAAAGAGACGCCCGGGAGTTGGCGTGGCTAAAAACGGCGCATTTGCGCCACTTTTTAACGCCTGCTCAGGGCAGGCGTTAAGGGGCCTGTGGGCTCAAAATGAGCCCACAGGTGCCCTCCCATGCCCCCAGGGACCCCCCCTGCCACCCTTGCCCACCCCAGGAGGACCCCCAAGGATGGAGGGACCCACCCCAGGGACATTCAGGTAAGTTCAGGTAAGTATAATTTTTTATTTTTTATATTTTTTTTTGGTGGCATAGGGGGGCCTTATTTGTGCCCCCCTACATGCCACTATGCCCAATGACCATGCCCAGGGGACAGAAGTCCCCTGGGCATGGCCATTGGGCAAGGGGGCATGACTCCTATCTTTACAATGATAGGAGTCATGTTGATGGGGGATGGGCGTCGTTAAAAAATGGCGCAAGTCGGGTTAAGACGATTTTTTCGACGTAACCTGACTTGCCCCATTTTAAGACGCCCATGCGCCATTTTCCCCCTACGCCGGCGCTGTCTGGTCTACGTGGTTTTTTCCCACGCAAACCAGGCAGCGCCGGTCTGATTGCGCCGTCTAACGCCATTCCATAAATACGGCGCCCGCTTGGTGCTTCAGAATGGCGTTAGACGGCGCAAAACTTTTTGACGCTAAACTGCGTTAGCGCAGTTTAGCGTCAAAAAGTATAAATATGGGCCTAAATCTGCATAGTTGTGTTTGTGGTGCTTGAGTCCCCTTCATTTTATGTTTAATTTCTAAGCGTGAACAATTTTTTTTAATGGATTGCCTTCTATGAAACATACATTGAACCTAAATTCACATCACATATTTTAATTGTCCATTGGTTTTCCTATTTTATCAAGAAATGTATAGTGGTTAAATGTTCTTAGTCTCGAAATAAAGTTAGCAGAGTTGGGGGTCACTTTGACCTGTGAGGGGTGCAACATTTTAAGGCTTTCGTAACAACAGAGTTGGGGATCACTTTAAACTGTGAGGGGTGCAAATTATAAGGCTTGTCATGGATGCCATTTTTCACATACTGTAACCACAACTGTTATCTTTTATCTCCTCGACAACACTCTGTGAACCATATGCACCTTCGCCCTCAAATTCTCCAACCTCATCCTGAGCATCCACCAGCTACTCCAGTAAAAACTTCCCCAGTGACTTAAACAGCCCACTAGATACTGCCACCAAGTCAATGATCTGCTAGAAATGGTTAATGGGAGATTAACAGCTCAATCTTTAAAACGCACATCTAAGGCAACATCTTGAAACTCATCCACTTAGTGATATGAAATCTCTTCCTGTACCCTAAGTATATATGTGAGAAAGTGCCCATGTTGGAGTGGTAACCCTATTTTTTTTTGTGCTCTTTTGTTGCTGTTGTTTTGGGACCTGATGAACAGCCCAGAATATGTGATTTAACCCCTCAAATTGGATAAAACTGGCTAACACCTAATTGGCATATTTAACTTTTACTTGCGGCCAATGTATAGGGTCCGTATATACACTCATTGCATGGAGACTTATATATATAAATAAATATAATTTTTTAATATAATATTATTGTTAATGTTTTAAATTTGTTAATATGAAATTATCTCTCTCTCTCTCGCTCTCTCTCTCTCTATATATATATATATATATATATATACACACATATAGCTAGATAGATATATTTGTAATAATACATTTAATATACATACACAATAAAACCATACAAATATAAACAATCGAATACCCACAAATATATAGTTAATGCAGGCAATAAATAAAATATTTAAAATTAAAAAATACACATACACATTGCAATAAAAATAAAAATAAAAAAATAATATAAAATATATAAAAATAAAGCAATAGTTCTTATAAAATGTATTTAACCAATATTGTGAAAACTATTGGAGACCAGAATGTTATGTGTACTATTTCCACTCTAGTTCATGCACCAGTAGGGAAAGTGTTGGACTTCAGATGGTTTAGATTTACTATTCCTACTCCAGTCACCGCAATAATAGGGAACTGGAGGGAATTTGATTTGCTATTCATACTCCAGTCAGTGCAACAGTAGTGAATGTGTTGGACTTTGGAGGGGTGAAATGTACTCTTCCCACTCCAGTCTAAGCAACAGTCGGGAAAGCGTTGGACTTCAAAGAGGTGAAATATACTGTTCCCACTCTAGTCTACACAACAGTAGGGAAAGTATTGGACTTTGGAGGGGTTAAGTTAACTATTCCTATGCCAAACAATGCAACAGTAGGGAAAGCATTCGATTTCAGAGAGGTAAAATGTACTATTCACACTCCAAACAGTGCAGCAGTAGGTAAAGTGTTAGATTTTGGAGGGGTAGAAGTTAATATTCCCACTTAAATCTGTGCAACAGTAGGGAAAGTGTTGAACTTCAGAGAAGGGAAATTTACTATTACCTTTCCAGTCTGTGCACAGTAGGGGAAGAGTTGGATTTGAGAGGGTTGAAATTTACTATTTCCACTGCAGTCAGCGCAAGCGTAGGGAAAGTGTAAGACTTTGGATGAGTAAAATGTACTATTCCCACTCCAGTCACTTCAACAGTAGGGAAAGTGTTAAATTTCAAAGTAGTGAAATTTACTATTCATATTCCAAACAGCGCAACAGATGGGAAAGTATCGGACTTTGGAGGCATAGAAAAACTATTGCCACTCCAGTCTCTGTAACAGTAGGGAAAACATTGGATAATTGGATTTTAGGGGTTGAAATTGACTGTTCCTATTCCTTACTGCGCAATAGCAGGGAAAGTGTTGAACTGCAAAGAGGTTAATGTTACTATTCCTGCTTCAGTCTAAGCAAGAGTAAGAAAAATACTTCACTTCACACATCTTAAATATATCAGTTGTCCCATGAATGTAGAAAAAATATTATACTCTTAATGAAGAATATTAATTAATAGACATATATGTATGTATTTGAAAAACAAAAACAATTAATCAATGCACATAATATCTATTCAATAAAAACGAATTATTATCATTAATAAATAATTGTTACTCAATTATTAATTAATTAATTAACTTCCCAACCTCTACTCCTATAAACCTACAGCCCACATCTAAAGTGTCACTAAACTAATTAAAAATAAATTCAACAATTATCAACACATGATTTTTAATTATTTATTTCTTAATTAAATTCTTATGCTAGACTCCTACAAACCTAGGAACCCACTAACTAAAATAAAATGAAATTAAATAAGTATTCCACAATTTACATTTTTAAAGTTCAACTACTAAATACTAAAATTACAAATAATAATTAATAGTTAGTGAAGTACTACTCAATTAACTTCCCTTCCTACAAAACCTACAAAACTAGCAGACCACTATAAAAATATAAGTACAATAACTATGGGCCTCATTATGAGTTTGGCAGTCGGACCATGTTGGCGGTCCCATAGATGTCCTTATTACGAGTTATACAGGCAGGACCACTAACCGCCTAACAAAAAAGCCAGCGGCACGGAGGCTCATATGTAGGTGGTCCACCATCCAGCACCGACAGCCTCGCGACCAACCGCTGACCATAATACAAGTTCAAAGTCTCAGTAGGGAGCATCCATGGCAGTCAGCCAATGGTGGTCTGAACCACAGTGGCCCACATTCACCAAAGTAATATACAACAGTCCACTGGACGGATTTAAAAGCAAAAAAGCTAACACACATTCTTACACTCGACCCACCTGAAAAGGACCCTATAAACACACCCCTTCTCACACCACAATCCTTTGTATTTACAACACCAAACACAGAAGCCAGAGTGACTCTTTTCTGTAGATTACAGAGACTATGCACCCCTTTTTATCACCAATCCATTGAATACCTTGCACTCACTTTTGTCCAGTCACACCCTTTTGCAGTACCCCTCTTAGTAAGTTACTGTTACTCCTCTATATTTGTACTTTTTTCCCACCTTGTCACGTTCCAAAAATCCCCATTTCACAGATGAAGAGTTAAGAGTCATGGTGGATGAAATCATAAGAGAAGAGCCACAACTTTTGGAGCACAAGTCCAGCACACTACTCTCAGTAGGAAAATGGAAATGTGGGACTGGATAGTTGACAAAGTTAATTCTGTAGGCAGCACCCTGTGCACAAAGAGGGACATCAGGAAGAGGTGGAACAACCTTAGGGGCAGGGTCCATTCCCTGGTCACTAGGCACTGTCTGTAGGACAAGAAGACTGGCCTACAGCTCTCTCCCTGCAAGATGGTCTTGCCCATCCTGCATCCTGGGGACTTGACAGCAATTCCTGGGGTAGTCATGTCTGGTAAGTCACAGCAAGAAAAATGGCACCAAAATGTAATGTCATGTATGCTTACTGCCCACCTTGTGCCACCTTCACTGTTACGCTACTCACCAGCCCAGTGTCCTCGGCAACAAAGACCCCTGTTTGTCAACTCCCAATTGAAATGTACTCAACTGAGAGGATAACATCACTAGACTGGGTGTAGTACAAGGACTGATTGGACTGCTAAGGCCAGGAGGCTCTGTCATTGTTACTCCACACAGCCAGCCCAGGGTCCCCTGCAACAAAGACCCCTGTGTCAAAACTCTCTCTTGAAATGTACTCACCTGAGAGGATATTGTGTGTACAGTGGGTGTGGTATAGGGACTGGCAGGACTGTTAAGGCCAGAAGGCTCTGTCACTGCTACTCCACTCATCCAGGGAGTCAACCTTGGTCCTGAAGAGGAGCCTAGGGGTACGGTTCAAAAACATGTAGACCTGGAAGAAAGGTACATGATATACCCAACTTCCATAGCCCCTTTTTAACCATACAGTCTCCAGGAGATTTATTACACCATTGGAACCACTAGGAGGCAGGTATTTTTAACTTTTCCAAAGACCCCACCACTACTAGCCCTCATTTGATTCACATTGATGTGACTTCATCAGTGCTACGACATATTTTGTCGGTCGTAGCATGCCCCATTCCATAGCCGAATGGGAAGGAACCAAATGATGAAGCATGCCACCAAGGGGTAACCCTAGTAGTGAAGAATTTTCCTCATCCCTCCTGTGGAAGTTTCTTTTCCTTTCTGCTAAACCTTTTTTGTAATGTTATATAGTAAAGCGACTGACAGGCCTGCTAAGGCCAGGAGGCACTGTTACTTTTGCTGTTACTCCATTCCACCAGCTCAGTGTACTTCGTCCCAAAGACCCCTGTCTATCAACTCCCAATTGAAGTGTACTCACCTTGGAGCATAACATTTGTATAGTGGGAGTAGTACAGAGACTAATATGACTACAACACACAGCAGGCACTGTTTCTGTCACTTCAAAAACCAGACCAGTGGTCACTTGCTCAAAAACATCTGTTAGCAAACTCTCAATTGAAGTATGCTCACTAGGTGGATAAAATTGGCCAAGTTTGTGTACTAGAGTGAGTGACATTACTGCAACTCACAGCAGGCCCTATATCTGTAACTCCAAACAACAGAACAGTGTTCTCTTTTCCAAAAACCATTGTTTGTCAATTACAAAATTAAGTTAACTCACCTGGGGGTTAACATTTGTCAAGTAATGGGGAGTAGTGAGAGTGACAAGACTGCAACTTCCAGCAGGCACTGTTCCTCCAACTCCAAACACCAGACCAGTGTTCTCTCCTCAAAAGACCTCTGTGTCTTAACTCTCTATTGAAGTGTACCTGCCTGGTATAGTACAGGGAGTGATCTGACTGCTAATGCCAGGAGCCACTGTTTCGGGAGAACAAAATACCAACACAATGTTCTCTTGTCCAAGGACCCCTGTGTCTTAACCCTCAATTGAAATGGACTGACCTGTGAAGATACCAGTTGTACAGTGTGTGCAGTACAGGGTGTTACATGACTGTACCTCACAGTTGGGTCTCTTGTTGTCACTCCAACCACTAGTCCAGTGTCCTCTTCTCCAAAGACTTGTGTTTGGGAAAGCACATAAGAATTGTACACACCGAGAGAATGACATTTCTCAAGTCTCTGAAGTAGAGGAAGTCACATGATTTCTAATGCCAGGAGGCTCTGTCTCCCCAGTTCCAAACACGAGCCCAGTGCAAACTTGTCCAACTACCCTTGTTCGTTAACTCACAAAAGAAGTTGACTTACCTGGGAGGATAATATTTGACTAGGTTTGGAAACTAATAATAGTGACCTGAATGCACAGCCCACGGTCCCTGTTTTGCTAACTCCAGTCACCAGCCCAGTGTGCACTTGCCCCAATGCATCTGTAAGTAAACTCTCAAAGGAAGTTTACTCTCCTGGAAGGATAACATTCGGATAATGTTGGGAACTAGGGGA
This sequence comes from Pleurodeles waltl, assembly GCF_031143425.1. Taxonomy (NCBI): domain Eukaryota; kingdom Metazoa; phylum Chordata; class Amphibia; order Caudata; family Salamandridae; genus Pleurodeles; species Pleurodeles waltl. Next base: position 720,403,980 of record NC_090443.1, read on the forward strand.
GTGACCTGAATGCAACTAGAAGGAGGCACTGTTCAAGTTACTTCAAACAGCAAAACAGTGGTCAGCGGTTCAAATATCCTAGTCTGATCACTCTCAAATCATGCTTACTCACCTAGGAGGGACCAAGATACAGATCATGTCCAAAACAGAGATGTGGCTGACCACCTACCTCTATCTTGAACTGCTAAGCCAATGTGAAACTATTGAGGACAGGAAGGACAGCTCACACATTGTGCAACATAAATTATAAACTAGGTATTGGCTACAGACACATTCACAATGCACTGACCACATGATGGCTCCAGTCACATATATGACAAACTCCTGGTTCGGCCTACATAGTTCAATTAGGCCTCAAAATGTTCAAAGCCACTGCTTTGCCAGCATTGTTGGCAAGATGTAAATCTCTGCCCATCCTCCCAAGTGCTAATGCACTGCTATATTCAGCAGCTGCTGGACTTTAATGGAATTGGCATGCTTCACAAATGTCAGCTCAGTGCAACCAAATAAATTGGTACCTTTCACAATAAGATCACCTGCAAATCAACTATGTACACTGGCAGTGCTAAATGTGACTGTGAACTTCTGGAGATAGATGTCACAACACCACCAGTAACATTGTATCTGTTACATTTCACAAGTGGAGCTGCCACTGGCCAGACAGAGAGTGCAGACCAGACTGCCACCATCTCCCAGGATGAACTCCTCAGTGAACAGGACACTCCTGAACATCTGGACGTGGAGGTCGGACCTAGCCCATCTGGGCCACCTGGGCAGACCCCTACAGTGAGTCTCACTGTGCCCACGTCAAGACCTCCCGGCCCGGTTGCCTCAACATCACAGCTAACCATTTGCCCTCCAACCTGTGTCCCTAGGGCAGTGCTTACAATATTATGTCCCCCAGTCCAGGATCCAGAATCGCAGCCCAACACCTCGGACAATGACCATCCTGGAACCAGTGAGAAGGGGCATCCTGTGCAAAGGCACAGGCCCGTGGGGGTATCGTGCATGGGAGGAATGTTGTTGGCCACCGGGGTGAGGCCACTGGAGATGCCCCAGGCCAGGATTTCATCAGCCAGGGCTTGGGGGTATATCAAGAATCCAAAGGCATGATGGGCCAGGTACTTATTGAACTCTGGCAGATCAAGCAGCTGCAGAGGGACATCCATAGGGGTATACGTGAGCAGTGGGAGGCCACCAATACCAACCTGGCCTCCCTAAAAGGGGTGTTGAGGGACATTAGCTGTACCCTGATCAGGGATCGAAAGCAACACTCTACCCCTTCCTTTGGCACAGCAACACTTGACCCATTGTCATCAGTGCCAGCCACTAGAAGGGAGGCCCTGTGAGGGAAAGACCCCACCACAGACACCCCTACCTCCGTTGCTACAGCTCAAACCCCTCACAAGCGGGGACATCCAGGAAAGAATTTAGGAGGTGCAGATGCTAGACTCCAACCACTGCAAGCAAGTGACCTCTTCTTGAAGGAACTCCTTTGTATGCCACACTGTTGACTGTTCTTCAACCACCTTCCATTTCCTATGGGAAGAGTACACGGGACTTTGGACTCACAATGCTGTGGCATCTACTCCAATGATATCATCAAACATGACAGAACCCTTCACTTTCCTTTTCCATCATGTCTAATATCAGTTTATGCACAAATGTTCAATAAATCCACCTACAACAAAGTTTGTGTCTTTTTGCTACTATTTCAATTGTTCCTATATACGAATGTAAGAGCATGCGAAGCAAATGATGAAGACACAAGATACTAGTGAAAGGAAGGATGTGTTACAGGTACAGTGCCCTGCTAAGGATTACAACCAACACACACAAACACATTGCTGCAAGCACCTAGTCGCACTAAACATTTTTTGCATCATACAGCACATAGGCTGTCCATATGTCTGGACTGTCAGAGCCAAGAATGGCTGACTCATATTGGGTCACTGTAGATATTGGAGATACAGTCCCCCAGACCACAAACAGGAAGGGCCTTGTAAGACATTGTCCTGTAGAATGGGTAAACAGAGAAGTGAATGGTGTCATCAGCTCAAGCTTTATCACATACCAAAACCAAGTAATTCAACATCATATAAACCAAGATACAGACAGAGGGCAGTACAACCAGTCCCTGATCACAGATCCATCATAATCCAATGACCATGCACCGGGTGGTACGATACAAAAATATGTCAGTGTTCTGGTACAGGCAAAGTGGCCTGCAATGATGAAACACACCTAATGCTACATACAGGTCATACAAGAATAACCTTGGTAAAGAGTGAATGTCTGGCCTGCACTTGCTGACAACATATTTCATGGCCATATGATCACACAAATGTAGTGATGGGTCCACCGTAGCAAATAAAACAAGTACAATGAGCACTTCAGTCCTTCCATGCACACAAGGTCCAAGCTGGCTTGGAATAGGTCTCATGCCCCCCATATCTGTGGCCCACATTACCTGGAACAATCCATGTCCACTTCCTATGTTGGAACAGCATCAGATACCTACCAATGTCACAACTCTGAAATGCCCACAGGGTGAAGGTACCTTGGCAAAGACCAAAAAAGGAGTATAGATTTGGAAACGCATCTATTACACAAATCGCATAGCAAGCATCTGGAAATGAAGTTACAATGCAATGAGACTGACACAAACAAGGCAACTGCATCAAGGTGGGGATATGTCAGAGGCTAATTCTTCAAGCACCCTTTGGCTCAATATTGCTGAACATCAGCTCCTCAGTGTAATGGCAAAACACTCAACTCCACACATTCTCACAACTACAGTCCTGCATCTAGTCACAGTCATGACATCACATGTCATCCTTAGTCTCAAGAAAAGTAGTTATTGATGAGATCCTGCTGCAAATCCACTCCTTCCTCTTTACCACTGTCATCCTCACTTGGAATTTCAGGAGATTCACTCATTGGCACTGCAGGCTCCCCCACCTCTGGGATGTATGGGATATTCCTCCTCAGGAATAGTTACTGAACTTGGAGCATGCAACAGGCCACAATGATCTTACACACTTTCCCGAGTGAGTAGAGGATGGCTCCACCAGTCTACTCCAGACACCTAAATCTGGCCTTCAGGAGCTGAAAAGCCCACTCCACTACCAGCCTTGTTCTTACACGGGCCTCATTGGAGCGGACTTCCCCTGGTATAGGTGGATTCCTCAGTGTCGTCAAAAACCAAGGACGGTTTGGATATCCTGAGTCTCCTGTTAAGGAATGGGACATATGTACAACAATGAGTCCCTCTTATCAGTAAATCCTCATCAGATGTTGTACACACTTGAACAGTACAGATGTTACTTACCAACCAGCCAGGCCCTCTCTGGGTACAGATGTGACATCAACTGGTGGATTGTGCTGTTTCACATAATGAAGGAATCATGAACTGACCCTGCGAAATGGGCACAAACATGTGAGATGTAGAGGTCCGCCAAATATACAATTTGGGCATTGATGGAATGGAAATTCTTTTCGTTGTGGTATACTTGTTCATTGGTATGAGGTGCAATCAAGCCAACACACGTGCCATCAATAGCCCCCACCACATGTCGGATGCGTGCAAAATCATAAAAGTCGGCCTCCATGTGGGCTAATTCCTCACATTGGGGAAACTGAATGTTTCTGTCAATGGGTTACAACATTGCTGAGAGGACATCCCTCAACACCATACTGAACATAGGTTAGGACATGTCAACAGTTTGGGCCACTGTATGTTAGAAGGACCCTTTGGCTAGGAAGTGCAACACTGACATGACCTGTACAATGGTTGTTATGCTGTTTGGATGACTAATACCTGGCATCAGATCTGGCTCCAACTGACGACATTGAGCCACTATTGTTTGCTGATTCAGATGATACAGGAGAATAATTTTTTTTTTCCATAGCCTGAAGGTTTGGCAGGGGCAGTAGACCAGTGGTTGTCGCATCCTCCCTCTCCCTTGGTACCTAAATATGACAGGAAATAAGATCTGACATTAGTCATTGTGTCCACAGCAACATAGATGATGCATATCCAGATTAACATGTGACAAGACATGTTATTAGAGATGGACATGGCAAACAGTACATATCACAGCTGTTAATGACACAAGGTTCACATATTGCCCCCTTGGTTTGCCACACATGCGTAGACCATATGTAACTCATCCTAAATCCAGATTGTGCATCATAATTATTCCTTGGAATGTGACTGAACGTACTGAGAACAAAAATTACCATAACAGGGGTAGACTGTGCCCCACTGTGATTTACCATCTCTAACCAGCAACATGGTCATCCAGATGGGGTTGGTTGTAGTAGGTTCCTTTTATTTGTAGATATTGACATCATAGTAATAAGATAAGTGTCATTCCACAATCACAGCCGACACGTGTTTTGGCACAACAGGTGACTTTTTCAAAGCTGCAAGATATACAGAAATATGATTGCCAAACCCTATAAACAGATGTTGAGGATGATAGCATGGAGATTAAAGTGTTAAATTGGATGGTTGGGTAAGTGTCCATCCACCCAGGGGGCAGGTGTTAAAGCACCCCTATATCCAAATAGAAGGAGCCAAATGGTTGTAAGGCACGCAAGAGAATTAGTGATAGAGCAGTGATACCAGTGATGAGTGTGCAAGCAAAAAGCCAAAGTTGAATCGGCCACTGCTTAACAGTACAATTAGAACCAATCTAGAATAGGCTTAGTCTGCCCAGGCCAAAGTCAGTGGAGTTAGTTTACTAGAAAAACCCATAGAGGGTGGTGGTGATTCATTGTGGGGATAACCAAGCATTACTGAAAACTGCAAAACAAAGCCAAGTAAACCGTTGTAGAACGCCGTACCTAATTGGGTATTCGAGGTCTAACCTGGAATATCACAACAGCATGTATCTAAAACAGAACATGTAGTGGTGGTCAGTGGCGGACAAACAGCGTATACCTGAGAGCTATGTATAGTGAACAACCCAGTGATTGACAACTCACCTCTATACATCAAAATGTAACAGAAGTTGGATATGAAGTCAGTCAAATGTTCATGCAACAGGGTAACAGATAATCCCTGCTGCAACAGACCATGGTAAGTCTAGAACCTAGGGGGCAGAACAAAAATGAAGAGCTCAGGCAAGACGAAAATAATGTTCTTGTGCCCCTTAAAAGGCCTGGTGTAAACTAATTGAGCACCATGGTCCATTTGCAAAGAGTAATAGTATCCTAATGGTAGAAAAGCAATAGTGAACATAGACAGTGCATCAGGAATACTGACTAGTAAGAAGCAACAGTAAAGATGGCCAATGAGTACTAACTGATAAAAACCAAAGTAAGTATGGCCAGCGAAGGACTAATGAGCAAAACAGCTAAACTCTATAAGAAACCATGAAAACATAGAGTGATGCTATCATAACGGTTAAGAAGTAACAGTAAATATGGCAAGTGAGTAAGGTGTGCTTTCTAGTAAGGAACAACAGTAAGCAAGGCCAGTGAGAAAGGCATGGGCCCTCATTATGACCCTGGCGGTTGGTGATAAAGTGGCGGTAATACCACCAACAGGCCAGCTTTAACTACCTCCAAATTATGACCATGGCAGAAAGATCTTCGAAAGACAGCCAATGTACCACACCAACCGACAGGGCGGAACTAACAAGCACCACAGCGGTAGCCGCCTACAGCCAGACGGAAGTCAAAGTTCCGCCCACCATATTATGACCAGACAATCCGCCACCTTTTCCAGGGCGGTACCAATGACATCAAAAGGCTGGCAGAAACACTGCGCAGAAGTGAAAGGACTCACCATTAGAGATACAGGAAAGACCCACGCTGCCATGGAACAAGAACTGCAAGTACTTCCAATGATATTCTACGTTCCGCTCCACCACGAACACTAACAGCAGCGAAGAAGACAACGGTGAGCACAGCTGCCTAGCACACAAGGGAGGGGGGGAGGAAAACAAGAGTGACACACACACACACGTACCATATACACACCCCACACACACATACCATAAACACAACCAGCAGCACAAGAAAAAAAGTTAATCCCCCTAAATCAGCTGAATAATGCAAGGACAACAGGAATGTACCAAAGTGATTGTAATAAAATCAGCACAGTATAAATAATAATTTAGCCAATGCTACAAATATTTACAAATGTAAAGAAAAAAGGATACTGCCCAGTCCTCAGTTCGCTTGGGCCACACGGCCCCAAGGCAAAGTCCAAGGCCCCACTTGTCACCTGCATCAATATGGAGAGAACCCTGCAGGGGCATCAGTTGGCAAATAGGCAAGCACCTTGGGGGGTGGGGCACCTCAGCCGGGAGCAAAAACAAGACAACTGGTTCTGGAGGGGGCAACATGCCCTGTGCTTGGCCCTGGGGAGTGCAAGGCCACAGTCTCTTAGGTGGGTGTCTTCCTCACTGGTTCTGGAGGGGGAAACATTCCCTGTGCTTGGTCCAGGGGAGTGCAAGGCCACAGTATTTCAGGTGGGTGCCTTCCCCACTGGTTCTGGAGGGGGCAACATGCCCTGTGCTTTGTCCTGGGGAGTGACAGGCCACAGTCTCTCGAGTGGGTGTCTTGCCCACTGGTTCTGGAGGGTGATAGGCCACAGTCTCTCGAGTGGGTGTCTTGCCCACTGGTTCTGGAGGGGGAAATATGCCCTGAGCTTGGTCCGGGGGAGCAATAGGCCACAGTCTCTCAAGTGGGTGTCCTGCCCACTGGTTCTGGAGGGGGCAAAATGCCCTGTGCTTTGTCCTGGGGAGTGATAGGCCACAGTCTCCCAAGTGGGTGACTTGCCTGCTGGTTCTGGAGGGGGCAACATGCCCTGTGCTTTGTCCTGGGGAGTGAAAGACCACAGACACTCAGGTAGTTGTCCTGCCCACTGGTTCTGGATGGGACAGGCGGCACAGCAGCCCAAAGAGGCTGGATGACATAGCATCTGCCGGCAGTGACAGCTGCACTGTGGATGTGCTGGTTGTGGTGGTGGGAGGCTCCTGCACAGCCCCTGCACCCTCGGATGGCTGCACTGTGGTGGGAGGCTTGTGCACAGCCCCTGCACCCTGTGATGTCTGCACAACCACAGTTGATGGTGAGGGCTCTGTGAGAGCTTCTGGTGCAGGCTCCTTGCCTGCTAGTGCAGGCTCCTTCCCCTTCTTGCCTGCTGTTGCAGGCTCCTTGCCCTTCTTGCCTGCTGGTGTAGGCTCCTTCCCCTTTTGGGAGGCGGGTGCAGGCTCCTTCCCCTTCTTTCCTACTGTTGCAGGCTCCCTGCCCTTCTTGCCTGGTGGTGCAGGCTCCTTCCCCTTTCGGATGGCAGGTGCAGGCTCCTTCCCCTTTTGGATGGCTGGTGCAGGCTCCTTCCCCTTCAGTATATGTGGCCTGGAATCCTTTCCACCATGAGTAGGTACGGATGTTACTGGGCCCGTGGACTGTGTGACTGAGGTGCTTGGCTGGGTTCTTCCTACCCTGGCCATAAGTGCGGGTGGGGGTAGGGGTAGGGGTAGGGAAGAGGTCAATGGTAGAAAGGAAAAGCTTTTTAGGGACATTGGGGCGGGAAGAGGGAGACGTAATGGGAGTGGCGGATGAGGGAGTGGTTGTTGGAGGCGTCTCTTTGCTGGATTTGGGTGCAGGTGCATGGGCTGTATGCTGCTTTGAGGTGGATGGCTGTTGGGTGTCTGAGTGCTTGAGTTATATACTTTAGGAGGGAGGGGACAGACACAGTGGGAGAGGACACAGGGGACATGTACATGGCTGTTGAGGTGTCTGCCAGTGAGGTGTGTGTTCTGCTTGGTGTGGTGATGTTGCAGGTAGTGGATGATGATGTAGTGCATGCAGGTGAGTGTGGATGTAACTGGGTGGGAGGTGGAGGAGAAGGAAGAGGGGGAGACAATGGAAATAGTGGATGTTGTTGTGTCTGCAACTGGATGGTGTTTGTGTGAGTGCCTGTGGGATGAAGTATGGTGCTTGCGTTTGCCTGTGACACACTTGGGTGTTGTCCTGTGTGCATGCTCATCTGGATGTGTGCTTGGGATGGGTTGGGGTTGAAGGGAATGGGACTGGATGGCATTCACAATGGTTGACTGTCCTACAGAGATGGATCTCAGGAGGTCAATAGCCTCCTCACTCAGGGCAGCTGGGCTCACTGGGGTAGGGCCTGAGGTGCCTGTGGCAAAGGAGATGCCCACCCTCCTGGGTGATCAAGCACGAGCAACTCGCTGAGGGGCTGCTGGGAGGGGGCGGTGCTGGTATGGAGGGCGGTGGCTGTACCTGTAGCTGGAGTGGTCACAGAAGTGTCCGCTACTACCAGGGAGCATCCATCGGAGGAGGTATCTGAGTCTGAATTGTCCCATCCAGTCTCCACCATGGTGCTCTCCTTGCCCTCCATCCCACTGGTGCCCTCAGCGTCAGTGGACTCTGCCTCCTGGGTCCTGTGGGATGCAGCTCCCTCCATCACCAGTGCCTCTGCTCCTTCACCAGATGATGCTAATGCACATAATGACAGGATGACAAAACAAGAAAGGGGGGAGAGTGACAAAGGATACACTGGGTCAATGGCTGCACCAACAACACAGTTGGCATACAGAGCACCCTCACACACAAGGACTAGGCCTACACACTATGCATTGCACCACCACTGATATTGCTAGCCACCAAGGCATGAGGAGGGGCACACCCCGCAAACTGCAGCACACCTGGGACCCATGCAGCCCTGACCAGTAGTGGATGCTTGCAAGCTAGATAGGCAGGATTATCCCTTCAGAACCTTAGCCATAGGAGGACCTAAGCTGCTATGTCTGGCCTGGCCTAGGGGCACCTACTAACACACATCCTCTACCCAGATACCACCCCACCGGCCGTAAGTTGTAATGTTAGCCACTGTACTCACCCCCAGGTGGCTGCTGTGATACCTTCAAGTGCCCATCCAGCTCTGGATAGGCCACCGCCAGTATGTGGGCCATCAAGTGGGTCAGGGTCCGATGGGCACCCCTTCCTCATTGGGAGGCCATCCCTAGCTGGGCCTCCGCCATCTTCCGTGCCCAGCGTCTCAGGTCCTCCCACCATTTGCGACAGTGGGTGCTCTGCCTGCCATAGACCCCCAGGGTCCACACGTCCTTGGCGATGGCATGCCATATACCCTTCTTTTGATGGGCGCTGACCTGTAGAGGGACCACAGACAGGAAAACACCATTAGACAAACAGTTCAGCCAGTTACACATATGGCCCACCATACCCGTTTATAGCACTATTGGAACACACATAGCCCAGCACCCAATGTGTACCCAGCCAGGAGGACATCTTTCCCCCCTTACACGACCCCATCCACCAGTCTCTCCCACTCCTCTGAAGTGAAGGCTGAGGCCCTTTCCCCGGTCACATGGGCCATGGTAGGTCCCAGACACAGGTCACAGGAGCACATGCAATGTATTTCCTCTCCTATGGAAGGTCAAGTAGCAAGTGAGGAATCAGATAGAAAATGGCGGTCACATCCGCGGCGGTGCATACCATCACCCCCGGCGTAGATCACCATTGGCCACTGTAACCCATATGGCCCAATATTAGCCAATTAGGATTTGCACGCGATCGCCTCCCACCACAGCGCACAACGTCAGCGGAATTACCTCACTTCCACCTGTCCCTCCATACAGGACTGGCGGATGCCATTTTATGATGGGGCAGCCCTATGGAATCATGCTGCGTCACAGGAGAAATAGGCACATACTGGACAAATCACACTACCCATTACATGTTTATAGAAAGCTAACTACTGTTGTGACTCCAATGTTCAGTTTGTGACAGCCTCCTCACTCTTGTGTCCCTTACATACCTACCGCTGTGGATGAATAGGCGATGGAGACATACCCCAGTGTACAGACCCTTGGTGGACTTGGCTACACTGGAGGACAGGTATATTATACTCACCTATAGACTGGACAGGGCCACAATCACAGAGCTGTGTGCCCAGTTGGAACCTGACCTCATCTCAGCTATCCATCATCCCACTGGGAACCCCCTCTTACTGGGACCCCCCTCTTGTGCAAGTGCTATCTATACTCCATTTCCTGGCAACTGGTTCTTTCCAAGTGACAGTGGGCTTGGCAGCAGGAATGTCACAGCCAATGTTCTCAAACGTGCTGACAAGAGTGTTGTCTGCCCTGGTAAAACCCATGTGCAGCTACATTGTTTTCCCCCAAGTTGAGGATTTGGCCACAGTGAAGGCGAGTTTTATGCAATGGGACATATCCCCAACATAACTGGGGCATCTGATGATACACATATTGCATTTGTCCCCCCCGCCAGAATGAACAGGTGTTCAGGAATCGTAAGAGTTTCCACTCCATGAATGTTCAGATGGTGTGCTTTGCAGACAAGTACATCTCCCACGTCAATGCTAAGTATCCTGGGTCGGTGCATGATGCCTTTGTTCTGAGGAATAGCAGCATCCCAAATGTGATGGGCCAACTACAGAGGCACAAAGTGTGGTTAATAGGTGATCCCTAGTTCCCACCCAGTATATGTTGGTGTGTGGGTATGGTGTGGGCCATATGGCATAGTGTGTGGCTAAATGTTGTCCCTCAATATTTGCAGGTGACACTGGTTACCCAAACCTATCATGGCTGCTGACCCCTAAGAGGAATGCCAGACCAAGGGTAGAAGAACGTTATAATGAGGCACATGGGTGAACCAGAAAGATCATTGAGAGAACCTTTGGCCTCCTGAAGGCCAAGTTCCGGTGCCTCCATCTAACAGGTGGATCCCTGTGCTACTCACCCAAGAAGGTCTTCCCGATAGTAGTGGCATGCTGCATGTTGCACAAACTGGCCCTCAGCCACCATGTACCTTTTCTGCAGGAGGAGGAGACTGGAGATGCCCCTGTGGCCGCAGTAGACCCTGTGGACAGTGAGGATGAAGATGCAGAGGATGAAGATAAGAACAACAGTACATTTGTGATCTGTCAATACTTCCAATGACACACAGGTAAGACAGTGTTACTTTACATTTCAATGACTTTGGTTGTGATCTGTGTGGCAATGACATGCTGATATTTCCCACTTCTATGCCCACTTACTGTTCCCTCTGGCAATTCATTTTGCAGATGTTGGTGATTTGACAAATACTCCTGGTGTGATCACTACAGCCAGCTACAGGTCATTAATCTATGCTCATTCTATGTACTGTTCATTTGCAATGTTTGTACCTGTTTCAAACAAAATACATATTTGAAATACATGACATACTCCGAATAGATTTTTGTCAAAGGGTGTTTATTCAAGTGCTAACATATAGGGGGAAAGTGCAATGGAATGGGGTGATGATGGAGGAAAGTCCAGGGTATTGTTCCAGTCTGTTTGTAGCACAGGTGCATTGTCCAAGGGGACATAGGAAGGCAGTTCAAGGTGGACAGGGTGACTGAGTGGGACACAAGGGGGACAATCAGGAGAGTCTCATTTCCTGATGGGGGTCTTGGCATGTGTCTCTGGCTTCTGTTTGGATCGCAGGGAAGGTTTGCGGGGTGGTTCACCTTCTGCAGGGGGCCTGTGAGTCCTGTGGCAGGGCCTCCTGGCCACTAGCGGGCAGTGGAGGTGGAAGGCTGTTCAGATGTCTGGCTAGTGGCAGGGGCCCGCTGGTGTGAGACTGCCTCCCTCATAATGTTGGCCATATCTACCACCACCCCTGCAATGGAGATCAGGGTGGTGTTGAACGCCTGCAAGTCCTCTCTGATCCCCTAGTACTGTCCCTCCTGCAGCCACCTGTTCTCCTGCATGTTGTCCAGGATCTGGCCCATCGTGTCCCAGGAATGTTAGTAGGCTCCAAGGATCTCTGAGAGTGCCTCCTGGAGAGTCAGTTACCTGGGCCTGTCCTCCCCCTGGCGCACAGCACTCCTCCCAGTTTCTCTGTTGGCCTGTGCCTATATCCCCTGAAACTGTGTGCCCACTGCCATTGACCCCAGGTCCCTGATTGTCTTGTGTGCAAGGTGTGGCCTGGAGTCCCTGTAGAGGTGGACACACTGCTGATTGACGTGTCCTGGGGACAGAGCTGTGGGTACGCTGGGTGGGTGGTGTGGTGTTGTTTCCTGATGGGAAGGCTCTGTGGTGGTCTGTGACTGGGCTTGGGCAACGGCTGTCTGGTGGTCCCTGATGGGCCAGGTAGATCATCCAGATCTTGAAGACCAGAATTACTGTCATCACTATGGGCCTCTTCTGTTTTGGGACTGGATAGTGCTGACACCTTCTCTCCAGTGACATTGGTTGGGGTACCTGTGGGGATGTAAATGATGTGTTATGGTTTATGTGTATGACATATTGTACATCCCTGGCTTCCCCTCTATGGTGAGATTTGTCCTGCCAGCTTTCACTTTTGTATGTTAGTGTATGCTGGGATTGTAAGTTTTCGTTGCTGTGCATGCTTTAGTGATGAGTGTCCATGCAGGGCTGTGAGGAGTGTCCATGCATTGGTACAGCATGCAGGGCTTGGCATTGGGACAAGTGAGATGTGATGGTGGAGTGTGTGGACAGGAGTGGAGTGATGGGAGTGAGGGTGAGAGTATGTGATGGTATTCAGGTACGGGGATGATAATAGTTGAGAGTTGACTTACCAGAGTCCAGTCCTCCTCTGACTCTGGCTAGGCCCTCAGGATGCAGTATTGCCAAGACTTCCTCCTCCCATGCTGTGAGTTGTGGGGGATGAGGTGGGGGTCCACCACCAGTCCTCTAGATAGCGAGCTGGTGTCTTGCTGCTTTGGAACGTACCTTCCCCCGTAGCTTTCCACCTCTTCCTGATGTCATCCCTAGTTCTGGGGTGCTGTCCCACGGCGTTGACCCTGTCCACGATTCTCCGCCATAGCTCCATCTTCCTGGCTATTGATATCTGCTGCACCTATGCTCCAAATAGCTGTGGCTCTACCCTGACAATTTCCTCCACCATGACCCTTTTCTCCTCCTCTGTGAAACGGGGGTGTCTTTGTGATGCGACGGGTGTTATGTGAGGTGTGTTGGTGAGGGTGTGTGAGGTAATGTGTTAGGGTGTGGGATGTGGAGTGCGTGAGTGGTGAATAGGTGTGAGTAGTGTGTGGCTCTAGGTGTGTCAGTGGTCTTGGTGTCTCTCTGTTGGCAATGAATTGCAATCGTATCGTAAAGGGTTGTGGGTAATGTGGGTGTGTGTTTTAAAGTGGTGTGGGTGTGGTGTGTGTATGGTTGTCAGGTGTGTGTTGTTCGAATTGTCCAATGTGGTATTGTTTTGTATGTGGATGTCCACTGTGAGTGTGGCGATATGTACCACCAATAGTTTACCACTGTTGAATGTCCGCTGTGGTGATTCATGGGTCATAATGTGATGGGCATTGTTCTGTTGGTGTAACAGTGTGGGTTTTGATACCACCAGTTTATCACTGACCTTTGGGCTGCGGATTTGTGTATGTGGCTGAATTCTGTAGGATTGGTGTGTGTGTGTCATAATATGGTAGATGGATATCCGCCACTGCAGCGGTAAGCTGGAGGCCGTCAGAGTGGCGGTAAGCGGCATTTACCGTCAATGTCATAATGAGGGCCATGGTCTCTTAAGTCTCACCCTTACTCAAGGGCACGACTAAAAATAAATGTGGTAATTAAAAACATAGACCTCTGCACTAAACACAACAGAATAGGAGGGAGAAGGATATCTGTAACATTTGCTGTCAAGCAAAGGAAGAACAGTAAGCTGTAAGTCCGCTGGCAAGAAGTGACCAGCATGAATAGTCTTGGGGGGGGATAATGTGTGCATTGCAGATGGAAAAACCATTACAGATTGGAAAGCAACATAATAGGTATGCCAAAATGCTAGGAGTCAGCTAACGTGATGTTAACAATCAAGAACAGTATGAGAGCTTGAAAACCAATGAAACACAACAACTGGGTCTTCAAACTGAACAACTATCAATGTCAGAGCCTAACAGATGGTGAAACCGTTAACGGATTGGAAAGCGACATAATAAGTGTGCAAAACCGCTATAAGTCAGCTAACTTGGAGTAGACAATCAAGACCAGTATGAGAGATATAACAGCAATGGTGGCACAACAACTGGGTCTTTAAACTGAACGGCTATCAATGTCAGAGCCAGCATGTAATTAAAATACAGAAAGACATCGGCAGAAACAAAATGTAAAGAGAAAAACGGGGGGATAGGAATTTGGTATGGACATTAGAAAGACATCTCAATCTGAAATTGGAATTCAAAAAAGTGTGCGGTAAATCTCTAACCTCTTACCTGTAGTCCAACAGCAACAGTGCGAGAATCGTAGTCCAATCAAAGTAGGTGGAAACCAAAATGGAGCACTATTAGGGCCTGCGGCAATGAAAGAAGGAAACGAAAGGGCATCCAGAGGGATGTGTCAGCGATCTTTAAATAGAACAGACTAGAGACGAAGTGCAGTGAAAATGGTGATAGCTGTGTAAAACAAAGTTAAGCAAGTGCACGAAAATCACAATGTCAGTTTGTTCCTTAGTAGACACTAGAGAATGGTGTCTATGATGTATGGAGACGCTGGATGGGGTGCTGTTAAGCCATATGAAGGTAGAAGAAGAAGGCTTAGGGGAAATGGCCGCCATCTTGGTATCGTCCATAAAATAACATAACATAAGGAACTGCAGTGTCCAATGCTGCGTGAATAGAATACTTATCCTAGCATATGAGGGCAGTGGTGGCCATCTTAATATAGTCCAAAACTTATCAGAAGAGCATGCAGTGTCAAGGGGTAAATGCTGCGTTAAATTGATAACCAACTAAACGTGTAAGGAAAGCAGTAGTGAGTGGAATTAATTTATTATTATGGCCAAAAAAACATGTAATGTGTAACAATGGACGAGAATATTCTGATATTGCTGGCCAATGTTCCCTCTAATTTTTTTCCACTGTGTGCGGCAGTGTAAGATCTCTGTGCGCTGCAGCCAAGGATATGTGCGCCAAGAAATTGACAATTCACGCGAGCGCAGCGCATAACTACCAAGATCTTTGGCATTTGCCGCTCCATTGCTTTGTTTTACCACTAAAGCAAAAAGGGGATATTTGTATGAACATTGCTCCATATAATAGGCCATTAAGTTAGTATGGTGACCTGATGGCACACCCCAAGGACAGGACCTGTTATGTGCCACCTACACCCCAGTTAGAGAAAACAGAGATTGAACCATTGTGAAACTTTAATGAATACTCTCAGGGTGCTTCAGGGGGCCATGCACATCAAATAAAGGATGTTGTACAATTAGTTAACATTTACAATTTGATGAACACACTACTGATGAATGCCATGAAGCCCCTGCCTAGAGACAGGATGAGAAATGTTCTTACCCAACCCACACATGGGCTGTAGGAGAAGCTGCATCAAAGTTTAGACAAGTCAGGTGCCAAGATTAGATGTCTGACATGTTTGTTTTTCTCGCCGGTCCTTGCCATTCTTCCAGTGCTGATAAACTCGTTCTAAGTCAACTTTCCCATTTGAGAGGTAGGCCTTTGTCCTCATGAGCATATCTAGGTGACTCTCTTCAAGTCTGTTTCTTAATTTGGACTTGATTGAGTTCATGAGGCTGAATCCTCGTTCACAGTCTGCACTTGAAGCCTGGAAAGTTGCACAGACATCAATAAGCTGAGATACAACACTATACTGTGCAGCATTCCGCAGGGTGAAATTCACCATGTCTTGAAAGGTCCTAAACAATCCGCTTTTTATATGTTCTGCCACCACATATTTATAATCTCGGTATTGCTGAACAACATCATCAGGGGTGTCACAATCACCCAGGACCAAGACCTTCTTATACTTTTCAACAAGTCTTTGTACATTCTCAGTCCCAAAATCAAACTGTGATTGTGTTGTTACTGCATGGAAATCAAAGCTTGTCCATTCCTTCAACTCATCTTCTGGGAACCTTCTTTCCATGTGCTCACAAAGGAGTTTAATGAAAGATAACATCGGCTCACTATCATACTCTCTGTCCTCACTGTACAAAGCCATCAGATCTCTTACTGTGTTGCTCCAAAAGACAGTGTTGCCCAAGTACTGTCCCTTTATTTGGCCAAGTTTTGCTCTTGCATACTGTACAGCTTCAACAGTGGTCAAAAAGCTTTTTTGAAACAACTTGCACAAAGATGCAAGTTCACCCAGAATGTCGTTCAGTGCTGCAAAGGAAATATGGTAGTTTGAGTCAGATAGTTTTTTGTAGCAATATTTAGCAATTGGGTCATTCTCCTCAACTCTTTCATGATCAAAGTATTTGAGAGCAACCTCATAGTTACGCAAGAGTGCACCAACAGCAAAATGCCTTGAAAGCCACCGCACTTCATTGAGTGGCCGAAAGGAGACCGCTTCACATTCAGTGACCAAAGCAAGTTCGTCCAGCTTGGACTTCTTTACAGGTGAGCGGGAGAACACAGTGTAGATAGTCCTCAGTAATGTTTCCATTTCCCTGATCATCGGCACTTTTTTCCAGGCATCATCAACTCCCAAATCTTCTCTGTGCGCAACACAGTGCTGCTCAACTAGATGGGGAATGGATTGTTTGAGGCGGGTAGCAACACCATTGTTCTTTCCCAGCATCACTGATGCACCATCTGATGTGAACATGACCATTTTCATAAGGTCCAGTTTATTGGCAGTGTAGAAGTCTTTTACAGCTATAGTGATAGCCTCCGCATTGCATGCACTCAGAGTTACAGTTCCCCCAACCACTGTTTTGTGCTCTGTTGATGTTACAGATCGGAACTTGAAGTATAGGATGAGCATTTTTGTAACTGAAATATCTGTGCTCTCATCATTTATCAATGTGTGATACCGAGCACCGCGAAGTTCTGCCATGAAGTCAGAGCGTATCACACTGTTGATGGCCTCTAAAAACTCAAAGGCATAGTTCTTGCCCCTCCAGCTGTCTGGTATCTTCACATACAATGCAACATGGTCATGGATGTCTTGAACAGATAACATTGACGTGTTCATTTTGACTGCTAGCAACACATTGTTGATGAGAATCTTTATCTCCTCAGGCTGGGATCTTTGCCGTTCAACCACTTCTAGTCTGTTTGCTCTGTCACTGGCGGTTTCCGTTAGCATGGTGCACACTCCAAAACCCAGCCTGGCAGCAGCACTTTTATTTCTCAGTGTCACCAAAGCAGATTCATGAACTTTGCTACATAGATGGCGTTTCAAGTAGTCCAGCTTCCATCCATCACTCCATTTCTTCCCAGTCGAAAAGTCTCCTGCAATCTTTGCTTCTGCACATACTTTGCAGATCAGGCCTACTTCTGGATTGTATAGAAATAGCTCTCCCAGTTGTATGCGAACCATGCTCCGGGACTTCTGTGTCTCAGTCTCCACAATTTCTTTCAGCCATTCTTCTTTGAACACAAGACTGCATTTCTTCCCTTGTGGTGAAGCACTGCTCTCTGCAGAAGTCAATGCTTTGCGCTTGAACATTTTGGTGGTAGTCAGTCTGAGCCTTCTGTGCCGCAAAACCTGCAAAAAAAGACGGACATTATTTAAAGTGAGGAACATTACTTAAAGTTGTTTTTTATGAGATTGAATGCAGTCTTCCAGACAAGACTGAGCTATCTCTTGGAAAATGTTGCAACTAGCGATAGTAGCGACTAGCGAGTAATTACCTGGGGTTTTCTCTTTGATCTCACACCTGCCTGTATATGTAACACTGTCTAAGATCCCTGCAATAGAAGAACAAAATGGTTACAGAACATGCTTATGTTCCAGTATTTTAGATGTACTACAAGGACAAACTACTAAATAATTACCTGGTCTTTCTGCTTGTAGTCACGTCTGCCTTTTCCAACCAATGTTAGCACTGTCTGAGATGCCTGCAGCAAAAGAAAAGATGGTTAACAGTTGGTTACAACATGTTGTCATATTATAATGTGCCAGGTGACCCAGATGGGGTACCTACCAAATAATTACCTGGTCCTTATGCTTCTACACATGTCGGTCCATTCAAATCTATAACTTGCTCGCTCCGACAAACCTATAATAGAAGCAAAGGTGTGGATTATGAACGTGATTTATGTAGAGACCCTTAATCCCACCTGGAACGTCTACAGAATTACCTGGTCTTCCTTGGTACTCACGCCTGCCCGTTCAAATCCAAATGTTGGCCGGCTGTAATTGGAAAGAAGATATTTAGCATAGGTTATAGGAGTTGCAAAAACATTATGCATGACAGTTTCAGAGCAAGTGAGTAGTTACCTTGGCTTTCAGTTTAGATGAACTCTGGTTCCATATTATCATCCATTTGGAAACCTACATCACACGTTAGACATTCGATGATGCAGCCTTTACAGGGCTCAAGTTATCTGCTTGGCCACTCGCTATGACTAATCGGATTTTTAAGGGTGAGACATTTTTAGGCCTACTAGCTCGTTCTGGCAAGCTGACAAAAGAAAAGTGTTCTGTTCATTCGGACAGTGAATGAGCAATGAAGGTGCCTTTAAGTCTTGTTGTCTTGTCACGTTTGCTGTGGGTTCAACGACAGAAGTCCAGTGCCAGCTTATGTCTCCTTACAATTTGCTGCTTATTTTATCCTGAAGATTAATGGTTACTTTTATGCTCTGACTGCAAAGTTAGAGGATTTAATAAAGTGTGCTGTGGAGTTCAGTTTGCAAGGGGGCAAATTAGGCAGAGCATTACACCATAAAAAGGACTGTAAAACTATTCCTGTAGATAGCTTTTGAATGCATCAACATGTTAATACTATGTGTAAAACAGTTTTCCTGCTTTCCATTTGCTGGTTGTTTTAGGCTGTCCACTTGCAGTTTGTACCCTCCCCAAACCTTATTTGAATCAACCTTCTGAGTCCTTTCTGTAATCAGACCAGTAGATCGTGTTCTTATCGCATCACATTTGCTGTGCAATGAATGGTCTTTCAAGGTTGCTTGTTTACTTCTCTCTTTGGCTTCAAAGTGAGGATTTACACTGCCAATCTTGCTAGATAGTTGCTTACAAAAGGTTTTTTTAGCACAGCAACTTTTAAAATGAACCATGCAAGTATTTTACAATACTTGCATTAGGAACACAAATGTAGCACATGGTTATTTCTGAAGTGCAGTGAAAACACTTGATCAAAACAAGGCATTATACTGGGTGAGGCAGGTTACACTTCACTGTGAAGATTAAAAAAATGGGCTAATAGACTGAAAGCATGTTGACTATTGGCGCTTCACACCACTGCACTCAAGTGCACACCACTACATGCTACACCTGTGCCAATGCTCTCTTCACCACTACATCAGTCCCGGCCACACAACTCTGCACAACTCCACTACACCCCGTCACTATACACCATTCCACTGTGCTCCACTCTAATATACTGACACTGAATTCTACAACACTGCATTGTACTCCACTTAATTCAACACCATACTCTACAAAAGTGGTGTCACAGACTCTGGTAGATGTTGCCCAGGGAGAAAATGGTCAGCACCCTCTCGAGGAGTCACGCACCTCTGCCCAAGAACTATGGAAATGTTATTATGTTATTTGTCAGAGGGTGTCCTTGCAATAGTGCACCCAAGATGGAGCTCTTTCCAAGTTTTTGCCTGAAATTAGAGACTTATTTGGTGCAGAAGTACAGGATATACGCTAACTGTAATTTGAGAGCTTGAAGTAGCAGTTGTTCATGGGACTGGGGGTCGGTCAGGATTGGTTCGGCCAAACTCCAGAAAAAACTGCAACGTATACAGAATGCCTCCGCACGCCTCATCCTGAACATCTCTCATCACTACCACCTCACAGCCTACCCAAGAGATCGACACTGGCTCCCCGTCAACAAGAAAATCACGTTCAAACTCCTCAGCCACGCTCACAAGGCACTGCACAACACTGGACCAGAATACCTCAACAGACGGCTCTCCTTCTACACCCCGACCCGACAGCTTCCTCCGCCGACCTTGCCCTCGCCACCGTCCCACGCATCCACAGAACGACCGCCAGCGGCAGATCGTTCTCCCACCTCACCGCCAAGACGTGGAACATTCTTCCTACCCACCTGCGTCAGACACTGGACCTAGGGCTGTTCGACCAGTAGCAGCCCCCCCTCCCCTCAGCGCCTTGAGACCCTCACAGGTGAGTAATGCGCTATACAAATACTCAGATTGATTGATTGATGGGGGTTGGTAGTTTCTAGGTTCCTCCCTTTTTTCTGTGTAAACCGTGGTGTTTGTTGCACATAGTTCACATGCTGTGATGTTTACATGTTTCTTTCCTTTACGGATAAAAGATGAATAAAACTTATTTGGATTAAAAATATAATGCATAACACTAGCAAACTACACTTTTGCTATAAGCCTAATTATGCGAAACTTTCAGAGGGGAAGTTACGCATATTCGCGCACACCCACGTGCTTCAACTGAGGAGCTCTGTAGGCTTTCGCATGTGTTCTTCCCCTGCCAGGGATCGGGCTTAAACTGACATCCGTGCTGTAGCTAACCGCGTTATAATGCCGTTTTACAGACGGTAATAAGATATGGAGCTCATTATGAGCGTGCATGTGGCGCCGAGAACTCCGCCTGCTATTTGTCTCGCGCGCGCGTGCTGGCGTAGTTAAAGTATACCGCATGTCTCCCATTTCATGCGAGAGCCAGGCTTCGTGACGCAGCTGAGACAGCCGCAGTCCTGGCGTGACCGCGGCGAAAGTGAGGAATCCGTCGTTTGACGTCACAGATGAAACCATTACGCAAACTGCGTGAAACCGTGCTCGGCTGCAGAATTAAGGTTACCAGAGGACACCAGTGAAGTAGCAAGGGCATCGCAAGCCCTAATGCAAGCCAGCACAAGAATTGGCAATGACGGGTGTAGTTTTTAACTAAAAGTGCCTCTTCATTGATTGATAAGCTTATGCATTCAATAACTCATCACCCTGTCACTCGTCCTTGAATTTATAGATCCGTTCATCCGCCCATACACTCTCATTAAGAGTTTCATGTTACTTAAACTACTTTAACTGTGCAACAATATACCTATACCGTTGACTCGATCACACCTGATAACACTTGCCTAGGCGGTTGGGAGGGTAAAACCTAACACTACATTACAAAAGAGGGGACCTTGCGACCCCCGATTTTGAACTCGACTATCTGGATGTGCAGGCGCACTTCACATATTTCTGGCATATCTAAAAAAAAATCAAAGAAAATACACGTACCTGTTGAATGGAAGAAGCCAGCTGTGTCCGTCCTGCTCGCGAAGTGGCCCTGTTTTCACGCTGCTTCAGTTTTTTAAACGCAGCGCTGACGTCCTCTCCCGCTTATGCAGGCAGCGACGTAACGTTGCATAAACGTTGCATAAACGTGCGCGCTTTAAAAAGCGGCCTGCACGGTGGGGGAATGAAGGGTGCGCGCGCGCCCGCGCACGCACCTTATGGGGAACATTGGTGCTGGCTAAAAAAAACAAAAGACTGTTTGAAAGACGGGGAAGGGAACTTCCGAAAAGTGTAGAAGAGGGAAAAGTGAAAGTATGGAAAAAAACATTCCTATTGTGGACATGCTGTTACGATAACAAATGGTGGTTTGAGAAAAGAGTTAGTAACGCGCCCAGTGTGCAGTAAGGAGAGCTTAAAACATAGATATTGAGAGGACTCAAGAGGGCTGTAAAGATCACATTAGTAACACTGTATACATACAAGGTAAAGTAGAGTAACCCTCCTCACAAGTCCTGCGAGGCTCTTCATTATTTAACACTGTATAGCCAATCGTCAAAAATGAAGATAAAACATGTGTGATGCTCCATTAAATGCTTTACAATTACAAATTTGGATATGCAGTGAGTATTTCCATACAATGCACTAGTCGTGTGTAAAGTATTTATAGAAACACATGCAATTCTCTATCCACGTTAAGACCCAGGTCAACTGCATGTAGTTTATTGATCCATTTAACTTCACACCTTCTCAGTTTAGTGACCATGTCACCATCCCGTACATCACTAGTAATACATGTGATGCCATGGAATCTGATACCCATGACCTCTGGTCCCGCATGCACAGAGTTATAGTGGACTGCCAGGGGGTAGATAAGGTGGTTGTTCCTAATAGCTCTAATGTGTTCCTGGATCCGTTCTTTCAGAGGGCGGATAATTCTGCCCACATAAATCAAACCACATCAGCAAACAATATAATACTCTGTAAATTTGCAATTACAGTTAATAAACTGCTGTATGTGGTGTACATGTACAGAGTTATGTGATAAATTCAGCAGCTTGTCCAAAGGGAATTGGCAAACATTGCAGCATGTGCATTTAAAGAAACCACAGGGTTAGGGGGTAGCCAGTTGATAGATTGGTTTTGTGTGTTTGACCCAATGTAGCTTGGACAAAGCTTTTTTCTTAGTGTAGTACCACAGGTGTATGTGATCTGAGGTCTACCGTTGACAAATTTATGTTGTGTCTTGTCAAGTAGCAGTAAATGCCAATGACGTTTAAAGATGGGGTGTATTGCATAGCTCTGTGCATTATATCCAGTGATCATGTTTGTGTATCTGTCTTTGGACCGTTTGTCAGTCCCATGGGTCAGAAGAGATTCCTGTGGAGTGTTCAAGATTCTAGTTTTGGCTTTAGATAGAACCTGACCCGAGTACACTCTTTGTAGGAAGAGTTGTTCAACTACTGTCAATTCCTGCATGAATACATGGTGGTCACTGCTGCAATTACGTTGTACTCTGGTCAATTCTCCCAATGGGATAACGCTAATTTGATTAGACTGATGTGCACCACGTGCATGCAGGACAAATTACAAACAGTGGATTTTCTGTAGAGTTTTAACATGATCTTACTACCCTCATTGTATAGGGTGAGATCAAGAAACTCTATTCTTATTGATGTGTTGGCTGAATCATATATTTTACTCATTGGAATTGAGATGGTCACATAGTAGTTCCAGGTTTTTGGTGCCTCCCGCCCAGATGATGATATTATCATTTATGAACCTCCCCAAATATAAAATGCAGTTGGTTAAATCATGACGGCAGGATGTCCATAAATGGTGTTTATCGAAATGACCCATATATAGATTGGCATATGGGGGTGAAAATTTTGCTCCCATAGCTACACCCTGAATCTGCTTGTACCATTTACCATTGTGTAGGAACACGTTATGTTCCAAGACCAATCTAGTGTGTTCAATTAACATTTCTGTGTGCTCCAACCGGGTGGCATCCCTACCCCAGAGGGTGGAGGTAAGAGCAGAAATGCCCTTTACAAGTGGAATGTAAGTATACAGGAAGACAAAGTCAAGATTGGCAAAACAACATTTGGATGCCCAATCAATATCCTCCAATTGGCGCATTAAGTGCCTCATGTCACAGATGTAAGACGGTAAATTTTGTACCAGTGGTTATAGGTATACATCAATGAATTCCGACGTAAGTTCAGTGGGAGAGCCTATGCCCGATATAATGGGCCACCCTGGTAGAAATAGACCTTTTTTGTGTACTTTAGATAAGATGTAAATGCATGGTGCACATGGTGTCATGATAAGCATCTATTTGAATTCCAGATACATGATGATGCAGAGATATCACCAGTCTGTCAATTTCTCACTAATGATATTAGTGATAGAACTAAGAGGGTTGCCGCTGAGCTTAGCATATGCTTTGCAATCAGTGAGTTGTCTATTAATCTCACCAATGCAGTCACTGCGATTCATGACAACTACATTGCCTCCCTTGTCAGCCTCTCAAATAATTATGTTAGTATCATTGCTTAGTTCATTTAGGGCTCTGAACTCACTGCTATTCAGGTTGATTGCTGTGTTTTTGCTTCTAGGATTGTGCTTATCCTCCAGTTTATAGAGGTAATTTGTAACCACTTTATAAAATACATCAATTGAGTTGTCCTGAGGAAGAGCAGGCATGAAGGTAGATATCAGTCTAGGGCCACTCTCTGTGCCTATGTTAGGAGTGATGTTGAGATGTGTTAATAGTTCTTCCACGGATAATGGAGCTGCCCGTTCTAGGGACATCAGTAAGTGGATGCCTTGAACATTTCTGATGGTTCTATTACTATCTGGTACAGAAGGTGTCGGGGGAATAGTGTGTGTTGGTTGCTCATCAAAGTGTTTTTCGAGTTTCAAGCGTCTAACAAATTTGAATAAATCAACATGTATTTGGGCAAAATTGGGGAACGAAGTAGGACAGAAACCTAGCCCCATGTAAAGAACGTTTATTTGTTCATTCGTAAGTTGCTGATCCGAAAAGTTGATAATTTGCACATTATCATTCACATTGTTAGGTACAGTACACAAAGCATTCAAAACTGTCATTAGTTCCTCTAATTGCAGGTCACTGATCTTGTTGCCATCCTTTCCCCTGAGTTTGCGGTTCCTCCCCTGCATGCCTCATCTTGTCTTTTGGTGTTTCCCCCTGATTTGTAGTAGTTCTGTCTTTGTCCCCATCTGAACCATGCTAATTCCTCTAAAAAAGATGCAGGTGTGCACCCTGTGTTTACATCACATGTCCCTGAAGTACTGTCCAGAGCTTTGCTGCCCCTACTGGAAATACTGAAAATATCAGTTATGCTAGCTGAGGTAGTGTTGGAAAGCCCTCCTAGGAGTCTGCCCGTGAATGTCCTAGTATTTTAATATCATCATATTTGTGTGCAAAAGTTAATACCCTGCCATTGCGATAGTCACTCTTGTCCCTTCTCAGTTTTTTGAGTTTCTTTTCTCTGATATATAGATGATGTGCAGCAAGAACGTCTTTCAGAATTTTGTAGTTCTTTTCAGGAGGCTCTGATAGGTTTAGGCCCCTAAGTTCTTGTTCTACCTTAGATATGTCTGATAGTAATGTTTCCCTTCTTCTCTCAGCATGTTTAATCAAAATATTGATCATGCCAAGTGATGATGAGAGAATCAGTGCCTCCCATTTCCCTAGGAGGTTGCTGTCAAGGTCGTCAAAAGATGGGAAAATGATAACCGGTAGTCCACGGAGAATCTGTTTAAGTTCTAGGTATCTTTTTAATGTGATGGCATTCCACCACTTGGAAAGTTCTTGTTTCCTAAGTTGTTCCACTCTCACAAATTGGCTGTGATTGTGGAATGGCACTCACCTTATTACTATGATGCCCATATCTACAAATAAAAGGAACCTACTACAACCAAACTCATCTGGATGACTTTTTGATTACAAACTATTTCTGAGTGCTGCGGTATCTTTGAATAATGTTTGCATGGTGTTTCTCTGGAACACTATATTATGCTTTTGGGTACTGGAGCATACCTCACTGCTTAGCACCGGGTTCTACCGTACTTTAGACAACCATCAACATAAACTATCATTGATTGTACTCTCATAGCGCTTAGGAGGTGCACCCCTTTATGCAACCACTACCCATACCTTTCTTTGGAAAGGAATTTATATCCAGCTTGCAGTGGTGCTTAATTGACCTGGAATAACTAAAAAGCATCTGTAAGCTGATAGCTGGATTTACAAGGGAAGGGTTAATGGGAAGGAATTTACCTGAATGTATAATGTGATACATCAGCTGACAAAGAGCTATTCCTTTGATGAGGAACGCTAAAGAATAATACTCTTCCGATCAGAGGAAAAAGGAAGAGACACGCTGTTTCTTTTTTATAAACTTGGTTGGAAAGTGTGAATGATGCGCCTGCCCAGGGGCTGATTCATTAGAAACAGCTGAGATGGCAAGTTGCTCATGCTCAAAGCAGCGCAGTCGCTTTTAAATAATATACAGGGAAAAAAAACAAAGATGTGGAAGCTCACATAAGACGCAAGCCTTTTGAATGGATACAAGAATAAAAATTTAAATAAAACTTAAAGTTTCAAGGTGAACGGGGAAATTTGAACCTTGCCAAGTCCCCATATAAAAATCCAGCTATTGAAGTGAAGTGTCCCTGATGATATAGAGGATCATGGTGAAATGAAAAGCTAGAACCAAAAAATGGGGGGATAGGGAGAGATAATGGTCCAGTGTAGAGTCTCCCTAACATTCATACGGGAGCACGGCCAGGGGTAGGTCACCCCGCGCGGTTTGGCATCAACTCAATAATTTTGACGGCCGACCAGTGGCCCATGCAATCCCATGAAGCGCGTTCCTCAAATTAGGGGGGGGCGACGTGTAGGATTACTAAATTCTATGCTACCTCAGATTTTATGTATGTGACTGGAGATATTATAACTAACGGTTGTAAGTTATAGGAGCCTTATCATTTCAACAATTTGTGGTAGGAGAAGTTTATGTTGTTTTTGGTCCTGAAGAAGCATCATGGGATCTGGCTGGACCATAGAGATGCGAAACATGTCGACCCTTTTTTCAGGGAAGGTGTGGTAGTGCCTGACCTTCCTAAATTGCAATCCTAAAGTGTGATTGAGAGTACCTGATCATTGCTTCAGGTGCACTCTCCCTATCGTTTTTAATCTTGGCCCGTACCCTGTATGGACTAATAAATCTGTTACTCTGAGACCAGGGTTGTGAGCCAATTTTATCCTATTGTATTCCTTTCTCTTCTACCTTCTCGAACCCACTCTTGGGGTCGTGGCATCATTGAGAAAAGATCTCCGGCAAAGAGCCCCCCTTTGGGGTGTGCCCGTCAGACATTGCAGCGCCGGTCTGACGAGGAGCAACGCCGATGATGAAGCATGACACCCATTTGGGTGTGTGAGGTTTTTGCTCCTAAATATTAGGACTCCTTTGTTCTCGTTCTCCTGTCTTTTTTCTTTTTGGAACAGTGTACCGTGATTTTTGTTTCATCTAAATGAAAAGCTATTCACACTGGAATGGTGCGCTCCAGGATAGAGAGGGAAGGGACAGCAGGGAGGGGGGGCACATACAGGACAAAAAGGTATAGTAATTAAATAATAAATTAATGTGAAAAAGTATTAAAAATAAGGAGTGTAGGGGGATAGAACCCTAATTGGACACCATACAAAAATTGTGACATTTGCCACAAAGCTCAATTGAGGCGATACGTTCAGGCCTCTCACTAAAAGAATAGGTGATGGTAAATATTAAATGTTCTTCTCTTAACAAGGGGAAGATGAAGGAAGGAATGCAGGAAAGGAACAGAGGTACAAACTTGGACAAGGGTAAAATTTAAAAGAAAATTATGAAATAGGGGTAACAGCGCAAACTTCAAGGTGAGCTACAAGAATACTATTTCTAAGGAAACTATTGTTTACAAGAGACAAGGAGGTATCACTGCTACTTCTTATAGAGCACATATAAAGAAGCATACTTAACAGGAACAATTATTAACAGTTAGGATTCAGTCTAAAAATTTGATAAATGGAGAATGAAAAACAATTAGAAGGTCTAATACCACATAATCAAAAAGAGAATTGGCAATACTGTCCAAACACAACAGGGAAAAGGAGCAATAAAAACATAGCTTAATATGCAAAATTGTACAACTATTGCGCCAGGTTAGTTCAGTAGTGGTGTGAACTTCCTCTTCCTCCATTCTTCCATGGAGTTCAGACCATTCTTTGTAGAGTCATATTTATCTATCCATTTGCATTCTAGTCTTTGTAAGTTCAAACCATTGTCACCTGCTCTAGGTGAAGGAACAACCTTTTCAAGGACTTGCCATCTGAAGTCTTCTGAAGTATGTTGTCATTCCTGATAGTGCTGGACCATTGGTGCCATTTTTATGCAGCATCTGATGTAGCTCCTATGTTGACTTACCCTTGTTCGTAGCGGTTAAATTGTCTGTGCAATGTGAATGAGATCACAAGGACACCAGATACAATAAATGACATTGGTCAAAGCAAAGTTTGTGTGATGTTTCAAAGTAAATTGGATGTCACCATGAACAAACAGTTTTGTATTAGTTGTGTATTGTTAGGTAACATAGTTACCAAAATTGTAGTGTCCTTTAACTGGATTCAAACCAAAAAGGGAAGAGAATGTCACATGGTCTTTTGGTATTCGTGTGTATGCATGTACCAAGTAATCTCTGAGGTTTTTTAACATTCTTGTCCTCAAAGGGGCCCATAGTCCTAAGATTGGACAAGTGTTTTTAAATCATTTTTACAATCTTGTTGGTCTGCGGACAGAATGTTGTTACACATACAATCTTATCCATAGGGGGCCTTTGTCTGGTCTGTAGAATAATATCACTTGGATTGTGCCATGCCCTTTTGAAAGCATTCTTAACTTGTCGTGTGTGGTGGCCTCTCTCTTGTAATTTTGACTAAGTACAGCTCCCTCTTCTCAAAGTACAATTCCTACAAAGCAGAAGGAATTGGCCAAATGGTAATCCATCTTTCTGAGCCCTATGATGGAAACTCTTGTACTGTAGAAGGGTGTTGCGTTCTGTTAGTTTATGTTAAAGAGTAACAATGAGTTGATTATTGTCACTTTTAATTAGAAGATTGAAAAAAGGTGTGCTATATTGATCCACATTACAAGTAAACTTCAAGTAGGGTTGGCAGCTGTTAACATAATGGACAAAACTTCTAAGTGTCTCATCTGTCCCTTCCCAAATCATGAATGTAACTTTTCCAGCACTGTATGTTTCCAAAGAAAGGATTGTTTTCGGTGGTGATGAGCAAGCACTCTAAATGGCCAACATAGACGTTTGCTAGATTAAGGGCAAAATAGCTCCTACAGATGTACTGGAATGTTGTTCATAGAAATCCGTTTGGAATAAAAAATAATTTCTAGATAGGGTAATGTCAAGTATATCAATACTAATGTCTGTGGGAACTCTGCATGGTACTGAGCAGGTGTCTTATACCTGCCTAATCACATAAATACTGTCTTTCTGGGGAATGTTGGTATTTAATGACTCGATGTCAAGGGCAACCAGAAGTTCCCTAGAAGGGTCAAATCTCGTTCCATCAAATAAAAATTAATCATGTATGTACTGACCCTAAAATGGGTAGCTAAGAGGGGGACAAAATCTTTGATAAAGCTATTAATGTATTCACTCAAGAGTTCAAGAATCGAGTCACAACCTTACAAAATAGGGCAGCCCAGTGGACTCCTTGTGTGTCGGCAGCATATACAAAACAGGTGACCTGGGGAACTTTTGGTTAAGGAATTCATATTCCTGTTGAGAAAGAAATCCTTGTTGTAGACCCCGAGATGAAGTGTCAAAAATAAGACGCTTAATTTCTGATAAAGGATTGGAGGCCAGTTTTCTATAATGTTTAGAATTACTAGCCTGGAGCATGATTTCAGCTTCGTAACAATGTCTGTCTTGTATCACAATACTGCCTCCCTTGTCAGCCGGTTTGATTATAATAGAGGTTTCTGTCTTAAGAGTCTGAAGTGATTGTCTTTCAGACCTAGTAACATTGAATGGAACAAAAGATCTCTAATTTCTTAGGGTGTTAATATCTTTTAAAAACACTTTCTCAAATGCACACATCTCTGGTGTGATCGAAGCATTGTGAGGTATAAAGGAGGAAGGTGGGCTCAGTTGTGGTGATGGTGGTGATTGTAGTATCATTTGGGACTCTTTAACATGAAAAGAACAGTGCAGGTGGCGATTCCTAAAATAACTTGGTACAGCTCCGGATTCAGCCTGAAAAAATCAGTGCATTCTGTTAGTATAAAGAACAACCCTTTGCTCAGCAAAGTTCAACTCGGTTAAGGTCAAGCTGTGATAAATTGAAAACTGGAATAGTTGTTAGACCTCTGAGTTTAAATGGTCAAGAATAGAGGATTTATTATTAGCGGGAACTAAAGTGGAGTGACTTAATGGCTCTCTGGTCCCCACTTGTAATGTCTCCGGGTCTACCTGTCTCCTTGGAACTGTTCTCCCATGGCTGCCTCTGCTTCCCCTGCCCCTTGAAGTGTTCCCTAAAATAGGACTCAGTGTAGGGGTGTGACTGCTAGTACCCTCCCCTAGGTCCTCTGAGCAATCAGATCCTGCTAAAGATTTAGAGAAAGTGACTAGACTATGATCTTTGAATCTACCCCACGTTAGATTTTTCAAAGGCGGCTGTGTTTGGGTGTAATATTATCTATTAGATAAGGATAGGCTTTATCTTTACTGAAATATTTTCTATCTTTCTGCACTTTGGCCCTCATTACAACCCTGGCGCTAAATCCCACTTCCCGCTGTGCAGAAGACCGCCAACACACCGCTGCAGCGGCGGAATTTCGCTACAGCTATTACGACCCACAGCTCGGAATCCACCATAATTCAGACACCCACACAAGTCTGCCACACCAAAGGTCAGTGATAAACTGGTGATAACAAAACCGACACCGTCACGCCAACAGGAATACGCCCACACTATCACGACCCATGAATCCACGCAGTGGTCTTTCAACCGCGGTATTCCTTTGGTGGTACACACCGCCGCGCTCAAAATACACACACATTTACAAAACACAACCACATTGGACAATTCGAAATACACCACATACACACGCCACACCCACGCACCCAATCCAATATAAAACACACACCCAGATCACCCACAAACCTTTACTACCAGAAATTGAAAGCAGGCCAGAGAGATATACTACCTTAAACAACAGCAGCATCCACAGACACACAACATCATCACTCACACAAAATCCACGCACCTCAAACAACACACAACACATCCCTTCACACATCACAACACACACCACCTCACACATCACCCACACCACATCATGGCACCTCAATGACACCCCAGGTTCTCTGAGGAGGAGCTCAGGGTCATGGTGGAGGAAATCGTCCAGGTAAGCCACAGCTATTCGGACCACAGGTGCAGCACACCTCCATTGCTAGGAAGATGGAGCTATTGCGCAGAATCACCGACAGGGTCAACGCAGTGGGACAGCATCCAAGAACTAGGGATGACATCCGGAAGAGGTGGAATGACCTACGGGGGAAGGTGTGTTCTGTGGTCTCCAGACACCAGATTGCTGTACAGAGGAGTGGCGGTGGACCCCCACCTCATCCCCCACAACTAACAACATGGGAGGAGCAAGTCTTGGCAATACTGCATCCTGAGGGCCTCGCAGGAGTAGGAGGAGGGCATGACTCTGGTCAGGCAAATCTTTACTACCTTATCCTGCCCACCCCACCATCACATACTCCCACCCTTACCCTCACAACCGTCACCCCAACAACCCACAGATACCCCACCAACACAACCCACAAATCCCAAAACCAAGCCCTGCATGTAACACCAATGCATGGACGCCCATCACCCAAGCATGTCCACTACAGACACCCACACAGACCCCAAACCAATTATCACACAAGGACCTAGACAAGAATGCAAGCACTGAAGTACAGGGTTACTCACCCATTGCACACAATGGTACACACCGATGCAATAATCATGCCTTTACACCCCTGTAGGACCCCTACCCAACGTCACCGGACAGGAGGTACCAGACATATCCAGACCCCCCACAGAAGAGACCCACAGTGATGACAGCAGCTCTGCACAACTGGATCAAGATGACCAGCCAGCCAATCAGGGACCTCTGGACAGTCGGTTCCCCTGACACTGGCACAAGCCACCACAGAGCCTCCCCACTAAGGAAACACCACCACAGCACCCACCCAGCGGGCCCATCACTCTGTCCCCAGGACAGGTCAATCAGCAGTGTGTCCACCACTACAGGGAACCCAGGCAAACCCACCAACCCAAGACAATCAGGGACCTGGGGTCAGTGGCAGTGGGCACACGGTTCAGGGGACAGAGAAACTGGAAAACAGGGGAACTGGGAGGACTGCTGTGCGACGGGGAGGACAGGCCCAGGGAACCCACTCTCCACGAGGCCCTCTCCAACATCATGGGTGCGTACCATCATTCCCAGGAGACGATGGCAAGGGTACTGGCCAAGTTTCAGGAGACCCAGCGGCTGCAGGAGGAACACTATCTGGGGATCAGGGAGGAACTGAAGTCCATTAACACCACCCTGGTCACCACTGCAGGAGTGCTGCAAGACCTTGTCAACACCAAGAGGGGCACTGTGGCACAACAAGAGGCCCCTGACACTAGCCTGGATGATGAACAGCCCTCCACCTCCGCTGGTGCTAGTGGACAGGAGGCACCACCAGAGGAACACAACACCAGCACCCCACCCCCTGCAGATGGAGAGCCACCCCGCAGATGGTCCCTGAGATCTAGGAACAAGACAGAGAACATTGCCAAGACCCCCGCAAGGAAATGAGACCCACCTGGATGTCACCCTTCTGTCCCACTTTGTCACCCTGTCCATCCATCAACTGCCCTTGCTCCACTTCCTATGCCCCTTTGGACAATGCACCTGTGAAACAAATAGACTGGACTCTGCCATGGACATTCCTCCACCATCACCCCTACCCATTTTACATCCCCCTCCACTTATTTGCACAGAAATAAACACACTTCAATCACAAAGCAATCTGGAGTCAGTCTGTGCTTTCACAAAGGTGTAATTGCAATAACTATGGAATATAGCAATGTCAATTTAATTGTTCACATACCGATGAAACCCAGCTGTAGGGCTGGTGGAAATATAGCAAAGGGCACATAGTGGGACCCACATCTGTTAAATGGAAAGGCAAAGTGACCAATCAGGGTCCAAACACTGAGTGAAAATGACAGACTTATGCTAGCTCCAACAATAGTATGAGATGTGTGAGGCAGTGACATCTTCTTACCTGTGTCTCACTCGAAGTATTGCTGGATAATGTTGTTTCTGTTGTTGATATCCTCTTCTTCTGCCTCCTCTTCTTCACTGTCCACAGGCTCCACAGCTGCCACAAGACCACCAGCTGGACCATCCTCCTTCAGAAAAGGCACCTGCCGTCGCAAAGCCAGGTTGTGCAGCATACAGCAGGCCATGATAATCTGGCACACCTTCTTTGGTGAGTAGTAGTGAGAACCACCTGTCATATGGAGGCACCGGAACCTGGCCTTCAGGAAGCCAAAGGTCCGTTCAATCATCCTCCTAGTTCGCCCACGTGCCTCATTGTAGCGTTCCTCTGCCCTTGTCCTGGGATTTCTCACTGGGGTCAGTAGCCATGACAGGTTGTGGTAACTAGAGTCCCCTGCAAATGTCGAGGGACAACTGTTAGACACACACTAACCCATAGGGACAACCACAGACCCAGACAACTATTCACACTGTATAGGGTCCTTGCCCTCACCTATTAGCCACGCACGGTGCCTCTGAAGTTGCCCCATCACATAAGGGATGCTGCTATTCCTCAGAATGTAAGCGTCATGCACTGAGCCAGGAAATTTGTCATTCACATGGGAGATGTACTGGTTGGCCAAACACACCATCTGCACATTCATATATGGTAGCTCTTCCGGTTTCTGTACACCTGTTCACTCCTGCGGGGTGGTACCAAGGCCACATGTGTCTCATCAATGGCACCTATGATGTTGGGGATATGTCCCACGGCATAGAAGTCACCTTTCACTGTGGGCAAATCCTCCTCCTGAGGGAACACGATGTAGCTGCGCATGTGTTTCAGCAGGGCGGACAACACTCTGGACAACACGTTGGAGAACTTTGGCTGGGACATCCCTGATGCAATGGCCACTGTTGTTTGAAAGGAACCACTTGCCAGGAAATGGAGTACTGACAGGACCTGCACTAGAGGGGGTATCCCTGTTGGATGGCAGATAGCTGACATCAGGTCTGGCTCCAACTGGGCACACAGTTCATGGATTGTTGCACGATCAAGTCTGTTGGTGACTATTACGTGTCTCTCTTCCATTGTCGACAGGTCCACCAGCGGTCTGTACACCGGAGGATGCCGCCATCTCATCACCTGCCCCAGCGGACGTGCCCTATGGACGAGAACAGCGAGCAGAGAGTCAGCCAACACTGAGATATCACAAAATGTCATTTGCACACATTTATTAATCCGATATGTGCCTGTTACTGTGTGTATGCAAGGCCTACATTGGTGTGACGCAGTTATAATTAATGCCATGTGTCCCCCTGAAATGGCGGCGGCCTGGCCTGTAAGGTGGGACAAGGGGATATGAGGTAACTGCGCTGGCGTTGCACACCATCGCAGTAGGTGGCCAAAGAACGTGGCGCAATCCTGCATTGGTTAACATTGGACCCTATGGGTCCCAGGAGCCAATGACGATGTACGCCGGCGGTGACGGTACGCACCGCCGCGGACATGACCGCCATTTTCTGTCTGTTCCCTCACTTGATACCTGACCTTCAACAGGAGAGGACCTACACTGCAAGTGCTGCTGTGACCTCAGTCTGGAAGCGACGATGGCTCATGTGTCTGGGGAAAGGGCCCCTCCCTTCACTTCGGAGGAGTTGGAGAAACTAGTGGATGGGGTCCTACCCCAGTACACACAAATGTACGGTCCTCCAGACAAACAGGTGAGTACACTGTGAGAATGCTGCATGGGCAATGCCTGTTTGGAGTGGTGTGAATGGAATTAAAATGGGGGGGACTGAGGCCTGCATGTGTGGACGGTGAGTGTATGTGCGTCAGGGCAAGGGTGGGAATGTGGGCCAAAGAGGATGACGGTCCGGACGGGTAAACATTTTCCTTTTCCCCTGTACTATTCCTCTAGGTCAGCACCCACCAGAAGGAGGATATTTGGCATGCCATCGCCAAGGACGTCCTTGGGGTCCACCACAGACGGAGCACCCACTGCTGGAAAAGAAGGGAGGACCTTCGCCGCTGGAGCAAGAAGACGGCGGAGGCCCAGCTGAGGATGGCCTCCCAATGTGGGAGGGGTGCCCGTCGCACCATGACCCCCCTGATGTTCCGGATCCTGGCGGTGGTGTATCCGGAGTTGGATGGGTGCTTGAGGGCATCACAGCAACCACAAGAGGGTGAGTACACTATCATTCTGCTGACTTTGCACGCATTACAAGGTGTCTGGGCAGAGGAGGTGGGCAGTGGGTTCCCCTAGGCCAGGGCGAGCTTTGTAGGCAAGGTCCCTTGTGAGGCAGGCTCTGTGGCACCCCAACCCCACTAGTGGTTAGTGCCATCTACACATAGGCTCCTGTGACTTTCGGGTGTGCAGCAATCGGGCTTAGGCCTTGTATCCCATGGGCATGTGATAAATCTAGGAACTATAAGTGCATGGCGTAGTGCAGAGGGCTGCTGTGTCTGTTGTGTCCGCCAACGGTAGTGGTGTTGCATGCACTGAGCATGTCTTTCTTCTGTCTTTCCACCTCCCCCTTTTGTGGTCTCCCTGTTCTTGTGTGCAATATCATCATCAGGCGGAGGAGCAGTGGCTCCGGAGCAGGAGGGAGCTGCATCCCACTTAGCCCTGGAGGGCGAAACAACGGAGTCTGAAGCCACCAGCGGGACAGAGGGCGAGGGGAGCTCCACGGCAGAGACAGGAGCAGACAGCAGTGACAGAGACTCCTCCTCTGATGGGAGCTCCCTTGTGGTGGTGGGCATCTCTGTGCCCCCCACATCAACAGGTACAGCCGTCACCCCCCACCAGCACCGCCCTCCCAGCAGCCCCTCAGTGTGTGTCCAGTGCCCGCTCACCCAGGAGGGTGGGCATCTCCTTCGCCCCAGGCACCTCAGGCCCTGCCCCAGTCAGCCCTGCTGCCCTCTGTGAGGAGGCTATTGACCTCCTGAGATTCCTCACTGTTGGGCAGTCTACCATTCTGAATGCCATCCAGGGTGTTGAGAGGCATTTGCAACAAACAAATGCATACCTGGAGGGCATTCATTCTGGCCAGGCAGCCCAACAGAGAGCATTTCAGGCTCTGGCCTCAGCACTGATGGCAGCCATTGTCCCTGTGTCCAGCCTCCCCCCTCCAACTTGCTCCACCCAGACCCAATCCCCTGTACCTCAGCCTATCCCAAGCATACCATCAGACCAGCATGCACACACCTCAACACACAAGGGTGGCTCAGGCAAACATAAGCACCACACATCCCACAGGCACTCACACAAGCATCATACCCATGCACACATACCAACATCCACTGCCTCCACTGTGTCACCGTCCGTGTCTCATCTCCACTCACCTGCATGCACTACATCGTCAGCCATTACCTCCATCACCAGCACGCCCATCACCACACACCGCTCACGTGCACTCACCACCCCCACTACATTCACACATCCCCAGTGTCCTCTCCCAGTGTGTCTGTGAGCCCTCCTCCCAAAGTACACAAACGCAGGCACACACCCACCCAACAGCCATCCACCTCACAACAGCCTCTAGCCCATGCACCTTCACCCAAATTCAGCAGACGTACACCTCCTACAACCACTACCTCTACCTCCACTCTCAAACCCCCTGCATCTACCCGTCCCAGTGTGTCTAAAAAACTTTTCCTTGCTAATATTGACCTCTTCCCTACACCTCCCCCCGTCCTTCCCCTAGGGCCAGGCTTTCCAGGTCCCAGCCCAGCACCTCAGCCACCACATCCCCAGGCACAGTGGTGCTAGCATCTGTGGGGTCATGGAGTGCGCCAACCATCAGGGCTGCCAGTGTGCCACGGAGCGAGGGCAAGGACATTCCGGCACCTACCAAGGTGAAAAAGGTGCCCACATCGCGGAGGGAGAAGCCAAAAACACCTGCCACCAAGGTGTCAGGGAAAACGAAAGGGGATAGTGGCAAGACAGCTGCACCACCATCAAAGGTGGGGAAGGGCCAGAAACTGAAGGGCAGGCCAGGAGAGGGCATGGTGGCACCGACTGAGGGACCAGTGTCACACCTTCTGTCCACGTCCACGCCAACCTGTACGGCGGAGAAGACCACCACCTGCACCGCCACCTGCACCGCCACAGAGCCCGCCGCCAGCACTGCTGCCACAGAGCCCGCCGCCAGCACTGCTGCCACAGAGTCTGCCGCCAGCACCGCGGCCACAGAGCCCGCCGCCAGCACCGTTGCCACAGACCCCACAGCCAGCACCGCCGCCATAGACTCCGCTGCAAGCACCGCCGCCACAGAGCCCACCGCCAGCACTGCTGCCACAGACCCCCGCAGCCAGCACCGCCACCACAGAGCCCGCCGCCAGAACCGCTGCCACAGACCCCGCAGCCAGCACCGCCGCCTCAGAGCCCGCCACAAGCACCGCTGCCACAGAGCCCGCAGCCAGCACCGCTGTGGCAGAGCCCGCCACGAGCACTGCTGCCCCAGAGCCCGCTGCAAGAACCGCAGTGACTGACACCGCCGTAAGCACCGCCAGCGGCCCCGTGACATCCTGAGCCCGTGGCACCACTACAGACATGGCTGCCAACCCCAGTGGTCAGTCGTCTGAGGCTGGTGGTGAGTTCCAGGAGCCTGGCCAGCTTCCATGAAGCATCACTGTCATCACAGTTGTCACCTGCATATGGAATGCGAAGCCGCAGCAGTGTGGTGTATGTCTCTGCCTCCATGGCGTATCAACCTACCTCTTCCTCGGCAATCTCGTGGCAAACACACCCAGGTGAGTGTATTGTTGCGGCCACAATGCACGTGGAGCACTCTGGGCACAAAGCTCCCTCCAGAACCAGTGGAGTATCACATCCACTACCTCAGTCTTTGGCAGGATGAAGCACTCTGGGCACAAAGCCCCCTCCAGAACCAGTGGAGACTGTTATCCACTTGAGAGACTGTGGCTTTGCACTCCCCAGGATAAAGCAGTGGGCAAACCACCCACTGGAGAGACTTGAGAGACTGTGGCTTTGCACTCCCCAAGATACATCAATGGGCATGGAGCCCCCTCGTGGAGCAGTGGCGTCGTGCGTTCATCAGGCTGAGGTGCCCTCCCTCCCCCTGAGGTGCCTGTATATTTTGTATGTGATGCCCCTCCAGTGTTGTCTCCGTTTGGAGTCAGGTATCTAGTGTGGGCCTCGCCCATGCATTTTATTCGCATTGGTTCCGCTCCGGAAAAGGTGGCGGATAGCCGTGGTGTGATAGGGTGGGCGGTACATTGTGTTCCGCCTGTCTGTTTGTTTGTACCGCCGTGGCGGTCGGAGTGTTAAAGTGGCTGTCTATGTTGCCGGTTTTGCCCACGGTCCTAATCCCATTTTTTTTTCCGCCGACCTTTTTTCGGTATTACCGCCACTTTAACACCGACCGCAAGGGTTGTAATGAGGGCCTTTATCAGCCTATTTTTAGTTCAAAATCACTGAATTCTTCTATGGATTTGTTAAGTTTTTCTAAGGCTTGCTTATCTTCTTCAATACCATCACAACCAAATACTTCCTTCTGTAATTGAGCTTTCACTTTTAGTTCATCTTTGCTGTGCCCTAGTGCTGTTTCAATACCTAGTACCATCCAGTGTCTAGAGCAAGTAGTGACAACATGGCTATAGCCTCCTTTAAACTTTTTGTCCTCTCGAAATATCCCTGGGACGTTCCACACTTGCAGACCTAGAGGAATGATTTCTGCTTTAAGGTATTCAGTTAACATGCGAGCATCTAATTCTGTACGTACATGCTTCTTTTGAGCTTTTTCAAGTTTCTCAAGAAGCATCTGCTTAGGATTTGTTCATGGAAGGTGTATTAGAGGTAACAAGGGAAGGCCCACTATTGACTTTAGCTATAGATTCTTCTGTATACAATGGTTCTTCCCTGTCTGACAGGATAACAATACTTAATAATGTCCTGAAACAAACTGACAATAATTTTGACAGTCAGAATTAAGAAAGCTCTTGCGGTCCAACCCGCTCTGTTCAACAAAAGGAGATTACAAGAGCAACCCAGAATGTTCTTGTTGACCTGGGTACAATTATAACAAAACACTCACCGAGTCACAGATCTGGGTTGAATCCATTGTTTTTTTAGTCACCATGGCACCCCAGTTTGGACCCAGCCATATGCCAATCAATCTTGACCCTGCTCCCCATGGGAACAGTCCAGCCAGAACTGGCAGGCCAGGTCCTCCCTGGACTGGGAACAAGCATTCTGTGACCGGTTTCAGGGTATCACTACTCATCAGCCAGTCTAGCTTGAATTCAGTGGCACAGTGACTAAGGGACAAACGTCTGGCATACCATGGCCACTTATGGTGACTTTAGCAACACAAAAGGTTGATGGATGGAGTGCTGAAACTTTTCAAACACTCACCCACAGTCACAGATCTGGGTTGAATCCATCATTCTTTTGTGCACTATGCCACCCCAGTGCCATGGTGCCATACCAGTCTTTAAGTGACCCACAATCACTTTGCAGCACAGGGTGTGGGCTCGGGAAGGCAGAAAAATGTGTGATGCGAGGTTCTGTAAATAGAGGGCCCACATGTACGAGAGAGTTGGAGGCGACTGTTCTCTTATGTGTCCCCACCTCACAGACACGCTTTTGTTATTTTCAAGGCTCTCAGATCAGAGGCTCTGCATTTGTGTGCAAGGTGTAGGTGCTCAAACTGCAAGGAAAATGAGCGCATTATGTTGTACATGAAGCACCATGTGAACTGTTATCACCGCTTTGAATGCTGAATGCTGTGCGACACAAACAACAGCAGCCAAGTCATCCTAATAGCTATAATAGGCTCCAAAAGCAAGAACAATGGCTTCAACCATGGGCAGGTATAGCAGCAGCATTAGGACTTTGCCTACTTTGCCCCCTGTTGGAACTCTGCGGTACTGGGTGGAGTTTTTCTGTAACTCCGTGGAATTCTGTGGAGTGAAACTAAGCAAGCTCCACCCAGGCCGAGAAAAGATAGTAGCCCCATTGGCTAGCACAGGGTTACTGGCTTGAGCCCCAGCCTGGCTAACTCCTGAATGGGACAACCTAGCTGGGTACTGTAAGGTATCAAATTAATCATAGCAATAAACCCAACCTGATGCCTAGGTTGAATTAAATGTCACAATTAAAGTTCCACAACTTTTAGAGAGTTGCCACTCTGTGCCCTAGCTGGTCCAGTGGCTTCACACAGGCTCTGGCACACATACAACTTTCTTCCCACCTGTGAAGACATGTGAACGACTCCCAGGCTTAAGAACAAAGGTAGATGCCACAGAGTGAGATGTGAGCTCCTCTCCCAGGATGGCCACTCAGGGTGTTACCCCAAAAGGACAGCTTCAAAGAGGAAACTGCCTTTTTTGGGCAAATGGTGACAGCAGTCCCAGGCACACTGC
Source organism: Pleurodeles waltl (assembly GCF_031143425.1). Classification (NCBI taxonomy): domain Eukaryota; kingdom Metazoa; phylum Chordata; class Amphibia; order Caudata; family Salamandridae; genus Pleurodeles; species Pleurodeles waltl. The sequence goes on from NC_090443.1 coordinate 720,443,920, forward strand.
ATTTTGTTCATGTAGATAAGTTGGAGACAAGGACAGAGAGGGAAACCCAGTACCCAAACTGGTTATCCCATTGGCATGTAGCCCTCAGGTAGCCACACCTCTAGAGTGGGCTACCAAGCTCCTGGCGACTGAAGAGGGCAACTAAAATAGTGCACTCTGGAATAGTCAGATGCCACACATTGCAAGAAACATGTGACCAGAAGGGAGGGGACCTAGTAACCCATTAGCTAGAGACTGCCGCCCCCGACCTACCCAGGGCACTTTTTTGGGATAAATACAGCACCCCAGCACCCCTGAGATCAAGGTGGATTTGCAGGGTCGTAGCTTGGTCAGTAAGATTGTGGGGGTGCAAGTTTCAGATTTCCCCCAATGGCTTGGCATAGAATGTTAAAATACATTACTTGACAAGCAGGGCACAACAGAGATTCTAAAGGGGTAATGGGAGATGAATGCCGATTGGTGGGGCTAAGAGAGCGAAAACATTATTTTGTAGAACAACCAACCTTGTTGAAGACTTTCAAAACAGAGAGGGAAAGAAAGTCTATGTATGTTTTTGTGTGGGTGTATGTAAAAATTATTGTTGAAATCCGAAAGACACCTGACCCGACCTGACTGAAACCACCTGTACCAATTTTTTAGTAGAAAATACATTTATTAGGGGGCTGTAACACAACAATAACCCTCCATGAAGTTATACCCCCGTGGATTTGGAGAAGGGACTAAAGAAAAAAGCCAACTGCCAACGTGCCCTTGAACTGCAATAAGAGAGGCTGCACCATCAGAAGGACTGCACCTGCTGCTCTTTGGGCTAGTGAAGCTTGGACTGTGTCTGTGTCTCTTGGCTCTGGAAAAGTTGATTCCCCGCCCCAGATCAAAGCTGTGACTCCAAGGATGAGTTGGCTGCTCCCCTAGAACAAGCTCCAGGGACAAAAGAACTGAAGAAGCCTAAAACAACAAGTTAGTAGCCACCACAGACATTTTGCCACTACCAATTTCCTGATGCACCAAGAGACAAATCTGAGATTGCCAAAAGTTGCATCAGAATCTGATGGACCAATATGTCCTATCTAAGTCTGGATTAGTCACCCACAAGTGGCACTAGCCCCCACCTAAGGATTTAGCCCCCCACTCCAGTGAAGGAGACCAGTAGCCTAGCATCAGCTGGCCAGCTACTGTGAACTAAAGGACTTCGAGAGACCCTGACCTCTGTGACCAAAGTTGCCCACATCACATGTGAACTGAGAAACAACCACAAAGGCATCCTTGTTGACTGCACTCAACCGAAGTATCCTTGAGCATAATTTCTCCAGTATCCGCACCATCAGGACCACTCCATTGAAGTCTATGGCGGTCATCCTGTAAAATTTGGAACTTGTCTTTAAAACACTTTGGTAGCCAGGTAACTGTCCAAAGTATCCTTTCTGCCCCCCTAGACCTCCATCCTGTTAGATTTGGTTGCTCTTGCCAAACTGGAGTAGCTGAACTAATGCTTTCAAACTTTTCAAAACTTTGCAAACTTTTGTTTGCCAATGCTTGTTTGCCGTTGCATTTAAAAGTGGTAATATCTTCTAAAATTTGTATCTCTAAAATGCTCTAGTGGATTTTGCTCATCAAGGTCTCAAAAAATTCATAAATATATACTCTATTTTTATAAATTGAAGTCCTGGTTCTTTCATGTTGTGTGACTTTCTTATTTTGTTGTTTGTTACTGCTAAATGCTTTACCCCCGGGGCCAGATGTACAGACATTAGAAATTCAGATTTTCTAATTGCGATTGTCTTTGAATTGCAATTAGAAAATTTGTATTCCCAATGTAAGTATTCATTTAGAGATTCCTTGTGGGTCGCAAATCAACCTAACTTGTGAATATTAATGCGGTAGGTCACAGTTTGCCACCCATTTGAAATCACAGCCATCAGAGGGATGGTGGCCTGCTGAGGTCAGCAAACCACCATGTCTACAATTGTTTTTTTTTTTAAAGCAATCTTTTTTTCTTAAATGCATCCCATTTTCCTCAAGGGAAAACTAGATGCAGTTGAAAGGGAAAAAAAATAACGGTAACGTTACATTTATTAAGAGTAGGCAGTAGTTTGTGGGAACATTGCCTATTCTTAAAAAATATTATTATTGAAAAACATTACTGTTTTGCTACCGGAATTTTGTCGTAAAACAGTAACACATATCTTACTGATTGTCTTTTTGGAAGGATTGCCCTAAACATGCTCATTCCAATTACTGAACTGCAAATACGAAATGCAACTCGGTAACAAGTTACCAAATCACATTTTGCATTTTGAACATTTGAAAAAGTATTTTTCTGGTCACAAATGGCTTGATTCATCAACTTGTGCCATTTGCAACTGGAAAAATGTTTTGTACATCTGGCCCTAAGCCTTGCTGTTGGAAGCCACAGCCACCCATGGTTGAGCTATAGGAGATACAATTGATCCTGACTGGACCCAAAACTGTTTTTGTGAGTGTAGTCCATGATAAGGCCCCAAAGCTATACCATGATGTACCTAAATGCTCACATGGGTGCTTAGTGGTGGGATCCAGAACTTATGTTTGGCTGTACCATGCAATTAATAAGGTAGTAGCCACAGAAAGAGAACACCTGATAGAGTCAAGGTTAAGAGTTAAAGAAATTTGCCAAAGTTTTGTATGCACAAAGTACTATTGTTCAAAGAGCCAAAGAAGTCAACAGCTAGTTTTTCCTAAGTGGCAAAAAGTTTTTGCAAAGGCCTCAAGACGGATAAAATGGCAATTGACTTGACATCCCTGCCCACACTGAAAATCAATGAGTTGAGAGGGGTGTACAGGAGAAGAGGATTTTGTCTAGGCATGCCTACTGAAAAGAAGAAGTTGGAAAGAAACCCTTAAGGCATTGGGAAGAGGCAAGGAGAATCCAGGCTCACTTGGCAGGAGAAGTCACCACTGATAGAGGTGATGAAGAGAAGAATGGCATAAGCCCCCTTGAAACTAAAGGGGATAACAACAGTGTGGTCCCAAGAGCAAGATGGATAGCCAGCTGAGGCTTGTGGAGCTTAAGGAGAAGAAGCTGTAGATCCAAGTAAGAAAGCTGGTTTTTGCCAAAAAGAATGTCGAGCTGAGGTTAAGTGCCCAATAATATGGTGGCAGCAACCAAGAACCAGAGGTGCACACAGGTGGTGCCTATGATCCCAGGCTGCCCAAAGGGATAGATACTAAGTATGTAAAAGTGGATGACACTGCAAACACCTGGCATCTTATGAGAGAGTTCTAAGGATGAGAAAGGTGAGTACTCAACATTGGTTGGGCATATTATGGGAGTTACTACCAACAGCAGGGAGATATAGATTGCTGACACTAAAAGATGATGTGGCAGAATCTTACACCAACATGAGAGGCACGTTTTGAGCTATTTGGCCTTACTTCAGAGGAATACAGATTTCAGTTAAGGAACACAGAATAGAGGTCAACCCAGACATGTATGGACTTTGTGGATGCATCTGTGAAGTCACTGTAAGGCTGTATTAAGGGTATCAAGGTTGATACACATGAGGTGCTCTACCATTTATTGGTTAAGGAACACATTCAATGAGGTAAATGTACCTCAAAGAAGTTAGACTAACATCTGGTAGATTCAAAGTTTTGTAGTCTTACAGAGATGGGCATGAGGCCTGGCTGATGAATGGGTAGGGACAACAGTACCCAACAAAACCCAGGGGGTGATCCGAAGAAACGGGGGGACTAGACCCACTGAATGAAAAAGAGAGAGTTGGTAAACCCACCAAATAGAACTCCTCAGGGCCCCAGAACCCTAAAAGAGAGGAAATGGAGACCCAAACCACTTCTAGAAAGTGTAGTATTGGGACCCAGAGTTGAAAAAGGTTTTAGATAGTAGGCCTTGTTTTGACTGTCAGCAAATATGGCATCAGAGGAGACACAGCCTATCCCAAGAAAAAGATTAGCACTGTACTGGCCAGTGTAACCTTAGAAGAGGATTCCTCTGATGAGAATATACTAGTATCTTTTAACTGGAAAAATGGCTCAGATGGTGAGATGGTGATTCCTGAAGGTAGTAAGCACTTTTATCCCCTGAAAGTGAATGGAATTCCAATCACTGCCCTGAGAGACACCTTTTCCAGTCATACCATTGTGGTTGACAGGTTAGTGTCTCCAGACCAGTACCTGCCAGGAGAAATGAAAAGAGTAAGGGCTATCAGAGGTAAGGTTACTAATAGGCATGTGGCCTTGGTAACTCTGGAGATAGGTGATTCCTTTAGATGCCATATGGTGGTAGTTAGCCCAGACCGCCCCCTAGAGTGTCTCTTTGGCCAGAGGTCTAAGCCCATAGAGTTCAGCTGTCCAGGAACTGCCTCGCCCATGGATTTTGGAGACCCTATCCCTAAGGTTAGGAAAAATAGGCCTCAGATGAAAGGCAAGAAAAAGAAAGGCAGGAAAGGAAGGTAACTCTTAAAAAGAGACCCAGTGAGCCAGGGGAATGGTAACCCAGTAGAGAGAACCCCAAAGTTGACACTGGCAAGGCCTTACATGTTCCCCAAGATGTTGTGAGGACTCAGGCAACTATTCAGTAACAGTGAGTCACCCCAGAACTAACAGAAGGAGGAGTGGAAGAAGAGTGTCTGCAACATCATCTGGTAGCCCCCCAACTCTGAAAAAACAAAGACTCCAAGAACCTAAAACAACTCCTACAAAAGCACATCCATCTATCATTGGAGTGGTTCTGGGCACTGACTGCTGTCAGTTGCCTCTGCTGGGTGTTTGTCTTTATTATAACACTGTCTCTAGCATGGTGGGCAGGAATTTTGACAGGAAGCAATGTAGCCTCCCTTACCCTGTTGGTCATGGCGGAGTTATTCCAGTGCTGGATACCCTCTTTGGGTAAGCTAGGTGCTGCCCTAGCTAAGACAGTGTTAGAGGAGGTAAGTACCTCACTGCCCAAGGCAAATGTCAAGGATGGGAAAGACAGAGAGTTCACTAAAGTTCTGTTCAGGATGCCCAGTCAAAATAGAGGTTGGTCAGTTCCCCTGAGGGAATGGACCTGACAGAAGGATCTATGGCAACAGTAGGCCCTGCAAAAGGACAGCCAGTTTCCTTTATCCTTCATCACTGAATAGTCATAGAAAAACATCAAGAGTGTGGTCAAGGTCTCCCGTACCCATTACCTGGGGGAGGGTCATGTAAAGAAACAGGCTTTTTGCAGGTTTCCCTCCACTTTTTGCCCTATTTGGACTGCTAGCTGCAGGCTTTTCGACTCTGTGAGTGAACTTAGGCCTGATAACCCAACCTCAGTGCAAGTGTGATGTAGTGGAGGGTGGAACTTGCACAGTTGCAGTCAGCGAAATTCCACAGTCACCTAAAAACTCTGTGGTATTCCCTGGAGTTCCGCTGTGAGGATAAATTACCATCCTAGTATCACTCTCTCCCCATTTCAAATGCCAATAATAAGGCTAAGCTCTGTACAGTAACTCAGTACTGTAAGAGCACAGTGAGCCTCTCCTAACCCTAGGACATACACAAGCCTCCTGTTGCTGCAGCAGGAGGAATGCGCCAGGGAGGGATACCACACCAGGCGTGGAGTAAGTGGAATTGAAGCCCTGCAAATGAATGAGGACATCCAAGACTCTCACAAGAAGTGCTTAAGGGGTGGTGATTAGAGGTATGTGGATGATGCAAAATGCAATCACTGATTACTGGGCAATGCTGGACGTGTACTGTACAGAAAACACGCTGTTTACTTTTCCCTTATGCAATTTACAAAGGGGACACCACCAGCACTGTCCCTGGAACAAGAGTAAAACCCATCAATGTAACTGTAGCCTGTAAGCACAATCCTATGCCCCTCTGTAACACTCACCTTGGTAAACCCTCCACCCTGGCGGCAGTGATTTGTTTAGGCTGGTCAAATTGCATTTGTGTATCAGGTACCACACAGAAGATTGCGCTACGCTGTGCTGCGCAGTACTGTCACCTGCTAGCTCAGATTCACAGCCCCCACTGTTTGTGCTTACAGGTTGTTGAGTCAGAGCCTGTCCCAAGAATTTATTTCTAGCAGAGCGCTCAGAGGCAGTGCACTCTGTCCTGGTTTCCTGTCTTTTGCTTGGACTGGTATGGCTGGTCCTTGAAGCATGTTAAGTTTCCTTGCCCAAGACCTGTAGTGTGCCTGCAGCAACCACCGTCATACAAAGCATTTGGTGGGACCCTCCCCTAAGTCCTGCAGCGAGAGAGAGGGAGGCGGGCAATGGGCACAGGAGGACACACACACCGGGAAGGAGTTTGGCAAAACGTGGCCTGGACCAATGCTGAACGGGGCAGGGTGGTGTTTGGAGGCAGGGCCATGGGACATAGTTCTTACTGTGCACTCTGATAGAGTGAGGGAACCAGCATCAGCCTGGAGTGAGGCGCAAGTCACATTACACAACACACATAACTCACCACAGCGGTGCACATGCTCAGCAGCTGCAGCTTCTCAGGCACACGGCTTAAAGAAAGTTATCCGGCAATTTTCTGCTGCAAAGTGCAATTGCAAGCAGAGCTCTACTACTATGTGTCATATCAGCTAAAACTAGATTTGAGGCAAGAGCAGTTGTGAATCCTGCACTGTGCGCTTTTGATACCACCGCAGTTGTATAGGACATCCCAGAAGGGGTGGGCGGTACACTCTGCCACGCGGAAAATGACAGAATTTGTGCCAAACTCTGTGCTCCATCAGAGCTCAGAGTGAGCAAAACTCCTCAAACTCCGCCAGTAGAGCAGAGTTTACTACCTACCCACCCCTAGTGTTCTGACCCATCACAAAATGTCTGTTGCATGGGTTATACCCAGTTGGCAAGTGCTGAGTTACATGTAAGTCTCTAGTAGGTGGTACCCAGGGCATGTAAGCCAGAGTGTCTACTCAGGGCTGCAGCACTGTTTGTGCTATTATGAATGCAAAAGGTCTTAGTCTGTTTTCTTACAGCTAGGCTGACAAGAAGAGCCATAGCTTTGGACCTATCTGCATAGACTGTCTGCTCAAGCTTTTAAAGTAACTCCTTTTGTCAGGAAGCAACCCTACTTTTAAAGATTTAATAAATCACCCAAAGAAAGGTCCTGAGCTTACATGGTAGGGGGCCTGGTCCTCAAAAGAAGAACATGTAACAATTTAACTGTACATCTTCCTACTGTGCCTAACCTCCAACAGCTATTTTTGCTGCATAGGACTGGTCTTGGGAGAAAAAACTTAAGTACAATTAAAGTATGTTTTTTGTAAATTTCTTCCAGATACTAAGCCCATTCAACCACAGTGTTTAATATTGATTGAAAAAAAACGTTCAATTGTGAAGTTGGACCTAGGTGAAGTTGTAAGTATAGAAGTGTAACTGGCATAATTTTGGTAACTTTGCATAACAAAATTGATGTGAAATGAATTATCAAAATTACACCATTAACCTCGTTATGCAATTTTGAGGTGATATTCTGATGCAAGATGTACTGTTTAAGTCATTCTCAAAAACGAGCTGCATTTCTAGTAGAATTTTTACAGAGTGTATCGTTTGGGCACATTTTAAGAGCAAAACTAAAAATCTGAACATGAACTTCAGTGTTTTCAATGCAAATGGCAGTTCCTTTAACATATGTGTTCAACAAACATTTCAGGTATATTTATTACCTTAGCACACTTTTCGGGAATTTTTTTAGCACAAAACTTTGAATCTGAACATAAGCAGCAGTGGTTTCAATGTGAGCGACTGGAAATCAACCAGAAATTACATTTTTGAGTTGACATTTTACCGGAATGGACCACTCGAGTACATTTTTGATTGTGAGATGCATTTTGCATAATAATGCACACTTTTGTATCATTTTGTGGTAATTACTCAAGTTCTCCACCAGTAACTGTAAGTATCTGTTATAAAGTTATACTTTTCCTGACTAGAGTTACCGTAGGCTAATTAGCATTTGCACGCCTGCAGCTGCCTTCCCTGTCAAGATTAGGAGTAGGTGTGACTCCTGTAATTTGCTATAGCACAATTTGGTGAAATTACAGCAAAATAATGCAAGTGTACATGGAATTACGCATGGACTGTAACCCTTGCACACAAAAAGGATCCAGGAATGCTTTTTGTGCCAAGAAAATAGTTCAAATGCAACAGAAGAGGAACAGCAGCAGCCAGAAGCCACTCACACTCAGTTCCTGTACTCTTGGAAAGGCATTTTTGCCTGAAATTACGTGAATTGATGTAATCTTGTTATTTTCAGTAATTTTGCTGCACAAGAAGAATGTAAAATTACTAAAATGACTCTGATTACTTTGATGCAATTAAAATTGTGCCCATGCATAGTCTAAACCTGGGGATGAGGTATGTGACTCATTCTCTCTCATAAAAGGCCTTTTGGGAGGCTTTGAAACCTCTTTAACTTGAAAGGACCAGGGTGAAACCTACCCATTCATAGTTAAGCATAAAGGGAGACCTGGGGAAAATGGCCCATTGATCCAAGGGTAGACATCCTTGATCCATACCAATAGAAGGGGAAGTTGGTCTCAGAGCCAGTTTAGTATGGTTGGAAAGGAGGGAAATGCTCATTTCTCTAGAAACATGTCTAGGTGGGTCACCAGCCTCCTCAATACCAGATGGATTCTACCAGGTTGGAATTCACTAGGAAAGTGGCACTGTGGTACACAGTTTACAATACAACAGTCAAGATATGCTATAAAATAAGGAGGGGTGAATTATACAAACGTGGCAACTTATCCCCAGATTCTCATTACAAATCTGGACTTGTGGAGGAACAGAAGAGGAAGAAGCATGCAGTTTGTGAACCAGATGGACACTTGAATAACTTGACTTGCACTTTGCACCTGTGACAGAGAAATGGATGCTAAAGGTCAGTTGCTTGAACTCCTGTATGGCTACAGGGACATCAAAAGCTGCAAAAGGCCTTTTCCTGGAGTGACCAATTGATCAATGGCAAATGTATCCTGAAGGACCTGTACTAGTGGCCACAGCTACAGTGGGTCCTGGACTCTAAATGCTGTCCCTATAGTCCTGGGATCCTTTTACATAAATAGGAGCGAGGAGCAGGACTTGCCACCTAAAGACATTCGTGCCCAAACTCGTTGACCATGAAAATCATGTTTCTCAGGCTAAAAGCACTTTGCTGCATGAAAGAATGCTTCATTGGGTCATTACTGCTAAGGAATCTGTCTTTGTTGCAACCTGCTGGCAACCTGTTCCAGGTTTGTCCCACTGGAGATTTTTAAGCCAAAATAAAGTAAATTCCCAGAAAATAAATTTTGACCAGGTGAAGATGCGAAAAATATCCAGCTAATGAGAAGACTTCAGCAGGTAAAGAATTTCGAAATACATGTACTGATCTTTTCTTGTCAAAACCAATGTCTTCAGTGGAAACAAGTCCAACGACTATCCAACTTTGAGAGAACTTTGAATATGACTTTTAAACTTGCCCTGCTGGAGAATTTCGTTATCCAAATCATAGACTAAGGGCCTGATTATGAACTTGGTGGATGGGATACTCCGTCACAAACGAGACACATATTCTATGGAACTTGTAAAACGGCAGGCAAGATATCCATCACATTCGTGACTGAGTATCCCATCCAACAAGTTCGGAATCAGGATCTAAGTCAGAAGGTTTTCTCCAGGTCCTTATACTTGATGTAGCCAGTCTCGGGTACATCACACTCATTTCAACTTGAGCCTGAGTCCCATTTTAATGAACCCAAGGATGCAAAGCTGTTTCTTTGTTCTTTTAAGACAAAAAAAAATTAAATTCATATCTCTGGTTCCCCTGATTGTAGTTTATTCATTTTTGTGCCATTTTTTCATATCACAATTTTCTTGATTTTTAGAAATTTGTGAGATTTTCTTGTGTTGTAATTTGAGTTTTTTAACCGTTTTGATGCTGCTTTACACATTATTTGTAAGGTAATATTGTCTGCACTGTGCCATAACTACCATAGGTTGAGCACAGGTTTACATTATTAAAACGCAATACCTGAGTCACAAACTACATTTTTTCATATGTTTTATAGTAAAAGTACAAAATACTGCAAAACAGAGCATTTTGCACTATGTTGTGTAGTTCTATTTTACTGCGACAAAACAGAGAACAAAACACAGTTTATGAATCAGGCCGCATGTGTTTAACATTCTTATCACATAATCAGCACTACTGTCTGGTTCCTGGGATGTTAAGATCAGTGGGACCTGTAATTGGTTGAACATGTAAAGTCTCTCTAATGTGAGTGGTAGCACTGTAGAATCATCAAATAAAATATGTGTAGCTCTGTTGTGTATGACTTGAAACTGTGAGACATGTATTTAATCTCTTTGTGGGGCAGGGTGGTAAAATTAAGGAAAGTGAAATGTAGGAGCAAAGACAAATTCTATTAGAATTAATCAACCTACTAATGCTCCTACTGAAGAAAATATTAAATTCAAATTTACTATGAAAAGATTCACATTAAAGAACAATTGTCAAATACATCACACATATAAAATTTACGTAATGTTGTTTTAGACATCTTCAACAAATAAATTAAATTGAGCAGAATTTGTTTCCATAGCATTATAATTAATTTGCCATTATAGCCTGACTGCATTTTTAAGTAATCTATCTTAAAGATCGAGGGTCCAAATCATAAAGGTGATTTTGGCCAAAAACATTCAGTTATGGGCAAAAACACATTAGTTCACTCCTGCAAGTTATTCACTGAAGGATTTCTTCCAGGTGTAAATAGATTTACTAGTATGGATTCCTCTGCCACGTGTGCAGAGAACTATGTAGTAGTAAACCCTAAGAGAAGGTGGGAAGTGGAATTTACAGAGTATGGTTAGTCTTGTAAGTTAGTGAAATCCCGCAAACATGTGTGTTTAGTAAATCCACAAACTCTACTCCAATCTCTTCCCTTCTTGGTAATGGTCAGACAGGATAAGGAGAAGAATAGATTACCACACGATGTGCTTGGCTTTCTCCATGCGGAAAATGTTTCCCTGATGGAGAAAAAAACATGTAAAAAAATGTGCATTTTCTCAAGGAACTTCATTCACCCATCAACTCTGCATTGATTTCTGCTCAGGAGAATTGATCCTATTGGAGATGTCACATGCCATTCTCAGTATGTCAGCATCCTCACCTCAACTAAAACAGGCAAGTGCAAGCCAAAACCTTCAGCACCCTGATACTCTCAAGATCTTCCTGACAATACCCAATCCAGCTGCAGACAGGAAAGAAAATGGAAGAAAGCAGAAACTGAAGTCTCTGTGCACAACATGCAGATAGCTCATCACATCAGCCAAAACATACTATTTTATTAAAACCATGAATGAAGATCCAACAGCACATTGATACCACCAGGCCTGTTTCATCTCTCATGCCTACTCCTTCCTATAGACTCCAGGAAAAGTGAGCCTTCAGAGCCCTATCTCTCACAGATGATGCTGACATAATAAACACTCTCAAAACCACTTCTTATGAAGCTCTCTGTGGAGATTCTGCCTCACCCTTAGTCACCATTGTCAATGTCTCCCTCACTGAAAGCACCAATACAGAAACTCTCAAGGCAGACCAAATCCTCCCACTACTAACAAAACCTACACTAGACTCTGACAACCTTGCAACTACCAGCCCATCATTCACTTACCATTTCATTAGCAAAATTATTGCAAAAGCAGTCTGTAATCTCCTCTAAAATCACATTACTGTTAACTATCTCCTGCACGACTACCAGTATTGCTTCAGGCCAGTCTGCAACATAGATACAGTTACCTTATGCATTGCAGAATACACCCTCCTGACTAGAGATGAAGATGACTGTTACCTCCTGATATTTCTGGACCTCTCTGCTGCGTTTGACACAGTTGAACATCCCACTCTCATACACACCTGGAATCTCCAGAAGGATTCACTGGGAATGCCCTACACTGATTCACCACCTACCTTTCTAGCTGAAAGCAGCTTGTTCACATGGCTACTTCCAAGTCCTACACAATCCCTATTATCTGCAAAATCCCCTGGAGTTCCTTACTGTCACCTTTTACCCTCAACATGGAGCTGCTAGGTGCTCTACTCCAGGATAACAGCATCTGAATTCACCAACATGCAGGTGATATCCAACTCTCTTTAAAAGTCACCTCTGCTTCAGACATCCAATGCATCAAACCCTGCTTGCACATCATCCAGATCTGGATGTCCTGCACCTAACTAAAGATCAACCCAACCAAGACAGAATTCCTGTTTTTGCCAAGAAGAACAAACAAGAAGCAATACTAGCCATCTCAATAAAATGAACCTTGACTGCTTTGAACCTCATCTTTTACCCAATGCCAAGACACTTCTATTTACCCTAGACACCAACTTTAGCCTCAAGGAACACATTGCAAAAAAGCAACGCCCACCTGGTACCAGCTCTCTTGTCTAAAAAAATAGAAACACTTTCCTGTAGTAAGTGACTTCAGAACTGCTGTTCAAGACATCAGACACCAGACTCCATGCTGGCACCCCTTAAGGTCATCCTACATGCTGCAGCGCATTTCATAAGTAGCCTGAAGAAATAACCACATCACCCCAATCTCATGAAAATTATTGACTCCTATTGCTGGCTGCATCTTCTTCAAAACCAGTAGATTTATCCTGCCTTTGACCATGTACACTGCTCCATTGCCTTTTGACAATAGTTGTTCTACAGAAATACCATTAACATACATACATAGTATGGAGTGGTGAGTGAGCCACTGAAAGATTGAATGTGGCTGTAGGCAGATACCTGGCTCTGGTTAGACCTGAGTCTAGATTTACACTCCGTAATTCATAGGATTAGTGTTTGGGTGTTATGGGAGGCTCTAGGGAACCCTCCAAGTCATGCTTGGGAACACCCACGCTCCACCCATGGAACGCCTCCCTGTCACAGAGTAACACAAGGCAGCAATTTGAGCTGCCTTGAGTTACTCTAGATTTATCAAGCCATGCAGAGCCACGCAAGGTGGCCTTGGGTAGCTTTTTAAGTCTCAGGTTTTGTGACACGCTTGTGCCCCCTCGGGTGGCACAAAGGCAACGCAAAACCTTGATAACTTTGCCAATAGTATGAAGCATTACAGAAAAAACCTTGATGTTATGACCGCATACCTCTACAGCACTCCATTCCTGTACTGTTAGCTGCTGTGTCTATTGAAGACATAACTGTGGAGTATCCCCTTAGTACATGAACGGACCCAGTCCACAATGAAGAAACCAGCAAACACACAAGTAAACCTGTAAATTCCTATAACATGCGTTTTTATAGCATTTGAAAATATCATTAGATTGACTGCAAATGACTCAGAGAAAGCAAAAAAGAAAGCGACATCTTTCACTCTTGCATTAAATTTGTATTTAAAAATGTGTGAGAAATGCAGACTAAATGAAAATGTACGTTTTCATATTCCACTGTTCACGTCCTTTAAATTACTTGGTGTCTTGAGTCGGTAGTACAGAATCCTATTTTGCCACGGCTGTCTGTATGTACCAAATATGCTGGGAATTGATGCTGAGCCACACAAGTAAGCTGATGTTTAGTGCAACCATATTACCGTAGGTGCAAAGGCTGTTACTACATCAAGAATACACGAAATGGGGATGGATAGGGCAAAGCAGGCAGGAAAAATGATTTACCAGTCAAGATTGCTCCTATCATACAACTTGCCGAATTCATCGCACCACAGTCGTCTGAAGGCTGGCCTATTCCCTCGAGCAAGTTTAATGAAAAGCAAGGTTATGGCTCTGCGCCTCTTCAAGCATGAAAAAATTATTGTTGAAATATTCCCTGAAACATTTTTTTCTCTAATAACCTGCAGGGTTACAAGTCGGCAGGATTAACAGTCAGCTCTTATAACCTACTTTACAACAATATGAATAGCACCCCAGTGCCTAAGATCTTTTTTTGCCAGTTTACTTTAATTGTGCAGAAATAAATGACGCACAAGCAACATATCACTAAGTTCTCCCAGGTAAATATAAGAAAGCAGAAGGAAGCATCTGAGAAAGGTTACACCTCTTTAGAGATGCAAATTGATAATGGAGTTCTACATAAAACAACAGAGTGCTGTTAATTTTTCTAAAGGTGCAAATTGCTAATCTTCCCGGAGGTGTTTCAGTATTGCTTATTAAGGTTCTAGCACAGAATTTTTACACAACATTAAACACTTGAAAAATAGATCTGTGTCTTTGTTAGCATAAACTAGGCAAGTGTAGAAATGTCTCTCTTTTTTACATTCATACATTTAAATAATGACAAGTTACTATGGTTTCCTATATATTGTGCAGTTTTTGGCGATGACAAAGAAACGGGGTTTCCTAGCTGAAAATCAAATATTGTTTTATTCATGTTCAGTAACCTGGGCTTAATTAGGGGATGGGTGCTTATTCCTATTCTTCTCATAATCCATTCATTAGTCAAAGAGCTTTGCATGCAACTAACATTTTATGAGCCACCATGAATGTAGTTCTAAGGCAGTTAAAATATATAAAATACTTCATTTTTTACTAAGGAAACTTAAGTATGTCTATGTGTAGACTTATACACCTGGTAAATACAAGTATTTTGAACAAAACGCGCACAATTAATTTCCTTCACATTTTCATGCAGAGACCCTTATTTTTCCTTGCTGTCATCGGCTTATTTTGTTAAAACAGCAGTTTTGAGCTGTTTTCTAGGGGAGACAGATAACCAGCTTGAATAGACAATACACAGAATAATACTTACGATACGTATTTTCTAGAAATTATTGATTTTGTGAAAGGAAAAAATGATTGGTAAACCGTTTAGCAATGTGAAGTTCACTACTTCATTAATTTCCGATTAAGACTTTTTCACAACTCTGGACTATCCCATATCTAAGAATGAATCCCGATAACTAATAATCTGTAGCCTCAGGTACGAATGTATGATAGGTTGCAAAGCCTGTGATTCACAAAATCAAAGACATGCAACCTCACAGTAGTGTACTACAATGTACGAAAGTGATATTGTCTGCCCGAAAAGTCTTTGTGGCTCACAATGAGAACTTTGGGACCCACAACAATTCAGAAATGAAGAGGGCTGTGTAAAAGACGTCCTCCTCAACTTTGTGATTTGGTATGAAATACCTCAAATCATTGATGAGTTCTGGATCTACATCGTCATGGCACTGCTTTCACTTTGTGAATGGTGTTTGCAGGCACTGACGGAAGATAACAGTGGCCAAGCGGGTCATTGACATCTTTCATGAAATTAAAATGCACCTTTTGGAAATGTCTAAATTAGGACCGTCGGAGCCCTCTGTTAGAGTTATTTTAAATGATTTAATATTATTTCCATCCAAAGACATTTTAAAAGGAGTGTTTCTGGACACTGATCCCTAACTGTGGCACCTGCCCGACTGATTATGGTTTGTGTTTTTAGCTTCTGAGGCAAGATATTTAAGAGAAAAATCAACATGAGACAAATGGGTTCCTCTTATTTGCTAACATTGTACTTGAGATACATACATCTAGAAAATAATATGGAAACACAGGTGTTGCAATTGGCCCTTTGTGACAGGGATACCCCAGCCTTTTTGCATTCCTCCTCTTTTTCTGCCCTTGTTTTGGTTGGCATTAGGACTCTGAGCACTTTACTACTGCTTACCAATGTATAAGTACAGGTCCTCTCTTCTCTAAACATGGCAACATTGGTTCGCAACTGTTTGGCATATTTAATTTACTTATAAGTCACTTGTAAAGTGATATACCATGTACTCAGGTCCTGTAAATTAGATGCCACTAGTGGGCCTGCAGCACAGATTGTGCCACCCACTTAAGTTGCCCTGGGAACATGTCTCAGACCTGCCACTGAACAGCGTGTGCAGTTTCACTGCCACTTCAACTTGCCATTTAAAACCTTTTTCCAAACCTTAAACTCCCTTTTTATTTCATAAAAGTCACACCTAAGGTAGGCCCTAGGTAGCCCGTAGGGCAGGGTGCGATGTAAGTAAAAAGCAGGGCATTTACTTCCAAGTGTTACATGTCCAGGTAGTGAAAAACTTCCAAGGTCATATTTCAGTACTGTGAGGCCTACTTCTCTCATTGGCCTGCATTAGGAATTCCTTAATATACTTTAAGCTGCAGTTCCTGATCAGAAAGGAACAGCTGGTTCATGTTTCACATATTTAGAATGGTAATGATAAATCCTCTCTAATGGAAAAGTCGGATTTCACATTACTATTTTAGAAATGCCACTTTTAGAAAGTGGGCATGTCTCTGCTTTACTGCTCTGTGTCCCTCACAGCCTGTCTCCAATACATGTCTGGAGCAGGTGACAGCTACACTTCTCTGCATTCCTCCTAGATAGCCACAGAGAGTACTCATCTGCATTTTGATGAGCCCTCCTTGGCAGGAAGGGTAGAGGGGAGCTGACACTTACACTTGATTAGGGAAATGCCTATTCCCACACAAAGGGCTTATTACTCCCTACTGGTTGTCTGGAGCCAGGACTAACAAGAAAGGCTCTCTGTGCACCTCAAAAACTGTCCTGTGGAGACACCCCCTGCCCCCATAAAAGGCAATTTTGGGTATAAGTACTGGGTCTCTGACCACCTAACATCTGATACTTTTGGACCTGTAACCACATACTACTGGCTCCACATCATACATTGTCAGAAAGACTGTTATGCAGCCTAAAGGACTCATCTTGGGACTGCTGACATAAAAGGAAAGCCTTACTCTGCTGCTGCCCTGTTCCCTGCTACTCTCTGTTTGTGCTGATGGAGAGCTGGACGCTGCCTTTGCCTAAAAGTGTTCTTCAAGGGTTTGCTGGATTGCTCCCTTGTTTGTGAACACTCAGGGCCATCAAAGACTTTGCTTGCCGATCCCTGCCATGGGACTTTGACCTCCATGAGTCCGTCAGCAGATCCTGACAAGGATCAGCACTTCTCTTGCCCTAGATCACCGCTGTTGTCTACTCTGACTGAGCGAGCTAACTGCTTTCATCACAGCCTTCCCTGCCTGATGCACTGCCTAGGGGATAGCCATGCTGCACCCTTCTGTCTCTGGAAAATGGAAGGCAGTTCTGTGCGTCCGGGTTAGCAGTTTGCCGCAGCCCGAAGGGAGGGCCTCTGCCGAGAGAGAATTCACCGAATTTTGGTGCTTTTTTTGTCATCGGACAGTTGAGCCTCTCCCAACCATCAAGGACCTCCTGGCACGGCCTAGCAGTCCTGATGAAGTTCCAGCAAGTATAAAAAGGACCTGCGAGGTCCCTGTAGCTTTCCTGCACACTTACAGGTGACTGAGATTGCTGGAATACCCTGGTCTCAAGAGACCCATAGAAAAAGTGTTGTCCAGTGCCATTTTCGGCCACTTTGTTGGCCCTGACACGGCAAGAAAGTAACTCTTGACATTCCCAAATGAAAATTGAGCCATTTCTTCCCAGGCCAACGGGACCACCAATACCATTATGATTGTTTGTGCTGCTTAGGAACTGTGTTAATTGCATACCTAAAATGCTCATACTCTGAAAAGTATATTTTGAATTTTTATCATTTTGAGCCTTATTGTGCTCAGAATATATAATCTATGTTTATAAACCTGTGTGGGGTCTTTTTGTGGTGTTTTTATGTGTCTGTTGCACAAATACTTTATACATTGCCTCTTAAGTTTGGCCTGCCTGCTCTGTACCAAGCTACCAGACTGTAAGCACAGGTTAATTTAAAGTGCGTATATGACTTACCCTGACTAGAGGGTTGGTTCCTGCTTATGCATACTCTGACAGCTAGAAACCCCCATTTCTAACATCAGTAACAAAATAATGGCAGGAGGGTATAAGATATCTGCTGGAAACTGGGTTACTGGTAGAGGGGGTTGAAACCCTATCCAAGCAGCAGCCACAATATCTGTCAGGTTGAGACACAATCAAACACTGAATTAACCTATGCTCAACCCTCTGGAAGCTTGGAATAAAAACAGTCAAGCTTATCTTAGAGGGAATGTGTAAGTCAGAAATGGCTCATCCTGCCAACACCTATGGCCCTTTGTCTCACTGTCTGGGAGCAATACATAAAGACCAACTGCCAGCTGCACCTGGTCACGTGACCCAGGATAGAGGCAGCAGATGCCAAATGGGATAGGAAAATGCCAACTTTCTAAAAGTGTCAGTTTCAAAAGCTGACTTTACCATTAAAGAGGGCTTTAAATTAAAATTCTTTACATAGCACACTCGACATCCCTACCTGCTCCCAATTTAAAGTTATCACTTAATAAATGTAATACGTTAGCCCAATCATATACTGTGGTAAATGGCGACCTCACAGTAGTGAAAAACCAATTTTAGGGTTTTTTACCAAGACACATACAACTTAGAAGTACATGCCCATCATTTTAAATACACTGCAACCTGCCTTCTGGGCTGTTTAATTCTAATCCTAGTAGCAACTTCTATGCAACAAGAAGGGAGGCTTTAGGCTTGGCAAAAGATGTATATTTACCCAGGTCAAAAAGGCAGTTTGAAAAGTGCACACACAGGCTGCAATGGCAGGGCTACTTTAGTGGGTGCCATAATCAGTGTTGCAGGACCATTAATAGCATTTCATTTACAGGCCCTGGGTACATGTAGTACTACTTTATTAGAAGTAAATTAACTGTGGCAATTGGGGATAATAAATGTTATCATAAAGGAGAGAGCACAAGCACTTTAGCACTGGTTAGCAGCGGTAATGTGTGAAATATCATTAGGCCAGGAAAATCAAAGTCAGTAAAAGCCGAAGGTTGGAAGGCAGAAAATCGAGGGAAAAACCACATCAAGGATGTCAGGTCCAATAACATTCATTGGCTGATCAAGTTACATTGATGTTGAAAGTCATTGATTGCTAAGGTTCTTAGGTATCCCCTCCCAGGTATTCAGAATACACCACATTAATATTTCGTAGTTCAAAATTGTTTACTTGCTATGGCCCAACCACCCTATGGAATGGATTATAAGTGTTTCTAGGTGCGGAATTGTTGGGTCCACAAAATCCAGACCCAATAATTATGGGTCCAGAGACACCTGACCTCACTTTGTTCATGCAAGTCCTGCAGGCTGCGGGCAACACAGACCAGCACCAACCCGAACACTGAAACATACCAGAGTTACAGAGCAGATAGTATTCCCTAGCAAACTAAGAAAGGTATTAGCCTGCCCTAAATCTCTGGACCTCCCCCCAACCACCCACCTCTCTGCTGCCTTCCTGCTGAATCCTTCTCCCTGCTTAAAGCGGGCAGAAAATGGCAGTGGGGTTCTCCCTTGAATGGGAAGATATGATCCGGTATTTCTGGGCCCATGAAGCTATTCTCTATACAGGAGAGAAAACTCAGAATAGTCAGATTTTGGTGTGGGGATACTATTCAGACTAAGAGATTCCAGCTCCTCGTATACCTGTTTCTTATTCTGTTCAAATAGTGATGAAGGCAATAGTTATCTGATTATGACTGGTACTTCTCAGTACACAATGGAAAATAACTAACAGCTACAGCTGAAGAAGGAAATCGATCCTTTTTTATAGAAATAGTAACACATATTATCTATCAAGCAAACAATACATAGAAAATAGGTAGCTAGAATATACACTCATAAAGCAAAACACGAACGAAAATAGCGGTGTTTAATGTAGTTTGCAGGTAAAAATATTTTTGTCATGTTATTATTAAGAATTTCCACACTTGCAGTGGCTTTCCTTATTTCTTTCTAGCACAACTGCAACGTGCTGGCAGAGACAGTAGATGAATGTGATATCTAGCGTCTATGTCAGATATTGAGCATTTAATAAGTATCTTACCTTATGGCTTTTCTTAAAGGTGCTGTTTCCTTTCCCGATACGTGGAGAGAATCGTGTTTGTTCAGCGGTGTAACAAATGGCATTCTCTAACTACTTAGCCAGTAATTAACATGAAGGAAAAAAACATGTTGATGATCGGAAAGTACAATATTTGTAACTATTGGTGCTTACAGGCATATTCTTGATTTAGTAGTTCAATGTAAATATGAAGGATTACCTTTTACCAGAGCATTGTCCAGTATGTGCCAATGCAGGAAGACATTTGCTTACGTTAAATGAGCTGTGAATAGCCTTGTGTGGTCCAATGCCCAGTACCGAATTCTGTCTTTAATGCCTCTTTATAGAGCCTATAAAGCAAAGTAGTCCCAAATATTCTCTACGCTGCAGAATTATTAACTACTGGTGACCATGTGGTTGTAGCTCACAATGTTAATAAACAAAAATATCGCGTGCCTTAAATATTGTTGCCTAAATAGCATTTATAAATATCGCTCCATTGAATGTGCATTTTTCTATCATTAACTCCAAAGGAGTGATAGTTTTATAAATGACAGTTAGGACAAACTATTTTTTATCAGGCGATATCTAGGCCACAATATTCTGGTATCATACCGAACATGTTAACATTTATATGTTTGAAGGAGCCTACTTAAAAAGGGCTTTGATCTTCAGAAGACCACCATGAACAAAGCACATACCTTACAAATACATCTTCTATCTGGTCTATTCTGGCCAAAACTCACATTTTTAGGTGTGTATGGTCTTATCCAGTTTTAACAAGTGAAAGATCTCATTGGTTTGTTGATGGGAGACAGACCTTCATTATGAGTTGCTCCAAAAAAAGTGTCGTATTTTGCGTCTTCGGAATTACCAGTACTAGGGGTGCCAGTGGTTCCTCTGATGCAGAGTTTTGGGAGTAACATTTGGGTATATAATGTGAATTCTAGGTTTTGAAGGAATAACATGGAAATCATACTTACTGTGTCCATGCCCACATACATTTCCCCAGTATTTCAACCAAAGCCTTTGCCTCCTTGCAGCTGGTGAAATAGCCCAGTGCAACACCACAAACCTGTGATGTTCCAGCAGACGTTATGAGTCCAACAAGATTGACATTTCTTGTAACTGGCCTTGTTAGAATTATCGCACCCCGTGTAACGAGTTCCAACGGACGAGAAAGGAGTAAAAGCCTGGAGTATAGTATTGAATAGGCTTTTTGGAGTGGAAACAGAGGTAAAGCGTGCATCTACAAATTGAATTGAGGCGAAGCTCAAACTAAATGCAGAAAAATTAAGTATTCAGTTTGATGGAAATCACTTAACAAAAAACCCACACATTCTGTGAAATTTTTGCATACAACTATCTTGTAGACTTTAGATGGACGATTCAGGTTTTCAAAGCGTTTGAAAGATTCATAAAAATGTGGTAAAATGGATTGCTGACTTAAATATGTAGTGTCATTTTATGCATGTTCTATTTAATTTCCCTATAAATCCCAACTTTGCCTGTTATTCCCACGTTAGCTGCAATCAGTAGGACCAGTGCTTGAGAGCTACTGATCAGAATATTGTCATGTAATCCTAGGACCTGTTTATTTTCTTAATTATCAATAAAAATGAATGCCCCAGAGACACTTCTCAAAAGGTATAGTGTGTGAATGATTGTTGTTTTTATATATTGCCTCCTTTAAATGATATTTGCCTAAGTAACTTTATTACTGTTTTTCAGTGAGCTGGTGTCATTTCAATGACAGAAGATATTGCAATATCACCCACATGCATTCATATTTTAGTAAAAGCGAATGCTAGGTGACGCTTCTCTGCTTTGCACCAACTCTAGTTTATTGCCAATGGTGGAAGGTAGGGTCCACAGAACAGGACACAACACCAACGCCATATGCCACATCCTCCCTTGTATTAGGTCTAACTGTTGTAATAATGATGGTAGAGAAGCTCTCAATTTTGCCCTTTTTAAAAATAGCAGAGCTACCTATGCTGATATGAAATTCAAATAGTATACATTGTCTTGCTTTTTAATTTTTAAGATGTTTGTTCAAATTATACATATGTGCTGTACATTCCCCATACAAATCATATTTCTTTACTTATTCCGGTTACTTAATGTTCGTGATCAATATTTACTTAGAGCTTTTTCTCTTGGGGAGTGTTACCTTTGGTTTTGAACAGGTAATCCTAAATGTAGTCTTCTTTACATTGAGATACCCTTGCTTGTGAGGTCTCTGTAAGTTCTCAGATGACTAGAACATCTGTAAATGTAGAATGTTTATTCTGGGCGCTCCTATTTTCAGATAATCGGTCTTTCCACCAATTGAGACGAAAAAATGACTACAGAAAGTATTGGGGTAAAGGTGTAGTCCTTCAAACAAGTAAACGATGGAAGCCTAAAGCATCGCCCCTTACTATGTTGTCTTTTTCAAGTGAGGGGTTTGACTGATGTAAAACAATTATTATAAGCAAAGTCTCACTGAAAACCTTACTCACCACCCAATTCCAAAGTAATGACCTGTGACAGTCAATATAGGCACGGTATTTCCAAAGGGCCTTCTACCAATGTGCAGGTGAGCCATCCAATCATAAAGCAGGCAAAAACCATCCCACACGGTAATTAGGAGGGTTAAAAGGAAAGAGGTTTTGGAGTTATGGAGAGCCACTATACCTACAGAGAATGATTAAAGTATGCCAATTGATATCGTTATTTCTATAAAAATCAAAGTAATGTAAAATGTTATGAAAATATAAATCAACTTTCGTAAGTATCACATAACCTTCTCTCCATTGCATTGGACGTTGTGCATAGAAAAATAAAAAACTATAATGGTCATATATAGAGAAATAGAACAAACATTAAACCTCATTGTTCATATGTTGATATGATTTCGGACGCAGTGCTTGCCATGCTTCTTGTGTAAAAGTAATTAGCAAAACAAAGAATACAGTTTCAAAATGATAGGTTTGACCAATCAGGAAATCTTACTCGTAATATGCATTTTGCCTTCACTTTACACTCCGCTATCATGTTTTATAGCTCCAACTCACTTTTTTTCGGAAGAGCGCTCTCTCATCATCATCAACATACTGGTCGTGAATGACTGATTTATAATATGCTGATTTTCTATTCTCCCTGTAAAGTGTTCTTTATCATTTGTGTGCAGCGTATAGACGAACAAATAACTTAATGAAAGGGAACAATGAAATAGAGCATTTTGTTCAAGTTTCATGAAAATACATTGCACTGCTTGCTCAGAAAAAGAAATCAAAGAGATATTCCCAAGAAGGACACATGAAATGAAAGGCCAAATAACCTTTGGATTAAAACTATCCCCATACACTCTTGAAAAACTTTGATTTGTTAGAGTGCTGCCCAAAAGATTGAAAACAAACGCCATGGCAAAAGTTTTATGCTGTTCGAATTTGCAAGTGTGTTATTCATGTTGCTTATTTAATGAAAAAGCATTGCAACTTAAAAATGTTACATACCATTACTCCCTTTTGTTTTTTATTTCAACACTTCAACCAACTGGCGTTTCAAGCAGGCAAAACTGGCCAATTATAAGGAAATAAGACAGAAGCAAGGGGAAGGTCAAATAATTGTATATAAATGACCTGCCTGGCCTTCAGGTAATGGTGCATGGGGTAGGTTAGTGAGCGGCCAGCAGGATGTCACGTTGCTTTGAAAATTATATTGACATCTCTGGTCCATCGTCAAATGCTGAAATTACGAACCAGGCATCTGTAGACACCTGACATCAAGACGTTTCTTCCATATGTTGAGGTCTTGAAATGTTTCTTGGCATAGACAGGTGAAAGTGTTTCTCACTCGTACCACAGTACACCTCCTTGGTCCTAAAAGTGTGCAGAGACGATGGTTTATGCTTGCCACAGATGACTGAGGACTTTTACTGTCAAAGATGCAACACCGAAAAACCAATACCCAACATGTCAAAACATGTGCGCATGTGCAAATGTGAAAATGTAATTCATATCTTTTCACTGCTACTGTGATTATTTCAACACCCGGGTTTCTGTTTGACCTTGAAACTCATTGCTGATAACAACACCGATAACACTGAAAATGAAACACTCATTTTGACCATGTCATTTTTTCCTAATCTTTGAACAAACAGCATGCTGCAAATTTACAAGCATCCATGAAGATACAGACCTACAACGAGTTATATTACATGCCTAAGCTTCTATGGATGAAATAGTGAGGATTAAGACTGCTGCATTAGTTATAGTTAGAATAAACTGCCAAGGGTAGTCATTTTACTTTCTCAGTAAACAGAAATATCACCTTTCCTAAATCTTTATTTTTTCACGCTGCATCAACGGGATTGGCCAAACATGAACAAATTACATTAAGTAGTTGGTTTAAAGTCAATGCCAACTGGAAGGGTGTTCTACTGGCTTATGTTTTTATAGCAAATCCGACAATCTGCAGTTGCCTGTCATATGTATGCACGTATATATGCATAGCTCAAACCTAGTCAAAGGCAGGGTGCGTTGTACCAGGTCAAAAGAAAATATACAGTCAACCAGTTATTTGAAAGGTATCTTGTTTGTGGACTGTTACTGTATCATGATGCACTGTTCATAAAAGAAGTGTGTCTTCAACTCTTTCCTGAATTGGAGTAGGGTTGGGACAGCCCTCATGGACACAGGGGTGTTGTTCCAGATCATGGATGCACAGATGGAATATGTCTGTTGCCTTGTTGTTTGCTTGCTTACACATCTTGGTCTCCAGTCTGGTGATGTCCTGCCTAAGTGTTTACCAAGAGTCAAAAGAAATTTTGAGTTTATCAGCCAGATAGGGAAAGCCTAAGCTTTGTAAATGATGAACGTAGTTTTATGGATGACGTTGGTCAGCAAGAGGAGCCAGTGAAGTTCATCTGGATAGGGATGATGTGATCCTATTCATTCAAGACTGGATGAGACATACTGTGGCATGTAGGAGGCACTTACGTGGGCCAGTATTGAGTCTGATAAGCCACAGAGCAGGGTGTTTCCACCTTTTAGATGCACAAATACGAGAGCTTAAACAGCAGTTCTGATGTCACTTTTTTGGAGGCACAGGTACTCTTTCTTAAGTAGCAAGATGTTGTACCAGGCTGTCTTTTCCTTTTTGGCAATGTATCCCTTGCAAGTGAGGCTGTTGACAAGGATGAATCCATGTGACTTAGCATTAGGTGAGAGTTGGGGTTTGAAGCATTCAATGTTCATGTCATTGACCAGGTTTGTACTATATATTCATGTTCTTGGAAAATAACTGGAAGCCTCTCTTGGTGAGGTTGTGTTTCAGATAGGCATCATGAGGTGGAGTCAGTATCTGAGGCATTGGATGTCTGGAGCTGAGGAGGGAGACTTCCATGTAGAATTATGTATTGTCTGCCTATGAGTGTATATTTTGATGCTATTATTGGTTAGTAGAGTCATATGGGACTCCATGTAGAAGCTGACGTTTTGAGGACTCTACTGGGGATAGGAATCTTCTGGGACCAGGAGGTGGCCTTGTGAATATACTGGTGAAGGGTGGAAAGGTAGGAGGAGAACTATTGAAAGAAGTTGTCAGCAAATCCCATTCTAGAGTTCAGTGTGTGGATAGGAGGGTGGGGCAATAGTTTCAAATGTAGCTGACTGATACCTGCAAGAAGACGTCATCATCTGTGATTAAAAGGGTGTCTAATAATGCACATTATTAAAAGGGAAATAGCATTCATATCTGGGAATACTATTTTTCTCACAAACCCCTGTTGTCCTGGGAGGTTTGAAAACAGGATTATTGTAGCAGCTGCCATCTTCCTCAGGACCTGTACTACGAGATTAAGGCCCACCCCCAGGCAGCTCCAACTCAGCATGCTATTATAGTGCTGAGTATAAGAGAATCCAGGTGAGGGGAAGAGCGTGGGAAGGGGAACACCTGGGAAGGAGACCTGAAAAGGTATAGGTTAGCACAGACAACAAACCCATACTTTCTTTTATATTTAATCACCTCTTAAACACTTAATTGAATTAAAGACATGATGCTTGTCATGCCTTAGGATCACTCTTTGCAATACCTGCTTGCAGAATGCAATTACTGAAAGATCAGTAATGATGCATTACAGAATCCCTGTAAAAGTGGACTGTGAACACAATATGAGCTCTTTGTGCACTCTCACTTATTCCAAATAATGTTCACATCAATTGCACTGACTTCGAGCTTCAAAACAACATCAGTAAGGAAAGTCTCAAGCCCAAGACTTCTTCAGACACTCTCAATATGCAAATGTTATACACAAAGTCAAGAGGATTATCGCTTTCTTTGAATGATGAGAAAATTAGCATGCTCCAAATAACTTGGCTTACAGCTCAGAGCAAGGCCCGCTCTGTTTATTCCCAAAGCCTGCCTCTAAACAGGAAATGCTGCGGTAGCAGGCAAGCAGCTGAGAATCAGAAGACGCACTCCAGGATGATGTCAGAAACCAGTCGAGGGGCAGGAACCTCAGTGCACACCACAGCAATGTCAGAGGCTGGGCTGGGAGGCAGGAAACTTCAGTGTGCACCAGCACGTTGTCAGAGGCCGGGAGGCCAGGAGGCAAGAAACTGAGCGTGCACCTGCGCATGAAGGAAATTCCCCAGGGCCCACTCTGGAAATGATTGCAGGAGAAACAAGAGCTCCTGCTCCAACTAAGATACCTCAAATAGTGAGCAGCTTCCAAGAGCGGGGCTGCTTAAATTACCTTGGGCCATCCACACCCAAGATGGCTGTCCCCAGGGCAGTTTGGGAAAAGTAGTCTCTGCAAAAATAAATAGATAAAAGCACAGCACTGAGCACTGGAGCAACATCCTTGTGACATTGGATGCTGATAGCTATAACTGGGTGAGGCATTTCAACCACCAGCATGCTGGGAGGGATAAACACCCTTTTGTACATCTTTTTCCACAACAGGCTCTACCCTTGTGACTGGCTGAAGCTAACAAAAGCAGGGCACATTGTCTGATGGGGACAGGCCCTAGAGTGCCCGCCGCTGCACTAACAGTTTTGCATGTAAAATGTGCAGTGCACATCACAAGGCATTATGGCTCCAAAACAACCATAGTCTAGCAAAGTTGTCAGGGAACTCAACACGGTGTAAAACTTGAAATCAAAATGAAGCAATTGTTTTCCAATTGCACACAGGACTTACACACATAGTAATGTAATGCGTTTTCACACAATTCTTTTATGAATATACTACATACTATAATTTATCTTCACACAGATACTATATATCTCTATATATTACCTACTGGCAATGGGCAGTAGATCATTATAGTTAGGACCAAGTTTCAATAGGAAAAGCATTTTTCAAAAGTATGAGTAGTACGCAAGTCACTATAGCTGCAGTATAAAAAGTTCCAGGCTGATTCGTCAAGTGGGGGTCAAGAAAAAAGGGGCTCCCAAAACATGTTTCCCCATGTAATTTCCCATAGTGAATTTGACACGACTACAGCCTTAAATGCTGGGCGTAATTATACCAAATTTGCCAAACAGCTAGCTCTTGGTCCAGAAAGAGCCCTTTTTGTTATTTTGTATAAATCTGTTCAGTAGATTTGGAATTATTAAAGGAAAAACAAATATAGATATCTAGGAATGCAGACCATTTGCGGATTTACTCAAGTAGGATCCATGGATCTGGAAGTAAAGCAGGGACCTGATTTGCTGACCACAACCTGAGAGGAAAGTTGCGGTTGACATTTTCTTTCTCACCACATGCCAGGGGTGGGGGAACTGAAAAACTGAGAGAAGGAGCCAGTATACAGGTTTTCTGCCCGCTTAGGAGAGATGGAAGGGTCTCTGAGGGACCCCTCATGGTAAACAACTTCCCAAATTTTATTGTTTGGCTGATCCAAGGCTCTGTGCATCCATCACAGTGCTCAGTGCAACTCCCAGTGTAGAGTCATGGAGGATCAGTGGATCAAAAAATCAATTATGTCATTTTAGATGTTATCAGTAATGTTATCAATAATGGCATAGAACATGTCATGAGTAATGTCATATGTGAGGTCATAAGCAGTGCATGGGGGTGAAATGGTGAATTTCAGTGTTTTTAGGAGAAAACATTAGCATTGTCACTGAGAAAATCACCTAACTATAACATTTTAACCTTTGTTTTTTTCAGTGAATTTCTAAGACTTTTTTAAATCAAAAATATAATTTTACTACACCTAACTATAACGTTACCTTCACTTTTCGTTTTTCCAGTGAGTTTGATGTTTAAAAAAAAAAAAACTATATTTATAAATTCATAGAAACCAACTACTTCAGCAATGTTTGTGCTGTAAATGTTCAACTTCTTATTTCTTTAACTAACATATTGAGAAATATTCCCAGCATAGTTTTCATAGTCTTTGTATCTATCCTTGCATAAACATCATATTTATGTTTAAAAAAAACACACTGATCAGTATTTCCTATACTGTCAACTATTTATTTTTCACTATGTGCTTCTAGTTTTAAAAGGTGTGATCATTCTAGAGGGAGGCTCGTGAGATCGTAGAGTTATACATTTTGTTCTAATCTGTTGTACAGAGTTCTTTTTCATCTGGTCAGTTATTATTGAATGCAAACTTACAAATCTTGAGAGACTATCACAAGAGTCAAACAGGAGTCAAACATACAATCCCCTGCATGGACTACAAGGGTGCTGTACTTCCTGTCTGGGTCTTGTAATCTACTCACGAGATTGATCATTTGGAATTAAGTTCATAAAACCTTATTTTTGTAGTTCTGATGACAGTTAGACATAAGAAGTATTGTTTAAGGTAGAAAAACATTTGATGTATTGTTGCATTTGAGATATTATTAGAGTTCTCTTTTTTAACAATCTCACAGGCCTCTTGTGAGATATTCATGAGATGTCTGGAAGGGGAAATACATCCCAGTGATGGATTGTGATTGGTTCATATGGATATCATTATTTAGCAAATAAAGATTCCTCACTGCTGCATCATTTGCTAATTGGGTTTCATTGTGATTACACCTTTTTGGCTACCTCTCTGACTTTGTTGATTTTCTTGAGCAGAATGTCATCTTTTGATTCAGATGAGAACACTACTTCTGTTCTTGCAAGTCAGCCACCTCAGCCACCCAAGGAGTACTTGGTCTGGCAATATTGTGAGATGAAGTCACTTGGGAAGAAAGTATCTGCCAAATATGTGATTTGCAAGATTTCCAAAAAAGTGTTCAGTAGGGGCAGCCAGAACATGCAATATTCCATGAGTATCACCGGGATGTGGTGACATTTGAAAGCTATGCACTCTCGATGCCTTTCTCAGTAAGCCAATGCTGCAGTGCTTGATAACTCATCAGGGCCATTCACAACTTTTCAATCTGGTGACACTGTGCCTGCCCAGTTACCCACTGCTCAAGCAGATAACAACCCTACATATCTGAACAAAAGCCCTTTGTGCTGCTTATGCAAGGAGATTATACTTTCTTATGAGACAGACACGGAGGCACAGGACAGGCTTTCCAGGGTCATAAATGCCCAACTAGGCAGTAGTTTTTTTTAACACCTTTTTTTTACATTTTTCTCCTCATTGTTTTGAAGGAGATCTTTTTTTTTTACTTTCAGTTTCTTGTTTTTGTTCTATCCCTTTCTGAAAATAGTACAAAAGGTTAAAAATGTTAAAACACACAAAAAAGGTGTTACAAATATTACTTGAAATGCTCTTTTCAGAGCTACACTATACGTTCATTATACAGTATATGGTGTTTCTACTATGTTCCCCTTCTTTTTTCTTCTTGATCGCTCTCATGAGACACTTGCGAGAGCCATGATGCTTTCATACATACTCTGGGTGACTCTTGCAAGCCTCTCCTGAGAGCCAGATGCAGAGTCCTCTGTATTCACTTGGAGGGGGCAGTGTTTGCTGGTTTGTACCCATGAGCATCTTGTGAGAGCATACTTTTATAATGGAATTTGTATTTTCACTGAATATATCCTGTTGTAATAGGTAGAATTTTGGGGCACCAGATTTTTGCTACCTCTTTTTAAATACGATCGTGCAACACTCTTGCGAAATAGTAATAATACTTTACAGGAAGAATTGACATTTTCCTTCATTGCAATGCTTTCCTCTCACAATTCCCACTACTAGAGTATGGGGAGAGACTGGCCTCTCCACCGAGACCTTTCATTATGATGACCAGTGTGTAGAATATAGGGTAAAGACACACTGGCTCTCCATTCACACCTTTCCCTGGCTTAGTAGTTTGTATAGTAGGGTAGACAAGGTACTCAATTCACATGTAATTACTCACTATTCCATACTAAGTATAGCAAGTACTAGCCTCCCCACTAATGACTCTCCCAGGGAAATAACCATATTAATTAGTGTGTGTGAATAGATTTCTCTATCCATTCATAGGTCTCCTTAGCATAACTGGTATATAGAGTAAGATGTAGGGACACTTTGTCTTCTGAACTAATACCTATTTCTATATCAACCTGGATATACAGTATGGCATAGCGAACCAGTGGCATTTGTCCTCATACCTCTCCTTAGAACAACAACGTCTAGTAAGGGAGTCATCACTCTTTTAACACATCTTACCAGGATAAGAGGCACCTCAAGTAGGGCTTGTGAGAAATGTATCTCTCTATTCATACCTCTTCTCATGCTGACAGGTATGTATAGCAGACTGTGGGAAAACATTGCCCTGTTTCCTGCCATAAGTCCCTTACATGATAACTCTGCTTAGTATTGTGTGTAGAGAGATTGGCCTCTCTTCCATGATGCATCTTTTAGAAAATGCGAATTAGGGTATGAAAAGTAGCTTACCTTTGTGGCTGGACCTCTCCTAATTGTGAAAGAAGCACAAGTAAAGTATGAAGTTGAAATTACCTTCATGCTCATAAGTATATCTTGCATAACAACTATAGAGACTATGATGTGAAAACACACTGCCCTCTCAGCTGAGACATCTCCCCAGAGTAATACCTGCACAAAATACGCTGTGGGTAGAGACTGCCCTCTCTGCTCATACCTCTCTCCATGATAACAAATACCATTAGTAGAGTGTAAAATGGAGTATTCTCTCTGTTGACAACTGTGTCTTGGACAACCAGTGTGCACATTTGAATGAAGGACACACTCACCTCTCTCCCAGACTACTCCTTAATGGGACAGTCATGTGTAATATGGTTTACACAAAGACAGAGCCCTGCCCTGAAACTTCTCTCCAGAGTGACAAGCATATATACTAAAATGTGCAAAAGAACTGCCCTCCCCACCAGCAGGGGGCAGTGCTTAGTATTCTACGAGAATGCATTTGCCTCTGTGAAAAAACCTGCCTCTTTTATAAAAATATTTATTCTACAGTAGGAAGAAGGACTATTATCTCTATAGTACCTTAAACATACATATACATGCAGCAGCACAGTTACAGTTATTGAAGAATGAATTACCACTTTAAGCCAATATCAGAAGACTGTAATAATTTTCAAATCTTCAAAAGCTATTAAGGAAAGAAATCAGTAGTAACTTTAAACATTTTATTAAAAAGCGATTTAACAACATAACAAAAAATAACAACATTAGCAAATTACAACAACAACAGTAAAAAAACAACAAACTTTACAAACTTTTTACATTTTATCTTCCCTCACAATGCTAGTCAGTAATACCTCCTCTTCTTTTGCTCCATTTGCCTACTGGATTATTATGTACATAGATCTTATTTTCCTTTGTTTCAACCACCTTAGACTGCCAAACAATATCTAATTTACTAGTTTTTTCTGGCAGGCTGAGTGGCAAAGGATTCTGTTAAAAAAATGTGCAAAAAGGAGTTCAGTCGGGAAACAACCCGGGTGTTGCACCCTTTACAATAATGTAGATGTATCGTAGATGTAGTCATTCTTAAAATATGGCTAAGACAAACTTAGCCAGTGCAGCCAAACTGCACAGTTCTTCAGCTGCCTACACATTATTTTAAATGGCAGGTACTCACTGCTCAAGCATATAACAACCTTCCTTGTTCAAATAAATCCCTTTTTGCTACTAAAGTAAGCAAGTCGTTTAGCCATCAAAACAAGTAGAGCTACACAGGACAAGCTTCTCCAAGGGCACGAATGTCACCAAAGGTAGCAATACCAACATCCTTTGTACAATAATTTGTATTCCAGACTTTCCACACTGTCACTGTTCTATCTTTCTTCCAAAGTAAACAATTTTTGTTTTCCTTCTCTATATATTGTATGACATGGTACCTCTGTTTTTCGGAGCTTCTGTTTTACATTTTCTCCCTAAAAAAGACAAAAATAATAAAAAATATAAAGTTTCATACTGATCAGTTATTGATAACAATGACACACCACTATATTCTCTGTTGATTTCTACATTTTTCACCCACAATCACATATTTATATGTACTGCATTGCTAACTTCATGCTCCTTTCTGTTACAAATTTCACAGCCTCCAACACTGCATATTTTAGCCACAATTAAATTATAACACCTTAACCTTAGTTCCATAACAATTTGTAAAATACACATTCCTTTGCACACCTTTTCTAACAGAGAGCTCAGTGTTTTACTCCAGAAATATCAATAACTCCACTCAAACATCTCATAGGTAAATATATGCACAGTAAAGTTGATAAAAGCACCAGGCTTTGTATTAACAGATTGCACATGCTTTGTTTTATAATTTCAGAAACACTGCCTCTTTTACTTACAACTACATACAGATTGAACATTTCATTTTTTATACAACATCCAATACTTGTGATATCTCGCCACATTCTAAAGTCTCACTTTCAAAACCTATGTTAATAAACATGTGCCTCTGCATACAGCTTTTGACTCACTAAACCTACCAACAGTTGTGCACTTAGTGACAAAGTTCATAAAGTTCATAAAGTATATTTCTAATTATTTGAATTTAGATTAGCTTCTGGATGCAGCTGAAGACACAGGTCTGTCTAATTTCATTCTGCAGTCACTTCTGTTGAGTGCAGCTGAAGACATCGGTCTATCTAGGTTCAAACTTCAGTCACTTCTGTTGAACACAACACAACTTTAACAGACTTTCTTCTCCTACAAATGACCAAGAACAATCTGAACTCTACAACAAGAATGGTAACTATTGGTTGAGCTTTGGCACTTTTTTCACTTCTCCACACACGATCTTGCAAGACTCTTGCGAGATAAAAAATCATCTTATGGCAGGCCCAATCATTTTCCATGTGAGTCTCACAAGATGCTTGTGAGAACTTAAGACCCACATAAAATGTAACCATCTACTCATCATAGTACTTATCTCTCACACACGCGTATTCCGTGAGATCGTAAAAATTAGTTCAAACTATATATATTTATTTTCTTCACAGTAGTTACCCCTTAGACACTTCATGTCTAAATGTAGGGGGGGGCAGTATGCCTTTCTTCTGCCCCCTTATATGCCTTTTTTACCTCTTTTCCACAACACCTCCAATTTTTCACAGTAAACAGTAAAGGCGCCCATTTAACTTCCAACATTGCTACAGCCAGACAATCAGAGTGCTTGCACTCACAAGACTCAAAGGACTCTCTCGTTCCTGTAAGAGAGTAAGGGCCAGATGAAGCAAACTTTTGCGAGTCGCAAATGGCCCGAATCGCAATTTGCGACCCCACAAAGTCAGAAATGGGATGCAAAAATCCCATTTCCGAATCGCAAAATGCAACGCGAGCCATTACCGACTCGCAAAAATAGCAACCCCATTTTGTGACCCGCAAATAGGAAGTCGCAATTTGCGAGTCGCAAACCATATAAAATAGCCACTCGCAAATTGCGACTAGTCGCAAAAAGCCAATTTTGCACTTCCAATTTACCACTAACTAAAGAGCAGGTGGTAACCATAACCAAAGTATAAAAGGGGACCCAGAAGACACCTGGGCCACTCAAGATGGCGGAGATATATGTGATAGCAAGGAGGAGGAGAGCCCACGCCGCACAGCAGATGAGGAGGAGGAGCCAGAGACAGGAGAAGACATACAGAACCAGACAGACACTTTTCCAACAAACTGAGGAGGAGATATATGATAAATACAGACTTAGCAGTGCAGCAATACTAGATTTAATAGATTTACTCAATCCGCAGCTTCAACGCCATCCCCACACATGTGCAAGTGCTATGCTCACTGCACCTCCTGGCCTCGGGTAGCTATCAGCGGGTCATTGCAGTGGCAGATGGGGTATCCCAAAGTGCATTCTCACGGTTCTTCAGATCATTCCTAGATGCCATACTCACACACATGTCCAGATACATATACCTACCCAGGAATTAGGCAGAAATCAACAGCACCAAGTTGGAATTCTACAGGATTGCCAACTTTCCGCATGTAATAGGGTGTGTAGACGGGACACATATACAAATATGCCCTCCTGCAAATCTGGAATATCTGTTCCCCAACCGGAAGTGTACCCACTCACTGAACATCCAGGTGGTATGTGACGCCCATTATGTTATAACTGACATGGTTGCCAAATTTCCAGGGAGTACACATGACTCCTACATTTTCAGGCACAGTGGGATACACTAAAGCCTAGAACGTGGGGAGTTTGGAGACATATACCTCCTAGGTATAGCTGAATACACCTTGCAGACATACACACAGGTCAATGTGGTACCCATCTATGCCCAGCTAACATTGTACATTTTGTGCCAAACAGGTGACAGTGCATATGCACTACGACCATGGATATTTACCCCGTTCTTAACACCCAGCAATGAGACAGAGAGGCGATACAACAGTGCACATAGGAGGACCCAAAATATTATAGAGAGGACCTTTGGACTGTTGAAGGCAAGATTCAGATGCCTCCACAGAAGTGGAGGTGCCCTCCAGTATGCCCCAATAACAGCATTCAAGATCGTTGGCGCATGCGCTATACTGCAAAGCAAAACAAACGCTGTGGGATAGCGTAACTGGATGGACGGAATGCGGAACCAATCAAACATTCACCCCCAGTCACAGATCTGGGTTTAATCCATCCATTATTTTGCTCACCATGCCACCCCAGTTTGAACCCAGCCATATGCAAATCAGTCTGGACCCTGTTCCTCATGGGAACAGTCCAGCCCGAACTGCCAGGCCAGGTTCTCCCTGGACCGGAAACAAGCATCCTGGGACCGGTTTCGGGTTACTGCACAACATTGCCACCAGACGTGGGCTACCTCTCACCCCAGAAGACCCAGATTCGGAGGATGACGAGCAAGAGCAACCACATCGCCATCATGGGGATAGAAACATTGCAAATCAAGGCAGACAGAGACGGGACCACATTGCAAACCAATACTTTGGAAGGTACGTGGTAACTGTCACCACACACACGACTGTCACACACAAAGAGTCCAGGTGTGAAGTGGAACAAACAAGAACTTTAATGATGTGAACCAATAAACTATTTACAGTAGCTACTGATCAGGGGCTGTAAAAGTCCACCTGCTATGAGGACACATTAACCTCATGTGCCTCCAGTCTATGTCAGTGCGTAGCTCACACCCTACGCCGTGTTCACCCAGCATGGCTGGTTCCTGGAGCGTCTGCAGTGCCCTGCCGTGTGCTTCCACTACGCAACACCCTGGTGTCTGTGGCTGAAGCACTGCTTATGGTAGAGCCCTCCTCACTGCCTTGCGGCGTGTCTGCCGCGCCCCTAGCCACCTGTCGTGCCTCCATCAGGTCGACTGCGTGGCTAATGCGTCCCAGCCCACGTGCCACATCGCTGGCAAAGTGGCCCATGTCCACCTGTAGGCTGATTGTGCGGCGTGACAGCCCAGTGGTGTTTGCAGCCAGCCGGACGATGGAGGCAGCCATGCGGTCCAGGAGGTGGATGAGCTGCCGGTCACGGCGCCTTGCACCCTCTCTCTCTGTGACAAGTTCAGCCACCAGTTGTCTTATTGAGAGCGCAAGGTCACCAACATTGCTGTTTAGATGTTGCAGCTCAGTGTGGACCTGTTGCAGCCCTGTGGTCTGGTTGCGTTCCATGCGCCGCATGGCCCCTGCAATAATTCTAATTTCCCTTGTCTGCAGGTGCTGACCATGGAGGAGTGCAGCCTCGGAGGCAGACATAGAAGCGTCCCCTACTTCACCCTGTGGCACTGGAGGGACATTGAGACGTCGCCTGCGACGCAGTGGTGGTTCTGTGTCCTGTACGCTGGCACTGTGGCTGAGACCGGGTGCTGCCTCACTCTCCAGTATGGCCACTGGTGCATCTGGAGGGGACTGTGGTTGGGTGGTGCAGGTCCCTGTGGTGGCTGCTCCTGGGTCCTGTGCTGGCTGGTGGCTGACCTGTGGCCCCTGGACGGTGTGGCTGGAGGTGGTGTCATGTGGGAGACCTGTGGGACATAGGGAACACACTGTCAGTATCTACCATCTGTTATATACTTCCTAATAAACTGTTGCCTATCATCTGCCTACTTGACTACTTTGCCCATAATGCACCATGCAGGTGGTTGCTACTCTGAAATGGAGCTATTTTAGTTGTGCATGCTGCTGTGTACTAGGTGGGTGGGGGTATGGCAGATATGGGTGTACATGCATGACTCATGGTACTCACTGGTTGATGGTCCTGGCGCTGACGTGTCCAGCTCTCCTATCCTGGACACTGCCTCTGGCTCCAGGGTCTCCTCCACTCTTTCTTCCAAGGGTGTGGGTGGTGGTATGGTAGATGGTCCTCCTCCAGTGCCCCTCATCTCCCGGAGCCGCTCTGCCACCCTCTCCTTGGTCCGGGAGCGCAGGTCATACCACCTTTTCTTTAGTTCCTCAATACTCCTGTAGCTCACACCCATTGAGTTTACTTTGTCCTAGATTTCACTCCAAATCCTCCTTTTTTCCTGCTCTGGCACACTGAGGGCTGCTCTCCCAAAGAGTTGTTCGTGATGCTGGCAGCATTCCTCCGTCAGCACCTCCAGTTCTTTCTCTGCAAATTTGAGCTTTCTCTTCCTGGGTGTTTCTGCCATTGTAGCTGCTGTTCCTCCTGTTGGCTGTTCAGCAGTTGAAAATGTGTGTGGTCCTCCCTCCTCCCAGGTGTATTAGTAAACTTCCTGGCTGTGATGTCATCATCAAGAGCCAGGAAGTGTTTTCCAGAGTGTTCTGCTGTACCTGCATTCAATTTGCGGCACAGTCGCAATTTGCGACACCCACTCACAATTTGCGTGCTCGTTTTTAGCGCGGTCGCAAAAAGCAATCTGCGGTGCAACTTCATTTGTGAGTCGCAAAATGAAGTCGCTTTTTCTTGTTGGATACCATTTTGCGAGTCGGAAATTGCGAGTCGCAACGGCTCGCAATTTGCGACTCGCAATTTTTTTGCTACCTACATCTGGCCCTAAATACTCACAGGAATAACTGACCTCTCGACCAATCACAGGTCTACATGTTTTTAATTTGCGCACTTACAGGAGGTTCACTGGACTCTCGTGACCCAACTTCCAAAATATACAATTTGTTTACCTACTTCTGTACAGATTTACACCAAATCACGAAAAGCACACTCTGTGGACCAAGATCTAGCATTCTGCTGAACTTGGTGTAATTCTGTTCAGTGGTTTAGGCTGTAGTCTTGTCTGAAGAGGTATATGGAAAATGCATGGGAATTTTATGTTTTGGGACCTCCCCCTTATTCTCGGCCTTTGCTTGACGGATCATCCAGAAACTTTTGAAGGAAGGAGTTGAGGTGGATGAAATGTTTTCTTTGGAAAGACTTGTGAAACACGTCTAAAGTTATCAGCAACCCACAAAAACACTCTATCTATGGGGAAGCAGACTTGGGGAAGCAGACTTGACTATAAGTGCATAAACATAAACATATATATATATATATATATATATATATATATATATATATATATATATATATATATATATATATATGCATATATATATATATATATACTCATCTAGAAAACACCACTGCACTCCCAGAGGCTAAAATCTAGCCTTTAATCACAAAAACAAAGGCTTCCAAACAGACTCCACGACGTGTTTCGACTACAAAGTCTTCTTCCAGGTGGTTTGCGTCTGTTAAATTGGTGCTGGGCATTCTGGGATGATGAGTCCACGAATATCCCACACCTGATAGCATTTACATTTCCTTCAGGGATGATGTTATTGACCCTTGATGTGACTTCTCTTTATCCTAGTATCAATCAAAGCTTAGGAATGACTGCCTTACGCCATTTCATACACAATAAATGAGCGAGTCTATACGGACATACCAAAATGTTACTTGATATGGTTGAAATGATTCTGGAAAATAATTTTTTCCTCTTTAAAAAAGTGTGGTATCGCCAGAAAAGGTGAGTTGCTATGGGTTCCAGATTTTCACCGGCATATGCAAACCTCTTTATGGGATACTTGGAACAGAAGGTGATTTGGAGCATGGAGGGTAATACTTGGAATACGGACATACTGTTCTGGGGTAGATATATTGATGACTGTATTATGATATGGACGGGTGATACTAACAAACTTAGGCCCGTATTTATACTTTTTGACGCTAAACTGCGCTAACGCAGTTTAGCGTCAAAACATTTTGCGCTGGCTAACGTCATTCTGAAGCGCCATGCGGGCGCCGTATTTATTGAATGGCGTTAGCCGGCGCAAGCAGACTGGCGCTGCCTGGTGTGCGTGGAAAAAAACCACGTACACCAGGCAGCGCCGGCGTTGGGAAAAGTGGCGCTAGGGCGTCTTAAAAATGGTGCAAGTCAGGTTGACGCAAAAAATCGCCTCCACCCGATTTGCGCCATTTTTAACGACGCCCAGACGCCATTTACATGACTCCTGTCTTAGTAAAGACAGGAGTCATGCCCCCTTGCCCAATGGCCATGCCCAGGGGACTTATGTCCCCTGGGCATGGTCATTGGGCATAGTGGCATGTAGGGGGGCACAAATAAGGCCCCCCTATGCCACCCAAAAAAAAAATAAAAAAAAATTGTATACTTACCTGAACTTACCTGAATGTCCCTGGGATGGGTCCCTCCATCCTTGGGTGTCCTCCTGGGGTGGGCAAGGGTGGCAGGGGGGGTCCCTGGGGGCAGGGGAGGGCACCTGTGGGCTCATTTTGAGCCCACAGGCCCCTTAACGCCTAACCTGACCCAGGCGTTAAAAAGTGGCGCAAATGCGGGGTTTTTTGACCCGACCACTCCCGGGCGTGATTTTTGCCCGGGAGTATAAATACGACGCATTTGCGTCGCCGTCATTTTTTTAGACGGGAACGCCTTCCTTGCATCTCATTAACGCAAGGAAGGCGTTCACGCAAAAAAATGACGCTATTTGCCCATACTTTGGCGCTAGACGCGTCTAACGCCAAAGTATAAATATGGCGTTAGTTTTGCGCCGAATTTGCGTCGAAAAAAACGACGCACATTCGGCGCAAACGGAGTATAAATATGCCCCTTAATAACTTCATCACCTACCTGAATTCCAATGATTTGAATATTAGATTCACTTGGGAACATAGCACTACTAACATTATCTTTTTGGATGTGGAACTCTTCATTCACAATGATAGGATTGAGAGTTGTATTTTTAGAAAAAGTACAGCTTGTAATTCAATATTGCACGCAACAAGTTCACATCCCAGATATCAAATCAATTCAATCCCATATGGTGAAATGGTACTGGCACGAAGAAATTGTAGTTTGGAAAGTGATTTCACAAATTGCATTGAGGACATGGAAGCTAGATTTAAACTACGTGGTTATCCATCAAACGTTTTGGATAAAGCACGTAGTAGAGTCATGCGCTTGAGTAGGGAGGATACTCTTAAACACAAAGTCAGATCTAACAATACCAATCTGCGCTGCATAGTGAATTACACACAAACCTCAGCAGCTTTACGGAAATGTATGACCAGACACTGGCATGTGCTAAAAGCTGATGCAAACCTTAGGAGTTTAATTTCGGATAACCCGACCTTCACTTATCGAAGGGGAAGGACCCTTAAGAATATATTGTGCCCCAGTTACCCTGTTGCACACCAACGTGAAGATTGGCTAACTAGTCGCAGTAAAGGGTTCTACAAATGTGGACACTATGAGATGTGCAAATGGACCAGATCGGAAATTTCTACCTTTAATAGTCGGGCGGGTGACCAATTCCGCATTGTTTCAAATATCACATGTAACAATAACTATGTAATTTACATAATTGTTTCCAAGTGCGGACTCTACTATGTGGAGTACTATCAGAGCACTGAGAACGGGAGTGAGTGAGCATTATAGGGCTCTCAGGCAGAGGGACGATCGATATCCCTTTGTAACTCACATGAGTCAGTGCCCCAAACAGGGTCATACCCAGAGTTTAGAATTTTTTTCCTTTGAGATTGTACACAGAGATTCCCGGGGAGGAAATAGAGAATTAGCACTCAGGAAGCGTGAATGCTATTGGATTTTCAAATTGAGGGCTGTAGAGGCAGGCCTCAATACGAACTATGAAATGGAGTACTTCCTGGGATAGGAATTCTTTACAATTTTTTACCATTATCTGCAATTTGTCTTTTGCATGTTTTATATTTTTTACTGGGATGGAGTTTGTAAAGAGTTTAGTAAAGAAATCTTTTTGGACCTCATTCATGTCAGATATTGCACAGCACAATTATCGCAAATTCTTGTATTGCATGTTGATTCAATTGGATTTAATTAAGTTTCTTTACTATGGTTAACTGTTCTCATTGAATGATGTATTTTATTTTATCTTTGTTTTTGCTGAGGGCATCAATTGCCATTATGCAGAGTGTTTCTGATTTGGAACTGATATGTGACTGTCATGACACACACGTGAATATGTTAGCTTACTTTATCACTGGGTACAATTGTTTCTTCATTCAATTTAGACATGGGGGTGTTTGTTAGCATTTAAGTGTAACCTTTAGTGACTTAATGCTAGATGGGGTGCTTTTTACTATCTTATCCCCCATCTTTAATTTTCTTCAGTTGCATTCAAACATGGAGACCTGGTCTTGGTCGATGGTTTTGGTGCATGTATTCAATTCTGGCCATTTAGATTTTTATACAGGTTTCGGGTTCAGACTGGTTGTATGTTTAAATTTAGATAAGTCTAACTTTTTACGATTATCAAACTAGGTGACTTTAATCCTCATCCTCTTAGTAATGAGGTTGACGTAATGGTATAAGTCCTTTGAACGTTTTCATAAGTGGTTATAATATGGCGCCCGCAAAGTAAGCCTGAATACGGGCTTGTTGAGCAAATATGGCGCCCGTGATTAATTTTTTGTAGTCCGTCTTCGATGCTGACTACTCCGGCTTGTCAGCTTAAAAGCGGGATGGAGTTTGACGCTGGCACGCTAATTCTGCCAACCGGATCGAATTTGGATTCCATTACACCTTATTTTGTGACTTGTCATTAACGCCAGGTGAGCCATGGATTTAGGGTGTATTGCGGTTCGTTTTAACTGTGATATTAGGCTATTATATTTTAGTCTCCCCCGAAATTCTTGTTTTTCGGTTTCTCTTTCTTTTCTCAGACAAGGAGGTGTATACACACACCCCTTATGATTGTATATGATCCGTACATAGTTCAATTTTATTGGTAGGTATTTGTTTGCACAGGCATTTCAATATTATTGGAGTCGCCATTTGAATAGGGTTTTTTTATCTTACCAGTTTCTATATTGTTTATTCTCACAGACTGTTATTCTTCTGAGACTACACAGCAGCTTTTTCAGCTTACCTGTTTCCTTAAATTCTGTTCAATTATCATAAGGAGGTATGTTCCTCTTTTCTGGAGTTTGTCTTGGAATTGCACCATTTTTAGCATTGTGATTTCACTTTTACATCATTTTGAATTAGCACGATGGGGCTGTACACTTCTTCGTTTTTCTTATGGTTCCCTTGTTCATGCTGGTGTCATGACATTCGTGTCATTTCCAATTTGCACTAACTAATGGAATGCTGTTTTGAATATTGTATATAGGTAGTGATTACTTACTAATCTAATTTGTGGCTTCCCTATTTCTTGATTCTTGCGTGTAGTCACGGGTCCACTTTTGGGGGTGTTAAGTGGTTTGTTCTCACAAGGTTTTTGATGTATTTAATCTTTTCATAAAGAACAGAAATTCTGTATTTCTTAATTTTATTTCTTTACATGAAATATAGCTTATTTTGTATTCTGAGCTATAATTGTATTTCTTGCAGCCCTGAGGAAGTCACGGGGATCATTTTCTCCTGCAAACGAAACACGCGTTGGCTGTTGTCTGTTCTAACAATTATGAATATTTCATCTCAAAGAATAAATTGTAATCATGCTAACCTCTCACGGTCTTCTTTGATCCTGAGTGCTTGGAGGAGGATTTGATTTCTTGTACACATGGACTACTGACCCAATGTTTTTTTATTCACGAGTGCCTTGACTTCTGTTGATTGTGCTGGTTTTCTCTCAAGAAAACATTGGAGGAGGGGGGAGGTCCTCTTGCCAGGAGCACCGTGCCTTAGATTGTGTGTTTTGTATATTAGTCTGGAATTATTTGTGAGCGCTTTTGTCCTTTCATCTTCTTCCCATTGCTGTTCTTTTCTTTACATCCATGTGCGAAGGGGCAAAACCAATGCACACTCACCGTCTTCCACGTATCTCGTCCTCTGCGGTCCCTTGCGAGGATTTTTCAATGCAAAGCAGGTACTTTGCCCTTCAGAAGACACTTGTTGTTTCTAGGAGAGCTTAAGACACTTTTTATTGCTTTTACAGTAATCTTTGAACTCTAAAGACACTTGATATCACTTTCAGTGATATCCCTACATTTGCTTATTTCATCTTTAATCGTTTTGACCTGCATTTATAAAGATAAATATTATATATTTTTCTAAACACTGTGTGGTGTGTTTTTGTGGTGTTATATTGTGCTATTGTATGATTTATTGCACAAATACTTTACACGTTGCCTTCTAAGTTAAGCCTGACTGCTCAGTGCCAAGCTACCAGAGGGTGGGCACAGGATATTTGGATTGTGTGTGACTTACCCTGACTAGAGTGAGGGTCCTTGCTTGGACAGGGGGTAACCTGACTGCCAACCAAAGTCCCCATTTCTAACAATGGCTATGAACACTCTTGCTATGCAGATGACTCTGCTTGGTTTTCTTCCTCTCTGGCATTGAAAGCCCTGTTCACTCTTGAATTCCCTCCAGGCCCCACCCACTGCTGTCTTGACTCAGCTGGCAGCAAAGAGCCGAGCCTCAGCAGAGATCTTCTGGAAAGAACACACTTCTTTCAGCAAAGTGGAGCATGCTGTCTGGAATCTGTTTGTATAGAATATTATTATGTTTTTTTTGTTTTTTGGCGATGGCTGAAAACTGAGACTGATTGCACTGTAGCCTTCTTCAGACTTTGAAAGGCCTCTTCTAAGGACACAGACATGATTTATGAATAGGGCCTTGATGAGGGTTGAATAACAGATTTAGCTTGGGGGCCTTGACAACTTTTGTTTTTTAACTGAGAACTGTGACAGAACTTCACTATCCTCCACTTGTTTATTTTTGTTCTTATTGTGATTACACAATTCAGCGGTAGGATTACTTTATGTGTGAGTTTACTTGCTTTTCATATTGCAATTCATTTTATGTTAATAGTGATTAAGCAATTCAGTGCT
This sequence comes from Pleurodeles waltl, assembly GCF_031143425.1. Taxonomy (NCBI): domain Eukaryota; kingdom Metazoa; phylum Chordata; class Amphibia; order Caudata; family Salamandridae; genus Pleurodeles; species Pleurodeles waltl. The sequence continues at coordinate 720,487,350 of NC_090443.1, forward strand.
AGGAATACTCTAGATGTGAGATTTCTTGCTTTTGGTATTGTAACTCGTTTTATGTTGTAGTTTTACCATAGAAAACCTAATGTGAAAGTGCAGATTCATGAAAGAGACTTGCAGAACTTCCTAATTTGTTTGGAGACATTCAGATTTCATCACCTTTTGTATATATTAATCCGTGAGAAGAGAGAGGGCCAAGTTGCTGATATTACCAGGTGAATGTGCTGTGTTAACCAAATTAGATGAATTTAATGAGATCAGTGTATGCCTTTTTGAATGTTGTTTAATGAGACCAGTGCATGCTTTATTAAATGTTGTGGAACAGTCTCTTAATAGCACATAGCTTCACCAATACTGTAATTCATCACAGAAAGGCAACTTCCAGGGGCTCCACTGACAGTCCTCCATAACCCGAAGAACAGCACCCGGCTGGGCCTGGTGAAAAAGAGTGCAGTGTTTCTTTCTCTCTTTTTCCAAATCCCCTTCCCTCTTGGGGAACCTGCCAGGGCTCCTGGTGCAATCAGCAGCACTGAAAGGTGCCTCTGGAGGTCAAAAACCAGTCATCGCCCCTGCAGACAGCCTGGTTTTCAGGTGAGTGGCCGTACCCCAACAGTCACTTTTTTGGACCTTTTTCCTTCTGACGGTGGTCGACCCGCCACAACAAGCCGATTTTGGCACAAGGTCGTCAGATCACCTTTCCAGGAGCCTCCTGTGAAATCCTGGAAGTCTGGGGCTCCAGAGCTTTTTAACAGGATGAACCTGCAAGTCAGGCCAGGTCACAGTTGAGGTATCCTTTTGGACCACAAAGACGCGAAACATGTTGACCCCAGTGTGAGGAAGGTCTGGTAGTTCCTGACCTCCTCTCTTTCTTAAACAGTTGTTAGAGAGTGGTTGAGCATTATCTCTATCTCACTCTCTGGTTATATTTTTGAATCTTGGCCATCACCCAACACAGACAAATAAACACAGTACTCAGTTAGGGTCTTGAGCCAATTTTATTCTTTTTGTTGATCTCTCCTCTTTTTCTCCTTACTCACTCTTGGGGTTTGTGGCATCATCGAGAAAAGATCTCCGGCAAAGAGCCCCCCTACAGGGGGTGCCCGTCAGACATTGCAGCGCCAGTCTGACGAGGAGCACGTCCGATGATGAAGCATGACACTCAATAGGGTGTGTGAGGACTCTTGCTCCTAAAAATTAGGACTCCCTAGTGTTCACCCTGTCTTTCTTTCTCTTTTTGGAACAGTGTATTTCATTATATAGTAGTATCCTTAGGAGGGTATACACTGGACCATTAATCCTCCGAATCCCCTTTCTTTCTTTAAACACACAGTTGAGGTAAGCCGGCTTGACTCACAACAGCGGGTCGGTGTCTTTATGGAGCTTTTATCCAAAAGTTCTCAAAATTTCTCCAAACTTCTGGATCTTCTTCCAGAGGGTCTTAGAAGGTCCTTTATGAGTCCACAACTCACCCCAAAGTTCCAGAAGCTCTGAGTTCCTCCTTGAGAGTTAGGACTCCAACTACTGGAATGCACCTGGTTCAAATCCAAGAATGACCACTAGACACTGGTCAACTGGTCAGTTTATTCAGGGTTTGATGAAGGGACTCTGCTTAGCAATTTTTCACCTGTAGCAAGCAGGGCGTCCCTTCTTGAACCAGTTGAAGAAAGACAAAGTCCTTTTAGTGGTGAAGCCCAAGTGTGCAGCTGGTGCAGTCTTTCAGAGTGCAGTGTTCAGGTGCTGATCAGGGTCAGGGGTCTAGCATGGCAGTCCTTCTTCTTCTGTCGTTGTTCCTTGTAGGGATCTAAGGTGTGGGTGCAGCTCTGCCATATTTATCCTTGCTCCCAGGGTAAAATGTAGGGGGACAACAATCCAATCATAGGCAGGCCACCACCCTCTTGGATGACCACTTCCTGGGAAGTGTGGCAAAAATCAATTCCAGGGAGCAACATTCCTTAAAAATCCAAAATAGTAGAAAGTTAATTTTGAAGGTTAGATTTGGCTGAGTCCACCCACTGCTGTGGCTAAGTTCCTTAAACACACTCCTCTCCAGCCCTCTCCTAATCTAAGCATGGTAGGCACCTGGTTGTCTGGGTTTGCAAGAAATGGGGGAGGTCCTGAGCTGCGCCAAATGTCCTTCCCACCTTTGAAGACCAATTTTGCTGCCCTCCCCCCATCCTGTTTCACCATCTGCTGAGGCGGATCTCCTCCACAGGCACTTCCTTTGTCCTCAGGCCAGTTACTTCACACCTCACCAAGGCAGCCTGGCCAGGCTGCCAGAGGCTGGCCAGTCAGAGAAGGGCACTACAGAGCTGAAGTTGGCAACATTCAGGTAGAGTCCTAAAACTCTTTCCCAGAACTAGTTATATTAAATTCAACAATGGCAAGTTGCTGGATTTAATATAACAATACATTTGATACAACACTTGAAATATCTAGCTCCTGCTGGGACTTTATGAATTAAAACAAAGTCTCCCCATTTTAGCCTATGGAGACTATTCACTACAATGAGGGGGAAACAAATGTGACTATTTTTCCTCACCAGGGTTTATAAAACATTTTTATAAGGTCCTGGCTTACAGTTACATACCATCAGACCTAGGGGCACTTAGGGCACACATCAGGGGTGCCGTATGTAAAAATAAGGTAGTTTAAGACTTTGAAACTACTTTTAATTCCAAAGTTGAATTTGCATATAACTTTACTTGAATAGCAGCCAGCAAGGCAGGCCTGCCTTTAAAATGACACTGGGCACCTGAGCATTGCACCTAATAGTGTACCACATATGTTGGGGTCCCTAAACCTACATGCCCTACCATATACAAGGGACTTACAGGTAGGTTGACATAGCCAATTATAATTAGCCTAATTTGCATACTAATTTTACACAGAGCACAGGCCCTGGGACTGATTAGCAGTTTCCAGGGACCGATCAGAGTCAGGAAAACACCAGCAAAGACTGAAAAGTTTTCTATATATATATATATATATATATATATATATATATATATATATATATAAACATATACACACACACACATATATACAAACACCTATATATATTCACTTAAAAAAACAAAGTTTATAGGCATGTTATAGTTATGTTCTGAAGTTACTCGCACAAAACCATAGAAATTCAGCAGCTATAGTTTTGGTTTGCTCAAGTAACTATAACTCGTGCCCTAAGGTAACTAGTGCCCCCGCCATCCTCATTTTTCTTCTTAATAACAGTGCTGCAGATATTACTTTGATATTCTCAATGAGGTTATCAATGATAACATGAGTAATGTAATATGTGGGGTAATTAGCAGTGCATGGCGAGGGCATGAGTTATAGCTACCTTAGCAAAGAAACCAAATCATGAATGGAATGCGGAACAAATCAAACATTCATCCGTAGTCACTGATCTGGATTTAACATTTAACACATCACTTTTTTTGCTCACCACGCCACTCCAGTTTGACCCAGCCATATGCAAATCAGTCTTGATCCTGTTCCCCATGGGAACAGTTCAGCCTGAACTGCCAGGCTAGGTCCTCCCTGGACTGGAAACAAGCATCCTGGGACCGGTTTTGTGGTATCACCCCTCATCAGCCAGACTAGCTTGAATCCAGTGTCATAATGAGCCTGGAATTCACATCTGGGCATACCCAGCACACTTAGGGCGACAAAAGTAAACAAACTAAATGATGGATGGAATGCAGAACAAATCAAACGTTCATCCCCAGTCACAGATTTGGGTTTAATCCATCAATTCTTTTGCTCACCGTGCCACCCCAGCTTGGACTCAGCCATATGCGTATCATCCTTGATGAGTTATAGTTACCTCAGCTACCCATAACTATAACTACTGAATTTCTATTTTTATTTGCGAGTAAATTCAGGTCCTAACTATAACGTGCCTGTAACCTTTGGTTTATCTAGAAAATATATATATATGTGCATGTCCGCATGTATATAGATATATATAACAACACAGACGTTTCCCACGCAAGCGTAACCATGCTTGCCGGAACAACAAATGGCTTTTTCTCTGCCTTAACCACTCATGGGTTGAATTACACACATGCGTGGTTAAGACAGAGAAAAAGGCAAAGTGGAATGGGAGAGGGCGCACTCAAGTAAGTGAGGTTGGGGCAGGGATGGGGTAGTTTTTAGGGGTGGGGGTGGATAAATGACTTGTGGTGGGGGTTGGGCTATTTATTCTTTAGGGCCAGAGGTGGTGGGTAAAGGACTTGGGGTTGGGGTTAGGGGTCAAGCTATTTTTTTAGGAGTAGGGTGGGGGGATGTATGGGTTTTCTTTTAAGGGTGGATCGGGAGAGGGCACTGTCAGGTAACTGGGGCTCTGGCAGGGTTGGGGGTAATTTTTAATGGTGGGGGTGGATTAATGGCTTGGGGTGGGGGTTGGCCTATTTATTTTTAGGGGTGGGGGTTGGGTAATTTTGTTTTTAGGGCAGGTTGGGGGGGTCGGGGTAGTTTCGTTTTTAGGGGCACAGTGTAGGGATCGGGGAAGGTTTTAGGGCTCAGGGTGGTGGGGGTGTTTGGGTAGTTTTGTTTTTAGGGGTAGGGTTGGGGTTCTTGGTAGTTTTGTTTTTAGGGGCGGTGGTGGGGGGCCAGGGTAGTTTTGTTTTTAGGGCTGGTGGGGGGTTGGTTTTTATAGACCAGGTGGGGGTCAGGGAAGGTTTTAGGGCTCTGGGTGGGTGGGGTATAGAGGTTGTTCAGTTTTTTAGGGGCAGGGGTGGAGGGGTCAGGGTAGTTTTGTTTTTAGGGGCAGGGTGGGGGTCAGAGTATTTTTATTTTTAGGGGAAGGGTCGGGGGTCGGGGTAGTTTTGGTTTTAGGGTGGGTGGGGGTCAGTCTAGATTTATTTTTAGGGCAGGTGTGGGGTTGGGTAGTTTTATTTTTAGGGCAGGTGGGGGTTGGGGTAGTTAAATTATTAGGGGCGGGGTACTTTCAGACTTTAAGGCAGGTGGGGGGTTGAGGTAGTTTTGTTTTTAGGGGCGGGGTGGGGGGATTTGGGGTATATATATATAGATAGATAGATATATGTATATATGTGTACACTTACAGGGACGTTATAGTTAGGTTCCAAATTTACTCATGCAAAACCACAGAAATTCAACAGTTATAGTAATAGTTAATTCCAGTAACTATAACTCATGCCCTAAGGTAACTACAACTTGCACCCTCGCCTCATCAATAATTTTATTGCAAATGCTGCAGTGATATTATCAAAAATGCCATAGAAGGTGTCATCATTGATATAATATGTGGAGTAATTAGCTGTGCACGGTGAAGGTGTGCGTCTTAGTTACCTTAGGTCACAAGTCATAGTTATTTGAAATAACTCTAACTATAACTGCTGAATTTCGATGGTTTTTTACGAGAAAATTCAGAACCTAACTATTACATGACATGACAGCAGGCAGGGAAGCAGATGAAAACTCTGCTCACAACGAGCTGGAACAATTTGTCAGCTCTCGCTTGGTGGGAGCAGATCTACTGTTTACTCCTGCTTGGCAGGAGCTATCAGAGATCCCACCAAGGGAAAGCAAACAACAAACTCCCAAAGATAGACATCTTGGGAAATAGCAGGAGCTGGCCATGAGGAGTAGAGATCCATAGGGCCATTAAAGGCTTTGGGGGGCGCAGAGCTGTCCCCCTCTTTCAATGCCACAGGGCCTGCCCTGCAAAGGTGATGATCCCCAGGGACATATATGGCCCACGAGGGCGGCCACATGGACCCCCTCGCAGTTCTGTTTTACATGCCCCAGGGAGGTGGTCGTCCCTGGGGGTTCACACTTCCCTCCTTCAAACTTTTTAATTTAGCCCTGGGGAGGTGGTGGTCCCCAGGGCTTCCAACAGAAACAGGAGGGGGTCTCTGTAATTGCCTTCCATTTTAAAAATCAAGCCCCTGGAAGGTGGTAGTCCCTGGGACTCATAAGAGCTCAAAAGATGGGGAGCACGTGGCTCCCTTCCAATATCTGCTAAAAGCCCCATGAAAGTAATGGTCTCTGTGGCTCATAAAAAACCCTAGGAGGAGGGCCTCTAGGACCTGGCCCATTTGTTTATATATATATCTATATATTATACATATATATATATATATATATATATATATATATATATATATATATATGTATAATATATAGATATATATATATTTATATATGTTTCACTGAAAAAAAACAAAAGAATAAAATCACGATATAGTGAGGTGAAAATGTTGGACATAACATCATGATTTAAATGCAAAAAATACTGTAATACGCCAGTTAAAGATTACCAAGCTATATATAATTTACACCCCTGCCATCATGCCCCCTTTTTGTAACCTCACATATCACAGCACTCATGACACATTCAAAATACATCATTGTTGATATCACTGATGACATGCTGCCTTGCTGATTCATTTCTTGTTGATTGTCCACAACAGAAAGACTATTTATAACAGCTTTGGCACAGGGTGAAGATTGTACGCCAGGAGTTCCTATTCTTCTAAAAGGCCTTGAATGTCTGGAGGAAGTGGTCTCTGCATGAAACGTTCTTCATATAGTGACGACTCTACCCACAAGGTACTTTTCCAACCATGTGTGCATGATTGCCCACAAGACATCAGCTATCTGAAAAGCATTTGATACAGAGAAAAGGCTGGGTGTAGTCAGGTCTTCCCCACCTAGGGGACCTTGGGTATATAGGGGGAATGGGCTCTTCATGGAGTATTTCTGCACAAGATGAAAACTGTTTGCATGAGGTACTTCCACCAATGTGTATTTGATTGCCCACAAAAGGTTTGCTTTTCATGAAGGTCTCTGTGTAGAACAAAGGCTGTGTACAGTAGGGGCTTGGCTGTATGGACTCTCCATGAAAAATTGTTCACATGGCAAAGATCTTCTACTGCACCGGCATGCCCACTTGGGTCTGGTTGAGTGCCCACATGAGTTTGGCTATCCACAAAGTTTTTGATAAAGGGCAAAGGCTGTGAGAAAAGGGAGCTTGTTTGCTTATATGTTCATTTATATTTCACATGATTCTGCACCATTTATGAATTTAATTTGATATCTAAGCTGTCCAGTTTGGATGATTTATTTCTTGTGGATTTCAGAGGTGTTTTTCTCAGTGTTTTGGAAACCTTTTTAAAACAGTGCTCATCAGTGTTTATTTAACTGCTTAAGCCCCAAAATAAATAAACACTGTGTTCTTCCAGTGTTGACAGAATATTGTTTTTGCAGTAGTTGTTATAAAGTACATATTTAGCTTAAATGAGAAGTAATGCAGGGCATGCAGCTTCTTCCTATTGGCAGTGCTTCCAATGGTCTTATGTTTAATTGTTTTAAGTATAAACATCTGTGTTTTACACTCTCTTGCCAGCACATTGCATTACATTGTCTTACATCTCATTGCCTCTCATTCATTCTGTCAGGACTCTGTCTGGTTTGCAGGACGTCCACTCCTTAGTGAATATTTTGACATTGCAGGGGTGGTCAACTATGACAACAGCACATGGTCTTGTTAAACATTTAAAATTTTGAATAACACCAGCTTAATTTGTACCCCTTGGCCCCTGAAATGTGATGCTTTAGGCATGCTCACCACTGCTTTCTAAACACCTTTGAATGACTATATTAAGATGGTGCTGCTGTTGTATGGCCATCCATAACTGCCGGATGTCCCCTTGGCAAATGTCTCACTTTAAGTCAATCCTGACCTTTTAAAAAACATCACATGGTATTCTTGGACTTAACATTGTGCAGTTTACATTGCAACTATGAGCTTAAACTGCCAGCAGTAAAGTGTGGTTGGGTAAAGCCAGTATTAGCTGAAGAAATCACACGTAACTTTGAGGCACCTTGCAGCTATTGATTTTGTTGGTATGTGGATAGTGTTGTGTTTTGTTTTCACCACCACCCTATGTTTGACGGTGACAGCAGGCTTTTCACAGATACCTGTCTCTGTGCCTTGCATTGAATGTTTAAAGCCAGGGGCGTTTGGCAGGAGACCTGTTATCAATACTGACTTGTTAGAAAAGAGAGCTTATGCATCAGTGGATTTTACCTATTCTGTGTCTGTGAGTACATTTGATAGTACATAATAGCCAAGATTCTTATGAGCCAACCACTTAACCAATCAGTCAAATAATTAAAGCATGCCAAAATATCAAATATGATTTTAATATTGTCAAATTCTGTGCAGTGTATACACTAATTAAATCAGAAATTAAACATGCTTCTAAACCCTGGGCATCTTATCAAAGCACACAAAGCTGTAGGAAACAAAGGAAAAAGAAGAAATATTTTAGTGAAATCCCTAATCAATAAAATGCCAGCAGAAAATTTTTAGAGCAGTCATTCCTGATGATGCTACATATAAAAAACTGCATTGTGTTGCCCCCCCAGAAAAAAATCAAAATGACACATTATCTTTCACTTTCCTGTCTTTGGCATTTGAATTTGCGGTTATGTCAGTATTTATTAGTGTTAAAATGTTTGGTGGGGTTTTATCAGATATTACAGGTTTAAACTTACAAGATGATAGACTGCTCCTTACTGAAATCCTGCACTGGTTTAAAGAGTAATTTGAACAGCAGTTTGTTTGATGTTGTCAGCAATGATGTTGTCAATTATGTCATTAATGATGTCATTGAACATGTCAAGAGTGATCATAAGCAGGGCATGTGGTGGTGCAAGCCATTGTTAGCTCAGTAAACTACACAGCTGAATTTTAATATTGTTTACATTTCAAGCACAACAAATTATTGACATTTTCACCTAACCACAATATTGCTTTAACCTTTGTTTTGTTTCCAGTGAAGTTCTAGTTTTGTTGTTTTACATAAAGGTACATATTACTATCATACCCAACTATAATGTACTTTTATTTGTGTTCTTTTTCAGTAATTTTGTTTTTTTTAATGTAAGGTAACATCTTTTTACTATACCTAAATATACCATCATTTTGACCTTTGTTTTTTTTCAGTGAACTGCTTGTTTTGTTAAGTAAAATAATATCTTATTACTATGCAAAATCTCCATGAACGGCCAACCCCACATGGACTGCGAGCCCCCCACCACACATGGCCTTCATACCCCCCTCTCAATATCATTCCTGTTTTTAAAAAAAAAAAATTTTTCAGTCCCAAGGGACTCCTGTAGGAGCATTAGGTCATGCTGGTTACCCCTGACAACATAGGGTAACCACACTGGGTCCCATGGGACTCCTACAGAAGCTGATTAAGTCTCCCAAGAGAATATCATTGGACAGACGGGCCAAAAATATATTTATATATATATATATATATATATATATATAACTTATAGTTGAATATTAGAAAGCCACTTATTGAATTTACAATTAGTATTGTCTGTTATATTGTCTATTGTCTACTGTATTCCAAGCAAGGTTAACAAATAATCAATCAGCTCTACGTATCTATGTGTGTTGCTTGTGGTCTATACTGGGGTATGCGTTGTTGGTTGATGAGAGCCAGTTCAATGCCAACACAATGCCCGCCTTTTGGAAAAGTCAAATGAGATGTACTGGCATACACTAAATCTACATGCAAATCATAGATGTGTGGTATGTTATCACTTTCTAAACAATTTTTTTTTTTATTTCTTAAGATTATTTAGTATTTTGAGGTTCAAAATTAATCAAAGTTCAACAACGTAATTTAAGGCACTGCATACAAAAGAACTGGGTGTTAACTTCAGTCTTAGTATTGAAATACCTGACCTCAGTCAGGTGTGAATATTAGACCTTTATAAAGACACTTTCAAGAATAAACCCTCTACTATTCCATTGCATGTCTACATTTTCTTAGTCCAGACTCACTTCCTAGTCATTTCACAATCAAGTTAATGTAATAATATAAAATTAAATTATGTCTAAAAAAGCCCACTTCAGTGTCTATCTTCTGAGCCCTAATCTAAAACACATTAGTTAGTTTTATACTTATGGAGAAATCCATAGGAGGTTTTAAGGGTATCAATATAACACATATGTACATGCAGTCCAGTTTTATGGATTTCATGCATATTATGATTAAGTGCCCTTACAAACTGGCACGCACACAATCCTCCTGAACATATGTTAGATAACTCTTTATTTCATGGCCCTGTCTGTGTTATCTTAGTTGTTCCCCAGAGGCCAATGAAACAGTAGTACATTTGGCATTCTTGATGCATGTATTCCAAGGCCAGATGTATTAAATGTATACAGTGACATAGAGTGGCCACACTTCAGCAACTTTCCTTGACATAGATTTCTTTTTCTGGCCAGGGCTCAAGCTTTCTCAAGAAAAAGGGCCACATTTATGGCCTGGTTTGCATTGTTCTTCCACCACACAACCTGGTACATGAGTGACAGAAACCTTAAGTGAGATTTATGAAGCCATACAAGGCCATCTTGTGTGCCTCTGCGTGGCTCCACAAATCTTGAGTAATGTTGAGCAAATCTCTGTGTTACATTACTCTGGGCTACGAAGGCATTTCAATGGGTGTTGCATGGGTGTTCCTATGCAACATCTGTGGATTTTGATACATTCCCATACTTACAAGAATTTTTAAACCTGTGAATGCACCAAAAAGAGATGCCTTTCCCGGAAGAGGCGAAAGAGGAGAAATATGTTCTTTCTTTGTGTGCTGAATTACGGAATGCAAGAAAAAGCCTCCCAGGATTGTTTTTGTACATGAAGGTGTCCCTTCCTGTGCAAAAACAACCCTGCATGCAACACTGGCACCCTTGCACCATGATGCTAAGCTGCCAAATGGGCGCCAGTGCAGGGGGATAGGACAGGAACGCGCTGTATTGGATCAATATGGCACATTCCATCCCAAGGTGACTTGCTGCGCTGCGCTGCACTGCACCTGAAAGCCCTACAAACAAAGGCCCAGGTTTCCATAGGAACGTACAAGGAAATACCATCAAATAAGTAGGCTACTAGAAAGCATGCACATTCTCTTTAATCAATAGTGTAAAGTCAGATAGCAAGAGTTAATTTATTTTTTACAGGAAAAGTGTAACTTGAATGTTTCCCTGGAGGTCTGAGTTAATAACTGACCTATACAATGACTGCTATTTGTTAGTTGGTTGGAAATCCCACGTTTGAAAGAGTCTTGATAATATTTAATTTACATTGAAGGCAAATTTTATGAGAAGTCATTAGATCATAACAATTGCTGGCATCCCATTAAGCTCTCCCTAGTAATGCAACTCCTAAATGTGAGTCATGCATAATTCACATAGAAACTAATTGTCTAGCATACTATTTATTTCTATATACCAATGTCCTATAGTACGTCAATAAGCCTTCTGCTTGTTTTGGTCAATGCCTCATCAACCTGGTTCCACACTGTTTTGGTACAGTCGTAATGTTCTTCCTATTTTTTTCTTTTTGGCTTACATTTTTTACTACTACACCTAAATGAGACATTGCTCCTTTTCTAAGACAAAGTGGTCTGTGTCCTAATAATGTCTTCACTTAAAACCGACCTGGTCAAATGATCTGTTATAACCTCTTAACCCTTTCCTAATATAAATCCAAATGTTTTTTAGCCAGATTCATCTACATCGTTCTTTCCCTCTCCCTCCCACTTATTTCCATGCCAGTAATACCTGCCTCCCAGTCTTCTTGCTAACACTGTATGCCATTCCCTATCTGTGAGTACATGCTTCATCTTCTCGTAAAATGTTAGTACAATCTATTCACTTTCATCAGGCCCTAGTAGAGTTCCTCTATTCTAATTTCTTCCCAATTTCTATAAAACACTATGGGCCAGATGTAGGTACATTCTGAATTGCGACCCACAAATTGCGAGTCAGAATGACTCGCAATTTGCGAGTCGCAATTCAGAATGTAGGATGGTGTCCCTGACACCATCTGCGACTCGCAAGGGGGTCGCAAAGGCCCACCTCATTAATATTAATGAGGTGGGTCGCAATTTGCAACCCCCTTGAGACTCCCGGCACTCACTGTGATGGTGGCCTGCTGGAGACAGCAGACCACCATGTCTGTGACTGCTTTTAAATAAAGCAGTTTTTTTTTTTTTGCACTGCAGCCTGTTTTCCTTGAAGGAAAAGGAGCAGGCAGTGGTCCATAGGACCGCTGCCTGCTCTGGAAAAATGTTTTTAATGTCATTCACAAAGGGGAAGGGGTCCCATGGGGACCCCTTCCCTTTTGTGAATGGGTCAGCACCCATTTGAAATGGGTGCTAACTGTGATTGCTTTGCGACTGCGTTCGCGGTCACAAAGCAATCTGGCTCTGCGACTCGCAATTAGGAAGGGGACTCCCCTTCCTAATTGTGACTCACAAACCCGTTTTGCGATTCGGTAACCAGGTTACCGAATCGCAAAAGGGGTTTTGTGCATTGCCAAGTGCAGTTTGCATGTCGCAAACAGCAAAATTCGCTGTTTGCGACGTGCAAACTGTGTACTACATCTGGCCCTATGCTCTCTCCAATTCCATTTATTCTCTCTGATTTGTCCCTTTCTTGGTACAACGAAAAAGACTTCTCCTTCCTTATGTTCTTCTCTAACTGTCCCAAGTCTTTAAAACTATCTAAAGAAGACACATTTGCATATCAAGAGCGGTTTCAATTAGTAGTGGGGACCCCGCATATGTTTGTATGTAACACTTTCATTCAAGACCCAAGGACAATGCCCTCTACAATATTTTACTCTTCTTCTTCCCTGATATCTATTCAACTGAATCTTCTGTTTCTCAAAGGTCATCCACTCACATTAGACTTGCCAAGCTTTCTGGCCCTGGTGCCCATATACTGTATATATATATATATATATATATATATATATAGAGAGAGAGAGAGAGAGAGAGAGATAGATACATATATATATAGATAGATAGATATACATATATATATATATATATATATATATATATATATATATATATATATATATATATATATATATATATTTTTTTTTTTTTCACTGAAAAAAACAAAGGTTACAGGGATGTTATAGTTAGGAAATAGACATAGGAAGAAAAACATGGAAATTCAATAAAAAAAAACAAAGGTTACGGAGACGTTATAGTGAGGCTCACATTTTACCTTTCAATAACCATATATATATATATATATATGTATATATATATATATATATATATATATATATATATATATATATATATATATATAAAGCTGGCTCTGTAAATACTATATCAAAATGAGATATAGGGGGTTATTACAACTTTGGAGGAGGTGTTAATCCGTCCCAAAAGTGACGGTAAAGTGACGGATATACCACCAGCCGTATTACGAGTTCCATAGGATGTAATGGACTCGTAATACTGCTGGTGGTATATCCGCCACTTCACTGTCACTTTTGGGACGGACTAACACCTCTTCCAAAGTTGTAATAACCCCCATAGTGTGCACAGAGTCAAGGGGTTCCCCAAAGGCTTAACAGAGGCTAAAGTAGATCATACTAATGCTCTCTTTTGTGGTTGTGTGATCAAGCAGTTAGGCTTATTAGAAGGTAGTGCAAAGCATTTGTTGTACACACAGGCAATAAAGGAAGCACACACCCAATGACTAATTTCAGGCCAATGGTTTTTCTATAGCAAAAATATATGTTGTTACTTTATTTCTAGAACTACAAGATTCAGTTTGCAAGTAAGTACATGTGCAAGTAAGTAGCAAGTATATGTATCAGCACCACTTGGTTTCAATTTGGTTATACGGTTTTCAAATAAATAGCAATAATCTGTTTTAAAAGTTGACAGTGCAATTTTCAAACACAGTTCTGGGGGAAGAAAAGTTACTACAGTTTTGAGGTAAGTACAGCACTTACAGTTCCAGTGTCCTGGGGTTAGGATGTCCACAGGTTATGGTTCAATTTAACCTCAAACACCCATCACCAGCAACAAGGGGCTGGCCGGGTGCAGTGGTCAAAGTTATTGCAGGATTTAAAATGGGCTCCTATAGAGACTGTGGGCACTCGGAGTAAGGCATGCTTGCAGGTAAGTGCCTGCATCTTCAGAGGGCAGACCTGGGCAGTTTGAGAGAGCACCGGGGTGGGGGGTTCACAGGTCAGCACCAAACACACACCCTCAGCAGCACAGGGACGGCCAGGTGCAGGGTGCAAACTTAGCGTCAGGCTCCCAATGCTTTTTAATAGGTGACACTGGGGGTCACAAGTATGCTGCACGTTGGGTCCAGGGGGTCGGTTCGGAGAAACCACAGGTTGGACAGTGAGGACGGCCACCTACAGCACATTGCTGTTCTGAATGTCAGGTTCCCCAAGGCCGGGGGCTGCTGGTGCAGGCCATTAATCTTGCTGTGTCTTTTCTGTTATGGTATTTCATACTTTTTGGTGTTTGTACCATGCAAGCAGGTTTTACACTTGCAATTCCTGAACCCCTGATCTTCATTGAAACCAGTTGTTTTCTTTACAACCTCTGGGCTACATTTTACAATATATTCTCTCATTGACTTAGCTGTCCTAAACATCAACCCAGGTTTCCTAGGGGCAAGTTGGCCTACTGATCATTTCTAATGAGGTACACATTTTTCTGTAGAATATTGAGTATTGCTCCCTCCTGTTTACTATACGTCATGATCATTCTAAAACTGGGGCCCTTCTTGTTCTCCTTTGATTTATAAAGCAGATGCTCCCTCATACCCTGGCAAGCTTTTATTTTTTACATTTTCTGCACATTCTTTAGAGTATCCTCTCTCTTCAAGTATTTCTGAGAGTTGGTCCAAAGCTTTCTCCGTTTCTTCCTGATCACTGCATTTTCTCCTCATTCTTAAACTCCCCCATATAGGATACTAGACACTAAACTATGTAGATCGAATAAAAATGAAATGAAGGAAAACAAACAAAGGTTAAAGCTTAGATATAGTTAGGAAAACATTTTTTTATTTTTTTTCTATACAAAACTACACAACCCTTAGAAATTCTAAAGTTATAGTTATAACTTACTGTTATGACTTGCACCCCATTTGAAATATCCCATAACTCGCAAACCTCGATACTCACTGTAGTCAACTTTGTCAACTCACTAGCCACACTACACTAACTATAAGTCAGCACTGTACCATGCAAAGAGTTGGCATAAATTATTTCATTACACGTCAGGTGTGTTGTTAGAATGCTATTATTTAACATGCTATAAGTGATATATGAAAGGGTATAAGCAATGCATGGAGAAGGCACAATATACATGTGAGTCGAGGGACTCCTTCACAAGAAAATTTTGAAACATACTTTTTATGCCTTCATTTGAAGTGAATTGACTTGACACCTTTTTGCACATTATCATATAATTTTAGAGTGCTCTTGTGCAGTGGTGAAAGTTACCAACACACAGTTTTTTTCGAATTGTTTTGTGAATTCCAAGTTCCTAACATGTAAATACCTTTGACATGTGGAAATGTAGCGTGTGTATGTTTCTTACACTTCTTTCTTCTCATGAAATCTATTTTGTCTATAAAGAAGCACCTTACCTGCACTCCCACTCATACGTGGGATATTCAGTCCATACTCCCACAATTGACAAGCAATTAGGCCAACCACTGAGTAAATCTCTGACAATAAAAATGATAAAAATGTGTCTGTCAAGATTTGAGAATGTCCATAAGCTTGCAGGTTTATGTTTATTTGCTGACTCAAGTAGATGAGCCTTCTAAGTTATACTCATAACACTCTCCTTGGAACACCTTTTGGTAAACTAATATCTTTTTTTAAAGCGAAAAATGGGTTGAGACTTGGGAAGTGAGGTATTTGTGCATCTAAGATACATTTTTAGAGTGTAAATGCCTTTGTGGATTGTAATTCGATAAAGAAACATAGTACTTGAATCTCGAACTTGCTCCTAAATTTGCCCCAGAGCAAATAAAATACTTATAAAAGCATTGACCAAATTCTGCATAGAACTATTCCCTTCCATTCCATCCTTATTTATTCTGAATATTACTCACAAACCATCAAGCAGAGAAATGTTATCTCCCCATTTAGGCAGGGACCTTACATTCACAGTGGAGCTACTAATAATGCTAAAAATACAGAAGTCAAAAGTATGGAGCAAAAAGAATGAAACAACACCATAGTCGAAGCTGACAATCGGAAATCTTGAACAATATTACACATATCAATATTGTATGCTACAATACCATAAATACAAAACAGTTGGAACTTTAGTAGGTTAAATATCTTTTACAGGCTGGTATTTTCCTTTGTGTGATAGGATTCCACTATACTTAGCAGGAGATTCATGTTTCTTCTCCCAGTCCTATGTGCTAGCATTTTCCCACAGTACGATGCTTGGCTAAATAATGCTGGGCTAAGTTTAAATACCAATGAAGCAGAACAACATTGGGTGGTGCTACATCTGGCCACTATAAGTGTTTTTTGACAGTTTTGGCACTTTAATAAAGTGAGACAAGGAAGGCACATTTTTACTCCTAGTCTTCCTCTTGATGATTTGCCTTTTTGAGAGAAGAAAATAATTGCTGCTTGAAATCCCCAGTAGCATTCTCAGCATAGATACTGCACTTGGGTCTACAAATAACTTTGGCTAAAAGGGTGCCCATATTTCTTGTCCTTTCCAATCACCAAAATCTCCATACATTCTCTCCTTGAGCTTTGACCTGGTCCACTAAGCATAAAAACTAAAACATATTTACTATTTTTTTTGTATCAAACCTTAACTGCATAAAAGGCTTTTTGGCTCATGAATAGCCTATTCTCAATGTTTTGGACAAATCATCTGTAGCATCCTTCTTGCAGAAAACAAAGATGATGTTGTATTTCCCAGAATAAAATGTATGCATTGGACACATCCCTCAACAGATCCGAATCCCTCAGGGTGTCCATAATATTAGCTTCTTCAAGGTTTATAAAATGTGGACTTAGGGCAAAAAAACTCACACTTAGGCCCTCATTCTGACCCTGGCGGTCAGTGTTAAAGTGGCGGCCAACCCGCCAACAGGCTGGCGGTCCAAAAAAAGGTATTCTGACCCTGGCGAGAACCGCCAACACAGCCCGCCACTTTAACACTCCGACCGCCACGGCGGGACAGACAAACAGCTCGGCGGTCACCGCCAACAGCCAGGCGGCAGACAATGTACCGCCCACCCTATCACAACTCACCAATCCGCCACCTTTTCCGGGGCGGGAGCCCCGCCGATAAAAACACGGCGGAAACAGACTACGAACGGGAAAACGCTCACCTATACACACTCCACGAGGAAGGAGGACAGCATGGAGCCTGAATTACACATCCTACCGGCTATTGTCTACCTGCTCATCGACCACAAGTACGAACGCCGGCGCAGACGACAACGGTGAGTACTGCACCTACGACACAGGGGAGGGGGGAGGAGGAAAGCTTACAGGCACACACATATGCGACCCCCCCCAACTATCTACACACCAATGCAGAGCACCAAGTCACAGTGACACCACCCAAACCCCACGGAATAATGCAAAGACATAATTAAAGTGAGAAACAACATTTATGTATATAAGAGGTTCTTTGAAGTCATGGTAAAATAGCAATATGAATTGTAAAAAATCAAGTAAGAACATTGCGAAACCGATAAACATAGGCAATAAGTCCTGCACAGTCACCTAAATTTCCACTGTCCGTGGGCAAAAGTGTATCAACACATGGGCAAAGCCCACACAGGAGACCTGAGTCCGTTGGAGAGAACACTGCTGGGGCATCAGATGACAAAACTACAGGCACCTCAGGGGGAAGGGAAGGGGGGGCACCTCAGCCACATGAGTCCACGATGCCAGATCCACGAAGGGTCCACCATGCCCACTGTGCCATCCTGGGGAGTGCAGAGCCACAGTCTCACAAGTCTCTACAGTGGGTGGGTTGCCCACTGTGCCATCCTGGGGAGTGCAAAGCCACAGTCTCACAAGTCTCTACAGTGGGTGGGTTGCCCACTGTGCCATCCTGGGGAGTGCAAAGCCACAGTCCATCAGGTGGATTACAGAGACCACTGGTCATGGAGGAGGCATGGTGGGCAGAGTGCGTCGTGAAGGCCTGCCTGACACAGAACCGGGACTGCCAATGGGCCAGCGGTGCTTGACAGGAAGGGCCCAGCGGAGCGGTGCTTGAGACGGCGGGGCCCAGCGGAGCGGTGCTTGACAGGAAGGGCCCAGCGGAGCGGTGCTTGAGACGGCGGGGCCCAGCGGAGCGGTGCTTGACAGGAAGGGCCCAGCGGAGCGGTGCTTGACATGAAGGGCCCAGCGGAGCGGTGCTTGAGACGGCGGGGCCCAGCGGAGCGGTGCTTGACAGGAAGGGCCCAGCGGAGCGGTGCTTGAGACGGCGGGGCCCAGCGGAGCGGTGCTTGACAGGAAGGGCCCAGCGGAGCGGTGCTTGACAGGAAGGGCCCAGCGGAGCGGTGCTTGACAGGAAGGGCCCAGCGGAGCGGTGCTTGAGACGGCGGGGCCCAGCGGAGCGGTGCTTGAGACGGTGGGGCCCAGCGGAGCGGTGCTTGACAGGAAGGGCCCAGCGGAGCGGTGCTTGACAGGAAGGGCCCAGCGGAGCGGTGCTTGAGACGGCGGGGCCCAGCGGAGCGGTGCTTGACAGGAAGGGCCCAGCGGAGCGGTGCTTGAGACGGCGGGGCCCAGCGGAGCGGTGCTTGACAGGAAGGGCCCAGCGGAGCGGTGCTTGACAGGAAGGGCCCAGCGGAGCGGTGCTTGAGACGGCGGGGCCCAGCGGAGCGGTGCTTGAGACGGCGGGGCCCAGCGGAGCGGTGCTTGACAGGAAGGGCCCAGCGGAGCGGTGCTTGACAGGAAGGGCCCAGCGGAGCGGTGCTTGAGACGGCGGGGCCCAGCGGAGCGGTGCTTGAGACGGCGGGGCCCGGCGGGGCCCAGCGGAGCGGTGCTTGACAGGAAGGGCCCAGCGGAGCGGTGCTTGAGAGGAAGGGCCCAGCGGAGCGGTGCTTGAGACGGCGGGGCCCAGCGGAGCGGTGCTTGAGACGGCGGGGCCCAGCGGAGCGGTGCTTGACAGGAAGGGCCCAGCGGAGCGGTGCTTGAGACGGCGGGGCCCAGCGGAGCGGTGCTTGACAGGAAGGGCCCAGCGGAGCGGGGCTTGACAGGAAGGGCCCAGCGGAGCGGTGCTCGAAACGGCAGGGCCCAGCGGAGCGGTGCCTTTCTGCACGGCGGGGCCCTCTTCAGCGGTGTCTTTCTGCACGGCGGGGCCCTCTTCAGCGGTGTCTTTCTGCCCGGCGGGGCCCTCTTCAGCGGTGTCTTTCTGCACAGCGGGGCGCTCTTCAGCGGTGCCTTTCTGCATGGCGGGGCCCTCTTCAGTGGTGCCTTTCTGCGTGGCGGGCCCTGTTCAGTGGTGCCTTTCTTCTCGGCGGGGCCCTGTTCAGCGGTGCCTGTCTTCACGGCGGGGCCCTGTTCAGCAGTGCCTGTCTTCACGGCGGGGCCCTGTTCAGCGGTGCCTGTCTTCACGGCGGGGCCATGTTCAGCGGTGCCTTTCTTCTCGGCGGGGCCCTGTTCAGCGGTGCCTGTCTTCACGGCGGGGCCCTCTTCAGCGGTGCTTGTCTTGGCGGGGCCCTGTTCAGCGGTGCCTGTCTTCACGGCGGGGCCCTGTTCAGCAGTGCCTGTCTTCACGGCGGGGCCCTCTTCAGCGGTGCCTTTCTGCACGGCAGGGCCCTGTTCAGCGGTGCCTTTCTTCTCGACGGGGCCCTGTTCAGCGGTGCCTGTCTTCACGGCGGGGCCCTTTTCAGTGGTGCCTGTCTTCACGGCGGGGCCCTGTTCAGCGGTGCCTGTCTTCACGGCGGTGCCCAGTTCAGCGGTGCCTTTCTTCTCGGCGGGGCCCTGTTCAGCGGTGCCTGTCTTCACGGCGGGGCCCTCTTCAGCGGTGCTTGTCTTGGCGGGGCCCTGTTCAGCGGTGCCTGTCTTCACGGCGGGCCCTGTTCAGCGGTGCCTGTCTTCATGGCGGGGCCCTCTTCAGCGGTGCCTTTCTGAACGGCGGGGCCCTGTTCAGCGGTGCCTTTCATCTCGGCGGGGCCCTGTTCAGCGGTGCCTGTCTTCACGGCGGGGCCCTGTTCAGCAGTGCCTGTCTTAACGGCGGAGCCCTGTTCAGCGGTGCCTGTCTTCACGGCGGGGCCCTCTTCAGCGGTGCCTTTCTGCAAGGCGGGCCCTCTTCAGCGGTGCCTTTCTGCACGGCGGGGCCCTCTTCAGCGGTGCCTTTCTGCACGGCGGGGCCCTCTTCAGCGGTGCTTGTCCAGTCATCCAAGGGAGCCAGACCTGGCCAGGACTCCCTGCTTAGTCGCCCTCCGACCATGCAGTTGCTGGGCCCTTCTGTGACAGAGTCCTGGGCCCGTGGGTGTCCTCCCTCACACCCGGGATGGGGCTTGTGGGGCCCTCCTGGTCCGCGCCCCTGCTGGCTGACTTCTCCGCCCTGCTGCCCTTGCCCACCTTCGATGAGGCTCTCTGGCCCT
Source organism: Pleurodeles waltl (assembly GCF_031143425.1). Taxonomy (NCBI): domain Eukaryota; kingdom Metazoa; phylum Chordata; class Amphibia; order Caudata; family Salamandridae; genus Pleurodeles; species Pleurodeles waltl. The sequence goes on from NC_090443.1 coordinate 720,507,775, forward strand.
TGCCTCCCTTGGATGTTGTGGTAGGTGACGGCCCAGGACTTTGCTCCTTGGGGGCAGCCGTGTCAGTCTTCTCGCGGCGGCCCCTGATTTTACGGGTCCTCTGCCCAGGGGGGGGGGCTGGCTGTTCCCTTGCTGCTGGCCGATGTATCTGTGCTGGGAAAGGGTGGACTCCAAAACCCGTGCACAATGGTGACACTTGAAGCAGGGCTGGTGTTGGCTGAGGTGCTCTTGGGACTCTTAGCAGATGGAGTGGGTGGCTCAGGTGGGGCAAAGAGGTTAAGTTTGGAGAGGTAAAGTTTTTTAGGACCAATGTAAAGGGTAGGTGTACTGGGTATGGCAGTGGAGGAAGAGGATGTGGTTGTAGGAGAGTCAGGTGTGCTGTCTTTGGGTGCAGGTGCTTGTGACGTAGGCTGTCGTGAGGTGGTTGGCTGTTGGGTGGGTGGCTGCCTGCGTTTGTGTGTCTTGGAAGAGGGGGTGACAGACACAGTGGGAGAGGACACAGGGGACGTGTAAATGGCAGTGGGGGTGGTGACTGCACGTGTGCGGACTGTACTGGAGGGTGTGCTGGTGATGGAAGTACTGGCTGATGGTGGTGTGCATGCAGGTGTGAGTGGAGACATCACAGGGAGGGAGGAGGGAGACGAGGAGGAGGGGGACACAGGGGTGGTAGTGACTGTTGGCATGTCTGCATCTGGGTGTTGCTTGGGTGAATGCTTGTGTGATCTGTGGTGCTTATGTCTGGATGAGCTGCCCTTGGGTGTTGAGGTGTGTGCAGGCTGGTCTGATGGTGTGGATGGGATAGGCTGAGGAACAGGAGACAGAGACCGGGTGGAGGCAGTTAGAAGAGGGAGGCTGGAAACAGGGACAATGGCTGCCATCAGTGCTGAGGCCAGAGCATTGAACGATCGTTGATGGGCAGCCTGACCCGAATGAATGCCCTCCAGGTATGCATTGCTCCGATGCACCTCCCTCTCTACCCCCTGGATGGCGTTCAAAAGGGTAGACTGCCCAACAATGATGGTCTGTAGGAGGTCAATGACCGCCGCACTGAGGGCAGCAGGGGTAACAGGGGCAGGGCCTGAGGTGCCTGGGGCGAAGGAGATGCCCGCCTTCTTGGGCGAGCAGGCATGGAGCGAAGGCTGAGGGGCTGCTGGGAGGGCGGAGCTGGTGCGCTGGGTGGCGGCTGTACCTGTAGAGGCGGGGGCCCGGATGTTGCCGCCACCGCTAGGGAGCTCCCTTCCGAGGACGTGTCGGTGTCGCTGGTGTCACCACGGGTCCCCGTTGTGGTGCTCCCCTCGCCCTCCGTACCACTGGGGCCTTGTGAGTTGCAGCTCCCTCGTGCTCCGATGCCAATTCTCCTCCGCCTGATGATGCTAATGCACACATGCACAAGAAGACAAAGAAAAAGGGTGGGGGGAGTAATAAAAACAGGTTGAGTGCATGCATTGTCAACACCGTTGGCGGAGAGGACAGACACAGGAGCCTCATGCACTACGCCGCGCAATCGGGGTACACTACTCAGTACTTGTGACTAGGCCAACAGGTCTATGGACAACATATGCGCACATGGGTGATGCTGGACCATGGATTGCTGTACTTGGCACCCTACAGAGGTGGGGGGCGGGGGCACAGGGACATGCCTAAAGGAGGGGACTACACTACAGAAAGCGCCCTGGCCTAATGTCACCCACAGCCCTCCTCCCCCACCCAGACGCCTCGACTGCGTGTAAAGATAGCAGAATGTGCTGGTACTCACCCCCTTGTGTCTGCTCACGCGCCCATCCAAATCGGGGTAGGCCACCGCCAGGGTCCGGGACATCAGGGGGGTCAAGGTACAACTGGCACCCCTCCTACGTTGGGAGGCCATCCCCAGCAGTGACTCGGCGGTCTTCCTGGTCCCGCGGCAGATGTCCTCCCACCTCTTTCGGCAGTGGGTGCCCCGTCTTGTGTGGACCCCCAGGGCCCGGACTTCCTTGGCGATGGCACGCCAAATGTCGACTTTCTGATGAGCGCTGACCTATTTGACATGTACAGGGTGGGAAAGGAAATTTCAACATTTTTCTGCATGTTAGATGTGATTGCCCCACCCTCCCCAACCCTGCCATGTGGCACATGCTCTCATCTGTCGTGCCTTGCACTCCTCATTCACTCCCCACCCCACCATCTTACATCCACCATACACAACCCAGGCATAGCCCATTCAACGTGCACCCAGTGTACTTACCTGTTGGTCTGGAGGACCGTAGAGTAGCGCATACTGGAGCAGGACCCCATCCACAAGTTTCTCCAACTCTTCTGAAGTGAAGGCAGGGGCCCTTTCCCCAGTCGCAGCAGCCATTGTCTCTTCCAGACCGAGGTCACAGCAGCACTTGCAGTATAGGTCCTCTCCTGTGGATGATCAGGTCTCGAGTGATTAAGCAAATAGAAAATGGCGGTCACGCCCGCGGCGGTGCGTACCGCGGCGGTGCGTACCGCGACCGCCGGCGCACATCGTCATTGGCTCCTGAGACCCATAGGGTTCAATGTTAACCAATGCTGCTTTGCGCTGCGGTCTTCGACCGCCTACCGCCACGGTGAGCCACGCCAGCGCAGTGACCTCACATCCCACTGTCACACTTCACAGGTCAGGCAGCCGCCATTTCAAGGGCCCACATGGCATGATTTCTACTGCGTCACACAGGCCCAGGCCTTGCATTGCCACTCATACAAGCCTTTCAATGCATAGCGATTCGTGTACTGTGCAAGCTGTGGGAACGTACCTGAGGGTTGCTTGACTCTGTGCTCCATGTTGTCCTTCCTAGGCACCGTCCGCTGGGACTTGCGAGGAGAAGGATGAATCCTCCCGTGTACCGACCGCTGGTGGACCTGTCGACAATGGAAGAACGACATATTATACTTCGATACCGACTTGACCGAGCCACTATACATGAACTGTGTGCCCAGCTGGAGCCAGACCTGATGTCCCCCATCTGCCAACCCACAGGGATTCCCCCTCTGGTGCAGGTGCTGTCAGTACTCCATTTTTTGGCAAGTGGGTCTTTTCAGACAACAGTGGCCATGTCATCAGGTATGTCTCAGCCTATGTTTTCTAAGGTTTTGTCCAGAGTGTTGTCTGCCCTGATGAAATAAATGCTGAGATACATTGTTTTCCCTGAGGAGGGTGATTTGGCCACTGTGAAGGGTGATTTCTATGCCCTTGGACATATCCCCAACATCAATGGTGCCATTGATGGGACCCATGTGGCTTTAGTACCCCCAAAAGACAATGAGCAGGTGTACAGAAATAGAAAAAGTTACCATTCGATGAATGTCCAGGTGGTCTGTTTGGCTGACCAGTACATCTCCCATCTAAATGCCAAGTTCCCTGCGTCAGTGCATGACGCGTATGTCATGCGAAATAGCAGCATCCCTTATGTGATGGAACAGCTACAGAGACACCGTGTGTGGCTAATAGGTGACTCTAGTTACCCCAACCTGCCTTGGCTATTGACCCCAGTGAGGAATCCCCGGACCAGGGCAGAGGAACGGTACAATGAGGCACATGGGCGAACTAGGAGGATTATAGAACGGACCTTCGGGGTCCTGAAGGCCAGGTTTAGGTGCCTGCATATGACAGGGGGATCCCTCATGTACTCACCAAAGAAGGTGTGTCATATCATCGTGGCCTGCTGTATGCTTCACAATCTTGCATTGCGACGCCAGGTGCCTTTCCTGCAGGAGGATGGTCCAGATGGTGGTGTTGTAGCAGCTGTGGAGCCTGTGGAGAGTGAAGAGGAGGAAGACGACGGGGACGACATGGACAACAGGGACACAGTTATACAAGAGTATTTTCAGTAGCACCCAGGTAAGAATCACCCACGCCATTTTACATGTACTTCTGGCCTCCTGCATGTCTACTTTCTGTGTTTCCCCCCAGTTCCTTTTCACTGATTTTTGACTTTCCCTTCCCTTTTCAGAGCTGTATGACCCAAAGCGTGACTTCTGCTTTGTTTGCCCATGGACTAATGCTTATTGACACTGGTATGTTGTCATCACAATGTAAATGAACATTATTGCACCGTTATGTGTAATACATTTGTAAAGAATATAAGCAGACTCCTGACATTTGAAGTGCAATTGGTGATTTATTTTAAGTGCTGCGTATAGGTCCATGATAGTAAAACTGTGATGGGTGGGGGTGGAGTAATGTCCATGGCAGAGTCCAGTTCTCAGTAGCACAGGTGCATTGTCCATATGCCTGTGGAAGGATGGAGCAGGGGCAGTTCAAGGTTGGACAGGGTGACAATGTGGGACAGTGGGATGACATCAGGGGGTATCTTAGGCTGGCGGGGGTCTTGGCATCCTACTCTGTCTTCTTGTGATCTCAGGTTCCGCTTGCGGGGTGCTTGATCTTCAGCAGGAGGTGGGGTTCTGGTGGCCTGTCGTGGTGTGGGGGCCTCCTGTCCACTAGCGCCGGCGGAGGTGGTAGGCTGTTCGTCGTCCGGGCTGGTGACAGGGGCCCTTTGGGGTGCCACATGGTCCCGCAATGTGGTGACTATCTGGTTGAGGGCCAGGACGATGGTCCCCATTGCGGTACTGATGTTCCGGAGTTCGTCTCTGAACCCCATGTACCGTTCCTCCTGCTGTGCCTGGATCTCCTGGAACCTGGCCAGTACCGTCGCCATCGTCTCCTGGGAGCGGTGGTATGCTCCCATTATGGTGGTGAGGGCCTCTTGGAGAGTGGGTTCCCTGGGCCGGTCAACCCCCTCTCGCACAGCAGCCCTCCCAGTTGCCCTGTTTCCCCGGGCCTCTGTCCCCTGGACGGTGTGCCCACTACCACTGCCCCCAGGTCCCTGTTGTTGTTGGGGTGGTGGGTCAGCCTGGGTGCCCTGTAGTGGCGGACACACCGCTGATTTACGCGTCCTGGAGACAGAGGCATGGGCCCGCTGGGTGGGAGCTGTGCTGGTATTCCCAGAGGGGGTTGGGTCGGCTGTGGCCTGTGTCTGTGTGTGGGGAACCGACTGTCCAGAGGTCCCCGATGGTCCGGGCTAGTCATCAGGTTCTAGGTCGACAGAGCTGCTGTCATCACTGGGGGCCTGTTCTGGGGGCGGGATGGACAAATCTGGACCCTCCTGGCCGGTGTGTTGGCGTTCGGGCCCTGCAGGGGTAAAAGAGTATGGTTATTGCTTCTGTGTGTGCCATGGCATGCGATTTGTGGGTGCCCTTGTCCCCCAGTGCTGGCATTCCCTTGTGGGAGGAGTTGTGAGGGTGGTTTGGGGGGGATGGGTATGTGCAGTGGTCATGCTTGGGTGATGGGTGTCCATGGTTTGTGTTGGCATTCAGGGATTGGTGTTTTGTTGGGTGGGTTGTGCTGGTGAGACATTGGCAGGGAGGATGTGTGCTGGGGGGTTGGGGGTGAGGGTGGGGGTGCGGGTTGGCATGCTGGTGGTTGGGGGGGTGAAGTATTTGGGATTAGACTTACCAGAGTCCATTCCTCCGCCTACTCCAGCGAGGCCCGCAGGATGCAGGATGTTCAAGACCTCTTGCTCCCATGATGTGAATTCGGGTGGAGTGGGTGGGGGTCCGCCGCCAGTCTTCTGCACAGCGATGTTGTGTCTTGACACCATCGACCGCACCTTCCCCCGTAGGTCGTTCCAGCGCTTTCGGATGTCTTCCCGGTTTCTGGGATGCTGTCCCACAGCGTTGACCCTGTCGACGATCCTTTGCCATAGCTCCGCCTTCCTGGCTATTGTGGTGTGCTGCACCTCTGTGCCGAATAGCTGGGGCTCTACCCTAATTATTTCCTCCACCATGACCCTGAGTTCTTGGTCCAAGAACCTGGGGTGTCTTTGGGGTGCCATGGGGTGGTGTGGGGTGGTGTTTGTGGTGATGAGTGTGGTGTGTGTGGTGGTGTGTGGTGTTTTGTGCGTGGATGTAGTGTGGGTGATGATGTTGTGTTCCTCTGTGTGTTGGGGTTTGCGATAGCTGTGCTCTCTCTCTCTCTCTCTCGCCTTCTCTCCGAATTTCTAGTAGTGGGGGTTTGTGGGTGATGTGGGTGTGTGTTTTATAGTTGATTGGATGTGAGGGTGTGGTGTGTGTATGTGTATCAGGTGTGTGTATTTGGAATTGTCCAATGTGGCTGTGTTTTGTAAAGGTGTGTGTATTTTGACCGCGGCGGTGTGTACCGCCAATGGAATACCGCGGTTGAAAGACCGCCGCGTGGATTCGTGGGTCGTAATGGCATGGGCGTGTTTGTGTTGGCGTGACGGTGGAGGTTTGGTCATCTCCAGTTTATCGCTGACCGCTGATTAGGCGGCCTTCCGTGGATGTCGGGTTTTTGACGGTTTGGAAGTTGTGGGTCAGAATGACCGTGGTGGTTTGCCGCGGCCGTAGAATGGCGGACTTCTGACCGGCGGTAAGAGCCTTTTACCGCCGAGGTCAGAATGACCCCCTTAATCTCCACAGTCTTTCAAAGTCTTTTCTAACCTATTACCCAGACCACTTCATAAATAAAACAAAATAAATGTATTAATTGTAGTCCAAGAATTGAAAACACCTCACCCAATTGCTGTTGAGTTTTCAAATTTCATGACACCCATTGTTCCCCTGTAAATGAACTTCCATTGTCACTCAGCTTTCATCATACGATACAAATATTCATCCCTTGCCTTATGTTAACTGAGCAAAAGAATGCCTCACACCTTGAGAATATTAAACAAACTCTTTCTATGAGCATTTACCATTCAAAAAGTGATGAAAAGAAAAATGTAGCTTTAATTGAAATCATCTTTACCACACTTACATCAGGCACATCTCCTGTGCGAAATATGAATTTGCCCAAAAAGGAAAGGTGGGAGTTTGGTTGGCTTTGTTGCTGTAAGCCTGCCTACAAATCACTAAAACGCCTTGGGTTTTGCATAGAGTGCAAGCCTAGCATATGGATGTCAGAGAATTTCCCATACAATTAAAGAAGACCTACGTAATATGTGTTTTTGAAGAAACAGACCATTTTGTAAGAGGTTGAAGTAATAAAGCTGTTAGCCACAGTTGGAGTAGCAAGAAATTGTTCTTTACTAATGAATTCATACTGTTAAATTTCTTTTATTTCATGAGGAATTTGAATTTCTTACATGCACAATATATGAATTCAGGTTAACCTAGTTAATGTTTTACCATTGCTGGCATTTGACAGTATGGTGTAAAAGTGTATTTTGTGCATTCATTGCCTAAAGTGTGGATTACATCTCATGTTGTTGTCTGATGTCCGTTGAAGAAGGTTAAAAAGACAAGACATGCCTTTCGAGTGCAGTCATGTATTAAAATTCCAAGTTTCAGTCAGATGTAGATGTCTTTCTGGATTTCCTGGGAACACTGTGCTAGTAATTTGAACGCCCTCCACCTGAACTCTAAACATGGGATTGATGGACGGTGCACACACTACTACTGTAAAAGTATGACAGGATTGGGTTTCTACTAAATTGACAGGAACTCAAATGCAGGGTTTTATCAACATTTAATAAAGTGTTAGGCATATACTATTTGCTCCAATTCTTAATATTCACTTGTGACAACGGTGCTATTTTTTTTTCTAATATTCATTGTAAATTTCTTGCATCTAGTGTGGTATAGATTAGCGATAAAGAAGTAAATGTAAAATATAAACTGGTTTGTGCCTGCTTTTAACTTTTTAGGGCAAAATGACATGGACTCGGATAGGCCCATTGTTTTAAACTGTGTCTGTCTCACTGGTTGGTGAGGCCCCTGTTCATTTTCTGCACTCTGTGGATAAATAGGCTGTTTAAAAGAGCATGACGGCTAAATATAATCTAACCGGGGGCTTGCTACAGGGTGAAGTAATATTTTATGTGAATTTCATCTTTTTGATAGAAAACAAAGAATAGAGACCAGTGAGGTGATAAATCTAAGATGTTTACATCATTTTTCTATGGAATAAATTGGATGGTAAACTCTTATTCTCTAAAATGTGCAGGAGTGTATTGCCAATTTACCACCATTCAGGTGGGCAGACATTGAATGTTGTTTATCCTCAGCACCTTTTTGCTGCAATAAAAATGCTTAACAAAGGTGTTTCTCACTTGGGTGAGAGGAGAAAGGGCTAAGTGCATATCTGGACAACATTTTCATCATGACACTAGAACAGATAGAGATGATGAAGGAACTTTTATGGATTTGGGAGGATCTGTGATGCATTTAGAGAAGTCGGTTATGGCTGCAACCCCACAAAACTGTGAGGTTTGTGATTTTTAAATATATAGAAAAGTGATATTGCAGCAACTGATTACAACATAAAAGTGATCACAACAGAATCAATCGGGTTTTGAAACAAGGGTTTCTCAGTTTGAGAGTTTCAACTCATGTGACTAACCTACTAAATACAGTTAAAATGTCCATGTCATGTACATTATAGCTCATTTAGCATATTAAGACAGTGTTTTCACAAAGACTTCTAGACTTCTTTAATAATTTTTAGACTTTTAGAAGACAGTGTTTTCTTCTTTAATAATTCCCGGCTTCCCAAACAAGACAATTATGTGTTTGCATAATTTTTCTGTGCGTGTTGGTGCTTGGAGATGAGTGTGGATCCCCAAAAGTCATCTCTCACAATGGTTAAAAAAAATTCCTTGGGTGTGTTACTTGCTGGTTTTAATTACAGGACAATTAATTGTTAAGGGTCAGTGATTTCTGAAAGACGTGTCTTGCTGTAAGGTATTTCAGTAGGAGGAATTGTTTCAATGTGCAAAATAAATAAGTGTATCCATCTAAAGTGAGCACCTTAACCATGTTTTAATACACATTGGAATTTGAATAAAGATTTAGGGGGTCATTACAAGTTTGTCGGTCATTTGGGAAGACTGCTGCGGTGGCGGCCCCCAAAAGACCCACTATGTTGGCAGTCATCCGACTGCTCTATTAAGAGTTACACTATGAACACTGCCAAAAACCAGCCAAATATCCAAAACCGCCAGGACGCTGGAGGACGGAAGAGAGGCGGTCTCACCAATAGCACTGCCAGCCCGACAAAAATCCTACCAACAGATTACGATCCACAAATCACGACAGCAGTTCTTCCATGGCAGAAAACCATTAGCAGTGCGAAGCGCAAAGGTCTCAACTCACATCACCGTGAACACTACTCCACATTGGGTAGTTTGAAAATCACACATCTGACAAACATTCACACAATTGACACACCTACACACACTTCACTATAGAACACACCCCTAATCCACACACAATCCTTTGCAACCAGAATGCCAACCACAGCACCGAGGAGAAATAACCATCACATGTTGACTATAATAACTTTTGCTACCCACACACACATTTCAAAACACATACATTGCACACCTGCACAGCATATGCAACACACAATTTACTATCACACACAATACACAACAATCGTGACCCACAAACATCACAACACCTGCACCTCATCACTCATCTCTGCTACAATTTTCTACTTTTTTAACACTACCTCACTGTCTTTATCACTACTACCATGTCCCTGCAAAACATCCACGTTTCACTGATGATGAGTTGAGGGTCATGTTGGAAGAAATTGTCAAGGTAGAGCCACACCTGTTCAGAGCACAGGTCCAGCAAACATCAATAGCCAGGAAAATGGAGTTGTGGCAAAGAATAGTCGACAGGGTCAATGTTGTAGGCACGAATCCACGCACAAGGGATGACATCAGGAAGAAGTGGAACGACCTCTGGGGGAAGGTGCTTTTGCATGGCATCCAGGCACCAGCTGTCGGTACTGAATCTGGTGGTGGGCCCCCACTTTCTCCCCCACAGTTCACATCTTGGAAGGAGAAGGTCTTGAACATAATGCATCCTGAGGGCTTGACAGGAATACCTCGGGAAGTGGAGTATGGTAGGTCCCCACAAAATTCATGTCATGTCACCCAATTATTTTGTCCTGCATGCTCTCTCACCACCTTACCCCACCTCAATTAACAAACCACTCACCGCCCCTCTGTCCAAGTGTCCTAATACCCCTCTCTGGCATGCCACATGTCCAGAAAAATCATCTGGCACCACAGCCCATAGAAATGGCATGTGACGTACTAGGAACTGATAGAACCACAACTCTCAGAAGGCAATGCCCCACCATTAAGAAAACCTGGACAGTGCACTAAAAGTGAGATGTCATGCCTGTGAAACTAACTACATGAATGTCCAACTGTGAAACAGTTTATGGCAATGACACCAATGCAAAGGCCCACTTCCACTATCATTACAAGCTAAACACAGTTACAGTTGAGAGCCTAATCAAACTGCCCTTAGAAAAAATATTCCTAGTATTGAAATTTACTCACCTGGGTTGAAAATCTAGATGCCAAAGTGGATGTACATGCAGTGCACCCAGATAGTGATAACTCTCAATTGCTTACTCCCAAACTGTGTTTTCTACTCTGGCACTATTGTGCATTGTGCAGCTAATTTTGTGCCATGTATCATGCCATTCACTTAACAAAGGTGAACACCCATGTCAATAGCCAGACAACATAGGATGGTATCAGCAGTCAAATTACTACCAACATAGTTTAACATCTTTAAGCATGGTGTATGGCATTGAAATTACAGAGTCACATGTTGTACTAAGTAAGATTTTGCAGCAGTTGACTGTCGTTTCTGGGGATCATGTTAACTCACTGTGTACATTTCACACATCAGAGATAATACTCTAAATGAAACATCACTTATTGTATCACTTACAGTAACTCTGTGTTCCACTTCTCCCACAGGTAACCTTGCAATTGCCACCATGGAGAGGATACTAGAGACTGACATTACCCCTCTGGATGACAGCCCCAGTGAGGACAACACCCCTGGATGTGTGGACACTGAGGACGACCTGGCCCATGAGGGACACCTAGTCAGTCAACAACTGTCAGCTTCACCCTGCCCACAGCGACTCCTCCCAGCCCTGTTGCATCAACAGCACAGGCAACCATTAACCACCAAACCTGTGTCCCAAAGACTATTTCTACCATTGTGTGTGTCCCCTAGTACATGTACCTGAGTCTCAACTTGTCACCCCTGACAACGATGGTTCTGCCACCAATGAGAGTGGGCACACAGAGGCAGGGGCACAGGCATGTAGGGGTAGGGTGTGTGGAAGGGATGGTGTGGGCCAGAGGATGGATGCTCCAAGGGGCAATACAGACCAGGAAACCAACTCCCAAGTTTTGGGAGCCTACCAAAATTCCCAAGGCATGATGGGCCAGATAGTCTTCATGATGGGGGAAATGCAACAGCTGCAGAGGGACAACCACCAGGAAGTCATGCAACTACATCTGTGGCTGCTAGTGGAATGGAAGCCCTGGCAGGAGAAGGACATCTCATCCTCTGTAGCAGAGGAATCCCCCAACAAATGTGGACGTCCACCCAGACATCAAGGAGGAGCAGATTCCAAGACCAAACCCACTGCCACGAAGTGAACCTCTCCTGATTGTTGCCCCTTGTGTGCTACAGGTATGCTCTGTTGACTGTTCTGAAACCCAACTCTATTTTACTATGGTGCAGGGACACCGGACTTGTGCTTCCAAATGCTGTATATCTCAACACAAATATTTCTAGATTTTCTAACAGCAAATAGAGTAGTACTGCTATTGACACCAAATTTCCAGCTTTGTTGTCATACCCTACAACCCCACAGGTTACAGATCTTAGGGACATGTCACTGTTTCCTACAAGCCTGGAGCCAGACAGATTGGTTCTTTGTATCACCAGGTAAAGCCATATCACATACCCAAACCTTATTTCACTATTAGTCATTGCCCATCATATAGCCAGAGATCAGTACTGGTGTCTTCAGTTCTTGGAACTTTCACTTACCATGGTCCCATACCTCTAGGCTTGCCACTTACCTATGTCAGTCCACAGATACATGCACATTAGTCTGCAATGTAGGAATACAGCTATGTTTAAGATAGATCACATACAACAGAAACCATTATGATGGCAGAGACTCTGGTGCAACATTTTCACATGTGTCAGACACACATGGATACACATGTGACACCATTTGACCACCTTCAGTATCAAACATGTCTCCTTGATGGAAACACCACTTCCACTCCAGTCTCCTGACAGTCTGGCCATATCAACTACACTCCACATATTAATGCCAATCTCTACCTATTTTCATCCATGTTCACTTCTCATGTCTGCCTGCAATTCCCATCTGCCTTTGACAGTGCCTGTGACTTGCCATTGATGCCAATGATGAAAGCAAATCTGTGATTGATTGACAGAGATAAGGGATAGGACATAGCTGTAAACATACATTAATTCTGACAACTCATTTGCAAAAGTGTGAGTTTGCATATGCAGTAACATCTGGGGACACTGTATACCACAATGTACTGTACAAAATACTTACAAACTTAGAATCTGCGATCATACCTGGCTCATTGCCATTGGAGCCAACTAAGACCTCACAGATGATGGAAAATAGGAGGTGACATGCCAGCCATCAATTGTAGGTAAAAACATGAACTCTCAATATTAAATATTCAGTTGAAGTACTGATTGATTAGATCTGCCCTCAAGTCTCCAGCTTCATCTTCATCATCACTTGGCAAATCTGCATTTCCACCCATAGGTTCTGCTGGCTCCCCCACATCTGGTGTGTATGGAATCTGACGTTTTAGGGCTAGGTTGTGGAATATGCAGCAAACAACAATTATATGACATACCTTGTTGGGTGAGTAGAGGAGGACTCCCTATGAGATGTCTCAAAAGTGATATCTTGCCTTCAGGAGCCCAAACGTCTGCTCAACGGCATGCCTTGTCCTTTCGTGGGCCTCATTGTCGTGGACTTCCCCTTGCGTGGTTGGGTACCTCAGTGGTGTCAACAACTAAAGTCAGTTTAGATAACCAAAATCCCCTGTGAGGAGTAGTAACAACACATATCTTGGACACACACATTTCTCATAGTACAAGAGAAACTTAGCAAACACACATGTCAAAGGTGACTCACCAACTAGCCAGGCCCAATCTGTGTAGAGTTGTGTCATCAGCAGTGGGATATTGCTGTTCCGCATGATGAAGGAATCATGGACTGATCCTGGAAATTTTGCACACACTTGTACTGGTCTGCAAACACACCACTTGGACATTGATAGAGTGGTAGTATTTCCTGTTTCTGTATACCTGTTTATTGGCACTGGGGGAAACTAAGGCTACATGGGTGCCATCTATGGCTCCAATGACATGTGGAATGTGTCCCAAACCATTAAACCCTGCCTTCACATGGGCCAAATCTGCACGTTGGCAAAACCTATGTAACTCTCCAGGTGTTTCAACAATGCACACAGTACATCCTTCAAAACCAGACTGAACATGGGCTGAGACATCCCTGCAGTTAGGGCCACTGTATTTTGAAAGGACCCAGTGGCCAGGAAGTGTAGCACTGACATGGCTTGAACAATTGGAGCTATGCTATTTGGACGGCAAATGACAGGCATCAGATCTGGCTTCAACTGATCACAGAGATCCATGATATGTATGCCTATTCAGGCGATAGATCTGTATTATGCGTCTTTCTTCCATGGTGTCCAGGCCTACTAGTGGGCGGTACAATGGAGGTTGTCTTCCTCTCCAGGTGCCAGGGTACCTATGTGGAATAAAATTATATTGTAGGTGACTTTGACAATGTACACATTATGGATATGTTCAAATTTAAGTTACACATATCTCCATAGAATGCCACATACAACATATTACATTAAAAGTAAAGTATCTTTCTATGCATCCTATGACAGTCCCCTTGGTTCAAATACCATGTATCCTTTGATGTACTTGACATGCATATTTATCTGTAACTATTAGTGTTTGATACGGCAACCTAGTTTACATGTGATACATATTTGTTGCCCCATACTCCATTGTTGTCACACATAGGATGTTGAGAAAAGGCTTTCATTTACATTACCACCTATTCCTCTGTTACCAAGCTATTACTACACACATGTACAATTAGACTATTAAACATGAAGGCAGCACTTACTAATAGTTCACAAAATATAGTGAATTAGTTGAAGACACCATAACGTTTCCACACATATAATTGCCTCAAAATGGCAGCTGCCTGACCTACTGTACTGGACATGAAAAAGTGACCTTACTCCACCAGCGGATGCCGTCCTGGCATGGCATGATGGTCATGTATGCGGCGGATGTGACCACCATTTTCTGCTGTAATGGTTACTCCTGACACTGCTGCCATCAAGACCTCCACTACCTGAGCTGTTGTGTTCTGCCTCTGGGAGCTATCATGCTACATTCTGCAGGTGATAGGGCCCCAGCTTTCCGGAAGAGCTGGACAAGATCGTGAAGGAGGTCCTACCCCTATATGAACAGCTATATGGTGCACCAGAAGAGCAGGTGAGTACAATGGTATACCAATGTGTGAAAGGTGGAGTGTATGATGGTGTACATGAAATGTGAGTTAGTGAGAGATTAGGCAATAATGTCTGGGTGTATGTAAATGTGTACATATGCAGAGGCAGACATCCAGCACTGATACATGGTAGCTAGTGTTTAATCAAACTTCCTTATTACACAACATAATTTGCAGCATGTACAACAATTAAGGTGTGAGAAATGTTCATAGAGACATACCATGTTATGGATGATAATGTGGCCTTGTCATATGTGTCTAGTCAATACCAGGTACTGTTTATGCATGTTGTATGAGAGAGCCCACTCCACACATGGGCTGGCTGTAGGTTGCATGGTGCATGTGGACCTATCTTTTTCCTTTTGGCTGTGTCATCGATGCAGGTTAACGCCAATCAAAAGAAGGGACTCCGGCATGCCATTGAAAAATGAAGTGCTGACCCTGGGGGTCCACAGCTGGCGAAGCACCCACTTGGAGGACCTAAGATGTTGGGCCCGGAAGACCACAAAGGCCCTGCTGGGGATGTCCTCCCACTGAGGGAGGTGTGCCTGTTGGGCATTGACCCCCCCCCCCATGCCCACATTTTGGCAGTGGCCTATCCTGAGTTGGATGGGCGTTTGAGGGCAGCACAGCAGCTACAAGGGGGTAAGTACTGACTACACACATGTGCTTCCCTATGCCAGTTTAGTGTATGCTGTGTGAGTATTTAAGCAGTGACAAAGTTAAAAGTTGTAACATTGACATACAGGTGTGGAGCTTCTAGTGTGTATAGGGGCATCCAAGTCACCAGTGCTGACCATATTGTATTGAAGTATATGGTGATGCACATGTGAAAGCATCAGATGTGTACCACTATGCTGCTCTACGTCTAACATGCTGGGTCTAGCTCTATATGCAACATATGGTCTGACAGGTGAGCAACAGACAAATTAATCATGAGTTATGTCCTAGATGTAAAGTTCATGTGAGGGTGTGATCTCAATCCAGATATTCTAATGCCATATTTTCTAGACTTATCTGAGGTGTGAGGAGAGGTCCCATAGTTAAGTGAGGACTGTACATAGGAAAACCGTGATGTATAATCAGTGTGGTCAGCCTGCATGATGAATAACATGGTGGTATTTCTACATTCCCAGAGCTAGACATGGCATAGAAATGTTAGATCACACTGTGTGTCCCATGTATTTGGTAATGTGAAGGTAAGTGGTCAGCCTGCTAGTCCCTTAGCCAATATATTGTGGTCACGCTATAAGGAGCAGGACACCTCCTAAATGGTACACTATACACTGTTTTTATCCAACATTATGTGTTCATGATCCAAGCATGGCATACTTACTGTAGTTATTCTGAATCTGTTCAGATGGATGTTAGTATGGCTAACCTCATTTTACACTGGCTTCATTATGTTGCTGGTTTTGTTGTTGACATTCACATGTTGATGGACTGGTATATGTTATCAGTCAATTTGCTGCCCTCTAGGTGTATGACTCAATCATGGTCACTTACGAGCTTGTTTCTGTCAGTGTAACTTTACTTCAAAGATGGTAGGTTAGTCATGTCTGAAGTGCTGATTGTCATGTTGTGATTTGGATAATGTTGATGTGAGGTTGATAATCATCAGTACTGTTAGTACTGTTTGTTGCCCTCATGCACATGACAGGTGTCAATTGTTTAGAAGGTGTTGGTGTGGTTCCTGGGCTTGTCTGTGGGTAAATCCTGTGTGCTGGGTAGGCCCATGTTGCTATAACTGACTTAGTTTACTATGTGATAATAGCTAAGATGAGTAGGTTCACAAGTGTGTGTCAACCTCACTTAAAACAGAATTGATACATATGTTGTTGAATGCTATTGAAATCTTTATACTCCAACTTTGGATGTGCCAAATGGAGTAGCTGCATATGCGATTTTTGCATTTGTGAAACTAACGGACACAGTTACAAGTTATGTGTGTGATTGCTTAGGCACTTGCTGTGTCATAATTGGAATGTGATGAGGTATTTTTTATAGGACAAGACATCTGTTAATGGACTGAGCAAGTGTGGATTTGGAGTATGTATGAATGTGATATCACAGGCAACACTCATTTTCATTGATGGATTATAGTTTCACAGTGATGTTGTGTATAGGGACACACGTTTAATCTTGACAATTCATCTTGTGCCTGTATAGACTTTGCTATGGCTGTTCTGATTCGATGATGATGTAGTGTTCAGGTGGTTGGTTAATGATGTGTGTAACATTCTTGTCATATAGGGTTGTGGGATCATGTTATTGTGACATGATGTTGGCTCAAAAATGGTTCCTACCTGGGGGTGTTGTACACATACATTTGATGTTACTGTTGTGTATGGTGTAATGTATATGTATGTAAAGAATGTGATGACCCTACCTCTCTCTCTCTTTCTCTGCATCAGCATTGGCAGGCGAAGAAGATGGGCACAGCCGAGTGGGCAAACTGCTGGCCACGGGGCCTAAAGTCATGATACCACCGACACCAAGGGACCCAGTGGCTCGGAGGATGAGGGGAGTGCCATTGGAGGGACAGGATCCTGTTCTTTATCTTCGGAATCCTACTCAGGTGGACAGTCTTTGGCAGTGGTGGACCCATCTGGAAGCACCACAGCACCATCTCTGTCTGGCACCCCACTTACTATCACCACCCTCCCTGTAGCTCCCCACACAGTTGGCTGTGCTCACTCACCCAAGAGGGTGGGTGACCCCTTTGAGGCAGACATCTCTGCCCTTTCCCCTGTCAGCATTGCTGCCCTCAATGAGGAGGCTATTGACCTCCTGAGGTCCTTCTCTGTGGGTCAGTCGACCATCGTAAATGCCATCCAGGGACAGGCAACTCGGATCCAACAGAGTAATGTGTTTCTTGAGGGCATTCACGGTGCACTGACTGGCCTACAGAGATCCTTTCAGGCTTTGGCCTCCACACTGATAGCAGCCAGTCACCCTTTTTCTACCGTCCCTTATCCACCTTCCTCTTCCAAAACCCAAACCCCTCTTTCCCGGCCCAGTCAAAACACACAGACAGACAAGCATGCATCCAACTCAACATCCAAGTGTAACTCAGACAAACACAAGCACCACAAGACACACCACCAGCATGCACACATGCAACATACACTTGCACACATAGCAACAGTCACTACCTGCCCTGACACCCCCACCACCCCAGCATTACTGACAGCACATCTGACAAACTTGCAGACACTACACCAACATTCCCAGATCCACCCACCACACCAATCTAACTCACAGACAACACCACAGCAGACCCTCAGACATCCAACCCAGTTACTATACCCACAGATATCACAACAACTGACACTCCTATATGCAGCACATTCACCATACTTGCAGTCACTTTCCCAACAGACACTAACCCACCCACCATGGCATCCCCCAGCACCTCCACCCCTTCAGTCCCATACACATAAATGCCCTCACCCACCCACCCAACAGACACGCACCACACACAAACCTCCCACACGCACGCACCCACAACACACACAACGATACATCAAACAACCACTCCTTGACCCTCCACTCCCAAACTCCCTTTAGATGACTGTCTCTATGTGTTTAAAAAAGTGTTCCTTTCATGTTTTGACCTGTGAGACCCCTAAACAATCTGTTTCGCTCTCCAGGCCCGTCCCTTCAACATCCAAGGCCTCCCCTATTCCCTTGCAAGTACCCATCCCCCTCCTGCCACCAAGAAGTCTGCCCCTCCCAAGAAGACCCAACCGTCCCCTAAGCCGAAATGTATAACACTCCCTTCCAAGCCCAGTCCCAAAGGACTCCCTCCAAGGCCTCAGCCCAAACCTTCCCTCTAACTCCCACCCCCCAATAATCACTGAGGTGCCTGCCTGCCCCTTGATGCCCCTACCTGTGAAGGTTACATGGCAATCAGCAGTCAGGTTTGGGGCACTCAGATGTGCATCAAATGCATGTTGCACTATTTATATTTGGACTGGCCTGTGGCCTTGGACATATTCATATTTAATGACACTTTTAATATATAATTGGGCTAACCAGGTGATGGTTTCAAAGTTACATTTTTGTCCTGCATTTCTTTTCTTAGGACATAGTTGTGAATGGCTGACATTGTTTGTGTGTGAGTATTTGTGTGTAAGTGGTACTTGTGCTACCTGTTTTGTCTGGACAGCATGTGAGGTTGTGTGCAGGGCATTTGTCCTTCACTGATGGGTGTGTGTTGGACATGTGTATGTTGGGGAAATGTTGTCCTCATGGTATTGGTTGGTATTTGTGTTGACATGTGTTTGTTGCAGTATTGTGTGGCTTTGTGTGCTTTGACTGTGTGTGTGTGTGTGTGTGTGTGCATGTTTGGTGCATGGTATGTCAGATACGCTGTGATGTGTGTTTGCTGTGTATGTTGAATGCTGCGTTGTATGATTGTGTGATTGTGTGTGTTTGTTTCCTGTTGGTGGTACGTTGTGTTGTATGTATGATTTGTCACGGGGTAGTGTCTATTGTGGGTGCTCGCGAATGCAGTGATGGCGTTGTGGGGTAGTAGTGACGTTTTGTGATGTTGTGTGTTGTTGTGTGGGACTGTGCTAGTGCTGTGTTTCCAGGAGTCGGTGTGTGTATTTGACATGTGTGTGGGTGTATGTGATGGCCGTAGTGTGTGTACTGTGTACGTGTGTGTGTGTATGTGCCTGTCTGTGAATGTGCGTGTCAGTGTCAGGTTACGTGTGTGTCACTCTCACCCCCCCTTCTCAATAGGTATGTTGTGCGAGCGTACAATCTTTGGTAATTTACAACATTGAGAGGTAAGTGTGTGTTCTCACGGTTGCTGTAATCATCTTCAGTGTTGATTCCGGTGACTCTGGGCAAGTAGGAGCAGCGGGATGACGTGTAGTTCTGGTTCCATGGCGGCTCCGGACTAGTGTGGCTTCCTGAAGGTGTCTCCTTTTATGCAGTTTCTTTCTGCCTGGGTTTCCGTGGTTGGTGCAACCGTGGCGGAAACCTTGGCAGTGTGCAATGTTTTTCTGCCTGCCTGCAGGTGGGTACCGTCTTCTGTGGCAGAAAGACC
This sequence comes from Pleurodeles waltl, assembly GCF_031143425.1. Classification (NCBI taxonomy): domain Eukaryota; kingdom Metazoa; phylum Chordata; class Amphibia; order Caudata; family Salamandridae; genus Pleurodeles; species Pleurodeles waltl. The sequence continues at coordinate 720,527,247 of NC_090443.1, forward strand.
GCTATGGTGGTGCCGGCTGTGCTTTGGCTGTATTCGTTTGGGAATACTGTCATGGTTATAATTTAGCAGTCTTCTCCACTAACAACATGGTGGAGCTAAGATCGCCACATTCTTAATGAGGCCCTTAATGTTTTTAAAAGAATTATCCTAAAATGCCTTTCTGGCAGTGAAACAATTACCTATGAAAATGGTAAAATCACTGTATCTCCCTTCTTTTCAGAGAGTCTCAAGATGTAAGAGCTTTGGAGGTAAGTTCCTCAGTTTTACAATGATTGGTGTAACTTTCTCTTGATAAAGTGGGCAAAGATGTTATAAGGTTCAGCTTTATATACATTTTTAAAAACGATTCTGCTGGCTGTGTGGTAAGGTTTCTAAAAGGGGTGGGAGGTGATTCTGCAAAATTCTCACTTCCTGGCATGGTTCGGTATTTCAGCTCTTTCAGGAAGTCCCATAATGTTGTTTCCGTACTCCCTTTGGCAAAAACTGATGTGGATGTAAATATCAGCTACTGCATATATGGTACAGGCAATAAAGGATACAATGAAATGTGGCCCCAACAGCTGCCTGTACCTCAGACTTTTGGAAGCAATCCACCCATCCCATTTTTTTATTTTACTCTATGATGTGCGTCTTGTTTCTCCTTTTCAAGCTAAATTTTGTTAAACAACTAAATTACAGTATATAATCTGGGGTTGAAGCCATAAGCAGTCACGGATGGGGACTTGGAAAAGTGGTAGGTGGGTGGGATAAAACAAAAATAAAACATAAGTTTTTAAAAAAACGTACTTGAACCCCGCGCCGCTCTCCGCCACTCTTCGCTGCACTGGAGGCTGCCAGCCTGCCCTGCAGCCAATCATGATGCAGCTCAAAGCAGTGTTATGATTGGCTGGAGTGCCCTGGCTGGGCGCTCCAATGCAGGCTGGGAGATTGGGACGGCTCTCTCCAACTTCGCAACACAGTGCCGGGTTGGAAAGAGCCCTTGTGTGCATGTGTGTTTGGTCGGACTAAGACGGCCGGCGAAACATACGTGTGGACTGAGGGGAGTGTTCTGTGCGCTCCCCTCACTGCTCATCACCCCAATGGCCCGCCCTCTTTAAAAATAAAACTATAATAAATAAAGCCATAAGAATTAATGTGAAGCTGAAGGGCCTACCCCACCTTCAGTCAATAAATTCCTTGCGGTACTCTTCCACTAGGATTATATTGCTGTTCTCTAACATCTTTACATTCAGATTGTAAGGCAATAGATATATTTTTTAAATGTGTTTTTCTGGATGCAGCATAAATGGAATGTTACATGAAAGATATCTGCTGCATTGATTTTGATGACGAGGCACTGGAAATGTTTTCACTTGGGACACCATGAACTTCCTTTTCAAATGCACTAGAATGAATTACTATTTTGAGTGTAATGGTAGGGCTTGATTGGTTTTAAGAATTGTGGTGGAGTTGTGTTCTTCAAGTACTTTTCCTCATAATTTTCTCGGCAGTCCAGAAAACTAAAATGATGGCACATTTCAGAAAAAAATAAAGTATTTCTTAGCCATATGAAAAAAGTATCTGACGTGGAGTGAAAATGTACTTCACGAGCACCAGTATGCCTGGATTCTATGGCTGCTTTAGCACAGAGGGCCTCATTACAACCTCGGCGGTCTTACTAAAAGACCGCCGAGGCTGCGGGAGCCAGAATACCGCCATTGCCGGCGGTATTCTTGGCTCCCTATTATGACTTTTCCGCTGGGTCAGCAGACGGTAACAGTGTTACCGTCCGCTGGCCCAGCGGAAAAGTCACATCAACATTGCTGCCGGCTCGTAATAGAGCCGGCGGCAATGCTGATGTGCAGCGGATGCAGTAACACCCGTCGCGCATTTCACTGCCCGAAATTCGGGCAGTGAAATGCGCGACGGGGCTATGTCTGGGGGCCCCTGCACTGCCCATGCCAAGTGCATGGGCAGTGGAGGGGCCCCCAGGGGCACCCCAAGTCCCCTTACCGCCAGCCTTTCCATGGCAGTGTTTACCACCGAGGACAGGCTGGCGGTCGGGGACTCATAATCCCCAGGGCAGCGGTGCTTGCACTGCTGCCCTGGGGATTATGACCGCCAGGCAGAAGCCTGGCGGTATGTTGGAGGGGCCGGCGGTATGGCCGTGGCTATTGCGCCACGGTCATAATAGCTGGCGGAACACCGCCAGCCTGTTGGCGGTGTTACCGCCAGCTCACCGCCGGCCGCCAGGGTCGTAATGACCCCAGAGTCTGAAGGGCAAACAAGAGTGCTCATCCTATGAAAAGTATCATGTTGTCCTGTTGACAGAACTCGTACTTGAAAACTCTTAATGTTTTTGCAGAGAAGACTGTAGAAAATTAACAGTGTTTGGGGTTCAGTTGTAATGTTTTGGCTTAATGAATATTTGAATCCTGCTAGTTCAGAAATGTTTGGAGAAATGTGTGTCTTTGGTCATTTAAGTCATAATATAGTTTTCAAACAACAGATCATATAAGAGTTCCAAACCTCTGCACAAACCCTTTCCATATGTTTCCTTACACTACATCCCCTTTCTGTCTCTTCATATGTACTAGATGCTCAATAATTAAAAGAGAAACTTATTGAAAGACAAACTACTTTTTCATTCATTTTCAATCTTTCAGTTTTAGTGTGGCATGGGTTGTTTGCAAATATATGGCATGCATAAAATTATTAGTTTTGTGCAAAATGTATTATCTGACTCTAAATGTAATGCTGTTTCAAGGTTTAATATTTCTTTATTTGCTTAGCCCTGCATATAGCAGTGCTGGCTTCAAAATTACTTTTATTGCAAAGTATGATGTAAGGAAATCCATACGATCAAAAAAGCTGTTTCTAAATATGTTAGCATGTGTACCTTATAAGTTGCTACTTTCAAACAAACACGTGTATTTTCATTTTCTGCAAAATACTTCGTTGCATAATGGTACACAGAAAAATGATTTAGCATTTCTAACATTGCTGGGGCACACACAAGAAATATTTGCATCTATGCATTCAGCCTACTGCACCCTAAGATTAACGATTCTAAATCCCAGATTTAAGAAAAGTGGCGCTTCATGCCATGGGGCGCCACTTTTCTTGCAGCCCATTGTGCCTCCCTAATGCCACCAAGTGTGCACCTTATTTAACAGACAGTGCACCATGACGCAGGTTAGGGACAACAGAGTCATAATTTGTGACATTATTGTACTTTCCAGGATTATCGCCAAAAATTTTGGTGCTAATCCTGAAAAGTACATAGAGGCTTGTTAAAAATAATGGTGTGCCTCCTTTTAATGGTTGCCCTGTGCAGGCATTAAACATTTTGCTACAAATGTCACAGTGGAATCTCATAGATTCCACTGCGCCATTCTTGTGGACCTCCTAATGGGGCAACGCCCCTCCTTGTATACATTGGCCCGTATTTATACTCCGTTTGCGCCGAATTAGCGTCGTTTTTTTCAACGCAAATTCGGCGCAAAACTAACGCCATATTTATACTTTGGCGTTAGACGCGTCTAGCGCCAAAGTATGGGCAAATAGCGTCATTTTTTTGCGTGAACGCCTTCCTTGCGTTAATGAGATGCAAGGAAGGCGTTCCCGTCTAAAAAAATGACGGCGACGCAAATGCGTCGTATTTATACTCCCGGGCAAAAGTCACACCCGGGAGGTGGCGGGTCAAAAAACCCCGCATATGCGCCACTATTTAACGCCTGGGTCAGGGTAGGCGTTAAGGGGCCTGTGGGCTCAAAATGAGCCCACAGGTGCCCTCCCCTGCCCCCAGGGACCTCCCCTGCCGCCCCTGCCCACCCCAGGAGGACACCCAAGGATGGAGGGACCCACCCCAGGGACATTCAGGTAAGTTCAGGTAAGTATAATTTTTTATATTTTTTAATTTTTTTTGGGTGGCATAGGGGGGCCTTATTTGTGCCCCCCTACATGCCACTATGCCCAATGACCATGCCCAGGGGACATAAGTCCCCTGGGCATGGCCATTGGGCAAGGGGGCATGACTCCTGTCTTTACTAAGACAGGAGTCATTTAAATGGCATCTGGGCGTCGAAAATAATGGTGCAAATCGGGTTGAGGCGATTTTTTTGCCTCAACCTGACTTGCCCCATTTTAAGACGCCCTAACGCCATTTTCCCCCTACGCCGGCGCTGCCTGGTCTACGTGGTTTTTTTCCACGCACACCAGGCAGCGCCGGTCTGCTAGCGCCGGCTAACGCCATTCCATAAATACGGCGCCCGCATGGCGCTTCAGAATGGCGTTAGACGGCGCTAAATTTTTTGACGCTAAACTGCGTTAGCGCAGTTTAGCGTCAAAAAGTATAAATATGGGCCATTATGCCTGGCGCAGGCATAATGTGGTGCAACGGTTTATAAAGTGGCACTATGCAAGCATTGCACCACTTTGTAAATATGGTGTGGCGTTATTGCCACACTATCACCACATTAGGGGCAAATAAATGACGGATAGTTGACACAAGGCCCTTCTTAAATTTGGGCCTAAATGTCTGATGACCTCCAACGTCCCTCTACTCTGGTCCATTCGGACACCTGTTAGCCCTCTAGTTTCTCTTAGGTTCTCTTTGATTTTATTTACCATGTGTTATAGAAACAAGTTATAGTGATATGTGGGCAGTGGCTGCTGTGAGGCTGGTTCCAACTTTTAGCTATGGGCCTCCTTGACCTAAATTAATTTCCTAGGAGCCACATATGTGACAATTAAAATGAAAGATTTTATATTGTACTTGTGTTGAAGTGCTGTTAATCGTTGCCGAGTGGATAACACATGGTTGTGGGCTACCTTGTTTTTAATACTTAAGTGACAGCTTCCTGTTTTTCTGCCTCGTGACTTCTTTGTCAGTTACACGACGTGCCCTGCTAGCCAACTGGGACCTGTGTAGGTGTGTAAAGGTGTAGCCTTGCCCTGTGGAGCTCTCCAACTCATATATTCCTGATCAGGCACTGTAGGTCTCCAGCTCAAAAGGGCAAAGTGTTGTTCACCATATTTCATAGCCTCAGACTGTCTGCACATCAGACGTGCGTAGCCGGGTGTGTCATTCACAACGGTCAATTGTCAAACCACGAGCTTGAATGACAATCAACTGAATATGAAATGCACCTTGCTGGGTGTATGTGCCGCCACACCTGCAATGCAGGAGCCTGTCAGCATCTGTAGTTAGCTACCAACAGGAAAATCCGACGAGTACTTGACATGTCCTGAAGTGGTTGGGTAGTGACATGTTTGATATCGCCAAAAACAAATAAAATAAACATATGAGAGTCACAAAAAAAGTTCAGCACTGAAATACCCCAGGTTATGTCAGTGTACGTGGAAATGAATCGCATTCTGATGAACCCATTGCTTATTCAAGGTACCAGGTGAAACAGTGTTTTGCTGCAATGCTGGCCGCCTCCGTTCTTATCAGTGAAAAAAACAGCCAGTTTTATCTTAGCTTGTTGTGGCATGAAGCCCCAGCAGGAAAATTTTAATAATCGATTTTCTCTTTGTCCTCCACCTTTTGATAGCTTCCTTCCAGGCACACGCCCCGCTTCAGCCGGATCCACTCCTTACTTTCATGTCTGCCACAGGCGCTGAGCTGCGCAGTTCAACTCGCCTCTGTTTGAAGACCTACTGTCACAGCTGTTTAAAGACTATCACCCGCCACTGCCCGAGTTTTTTACTTCTTTTTTGTATTTTCATTAAGTTGTTTTAAATAGCCTGTAGTTTCACAAGAGAGAGAGATTAAAACGAGAGCAAAAGGGCCAATATCCCGGAGCATGATTTGCTCGGAGTCACACCGGGGTCCCGCTGGGGAGCAAAATCAAGGAGGGGACTCTTCGGTTCGAGGATGTCCTTAGGCTTTCGCAACTTCAATGTGCCAGGGAGCTTTATTGCGCTTGCCACTGAAATAGAGAGACATCACCAGAGGGTATTGTGGTTTGGGCTGCAAGTCACTGCTTTTGTGTGATTCAAGTCCTCCCCGCACACTGGAACACAATTCTTGGGAGCTATTGAAAGAATGTTAATACAATTTAAAGAACTGTTTATTAAGCCGAACTCACTTCTAAGGAGCCTCACGTCGCCGAGAATAGCGCGCTGCAGCAACAACTTTTAATGTGTCAAAGTAAATGCAATCCTCAGAAGCTTTCATAACCTCCATGTTAGTGAAACAAGTTTGTGACATGAAATGAATGCTCTTAGAACCCCCTGTGTCCCAGGCTCTCCAAAGTAAAGGAATTCTACTATTTTCATATTGGCTTTGAAATTACTTTGATCACAAAAAATCCTCATGTTTTGCTAACAGGAAAGAAGGGCAAAATGTGAAGCAGCACATTCAATTTTAAATGGTAGGTGCGTAATCCCGACCGCGATTTGGAGTACGAAAATTGTACTCCAGTAGTACTCTTTTACGTACTCTTATGTACCTTTCTGAACCGTTCCCAAACATGTTAAATGGGAATATTTAGGGAATAGTCATGCCCAGTTCATACAAATAGAAATGAAGGTGCCCCTGTCCACCTTTACGATTAAGGAGTTCCATGTTTCGCAGCCAATCTACACAGCATTTAAAATTACATAAAAAGGATTATTAAGGTGCTAATTCCCATAATCATAAATGCTGTTGTGAATCGGTTTTGTAGTATCTACAAGTGTACCACATACTCTTACATATTACACATTTAGATTATTCATATGTTACAAATATTACCTCCATTGAGTGTTTAACGAAAATGGCAAGTAGTTCACCAAGTTCACATAAAATCACAGCCAAATGTTATTTGTGACAATCAGGGATAAAATAAGCCTTAGGCCCTGATTTATGCCAAAATGGCACAGCGCTGTGCTGTGCCAAAAATAACAGTCGCCGCGCTGCACCACTTTTGAAATGCAGGGATGCGTCCTATTTACAGGAATACAGAGCATTCCTGCATCTCCCCCTGTGCTGGAGCTGAATTAAGCTGTCTGCATTGAGGGGATATATAAACAATCTATAATGGCAATTTGGCACATCTATGTGTGCTGCAAAATGCACAGAGAAAAAGCAAAAAACTTGGAGGAATAAAAACATTCCTCCTCGTTTTTCCATGCTAAAGCCACGCTTGGGGTGGTGTTAGTTTTTGGCACTGCCACAGATTTATGATTACTTGTAAATCTGGGGAGTGTCAAACGCAATGGGTGTTGCAGTGGAACGCCCACTGCAACACCCATTGCACGCCCCTCTGGCACAGAAAACTGCATTAGAGGGGCCCATATTCACAAGGAGGAGTAACACCAGTGGTGTTACACCTCCTTGTAAATATGGAGCAGTAGTTAGTGCTACCAGAGCATCACAAAAAGTGACACTCTGATGGCACTAGGGGCTCTTAAATCTGCCCCTTAGTCTCTTTATGACAGTCACAACTAAACGTTGCAGTTGTCTTTATCTACTGGTCGAGTCAGCTTATTTTCTACTGTATCCAAACAGGTAGAACTGATAGTCTCAATTCGTGAAAATCAATGTGAAAATACAGGCCGAGATTTACTTATTTTACCGGAATGTATTGTCACACTTATGTCCTGTTCACCAATATTTGTGGTAGTGTACCTAGAAATCTGCACCAGGCACCACAGTGGCACGTCCCAAGGGGGTCACCCTTCCATTGTATGCATTTTTCTATACCAGAGAAGTCCATACAGGGGCATGCAGCCACCTGTGCAAATGTACATTCCCTTTCTCCACCAGTAATACATATTTCCAAACGGAGAAAGCCCTTTCTCACCACTTGAGAGGGTTTTACTACTGCAGATTTCTCCACAATTCTGCTGGGGAAATCTGCAGTAGTAAATACATTTGCACCTTTCAGGATTTACTATGTGTATTCCAGGAAAAATACAAAACATACATTTTTTGTAAACGTACATTCACAACCACGTTAACATTTGTAGACAGTATCCTATGTGATGACTTATTTAACTGGAAAGTTTAAAAGGAGAATGACTAATTGGTAAGGTGAATGACATTTTGTGGGTTTCGTTATTAAAATCAAGTGGCTATAGTAGGTGTTTCTATTATTAATTTCAGTGCCATGCACATAGTTAAAAGTGCCAGACTGGGAACTCAATGCAGCTCTAGCAAATTTTGTCAGACCAGCCTCCATAGCATGCCTAGTGGGAGAGCCTGACTTCTACAATGGGGCTTGGAGGGTTGTCCCCTCCCAAGAAAATTTGGGAAAAAAATGCAAGAACGGTTCATTCTACAACACATTTTTCATTATAGATTCAATTGTATTAGTTTTTAAAGACTAGTATATGATGACCTTACTGTGCAGCAGGATACAGCAATCTTTATTGGGGTTCTTAAATGATTCCCTCACCATCGTTCTCTAACAGTGCCTGTCATCTCTCCATAACCCCTGTCTCACCGGTATTTCATTTGTTTTATAGCACCTCCCTTACTAGTATGAGATGTTGGAACACTTTACATGACACACACATACAGAGACAATGAATCATACATGTGTAAATCAGTAAATCGAAAATGTTGAAAAAGGGAAGTACAAGGTGTAGGATTCACATCATCCATTCTGGTAGGCATTTTTTAAGACTGATTGGTCTGAACTCAGGATTCAGAACGTAACATAGTGGTTGGGATAGACTTTACTAATAACAATATATTTTTACCCAAACAAACTGTTATTAACAAAATTCGAATAATTAACGACTGGTGAAAAAAAAACATAACTTTCTAACCTGTACCATGCCGTTTGCTTAGAGCTCTTTGATGTCAGATCGTAGGTCATTATGCTAGATTATGATGTAACTCATAAACTGCAAAGTAACAAAAGGATCTCTGTGCAAAAAACATTATCCCACTTAAAATAATGTTCTGTGATCTGCATAGTCCACATTCTTTGCAGCAGGCATATTAATGTTCAGCACTACCTTAGATGAGTCAAAGCCACCAGTAGACAAACCCCTGTGCTTTCTTCCGCATGAACAGTGATTACCAGAGTTATCTTGGCACTTCTATTGTTGCTTAACAACTATCAGAGATACAAGCAACTCTGTAGTGCTTTTAAAACTGCTGCATTGCTACAAAACCAGAACCCAGTAGCAAAAGCGGCCCTCACCCCTCCAGCTTCCCAGGATTCGTCTGATGCCTGGTACAGACAGTCCAATCTTAATAGTTAAATGCACTTGAAGGTCATTAGGCCTGTGTGAATTGTGTATTACATGAGCAAAGTCTCATGTACTCCGGGGCTATTGGGTTATCCATTTTTAAGTAATGTTGTTTTTTGCTATTTACATAATTTTTGCTTGCAAGAGCTAGGTCCAAGCAGTCAACGTATTGTGGAAACCGTAAAAATTGCTTAGCTGCTTGCATTGAAATAACCAACATTCATCTTCTGACTTTAGAAACTATATAGACAATACATTTATCCTTTATCCTGATTGCCTTTTAAATGTAGTGGCTTACCTTTCAAACACCTTCATTACAGACAACCTCCCAGGCATAACAATCTAAAAAACTCAAATTCTTGCAAAAAGTAATTCTTGTTTTGTGTGGGAAAATGTACTTTTTCCCACCCATAACTACCATTAAAACGTTCATGGAAGAAGGTACAAAACAACAATAATAAGGAAATGGGATCATTCCTGAGACATAATTTGTGGCTCTTGCACTGGTCATCAAAAAGAAACTCAAGAACCAAATAAATTATGTTAAGGAGAACTGAAGAAACACCTGGGTTCGCATTTGCTATCTTTAGCATTGTACACATCCAAAACGTAATAGAAATGTATTATCATTTTGAGGCTAAATCTAAATCAACCCTTCTTATAGTTGCCACTATAGCCAATTTGGTAGTGGTTCTCATTAACCAATCCACCATAATTCCTCCAACTTTCCTACTGTCAATCACAGGCTTCTTACAGAAAACTGCCTTTTCTGCATGATCACTCCACATTGTTTTTTATTGACCCTGCTTTTGTTGCTATCATAATTATGACTGTGCACTTTAACAATGTTATTCAGTACCACAGTGAGGTTGCCATGTCCCTTGTCAGAAATGGGCTTTTCTGCAGGGTGAACCCAAAAACGTTTTGCCTTCCTCCTCCACTTTTCTAACCTCATTTTTGCTGACTTTAGGACTCTGCACTTTTCCACTGCTAAACAGTGCTAAAGTGCTTTTGCTCTCTCTCCTAAACATGGAAATAATGCCTAATCCCTACTGAAATATTTAATTCACGTATATATGTCCCTAGTAAAGAGCACTACATGTGCCCAGGCCCTGTAAATTAAATGCTACTTGTGGGTCTGCAGCACTGATGGTGCCACTCACTTAAGTAACCCTTTAGCCATGTCTCATGCCTGCCATTGCAAAGCCTGTGTGCAGTTCTACACTGCTATGTTGATCTGGCAAAATAACCTTGTTGCCAGGCCCAAACCTTCCCATTTTACACATGTTACCCCTAAGGTAGGCACTGGAAAACTCAGAGGGAATGGTGAATATATTTAAATGGCATAATATGTACTTTTAAAAGTCATTTCTTTATGTACAGCAAGGCCTATCTCTCCCATAGGTTAACATTGGGATTACCTTATTAAATCTAATAACTGTAATTCACAATCTGGAAGAGATCAGTTTTTCAGGTTTGGTGTCTCTGGGACCACAATTTAAAATCACATCATATGGTAAAGTCAGATTTTCAATTATACTTCTGAAAATACCACTTTTAGAAAGATTGCATTTTGCTTCTTTAGTCATTTGGTGCCTACTGTCTGTCTCCAATCATTTGTCTGGGGTTGGTGACAGCTGGGCTTTGTGTATTCCTGCTAGACAACCATACACAATGGGAGCTTAGGTGTGACCTGATGGGCCACCCACATCCTGATTGGCCATCCTGAGCAATATGGGAGGCAGGAGCGGGGCACAGCCTCAGGCTTACACCTGAGTAGGTTATGTCCTGTCCCTATACAGAGGTTTTCCTAACCTCCTGTAGGGGGTCTGAAGCCAGGGCAGAGAGGACTGGACCTCTGTTCACTTCAAAAGCCTATCTTTGAAGTTTCTCCCACTTCAAAGACCAAACTGGGTATAAGTACTGGACCTCCGACACCACCAAGACAGTACACTTCTAGACCTGTGGACACTCTGCTGGGAAGAAGGACTGACACTCTGCTGGAATGCTGCTCTACAAAGAGCTGCTGGCCTGCTGTGCTGAACTTCTGCCTGCTGCCCTCTTGCCTGGGGAAGGAGAAATGAACCTGCAATCTCAATTTTGAACTTAGGACTCCAGAGTGACTCTAAGGGCTAGTCTGCTGGTCTCCTGATCTGAGCCTCAGGGACATGAAAGGTTCCTCATAGCTGCTGGACCCATTTTCAACAGGCTTCTGGCCCTCAAGAGGCACCTTTCAGGTCCTGGGCCCTTGAAAGTGTTTTTTTGGCTCTTGAAATCAAGCTTTTGGGCTCTTCACAGTAGTGGAGGGGATGATTCACACTGGAAGTGTGCCACTCACCTGAAGAATTAGCACAAGCTGCAGCACGTTTATCTCTTCGCACAACAAGTATTACTACTCACGACCGCAAGGGTCCAGCCTGCCCATCTTGAATTCCCGGCCGACTCTTTGCACCTATGGACCATCACCAGTGAAACTCTCCTTTCTCCTGGTGACCTACTTTTCCACAAACGTGACTCTTCACATAATTGTTGAGAAAGTAAAACTTCAGTGGGACCTATCTGGGACTGTATCCAACCCACACTCCATCGCAGTCGGCCTGAAGTTTTGGATATAACCCTGTGTAGCCTGACCAGATATCCCCAGTTCGCGCTTTATGCTTTTAAGTATTATTGTACTTTAATCTTTAATGATTCATACATCCAGTTCTACTTATTGGATTTTTTTTGCAATTTTGGTCTTGTTTTGTTAATTAAATTAAGCTCTATTTTTCTGACCTGGTGTGGATTATTTTTGTGTGGTGGTTTCACGGTTTTATTGGTTGAAGTGTTGCACAAATACTTTACAGGTTGCCTCTTAATTTCAGCCTGACTGATCTGTGCCCAGATAACAAGGGGGTGAGCACAGGTTTTCGGGTGCATTTGTGACTTACCCTGACTAGGATTGTGGTTCCTGTTTAGACAGGGTGCATACCTCCGGCAACCAGAAAAACAATTTCTAGGCTAGTACATTTTCCAGTAAGGCCTTTGTATGTTGGTGCAGAAATTGCACCAGCTATTAGGCCAGTAAATGTCATATGTAGGCCACAATATGTAGCTACACCACCACATACATATTACAATTTATGGCTCCAGAGGGCCATAAGTTTTTTTTATATATGTGGTGGGTTGCAGGTTTAAAGCACTTCAGTGACGAGTGCCATTAGCATGAGTAAAATCTATTTTTGTATATTGACTAAGTCACCATTAAAAGTGTGCACTGAATGCCCACAAGGCTCTGTGCTTAATGTAAAAAAAAAATCATGTTAGATATTGGAAATATTATTCCCCGAAAATGAACAGTTATGAAAAACTGCTTATCACTTTGATTAGAGCTACTTTTTCCATGAAGTCCTAGTATGAACAAAAGTCGGTGTATTTCATCTTGACTTTGGGACATGCTAGATAACCACTTCAAAGATGTTTTCCACATAGTTTTAAAAATCAAATGTACCAGTTTGTAGATTTCAATAACGTTTGGACAAAGCAACTTCAGAAAAGTGTAAACTTGTGTTGCTTGACAATACAGTTGCTTAGAGCTGATTTGCTTCACAACCCTGCTACATACACATCATTTGCTGGCTGCTAACAGCACTTCTACTGCAATATAGTAGCTTGGCCAGTGGCAGCAGGAAGGCAGTAGCGGTGATAATGATGGCCACTTGGCAGGTATTAGTCATCTGGGAGAGGAAGGAATATGTGTCAACTCTGCAGAGATGACAAATGAGGTTGTCCAGAATTGCAGCCACTGATCCACAAAACACCTTAGATTTAGTTGACACAAATGAGTTGGAAGAGGCTTTAAACTTGGGATTACCCAAGAACAAGGAAGTCTCAAGATGGTACTGGCTAATGATGGATATGGCAGATGGAGACTTCACATTGCTGGAAGAGCTGTGGAAAGTACACTTGCCAGAGCTCCAGTGAGATCATTTATCGCAAGAAACTTTGAGTCCTCTTTACAGAATTGTGAAGCCTGCCAATATGAGGAGGGATCAGTATTTCTCCCTTCACAGAGTTTATTGGACTCCACTCAGGATATCAAAGTTGAGAAAAAGCGAAATACTAAGATTTGTGAAGTGTGGATTAGAAAAAGCAGATCAATCAATCAATCAGGGATTTGTAAAGTGCACTACTCACCCGTGAGGGCCTCAAAGTGCCGAGGAGGGGAGGGGGGAGGAGGTGGGGGGAGGTGCTGCTACTGCTCGAACAGCCAGGTCTTGAGAAGTTTCCTGAAGGTAAAGAGGTATTTGGTCTGGGGCAGGCAGGTGGGAAGAGTGTTCCATGTTTTGGCAGTGAGGTGCGAGAATGATCTACCACCAGTTGTAGTCCTGCAGACACGTGGGACAGTTGCAAGGGCTACGGAGCAGAGATGCCGGGTCGGGTTGTAGAAGGAGAGTTGTCTGTTCAGGTATTCTGGTCCGGTGTTGGGCAGTGCTTTGTGACATGGGTGAAGAGTTTGAAGGTGATGCTCTTGTTGACTGGGAGCCAGTGCAGGTTTTTTAGGTGGTCTGTGATGTGGCAGTGGATGTCCAGGATGAGGCGTTCGGAGGCGTTCTGGATGTGTTGCAGCCTCTTCTGGAGTTTGGCCATGGTTCCTGCGTAGAGGGCATTGCCGTAGTCCAGCTTGCTGCTCACTAGGGCTTGGTGACTGTTCTTGTGGTTTTGGTGGGTATCCATTTGTAGATCTTTTGGAGCATGCGGAGGGCGTTGAAGCAGGAGGAGGAAATGGCATTGACTTGCTGGGTCATGGATATAGAGGGGTCCAAGATGAAACCTAGGTTGCGTGCGTGGTCAGTGGGAGTCGGAGCGGTTTCAGGAGTGGCAGGCCACCAGGAGTCATCCCATGCAGAGGGGGTGGAACCGAAGATGAGGACTTCCGTCTTGTCGGAATTGAGTTTGAGGCAGCTGCTCTTCATCCATTTGGCAATGGCCTTCATTCCTTCGTGGAGGTAGGGCTTGGCGGAGTCCTTGGTGAGGGAGAGGATCAGCTGGATGTCATCGGCATATGAGATGATGTTGTGGTTGTAGGATCAGGCCATGCAGATGTTGAAGAGGGTCGGACTGAGGGACGAACCCTTGGGTACGCCACAGATGATTTTGGTGGCCTCCGAGCGGAATGGGGAAGGCAGACTCTCTGGGTTCTGCCGGTGAGAAAGGTGGTGACCCAGTCTAGGGCTCTGTCGCGGATTCCAGCATTGCTGAGGCGTGAGCATAGGGTGTGGTGGCAGACGGGGTTGAACACAGCTGAGAGGTCCAGGAAGATGAGGGCAGCGGTTTCGCCGCTTTCCAGTATGGTTCTGTTGTCGTCGGTAGCGGCAATGAGGGCGGTTTCGGTGCTGTGGTTGCTGCGGAATCTGGATTGGGAAAGGTCCAGGGTGTGGTTATCCTCTAAGAAGCAGGTTAGTTGTCTGTTGACGGCCTTCTTGATGACTTTTGCCAAGAATGGGAGCAGGGAGATAGGCCGGAAGTTCTTGAGGTCCTTTGGGTCCGCCTTGGGTTTTTTGAGGAGGGCGTTGATCTCGGTGTGTTTCCAGCTCTCCGGGAAGGTAGCGTACTCAAAGGAGCTGTTGATGATCTTCCATAGTTGGGGTGCAATGACGGAGCTTGCTTTGTTGAGGATGTGGTGAGGGCAGGGGTCAGATGGAATGCCGGAGTGGATGGTGTTCATGATTTTGGCAGTGTCGTTGTCGTTGACGGGGGTCCATGAGAGCAGGAGGTTGGTCAGAGGTGAATCCGTGGTGTTGGTGGTGGTCTGGGTACTGAAGCTGTTGTGGATGTCTGCAATCTTGCAGTTGAAGTAGAAGGCTAGGGAGTCGCAGAGGTCTTGGGATGGCGGGAGTTGGAGAGTTCCTTCACAACATTGAAGAGCTCCTTGTGGCTGTGTGCATTGTTGTTGATTCTGTCTTTGAAGGCGGTTCTTTTGGCAGCTCGGATGAGTTGGTGGTGTCTGCGGATGGAGTTTTTGAAGGCTGTGTGGTTGTCCAGAGTCTGATCTTGATGCTACTTTCTTTAGAGTCTTCAGCAGCTTTGCTTAGATTTGATGAGGTCAGCGGTAAACCAGAAGGCCTTTCTGTTGGTGCGTCTATTGGAGGGATCCTTGATTGGGGCGAGAGTATTGGCACAGGTGTTGACCCATTACCTGAAGTTTCGGGCAGCTGCATCAGTGTCGGTGGTGTCGATGGGTGGGTTCTGGGAGAGGGTCACGATAAGTTGGTCTTCGGTGACTTTGTTCCAACTGCGGTGGATGATCCGTTGTGTGTGGTGGTGTGTTGTGGGTTTCTTGAAGGAGAAGTGGATGCAGCAGTGGTCTGTCCAGTGGGGTTCAGTGGTATGGCTGAAAGAGACGTGATTGCTGGCGGAGAAAGTAGGGCCGAGTGTGTGTCCTGTGGAGTGGGTTGGTGTTGTGACGAGCTGTTTGACACCGAGGTTGGAGAGGTTGTCGAGCAGGATGGCAGTGTTGTTGTCGTCGGTGTTATCGAGGTGGAAGATTAAGTCTCAGAGGAGTACATAATCAGTGGATGTGATCGCGTGCGTGCTGATGATGTCAGTAATGGATTCTATGATTTGCTGTCGTGAGCCGGGTGGCCTGTAGATGAGGGTCCCTTGGAGGGTGGTGTTTGGGTCAGTGTGGATTTGGAAGTGCAGGAGTTTGGCGGTGCTGAGGGTGTCTTCGGTGTTGGTCGTGATCCTGAAGGTGTTCTTGTGGATGACGGCGATGCCTCCTCCTGGTTTGTTGGAGCGGTTCCTGTTGGTGATCAAGTAGCCGTCCGAGATGGCTATGGAGCTGAGGAGGGGTTCATCCAGGTCTTGGTCAGGAAGGCAACGTCTGGAGAGGCTTAGTCGAGTGGATTCCATAGTTCTACTACGTGCTTGTGGACGGAGTGGGTGTTGAGGAGGATAAATCTGAGATGGTTGCGTCCTACCTTGGTGGGTGGGTCATTGGCGTGGAGGCTGGTGAAGGTGCAGTTCCAGCTGGAGAAGGGTCCACAGGTGAGCTGCAGGGAGGCTTGAAGGCAGGCGGAAGAGTGGCCGGTGTTGAGGGCGCTGATGGTAGTAGCGTTGCAGTGAAGACGTGCATGGCAGCAGTGGGGGGACTGGAGCCAGGGGTTCTGGCGCTGGGCATGGTCCATGTGCAGACGGGCACAGACGGGCTTGCCTTAATTTGCGCCACCATTAAGTAGGGAGGTGAGGGGGAGGAGAGGACAGCTGGGAGGCAGGAGGGGGGTGTGGGGGCAGCAGCGACGGGGAAGAGAGGGGGAGAGAGAAAGTGAGAGAGAGAGAGAGTGGAGTGAGAGAAACGAGGAAAAGGAGCCCTAAGGGACAGTAGTGGAGCAGAGAGCAAAGCAAAGCAAAGCAAAAGGAGGAGAGAGGCAGAAGGTAGTCTTGTAGGAAAGCAGAGCTCTCCCACTAGACACCAGTGATGAGGTGCAGGCAGAAGCCTGTGGGTGGAAGAGGGCCTCGAACTCCTGACAGGGGTCAGGAGTCCAGAGGAGCCAGGGAAAGGGCTCTACTTAGAGGGTGGAGCCACAGGAGGCAGAGCAATGCACTGACCAGGACATTCATATATTCGTGCAAGGTGCTGGAATCCAGTTATTTAGGGAAGATGTGAGTAAGGCTTAAATTATATTCTCAGCATAAAAGTAGAGGTAAGCCTTTCTCTCATTATCTTTGGCATATTGGAAGAGCACTCCAATTTGGGAAAAGATTTGAGATTGATCTTTTAGATGATACCCCTAGCCCACAGGGAGATATGTAGGAAATGGTTAAATAACCTTCCCCCGACATTGGAGGACTGGCTGAGGTCCATTGAGTACAACCTTAGAATGGGAACTTTGGGCTTGGAAAACAGAAAGTACATGTTTTGGGCACCTTTGGCAAAGTGGCTGGAACAAGATGGGCACAAGATGTGCATCTGATTAAGTGAAGCTGTGAGTGGTATTCAGGGTCTTTCAGGAATTTGTCCTATGATTACACCCACTAGCTACACCTGTACTTCACTACCTGGTTTGGTTTGCCATGCTATCATGAAGAAAAAAGCACTTATGCCTTGAGCATTGTGACCCCGCCAAGAAAAGGGCATTATCGGTATCAGAACCAGAATTCAGAGGGTAGTCTGAGATGAATGAGGACAAAAAAATACCTTAGAATTTGTGCCTGTCCCCAGAAGGAGGGAAACCAGTTCTACTACAGGAGAGGGGAAGACACCTCATCTTCATTTCAGGGGGCGGGTACAAGGAGGAACTAGGCCACTAAAGGAAGAAGATGAATAGGGCAATTGTGGTTGAGGGATGATGGGATGGTTTGTAGTGTATTGAGAACGGAAGTGCTGAAAAAGAAGGTGGGAATTCTGCAAGAAGGGAGCCTGTACTGAGTGCATGGTAGTCTCCAATTAGTTGCTAGTGCACAGGATAAGACTGGCACCCCACCACCACCACTTTCTTAGAACTTTTCTGGACCTAGGAAGCAATACCTGAAGAAAGAGGATGCTGCTAGTGAACTGGAAAAAAGAAGACCCTGGGACCCTTGACTCCTTTTGGCACCCAGGGACTAGAATTGCTCTCCAAGGGTCGAAGGGCTGGCCTGCTCCTGGGACTCAAAAAGCAGAAGGACTCAAAGAAGATGCAGCTGACCACTGTTACCAGGACCTTCTTGCTAAGAGACAGACCTGGTGTCTAAATGCATGCCCTAATGATTAGAGGTCTTCAGGAGCGCTTTTTAGCACCACAGTGTGAGTGGAACTTAGTAAACCTTTCCATGTCTGGTATCAAGGACAAATCACTGCTTTATCTTCCTCAAGGAGGTTTTGACATTTGGAGGGTACTCTATGCTTTTTGGTGCAAAGAAAAAGACTTCAGTGGGATCCAAGGGTGAAGGCATTCCGCCTAATGGAGGCCACCCCAACTCCACTTTCAAGCATTCCCCCATTGGAAGCTTTTGAGAAACCAAAAAAACGACGGGGACCTGATGTAAAGTTTGCAGACAGTTTACTCTGTCACAAACAACAAAGATATACAGTCCACCTTATGAAATGCATTATGTCCTATGATACCTGTAATATAGTGGATGGAACATCTATCACATTTCTGATGGAGTATCTTCCATCAAACCCTAAATTAGGCCATTAATCCAAAGGTAGAATAATGGACCATAGGGATGCAGCAAATCCACCCTAGCGCTGGAGTGACAAGAATGGCTATAAAATCTGCGTTAATTCACTTAGAGATTTTGACCTCAAAATTGAAGACTTCAAAGTGGGAGCTCAATGACGAGGTGTCCAACTTTAAGAGACCTATACTACTTTCAGCTGCCTGCCTTGCCCTACAAGAGAATTTGAAACTCCAGATCAATTTTGAGTCAGATGCAAAATCTTTGCGTTATATTTTTCACTGACCCAAACTCTGCTACACCTAATCAGTTGAATGATTAAAGTGTGCATTGACCTTTATTCCTTCTTTTGTTGCACATGCCTAGTCTGTGTTGAGGAGCACTTGAAGAGGGTTGCAGGTGGAACATAGATGAGAATCAAAAACAGTAACAAAGATATGTAGATAACCTCAATTGGGCAGGATTATGCCACAGTTACTAGGGTAGTCTTCAAGATTTTGTTACTATGGTGCTGTACATAAGAGAAGCTATAGTAGAGATATATGCAGAAGTGGACATAGAGAGGGGGTAGAGCTTGTGGAACTGGTGGGAAGACAGTCTATCTGGCAGTTTTTCTTAAAAAATGATTTATCAGTTTTTCTTGAGCTGTAGGGCTGTTGGTTCTGTTCTGATATCAGAGGGAATGGTGTTCTAGATTCTGGGAGCATAAGCTAAAAAAAAATCTTTTTTCCTTCATTTCTCCTTCCTGCAGTACTTAGCCTCCAATCTGGTGATTTTGGTGCTACCCATCTGACACTGTCATTTAGATATTGTTAGTTTGTTACCTAGGTAGACAGGGGATGTGTAGAGGAACTTGTGAGTGATGCAGATGATCTAAATGATGATCTAGGCTTGCAATAAAGGGGGAAGTGTATATCTTTAAAAAAAAGGCTGATGTGTTTGGATTTCTTCAGTTCCTCAATGAGCTATAAAAGATGCCTTTCCTGGAGGGTGGTGTCTGGGATGCCATTCAGCATAGCATTGCCTCCATTTAGGTAGGAGATGACTATTGCATGAACTATTGTTCTGAAGCGTTTTTCTGGTAAAACAAAGGTTTCCCTTTTTAACCCCTTCGCTTCCAGGCCTTTTTCCCTCCTGTGCCGAGCCTTTTTTTGGCTATTTTCTGCAGTTCACGCTTAGGCCCTCATAACTTTTTGTTCACATAAGCTACCCATGCCAAATTTGTTTCCTTTTTTTCCAACATCCTAGGGATTCTATAGGTACCCAGACTTTGTGGGTTCCCCTGAAGGAGACCAAGAAATTAGCAAAAATGCAGCGAACATTTAGTTTTTTTTAAAAAATTGGAAAAAGGGCTGCAGAAGAAGGCTCGTGGTTTTTTCCCTGAAAATGGCCTCAACAAAGGGTTTGCAGCGGTAAAATCACCATCATCCCAGCTTTCAGGAACAGGCAGACCTGAATTAGAAAACCCCGATTTTGAACACAATTGTGACATTTTACTGGGACATACCCCATTTTTACTATTTTTTGTGTTTTCCGCCTCCTTCCAGTTAGTGACATAAAGCTAAACATTTCTGAAAAGTAGACAAAATTCTGAATTCAGCAAGGGGTCATTTGTGTAGATCCTACAATTGTTTACTATAGAGAATAACAGCTGAAATAAAAACAATATTGAAATTGAGGTAAAAAACAGCCATTATTTTCCACGTTTTACTCTGTAACTTTTTCCTGCCATGTCTGATTTTTTAAAGCAATATACGGTTACGTCAGCTGGACTATTCTGGTTGTGGGGATATATAGGGCTTGTAGGTTCATCAAGAACCCTAGGTACCCAGAGCCAATAAATGAGCTGAACCTTGCAATGTTTTTTTTTTTTATTGCGGGTATACAGCAATTCATTTGCTGAAACAAAAAAAGTGAAAAATAGGTATCAAGAAAACCTTTGTATTTACAAAATGGCCACAAGATAAGGTGTTGAGAAGCAGTGATTATTTGCACATCTCTGAATTCCGCGGTGCCCATACTAGCATGTGAATTACAAGGCATTTCTGAAATAGACATCTTTTTTACACAATGTCTTACATTTGGAAGGAAAAAATGTAGAGAAAGACAATGGGCAATAACACTTGTTTTGCTATTCTGTGTTCCCCCAAGTCTCCCGATAAAAATGGTACCTCACTTGTATGGGTAGGCCTAGCGCCCGTGACAGGAAATGCCCCAAAACACAACGTGGACACATCACATTTTCACAAAGAAAACAGAGTTGTTTTTTGCAAAGTGCCTAGCTGTGGATTTTGGCCTCTAGCTCAGCCTGCACCTAGGGAAAACTAGCAAACCTGCACAGTTTTAAAAACTAGACACATAGGGAAATCCAAGATTGGGTGACTTGTGGGGCTCTGACCAGGTTCTGTTACCCAGAATCCTTTGCAAACCTCAAAATTTGGCCATAAAACATTTTTTCCTCTAATTTCGGTGACAGAAAGTTCTGGAATCAGAGAGGAGCCAAAAATTTCCTTCCACCCAGCATTCCCCCAATTCTTTAGATACAAATGGTACCTCACTTGTGGGGGTAGGCCTAGCGCCTGCGACAGCAGTTGCCCCAAAACACAACGTGGACACATCACATTTTCACAAAGAAAACAGAGCTGTTTTTTGCAAAGTGCCTACCTGTGGATTTTGGCCTCTAGCTCAGCTGGCACCTAGGGAAACCTAGCAAACCTGTGCAGTTATGAAAACTAGACACCTAGGGGAATCCAAGATGTGATGACTTGTGGGGCTCTGACCAGGTTCTGTTGCTCAGAATACTTTGCAAACCTCAAAATTTGGCCCAAAAAACACTTTTTCCTCTCATTTCGGTGACAGAAGGTTCTCGAATCAGAGAGGAGCCACAAATTTCCTTCTACCTAGTGTACCCCCAAGTCTCCCGATAAAAATGGTACCTCACTTGTAGGGGTAGGCTAAGCGCCCGTGACAGCGAATGCCCAAAAACACAACGTGGACACATCACATTTTCACAAAGAAAACAGAGCTGTTTTTTGCAAAGTGCCTAGCTGTGGATTTTGTCCTCTAGCTCAGCTGGCACCTAGGGAAACCTTGCAAACCTGTGCAGTTTTGAAAACTAGACACATAGGGGAATCCAAGATGGGGTGACTTGTGGGGCTCTGACCAGGTTCTGTTACCCAGAATCCTTTGCAAACCTCAAAACTAGGCCAAAAAAACACTTTTTTCTCTAATTTCGGTGACAGAAAGTTCTGGAATCAGAGAGGAGCCACGAATTTCCTTCCACCCAGCGTTTCGCCAAGTCAACCGATAAAAATGGTACTTCACTTGTTTGCGTAGGCCTAGCGCCCGCGACAGCAAATGCCCCAAAACACAACATGGACACATCACATTTTCACAAAGAAAACAGAGCTGTTTTTTGCAAAGTGCCTAGCTGTGGATTTTGGCCTCTAGCTCAGCCGGAACCTAGGGAACCCTAGCAAACCTGCGCAGTTTTGAAAACTAGACACCTGGGGGAATCCAAGATGGGGTGACTTGTGGGGCTCCGACCAGGTTCTGTTTCCCAGAATCCTTTGCAAACCTCAAAATTTGGCCAAAAATGCACTTTTTCCTCTCATTTCGGTGACAGAAAGTTCTGGAATCGGAGAGGAGCCACAGATTTCCTTCCACCCAGCGTTCCCCCAAGTCTCCCGATAAAAATGATACCTCACTTGTGTGGGTGTCCCAGGTGCCTGCAACAGAAAAATGGCAACAACCTATAGAGATTGAAGGGATAGCACAGGGAGTTGATAAGCACATATTTTTCTTTGATACATTTTTTAGGCTGACTCTGCTTTGAGGACCCATGCAAGTGAGGTATCATTTTACTTGGGAGACTGAGGGGAACGCTGGGTGGTAGGAAATTTGTGTTGCATCGGTGATCCTACAAAGAAAAGTGAGGAAAATATGATTTGTTCAGCAAAGTTTGAGGTTTGCTGAGGAGTCTGGGTGAGAAACTGTTGGGGGATCCAGACAAGCCACACTTCCTTGGACTCCTTGGGGTGTCTATTTTAAAAACATGTCTGGGTTTGGTAGGTTTCCCTAGATGAAGGCCGCACCCGGGACCAAAAACATAGGTGCCCCGCCCCCAAACACAGGTAATTTTGCAATAGATCATTTTGGGGGGTCCACCTACTTGTGATGTTCCAAACACAAAAATTGTGAAAAGAAACACACTCAGGTTATGTTAAAAAGACCCCTCACCCACTAACCAAGTTGGTGGCATGCTTCATCATCGGGGTCCCACCCGAGACACATAGCGTTTCACAGGTGTGCTGCGACGCCTGATTAAAGCGGAGCAGGTTTTGTCATTTTTACCACACATACTGGTTCGATTTGGCACGAGGGTGAGTGATGGTTCAGTGGATCAAATTTTATATTTCACAAAAATTAAATGCATTGCTAATAACTGAAAGGCCAAAAAACTGAACCAATGACTCACAGCACGTGAGCTGTAAAGCCACGGCAGGGCACCAACCGCTTTACAGTGCATTCACACACCTTTCATACATGACATGCACAAGACCATTCATGCCACCAACCACGGGCCCAGCACATTACAACACTCGCATCGACAAACAGCGCCACTCAAGGGCCCATCACTTACATATGCCCACATGCCTGATACATCAATCACACCAGCTGATGGGAGTGTGTGTACTGGTGTTTGGCTGGCAGTGTGTTGCAGTAGCCAATAGCAAGTCAATATGTACACCGTCAGCCAAGCGCCACTCCACACACTATGGCATCACTTTTTCTTTGTTTTAAAAACAAAGAAACCACTAACTAATTAGAAATAATTACAAAACTACAAACACAAAAGCTCTAACTAAGTACATGACAGAAATGCCAACCATGAAACTGAACACATGAAAATACAAAACAGGCAGTTTACACTCATGGTTGTTACCAGTCATTCTTCTGGGTGTGGTAATTCTTGAAACAACCACCCACACACAGCCCAGGCTTTGAAGGACAATCTGGGCAGTACATTCGGGTCTCCCTCTGGATACCTCTTCGAGAACAAACTCTACATCTCTTAGCTGGAAAGTCTTTTTTGAGCGGGGAAGGAATGTGCTCAGCAAAGTGGTGATCTTTCAATCTAGCCACATCCTCAACCACTGCTTCTCTAGGAACTCTTGCCTGTTCCACCACAATAAGGCTCTCTATCACTGACTCCTGAAATTTCACAAATGTCATCTTTGACTCTGGAGACCTATCCTTAAACACAATAAAAGCATTCAAAGTTGCTAAGTGGAAGAGGTGAATTGCTAACTTCTTATACCAAATGTAAGACTTGTGAATAGCAGTATAAGGTTCCAACCTTTGATCAACTCTATCTACACCTCCCATGTGCTTACTATAATCTAAAATGCACACAGGTTTGCGCACTTCAGCAACCTGGCCCCAAACAGTCACGGGGAAGTACTCTCATCATGGATGGTACTTAGCATGTAGACATCCCTCCTGTCTGAAAATTTCAAAGCTAGCAGCTCATCATTCTGCAAGGCACTGCACTGTCCCCTCTCAAGTTTCTTACAGACAAGCTCTCTTGGATAGCCTTTCCGGTTACAACGAATTGTGCCACAAGCAACAGTGACCACTCTAAACAATTCATTGAACAACTGCACTCCAGTGTAGAAGTTATCTACATACAAATGGTGACCTTTGTTGAACAGTCCTCTACCAAGTTCTTACACAATTTTCTCAGTAATTCCAAAAGTGGGAGGACAACCGGGGGGTCAATACTGGAATCCCTACCAGTGTAGACATGGAAACTATACACATATCCTTTACTACTTCCAGACAGCATATACAATTTAATTCCATATCGTGCCCTCTTGCTAGGAATGTACTGCCTAAAAACCAAACGACGCTTGAAGAGGACCAAAGACTCGTCCAAAGCTATTTCTTTGCCTGGAACATACACCTTTGAAAACCGATCTACAAAATGATCAAGGACAGGCCTAATCTTAAAAAGACGGTCAGAATCATGGTGATCTTGTGGCAAGGCTAATGCATTGTCAACAAAATGCAGCATCCTAAAAAAGAGCAAATACCGATTACGACTCATGGTTGCAGGAAATATAGCTGTTGCTATCAAGGGAATAGTAGACCAATAAGAAGCCAGTGACGCTTCCTTATCAACCCCATCAAAAGAGTCAAACCCAAAAACCTTTTAATCTCCTCCAAATTTGTGGGAATCCACTGGGTAGCTCCAGAGTGTGGCCTAAGTCTAGCAGCATTGTCCCTCAAATACTGCTCTGCATACAAATTAGTCAGCTCAACAATCTCTTCCAAAAACACATCATCCACAAATAACTCAAAGAAATTGACAGGCAAAAAGTTCTCTGTATTGACTCTACACCCCGGGAGACCAGTAAAGGCAGGCAACTCTGGCTGCTCCGTGTTTGGGGCAACCCAGAGTTCAGGTCTTCTAACAGGAAACCTTTCAGCCCCAGGTTGCTGCACTAGTGGCACATCAGTGTCCTTGTAGTAACATAGGGTGAACAGATGACCATCTGGAAGGAAACTCCTGAAGACAATCACAAGTTCCAGATGAACAGGTAAAATCTTTTATTGGATCCACGACAGGCACGCACGTCCATTCCAAGAGAAACCAGGACAGCGAGTGCCAACTGAACACAAAAGAACACTAGGCAGCATTCTACAATGATGATATAAAGTAAACAGTTAAGAGAAAAAGAAGATGCACATTCAAATGTGAATTAAACATATACATACATTTAAATGATACATTCAAATGTAAACTTAATATCACATCATCTTCCTCCTTTAAAATAAAAACAACAAAAAAAAAAACATTACACAACAAAATCCTTATATTTAGATGGAAATCTAACCAGTCTGTCACTACGTGTGCGTATACACTCTGGAACAAAGACATTAACACTGTTACTAGCGCAACTCTCTCTCGTGACAGTAGTCGGACAAACCTGCAGATCTGACGCATCTTTCATAGCTTGACTACAAGACAAATCATCAAAAAAACACGATGTTAGAATTATCATCAGATCCTCTTCCCAAGTAAACATGTTTCAAAATTTCAGCTTTAGATTCTGAATAGGTACAACACTGTTTTTGTTCCACCAACCTTTACCCTCCAATAAAACAGAATGTTTAGAAACTTGAAGTACTGTAGTCGGAAGAGAAAACTCGGATTCCCCTATACAAATTTTCTTTGTTTTCTTAATTAAAACCCAATCATGAATATTGATACTAAAGTCATTAACTGTATGTCTTGCATCATATATTTTTTTCTGTGACAACTGTTTCATATATACTCTGTTCCGTAATTCATCTAAGTCTACCTCTTAATCACATTTGTTACCCAACCTGTCACACATCCAAGAAGGCTGAAGTCTAGATCTGGACTCTCTACCTCTAAGGAGAAGAAAAGGAGATACTCCTGTGGTAGAATGAGGTGTATTAAGATATGCCCAGACATTTTCTTTTACAAATAACTGCACATCTAAATTAGCAGCCAGAGCAGTTTGCACACCTTCTTTCAAAATGCGATTAGCTCTTTCCACTAACCCATTGGAAGCTGGACTGAACAAAGCAACACAAGAGTGCTTGATAGAAAAATTTTTCATTAGCATGTCGATCTTCCTAGACACAAAATGTACCCCATTATCCGTGACAATATTTAATGGAGGACCCTCCAGAGCAAAGAGATTTGTCAAAAAGAAAACAACAGACACTGTATCAGCACTCTCCACAAAGGAAAAGTAGATCCATTTCGAAAAGTAATCTATGGCTACAATTAAGAATGTCATGCTCTTTGGTAATAAGTGAAATGGTCCTGAAAAATCTATAGCAATACTTTTCCAGGCTTTACTAGGAAAAGGCACAGTGCACAAGGGTTTGGTATAATTTTTCCAATGTTTGTCAGACATGATGCAAAATGGACAGTTATTAACAAAACTGATACTTGTTTGTCCAAATTTGGCCACCAATACTTTAATTTCAATTTTTTGCAAGTTGCAGAAATTCCAAGATGACCTTCATGTCCTGCCTTCACCAACACATGTCTGAGATCAGAAGGAGGAATACATACTGAACCCCTCATACAAATCCCATTCTCACAGGACAATTCTGGGGCCAACTGATGGAAAGTTCCCAACTCACCATTATATTTCTTTTTGTTGGGCCACCCTTGTTTGATGTAGTCTAAGGCCAAAGAAAGAGTCTCATCCCTAGACATAGCTAACTGCCAATCTTGTTCGGTGAAAGTACCTTCTGAAGCTGACACCTTATCCAACACACCTACCACACATTCAGTGTTGTCATTATCACTCATGTTTTGAGAATAGGGAAGCGGCAACCGTGAAAGACAATCTGCTCGAATGTTTTTTCCACCCGCAATATACTTCACTTCCAAATTGTACTCCTGCAATTTTGAAAGCAGTCGAACCAATCGTGTATAAGCTTTACATAAGCCATTTCCACTCATGAGGAACACAAGGGGTTTGTGATTAGTGTATATAATGCAATATGTGCCCCACACAAATGTTTTACATTTTTGAACTGCCCACACACATGCAGGAGCTTTCCTCTCTATGGTGCTATAGTTGGACTCAGCTGCAGATAGAGATCTAGATGCGAAAGCTACAGTATGTTCCTGTCTGTCAATCCACTGTCCAAAAACAGCACCCAGACCTTTCAAGCTAGCATCTACGGTGATAAAGGATTGTGCAGACGGTATGTAAGTTTTCAAATCAGGAGCAGACAACACAACTTGTTTGATAGAAATTAATGCATTAACAGCTTGCTCATCCCAGATAAATTTGGTACCTTTCTTCAGTAACAACCTAAGAGGCTGAACCATCAAAGCATAGCCATACACAGACCTGGAACAGTATTCGCAAAGACCTAGAAAAGAACGCAATTCATCATTATTAGATGGTGAAGGAGCATCTCTGATCGCCTCCAAATTGCTCTGCTTTGGTTTAATGCCATCGGTGGATATAGAATGAGCCAAATATTCTTCGCTATCAACTAAGAAATTACATTTTTTGATGGTCATGCCAACCTCCTGAAGAATAGAAAAAACTTTGTAAAGAACCTCTTTATGCTGTTGTATATCTTTAGTATGTACCAAAATGCCATCTTGAAATGCACAAACACTGTCTAAATGGCCGTATTTTTTTTTAATACACTGTCCGCAGACGCCAGTCCGAACGGCATCCTCAGATACTTAAAAGCACCATAAGGAGTAACAAAGGTAGTAAGTTCCTGTGAAGTTTCACTATGACAAATTTGATGATAGGCAGAATGTAAATCTATGGTAGAGAAAACCCTAGAATTTCCTAAACACGAAATGAGTTCCTGGATACGTGGAAGTGGATGACAATCAACAAGAATGTTCTTATTAAGAGATCTGAGGTCCACACATAGACGAATATCACAATTTTTCTTCTTTGTTAAAACGATAGGTGAAACCCACTCAGAAGAATCAGTAGATGCTATAATTTTCTCTACAACTAATTTGCCAAGTAAAGTCTTCAATTGCCCCCTGAATGAAATAGGAACTTTATGTAAAACAGGAACTGCCCTCTCCAAGTTTGATGTGATGCTCGAAACCCTTAACTGAACCAATACGGTCAGCAAACACACCCGGAAACTTATTGGGGAAAAATTCTTCAAAATCACTGGTGATAATGGTAGATAAATCAGATACCTCAGCTTCACCCTCAGGTATGTCTCCTAAAACTATAGGAACATCACTTCCAGGACGAAGAACAATACCTAGTCTTGCCATATCCCTCCAACCAACAATATCCCTACCATTTACAGCTACATACACCTTAGTCATAATGTTTCTTCCCAAAATCTCTAAATTAGCAGGAAAAAACCCAACACATCTATATCATGGTCTCTAAAGGCTCTCGGGCAAATGTCAGCCTTATGCAGTTCCTTAATTGCTGGCCAAACTAAATTAAAAGTTTTGTCAGCTGATATGGGGACTGGTGCACCAGAATCAGCCATAACAGTAATATCCCTAGTGTCAATGACTGCTTGACAAATCGGTCCTTTGACTTTCTTCAGGTTATCATGAACTTCTACAGTCAATACAACATTAGATAGTCTGTCAGTACATTCTTGGATCAAACCATCTCCATTTTGAGTGTAAATATTATTGAATCTCACTTTTGCCCTACTTTGTGGAAATTTGTTGCCACGTCCAAATTGTTTACAGACAATTTGAAAGTGACCAAACTTCTGGCATTTATTGCATTTTTTGCCAAGTGCAGGACAAGACTGACTGTTCCCAATATGGTTTTGTGAACCACAACAATAACAAATTGATTGACCTTTATGGTGCATTAGAGGCCTCTCCTTGATATAGCAGAGATCAGAGTCCTCACATACATGGCTAACATTAGCCTGCTCATTCAAACCAGACACTGCTTTAGACGTAATCATAGATCTTTCAATAGCCTTTGCCATGTCAATGACCTCATCTAAAGAGGGATTACGACAGGCTAATAAATGTTCCTGAATTTTCTTGGAGTAACAATGAAAGACAAACTGATCTCTGATATGTAGATCTACATTTCTCCCAAATTCACACTTCTCAGCTAACACACGCAAAATAGCTAAATACTCATCCACAGACTCATCCACAGCTTGTTTACTCATTGCAAAGTTGAATCTTTCTAAAAGCACATTCGATTCATCAGAAAACTGTTTCTTGATTCTCTCCTTGCCTTCAATGTACACATTCCAGCAAACATTGTCATCATTTGGCGGTACAATAGCAGGCAAATTATCGAAAACACTCTGGCCTGCAACTCCAAAATGAATAAACAGGAGTGCCAGCTTCCTGTCTGGTGAATAATCATTGGCATCAATGGCGACTAAATAATTTTCAAAAATTCTCACCCATTCACACCACTTTATTTCTGGTTTCTCAGCCTTAGGCAAAAACGACGGAGGTTGTATAGCAGCGTTACTTGTCGCCATGTCAAAATTAACCAAACAACCAACTTACACAGATACTAGACAAATTAAGTCCTATATCAATAGAATGGAAAGTAGAGTTAAAAAGTCACAAAATATTAAGTTTAAAAAAAAAAAAAATTTCGCTGCTTCCTCTTCTTGCTCTTTTTTTCTGATTTAATTCTTCTCCTCACCTATACGTATTTCCAGGCAAAACGGCATTCTTTATGTGGTTCTTTCCATGTTCTAGCGACAAATTATCCAAGTGGAAAATTGTGAACACAACGAGTGTAGACTTCCCTTGTCTCGGGTTCAAGTAGGTAGTCTAATATGATGTATCCAAGAAACGACGTCCTGAACGACGTGCTACGGCCAATAGACAAAGAATGCTTCCAAGGTATCTAAGCAACTGTTCCTGCCGCCTGACGTACAACCAGCAGCACGTGTTGCCACAGACTGAGAGTTGCTTGGCAACAGCAAATTCCAGAAAAAGCGCTGAAGGACACAAACACACGCTTACTTCCAAGCGTGAAAGATGCACGTAGCGTCTCAGGACATAAATGCTGGATGCGATGCTGGGCGCGGGCCTGTTTGGGCGCACACTTAGATCTGAACGTGAAGAATACTCATAACGTCACAAGACATAAATGTTGGGCACGATACTCGGCGCGAGCAAATTAGAAACACAAGCAATGTTGCCCTCCTCACGCGCACACCTAGAAATCATAAAGTGCTACTGCAGCCACAGCGAAAAGTACCTTGTACACTTTGGTCAAAATCCCTCTCAACGTCTGGACGGACTGGACGAAAATTAGTAACTGCTGGTATGATGAACCATTCAGTGGGCGCTTCCAGCCGGTCGGTGGATCCACAACGTCTGTTTTCTTCTTTTTGTCAACCCCACTCCTGGTACCATAAAATGTAGTAACATAGGGTGAACAGATGACCATCTGGAAGGAAACTTCTGAAGACAATCACAAGTTCCAGATAAACATGTAAAATCTTTTATTGAATCCACAGCAGGCACGCACGTCCATTCCAAGAGAAGCAAGGACATCTAGTGCCAACCGAACACAAAAGAACACTAGGCAACATTCTACAATAATGATAGAAAGTAAAACAGTTAAGAGAAAAAGAGGATGCACATTCAAATGTGAATTAAACATATACATACATTAAAATGATACATTCAAATGTAAACTGAATATCACAGTCCTCCTCTAAAACAGGCCCTTCATCTGCACTGAGAGTGGCTTCCTCATCAGAAGATTTTATGTCAAGATAGGAGGCTAGCATTAAGCATTATCCCTTTTATTCACTCTTCTGAGAAGCAAACCATTGCAAGAACCAAAAGAACCTTAACAGCATCACAAAGAAAAAGAATGTTGAAGTCCATATAATCCAGGAGTCCTCAATTTCCTTTCTCTTTTGTTTGCTGCTTCTGAGCAGATAAGTATATGATTTTCTAATAGTTTACTTTTCAAATGATCTATTGGTATGTTTGTTTTTTTCATTTCTAGGAAAAACCCAATTTATGGGTTGTGAATGTGAGCTGTTTGATAATTATATATATTTTAATGTGATGTCTTTACTTTATTCAGATTATTATTTTAAATTTCTAGATAAGGCTGTTGTTGTTAGCATTTTTCCTTTCGTAAGGGTTTTTGTTTGGCTTGTTTTTGTTTTTTCTGCTGTAATTTAATGCGCTGTGTAGTTAAATACGAGTGCTGGGAGAGATTTCTTTCATCCCTGTCAGCGCGTCGTTTATCGCGCTTGTGAACGCCAGGCGTGTACGGTGTTATTCACGCCTTGTTTCTTCACGGATGATTGAAATTGGATGAATGCGTCGCAGCGTGTATTCACTTTAATAGTTTAGTTTGTTTCAGTGTGGCAGTTGGAGAGTTAGTACTGCGCGCGCTGGAACCAGGTTATTTTTTCATGCGCATCTCGATGCGCGCGTGCCATTGTGTTTATTTTATAGGCGATCGGCTTCGTTACAAGCGTTCGGCTTGTTTCTGAAGCGGATTGCTGTTTTGTTTATCGTCTCCAAGGTAACCAGTTCACCGTTAGTGTTTCTGGTTTGAGGAGATGATAGATTTTGTTTTGGTTGGCTCTCTGAGGAAAATGTGTTATTTTTGTAAAATTCTTTTCTGAGAGCAAGAGTGGTTTTATTTATATATTTATAATTGTAGCCATGTCTGAATTTAATAAGGAAAAGGAAGGTTCTCAGGAAGATCATATTCGTAAGATTGTCTCTGAGGAGGTTAGGTCGGTGGTTCAGGAGTCCATGAGACAGGCTCTTGGCAAGAGGAAAGGAGTAGATGATGAAGAGTTTTACTCTTTTTCTGAAGACGAGGACCGTTTAAGAGGTCCTGGTGGAAAATGTTATAATAAAAAAAGACGTTTGTCTAAGGAATTGAGACAGATAGGAGTCCCTGGCAGCTCGAGAGAGAAAGGTACCCTAAGCGGTGCAAAAGAAAGTCAGCTTGACGCTGAAAAGGAGGGCTGTACTGAAGAATTTTTGGCGGAGGATGAGGATGAGTATGTCTTGGATTTGGAATACTAAGATGATTTAGAAGATGAATTTGGAATGGTTTTTAGGGCAAATTCAGGTGAGGAATTGTTGCATCCTTTAGGGGAAAAATTATTTGAGCCCAGAGATATTCGACACCCTCGGGGTAAGGAGTGGTGGCCATTGGAACATGTGGCATGTTATATTAAGGATAGGCTGCGTAAGCCTTTAGAGAAAGAAGAGAGAAGTGTTATGAGGGCGGAATGTTCTAGGCCCGTGATTGATGAAAAAGTCTGTATGACTCCTAATTTAGATCCGGATATGCTAATTTATTTATTTAACCGGTTCTGTGCCTTGGACGAGATGATCTCGTCCAAGGCTACAGTTCCCCTGTGCCTTGGACGAGATCATCTCGTCCATGGCACAGGGGAACTGGGGGCGCGCTAGCGCGCCCCCCCTGCACCCCCCTCCCCCCCCAAGTCGGGATGGAAGGGGAAGACCTTCCCCTTCCACCCCCGACCCCCCCACCCCCCCCCTGTGACGTCAGCACGTGAGCGCGCACTGATTTGTCACAGGGGCCTCCCTAGTCGCGCTGGAAGCTCTGCTTCCAGCGCGATTGAAAAAGAAATGCAAAAGCATTTCTTTTTCAATCACTTGGGAGGCCCGGAGGGGCTTCAAAGGGAAGGAAAAGTATTTCCTTCCCTTTGAAGTCCCTCCGAGGGTTTCAAAAGCCGGATTGCTTGCAATCTGGCTTTTGAAACCCCACTAGACACCAGGGATTTTTTTTTTTTTATTGAAACTGACATAAGGGAGCGACCCCTTTGGCAAGGGTCGCTCCCAGGGGGGGCATTTTTTTGAGAAGGCCTTTTCTGCCCCCCCTGGGGGCAGAAACCTCTAGGCACCAGGGACCATTTTTTTTTTATTTATTTTTTTTATGTTTCATTTCTTTTTTTTTTGGTGGGGAGCGACCCCTTAGGCAAGGGTCGCTCCCCTTGGGGGAAAATTATATTTTGGCCATTTCTGCCCCCCTTGGGGTCAGATTGGCCTATTTTGATGAGGCCAATCTGCCCCCAAGGGGGGTAGAAACCACTAGACACCAGGGATTTTTTTTTTTTCCATTGTTATTGACAAAAGGGAGCGACCCCTTGGGCAAGGGTCGCTCCCAGGGGGGGCATATTTTCGGGAAGGCCTTTTCTGCCCCCCCTGGGGGCAGATCGGCCTACTATTAGGCCGATCTGCCCCCAGGGGGGGCAGAAACCTCTAGGCACCAGGGACCATTTTTTTTTTCATTTTTTTTTTTATGTTTCATTTCTTTTTTTTTTGGTGGGGAGCGACCCCTTAGGCAAGGGTCGCTCCCCTTGGGGGAAAATTATATTTTGGCAATTTCTGCCCCCCTTGGGGGCAGATTGGCCTATTTTGATGAGGCCAATCTGCCCCAAGGGGGGTAGAAACCACTAGACACCAGGGATTTTTTTTTTTTTCATTGTTATTGACAAAAGGGAGCGACCCCTTGGGCAAGGGTCGCTCCCAGGGGGGCATATTTTCGGGAAGGCCTTTTCTGCCCCCCCTGGGGGGGGGCAGATCGGCCTACTATTAGGCCGATCTGCCCCCAGGGGGGGCAGAAACCTCTAGGCACCAGGGACCATTTTTTTTTTTGTTTTTTTTTTATGTTTCATTTTTTTTTTTTTTTGGTGGGGAGAGACCCCTTAGGCAAGGGTCGCTCCCCTTGGGGGAAAATTATATTTTGACCATTTCTGCCCCCCTTGGGGGCAGATTGGCCTATTTTGATGAGGCCAATCTGCCCCCAAGGGGGGTAGAAACCACTAGACACCAGGGAGTTTTTTCTTTGTGTGAATTTCACGCAAAGGGAGTGACCCCTTAGGCAAGGGTCGCTCCCTGGGGGGGAGGGCAATTTATTTTAGGCCATTTCTGCCCCCCCTGGGGGCAGTTCGGCCTATTATTAGGCCGAACTGCCCCCAGGGGGGGGGGCAGAACCCTCTAGGCACCAGGGCAATTTTTTTTTTTGTGTTTTTTTTTTTGTTGTTTCTTTTTTTAGAGATGGAGAGCGACCCATCAGGCAAGGGTCGCTCCCCTGGGGGGCAAATTGTATTTAGACCATTTCTGCCCCCCTGGGGGCAGCTTGGCCGATTTTAGGTCAATCTGCCCCCAAGGGGGCAGAAACCACTAGGCACCGGGGATTTGTTTTTTGGCACCAATGTCACGCAGGGGGAGCGACCCCGTAGGCAAGGGTCGCTCCCGGGGGTGGGGGTGGGGGCTGGGGGGGGCAAATTTATTTTAGGCCATTTCTGCCCCCCCTTGGGGCAGTTCGGCCTATTATTAGGCTGAACTGCCCCCAGGGGGGGGGGCAGAACCCTGAGGGCACCAGGGCAAATTTTTTTGTTGTGTTTTTTTTTTGTTTGTTTGTTTTTTTCGAGATGGGGAGCGACCCATCAGGCAAGGGTCGCTCCCCTGGGGGGCAAATTGTTGTTCCCGGGCAGGGGCAGGGGGGGTTTGGGGGGTCAAATTTATTTTAGGGCATTTCTGCCCCCCCCCCCCTCCCTGGGCCGGCTGAGCTAGAGGCCAAACTCCACAGGTAGGCACTTTGCAAAAAACACCTCTGTTTTCTGTGAAAAAATATGTTCTGTCCACGTTGTGTTTTGGGCCATTTCCTTTCGTGGGCGCTAGGCCTACCCACAGAAGTGAAGTACCATTTTTATCGAGAGACTTAGGGGAATGCTGGGTGGAAGGAAATTTGTGGCTCCTCTCAGATTCCAGAACTTTCTGCCACAGAAATGTGAGGAACATGTGTTTTTTTAGCCAAATTGTGAGGTTTGCAAAGGATTCTGGGTAACAGAACCTGGTCCGAGCCCCGCAAGTCACCCCTCCTTGGATTCCCCTAGGTCTCTAGTTTTCAGAAATGCACAGGTTTGGTAGGTTTCCCTAGGTGCCGGCTGAGCTAGAGGCCAAAATCTACAGGTAGGCACTTCGCAAAAAACACCTCTGTTTTCTTCCAAAATTTTGGATGTGTCCACGTTGCGCTTTGGGGTGTTTCCTGTCGCTGGCGCTAGGCCTACCCACACAAGTGAGGTATCATTTTTATCGGGAGACTTGGGGGAACGCATGGTGGCAGGAAATTCGTAGCTCCTCCCAGATTCCAGAACTTTCTGCCACAGAAATGTGAGGAACATGTGTTTTTTTAGCCAAATTTTGAGGTTTGCAAAGGATTCTGGGTAACAGAACCTGGTCCGAGCCCCGCAAGTCACCCCATCTTGGATTCCCCTAGGTCTCTAGTTTTCAGAAATGCACAGGTTTGGTAGGTTTCCCTAGGTGCCGGCTGAGCTAGAGGCCAAAATCTACAGGTAGGCACTTCGCAAAAAACACCTCTGTTTTCTTCCAAAATTTTTGATGTGTCCACGTTGCGCTTTGGGGTGTTTCCTGTCGCGGGTGCTAGGCCTACCCACACAAGTGAGTTATCATTTTTATCGGGAGACTTGGGGGAACGCTGGGTGGAAGGAAATTTGTGGCTCCTCTCAGATTCCAGAACTTTCTGCCACAGAAATGTGAGGAACATGTGGTTTTTTAGCCAAATTTTGAGGTTTGCAAAGGATTCTGGGTAACAGAACCTGGTCCGAGCCCCGCAAGTCACCCCTCCTTGGATTCCCCTAGGTCTCTAG
Organism: Pleurodeles waltl; assembly: GCF_031143425.1. Classification (NCBI taxonomy): domain Eukaryota; kingdom Metazoa; phylum Chordata; class Amphibia; order Caudata; family Salamandridae; genus Pleurodeles; species Pleurodeles waltl. Next base: position 720,562,749 of record NC_090443.1, read on the forward strand.
TTTTCAGAAATGTACAGGTTTGGTAGGTTTCCCTAGGTGCCGGCTGAGCTAGAGGCCAAAATCTACAGGTAGGCACTTCGCAAAAAACACCTCTGTTTTCTCCGAAAATTTTGGATGTATCCACGTTGCGCTTTGGGGTGTTTCCTGTTGCGGGCGCTAGGCCTACCCACACAAGTGAGGTATCATTTTTATCGGGAGACTTGGGGGAACGCTGGGTGGAAGGAAATTTGTGGCTCCTCTCAGATTCCAGAACTTTCTGCCACAGAAATGTGAGGAACATGTGTTTTTTTAGCCAAATTTAGAGGTTTGCAAAGGATTCTGGGAAACAGAACCTGGTCCGAGCCCCGCAAGTCACCCCTCCTTGGATTCCCCTAGGTCTCTAGTTTTCAGAAATGCACAGGTTTGGTAGGTTTCCCTAGGTGCCGGCTGAGCTAGAGGCCAAAATCTACAGGTAGGCACTTCGCAAAAAACATCTCTGTTTTCTTCCAAAACTTTTGATGTGTCCAAGTTGCGCTTTGGGGTGTTTCCTGTCGCGGGCGCTAGGCCTACCCACGCAAGTGAGGTATCATTTTTATCGGGAGACTTGGGGGAACGCTGGGTGGAAGGAAATTTGTGGCTCCTCTCAGATTCCAGAACTTTCTGCCACAGAAATGTGAGGAACATGTGTTTTTTTAGCCAAATTTTGAGGTTTGCAAAGGATTCTGGGTAACAGAACCTGGTCCGAGCCCCGCAAGTCACCCCATCTTGGATTCCCCTAGGTCTCTAGTTTTCAGAAATGCACAGGTTTGGTAGGTTTCCCTAGGTGCAGGCTGAGCTAGAGGCCAAAATCTACAGGTAGGCACTTCGCAAAAAACACCTCTGTTTTCTTCCAAAATTGTGGATGTGTCCACGTTGCGCTTTGGGGTGTTTCCTGTCGCAGGCGCTAGGCCTACCCACACAAGTGAGGTATCATTTTTATTGGGAGACTTGGGGGAACGCTGAGTGGAAGGAAATTTGTGGCTCCTCTCTGATTCCAGAACTTTCTGCCACAGAAATGTGAGGAACATGTGTTTTTTTAGCCAAATTTTGAGGTTTGCAAAGGATTCTGGGTAACAGAACCTGGTCCGAGCCCCGCAAGTCACACCTCCTTGGATTCCCCTAGGTCTCTAGTTTTCAGAAATGCACAGGTTTGGTAGGTTTCCCTAGGTGCCGGCTGAGCTAGAGGCCAAAATCTACAGGTAGGCACTTCGCAAAAAACACCTCTGTTTTCTTCCAAAATTTTGGATGTGTCCACGTTGCGCTTTGGGGTGTTTCCTGTCGCCGGCGCTAGGCCTACCCACACAAGTGAGGTATCATTTTTATCGGGAGACTTGGGGGAACGCTGGGTGGAAGGAAATTTGTGGCTCCTCTCAGATTCCAGAACTTTCTGCCACAGAAATGTGAGGAACATGTGTTTTTTTAGCCAAATTTTGAGGTTTGCAAAGGATTCTGGGTAACAGAACCTGGTCCGAGCCCCGCAAGTCACCCATCCTTGGATTCCCCTAGGTCTCTAGTTTTCAGAAATGCACAGGTTTGGTAGGTTTCCCTAGGTGCCGGCTGAGCTAGAGGCCAAAATCTACAGGTAGGCACTTCGCAAAAAACACCTCTGTTTTCTTCCAAAATTTTGGATGTGTCCACGTTGCGCTTTGGGGTGTTTCCTGTCGCGGGCGCTAGGCCTACCCACACAAGTGAGGTATCATTTTTATCGGGAGACTTGGGGGAACGCTGGGTGGAAGGAAATGTGTGGCTCCTTTCAGATTCCAGAACTTTCTGCCACAGAAATATGAGGAACATGTGTTTTTTTAGCCAAATTTTGAGGTTTGCAAAGGATTCTGGGTAACAGAACCTGGTCCGAGCCCCGCAAGTCACCCCTCCTTGGATTCCCCTAGGTCTCTAGTTTTCAGAAATGCACAGGTTTGGTAGGTTTCCCTAGGTGCCGGCTGAGCTAGAGGCCAAAATCTACAGGTAGGCACTTCGCAAAAAACACCTCTGTTTTCTTCCAAAATTTTGGATGTGTCCACGTTGCGCTTTGGGGTGTTTCCTGTCGCGGGCGCTAGGCCTACCCACACAAGTGAGGTATCATTTTTATCGGGAGACTTGGGGGAACGCTGGGTGGAAGGAAATGTGTGGCTCCTTTCAGATTCCAGAACTTTCTGCCACAGAAATATGAGGAACATGTGTTTTTTTAGCCAAATTTTGAGGTTTGCAAAGGATTCTGGGTAACAGAACCTGGTCCGAGCCCCGCAAGTCACCCCATCTTGAATTCCCCTACGTCTCTAGTTTTCAGAAATGCACAGGTTTGGTAGGTTTCCCTAGGTGCCGGCTGAGCTAGAGGCCAAAATCTACAGGTAGGCACTTCGCAAAAAACACCTCTGTTTTCTTCCAAAATTTTGGATGTGTCCACGTTGCGCTTTGGGGTGTTTCCTGTCGCGGGCGCTAGGCCTACCCACACAAGTGAGGTATCATTTTTATCGGGAGACTTGGGGGAACGCTGAGTGGAAGGAAATTTGTGGCTCCTCTCAGATTCCAGAACTTTCTGCCACAGAAATGTGAGGAACATGTGTTTTTTTAGCCAAATTTTGAGGTTTCCAAAGGATTCTGGGTAACAGAACCTGGTCCGAGCCCCGCAAGTCACCCCTCCTTGGATTCCCCTAGGTCTCTAGTTTTCAGAAATGCACAGGTTTGGTAGGTTTCCCTGGTTGCCGGCTGAGCTAGAGGCCAAAATCTGCAGGTAGGCACTTCGCAAAAAACAGCTCTGTTTTATTTCAAAAAAATGGGATGGGTCCACGTTGCATTTTGGGGCGTTTCCTGTCGCGGGCGCTAGGCCTACCCACACAAGTGAGGTATAATTTTTATCGGGAGACTTGGGGGAACATAGATTAGCAAAACAAGTGCTATTGCCCCTTGTCTTTCTCTACATTTTTTCCTTCCAAATATAGGAGAGTGTGTAAAAAAGACATCTATTTGAGAAATTCCCTATAATTCACATGCTAGTATGGTCACCCCGGAATTCAGAGATGTGCAAATAACCACTGCTCCTCAGCACCTTATCTTGTGCCCTTTTTGGAAATGCAAAGGTTTTCTTGATAGCAATTTTTTACTCTTTATATTTCAGCAAATGAATTGCTGTATACCCGGTATAGAATGAAAACGCACTGCAGGGTGCAGCTCATTTATTGGCTCTGGGTTCCTCGGGTTTTTGATGAACCTACAAGCCCTATATATCCCCGCAACCAGAGGAGTCCAGCAGACGTAACGGTATATTGCTTTCCATAATCTGACATTGCAGGGAAAAATTACAGAGTAAAATGTAGAGAAAAATTGATGGTTTTTTCACCTCAATTTCAATATTTTTCTTTTTCAGCTGTTATTTTCTGTAGGAAACCCCTGTAGGATCTACACAAATGACCCCTTGCTGAATTCAGAATTTTGTCTACTTTTCAGAAATGGTTAGGTTTCCGGGATCCAGCATTGGTTTCATGCCCATTCCTTTCACTGACTGGAAGGAGGCTGAAAGCACAAAAAATTGCAAAAATGGGGTATGCCCCAGTAAAATGCCAAAATTGTGTTGAAAAATTGGGTTTTATGATTCAAGTCTGCCTGTTCCTGAAAGCTAGGAAGCTGCTGAGTGTAGCACTGCAAACCCTTTGTTGGTGCCGTTTTCAGGAGGAAATCCACAAGCCTTCTTCTGCAGCCACTTTTTCCAATTTTTTTGAAAAAAACGAAATTTTCACTGTATTTTGGTCAATTTCTTGGCCTCCTTCAAGGGAACCCACAAAGTCTGGGTACCTCTAGAATCCCTAGGATGTTGGAAAAAAAGGACGCAAATTTGGCTTGGTTAGCTAATGTGGACAAAAAGTTATGAGGGCCTAAGCGCGAACTGCCCCAAATAGGCAAAAAAAGGCCTGGCACAGGAGGGGGAAAAGGCCTGGCAGCGAAGGGGTTAAGCTGGGTAGAGACCCTAGGTAAGGTTTGGAGAAATCACTGAAACAACTGCAAGATAAGTTGCTTGATGTTTTGGGTCCCCTGGCAAGAATTTTTGATACTGTGGAGGATGCATATTTTAAAGGAAAGGATATGGATATTCATCTCCTTAGGGGTTAGTGCCAGAGAGCAAACTGTTTTCTTGGAAATGCTAATGGAAGAATTTTAGCGGAAAGAAGAAAAACAGTTTTGATGCGCACAAATCCTAAATTGGCTGATTTGGCAAATAAGGAGTCTTCTGAGGAAGCTCGGGGTTTATTGTTTGGAGACGGCATGGTGAAGGCCTTGACGAAGTATGTCCGTACTTTTACGAGTCTTGACAAGGCGCATTTTTCTATGAAAAGAGTTTTTTCAAATAACAATTTATATGGTAGGGCCGGTAGGAGAGGGCAGCTTACTGGCCGGGCAGGTTTTACAGCCCAATATCACAGAGCAGGAAGTTTCAGAGGAAACTTTGGAGGTACTCAAATTTACCCACAGAAAGGAAGGGCACGTGCTCGGTCTGCGAGATCGAGAGGCGGAAGTGTGGGGCACGTGCAAAGTCCAGGTGAGTATGAAGACTGTTTCTACTTCTATCCCGTTAAAAGTGGGAGGAAGGTTGACATTTTTCAGAGAGAACTGGGAGTTAATTACTCAGGATTCGTGGATTCTGCAGACGGTTCAGGGTTAGGTTATAGAGCTCAATGTAGGTCCAGTGCAGGTGGTGGAGCCAAAGAAGTTAAACTTCCAGAAAGAGCTGGAAGAGATTGTATGTATGGAGATAGGGCATTTGTTCGAAAAGAATGTGATTGTGAAGTTGGAAGATCAAGAGAAAGGTTTTGTAAGCACATTGTTTTTGATGGAGAAGAAAGACTAGGGATGGAGGCCGGTGATAAACCTGAGGAACCTCAATCAGTTTGTGACTTATTATCATTTCAAGATGGAGGGAATTCATCTGTTACGAGATCTTTTGCAGGAACAGGATTGGATGGTGAAATTAGATCTAAAAGATGCAGATTTTATGATTCCAGTTGCTCAATGCAGTGAGAGGTACTTGCAGTTCAGGTGGAACAGCCAGTTGTATCAGTTCCAGAGTCTTCCCTTGGTCTGGCTTCGGCACCTTGGTGTTTTACAAAGGTTTTGCATCCAGTGGTTGGTTTTCTCAGAGAGAGAGGTGTGAGAATGATTATCTATTTAGATGACATTTTGATTCTGAATCAGGAAGAAGGAATCCTAAAAGAACATTTGTGTATGGTGAAAGACTTATTGGAGAGACTGGGTTTTATTAGAAATCTGGAGAAGTCAGTGTGGATACCTGTTTAAAGGTTGGAGTTTTTGGGTTTCAAAGTGGACACAAAACTATGTCAGTTGGTGTTACCAACAAGGAAAGTGAAGAAAATAAGGCAGGAGGTGCAGTCTTTGTTAAGGAAGCAGGAGGTGACTTTGAGAGATTTAGCTCGTGTGATTGGACTTTTGACATCGTCTATTCAGGTCATTTTTCTAGGTCCTTTGTACTACAGAGCCTTACAGCGTTTAAAGCTGTTTGGGCTGAGAAAAGGTCTTTGGCATGGAGATCGGATTTCAATTTCAGAAGAGGCGAGAGAGGAATTGGTTTGGTGGAAGGAGAATTTGGAAGCATGGAATGGTCGAGCAATTTTTGGAGTAAAACCAGATTTTGTGTTAGAAACAGATGCAAGCAAGCTTGGTTGGTATGCTCATTGTCTGGGTTGGGAGACAGGTGGAGTGTGGAATTGTTTGGAAAAAGAAAGTCATATAACTTGTTTAGAATTGCAAGCAGGGATATTTGCTTTACAGAGTTTCAGGGATGTTTTAAAAGGAAAATCTGTTCTCCTGAAGATGGACAATGTTACTGCGTGACATAGATAAACAAATTGGGAGGTGCTCGTTTGAGGAATTTAGCAGAGTTGGCAAAGGAATTGTGGGGTTTTTGTTTAGAGCACAAAATCAGTTTGAAAGCGGAGTTTTGGCCAGGTGTGCAAAATGTGGTTGCAGATTGGAATTCTCATCAGATGAGGGATTTCAGCGATTGGAAATTGAACCTGCATATATTCAGGGAAATAAATCTGGTCAATGGTCCTTTGGAAGTAGATCTTTTTGCCTCCAGGTTGACTTTTCAGTTGGAAAAGTACGTCAGTTGGAGGCACGATCCAGGTGCTATAGCAGTGGATGCGTTTATGCAGGATTCAGTGTCAGTTAGTTCTGGTGACTCCTTTTTGGAAAACTCAGCCTTGGTTTCCGTCTGTGATGGAGATGGCTGTAGAATTTCTGATTCTAATGAAATGTTGCAGAGGTCTTTTGTCAGCTCACCCCTTTGGTAGCTTGGCACAAGCAGTCAGACTTATCTCTGAAGAAAAAAACTGCAAAAGGGCACCACACCAGATTTAGTAAAATAGCCAATAGCTATCTATATAAAACAAGACCAAATATGAAAAAATCTAACACAAAAAAAATAAGATACAAATTTTGCAAGAATTACTTAAAAAGACAGTTCCTTGAAGTCAATAGCTCCACCTGAGGCTATCATATTGTCGTGATCACCAAAACCAACAGTTCAGGCCAGCCGCAGCGTTGCGGGCCACCTACGATTTTGGGAAGATCCGCAAACAGTACCTTCGGAATTGCATGGCGTTGTGATCCTCGTGGTGAGATCCGGAGAGCGGCATCGCAGGTGTTGCAGTGTCCTTCGAGAGGTCGGTGTGGGGGTCATCGGACCCTTGAAATCACACGTGTTACAGATTGAACTCCAGGCTGATGAAAGCAGGAGCGCTGGCATGGATGGCGTTGGGGCTTTGGTCTGAAGTGGGGCGGTGCGGCATCGTCGTTGCTGGAGCACTGTCGTCAGTAAGCCCAAGTTGGCGGTGCGGTGAGGAACGGGCTCCATTCGACATCCAGGGGCTGCAGTGCATACAAGGACACCTGGTGACGATACTGGAGTTGATGGTGCTAGGGTCAGTGGACCGAGGCTGCGGTGCGGGAAAGGACAGTGATTTGTGTACCTCCTGAGTGGTGGCCAGAGGCCACTGTGCAGGCAGCGGCACTGGTGTCAGCAGGTGTAGCATCGTCGGAGACGCCCAGGCTGTGGTGTGAGCAAAGCGATACCAGAGTGCGGGGCAAACAGGTCATGGTGCAAGCAGCGACTCAGTAGAGGCATCAGATTGTGGCCTCGGGGAGACCAGGGTTGTGGTGTGAAGCGGGGCAGTGCGGCTCCATGCAGCGTCAGCAGGTCATGGTGCTGCCAGCGGCATTGTTGGCAGTGTCATCATGGTTTTTCTTCCTGAATAGCCCAAAACACATAGGGGGTCAACAGGCTGGCGGTGCCTCCCGGCGTATTTGGACCGCACCGCCCGGGCCGGCGGTATACCGCCATTTTAGCCCCGGTGGTGATAATCCACCAGGGCAGCACTGCAAGCAGCGCTGCCCTGGGGATTATGACTCCCCTACCGCCAGCCTGTTTCTGGCAGTTTGCACTGCCAGGAAGAGGCTGGCGGTAAGGGGACTCAGGGGGCCCCTGGGGGCCCCTGCACTGCCATTGCACTTGGCATGGGCAGTGCAGGGGCCCCCAGGCAGAGCCCCGTTGCGCATTTCACTGCCCGAATTTCAGGCAGTGAAATGCATGACGGGTGCTACTGCACCCGCTGCACATCAGCATTCGGCAATGTTGATGTGACTTTTCCGCTGGGACAGCGGACGGTAACTCTGTTACCGTCCGCTGGCCCAGCGGAAATGTCAAAATAGGGAGCCAGCCATACCGCCAGCAATGGCGGTATTCTGGCGCCCGCAACCTCGGCGGTCTGCCAGGCAGACCGCTGAGGTTGTAATGACCCCCATAGTTCCCAGTGCTGTAGGCAGATAAAACTGAAGTCTTTGGTGTCCCTGAGACTTCCAACAGGAGGCAAGCTCCAATCCAAGCCCTTGGAGGACTCTCTCAAGCAGGGTACACAGCAAAGTTCACCATTTGCTCTCTTTTAAGGCAGAAGCAGCAACTACAGGACAACCCAGCAGAGCAACACAGCAAAGGGGCAGTACTCCTCCTCCAGCTCTTCAGCTCTTCTCCTTAGCAGCAGTTCCTCTTGATCCAGAGAGATTCTAAAAGTCTAGAATTTTGGGTCCACTACTTATACCCCTTTGTGCCTTTGAAGTAGGCAAACTTTCAGTGGAAAGTCTCTGTTGTTGACAAGATCCTGCCTTGCCCAGGCCTGGCCCCAGACACACAGCAGGGTTCAGAGACTGCATTGTGTGAGGGCAGGTAAATCATTTCAGGCGTAAGTGACCACTCCTCCTCCCCCTCTAGCCCAGATGGCACACCAGGATAAGCTGGCTACCCCCCAGCTCCCTTTGTCTCACTGTCTAGAAGGAATTCACAACAGCCCGACTGTCAGTCAGACTCAGATGTGGAATACACAAGCAGACAGAGGCAAAGAATGGTTTAAGAAAGAAAATGCCCACTTTCTAAAAATAGCATTTTCAAACAGACAATTTAAAAATCAACTTTACAAAAAGATGTGTTTTTAAATTGTGAGTTCAGAGACCCCAAACTCCAGGTCTCTATCTAATCCCAAAGGGAAACTGAAGTTAAGAGTTATTTAAAGTCATCCTCATATTAACCTATGTGAGAGATAGGCATTGCAACAGTGAAAAACGAATTTGGCAGTATTTTGTTGTCAGGACATGTAAAACACATCAGTACATGTCCTACCCTTAACATACAATGCACCCTGCCTATGGGGCTGTTTAGGGCCTAGCTTAGAGGTACCTTACATGTAGTAAAAGGGAAGGTGGGGGCCTGGCAAGTGGGTACACTTGCCAGGTTGAATTGGCAGTGTAGTGACAGGTCTGAGACATGTTTACAGGGCAACTTATGTGTGTGGCACAATCAGTGCTGCAGGCCCACTAGTAGCATTTGATTTACAGGCCCTAGGCACCTCTAGTGCACTTTACTAGGGACTTACCAGTAAATCAAATATGCCAATTATGGGTAAACCAATCCGCAGTACAATTTATATAGGGATCACTTGCACTTTAGAACGGATTAGCAATGGTAAAGTGCACAGAGACAATAAACCAGCAGAAAGGAGGCCAGAAGCAAAAAGACAGGGGAGACAAGCCAAAAAGATGCCAGGTCTAACAGTTACCATGTGTCAATTTTTGTTGATACAGGTGCCACTCCCTCTACTGTGAGAACAGCGGATATACCAAACTTGTCCCAATTGGGAAAAAAGATTCAAGCTGTAAGAGTTGCAAATCAGCAGTTGTCCAACCCATTAATGAAAGCAGTCCTTGTATAGATAGGTTCCTTTGAAGATGAACTGCAATTTCTGTTGTGTGATTTGAGTCCTGTGAGTTTGCTTAGACGTGATTTGCTGTGCAAGTTGAACTGTCCTATTTGTTGTACCCCAAGAGGCATAGAAACCCATGCAAATGTTGAGAATGCAGCATTTAAAATTGCAAATCAAACCCCAAGTGTCACACTGTTTCCTATGTTGACCTGTAAGGATTTACATACAGATTTGAAAGATACAATGTCCCCTGAGGTCTGGGACTATTCAGGAAAAAGAGACATGTCTCATCATTGTGCCTGTCAAGATAACTGTGAAACCAAATTCTGGTATCTAAGGATTCCACAGTAAAACACGACACTCAAAACAATTGCAGGAATTACCCCAGTGATCAAGTCCATGATGGAACTGAAGAGAATTCTGAAGTCCATGTAACTCTCCCATTATGGGACTGAGGAAGCACAATGGAAAATATGGCATAGTCCAGGATCTTAGAAAGGTAAATCAAATAGTTGTTCTTTATTGTCCTGTGGTACCAAATCCAGCAGTGATTTTGTTTCAAATTCCATCTGAAGCCGAGTTGTTCACCATGAATGATCTGTGTCAAGCATTTGTCTCCATACTGTTACATTCTCTTTGTATTTCACTTTGCCAGTTGTGTTTTAGCATGGTGCAGAGTCCCACTGGGGTATACAGAGAGCCCTTTTGTTTTCAACCAGATCTTGAAAAAGAATCTGAAGTCACTTAAAATGTCCTAGCACTCTGTCCTTATCCAGCATATTCATGTTAGTGGCATCAAATATTAAGGAAGTTTGTAATAGAGATACAATTGCCCTGCTGAACCACTTAGCTAAGAATGGATATAAAGTTTCCCCAACTAAATTGCAGTACTGTAAGAAAGAAGTCTTATAGTTAGGACATCACATTGAGAAAGGTGCAAGGAAGGTGTCACAAGAAGGAATCTCAGGAATCCTAAAAGATCATCCCCAAAAGACTCAGAAAGAAATTAGAATGTTTTGGGGAATGGTTGACTACTGTAGCCAGTGAATTACAAACTTTTTCCTTTTGGCTAAGCCTTTACGGGTGCTGACATATAAGGATGTGTCTGATCCGGTACCATTGGATGACAACTGCATACGTGCCTTCACAGAGCTGAGAGAAAATCTCTGTCATGCCCCTGCTCGGGAATGCCTGATTACTACAAATGTTTTACTTTGTATAGCTGTGAGATGGAGGGATAAGGGTGACATGGAAATGTGAACAGACCAGTGACTTATTTTTCTGCCACTCCTGATCCTGCGGCTTCGGCGTTGCCCGGCTGTCTTCAGTGAGTTGCTGCCACTAGTGTTAGCATAGAGCAGTGCGAAAGCTTTGTCATGGGTCATCCTTTGTATTTGTGGGACCCCATTCTGTGGAAATTTTGTTAACCCGTTCCAAAACTCAGCACATGACTAATGCCAGACTTACCCATTATGAACAAGTCATATTTGCCTCTCCTCACATAACACTGAAGAGATGTGTCACTCTTAACCTCGCAACCTTATTTTTCCTACCTGTTGATGACAAAAATGTTGACTGTGTTGATGAGATTGAGCATGACTCTCTAGATGTCACTGAACTATGCACCAAGCCAAGTCCCCATATTCAAGATATCCCACTTCCTGCATTTGATTATATGATATTTGTTGATGGCTCGTGTTTGAGAGACAATGATTGAACCCTGAGAGCTACTTATGTGGTTTGTCTCAGGTGTGGTCGAAACCTCCTGGCTTCAAGGAGTCTTTTCTGCTCATGTAGCTGAATTAGTTGCTCTTACAGGAGTCTGCTGTGTTTCTGAACAACTGAATGTGACCATTTTCACTGATTGTCAGTATAACTTTGGTGTTGTGTTGTTCATGATTTTGGACAGTTATGGTTCTAGAGAGGTTGTATGATCTCCTTTGGATCCACTATCTGTAATGGAGAAAACGTTTACAATGTGTTGAATGCATTACAGTTGCCTGTCCAAGTTGCAGTTGTGAAGTGCTTTGCAAATCTCAAAGCCACTGATTATGTCACTCTAGGTTCAGCTTCCCAACTTCTCTACAGTCAGACCGAGTCACTTCAATAGTGAGGTCTTGAAATTAACGTGTGTGGCATTACAAGTTGAGCAAAGACTACATTGCAGTTACAGGCCAGAAGCTTCAGGACTGGTGGACCAAATGTATAGAACTCTGAAGTCCAAGCTGGCAAATGTTTGTGCTTACACCTCATTGAAATAGCATGATGCACTGCCTCTTGTTTTGAGGAGTTTGCACAGTACTTCTGTCACGAAAACAGGATTATTGCCTCATGAAATAATCATGGGCCATGCCATGAGGTTACCAGCTGTGCCTCCAAATGTGTTTGTGAACATTTCAGAAGGCATGGTACTTCATTATTGCAAAGGATTGGCTAATGTGGTTTGTTATGTGTCTCATCAGGTTGGAGAAGCTACAGTCCAGCGGCAGCAGGAGATGTCTTCGGGTGACTGGGTCATGGTGAAAAAACACGCAATCTCTGTGGAAGGGGCCTTCCCAGATAGTACTCGAAATGAGGATAGCTGTGAAGTGCACTGGTCTCCCTAACTGGATCTACGTGGCACATACTCCCAAAGTTCCAGGTCCTCTTGACCAAACAGCACCTGTCCCTGAAGGGCCAGTTACAATGGACAAAGGGAGCACTTTAGTCAAGTTGTTAGGGATGGGCAAGTAAAAGAAACAGCACACTTGTAGTCTGAGGGGGGCCTGAGTGAGTTAACAGCAGTGGACAGTACAGAAGGGTTAGGTCAAAAGCGCTTGACCATGCAAAGCTCAGATGCTGACCAAGGACCTAGTGTTATAGCAAAAAGAGTTGTGCCTGGAGATCAGTGGCCAAATAAACAAACTGTACCAGTAGTGCAAGTGCCCCCAACTATGTCAGAAGAAACTGGAGATTCCAGCCAAAGTGACAGTGATACAGAAGGACCAGTAGCTTGGATTTCAAAGAGCAGGAGTGTGCCTTAGTCAAAAGTACGCAGCACCTGAATGGACATATTTTGCAACAAATGAATGGGAGAAGGAATTTGCAACCTTTTGTTTTAACAATACGCATCCAGTTGAACATTCTTGAATTTGTTCTTGTGGCCAAGTTGAACTTTGAAATTTCATTGGTACTTGACAGACTGAGACATTATATCCAGGATGTGATTATTATTGATTTTTAACTGCGCACTTATTAGAAACATTTGAACTTTTACTGAAGCCTTTTGATTGACCTTGTAGAAATTAGATTTTTGCAAATTAACTTTTGAACTTTGCTGAAGAGACAATTACTTGCTAATTGCTTTGCTCACAATAAAAACAACTGAAAAAGACAGTTGCTATTTTCGATGCCGCCATTTGCATTTTACACTTTTGCATTTGTATTTTATTTTTGATTACTGGTCTGAAATTAGAGATCTCAAGGAGCCTAGTAGAAACAAGATTAGTAAAACTAGCTACATTTGTGTAGCAGTGTTAGTTGTGATAGTTGTTTTGATGATTGCATTGCTTATCTGATTGAGCTTATCTACACCTTCTAAAACAGGAAACATTAGATCAATAAGTGCCCAAGTTCCAAAGTGCCCAGAGATAATAGAACGTATAAACTAGAATATAAGGAGTTATATGTAGATAGCTCAAGAGGAGATGTTTATTCAAATGCTTATTATAAATTGGTTTATGAGTCCATTGATATAGTGGACATGAAGAACTGCTACGTCTGTGCACAATTGTCTGCATCAGTTAGTGAGGGAATTACACATCACAGTCTACCCTTGACATATGGTGTTTATTGATGATCCTTTTGTATGAACAGGAACACTTTCAGTATTATTACTCTAATTATGAGCTTGTCTTTTCCGAAGTACCCATCATGATACACCTGAATAAGTTTGCAAAGTAAAAGGCATAGCAACAGTTGGATGGTTCTTTGAGCTTACCTTGACATTTGGTACAGTTTATGTCCATAACAATAATTTGACTTGTATTCTTACTCCAGTAGAAAAAGAATTTTAGGACAAGTTGACAGAAGAAGAGTAATGAAAACAAAGGCAGAAAGAGGAGTAGCATTACATGATTGGGAAAAGGAAGACGAAGCCCATTCAGTAACTGGAAGTCAAGCTACCTTGACTAGAGAATAGCAACATGCAGGGAAATCATGTATATATAGACCCATGTCAAAAACACACACAATATTTGTGGGCACAACTGAGTGCAGACATGTATTTAAATTTCAGAGTAGTTGGATATTTATGATGAATGGACAGGATCCTGCAATTCTGGGACTTTATTTCATTTGTGAAAAGCATGCTTATTTCAGTTTGCCGAAAGGATGGTATTGCACACAGTAAGCATGAATAGTTTTTCCAAAGATTTATAATGTGGAATATTTTGATGATACTGTGTGGGATGAGAAGTCAAAATTCCAAATCAAGAGATGAGACAGTGATTCAGAGACAGTAGGAGATATTTTAGGTACTATGATTCCATCTGAAGGAGTAATCTTGAATGATCTCAAGATAAGGATGTTGTCAACAATTGTAGATAAATTGTCTACAGATACAGTGGGTGCCTACTTGTTAGTCATCACAGAAATGGTTGCCATAAGATCAATGGTTTTGCAAGTCGTCTTACTTTAAACATCCTTCTTCCAAAAGAGGGCAGAGTTTGCAGGATGCTGAAAGTTCATTCATTTTTTTTTATACCAGATAACAATAAGGGGCTGTGCAAGCCTGGGAAGCAACAGGTAGTGGTTTTTCAGCAGTTGGAAAGTGGGTTGGAAATCTAGGTAGTGGAATTGTTAGCAGTATCTTGAGGCCGGTGCTGACACTTGCCTTCTGCACCTTAATTGTGCTTGGTTCTTTAAAGCTAAAGGTATACAGGAAAATGAAAGTTTAGAGAGCAGAGAAAGGGAGAAAAAATGGAATTAGGCTTGAGAATAGATGAAACAGCTATTGCAAGTAACATTAAGCTGTTAGAGGAGCCCAGATGATCTTACCCAGGTCGACCTCGGAGATTTTGATGTCTCATCAATAGGAGAAATTGCAATCTGATGTGATGGCTTGATTTGCCATCAGAGGGGGGACTGGTGTAGCTGAGATTTGGCTGCCACCTTTGATGTCACAATGATGATCTATACATGACAAACATTTTGCATTACATTGTGTGAATTGCTAACAAGCTTACTGTAGAGTGATGCACTGAAAGTCTATACAATTATATCAAATATTGAGATGCATTCACTGTAGCTTAATCCTTTATATATGCAACATAGCCATCCTAAGTAAAGTATAATCATTTAATTTGATTTCATACATTTCCTTATGTTAGAGAATAGTTTTCACTGAACGATAATTCTATTTTTTGATAGAAATGTTTTAACTGTTGTGTGACGGTCTTAGGAAATACTCTTGATGTTGCAGATACCTGTTGCATGATGTACTATGATTTGTCAATGAAATATTTTAATCCATATGGTGTGACCAATGGACAAATCATCACAATGGACATTAATTTACCTTTTTACAGTCAGTTACAGGCAGAATGGGATGGACTTTGAGTAGAAGAGATCTCTTGGACTTTGAGAGGTACAGACCTTTTTGTCCTTGCCTGACCTCTTCCTAATGCTTAATGAGAAAAATTAGACTTTTCCCTGACCCCTGAGAAGGCCCTTGACTGAGTTTCTGAAATGCTGACATTTTCCCTTTTTACCTAATTTTTGTCAACTGTAGTTAGCTTCATTTTTCCACAGATGTTGTTTTTCCAAATACTTTATGTCCTTTAGAGGTTTTCCTATTGTTTAGTTAGCTATTTAGATGATCCCAGTTGGCAGTAATGTTTAGACATGCTGGACAATGTCTGTTTTCTGAGCATCAAGTTCTCTTGTTGATATTTTGTATCACACTTATTGAATGTTTAGCCTGTCTCATGTTAGGACGTCTAAATTTCTTTTGCTGTTTCAGTCACCTTACAGTGACACTTTATCTTTGTTACCTGATTTTGAGAAACATTCATTTATAACAAAAGCCTTTAACTTTATTCTGACTTGAGTTTTCCTTCTGTGGTGAAATTGGTCATACTGTAAATTAAATGTTGGCTTATTGTGATATTAATCTCTTTTACCCCTTGCTAGGGTGGAAAGGGCTGTCAACCTGGTTTAGAGCATACCTGAAATACTCCAGAAATATTATTTTTTAGTTTCAAATCCTTAGATTAACATGTAATTCTATTTAAGTGAATAATTTACCTTATTATATTCCAACTGCAGAAACACTACTTAAAAAACATTCTAGCACCCTTGTCATAAAGTTGGTTACTAGTTGGAAAGGATGTGGATCCTTCTCAAGTAATAAGTCCTTAATCTTCCATATACTGGACACTGAGTTCAGTATTGTAGCACTTGGCTCCCTTACGGTCACAAGAAAAAGCAATACAAGGCTGACTCAAGGGAAGTGGTGTGGGCTTATATTTCAGTCCGCAGACACTCAACAAACACTTAATAAGTCATTGCCCAGTCAGTGTTTTCTATTATGAAAAAAGCACTTTATTACACACATATATAGCTGATGGCTGATGGAAATGCCTATTTTGACACTCTCCCAGCAGTTCACAACCCTAACGAGCCCTGAACTTTATATACGCACAATGTTATCCACATAGGTTTTACACAATATAATTGGGGGCTACATCCCAAAAAGCAGGCCTACTGGCTTTATCAGAGTGGCACCATATTATTAGGAGCAGGCTAAACCAATTCAATATCAATAAAATTGCTAAGAATGGGTCCATCATACAGTAACAGTCATTAGGACATGAAATGACTCACTGTTAACTTTGTGATTGTCAATAAAGCATGTAAATGACCATCAATAATATCTGTCACTCCTCACTAGTAGCATTGTGATTGATAATAAGGGCATGCAGGGAAGTAAAGGGCATGCAGGAAAGTAAACTACAGTCTATTAGTAAAGTTATCAACTATTTTTCCCCATTGTAAATATGGACCTTTATAATTTGAGCAATAATGATACATTTCAGACCTGTAAAGCCAATGTGATCCCTCAATAAGGACCAGAAATAAATTATTGATTGGGTCACTACAGAGACATGCCAGAAATATATTCAGAAGATACATCAATATAGCTAGTTAGGTCGGATATCTCAAGAAGGTCAGCCTTAGCAAAATAAGGTACAGAACAGTAACAGCCACTGCAATACAGAAATTGAGAATTGGAAATAGGTATTCCATAAAGAAACTCCAGTTCTCCATGCTAAACATAATGTAATTCTAAGGTCACCCAATCATAACACTAATTAGGGAATTAGGATGGTTTTGGAATAGGGTCTCAGGAAACTAAGGAAGGGGAGAAAATGCTGGATGCTGTCAGGATAGTGACGACTTCAGTAGAAGTCTTCAAGAAAAAAGAATAAGGCCCTGATATAGAGTTTGGCGAATGGGTTTACTCGATCACAAAAGTGATGAATATTCCATCCGCCGTATTATGATCCGATTATATCCCATGGGATTTGTAATACGGGGGATAGGAAATCTGTCACATTTGTGATGGAATAACCCATTTGCAAACTCCAAATCAGGCCCTTTGTGTTGATCATAAAGATTTGCACTTGCAAGAATAAAGTTAAGCAGAGAAGTCTGAACCCCTCAAAGTCTAAGGGAGTCTGTGGTAACTATTTATTGTGTGAACATTAGTTAAAACAACAGAAACATCTGCAACATTTATATCTTTTCCTGCACCACCAGGACCCAATTAATTCATTACTTGTGATGTGCATTTTCAACATCACCTAGATTTCAAGTCCCACTGAAACTTGCAACCTTGAACATCTCTTGTTCCTGGTACATGATAAATAGAAGGCTTCATCTGGTCATTAGGACTCCACACGCCTTGTCAAGATTTCTCTTCTCGAGTCTTACTATCAGTTGTCTAATACATGCAATATGACTTTCTCTAGCTAATGAAATTGTGAGAACGCTCCTGCAAAGAAAGAACATGTTGACCAAGCAAAGCACACTTAAAAATGAGGCCTGTAATCAGGCTACCTTTAACTAAGAATTGAATGTGCATTTCAAATATATGGTTAAACATGCAAAGCGTGACCAAAATAATGCAGATTTACATATGCAAATATAACTTGGGGTGTAAATGTAAAACATGAATAATGAATACATGTAGGCATTTTCAACTGCACGTTAGTGCACACATATATAAATCTCTAGTCTTTGGAGTGGTTATGCTTCAACAATGCTTTTAAATGCTTCACACACAGTAAAGGGTTGAGTCTAAATTGCACTAAATTGCTCCAGATTGTTGTCCTCTTGGAGATGGAGCAGAACCACTCCAACAATAAAATTAGAGACATCGGTTATCCCAATAAATTTCTTTCACAAATCTGAGTGCTTGAAAATAAGGGCGTGGGTGAAAACTTTTTATAGAGCTTGATAATGACCTTCTGAACCTTGGAGTTCATGAAAATCTTGGCAGTCCATTTCAGCAAAGTTTTACCTAACTGTCTATATAAAATTCTTTTAGTCTCAAAAATCTCTGGGTTTCGTGGATAGGTTTAGGGTTGGCAAGTCACAAATGGGAGAGATAATAAGAGGGTCAATAGTCATCCAATCTCTGAAAGATGATACCCCAGATACCCCACTTCTGTTCTCTGAAATACACACTTCTTCACTTTACAGCATAGATGGGTTTCCCCGAGACAAAGAAGGACTAAATGAACATGGACTCCATACTCCAGAAGGGAAGCAGAGAAAGAAGATTAAAATATCTTTCAGGTATATCACAAGAAACTGGTTCAGTATGTCAACGAATAAGTTATTGATGAACTCTGAAAAACTGCTGTAGAATTTGTGAGGTCAAAGGTCATGATATAAGTGTCTGAAAGGTGTCTGAATGGCTGTCTTCCACTTTTCATCTCCTATAATTCAAAGCAGATGGTAAGCTCCTCAGAGATATAACATTGTGAAATATGTTGTACCATATATAGACTCAAGTATGTCTTTGATGAGAGGAAGTGGGTAACTGTTCTTAATAGTGATCTTAATTAACCCATGATAATTGTTGCAAAGCCTTAGCTGTTTGGACTCCTTACCAACAAAAAAAGTGGAGCTCGAGCAGGAAATGTAGACCAGACAATCAGTATGTTTCAAAGATTCTTGTTCTAATATTCCCTCAGACTCTGTTTCTTATGCTGGGGCACAGACCTCAATCTACAGTAGGGAATTAAGGTTCCTGGGTACAGTTGGGATGGCACAATCCCACCAACATGGAGCTAGGCTTCTGAAAGATATCATAAAATCCCTGGCAAGCCATTAGAGCGGACAAAGGCTGATCAATAGTAGCCTGAGACTGGCCTTCTGAATGTTTCTGTTAGAGTAGCAGTTATTTCTGCAGAGCTATGATGACAAAGATATGACTCTGGTCTCCCAATTGACATAGGTATTATATTTTTTCAGTAAAGGAATTACAAAAACTATGGCATGGTTTTGGTGAAATGATTAGAACAAAAGTACCAAATCCTCATGATTAATGACACTAAACGCAGAACCAGGAAGGAGTTCATGAGTCCCAAAATTAAAGGGCATCTGCCGATTGTGTGTATATGATCCAGAGTTGACTTCTTGTTGATTGGATTTTGGAGCCTCTCACAAAACTTAAGCCCATATATATGCCAGAGACATTGGAACCTAACAGGGCTGGAATAGGGACAGACTTGCCAGGACAGACTTGAAAAATCAACTCTAACATAAACAAGTATGTTTGGACTCACAGAAAGAAAGCTTTATAGGAAGTATAATCTTCTTCCTCCCTCTCCTTTACAAAGCACAGAATTTGGCATGTGTCCATTGGAATAAAATGTTGAACAATGCAGTCTTGCAGCAGGCGATTTAGGCTTACACAAAAGAGACACAAGTCTTCCTTTTTCATTTGATCCCCTTAGCATTAGACCCTGGGCCTCTAGTAGACCCATACTGCATTGATTCATCAGGCACATCAGGGAAAGGATTCGTAGGCTGAATGCTACTTCCAAATGAGAAAGCTCAGGGAATTCTTGCCAACTCATTCTTTAACTCCTCTTTTAACTCTCTTCATAATAAAGTGATCTGAGTGCATTTCAACTAGGTTGTTTCTCTAGAAAACTCATGAAAATGTGTGCAAAAGGACAGCACATCAGAATTTCCCTTGAATGTCTCACACTAGACATTCTCTGGGAAGCTTCATAGTCAGATCTTCACATCTTCTTGAAGTTTGTCACAAAATTGACATAATTGTTCAAACAAGGCTCATTAGTGACAACTAAGGGAGTTGCAAAAGCCAGGATCCACTGGTCAAGGAATCCAGCAGATATCCCACTTTAGGTCTGTCAGAGGAAAATTGTTGAGGTTGGAAGGCAAAATAAATGAGCAGGCCATCCAAAAACTTCTTTAACCTCTTGTGTGCTCACCTCGTCCTGCTAGGGGCCCCCGATGGCCAGGCACAACCCTCCCCTAGGCAGGGATGGAAGGGGAATCGCTTCCCCTTCCACCCTCGCCCCCCCCCCCACAATCCCCCTGTGGCCTCTGATGACGTCAGCGCGCTTTTGCGCAGAGGCATTCCCTTCAGAGGGCTTCTCCTCCAATCACATGGAGGGGGCGGAGAAGCTTGAAAGGAGAGGAAAGGCTTCTCTGAGCATTTCTGCTGCCCGGTCGCAATGCGATCGGGCAGCAGAAATGCCACGAGACACCAGGGATTTTTTTTATTTTTTATTTACTCAATAAGGAGAGTGGCCCCTTGGGCAAGGGCCGCTCTCCAGGGGGGCAATTTGTTTTTTGGCTGTTTCTGCCCCCCCCCGGGGGCAGATCGGCCTAAAATTATTAGGCCGATCTGCCCCCAGGGTGGGGGGGTGGGCGGGGGCAGAAACCCACTAGACACCAGGGAAAATATTATTTTTATTTATATATTTTTTTTATGTTTGGGGAGCAACCCCATGGGCAAGGGTCGCTCCGGAGGGTACAAATTATTATTAGGCCATTTCTGCCCCCCTGGGGGCAGAACGGCCTTGCGATCTGCCCCCAGGGGGGGCAGAAACCACTAGACACCAGAGAATATATAATTTTGTGGGCTATTTGAAGTAAGGGGAGCAGCCCCTTGGGCAAGGGCTACTCCTGGGGGGGGGCACATTATTTCTAGGCCATTTTTGCACCCCCCTGGGGGCAGATTAGGCTGATCTGCCCCCGGTGGGGGTAGATATCCACTAGACACCAGGGCTCATTTTTAATTTTTTTTTTTTAATTTTTTTTATGTTTGGTGAGCGACCCCTTGGGCAAGGGTCGCTCTGGGGGGGGGGGCAAAACATTATTGGTCCATTTCTGCACCCCCTGGGGGCAGATCGGCCTTGCGATCTGCCCCCAGGGGGGGTCGGAAACCACTAGACAACAGGTTTTTTTTTTATTGTGGGCTATTTCAAGTAAGGGGAGTGGCCCCTTGCGCAAGGGTTGCTCATTGGGGGGCAAATTATTTCTAGGCCATTACCTCCCCCCCGGGCAGATCGGCCTAATGTAATTAGGCCGATCTGCCCCTGGGGGGGCAGAAACCACAAGACACCAGGGAATTTTTATTTTGTTCATGCTAACTCATAAGGGTAGCGGCCCCTTTGGCAAGGGCCACTCCCCGGGGTGGGGGGGAAATATTTGTAGGCCCTTTCTGTCCCCCCTGGAGGCAGATCGGCCTAATATAATTAGGCGGATCTGCCCCCGGGGGGCAGAAACGTCTAGACACCAGGGGTATATATTTTTGTTTTATTTACTTTATGTTTTTATGTATGGGGAGCGACCCCTTAAACAAGGGTCGCTCCCCTGAGGGGCAAATTGTATTTAGGCCATTTCTGCCCCCCTTGGGGGCAGATCAGCCTATGTTTGTTAGGCCACTCTGCCCCCAAAGGGGGTAGAAACCTCTAGACACCATGGATAGGTGTGTGTGTATGTGTGTGTTTTGTTTGGACGCGGCAGCCCCTTGGGCAAGGGTCTCTCCCCATGGGGGCACATTCCTGTTGGCCATAACTGCCCCCCTTGGGGGCAGACTGGCCTATTTTGGAAGGCCAATCTGTCCCCAAGGGGGGCAGAAAGCCCACCAGAGACAAGGGAAGATTTTGCTTTTCAAAATAAGAGGTTGGGGGTATGGCCATACCCCCCCACCCCAAATAAATGGGGCCAAAGTTGTTCTGCCCACCAGTGGCAAATTGGGCAATTACCCCCGATCCACACCCCAGGGGTAGAGAAAGTCTACTAGATGCCATGGAATAAAAAAAATAAAAGAAAATAGTGGGGTGGTGGCTACCAACCAGTATTGGCCTGGTTATGCCCCCACCCGAACTGAAGGGGCTAACAGTATTTCAGCTCTCCCCCGCACACTAAAACATCTTATCCCATGGCAAGCAAGAGGACATTTGATTATTTTTGGTTTTTGTTTTACATTTGGGCCATGAGAGCTTGGTAACTCTCAAAATCGTCACACTTGGAATGGTGAGGGCTGCATTTTTTTTTTACTTTGGGACGCTGCCATATAGAAAAATCCACAAGACCTAGACACATCTGAAAACTAAACATCTAGTTGATTCCAGGGTGGTGTGCTTCACATGCACCCCGCACCATTTCCTTACCCACAATGCCCTGCAAACCTGCAACTTTGCTGGAAAGCACACATTTTTCCCACATTTTTGTGATGGAACCTTCCGGAATCTGCAGTAATCCACAAAATTCCTACCAATCAGCATTGTCTCATCTATACCGATAAAAGTTCTGCTGCACTTGTCAACCTAAAAAATTTTTTTTTTCAAACTGCACTTTTGGACCCACTTTGGTTCCTCCTCAATTTCGATGTGTTTTTGGCTCTTCCCTGTCACAAACACTTGGCCCACCTACACAAGTGAAGTATCATTTTTACCAGGAGATTGAGGGGAACGTTGGGTTGTAGGAAATTTGTCCCGGTTCAGTGATCCCACACAGAAATGTGGAATATATTTGATTTTTTAGCTAGATTTGCGGTGTGCTGAGGATTCTAGGTAAGAAAATATTGGGAGATCCACACAAGTCACACCACCGTTGACTCCCTCAGGTGTCTAGTTTTCAGAAATGTGTGGGTTTGGTAGGTTTCCCTAGATGGCTGCTGAGTCCAGGACCAAAAATGCAGGTGCCATCCCCCGCAAAAACAGGTAGTTTTCTATTTGATAATTTTGATGTGTCCAGATAGTGTTTTGGGGCACTTCCTGTCGCGGGCACTATGCCTACCCACACAAGTGAGGTACCATTTTTATCGGGAGACTTGGGGGAACGCTGGGTGGAAGGAAATTTGTGGCTCCTCTCAGATTCCAGAACTTTCTGTCACCGAAATGTGAGGAAAAAAGTGTTTTTTAAGCCACATTTTGAGGTTTGCAAAGGATTCTGGGTCACAGAACCTGGTGAGAGCTTGACAAGTCACCCCATCTTGGATAATCCTACGTCTCTAGTTTTCAAAAATGCACAGGTTTGGTAGGTTTTCCTAGGTGGCAGCCGAGCTAGAGGCCAAAATCCACAGGTAGGCACTTTGCAAAAAACATCTCTGTTTTCTGTAGAAAAATTGATGTGTCCACGTTTTGTTTTGGAGCATTTCCTGTCGCGGACACTATGCCTACCCACACAAGTGAGGTACCATTTTTATCGGGAGACTTGGGGGAACGCTTGGTGGAAGAAACTTTGTGGCTCCTCTCAGATTCCAGAACCTTCTGTCACCGAAATATGAGGAACAAGTGTGTTTTTAGCCACATTTTGAGGTTTGCAAAGGATTCTGGGTAACAGAACCTAGTGAGAACTCGACAAGTCACGCCATCTTGGATTCCCCTATGTCTCTAGTTTAAAAAAATTCACAGGTTTGGTAGGTTTTCCTAGGTGGCGGCGGAGCTAGAGGCCAGAATCCACAGCTAGGCACTTTGCAAAAAACACCTCTGTTTTCTGTAAAAAATAATTATGTGTCCACGTTGTGTTGGGGAGCATTTCACATTGCGGGCACTATGCCTACCCACACAAGTGAGGTACCATTTTTACCGGGAGAGTTGGGGGAACGCTGGGTGGAAGAAAATGTATGGCTCCTCTCAGATTCCAGAACTTTCTGTCACTGAAATGTGAGGAAAAAGTGTTATTTTAGCCACATTTTGAGGTTTGCAAAGGATTCTGGGTAACAGAACCTGGCGAGAGCTCGACAAGTCACCCCATCTTGGATTCTCCTAGGTCTCTAGTTTTCAAAAATGCACAGGTATGGTAGGTTTCCCTAGGTGGCGGCTGAGCTAGAGGCCAAAATACACAGGTAGGCACTTTGCAAAAAACACCTCTGTTTTCTGTAGAAAAATTGATGTGTCAACGTTGTGTTTTGGAGCATTTCCTGTCGCGGACACTATGCCTACCCACACAAGTGAGGTACCATTGTTATTGGGAGACTAGGGGGAACGCTGGGTGGAAGGAAATTCGTGGCTCCTCTCAGATTCCAGAACTTTCTGTCACCGAAATGTGAGGAAAAAGTGTTTTTTTAGCCACATTTTGAGGTTTGTAAAGGATTCTGGGTAACAGAACCTAGTGAGAGTTCGACAAGTCACCCCATCTTGGATTCCCCTATGTCTCTAGTTTTAAAACATTCACAGGTTTGGTAGGTTTCCCTAGGTGGTGGCTGAGCTAGAGGCCAGAATCCACAGGTAGGCACTTTGCAAAAAACACCTCTGTTTTCTGTGGAAAAATTGATGTGTCTACGTTGTGTTTTGGATCATTTCCTATCGCGGGTTCTATGCCTACCCACACAAGTGAGGTACCATTTTTCTCGGGAGAGTTGGGGGAACGCTGGGTGGAAGAAAATGTATGGCTCCTCTCAGATCCCAGAACTTTCTGTCACCGAAATGTGAGGAAAAAGTGTTTTTTTAGCCACATTTTAAGGTTTGCAAAGGATTCTGGGTAACAGAACCTGGCGAGAGCTCGACAAGTCACCCCATCTTGGATTCTCCTAGGTCACTGGTTTTCAAAAATGCACAGGTATGGTAGGTTTCCCTAGGTAGCAGCTGAGCTAGAGGCCAAAATACACAGGTAGGCACTTTGCAAAAAACACCTCTGTTTTCTGTAGAGAAATTGATGTGTCCACGTTGTGTTTTGGAGCATTGCCTGTCACGGACACTATGCCTACCCACACTAGTGAGGTACCATTTTTATCGGGAGACTTGGGGAAACGCTGGGTGGAAGGAAATTCGTGGCTCCTCTCATTTTCCAGAACTTTCTGTCACCGAAATGTGAGGAAAAAGTGTTTTTTTACCCACATTTTGAGGTTTGCAAAGGATTCTGGGTAACAGAACCTAGTTAGACCCCGACAAGTCACCCCATCTTGGATTCCCCTATGTCTCTAGTTTTAAAAAATTCACAGGTTTGGTAGGTTTCCCTAGGTGGCAGCTGAGCTAGAGGCCAGAATCCACAGCTAGGCACTTTGCAAAAAACACCTCTGTTTTCTGTAAAACAAATTGATGTGTCCACGTTGTGTTTTGGAGCATTTCCTGTCGCGGACACTATGCCTACCCACACAAGTGAGGGACCATTGTTATCGGGAGACTTGGGAGAACGCTGGGTGGAAGGAAATTCGTGGCTCCTCTCAGATTCCAGAACTTTCTGTTACCGAAATGTGAGGAAAAAGTGTTTTTATAGCCACATTTTGAGGTTTGTAATGGATTCTGGGTAACAGAACCTAGTGAGAGTTCGACAAGTCACCCCATCTTGGATTCCCCTATGTCTCTAGTTTTAAAACATTCACAGGTTTGGTAGGTTTCCCTAGGTGGTGGCTGAGCTAGAGGCCAGAATCCACAGGTAGGCACTTTGCAAAAAACACCTCTGTTTCCTGTGGAAAAATTGATGTGTCCATGTTGTGTTTTGGAGCATTTCCTATCGCGGGTACTATGCCTACCCACACAAGTGAGGTACTATTTTTATCGGGAGAGTTGGGGGAACGCTGGGTGGAAGAAAATGTATGGCTTCTCTCAGATTCCAGAACTTTCTGTCACCGAAATGTGAGGAAAAAGTGTTTTTTAGCCATATTTTGAGGTTTGCAAAGGATTCTGGGTAACAGAACCTGGTGAGAGCTTGACAACTCTCCCATCTTGGATTCTCCTAGGTCTCTAGCTTTAAAAAATGCACAGGTTTGGTAGGTTTCTCTAGGTGGCGGCTGAGCTAGAGGCCAAAATCCACAGGTAGGCACTTTGCAAAAAACACCTCTGTTTTCTGTAGAGAAATTGATGTGTCCACGTTGTGTTTTGGAGCATTTCCTGTCGCGGACACTATGCTTACCCACACAAGTGAGGTACCATTTTTATCGTGAGAGTTGGGGGAACGCTGGGTGGAAGGAAATTCGTGGCTCCTCTCAGATTCCAGAACTTTCTGTCACCGAAATGTGAGGAAAAAGTTTTTTTAGCCACATTTTGAGGTTTGCAAAGGATTCTGGGTAACAGAACCTGGTGAGAGCTTGACAACTCACCCCATCTTGGATTCTCCTAGGTCTCTAGTTTTCAAAAAAGCACAGGTATGGTAGGTTTCCCTAGGTGGCGGCTGAGCTAGAGGCCAAAATCCACAGGTAGGCATTTTGCAAAAAACACCTCTGTTTTCTGTGGAGAAATTGATGTGTCCACGTTGTGTTTTGGAGCATTTCCTGTCGCGGACACTATGCCTACCCACACAAGTGAGGTACCATTTTTATCGGGAGAGTTGGGGGAACGCTGGGTGGAAGGAAATTCGTGGCTCCTCTCAAATTCCAGAACTTTCTGTCACCGAAATGTGAGGAAGAAGTTTTTTTAGCCACATTTTGAGGTTTGCAAAGGATTCTGGGTAACAGAACCTGGTGAGAGCTTGACAACTCACCCCATCTTGGATTGTCCTAGGTCTCTAGTTTAAAAAAATGCACAGGTATGGTAGGTTTCCCTAGGTGGCGGCTGAGCTAGAGGCCAAAATACACAGGTAGGCACTTTGCAAAAAACACCTCTGTTTTTTGTAGAGAAATTGATGTGTCCACATTGTGTTTTGAAGCATTTCCTGTCGCGGACACTATGCCTACCCACACAAGTGAGGTACCATTTTTATCGGGAGACTTGGGGGAACGCTGGGTGGAAGGAAATTCATGGCTCCTCTCTGATTCCAGAACTTTCTGTCACCGAAATGTTTGGAAAAAGTGTTTTTTTAGCCGCATTTTGAGGTTTGCAAAGGATTCTGGGTAACAGAACCTGGTGAAAGCTCGACAAGTCACCCCATCTTGGATTCTCCTAGGTCTCTAGTTTTCAAAAATGCACAGGTATGGTAGGTTTCCCTAGGTGGCGGCTGAGCTAGAGGTCAAAATACACAGGTAGGCACTTTGCAAAAAACACCTCTGTTTTCTGTAGAAAAATTGATGTGTCCACGTTGTGTTTTGGAGCATTTCCTGTCGCGGACACTATGACTACCCACACAAGTGAGGTACCATTTTTATCGGGAGACTTGGGGGAATGCTGGGTGGAAGGAAATTCGTGGCTCCTCTCAGATTCCAGAACTTTCTGTCACCGAAATGTGAAGAAAAAGTGTTTTTTTAGCCACATTTTGAGGATTGTAAAGGATTCTGGGTAACAGAACCTAGTGAGAGTTCGACAAGTCACCCCATCTTGGATTCCCCTATGTCTCTAGTTTTAAAATATTCACAGGTTTGGTAGGTTTCCCTAGGTGGTGGCTGAGCTAGAGGCCAGAATCCACAGGTAGGCACTTTGCAAAAAACACCTCTGTTTCCTGTGGAAAAATTGATGTGTCCACATTGTGTTTTGGAGCATTTCCTATCGCGGGTACTATGCCTACCCACACAAGTGAGGTACCATTTTAATCGGGAGAGTTGGGGGAACGATGGGTGGAAGAAAATGTATGGCTCCTCTCAGATTTCAGAACTTTCTGTCACCGAAATGTGAGGAAAAAGAGTGTTTTTAGCCACATTTTGAGGTATACAAAGGATTCTGGGTAACAGAACCTGGTGAGAGTTCGGCAAGTCATCCCATCTTGGATTTCCTTATGTCGCTAGTTTTAAAACATTCACAGGTTTGGTAGGTTTCCCTAGGTGGCGGCTGAGCTAGAGGCCAAAATCCACAGTTAGGCACTTTGCAAAAAACACCTCTGTTTTCTGTAGAGAAATTGATGTGTCCACCTTGTGTTTTGGAGCATTTCCTGTCGCGGACACTATGCCTACCCACACAAGTGGGGTACCATTTTTATCGGGAGACTTGGGGGAACGCTGGGTGGAAGGAAATTCGTGGCTCCTCTCAGATTCCAGAACTTTCTGTCACCGAAATATGAGGAAAAAGTGTTTTTTAGCCACATTTTGAGGTTTGGAAAGGATTCTGGGTAACAGAACCTAGTGAGAGTTAGACAAGTCACCCCATCTTGGATTCCCCTAAGTCTCTAGTTTTAAAACATTCACAGGTTTAGTAGGTTTCCCTAGGTGGTGGCTGAGCTAGAGGCCAAAATCCACAGGTAGGCACTTTGCAAAAAACACCTCTGTTTTCTGTAGAGATATTGATGTGTCCATGTTGTGTTTTGGAGCATTTCCTGTCACGGACACTATGCCTACCCACACAAGTGAGGTACCATTTTTATCGGGAGAGTTGGGGGAACGCTGGGTGGAAGGAAATTCGTGGCTCCTCTCAGATTCCAGAACTTTCTGTCACCGAAATGTGTGGAAAAAGTTTTTTTTTAGCCGCATTTTGAGGTTTGCAAAGGATTCTGGGTAACAGAACCTGGCGAGAGCTCGACAAGTCACCCCATCTTGGATTCTCCTATGTCTCTAGTTTTAAAACATTCACAGGTTTGGTAGGTTTCCCTAGGTGGTGGCTCAGCTAGAGACCAGAATCCACAGGTAGGCACTTTGCAAAAAACACCTCTGTTTCCTGTGGAAAAATTGATGTGTCCACGTTGTGTTTTGGAGCATTTCCTATCGCGGGTACTATGTCTACCCACACAAGTGAGGTACCATTTTAATCGGGAGAGTTGGGGGAACGCTGTGTGGAAGAAAATGTATGGCTCCTCTCAGATTTCAGAACTTTCTGTCACCGAAATGTGAGGAAAAAGAGTTTTTTTAGCCACATTTTGAGGTTTGCAAAGGATTCTGGGTAACAGAACCTGGTGAGAGCTTGACAACTCACCCCATCTTGGATTCTCCTAGGTCTCTAGTTTTCAAAAATGCACAGGTTTGGTGTGTTTCCCTAGGTGTCGGCTGAGCTTTAGGCCAAAATCCACAGGTAGGCACTTTGCAAAAAACACCTCTGTTTTCTGTAGAGAAATTGATGTGTCCACCTTGTGTTTTGGAGCATTTCCTGTCGCGGACACTATGCCTACCCACACAAGTGAGGTACCATTTTTTTTGGGAGACTTGTGGGAACGCTGGGTGGAAGGAAATTCGTGGCTCCTCTCAGATTCCAGAACTTTCTGTCACCGAAATGTGTGGAAAAAGTGTTTTTTTAGTCGCATTTTGAGGTTTGCAAAGGATTCTGGGTAACAGAACCTGGCGAGAGCTCGACAAGTCACCCCATCTTGGATTCTCCTAGGTCTCTAGTTTTAAAAAATGCACAGGTATGGTAGGTTTCCCTAGGTGGCGGCTGAGGTAGAGGCCAAAATCCACAGGTAGGCACTTTGCAAAAAACACCTCTGTTTTCTGTAGAGATATTGATGTGTCCATGTTGTGTTTTGGAGCATTTCCTGTCGCGGACACTATGCCTACCCACACAAGTGAGGTACCATTTTTATCGGGAGAGTTGGGGGAACGCTGGGTGGAAGGAAATTCGTGGCTCCTCTCAGATTCCAGAACTTTCTGTCACCGAAATGTGTGGATAAAGTGTTTTTTAGCCACATTTTGAGGTTTGCAAAGGATTCTGGGTAACAAAACCTGGCGAGAGCTCGACAAGTCACCCCATCTTGGATTCTCCTAGGTCTCTAGTTTTCAAAAATGCACAGGTATGGTAGGTTTCCCTAGGTGGCGGCTGAGCTGGAGGCCAAAATACACAGGTAGGCACTTTGCAAAAAACACCCCTGTTTTCTGTAGAAAAATTGATGTGTCCACGTTGTGTTTTGGAGCATTTCCTGTCGCGGACACTATGCCTACCCACACAAGTGAGGTACCATTTTTATTGGGAGACTTGGGGGAACGCTGGGTGGAAGGAAATTCGTGGCTCCTCTCAGATTCCAGAACTTTCTGTCACCGAAATGTGTGGAAAAAGTGTTTTTTTAGTCGCATTTTGAGGTTTGCAAATGATTCTGGGTAACAGAACCTGGCGAGAGCTCGACAAGTCACCCCATCTTGGATTCTCCTAGGTCTCTAGTTTTCAAAAATGCACACGTATGGTAGGTTTCCCTAGGTGGCGGCTGAGCTAGAGGCCAAAATACACAGGTAGGCACTTTGCAAAAAACACCCCTGTTTTCTGTAGAAAAATTGATGTGTCCATGTTGTGTTTTGGAGCATTTCCTGTCGCGGACACTATGCCTACCCACACAAGTGAGGTACCATTTTTATTGGGAGACTTGGGGGAACGCTGGGTGGAAGGAAATTCGTGGCTCCTCTCAGATTCCAGAACTTTCTGTCACCGAAATGTGTGGAAAAAGTGTTTTTTTAGTCGCATTTTGAGGTTTGCAAAGGATTCTGGGTAACAGAACCTGGCGAGAGCTCGACAAGTCACCCCATCTTGGATTCTCCTAGGTCTCTAGTTTTAAAAAATGCACAGGTATGGTAGGTTTCCCTAGGTGGCGGCTGAGGTAGAGGCCAAAATCCACAGGTAGGCACTTTGCAAAAAACACCTCTGTTTTCTGTAGAGATATTGATGTGTCCATGTTGTGTTTTGGAGCATTTCCTGTCGCGGACACTATGCCTACCCACACAAGTGAGGTACCATTTTTATCGGGAGAGTTGGGGGAACGCTGGGTGGAAGGAAATTCGTGGCTCCTCTCAGATTCCAGAACTTTCTGTCACCGAAATGTGTGGAAAAAGTGTTTTTTAGCCACATTTTGAGGTTTGCAAAGGATTCTGGGTAACAAAACCTGGCGAGAGCTCGACAAGTCACCCCATCTTGGATTCTCCTAGGTCTCTAGTTTTAAAAAATGCACAGGTATGGTAGGTTTCCCTAGGTGGCGGCTGAGCTGGAGGCCAAAATACACAGGTAGGCACTTTGCAAAAAACACCCCTGTTTTCTGTAGAAAAATTGATGTGTCCACGTTGTGTTTTGGAGCATTTCCTGTCGCGGACACTATGCCTACCCACACAAGTGAGGTACCATTTTTATTGGGAGACTTGGGGGAACGCTGGGTGGAAGGAAATTCGTGGCTCCTCTCAGATTCCAGAACTTTCTGTCACCGAAATGTGTGGAAAAAGTGTTTTTTTAGTCGCATTTAGAGATTTGCAAATGATTCTGGGTAACAGAACCTGGCGAGAGCTCGACAAGTCACCCCATCTTGGATTCTCCTAGGTCTCTAGCTTTCAAAAATGCACATGTATGGTAGGTTTCCCTAGGTGGCGGCTGAGCTAGAGGCCAAAATCCACAGGTAGGCACTTTGCAAAAAACACCTCTGTTTTCTGTAGAGATATTGATGTGTCCATGTTGTGTTTTGTAGCATTTCCTGTCGCGGACACTATGCCTACCCACACAAGTGAGGTACCATTTTTATCGGGAGAGTTGGGGGAACGCTTGGTGGAAGGAAATTCGTGGCTCCTCTCAGATTCCAGAACTTTCTGTCACCGAAATGTGTGGAAAAAGTTTTTTTTTAGCCGCATTTTGAGGTTTGCAAAGGTGTTGGAAAATGGGTTATTGATAGGGCAGGTAGGTACCTACACCTAGCAACAAGCCACAAACCTCCACAAAAGTACAGTTAGGTCTCAGTAAATTAATCCCAGCTCTACCCTTGGTAGCTTAGCATCGAGCGTCAAGGCTTAACTTAGGAGACAAAGTGTAAAGCATTCAAATATCACAAAACAGTAATTAAATAAAACACATGAAACAGTTTAAAAATCCAAAACCAATTTATAAAAATAGCTTATATTTTTATCTTTAAAATGACACAAAAACGATTAAAATCGGTTCAGGGGAACCGGAGATATGAATTTTTAAAGTATTATTATTTTCTAGCGCATAGAAACAAAAAGCGCCAATCGGGTCATCTGGTTGCACCAGGACCGGGACAAAGTCAAACTTTCAGGCCGACCGCGATGGAGCCCTGCTCGGATACAGGTCGCGGGAAGCCTCGGTTAAAAAGTTACCTTCTGACTTAGTCTTTATTTTGAAGTTTTTCTTCACCGGGACGAACCTGCCAGTTGGATCCGACCTCCTGGAGCCCTTGTCCGGATACGCGAAGTCGGTTTCCTCGGTGGTGATTTCTACCTTCGGACTTAGTCGTTTTTTCGAGATGAAAATCCTTCGACCGGGGTAAACCTGGATCTTGATCCGACGTCCGTGGAGCCCTTCTCGGATACGATGGCTGGAAGGTCCCGGTCAACTTTTTACGTTCGGACTTAGTCTTTTTTTCGGATGTTTTTCTTGACCGGGACGAACCACGAAGTCAGGCCGGGTCGCGGTTGAGGCAAGCCGGCTAGAATTTCCGCGTCGAGTCGGTCACTTTATGGAGCTTTTTTCTAAAATTTCTCCAATCTTTTCCAAACTTCTGGGGCTTCACCCAGATGTTCTTTTAAGGTTCTTTTGGGGTCCACAGCTCACCCCAAGGGTCCAGAAGTTCTGTGATGGTCCTTGGGAAGTGCGGACTTCAACTCCCAGAGTGCACCTGGCGCAAACTCCTTTTTGGCCACTGGGCAGTGGTCAGCTGGTCACTTTTTCAGGAGTTGGTGCAGGGGACTCTGGTTAGCAATTTTTCACCTGTAGCAAACAGGGAGTCCCTCCTTGAACCAGTGGAAGCCAGGCAAAGTCCTTCTTGTGGTGAAGCCCAAGTGTGCAGCTGGTGCAGTCTTTCTGAGTGCAGGGTCCAGGTGCAGGCCAGGGGTCCAGCAGGGCAGTCCTTCTTCTTCTTGTAGTTCTTTCTTCTTGAAATTTGGTGGGGATCTGAGGCGTGGGTGCAGGTCTGCCAGTTTTATCCTTGCTCCTGGGTGAAAAGCAGGGGGGCCCTGGTCCTCCAATCAGGGACAGGGTCGTCCCCCTGTGATGACCACTTCCTGGGAAGTGTGGCAAAAATCCATCCCAGAAGGCAACAGTCTCTAAAAATCCAAAATGGATGAATCTGATTTTTAGAGGAGAGATCTGGCTGAGCCCACCCACTGGTGTGGCTAAAATCATAAACACACCCCTCTCCTGCCCTCTCCTAATCTAATCAAGGGGGCACCTAGCTGTCTGGGGTTGCAGGATGTGGGGGTGTTGCTGGGTGCTCCAGATGTCCTTCTCTGCCTTTGAAGACCAGTTTGGCAGCCCTCCCCCTTCCTGCTTCCCCATCTGCTGAGGGGAGATTCTCTCCCCCAAGCACATTCCTTTGTGTAAAGCCAGGCCACTTCACACCTCATAAAAGTGGCCTGGCAGAAGCTGCTGCAGGCTGGCCAATCAGAGCACAGCAGCAAAAACAATGCAGAGCTGAAATTGGCAACTTTTTAGGTAAAGTCTAAACTTTTTACCTGCACTAGTTATATTAAATCCAACAACTGGAAGTTGTGGGATTTATTATAACAATCAATTTGATACCAAATTCTTGGTATGTAACATTTAAGGAGACTTTAAAATTTAAAATAAAGTCTGCCCATTCTAGCCTATGAAGGCCATTTACTTCAATGAGGGAAAAACGAATTTGGCTGTTTTTACCTCACCAGGGCTTATAAATCTATTTTTATAAAGTCCCTGCTTATAGTTACATGGCACCCAGCCCTAGGGGCACATAGGGCATACCTTAGGGGTGACTTATATGTAAAAATAAGGTAGTTTAAAACTTTGGAAGTACCTTTAATTCCAAAGTCGAATTTGCATATAACTTTAATTTAAAAGCAGCCAGCAAGGCAGGCTGGCTTTTAAAATGACACTGGGCACCTCAGCAATGCACCTAGGTGTGCACCACCTATGCTGTGGTCCCTAAACCTACATGCCCTACCATATACTAGGGACTTATAGGTAGGTTAACTTAGCCAATTATAATTAGCCTAATTTGCATATCCATTTTACACAGAGCACTGGCCCTGGGACTGGTAAGCAGTACCCAGGGCACAGCCAAGAGTCAGTAACCACCAGTACCTATCCAGAAAGAGTGGGGGTGATCAGGCAAAAAAAAGGACTTTCCTACAAAAGGATTCTGGGTAACAGAACCTGGCGAGAGCTCGACAAGTCACCCCATCTTGGATTCTCCTATGTCTCTAGTTTTAAAACATTCACAGGTTTGGTAGGTTTCCCTAGGTGGTGGCTGAGCTAGAGGCCAGAATCCACAGGTAGGCACTTTGCAAAAAACACCTCTGTTTCCTGTGGAAAAATTGATGTGTCCACGTTGTGTTTTGGAGCATTTCCTATCGCGGGTACTATGCCTACCCACACAAGTGAGGTACCATTTTAATCGGGAGAGTTGGGGGAACGCTGGGTGGAAGAAAATGTATGGCTCCTCTCAGATTTCAGAACTTTCTGTCACCGAAATGTGAGGAAAAAGAGTTTTTTTAGCCACATTTTGAGGTTTGCAAAGGATTCTGGGTAACAGAACCTGGTGAGAGCGTGACAACTCACCCCATCTTGGATTCTCCTAGGTCTCTAGTTTTTAAAAATGCACAGGTTTGGTGGGTTTCCCTAGGTGGCGGCTGAGCTAGAGGCCAAAATCCACAGGTAGGCACTTTGCAAAAAACACCTCTGTTTTCTGTAGAGAAATTGATGTGTCCACCTTGTGTTTTGGAGCATTTCCTGTCGCGGACACTATGCCTACCCACACAAGTGAGGTACCATTTTTATCGGGAGACTTGGGGGAACGCTGGGTGGAAGGAAATTCGTGGCTCCTCTCAGATTCCAAAACTTTCTGTCACCGAAATATGAGGAAAAAGTGTTTTTTAGCCACATTTTGAGGTTTGGAAAGGATTCTGGGTAACAGAACCTAGTGAGAGCTAGACAAGTCACCCCATCTTGGATTCCCCTATGTCTCTAGTTTTAAAACATTCACAGGTTTGGTAGGTTTCCCTAGGTGGTGGCTGAGCTAGAGGCCAAAATCCACAGGTAGGCACTTTGCAAAAAACACCTCTGTTTTCTGTAGAGAAATTGATGTGTCCACCTTGTGTTTTGGGGCATTTCCTGTTACGGGCACTATGCCTACCCGCACAAGTGAGGTACCATTTTTATCGGGAGAGTTGGGTGAACGCTGGGTGGAAGGAAATTCGTGGCTCCTCTCAGATTCCAGAACTTTCTGTCACCGAAATGTGTGGAAAAAGTGTTTTTTAGCCACATTTTGAGGTTTGCAAAGGATTCTGGGTAACAGAACCTGGCGAGAGCTCGACAAGTCACCCCATCTTGGATTCTCCTAGGTCTCTAGTTTTCAAAAATGCACAGGTATGGTAGGTTTCCCTAGGTGGCGGCTGAGCTGGAGGCCAAAATACACAGGTAGGCACTTTGCAAAAAACACCCCTGTTTTCTGTAGAAAAATTGATGTGTCCACGTTGTGTTTTGGAGCATTTCCTGTCGCGGACACTATGCCTACCCACACAAGTGAGGTACCATTTTTATCGGGAGACTTGGGGAAACGCTGGGTGGAAGGAAATTCGTGGCTCCTCTCAGATTCCAGAACTTTCTGTCACCGAAATGTGTGGAAAAAGTGTTTTTTTAGCCGCATTTTGAGGTTTGCAAAGGATTCTGGGTAACAGAACCTGGTGAGAGCTCGACAAGTCACCCCATCTTGGATTCTCCTATGTCTCTAGTTTTAAAACATTCACAGGTTTGGTAGGTTTCCCTAGGTGGTGGCTGAGCTAGAGGCCAGAATCCACAGGTAGGCACTTTGCAAAAAACACCTCTGTTTCCTGAGGAAAAATTGATGTGTCCACGTTGTGTTTTGGAGCATTTCCTATCGCGGGTACTATGCCTACCCACACAAGTGAGGTACCATTTTAATCGGGAGAGTTGGGGGAACGCTGGGTGGAAGAAAATGTATGGCTCCTCTCAGATTTCAGAACTTTCTGTCACCGAAATGTGAGGAAAAGGAGTTTTTTTAGCCACATTTTGAGGTTTGCAAAGGATTCTGGGTAACAGAACCTGGTGAGAGCTTGACAACTCACCCCATCTTGGATTCTCCTAGGTCTCTAGTTTTAAAAAATGCACAGGTTTGGTGGGTTTCCCTAGGTGGCGGCTGAGCTAGAGGCCAAAATCCACAGGTAGGCACTTTGCAAAAAACACCTCTGTTTTCTGTAGAGAAATTGATGTGTCCACCTTGTGTTTTGGAGCATTTCCTGTCGCGGACACTATGCCTACCCACACAAGTGAGTTACCATTTTTATCGGGAGACTTGGGGGAACGCTGGGTGGAAGGAAATTCGTGGCTCCTCTCAGATTCCAGAACTTTCTGTCACCGAAATATGAGGAAAAAGTGTTTTTTAGCCACATTTTGAGGTTTGGAAAGGATTCTGGGTAACAGAACCTAGTGAGAGCTAGACAAGTCACCCCATCTTGGATTCCCCTATGTCTCTAGTTTTAAAACATTCACAGGTTTGGTAGGTTTCCCTAGGTGGTGGCTGAGCTAGAAGCCAAAATCCACAGGTATGCACTTTGCAAAAAACACCTCTATTTCTGTGAAAAAATGTGATGTGTCCACGTTGTGTTTTGGGGCATTTCCTGTTACGGGCACTATGCCTACCCACACAAGTGAGGTACCATTTTTATCGGGAGAGTTGGGTGAACGCTGGGTGGAAGGAAATTCGTGGCTCCTCTCAGATTCCAGAACTTTCTGTCACCGAAATGTGTGGAAAAAGTGTTTTTTATCCACATTTTGAGGTTTGCAAAGGATTCTGGGTAACAGAACCTGGCGAGAGCTCGACAAGTCACCCCATCTTGGATTCTCCTAGGTCTCTAGTTTTCAAAAATGCACAGGTATGGTAGGTTTCCCTAGGTGGCGGCTGAGCTGGAGGCCAAAATACACAGGTAGGCACTTTGCAAAAAACACCCCTGTTTTCTGTAAAAAAATTGATGTGTCCACGTTGTGTTTTGGAGCATTTCCTGTCACGGACACTATGCCTACCCACACAAGTGAGGTACCATTTTTATCGGGAGACTTGGGGGAACGCTGGGTGGAAGGAAATTCGTGGCTCCTCTCAGATTCCAGAACTTTCTGTCACCGAAATGTGTGGAAAAAGTGTTTTTTTAGCCGCATTTTGAGGTTTGCAAAGGATTCTGGGTAACAGAACCTGGCGAGAGCTCGACAAGTCACCCCCTCTTGGATTCTCCTAGGTCTCTAGTTTTCAAAAATGCACAGGTATGGTAGGTTTCCCTAGGTGGCGGCTGAGCTAGAGTCCAAAATCCACAGGTAGGCAATTTGCAAAAAACACCTCTATTTTCTGTAGAGATATTGATGTGTCCACGTTGTGTTTTGGAGCATTTCCTGTCGCGGACACTATGCCTACCCACACAAGTGAGGTACCATTTTTATCGGGAGAGTTGGGGGAACGCTGGGTGGAAGGAAATTCGTGGCTCCTCTCAGATTCCAGAACTTTCTGTCACCGAAATATGAGGAAAAAGTGTTTTTTAGCCACATTTTGAGGTTTGGAAAGGATTCTGGGTAACAGAACCTAGTGAGAGCTAGACAAGTCACCCCATCTTGGATTCCCCTATGTCTCTAGTTTTAAAACATTCACAGGTTTGGTAGGTTTCCCTAGGTGGTGGCTGAGCTAGAGGCCAAAATCCACAGGTAGGCACTTTGCAAAAAACTCCTCTGTTTTCTGTAGAGAAATTGATGTGTCCACCTTGTGTTTTGGGGCATTTCCTGTTACGGGCACTATGCCTACCCGCACAAGTGAGGTACCATTTTTATCGGGAGAGTTGGGTGAACGCTGGGTGGAAGGAAATTCGTGGCTCCTCTCAGATTCCAGAACTTTCTGTCACCGAAATGTGTGGAAAAAGTGTTTTTTAGCCACATTTTGAGGTTTGCAAAGGATTCTGGGTAACAGAACCTGGCGAGAGCTCGACAAGTCACCCCATCTTGGATTCTCCTAGGTCTCTAGTTTTCAAAAATGCACAGGTATGGTAGGTTTCCCTAGGTGGCGGCTGAGCTGGAGGCCAAAATACACAGGTAGGCACTTTGCAAAAAACACCCCTGTTTTCTGTAGAAAAATTGATGTGTCCACGTTGTGTTTTGGAGCATTTCCTGTCGCGGACACTATGCCTACCCACACAAGTGAGGTACCATTTTTATCAGGAGACTTGGGGAAACGCTGGGTGGAAGGAAATTCGTGGCTCCTCTCAGATTCCAGAACTTTCTGTCACCGAAATGTGTGGAAAAAGTGTTTTTTTAGCCGCATTTTGAGGTTTGCAAAGGATTCTGGGTAACAGAACCTGGTGAGAGCTCGACAAGTCACCCCATCTTGGATTCTCCTATGTCTCTAGTTTTAAAACATTCACAGGTTTGGTAGGTTTCCCTAGGTGGTGGCTGAGCTAGAGGCCAGAATCCACAGGTAGGCACTTTGCAAAAAACACCTCTGTTTCCTGTGGAAAAATTGATGTGTCCACGTTGTGTTTTGGAGCATTTCCTGTCGCGGACACTATGCCTACCCACACAAGTGAGGTACCATTTGTATCGGGAGACTTGGGGGAACGCTGGGTGGAAGGAAATTCGTGGCTCCTCTCAGATTCCAGAACTTTCTGTCACCGAAATATGAGGAAAAAGTGTTTTTTAGCCACATTTTGAGGTTTGGAAAGGATTCTGGGTAACAGAACCTAGTGAGAGCTAGACAAGTCACCCCATCTTGGATTCCCCTATGTCTCTAGTTTTAAAACATTCACAGGTTTGGTAGGTTTCCCTAGGTGGTGGCTGAGCTAGAAGCCAAAATCCACAGGTATGCACTTTGCAAAAAACACCTCTATTTCTGTGGAAAAATGTGATGTGTCCACGTTGTGTTTTGGGGCATTTCCTGTTACGGGCACTATGCCTACCCACACAAGTGAGGTACCATTTTTATCGGGAGAGTTGGGTGAACGCTGGGTGGAAGGAAATTCGTGGCTCCTCTCAGATTCCAGAACTTTCTGTCACCGAAATGTGTGGAAAAAGTGTTTTTTAGCCACATTTTGAGGTTTGCAAAGGATTCTGGGTAACAGAACCTGGCGAGAGCTCGACAAGTCACCCCATCTTGGATTCTCCTAGGTCTCTAGTTTTCAAAAATGCACAGGTATGGTAGGTTTCCCTAGGTGGCGGCTGAGCTGGAGGCTAAAATACACAGGTAGGCACTTTGCAAAAAACACCCCTGTTTTCTGTAGAAAAATTGATGTGTCCACGTTGTGTTTTGGAGCATTTCCTGTCGCGGACACTATGCCTACCCACACAAGTGAGGTACCATTTTTATCGGGAGACTTGGGCGAACGCTGGGTGGAAGGAAATTCGTGGCTCCTCTCAGATTCCAGAACTTTCTGTCACCGAAATGTGTGGAAAAAGTGTTTTTTTAGCCGCATTTTGAGGTTTGCAAAGGATTCTGGGTAACAGAACCTGGCGAGAGCTCGACAAGTCACGCCCTCTTGGATTCTCCTAGGTCTCTAGTTTTCAAAAATGCACAGGTATGGTAGGTTTCCCTAGGTGGCGGCTGAGCTAGAGGCCAAAATCCACAGGTAGGCAATTTGCAAAAAACACCTCTATTTTCTGTAGAGATATTGATGTGTCCACGTTGTGTTTTGGAGCATTTCCTGTCGCGGACACTATGCCTACCCACACAAGTGAGGTACCATTTTTATCGGGAGAGTTGGGGGAACGCTGGGTGGAAGGAAATTCGTGGCTCCTCTCAGATTCCAGAACTTACTGTCACCGAAATGTGTGGAAAAAGTTTTTTTTTAGCCGCATTTTGAGGTTTGCAAAGGATTCTGGGTAACAGAACCTGGCGAGAGCTCGACAAGTCACCCCATCTTGGATTCTCCTATGTCTCTAGTTTTAAAACATTCACAGGTTTGGTAGGTTTCCCTAGGTGGTGGCTGAGCTAGAGGCCCGAATCCACAGGTAGGCACTTTGCAAAAAACACCTCTGTTTCCTGTGGAAATATTGATGTGTCCACGTTGTGTTTTGGAGCATTTCCTATCGCGGGTACTATGCCTACCCACACAAGTGAGGTACCATTTTAATCGGGAGAGTTGGGGGAACGCTGGGTGGAAGAAAATGTATGGCTCCTCTCAGATTTCAGAACTTTCTGTCACCGAAATGTGAGGAAAAAGAGTTTTTTTAGCCACATTTTGAGGTTTGCAAAGGATTCTGGGCAACAGAACCTGGTGAGAGCTTGACAACTCACCCCATCTTGGATTCTCCTAGGTCTCTAGTTTTCAAAAATGCACAGGTTTGGTGGGTTTCCCTAGGTGGCGGCTGAGCTAGAGGCCAAAATACACAGGTAGGCACTTTGCAAAAAACACCTCTGTTTTCTGTAGAGAAATTGATGTGTCCACCTTGTGTTTTGGAGCATTTCCTGTCGCGGACACTATGCCTACCCACACAAGTGAGGTACCATTTTTATCGGGAGACTTGGGGGAACGCTGGGTGGAAGGAAATTCGTGGCTCCTCTCAGATTCCAGAACTTTCTTTCACCGAAATATGAGGAAAAAGTGTTTTTTAGCCACATTTTGAGGTTTGGAAAGGATTCTGGGTAACAGAACCTAGTGAGAGTTAGACAATTCACCCCATCTTGGATTCCCCTATGTCTCTAGTTTTAAAACATTCACAGGTTTGGTAGGTTTCCCTAGGTGGTGGCTGAACTAGAGGCCAAAATCCACAGGTAGGCACTTTGCAAAAAACACCTGTTTTCTGTGGAAAAATGTGATGTGTCCACGTTGTGTTTTGGGGCATTTCCTGTTGCGGGCACTATGCCTACCCACACAAGTGAGGTACCATTTTTATCGGGAGAGTTGGGTGAACGCTGGATGGAAGGAAATTCGTGGCTCCTCTCAGATTCCAGAACTTTCTGTCACCGAAATGTGTGGAAAAAGTGTTTTTTAGCCACATTTTGAGGTTTGCAAAGGATTCTGGGTAACAGAACCTGGCGAGAGCTCGACAAGTCACCCCATCTTGGATTCTCCTAGGTCTCTAGTTTTCAAAAATGCACAGGTATGGTAGGTTTCCCTAGGTGGCGGCTGAGCTGGAGGCCAAAATACACAGGTAGGCATTTTGCAAAAACACCCCTGTTTTCTGTAGAAAAATTGATGTGTCCACGTTGTGTTTTGGAGCATTTCCTGTCGCGGACACTATGCCTACCCACACAAGTGAGGTACCATTTTTATCGGGAGACTTGGGGGAACGCTGGGTGGGAGGAAATTCGTGGCTCCTCTCAGATTCCAGAACTTTCTGTCACCGAAATGTGTGGAAAAAGTGTTTTTTTAGCTGCATTTTGAGGTTTGCAAAGGATTCTGGGTAACAGAACCTGGCGAGAGGTCGACAAGTCACCCCATCTTGGATTCTCCTAGGTCTCTAGTTTTAAAAAATGCACAGGTATGGTAGGTTTCCCTAGGTGGCGGCTGAGCTAGAGTCCAAAATCCACAGGTAGGCACTTTGCAAAAAACACCTCTGTTTTCTGTAGAGAAATTGATGTGTCCACGTTGTGTTTTGGAGCATTTCCTGTCGCGGACACTATGCCTACCCACACTAGTGAGGTACCATTTTTATCGGGAGAGTTGGTGGAACGCTGGGTGGAAGGAAATTCGTGTCTCCTCTCAGATTCCAGAACTTTCTGTCACCGAAATGTGTGGAAAAAGTGTTTTTTTAGCCACATTTTGAGGTTTGCAAAGGATTCTGGGTAACAGAACCTGGCGAGAGCTCGACAAGTCACCCCATCTTGGATTCTACTAGGTCTCTAGTTTTCAAAAATGCACAGGTATGGTAGGTTTCCCTAGGTGGCGGTTGAGCTAGAGGCCAAAATCCACAGGTAGGCACTTTGCAAAAAACACCTCTGTTTTCTGTAGAGATATTGATGTGTCCACGTTGTGTTTTGGAGCATTTCCTGTCGCGGACACTATGCCTACCCACACAAGTGAGGTACCATTTTTATCGGGAGAGTTGGGGGAACGCTGGGTGGAAGGAAATTCGTGGCTCCTCTCAGATTCCAGAACTTTCTGTCACCGAAATGTGTGGAAAAAGTATTTTTTAGCCGCATTTTGAGGTTTGCAAAGGATTCTGGGTAACAGAACCTGGCGAGAGCTCGACAAGTCACCCCATCTTGGATTCTCCTATGTCTCTAGTTTTAAAACATTCACAGGTTTGGTAGGTTTCCCTAGGTGGTGGCTGAGCTAGAGGCCAGAATCCACAGGTAGGCACTTTGCAAAAAACACCTCTGTTTCCTGTGGAAAAATTGATGTGTCCACGTTGTGTTTTGGAGCATTTCCTATCGCGGGTACTATGCCTACCCACACAAGTGAGGTACCATTTTAATCGGGAGAATTGGGGGAACGCTGGGTGGAAGAAAATGTATGGCTCCTCTCAGATTTCAGAACTTTCTGTCACCGAAATGTGAGGAAAAAGAGTTTTTTTAGCCACATTTTGAGGTTTGCAAAGGATTCTGGGTAACAGAACCTGGTGAGAGCTTGACAACTCACCCCATCTTGGATTCTCCTAGGTCTCTAGTTGTCAAAAATGCACAGGTTTGATGGGTTTCCCTAGGTGGCGGCTGAGCTAGAGGCCAAAATCCACAGGTAGGCACTTTGCAAAAAACACCTCTCTTTTCTGTAGAGAAATTGATGTGTCCACCTTGTGTTTTGGAGCATTTCCTGTCGCGGACACTATGCCTACCCACACAAGTGAGGTACCATTTTTATCGGGAGACTTGGGGGAACGCTGGGTGGAAGGAAATTCGTGGCTCCTCTCAGATTCCAGAACTTTCTTTCACCGAAATATGAGGAAAAAGTGTTTTTTAGCCACATTTTGAGGTTTGGAAAGGATTCTGGGTAACAGAACCTAGTGAGAGTTAGACAAGTCACCCCATCTTGGATTCCCCTATGTCTCTAGTTTTAAAACATTCAAAGGTTTGGTAGGCTTCCCTAGGTGGTGGCTGAGCTAGAGGCCAAAATCCACAGGTAGGCACTTTGCAAAAAACACCCCTGTTTTCTGTAGAAAAATTGATGTGTCCACGTTGTGTTTTGGAGCATTTCCTGTCGCGGACACTATGCCTACCCACACAAGTGAGGTACCATTTTTATCGGGAGAGTTGGGGGAACGCTGGGTGGAAGGAAATTCGTGGCTCCTCTCAGATTCCAGAACTTTCTGTCACCGAAATGTGAGGAAGAAGTTTTTTTAGCCACATTTTGAGGTTTGCAAAGGATTCTGGGTAACAGAACCTGGTGAGAGCTTGACAACTCACCCCATCTTGGATTCTCCTAGGTCTCTAGTTTTAAAAAATGCACAGGTTTGGTGGGTTTCCCTAGGTGGCGGCTGAGCTAGAGGCCAAAATACACAGGTAGGCACTTTGCAAAAAACACCTCTGTTTTCTGTAGAGAAATTGATGTGTCCACCTTGTGTTTTGGAGCATTTCCTGTCGCGGACACTATGCCTACCCACACAATTGAGGTACCATTTTTATCGGGAGACTTGGGGGAACGCTGGGTGGAAGAAAATTCGTGGCTCCTCTCAGATTCCAGAACTTTCTTTCACCGAAATATGAGGAAAAAGTGTTTTTTAGCCACATTTTGAGGTTTGGAAAGGATTCTGGGTAACAGAACCTAGTGAGAGTTAGACAATTCACCCCATCTTGGATTCCCCTATGTCTCTAGTTTTAAAACATTCACAGGTTTGGTAGGTTTCCCTAGGTGGTGGCTGAACTAGAGGCCAAAATCCACAGGTAGGCACTTTGCAAAAAACACCTGTTTTCTGTGGAAAAATGTGATGTGTCCACGTTGTGTTTTGGGGCATTTCCTGTTGCGGGCACTATGCCTACCCACACAAGTGAGGTACCATTTTTATCGGGAGAGTTGGGTGAACGCTGGATGGAAGGAAATTCGTGGCTCCTCTCAGATTCCAGAACTTTCTGTCACTGAAATGTGTGGAAAAAGTGTTTTTTAGCCACATTTTGAGGTTTACAAAGGATTCTGGGTAACAGAACCTGGCGAGAGCTCGACAAGTCACCCCATCTTGGATTCTCCTAGGTTTCTAGTTTTCAAAAATGCACAGGTATGGTAGGTTTCCCTAGGTGGCGGCTGAGCTGGAGGCCAAAATACACAGGTAGGCACTTTGCAAAAAACACCCCTGTTTTCTGTAGAAAAATTGATGTGTCCACGTTGTGTTTTGGAGCATTTCCTGTCGCGGACACTATGCCTACCCACACAAGTGAGGTACCATTTTTATCGGGAGACTTGGGGGAACGCTGGGTGGAATGAAATTTGTGGCTCCTCTCAGA
Source organism: Pleurodeles waltl (assembly GCF_031143425.1). NCBI lineage: Eukaryota > Metazoa > Chordata > Amphibia > Caudata > Salamandridae > Pleurodeles > Pleurodeles waltl. Next base: position 720,606,611 of record NC_090443.1, read on the forward strand.
TTCCAGAACTTTCTGTCACCGAAATGTGTAGAAAAAGTGTTTTTTTAGCCGCATTTTGAGGATTGCAAAGGATTCTGGGTAACAGAACCTGGCGAGAGCTCGACAAGTCACCCCATCTTGGATTCTCCTAGGTCTCTAGTTTTCAAAAATGCACAGGTATGGTAGGTTTCCCTAGGTGGCGGCTGAGCTAGAGGCCAAAATCCACAGGTAGGCACTTTGCAAAAAACACCTCTGTTTTCTGTAGAGATATTGATGTGTCCACGGTGTGTTTTGGAGCATTTCCTGTCGCGGACACTATGCCTACCCACACAAGTGAGGTACCATTTTTATCGGGAGACTTGGGGGAACGCTGGGTGGAAGGAAATTCGTGGCTCCTCTCAGATTCCAGAACTTTCTGTCACCGAAATGTGTGGAAAAAGTGTTTTTTTAGCTGCATTTTGAGGTTTGCAAAGGATTCTGGGTAACAGAACCTGGCGAGAGCTCGACAAGTCACCCCATCTTGGATTCTCCTAGGTCTCTAGTTTTAAAAAATGCACAGGTATGGTAGGTTTCCCTAGGTGGCGGCTGAGCTAGAGGCCAAAATCCACAGGTAGGCACTTTGCAAAAAACACCTCTGTTTTCTGTAGAGAAATTGATGTGTCCACGTTGTGTTTTGGAGCATTTCCTGTCGCGGACACTAAGCCTACCCACACAAGTGAGGTACCATTTTTATCGGGAGAGTTGGTGGAACGCTGGGTGGAAGGAAATTCGTGGCTCCTCTCAGATTCCAGAACTTTCTGTCACCGAAATGTGTGGAAAAAGTGTTTTTTTAGCCACATTTTGAGGTTTGCAAAGGATTCTGGGTAACAGAACCTGGCGAGAGCTCGACAAGTCACCCCATCTTGGATTCTCCTAGGTCTCTAGTTTTCAAAAATGCACAGGTATGGTAGGTTTCCCTAGGTGGCGGCTGAGCTAGAGGCCGAAATCCACAGGTAGGCACTTTGCAAAAAACACCTCTGTTTTCTGTAGAGATATTGATATGTCCACGTTGTGTTTTGGAGCATTTCCTGTTGCGGACACTATGCCTACCCACACAAGTGAGGTACCATTTTTATCGGGAGAGTTGGGTGAACGCTGGGTGGAAGGAAATTCGTGGCTCCTCTCAGATTCCAGAACTTTCTACACCGAAATGTGTGGAAAAAGTGTTTTTCAGCCACATTTTGAGGTTTGCAAAGGATTCTGGGTAACAGAACCTGGCGAGAGCTCGACAAGTCACCCCATCTTGGATTCTCCTAGGTCTCTAGTTTTCAAAAATGCACAGGTATGGTAGGTTTCCCTAGGTGGCGGCTGAGCTGGAGGCCAAAATACACAGGTAGGCACTTTGCAAAAAACACCCCTGTTATCTGTAGAAAAATTGATGTGTCCACGTTGTGTTTTGGAGCATTTCCTGTCGCGGACACTATGCCTACCCACACAAGTGAGGTACCATTTTTATCGGGAGACTTGGGGGAACACTGGGTGGAAGGAAATTTGTGGCTCCTCTCAGATTCCAGAACTTTCTGTCACCGAAATGTGTGGAAAAAGTGTTTTTTTAGCCGCATTTTGAGGTTTGCAAAGGATTCTGGGTAACAGAACCTGGCGAGAGCTCGACAAGTCACCCCATCTTGGATTCTCCTAGGTCTCTAGTTTTAAAAAATGCACAGGTATGGTAGGTTTCCCTAGGTGGCGGCTGAGCTAGAGGCCAAAATCCACAGGTAGGCACTTTGCAAAAAACACCTCTGTTTTGTGTAGAGAAATTGATGTGTCCACGTTGTGTTTTGGAGCATTTCCTGTCGCGGACACTATGCCTACCCACACAAGTGAGGTACCATTTTTATCGGGAGAGTTGGGGGAACGCTGGGTGGAAGGAAATTCGTGGCTCCTCTCAGATTCCAGAACTTTCTGTCACCGAAATGTGAGGAAGAAGTTTTTTTAGCCACATTTTGAGGTTTGCAAAGGATTCTGGGTAACAGAACCTGGTGAGAGCTTGACAACTCACCCCATCTTGTATTGTCCTAGGTCTCTAGTTTTAAAAAATGCACAGGTATGGTAGGTTTCCCTAGGTGGCGGCTGAGCTAGAGGCCTAAATACACAGGTAGGCACTTTGCAAAAAACACCTCTGTTTTTTGTAGAGAAATTGATGTGTCCACGTTGTGTTTTGGAGCATTTCGTGTCGCGGACACTATGCCTACCCACACAAGTGAGGTACCATTTTTATCGGGAGAGTTGGGGGGAACGCTGGGTGGAAGGAAATTCGTGGCTCCTCTCAGATTCCAGAACTTTCTGTCACCGAAATGTGTGGAAAAAGTTTTTTTTTAGCCGCATTTTGAGGTTTGCAAAGGATTCTGGGTAACAGAACCTGACGAGAGCTCGACAAGTCACCCCATCTTGGATTCTCCTATGTCTCTATTTTTAAAACATTCACAGGTTTGGTAGGTTTCCCTAGGTGGTGGCTGAGCTAGAGGCCAGAATCCACAGGTAGGCACTTTGCAAAAAACACCTCTGTTTCCTGTGGAAAAATTGATGTGTCCACGTTGTGTTTTGGAGCATTTCCTATCGCGGGTACTATGCCTACCCACACAAGTGAGGTACCATTTTAATCGGGAGAGTTGGGGGAACGCTGGGGGGAAGAAAATGTATGGCTCCTCTCAGATTCCAGAACTTTCTGTCACCGAAATATGAGGAAAAAGAGTTTTTTTAGCCACATTTTGAGGTTTGCAAAGGATTCTGGGTAACAGAACCTGGTGAGAGCTTGACAACTCACCCCATCTTGGATTCTCCTAGGTCTCTAGTTTTAAAAAATGCACAGGTTTGGTGGGTTTCCCTAGGTGGCGGCTGAGCTAGAGGCCAAAATCCACAGGTAGGCACTTTGCAAAAAACACCTCTGTTTTCTATAGAGAAATTGATGTGTCCACCTTGTGTTTTGGAGCATTTCCTGTCGCAGACACTATGCCTACCCACACAAGTGAGGTACCATTTTTATCGGGAGACTTGGGGGAATGCTGGGTGGAAGGAAATTCGTGGCTCCTCTCAGATTTCAGAACTTTCTGTCACCGAAATGGGAGGAAAAAGTGTTTTTTAGCCACATTTCGAGGTTTGGAAAGATTCTGGGTAACAGAACCTAGTGAGAGTTAGACAAGTCACCCTATCTTGGATTCCCCTATGTCTCTAGTTTTAAAACATTCACAGGTTTGGTAGGTTTCCCTAGGTGGTGGCTGAGCTAGAGGCCAAAATCCACAGGTAGGCACTTTGCAAAAAACACCTCTGTTTTCTGTGGAAAAATGTGATGTGTCCACGTTGTGTTTTGGGGCATTTCCTGTTGCGGGCACTATGCCTACCCACACAAGTGAGGTACCATTTTTATCGGGAGAGTTGGGTGAACGCTGCGTGGAAGGAAATTCGTGGCTCCTCTCAGATTCCAGAACTTTCTGTCACCGAAATGTGTGGAAAAAGTGTTTTTTAGCCGCATTTTGAGGTTTGCAAAGGATTCTGGGTAACAGAACCTGACGAGAGCTCGACAACTCACCCCATCTTGGATTCTCCTAGGTCTCTAGTTTTAAAAAATGCACAGGTATGGTAGGTTTCCCTAGGTGGCGGCTGAGCTAGAGGCCAAAATACACAGGTTGGCACTTTGCAAAAAACACCTCTGTTTTTTGTAGAGAAATTGATGTGTCCACGTTGTGTTTTGGAGCATTTCCTGTCGCGGACACTATGCCTACCCACACAAGTGAGGTACCATTTTTATCGGGAGACTTGGGGTAACGCTGGGTGGAAGGAAATTCGTGGCTCCTCTCAGATTCCAGAACTTTCTGTCACCGAAATGTGTGGAAAAAGTGTTGTTTTAGCCACATTTTGAGGTTTGCAAAGGATTCTGGGTAACAGAACCTGGCGAGAGCTCGACAAGTCACCCCATCTTGGATTATCCTAGGTCTCTAGTTTTAAAAAATGCACAGGTATGGTAGGTTTCCCTAGGTGGCAGCTGAGCTAGAGGCCAAAATACACAGGTAGGCACTTTCCAAAAAACACCTCTGTTTTCTGTAGAAAAATTGGTGTGCCCACGTTGTGTTTTGGAGAATTTCCTGTCGCGGACACTATGCCTACCCACACAAGTGAGGTACCATTTTTATCGGGAGAGTTGGTGGAACGCTGGGTGGAAGGAAATTCGTGGCTCCTCTCAGATTCCAGAACTTTCTGTCACCGAAATGTGTGGAAAAAGTGTTTTTTTAGCCACATTTTGAGGTTTGCAATGGATTCTGGGTAACAGAACCTGGCGAGAGCTCGACAAGTCACCCCATCTTGGATTCTCCTATGTCTCTAGTTCTAAAACATTCACAGGTTTGGTAGGTTTCCCTAGGTGGTGGCTGAGCTAGAGGCCAGAATCCACAGGTAGGCACTTTGCAAAAAACACCTCTGTTTCCTGTGGAAAAATTGATGTGTCCACGTTGTGTTTTGGAGCATTTCCTATCGCGGGTACTATGCCTACCCACACAAGTGAGGTACCATTTTAATCGGGAGAATTGGGGGAACGCTGGGTGGAAGAAAATGTATGGCTCCTCTCAGATTTCAGAACTTTCTGTCACCGAAATGTGAGGAAAAAGAGTTTTTTTAGCCACATTTTGAGGTTTGCAAAGGATTCTGGGTAACAGAACCTGGCTAGAGCTCGACAAGTCACCCCATCTTGGATTCTCCTAGGTCTCTAGTTTAAAAAAATGCACAGGTATGGTAGGTTTCCCTAGGTGGCGGCTGAGCTGGAGGCTCTTTGCAAAAAACACCCCTGTTTTCTGTAGAAAAATGGATGTGTCCACGTTGTGTTTTGGAGCATTTCCTGTCGCGGACACTATGCCTACCCACACAAGTGACGTACCATTTTTATCGGGAGACTTGGGGTAACGCTGGGTGGAAGGAAATTCGTGGCTCCTCTCAGATTCCAGAACTTTCTGTCACCGAAATGTGTGGAAAAAGTGTTTTTTAGCCACATTTTGAGGTTTGCAAAGGATTCTGGGTAACAGAACCTAGTGAGAGTTCGACAAGTCACCCCATCTTGGATTCCCCTATGTCTCTTGTTTTAAAACATTCAGAGGTTTGGTAGGTTTCCCTAGGTGGCGGCTGAGCTGGAGGCCAAAATCCACAGGTAGGCACTTTGCAAAAAACACCTCTGTTTTCTGTAGAGATATTGATGTGTCCACGGTGTGTTTTGGAGCATTTCCTGTCGCGGACACTATGCCTACCCACACAAGTGAGGTACCATTTTTATCGGGAGACTTGGGGGAACGCTGGGTGGAAGGAAATTCGTGGCTCCTCTCAGATTCCAGAACTTTCTGTCACCGAAATGTGTGGAAAAAGTGTTTTTTTAGCTGCATTTTGAGGTTTGCAAAGGATTCTGGGTAACAGAACCTGGCGAGAGCTCGACAAGTCACCCCATCTTGGATTCTCCTAGGTCTCTAGTTTTAAAAAATGCACAGGTATGGTAGGTTTCCCTAGGTGGCGGCTGAGCTAGAGGCCAAAATCCACAGGTAGGCACTTTGCAAAAAACACCTCTGTTTTCTGTAGAGAAATTGATGTGTCCACGTTGTGTTTTGGAGCATTTCCTGTCGCGGACACTAAGCCTACCCACACAAGTGAGGTACCATTTTTATCGGGAGAGTTGGTGGAACGCTGGGTGGAAGGAAATTCGTGGCTCCTCTCAGATTCCAGAACTTTCTGTCACCGAAATGTGTGGAAAAAGTGTTTTTTTAGCCACATTTTGAGGTTTGCAAAGGATTCTGGGTAACAGAACCTGGCGAGAGCTCGACAAGTCACCCCATCTTGGATTCTCCTAGGTCTCTAGTTTTCAAAAATGCACAGGTATGGTAGGTTTCCCTAGGTGGCGGCTGAGCTAGAGGCCGAAATCCACAGGTAGGCACTTTGCAAAAAACACCTCTGTTTTCTGTAGAGATATTGATATGTCCACGTTGTGTTTTGGAGCATTTCCTGTTGCGGACACTATGCCTACCCACACAAGTGAGGTACCATTTTTATCGGGAGAGTTGGGTGAACGCTGGGTGGAAGGAAATTCGTGGCTCCTCTCAGATTCCAGAACTTTCTACACCGAAATGTGTGGAAAAAGTGTTTTTCAGCCACATTTTGAGGTTTGCAAAGGATTCTGGGTAACAGAACCTGGCGAGAGCTCGACAAGTCACCCCATCTTGGATTCTCCTAGGTCTCTAGTTTTCAAAAATGCACAGGTATGGTAGGTTTCCCTAGGTGGCGGCTGAGCTGGAGGCCAAAATACACAGGTAGGCACTTTGCAAAAAACACCCCTGTTATCTGTAGAAAAATTGATGTGTCCACGTTGTGTTTTGGAGCATTTCCTGTCGCGGACACTATGCCTACCCACACAAGTGAGGTACCATTTTTATCGGGAGACTTGGGGGAACACTGGGTGGAAGGAAATTTGTGGCTCCTCTCAGATTCCAGAACTTTCTGTCACCGAAATGTGTGGAAAAAGTGTTTTTTTAGCCGCATTTTGAGGTTTGCAAAGGATTCTGGGTAACAGAACCTGGCGAGAGCTCGACAAGTCACCCCATCTTGGATTCTCCTAGGTCTCTAGTTTTAAAAAATGCACAGGTATGGTAGGTTTCCCTAGGTGGCGGCTGAGCTAGAGGCCAAAATCCACAGGTAGGCACTTTGCAAAAAACACCTCTGTTTTGTGTAGAGAAATTGATGTGTCCACGTTGTGTTTTGGAGCATTTCCTGTCGCGGACACTATGCCTACCCACACAAGTGAGGTACCATTTTTATCGGGAGAGTTGGGGGAACGCTGGGTGGAAGGAAATTCGTGGCTCCTCTCAGATTCCAGAACTTTCTGTCACCGAAATGTGAGGAAGAAGTTTTTTTAGCCACATTTTGAGGTTTGCAAAGGATTCTGGGTAACAGAACCTGGTGAGAGCTTGACAACTCACCCCATCTTGTATTGTCCTAGGTCTCTAGTTTTAAAAAATGCACAGGTATGGTAGGTTTCCCTAGGTGGCGGCTGAGCTAGAGGCCTAAATACACAGGTAGGCACTTTGCAAAAAACACCTCTGTTTTTTGTAGAGAAATTGATGTGTCCACGTTGTGTTTTGGAGCATTTCGTGTCGCGGACACTATGCCTACCCACACAAGTGAGGTACCATTTTTATCGGGAGAGTTGGGGGGAACGCTGGGTGGAAGGAAATTCGTGGCTCCTCTCAGATTCCAGAACTTTCTGTCACCGAAATGTGTGGAAAAAGTTTTTTTTTAGCCGCATTTTGAGGTTTGCAAAGGATTCTGGGTAACAGAACCTGACGAGAGCTCGACAAGTCACCCCATCTTGGATTCTCCTATGTCTCTATTTTTAAAACATTCACAGGTTTGGTAGGTTTCCCTAGGTGGTGGCTGAGCTAGAGGCCAGAATCCACAGGTAGGCACTTTGCAAAAAACACCTCTGTTTCCTGTGGAAAAATTGATGTGTCCACGTTGTGTTTTGGAGCATTTCCTATCGCGGGTACTATGCCTACCCACACAAGTGAGGTACCATTTTAATCGGGAGAGTTGGGGGAACGCTGGGGGGAAGAAAATGTATGGCTCCTCTCAGATTCCAGAACTTTCTGTCACCGAAATATGAGGAAAAAGAGTTTTTTTAGCCACATTTTGAGGTTTGCAAAGGATTCTGGGTAACAGAACCTGGTGAGAGCTTGACAACTCACCCCATCTTGGATTCTCCTAGGTCTCTAGTTTTAAAAAATGCACAGGTTTGGTGGGTTTCCCTAGGTGGCGGCTGAGCTAGAGGCCAAAATCCACAGGTAGGCACTTTGCAAAAAACACCTCTGTTTTCTATAGAGAAATTGATGTGTCCACCTTGTGTTTTGGAGCATTTCCTGTCGCAGACACTATGCCTACCCACACAAGTGAGGTACCATTTTTATCGGGAGACTTGGGGGAATGCTGGGTGGAAGGAAATTCGTGGCTCCTCTCAGATTTCAGAACTTTCTGTCACCGAAATGGGAGGAAAAAGTGTTTTTTAGCCACATTTCGAGGTTTGGAAAGATTCTGGGTAACAGAACCTAGTGAGAGTTAGACAAGTCACCCTATCTTGGATTCCCCTATGTCTCTAGTTTTAAAACATTCACAGGTTTGGTAGGTTTCCCTAGGTGGTGGCTGAGCTAGAGGCCAAAATCCACAGGTAGGCACTTTGCAAAAAACACCTCTGTTTTCTGTGGAAAAATGTGATGTGTCCACGTTGTGTTTTGGGGCATTTCCTGTTGCGGGCACTATGCCTACCCACACAAGTGAGGTACCATTTTTATCGGGAGAGTTGGGTGAACGCTGCGTGGAAGGAAATTCGTGGCTCCTCTCAGATTCCAGAACTTTCTGTCACCGAAATGTGTGGAAAAAGTGTTTTTTAGCCGCATTTTGAGGTTTGCAAAGGATTCTGGGTAACAGAACCTGACGAGAGCTCGACAACTCACCCCATCTTGGATTCTCCTAGGTCTCTAGTTTTAAAAAATGCACAGGTATGGTAGGTTTCCCTAGGTGGCGGCTGAGCTAGAGGCCAAAATACACAGGTTGGCACTTTGCAAAAAACACCTCTGTTTTTTGTAGAGAAATTGATGTGTCCACGTTGTGTTTTGGAGCATTTCCTGTCGCGGACACTATGCCTACCCACACAAGTGAGGTACCATTTTTATCGGGAGACTTGGGGTAACGCTGGGTGGAAGGAAATTCGTGGCTCCTCTCAGATTCCAGAACTTTCTGTCACCGAAATGTGTGGAAAAAGTGTTGTTTTAGCCACATTTTGAGGTTTGCAAAGGATTCTGGGTAACAGAACCTGGCGAGAGCTCGACAAGTCACCCCATCTTGGATTATCCTAGGTCTCTAGTTTTAAAAAATGCACAGGTATGGTAGGTTTCCCTAGGTGGCAGCTGAGCTAGAGGCCAAAATACACAGGTAGGCACTTTCCAAAAAACACCTCTGTTTTCTGTAGAAAAATTGGTGTGCCCACGTTGTGTTTTGGAGAATTTCCTGTCGCGGACACTATGCCTACCCACACAAGTGAGGTACCATTTTTATCGGGAGAGTTGGTGGAACGCTGGGTGGAAGGAAATTCGTGGCTCCTCTCAGATTCCAGAACTTTCTGTCACCGAAATGTGTGGAAAAAGTGTTTTTTTAGCCACATTTTGAGGTTTGCAATGGATTCTGGGTAACAGAACCTGGCGAGAGCTCGACAAGTCACCCCATCTTGGATTCTCCTATGTCTCTAGTTCTAAAACATTCACAGGTTTGGTAGGTTTCCCTAGGTGGTGGCTGAGCTAGAGGCCAGAATCCACAGGTAGGCACTTTGCAAAAAACACCTCTGTTTCCTGTGGAAAAATTGATGTGTCCACGTTGTGTTTTGGAGCATTTCCTATCGCGGGTACTATGCCTACCCACACAAGTGAGGTACCATTTTAATCGGGAGAATTGGGGGAACGCTGGGTGGAAGAAAATGTATGGCTCCTCTCAGATTTCAGAACTTTCTGTCACCGAAATGTGAGGAAAAAGAGTTTTTTTAGCCACATTTTGAGGTTTGCAAAGGATTCTGGGTAACAGAACCTGGCTAGAGCTCGACAAGTCACCCCATCTTGGATTCTCCTAGGTCTCTAGTTTAAAAAAATGCACAGGTATGGTAGGTTTCCCTAGGTGGCGGCTGAGCTGGAGGCTCTTTGCAAAAAACACCCCTGTTTTCTGTAGAAAAATGGATGTGTCCACGTTGTGTTTTGGAGCATTTCCTGTCGCGGACACTATGCCTACCCACACAAGTGACGTACCATTTTTATCGGGAGACTTGGGGTAACGCTGGGTGGAAGGAAATTCGTGGCTCCTCTCAGATTCCAGAACTTTCTGTCACCGAAATGTGTGGAAAAAGTGTTTTTTAGCCACATTTTGAGGTTTGCAAAGGATTCTGGGTAACAGAACCTAGTGAGAGTTCGACAAGTCACCCCATCTTGGATTCCCCTATGTCTCTTGTTTTAAAACATTCAGAGGTTTGGTAGGTTTCCCTAGGTGGCGGCTGAGCTGGAGGCCAAAATACACAGGTAGGCACTTTGCAAAAAACACCCCTGTTTTCTGTAGAAAAATTGATGTGTCCACGTTGTGTTTTGGAGCATTTCCTGTCGCGGACACTATGCCTACCCACACAAGTGAGGTACCATTTTTATCGGGAGACTTGGGGGAACGCTGGGTGGAAGGAAATTCGTGGCTCCTCTCAGATTCCAGAACTTTTTGTCACCGAAATGTGTGGAAAAAGTGTTTTTTTAGCCGCATTTTGAGGTTTGCAAAGGATTCTGGGTAACAGAACCTGGCGAGAGCTCGACAAGTCACCCCATCTTGGATTCTCCTAGGTCTCTAGTTTTAAAAAATGCACAGGTATGGTAGGTTTCCCTAGGTGGCGGCTGAGCTAGAGGCCAAAATCCACAGGTAGGCACTTTGCAAAAAATACCTCTGTTTTCTGTAGAGATATTGATGTGTCCACGTTGTGTTTTGGAGCATTTCCTGTCGCTGACACTATGCCTACCCACACAAGTGAGGTACCATTTTTATCGGGAGAGTTGGGGGAACGCTGGGGTGGAAGGAAATTCGTGGCTCCTCTCAGATTCCAGAACTTTCTGTCACCGAAATGTGAGAAAAAAGTTTTTTTTTAGCCGCATTTTGAGGTTTGCAAAGGATTCTGGGTAACAGAACCTGGTGAGAGCTTGACAACTCACCCCATCTTGGATTCTCCTAGGTCTCTAGTTTTAAAAAATGCACAGGTATGGTAGGTTTCCCTAGGTGGCGGCTGAGCTAGAGGCCAAAATACACAGGTAGGCACTTTGCAAAAAACACCTCTGTTTTTTGTAGAGAAATTGATGTGTCCACGTTGTGTTTTGGAGTATTTCCTGTCGCGGACACTATGCCTACCCACACAAGTGAGGTACAATTTTTATCGGGAGAGTTGGGGGAACGCTGGGTGGAAGGAAATTCGTGGCTCCTCTCAGATTCCAGAACTTTCTGTCACCGAAATGTGAGGAAGAAGTTTTTTTAGCCAGATTTTGAGGTTTGCAAAGGATTCTGGGTAACAGAACCTGGTGAGAGCTTGACAACTCACCCCATCTTGGATTGTCCTAGGTCTCTAGTTTTAAAAAATGCACAGGTATGGTAGGTTTCCCTAGGTGGCGGCTGAGCTAGAGGCCAAAATACACAGGTAGGCACTTTGCAAAAAACACCTCTGTTTTCTGTAGAGAAATTGATGTGTCCACCTTGTGTTTTGGAGCATTTCCTGTCGCGGACACTATGCCTACCCACAAAAGTGAGGTAGCATTTTTATCGGGAGACTTGGGGGAACGCTGGGTGGAAGGAAATTCGTGGCTCCTCTCAGATTCCAGAACTTTTTGTCACCGAAATGTGTGGAAAAAGTGTTTTTTTAGCCGCATTTTGAGGTTTGCAAAGGATTCTGGGTAACAGAACCTGGCGAGAGCTCGACAAGTCACCCCATCTTGGATTCTCCTAGGTCTCTAGTTTTCAAAAATGCACAGGTATGGTAGGTTTCCCTAGGTGGCGGCTGAGCTAGAGGCCAAAATCCACAGGTAGGCACTTTGCAAAAAATACCTCTGTTTTCTGTAGAGATATTGATGTGTCCACGTTGTGTTTTGGAGCATTTCCTGTCGCGGACACTATGCCTACCCACACAAGTGAGGTACCATTTTTATCGGGAGAGTTGGTGGAACGCTGGGTGGAAGGAAATTCGTGGCTCCTCTCAGATTCCAGAACTTTCTGTCACCGAAATGTGTGGAAAAAGTGTTTTTTTAGCCACATTTTGAGGTTTGCAATGGATTCTGGGTAACAGAACCTGGCGAGAGCTCGACAAGTCACCCCATCTTGGATTCTCCTATGTCTCTAGTTTTAAAACATTCACAGGTTTGGTAGGTTTCCCTAGGTGGTGGCTGAGCTAGAGGCCAGAATCCACAGGTAGGCACTTTGCAAAAAACACCTCTGTTTCCTGTGGAAAAATTGATGTGTCCACGTTGTGTTTTGGAGCATTTCCTATCGCGGGTACTATGCCTACCCACACAAGTGAGGTACCATTTTAATCGGGAGAATTGGGGGAACGCTGGGTGGAAGAAAATGTATGGCTCCTCTCAGATTTCAGAACTTTCTGTCACCGAAATGTGAGGAAAAAGAGTTTTTTTAGCCACATTTTGAGGTTTGCAAAGGATTCTGGGTAACAGAACCTGGCGAGAGCTCGACAAGTCACCCCATCTTGGATTCTCCTAGGTCTCTAGTTTTAAAAAATGCACAGGTATGGTAGGTTTCCCTAGGTGGCGGCTGAGCTGGAGGCTCTTTGCAAAAAACACCCCTGTTTTCTGTAGAAAAATTGATGTGTCCACGTTGTGTTTTGGAGCATTTCCTGTCGCGGACACTATGCCTACCCACACAAGTGACGTACCATTTTTATCGGGAGACTTGGGGTAACGCTGGGTGGAAGGAAATTCGTGGCTCCTCTCAGATTCCAGAACTTTCTGTCACCGAAATGTGTGGAAAAAGTGTTTTTTAGCCACATTTTGAGGTTTGCAAAGGATTCTGGGTAACAGAACCTAGTGAGAGTTCGACAAGTCACCCCATCTTGGATTCCCCTATGTCTCTTGTTTTAAAACATTCAGAGGTTTGGTAGGTTTCCCTAGGTGGCGGCTGAGCTGGAGGCCAAAATACACAGGTAGGCACTTTGCAAAAAACACCCCTGTTTTCTGTAGAAAAATTGATGTGTCCACGTTGTGTTTTGGAGCATTTCCTGTCGCGGACACTATGCCTACCCACACAAGTGAGGTACCATTTTTATCGGGAGACTTGGGGGGAACGCTGGGTGGAAGGAAATTCGTGGCTCCTCTCAGATTCCAGAACTTTTTGTCACCGAAATGTGTGGAAAAAGTGTTTTTTTAGCCGCATTTTGAGGTTTGCAAAGGATTCTGGGTAACAGAACCTGGCGAGAGCTCGACAAGTCACCCCATCTTGGATTCTCCTAGGTCTCTAGTTTTCAAAAATGCACAGGTATGGTAGGTTTCCCTAGGTGGCGGCTGAGCTAGAGGCCAAAATCCACAGGTAGGCACTTTGCAAAAAATACCTCTGTTTTCTGTAGAGATATTGATGTGTCCACGTTGTGTTTTGGAGCATTTCCTGCCGCTGACACTATGCCTATCCACACAAGTGAGGTACCATTTTTATCGGGAGAGTTGGGGGAACGCTGGGTGGAAGGAAATTCGTGGCTCCTCTCAGATTCCAGAACTTTCTGTCACCGAAATGTGAGAAAAAAGTTTTTTTTTAGCCGCATTTTGAGGTTTGCAAAGGATTCTGGGTAACAGAACCTGGTGAGAGCTTGACAACTCACCCCATCTTGGATTCTCCTAGGTCTCTAGTTTAAAAAAATGCACAGGTATGGTAGGTTTCCCTAGGTGGCGGCTGAGCTAGAGGCCAAAATACACAGGTAGGCACTTTGCAAAAAACACCTCTGTTTTTTGTAGAGAAATTGATGTGTCCACGTTGTGTTTTGGAGCATTTCCTGTCGCGGACACTATGCCTACCCACACAAGTGAGGTTCAATTTTTATCGGGAGAGTTGGGGGAACGCTGGGTGGAAGGAAATTCGTGGCTCCTCTCAGATTCCAGAACTTTCTGTCACCGAAATGTGAGGAAAAAGTTTTTTTAGCCAGATTTTGAGGTTTGCAAAGGATTCTGGGTAACAGAACCTGGTGAGAGCTTGACAACTCACCCCATCTTGGATTGTCCTAGGTCTCTAGTTTTAAAAAATGCACAGGTATGGTAGGTTTCCCTAGGTGGCGGCTGAGCTAGAGGCCAAAATACACAGGTAGGCACTTTGCAAAAAACACCTCTGTTTTCTGTAGAGAAATTGATGTGTCCACCTTGTGTTTTGGAGCATTTCCTGTCGCGGACACTATGCCTACCCACACAAGTGAGGTACCATTTTTATCGGGAGACTTGGGGGAACGCTGGGTGGAATGAAATTCGTGGCTCCTCTCAGATTCCAGAACTTTCTGTCACCGAAATATGAGGAAAAAGTGTTTTTTAGCCACATTTTGAGGTTTGGAAAGGATTCTGGGTAACAGAACCTAGTGAGAGCTAGACAAGTCACCCCATCTTGGATTCCCCTATGTCTCTAGTTTTAAAACATTCACAGGTTTGGTAGGTTTCCCTAGGTGGTGGCTGAGCTAGAAGCCAAAATCCACAGGTATGCACTTTGCAAAAAACACCTCTATTTCTGTGGAAAAATGTGATGTGTCCACGTTGTGTTTTGGGGCAATTCCTGTTACGGGCACTATGCCTACCCACACAAGTGAGGTACCATTTTTATCGGGAGAGTTGGGGGAACGCTGGGTGGAAGGAAATTCGTGGCTCCTCTCAGATTCCAGAACTTTCTGTCACCGAAATGTGAGAAAAAAGTGTTTTTTTAGCCACATTTTGAGGTTTGCAAAGGATTCTGGGTAACAGAACCTGGTGAGAGCTTGACAACTCACCCCATCTTGGATTCTCCTAGGTCTCTAGTTTTAAAAAATGCACAGGTATGGTAGGTTTCCCTAGGTGGCGGCTGAGCTAGAGGCCAAAATACACAGGTAGGCACTTTGCAAAAAACACCTCTGTTTTTTGTAGAGAAATTGATGTGTCCACGTTGTGTTTTGGAGCATTTCCTGTTGCGGACACTATGCCTACCCACACAAGTGAGGTACAATTTTTATCGGGAGAGTTGGGGGAACGCTGGGTGGAAGGAAATTCGTGGCTCCTCTCAGATTCCAGAACTTTCTGTCACCGAAATGTGAGGAAGAAGTTTTTTTAGCCAGATTTTGAGGTTTGCAAAGGATTCTGGGTAACAGAACCTGGTGAGAGCTTGACAACTCACCCCATCTTGGATTGTCCTAGGTCTCTAGTTTTAAAAAATGCACAGGTATGGTAGGTTTCCCTAGGTGGCGGCTGAGCTAGAGGCCAAAATACACAGGTAGGCACTTTGCAAAAAACACCTCTGTTTTCTGTAGAGAAATTGATGTGTCCACCTTGTGTTTTGGAGCATTTCCTGTCGCAGACACTATGCCTACCCACACAAGTGAGGTACCATTTTTATCGGGAGAGTTGGTGGAACGCTGGGTGGAAGGAAATTCGTGGCTCCTCTCAGATTCCAGAACTTTCTGTCACCGAAATGTGTGGAAAAAGTGTTTTTTTAGCCACATTTTGAGGTTTGCAAAGGATTCTGGGTAACAGAACCTGGCGAGAGCTCGACAAGTCACCCCATCTTGGATTCTCCTATGTCTCTAGTTTTAAAACATTCACAGGTTTGGTAGGTTTCCCTAGGTGGTGGCTGAGCTAGAGGCCAGAATCCACAGGTAGGCACTTTGCAAAAAACACCTCTGTTTCCTGTGGAAAAATTGATGTGTCCACGTTGTGTTTTGGAGCATTTCCTATCGCGGGTACTATGCCTACCCACACAAGTGAGGTACCATTTTAATCGGGAGAATTGGGGGAATGCTGGGTGGAAGAAAATGTATGGCTCCTCTCAGATTTCAGAACTTTCTGTCACCGAAATGTGAGGAAAAAGAGTTTTTTTAGCCACATTTTGAGGTTTGCAAAGGATTCTGGGTAACAGAACCTGGCGAGAGCTCGACAAGTCACCCCATCTTGGATTCTCCTAGGTCTCTAGTTTAAAAAAATGCACAGGTATGGTAGGTTTCCCTAGGTGGCGGCTGAGCTGGAGGCTCTTTGCAAAAAACACCCCTGTTTTCTGTAGAAAAATTGATGTGTCCACGTTGTGTTTTGGAGCATTTCCTGTCGCGGACACTATGCCTACCCACACAAGTGACGTACCATTTTTATCGGGAGACTTGGGGTAACGCTGGGTGGAAGGAAATTCGTGGCTCCTCTCAGATTCCAGAACTTTCTGTCACCGAAATGTGTGGAAAAAGTGTTTTTTAGCCACATTTTGAGGTTTGCAAAGGATTCTGGGTAACAGAACCTAGTGAGAGTTCGACAAGTCACCCCATCTTGGATTCCCCTATGTCTCTTGTTTTAAAACATTCGGAGGTTTGGTAGGTTTCCCTAGGTGGCGGCTGAGCTGGAGGCCAAAATACACAGGTAGGCACTTTGCAAAAAACACCCCTGTTTTCTGTAGAAAAATTGATGTGTCCACGTTGTGTTTTGGAGCATTTCCTGTCGCGGACACTATGCCTACCCACACAAGTGAGGTACCATTTTTATCGGGAGACTTGGGGGAACGCTGGGTGGAAGGAAATTCGTGGCTCCTCTCAGATTCCAGAACTTTTTGTCACCGAAATGTGTGGAAAAAGTGTTTTTTTAGCCGCATTTTGAGGTTTGCAAAGGATTCTGGGTAACAGAACCTGGCGAGAGCTCGACAAGTCACCCCATCTTGGATTCTCCTAGGTCTCTAGTTTTCAAAAATGCACAGGTATGGTAGGTTTCCCTAGGTGGCGGCTGAGCTAGAGGCCAAAATCCACAGGTAGGCACTTTGCAAAAAATACCTCTGTTTTCTGTAGAGATATTGATGTGTCCACGTTGTGTTTTGGAGCATTTCCTGTCGCGGACACTATGCCTACCCACACAAGTGAGGTACCATTTTTATCGGGAGAGTTGGGGGAACGCTGGGTGGAAGGAAATTCGTGGCTCCTCTCAGATTCCAGAACTTTTTGTCACCGAAATGTGTGGAAAAAGTGTTTTTTTTAGCCGCATTTTGAGGTTTGCAAAGGATTCTGGGTAACAGAACCTGGTGAGAGCTTGACAACTCACCCCATCTTGGATTCTCCTAGGTCTCTAGTTTTAAAAAATGCACAGGTATGGTAGGTTTCCCTAGGTGGCGGCTGAGCTAGAGGCCAAAATACACAGGTAGGCACTTTGCAAAAAACACCTCTGTTTTTTGTAGAGAAATTGATGTGTCCACGTTGTGTTTTGGAGCATTTCCTGTCGCGGACACTATGCCTACCCACACAAGTGAGGTACAATTTTTATCGGGAGAGTTGGGGGAACGCTGGGTGGAAGGAAATTCGTGGCTCCTCTCAGATTCCAGAACTTTCTGTCACCGAAATGTGAGGAAGAAGTTTTTTTAGCCAGATTTTGAGGTTTGCAAAGGATTCTGGGTAACAGAACCTGGTGAGAGCTTGACAACTCACCCCATCTTGGATTGTCCTAGGTCTCTAGTTTTAAAAAATGCACAGCTATGGTAGGTTTCCCTAGGTGGCGGCTGAGCTAGAGGCCAAAATACACAGGTAGGCACTTTGCAAAAAACACCTCTATTTTCTGTAGAAAAATTGATGTGCCACGTTGTGTTTTGGAGCATTTTGTGTCGCGGACACTATGCCTACCCACACAAGTGAGGTACCATTTTTATCGGGAGAGTTGGGGGAACGCTGGGTGGAAGGAAATTCGTGGCTCCTCCCAGATTCCAGAACTTTCTGTCACCGAAATGTGTGGAAAAAGTTTTTTTTTAGCCGCATTTTGAGGATTGCAAAGGATTCTGGGTAACAGAACCTGACGAGAGCTCGACAAGTCACCCCATCTTGGATTCTCCTATGTCTCTATTTTTAAAACATTCACAGGTTTGGTAGGTTTCCCTAGGTGGTGGCTGAGCTAGAGGCCAGAATCCACAGGTAGGCACTTTGCAAAAAACACCTCTGTTTCCTGTGGAAAAATTGATGTGTCCACGTTGTGTTTTGGAGCATTTCCTATCGCGGGTACTATGCCTACCCACACAAGTGAGGTACCATTTTAATCGGGAGAGTTGGGGGAACGCTGGGTGGAAGAAAATGTATGGCTCCTCTCAGATTTCAGAACTTTCTGTCACCGAAATGTGAGGAAAAAGAGTTTTTTTAGCCACATTTTGAGGTTTGCAAAGGATTCTGGGTAACAGAACCTGGTGAGAGCTTGACAACTCACCCCATCTTGGATTCTCCTAGGTCTCTAGTTGTCAAAAATGCACAGGTTTGGTGGGTTTCCCTAGGTGGCGGCTGAGCTAGAGGCCAAAATCCACAGGTAGGCACTTTGCAAAAAACACCTCTGTTTTCTGTAGAGAAATTGATGTGTCCACCTTGTGTTTTGGAGCATTTCCTGTCGCGGACACTATGCCTACCCACACAAGTGAGGTACCATTTTTATCGGGAGACTTGGGGGAACGCTGGGTGGAAGGAAATTCGTGGCTCCTCTCAGATTCCAGAACTTTCTGTCACCGAAATGTGAGGAAAAAGTGTTTTTTTAGCTGCATTTTGAGGTTTGCAAAGGATTCTGGGTAACAGAACCTGGCGAGAGCTCGACAAGTCACCCCATCTTGGATTCTCCTAGGTCTCTAGTTTTCAAAAATGCACAGGTATGGTAGGGTTCCCTAGGTGGCGGCTGAGCTAGAGGCCAAAATCCACAGGTAGGCACTTTGCAAAAAACACCTCTGTTTTCTGTAGAGAAATTGATGTGTCCACGTTGTGTTTTGGAGCATTTCCTGTCGCGGACACTATCCCTACCCACACAAGTGAGGTACCATTTTTATAGGGAGAGTTGGTGGAACGCTGGGTGGAAGGAAATTCGTGGCTCCTCTCAGATTCCAGAACTTTCTGTCACCGAAATGTGAGAAAAAAGTTTTTTTAGCCACATTTTGAGGTTTGCAAAGGATTCTGGGTAACAGAACCTGGTGAGAGCTTGACAACTCACCCCATCTTGGATTCTCCTAGGTCTCTAGTTTAAAAAAAATGCACAGGTATGGTAGGTTTCCCTACGTGGCGGCTGAGCTAGAGGCCAAAATACACAGGTAGGCACTTTGCAAAAAACACCTCTGTTTTTTTGTAGAGAAATTGATGTGTCCATGTTGTGTTTTGGAGCATTTCCTGTCGCGGACACTATGCCTACCCACACAAGTGAGGTACCATTTTTATCGGGAGACTTGGAGTAACGCTAGGTGGAAGGAAATTCGTGGCTCCCCTCAGATTCCAGAACTTTCTGTCACCGAAATGTGTGGAAAAAGTGTTTTTTTAGCCACATTTTGAGGTTTGCAAAGGATTCTGGGTAACAGAACCTGGCGAGAGCTCGACAAGTCACCCCATCTTGGATTCTCCTAGGTCTCTAGTTTTCAAAAATGCACAGGTATGGTAGGTTTCCCTAGGTGGCAGCTGAGCTAGAGGCCAAAATACACAGGTAGGCACTTTGCAAAAAACACCTCTGTTTTCTGTAGAAAAATTGATGTGCCCACGTTGTGTTTTGGAGCATTTCCTGTCGCGGCACTATGCCTACCCACACAAGTGAGGTACCATTTTTATCGGGAGACTTAGGGGAACGCTGGGTGGAAGGAAATTCGTGGCTCCTCTCAGATTCCAGAACTTTCTGTCACCGAAATGTGAAGAAAACGTGTTTTTTTAGCCACATTTTGAGGTTTGTAAAGGATTCTGGGTAACAGAACCTAGTGAGAGTTCGACAAGTCACCCCATCTTGGATTCCCCTATGTCTCTAGTTTTAAAACATTCAGAGGTTTGGTAGGTTTCCCTAGGTGGCGGCTGAGATAGAGGCCAGAATCCACAGGTAGGCACTTTGCAAAAAACCCCTCTGTTTTCTGTGGAAAAATGGATGTGTCCACGTTGTGTTTTGGAGCATTTCCTATCGCGGGCACTATGCCTACCCACAAAAGTGAGGTACCATTTTTATTGGGAGAGTTGGGGGAACGCTGGGTGGAAGAAAATGTATGGGTCCTCTCAGATTCCAGAACTTTCTGTCACCGAAATGTGTGGAAAAAGTGTTTTTTTTGGCCGCATTTTGAGATTTGCAAAGGATTCCGGGTAACAGAACCTGGCGAGAGCTCGACAAGTCACCCCATCTTGGATTCTCCTAGGTCTCTAGTTTTCAAAAAATAGACAGGTATGGTAGGTTTCCCTAGGTGGCGGCTGAGCTAGAGGCCAAAATACACAGGTAGGCACTTTGCAAAAAACACCTCTGTTTTCTGTAGAAAAATGTATGTGTCCACGTTGTGTTTTGGAGCATTTCCTGTCGCGGACACTATGCCTACCCACACAAGTGAGGTACCATTTTTATCGGGAGACTTGGGGTAACGCTGTGTGGAAGGAAATTCGTGGCTCCTCTCAGATTCCAGAACTTTCTGTCACAGAAATGTGTGGAAAAAGTGTTTTTTTAGCCACATTTTGACGTTTGCAAAGGATTCTGGGTAACAGAACCTGGCGAGAGCTCGACAAGTCACCCCATCTTGGATTCTCCTAGATCTCTGGTTTTCAAAAATGCACAGGTATGGTAGGTTTCCCTAGGTGGCAGCTGAGCTAGAGGCCAGAATACACAGGTAGGCACTTTGCAAAAAACACCTCTGTTTTCTGTCAAAAAATTAATGTGCCCACGTTGTGTTTTGGAGCATTTCCTGTCGCGGACACTATGCCTACCCACACAAGTGAGGTACCATTTTTATCGGGAGACTTGGGGGAACGCTGGGTGGAAGGAAATTCGTGGCTCCTCTCAGATTCCAGAACTTTCTGTCACCGAAATGTGAAGAAAACGTGTTTTTTTAGCCACATTTTGAGGTTTGTAAAGGATTCTGGGTAACAGAACCTAGTGAGAGTTCGACAAGTCACCCCATCTTGGATTCCCCTATGTCTCTAGTTTTAAAACATTCAGAGGTTTGGTAGGTTTCCCTAGATGGCGGCTGAGCTAGAGGCCAGAATCCACAGGTAGGCACTTTGCAAAAAACACCTCTGTTTTCTGTGGAAAAATTGATGTGTCCACGTTGTGTTTTGGAGCATTTCCTATAGCGGGCACTATGCCTACCCACAAAAGTGAGGTACCATTTTTATTGGGAGAGTTGGGGGAACGCTGGGTGGAAGAAAATGTATGGGTCCTCTCAGATTCCAGAACTTTCTGTCATCGAAATGTGTGGAAAAAGTGTTTTTTTGGCCGCATTTTGAGATTTGCAAAGGATTCCGGGTAACAGAACCTGGCGAGAGCTTGACAACTCACCCCATCTTGGATTCTCCTAGGTCTCTAGTTTTCAAAAATGCACAGGTTTGGTGGGTTTCCCTAGGTGGCGGCTGAGCTAGAGGCCAAAATCCACAGGTAGGCACTTTGCAAAAACCACCTCTGTTTTCTGTAGAGAAATTGATGTGTCCACCTTGTGTTTTGGAGCATTTCCTGTCGCGGACACTATGCCTACCCACACAAGTGAGGTACCATTTTTGTCGGGAGACTTGGGGGAACGCTGGGTGGAAGGAAATTCGTGGCTCCTCTCAGATTCCAGAACTTTCTGTCACCGAAATGTGAGGAAAAAGTGTTTTTTAGCCACATTTTGATGTTTGGAAAGGATTCTGGATAACAGAACCTAGTGAGAGTTAGACAAGTCACCTCATCTTGGATTCCCCTATGTCTCTAGTTTTAAAACATTCACAGGTTTCGTAGGTTTCCCTAGGTGGTGGCTGAGCTAGAGGCCAAAATCCACAGGTAGGCACTTTGCAAAAAACACCTCTGTTTTCTGTGGAAAAATGTGATGTGTCCACGTTGTGTTTTGGGGCATTTCCTGTTGCAGGCAATATGCCTACCCACACAAGTGAGGTACCATTTTTATCGGGAGAGTTGGGTGAACGCTGGGTGGAAGGAAATTCGTGGCACCTCTCAGATTCCAGAACTTTCTGTCACCGAAATGTGTGGAAAAAGTGTTTTTTAGCCACATTTTGAGGTTTGCAAAGGATTCTGGGTAACAGAACCTGGCGACAGCTTGACAAGTCACCCCATCTTGGATTCTCCTAGGTCTCTAGTTTTCAAAAATGCACAGGTATGGTAGGTTTCCCTAGGTGGTGGCTGAGCTAGAGGCCAAAATACACAGGTAGGAACTTTGCAAAAAACACCCCTGTTTTCTGTAGAAAAATTGATGTGTCCACGTTGTGTTTTGGAGCATTTCCTGTCGCGGACACTATGCCTACCCACACAAGTGAGGTACCATTTTTATCGGGAGACTTGGGGGAACGCTGAGTGGAAGGAAATTCGTGGCTCCTCTCAGATTCCAGAACTTTCTGTCACCGAAATGTGTGGAAAAAGTGTTTTTTTAGCCACATTTTGAGGTTTGCAAAGGATTCTGGTAACAGAACCTGGCGAGAGCTCGACAAGTCACCCCATCTTGGATTCTCCTAGGTCTCTAGTTTTCAAAAATGCACAGGTATGGTAGGTTTCCCTAGGTGGCGACTGAGCTAGGAGCCAAAATACACAGGTAGGCACTTTGCAAAAAACACCTCTGTTTTCTGTAGAGAAATTGATGTGTCCACGTTGTGTTTTGGAGCATTTCCTGTCGCGGACACTATGCCTACCCACACAAGTGAGGTACCATTTTAATCGGGAGACTTGAGGGAACGCTGGGTGGAAGGAAATTCGTGGCTCCTCTCAGATTCCAGAACTTTCTGTCACCGAAATGTGAGAAAAAAGTTTTTTTAGCCACATTTTGAGGTTTGCGAAGGATTCTGGGTAACAGAACCTGGTGAGAGCTTGACAACTCACCCCATCTTGGATTCTCCTAGGTCTCTAGTTTAAAAAAATGCACAGGTATGGTAGGTTTCCCTAGGTGGCGGCTGAGCTAGAGGCCAAAATACACAGGTAGGCACTTTGCAAAAAACACCTCTGTTTTTTGTAGAGAAATTGATGTGTCCACGTTGTGTTTTGGAGCATTTCCTGTCGCGGACACTATGCCTACCCACACAAGTGAGGTACCATTTTTATCGGGAGACTTGGGGTAACGCTGGGTGGAAGGAAATTCGTGGCTCCTCTCAGATTCCAGAACTTTCTGTCACCGAAATGTGTGGAAAAAGTGTTTTTTTAGCCGCATTTTGAGGTTTGCAAAGGATTCTGGGTAAGAGAACCTGGCGAGAGCTCGACAAGTCACCCCATCTTGGATTCTCCTAGGTCTCTAGTTTTAAAAAATGCACAGGTATGGTAGGTTTCCCTAGGTGGCGGCTGAGCTAGAGGCCAAAATACACAGGTAGGCACTTTGCAAAAAACACCTCTGTTTTCTGTAGAAAAATTGATGTGCCACGTTGTGTTTTGGAGCATTTCCTGTCGCGGACACTATGCCTACCCACACAAGTGAGGTACCATTTTTATCGGGAGACTTGGGGGAACGCTGGGTGGAAGGAAATTCGTGGCTCCTCTCAGATTCCAGAACTTTCTGTCACCGAAATGTGAAGAAAAAAGTGTTTTTTTTAGCCACATTTTGAGGTTTGTAAAGGATTCTGGGTAACAGAACCTAGTAAGAGTTCGACAAGTCACCCCATCTTGGATTCCCCTATGTCTCTTGTTTTAAAACATTCAGAGGTTTGGTAGGTTTCCCTAGGTGGCGGCTGAGCTAGAGGCTAGAATCCACAGGTAGGCACTTTGCAAAAAACACCTCTGTTTTCTGTGGAAAAATTGATGTGTCCACATTGTGTTTTGGAGCATTTCCTATCGCGGGCACTATGCCTACCCACAAAAGTGAGGTACCATTTTTATTGGGAGAGTTGGGGGAACGCTGGGTGGAAGAAAATGTTTGGGTCCTCTCAGATTCCAGAACTTTCTGTCACCGAAATGTGAGGAAAAAGTGTTTTTTTAGCCACATTTTTAGGTTTGCAAAGGATTCTGGGTAGCAGAACCTGGTGAGAGCTTGACAACTCACCCCATCTTGGATTCCCCTATGTCTCTAGTTTTAAAACATTCACAGGTTTGGTAGGTTTCCCTAGGTGGTGGCTGAGCTAGAGGCCAAAATCCACAGGTAGGCACTTTGCAAAAAACACCTCTGTTTTCTGTGGAAAAATGTGATGTGTCCATGTTGTGTTTTGGGGCATTTCCTGTTGCGGGCACTATGCCTACCCACACAAGTGAGGTACCATTTTTATCGGGAGAGTTGGGTGAACGCTGGGTGGAAGGAAATTCGTGGCTCCTCTCAGATTCCAGAACTTTCTGTCACCGAAATGTGAGGAATTTTTTTTTTTTCGCCACATTTTGAGGTTTGCAAAGGATTCTGGGTAACAGAACATGGTGAGAGCTCGACAAGTCACCCCATCTTGGATTCCCCTATGTCTCTAGTTTTCAGAAATGCACAGGTTTGGTAGGTTTCCCTAGGTAGCGGCTGAGCTAGAGGCCAACATCCACAGGTAGGAACTTTGCAAAAAACACATTTGTTTTCTGTGGAAAAATGTGATGTGTCCACGTTGTGTTTTGGGGCATTTCCTGTTATGGGCACTAGGCCTACCCACACAAGTGAGGTACTATTTTCATCAGGAGACTTGGGGGAACATAGAATAGCAAAACAAGTGTTATTGCCCCTTGTCTTTCTCTACATTGTTTCCTTCCAAATATAATACAGTGTGTAAAAAGGACGTCTATTTGAGAATTGTCCTGTAATTCACATGCTAGTATGGGCACCTCAGAATTCAGAGATGTGCAAATCACACTACTCCTCAACACCTTATCTTGTGCCCATTTTGGAAATAGAAAGGTTTTCTTGATACCTATTTTTGACTCTTCATATTTCAGCAAATGAATTGCTGTATACCCGGTATAGAATGAAAACCCACTGTAAGGTTCAGCTAATTTATTGGCTCTGGGTGCCTAGGGTTCTTGATGAACCTACAAGCCCTGTATATCCCCGCAACCAGAAGAGTCCAGCAGACTTAACAGTATATTGCTTTCAAAAATCTGACATTGCAGGAAAAAGTTACAGAGTAAAACGAAGAGAAAAATTGCTTTTTTTACCTCAATTTCAATATTTGTTTCTTTCAGTTGTTATTTTCTGCAGTAAACCCTTGTAGATCTACACAAATTACCCATTGTTGAATTCAGAATGTTATCTACTTTTCAGAAATGGTTAGGTTTCTGGGATCCAGCATTGGTTTCATACCCATTTCTGTCACTGACTGGAAGGAGACTGAAAGCACAAAAAATCGTAAAAATGGGGTATGTCCCAGTAAAATGCCCAAATTGTGTTGCAAAATTGGGTTTTCTGATTTAAGTCTGCCTGTCGCTGAAAGCTGGGAGGCTGGTGATTTTAGCACCACAAACCCTTTGTTGATGCCATTTTCAGGGAAAAAAAACACAAGCCTTCTTCTGTAGCCCTTTTTTCCAATTTCTTTAAAAAAAAGCAAAATGTTTACTGTATTTTGGCTAATTTCTTGATCTCCTTCAGGGGAACCCACAAAGTCTGGGTACCCTGGAACCCCTAGGATGTTGGACAAAAAGGACACAAATTTGGCGTGGGTAGCTTATGTGGACAAAAAGTTATGAGGGCCTTAGCGAGAACTATTCCAAGCAGGCAAAAAAAGGCCTGGCACAGGAGGGGGAAAAGGCCTGGCAGCGAAGGGGTTAATCCTGAAAGATATCCAGAATACTTAGATGGTAGGAAGGTTGCAAGACCCACACTGGATTGCTTGGCAAAGGTCAACAATCTCAGTACTTAATTGGTCCGATTCCGGGGTTTGTTGCAGCTAAGCCTATACCAAAATCTATTTTTGGTTTCAAGACCTGGAAGCCCATGCAGTCGAGAAGGCAAAGGTGCAATAGTGATTCAAAGGCATGAGTCTAGTTAGGAGCTGAGTCAGATAAAAATAATAAATCTTGACCTTCTGCAAAGAGTGCAGATGTACAACTTAATGTCATATTTGTCTTTGGTATTCTGTTTACTGCCATAGGAAATCTGTAACCCTAATTCTAAAACCTATTGCTTCAAAACACATGCACAAAATGCTATCCTGCAAAGTGCAAATATTTGAAAATATACAATACCTGGATTACTTGAGAATCTGTAGCATACACATCTGAATCAAACCACACAAACACTAAAAAGGGCTGCTACGGCTGGAACTGTGATAGAAAATACTATTTTAAACAATGTACCTAGTACATGGCTATTTTCATTTCATTCTTGGCCATTTTTTATGAAAACTAGAGGATGCAGTATGCAAATAAAACAAAATGATGTACTACATAATCTACTGCAAAGATAAAAAATATAATGAGTGCAATTTTAAACAACAGTGTTTCCAATATAAAATATACAGATGCCTGTTACAAATTCTATAAATAGCATAGACAAGTAAACATAAAAAGAACAAATGTTTAACATTGACATCAACATAACTAATTGCATTAGGTCAAAATATGTCTAAGTATTATTTGCATTATATAAAATAATTTCACAAACAATACATTAAACATACACTATTCTATACATTAAAATTATCCACATCATGATTAAATGTGCCATATGCATATATTGGAGGTGTCACAATTACTATTCTACAATTCTACAAAAAATGAGGAAAGTCTTTATTTTGGGGGAGGAGGGGTTGGGATTTATTATTCGAAATTAAAGTTTACAAACATTAGTGACAGTGCAATCATTAGGAAGAAGGGTGGGGGGATCCAATTTACTATTCTAACCACAACCATAGATTTAAAGAAATATATGTAATAATTATAATAAAAATAATGCTTTGTAAAATAATTTCCCCATTGTTTTAGTAATTGTAGTTTTAATTCACAAATATATGATCTTAATTCAAAACTTAGTTTTAAAAATACTGAGGTTAAAATCTAATTATATATTAAATAAAATATAAAATATATACACATGTAGACAACAGATCTGGGCCACAAATGACTTGAAAGAGCATATGTAGTAGAGTCATCACAACAGCTTTCTCTCCACCAATCTCATGGATATCTGAAGAAGAACAAAAGGAAAGCGTTCACAATTATCAGTACCCAACTTTCATAATGTAAGTGAAGGAGTTTTAAGCAGCAGATGTAGTCCGACTTTCCTTGAGTCTCTAGTGTGAAGAATATATTGTAGGGAAGATTTAGTTTTTTATTTTATTTCACTACAGCATACGGTGTAATGAATGAGCTGTACAATCAATTTGAAAAATGTGTTTTAGTCACAATGACTGACTAGAGAAGGCAGCTACAGTGAAATACTGTGTACACATTATTTGATAAGACTTGTTCTTATAAGAAATATTTTAAATGCAGAAAATATAATGATGCCAAAGGCAGATGCATAAAACACAATCAATTTAGTAATAATAATAAAACAGTCATAAATCCTCCTCCATGGTCAGAAACCCAGGACTAAGAAGTGGACTCCAAGGCGTAGTTGGATGACCTCATATGTGGGTACAGAGACACCAAAAGGTGCATTAGGACTTTCTTCAGTGATCAGTTGACCAATGGCACCTAGGGGGTTATTACAACTTTGGAGGAGGTGTTAATCTGTCCCAAAAGTGACAGAAAAGTGACGGATATACCACCAGCCGTATTACGAGTCCATTATATCCTATGGAACTCGTAATACGGCTGGTGGTAAATCCGTCACATTACCGTCACTTTTGGGACGGATTAACACCTCCTCCAAAGTTGTAATAACCCCCCTAGTCATGACTGGACTGTGGTGGTGGTCTCTGCTTGAGTAGGTTTGGACTCTAAGCTTTGTTCTTGGGTTTCTTACAAGTGGCCATGGAAACTGTGTTAAAAAATAAGAAAATGCAGTGAATATAAAAAAATGATTTCTGATGGACCAGGATTAACCACTCAAGGCTTTACATCCAAAGTAGTATACTTAAAGAGCAACCCCAGTGGGGAAGAAAACCAGACTGGTCTCTCTCACAGTTTTCGCAGCCTAAAAGAAGACTTCAGCAGACCTTTGCGGCCACGGTGTCTGTCTTTGGTGCACCCTGCCCAACTACAGCTTTCTGCCTTGTCTCACAGAAGGTTTTCAAGTTTCAAAAAAGAGATTAAGGGCCTAATAATGACCTTGGTGGAGGGATATCCCGCCCGCTGTATTACAAGTTCCATTATAACCCATGGAACTTGTAATACTGCACACGGTATATCCATCACATTTGTGACAGAGTGATCCCCTCTGCTAAGGTTGTAAAGGTACATAAAGTATCAGACCAGTGATAAAACTTTAGTAGGTTCAAAATGTGAACTTTCCTACTTTATAGCTTTATCTATGACTTCAGTGGTACTCATCCAAATGCCATCCAAGTTCAAGAGGACATCACTGGATATTGCACTCACTATGTTCTACAGGGAGTGCAGAATTATTAGGCAAATGAGTATTTTGACCACATCATCCTCTTTATGCATGTTGTCTTACTCCAAGCTGTATAGGCTCGAAAGCCTACTACCAATTAAGCATATTAGGTGATGTGCATCTCTCTAATGAGAAGGGGTGTGGTCTAATGACATCAACACCCTATATCAGGTGTGCATAATTATTAGGCAACTTCCTTTCCTTTGGCAAAATGGGTCAAAAGAAGGACTTGACAGGCTCAGAAAAGTCAAAAATAGTGAGATATCTTGCAGAGGGATGCAGCACTCTTAAAATTGCAAAGCTTCTGAAGCGTGATCATCGAACAATCAAGCGTTTCATTCAAAATAGTCAACAGGGTCGCAAGAAGCGTGTGGAAAAACCAAGGCGCAAAATAACTGCCCATGAACTGAGAAAAGTCAAGCGTGCAGCTGCCACGATGCCACTTGCCACCAGTTTGGCCATATTTCAGAGCTGCAACATCACTGGAGTGCCCAAAAGCACAAGGTGTGCAATACTCAGAGACATGGCCAAGGTAAGAAAGGCTGAAAGACGACCACCACTGAACAAGACACACAAGCTGAAACGTCAAGACTGGGCCAAGAAATATCTCAAGACTGATTTTTCTAAGGTTTTATGGACTGATGAAATGAGAGTGAGTCTTGATGGGCCAGATGGATGGGCCCGTGGCTGGATTGGTAAAGGGCAGAGAGCTCCAGTCTGACTCAGACGCCAGCAAGGTGGAGGTGGAGTACTGGTTTGGGCTGGTATCATCAAAGATGAGCTTGTGGGGCCTTTTCGGGTTGAGGATGGAGTCAAGCTCAACTCCCAGTCCTACTGCCAGTTCCTGGAAGACACCTTCTTCAAGCAGTGGTACAGGAAGAAGTCTGCATCCTTCAAGAAAAACATGATTTTCATGCAGGACAATGCTCCATCACACGCGTCCAAGTACTCCACAGCGTGGCTGGCAAGAAAGGGTATAAAAGAAGGAAATCTAATGACATGGCCTCCTTGTTCACCTGATCTGAACCCCATTGAGAACCTGTGGTCCATCATCAAATGTGAGATTTACAAGGAGGGAAAACAGTACACCTCTCTGAACAGTGTCTGGGAGGCTGTGGTTGCTGCTGCATGCAATGTTGATGGTGAACAGATCAAAACACTGACAGAATCCATGGATGGCAGGCTTTTGAGTGTCCTTACAAAGAAAGGTGGCTATATTGGTCACTGATTTGTTTTTGTTTTGTTTTTGAATGTCAGAAATGTATATTTGTGAATGTTGAGATGTTATATTGGTTTCACTGGTAATGATAAATAATTGAAATGGGTATATATATTTTTTTGTTAAGTTGCCTAATAATTATGCACAGTGATAGTCACCTGCACACACAGATATCCCCCTAACATAGCTAAAACTAAAAACAAACTAAAAACTACTTCCAAAAATATTCAGTTTTGATATTAATGAGTTTTTTGGGTTCATTGAGAACATGGTTGTTGTTCAATAATAAAATTAATCCTCAAAAATACAACTTGCCTAATAATTCTGCACTCCCTGTAATTCCACTTAAAAAACTAAGGGCTTTATTTAGAGATTGGTGTACAGCTTACTTTCTCTAAACCTAATGGATATTCTGTGCACCATATTAAAAATATCATACAATCATATTGCACTGGCAAAATATTTTACCAGGTTAACCCACTAAGCTTAGGTGGCCCCACCTTGTTAGTCCCTGTCAACCAGACCTATAGGTACTCTGTTGTTTCTTAGTGGCTTTCAATTTTAAGACATTAATAAACATGTCTCTAGTTCATCATCTTTGTGCCACTAACCTTATTATTTTTTCCTGACTTTTGAACATTACTTTTGGAATCTTTATTGTGTTATGTTTTGACTTTTTAATCGTTTTTGTACTGCTAGACACTTGAGAACTTTCCTGCAACTTTAGCATGGCTGCTCTATGTAATATCTACTATGGGTGTGAGCTCTGTTTTTTTGACAAACTTTGAGTTTAACATGATATGACTTTGGACTTAAGCACAATATGATAACAATAACGACTTCATGAGGTTATATACAAATGCCACCCACTATATCTATGATCTCTCTTCATTTTTATATCCCAACCTGAGGTAATATTAGTTCCCATTCTTTTTTTGTTCACTGTTTTATCATTATAGTGAGCTTTGTATTACCTTTACTTTTTGTTTCCCTTCACTAAACGTTACTCTTCAGATATACAGTTATTTTCCCCTATTGTCAATTGTTAAACTCTACATTGCTGTGGTTAAAAAAAGAAGTGTATACATTCTGGTAGATTCACTTGTAATCTTGTTGCTAACTCAAAATGGAGGTCTGCTATCATTTACCTCAACTTCAGGTCTAATGTTTGTTTTCCAAAACGGAATTGTCTGCCACCAAGTGGCCTATCAAGGGACACCAATTTCCAGTATGTTTTGTAGTACTACAAAATGCTATTCACAAACCTACATGAGGAGATTCAGCCTCCGCCTCTCCTATCTTTTTATGAGCAGAGATCTCTTGCCCCACAGCAGAGTCTTTGCACATGTAAGTATAAGTCTTAGTAGTAAATGCTGGAGGGACATAGGTAAGTGGCTTGAAAATGTGGAATACGGATTACTGAATGGGAGGGGAATAGGGAGGATTAAGGAATGCGAAAGGGAGGGCAATTAAAGGCTTAGGGAGGGAACGTGTACCCTCCCACAAATGAGTCAGTACCTTTACTATACACAAACTACACTTTTAAGTTACTAAAGCCAAAAAGGGACCCAAACTGTAGTGAATTACTCTAGCTCGGAGCTAAAGTAAGCCCAACTCTACACAATGCCAACCACAAGTACTGAAACAACCTAGCACAGAAAATAATGAATGTAAAAAAAAACATGGGAAATAAAATTACATTAAATGAAATGCCTTTAGTTATAAATATAAAGATATTTTTTTATGTTTACAAATATTCCTAAAGTAGTACATATTTCTTTTTAAAATAATGTAGTACCCTTTTTCAATAAAAACAAATAATGTAACAAGACATTTTATGAAATATTTTTAAATTACTTTGAAGAGATTCTAGAAGTCAGTTTTAATTATTAATATCACATACTAAATTAATGTATTTTTTACTTTGTGTTTGATTTCTTTTTCATTTTAATGTAAGAAAAATATTTTTATTGTAATACATATACATTAAATAGTTCATTATACGTTAATTTAACTGTGCTATAGCATTTTTGTCAGTAGTTTGACATTTATAATAAAGATTTAAAAACAATTCAAATTGATATGTATTGTAAAAATATGTTTATGAACTGTTCCCAAATTTCATAAAATATCTACTTTTCCTTATACTTTACTAGTGAGAGACTGCAGTCTGGCCAGATATGTGCATAGTAAAAATTAAATAGGTTTATTACACTTGGAAAAATAATTTGTAAAACATATGTTAAATATTATTGTCAAAATTGTTATGCATTTATTTTAAATGAAGTACTAAATAAAACAAATCTGAGAACTCCACAGCTAAAAAGGTTATTTAACGTTTGAACCAGGGAACATGAGTCTTTGTACAGCTTTCCTTTTTTCTTACAACCAAATGCTTGTGATGTACACCACAAGGATTGCAAAACCTGCAACACACCTGTTAATAAAATGAGTGATTATTATGAACTCCACTACCGATCTACAATTGAAATTCATTTCAACAATAACCAATCACAGCCAGGCCAGGCTGAACACATAAGAAGGAAATCAGCATATTAAACCTCTTTTCCTGCAATCACTATGTCATTGAATGCATTTGTAGGATTGACCTTTCTTTTGAGGAGAAATAGTTTCAGCAACAGGGGGGAGAGAGTCTGTATAGGCAAAGGATTGGCATATTTGGCATGTCCAGTGAAGATGTCATTGCCAAACACCACTTACCACCTGATATGGACCTGGTCATGGTTGCTAACTGAGAACAGGAGCCAGATTCACTTACAGCGCACTCCGAGCTTATCCCAGTCTATGACAAAATAATTTCATGGCCATTGGATCCTTCCAGAGGGTCTTCTCTGACAAAGTCATCTCACAAGTAAGCCAGTCATCTGCCTGAGATGCATCAATAGAAGAAGCACCAGTTTATCGCCATGCCACTCTCACTAGCGGGAAGACAAAGGAAGACAAGGGCATTTTAAGGCTTTCCGATTTCCTTCACATGCTATGGGCCAATAAATACAACCCCATGACTCCTCAACCACCTCACCAAACAGCACACCTTTTCCGCAACAGATACCACTGGCACTCCATGAATATGCAGGCTGTTTGGGATGCAAAGAGATGCTTCACTGAAGAATATGTTGTCTTTCCTAGAAGTACAAACAACATTTAAATTTTTTCCAACAGCCATCTCTTGCACATCATTTGGGTGCTGGGGATGTTGAGGCATGTGGGTTATTGGTAATGTAAGAAATTGAGGGCATCCCGTAAGGGGATGATGATCCTCCTTCTGCAATAACACAATCTGAGTCGGGGTGAACCCTCAACTCACTAATTTAACCTGTGCTCAACCTCATGGTTGCTATGCCACACAGCAGATAGGCAAAACTTAGGAGCAATGTATAAAGTATTTAGGCAGCACCAAAATGATAATAAAGCCTAAACACAGTACAAAAACCCCCAAACCAATTTAAAAATAAAGTGAATTTACGTGAATAAAACAACACAAAAGAAAAAAACAAGAAAAAAAACAACCAAGGGAAATAGAGAGATGGATTTTTTAAGTTTTAAATAAAAATAGCTTCAAAAACCATTAAGCACCAACTACAGTCAAGTGGAGATGGGAGACCGGAACCCCAATGTGATACCGACTGTGATTGAGCATGGGTTGAACACAGAAACCAGGTTTGACCCAGTCGCAAGCTTTACCTTTGGACTTAGGGCCTGATTTTATTTCGGTGGATGAGTTATTCCACAACAATGGTGACGGATATTCCATCTACCAAATATAAATTCCAATACATCCTGTGGGATTTATATTTCGGCAGATAGGATATCCGTTACCATTGTGACGGAGTAACTCACCTGCCGAAATATGAATCAGGCCCTTAATCTGTGATTTAAGAGTGTCGAGGCATCTGTGATTGAAAAAGGTTCCATGAGGTCTGATAGCTGTCTAAAGAGGTCCTGGTGAAGCCGTTGACTTTTGGGAGGAAAGCTCTGAGCAGGGCAAATTAAAATTTTACCCCCAGGGAGGTCCCTCACCAACCGAATACTTATGGTGCTTTCACCCAGTGATGTTTTCGGCGATCTCACTTAATCACTTTTTAAGCTACCATTCCTCCAGTGGTGCAAGCCTGCAGGATGTAGCCAAAAAGGGCCCCACAAGGTCAGGTACCTTCTCCACAAGGTCCCAATAAATCGGTTTGCTGCTATGGAAAAGCTCAGAGTGGAGAAAACCTGACTCTTCAATCCAGCAGCAATGCACCCTGGGGGGATCAGCTTGGCAGAATTAGCAGGATTGTCCCACTCCTCTGAAGGTCTTTGGAGCCAAAACGTATTAAAATCCCAGGTTTCTCAGGAGGTTGGAGGAGTACATTATCACACAGCCCTGAGTTTTAGCACCTCAGATAAAATGACCTTTATCATTTGTGAGTCAAGATGAACTCCAGCAGAAGCTACCAGCAGGTGCCAAGACAGGTCCAGTTGAAACGCATCACCTGGAAAGTTATAGGAAAGGCCTCTTGTAATTTATTATATGCCTGTAGCTTGAAAGGGAGATCAGCCTTATGACCATTAGAGTCCACTTCTTTGTCCTGGGTACAAGAAGGAAAGCAGGTCCAGCCCTTCAGGGTTCTTCTTAGGATTTAAATAGCATATTCAGTCATCTTCTAATCTTCCACAGGTCCAGTATAATTCTCAGGAGGGTAGTGTGGGTGCCAATTTACACCTGGCACCAGAGTAAAAGTTTCCAGGGGTTACCATGCCACTTTTATAACATTTTCTGTGTGTGTAACTGCCACTAATTCCACAGTGCACATCTCTGCCTAAATCCTGTATAGTTAAACTCTTCTCTCCTTGTGCAGTCCCTCTGTGGCCACAAAAGGTGTGGCAGGGAAATGATCTCCTGTATCATCAATTTAAACAAGTTCTGAGGGCATCCTCACTAGGATTGGAACCTTCCTGGCTAGGGGAACAAAGAAAGGGCCCGTGCAGATGAAACTTGACATCTGCTTGTGAGAGGGGAGTCCCATTTGAAGATATTTGTGTTCCAGAGCCCTGCCCAAATGGTCATCCTGCATGGGGGGCAGAAACACCTTCTCACACCCAAGCCTTTTGTCTCCTGCCCTGGGAGAAGTTTTCACACCTCTTTCAGGGCTAAGAACTCAGAAAATGACAGCTGCGGGCTAATTCAAATCAGCCTCCAGGGGTGATATCTGGTACAATTATTACAAATCTAACTTCACCAGTAAATTGGGCTTTTAATAAATATTTTAGATTCCAAGAACGAACTTTCTAGCTGGGGACAGTGTTATTAAATATAACATTGCATCCCAGTATTTTACTATGGAATAATCAGTATTGTTACATTGAAAATAGATTCTGTGGCTTTTCACTGTAAAAGCAGAATAAACCTTAAATATCTACATGCCCTACTTTCAAATACCATGCACTCTGCCTTATGGGTAATAAGGCCTACTTAGGGGTGGCTTATTAATATTCAAAACAAAGGTTTGGGCCTGCCAAAATTGTTTTGTTTGGCAGGTCGAAGTGAAGGTAAAAGGCAGCTTTAGTCAGATGACAATGGTAGGTCTGAAGCCACAGTTTACATTGTTACTGTCATAGATGGCACAATGGGTGCTGAGGTCCACTAATGCCATTCAACTGACAGACCGGCTGCTAGTGGTCCTCTGTCCATTTCTTATTTTGCAGTTCACCAGGAGCATGGCCTTCAATATGTTGAGGACCAAATTAGCCTCGCTCCTCTTTTACTATGTTCTTCCATTTGGCTAAACAAAGAGTCTGATATAAATCATCTTACCATCTCAGATTGCATCTCAAGTACCATGGTTCAAGAATTCTGTGACCTTTAGCTGCTCTAATTTTTTGATATCCCCAAAACAACCACAAATAAGTATAAAGGGGGGCTAAAGGATTGCTTTCTGACTTATATAAAGGATTGCCGAGAAAGGGAGGAGATAATGAAGCCACCCGTTAGAGATTTTTGCCTTGTTCAAACAGTGAATAGTATAGGCCCCTACCTGGTGGTCATTCAGAATTTCTGGGACTGGGTGCTATTCCAATGGTTTCAAACTGGCTCGCTCAGTGGTAGCTGCGTTTCCCACAGGGTCAATTTGCACCTGCTAACATTTTATTATGTCCCTGTGATGGTACTTTCCCCAGTCGTTGCTTTGTATTTTTTTGTAAGTTTTATGCCCCCCGGACTAGACAGTATTTGATTCCACTGCTATGAAACCAAAAGATTAAGAGATGTAGAGTTGTGTTGATTTACCTCTAGCAGCTTGAATGTCACGGATATGTAAAGGGGTAGAGGTTTTTTTTTCTTTTAAAATGCTGTGCAGTTGTGAAAATCAATGTTGTTTGAGTAATGCTCACCACTGGGGTGGATTCATTTGGGATTGCTGTTGATTTATTTGAGCAGACCATTGTCGTTTAAATATGATACTGGTACTTGACAATTTGATGAATTCCTAGATGATTTCACAGATCTTTTATTTTTTCTATTGACTATTGGCATTTTTATGCTGCAATTTGACATACTTTTTAACAGGTTCCCACTTTTAACTTTTTATTCTCTCTTAATATTGTCTTTGTACATTGTATTTTATCATGTGTATTTTATGATCCATTCCTATGTGATGGAATGAAGAAATTGAATTGAATTGGATTGAATTGACAGATGCTGGGTATGTTTTGTTCCATATACTAGGGAATTATAGGTACATTAAATATGCCATCCAGGGGTATACAAATTTAATTTTATTGAAGGAGGAACCCATGCACTTTATCATTGGATAGCAGGGGTAAACAGTAGATGGTGCTCTACAGCCATCAAAAATGGGTAGGGCAAAAATCTGGGGGTACACCATTCAAAAGATGTTCATTTCCTACAGATTAGTAACAACATCTCACAGTGGAACTACATTTGAATCTGGGGGCAACATTGCAAACTTAATCAGTAATTACTACAACACAGTACACATAAATTGCCTTGAAACACACTGCATGTCGATAGGTATGAAGTAGTACAATTACAAAAGACTCCCCTTTATTTAAAAATCATGTTTCTTTTTTGCTGGTGATGCCGGGTATACTTTCTCTTCCCATTTGCTCACATCCTACGGATATCCAACCACAGTATCTCAGCAGAGATATAATAGGTAAACAAGCCAGCATTAAACAGAGTTTTGATGTCCTGAAGTTGTAACTCAGATGTGCACTCCCCAGTAGTCGTGTGCAAGATTATTGAAGTCTGTTGTGTGTTGCACAACATCACCTTACAATGTGGCTTACATATAAATATTGATCTTCTTCTAATGTTACATCCAGGAACATGGAGTGTGACCCAGAACAGATATGCATGTGGGGGATTGGCTGGTCAACTAATTTTTCTCTTGAGATGCTAGTTTGTTTACTTGCTTGATATGGTTGGTCAGCCATTTGTCAATGACTAATGGTGGATATCTAACACTATACCCATACATAGTATCATAAGGCAACTCTGTTTACTTTGTATAATATTGCTAACTTGCATCCTATATGATAAGTGAACAAAGATGCCAGGATATTTTCCCAAAAATTGTAACACTTATCCATACAACATTCACCCATGATATCTAATATACTACACTCATGGTTTGTGGTAGACATTATAAAATCATAAATAAACACACATACTAGGTCCACAAACCATCCAGGTATAGATTGTATTACTGTCTCACATTTTGAGGTCATATACTACATGTACATTGTCTTCCTCCAGCATGTGGAACCTCCACCTTATGTGAATATATTCTCCTACTCGCGTAATTCAGAGAGTTTGTACTTGTGCGGATATCTCTACCTACCACGAATTTACATTAAAAGACATACAGGAAGAGAAAGACAGCCTTTTTGTTTTTGTTCTGAGTCATTCTCTCCTCCAAGCAGCATCTTGTTCCATCCTACTACTCCTTGGCACAATCTTGCCTCTAACATGGCAGAGGAACTTGATGAGAAGACAGCCTCTATTTCTGATAGTGAATAGAAGATCACCATAGATGGGATCATTGCCAGGTACCCTCAGCTTTATGAGGGGCCAGATATGCAACAAAGCGATGCAGAGTGGGACCCAAACCGGTGGGTCATCGTTGTGTGCTGCAATGTAGTGGGTGTCCACTCCCACCGGAGGTGGTGTGCTACAAACACCATCAGGTTCTTCATTGCTGGGCCAGGATTAGGGGCCAGGACATTATGTGCTTGTCCTCCCAGCCACATACAGAGCACCCCCCACAATACATAATTGTACCGGAGGTTCCTAAAAGCTGCCTGGCTAACCCTTGTTTTTGACCTGGTAGAGCTTAATCAGCAGGGGATGTTAAGTACATGTATATGAAAATTTGCCACACAGGTACACAAGATTTTTGAGAGTGCTGAGCTGTCGTGTTCACTGTTAGCGTTGCTTATTCTAGTTAATAAGTGTTGTTGTTTGAAAGCTTCGAAATTCTCATTTAATAACATGCAGTTTAATGTTTGTTTTCTTTGCCTTGACTACTAATCTGTTTTTGACATTATGGAAATGCAGGCATTATGCACCTTTATCTTACTTCCTAAACATGACTTTGTGTTGCTCATTACATAGCTAGATTATGAATTATCGATTTAAAGATCTTCAGACTATCAACATTTGAGTATGGAAGCACATCATAGTAAGATGTTTGTGAAAGTCTTCACATAGTCAGCAAAAATTATGTGGATATGCATTATTAGCCTATTAATTTAACAAACTGATAATTTTTTAACAATCCCTTTCAGAAGATGCAGCTGACCAACAAACATCAGAGTAGAACCAGGAGCTAATACGAAGATCCTCATCTCGGAGGTAGACAGGAGCACCTGATACCACTAGCAAGGAGGATGACTACCAGCAGAAATAGTGCACTCCCCTGGAAAGTTACAAGGTCAGCTTCCAAAAGACCCAGAGGCAGAGGCTGAAGAGCCACCTGAGGGGTCAGTGGATGTGGGCACCACTAGCCAGGGGTAGGAATTGGTTTGTTCACCTACTGGTGATGAGCAAGAACAACCTGTTGTGTTAGAAGGGCAGGCCTCACCATCTGGTACTGCCCCAGGCCCTCCTTAACTCCTGAGGCCCTCATTCTATGGGGCCTCCATATGCAGCCCCTTTATCATCTCCTACTCCCAGTGCCTGCTCAAAAGAATTTGAGTTGAGAAACATTTCTTCCCTCAATACCCCATACCGCTCTTGTGCTGCACACTACCTCACCCAGATTCTGTGTCAGTATCTGCTTTCAAGGATGCCAGGATGTCAATTGTAGAGGATCGAGAAGCACTCTCTCTGAACAGCCAGGGCTTAATTGGGGAAATCCAGATGCTCTGAGAGATGGTCTCTGGGCAGCTACAAAATTTGTGTGTGTGTGTGTGTGTGTGTGTGCGCGCGTGTGAATGTGTGTGGGTGTGATGGTCATATCGGCCTTCTCAACTTTCCCTACCTACTGTGGTCCCATTTCACAGTTCCATCTTTTCTCACTGTTTCCATTGCTACCACTTGATTTATTTCTTTTAGTGGGCCATTTGGCCCTGCCATGGCTAGCCAGTTTCCATCCTTGTCAGAGGAAGATGTCATTGTCATCATCATGAAACAAGAATGAAGATGGAAAATAACTTGAGTTTGACACATCTTCTGGCTTGGGAATTTGACTTCATTTAAATGTGGACAGTGGACCCTTGTTTTTGAACACTTTATGGACTATGGGCTTGTTTTACCTTTGTATTGACTATGGACATGTTGCCTTTATGAACTATGGATTTGTTTCCCCTTTGTATATAGACTGGTTCCCTTGACACTTCTTCATGTATTTTTATTACTTGAACAACAACCTCCAGGTTAGCATATCACCTCTGAGTTATTACTATATTTCCTTTTGGCCCTTTCCAAGGACAGTTTTTTTACACCACAGTATATGTTTGAGGTTTTCCACTGTGTAGTCAGGGTTTCCAAAGAAAGAACTGGAACCATTTGATGAATCTTCACAAACCTTTCAAAGAAAAAGTCCATCAGCTTCAGCTCCCTTGTGGACATTTTGGAGTGATCTATCAAGCGGAGGCCAAAACAAAGGTAGGGGTCACATGTAATTTCAACAAGGAAAATTAGACAATGATGCTGACAAGAGTTGAACAGAACTGCACCAAATTTGGCAGAATGCTAGATCTTTACCCAGATAGTGTGCTTTTTGTGTTTGGTGTAAAACTGTTCACTTTCTTTAAAGAAATTAGGGTTAAAAAAATAGTTGTATCTAGTACTGTGAGACTCCTGAAGGCCGTCTTTGGTAGTCCCACAGTACAAAATAGCAAAATGAAGCAATCTGATTGGCAGGACCCGTGGGACTGAGATCGGTCCAGCAGGACCGAGAATTGTGATTGGCTGGTCAGAACATGAAGAGGAATGTTGAAGCTGCCATTACATGATTCGGGGACTTAGTCCTAAGTCCTAAAAATAATGAGAAAACATATAAGGTTGAAAAGAAGGAATACTATGACAGCTTAAAGACAGTTTTGGTTTTTTTAAAGTGCACTAGCGGGACTCCAGTGGGAACCAGCACAGACCCCATGTACTCCTCCCTGAGTCCTACAGGACCAGCAAAAAAAAGGCTAACAAGGGATAAGGGTGTGGGGCTGTGGAGTGTTGTTCACCTGTGGGGAGTAGCCACCCGTGGATGGTTGGCCACACACAGGAGGTTGGATGCATGATCTGGCTGCAGGCCAGGACCTTGGTCTAATCCCATGCTTCCTATGGCCTTCTGGAGGAGTTGGGCATAGGGCAGGGGCGTAGGCTAGGAGCTAAGGCCAAGAACATAGTGCATAGTGCACAGAAAAAAGTAGGTTATTAGTTAGGGTGGATGGTAGTCCTCCAGAGGTAATAATGTCACTATTAATGCTAGGTCCATTAAAGTTTTCACTAATTTAAATCTGAACACAGCTCCAGGTAGCTATGACCCATAACATCCTCATTAGAAAACTACATGAGATTGTCATACAAGGATCAACTCTCAAATGGATCTGTTCCTTACTCACTGTAAGAATCCAAAGGGTCAGGCTTCCACCCTTCACATGAGAGACAAAGAAACTGATATGCAGAGTCTAACATGGATCATCCCTCGGCCCCACCCTTTTCAACATATGCATGACACCACATGCCAAAAACATTCTAACACAAGACATTGCATCATCTCCTACACTGATGACATCAAACTCATCCTCTCCTTGACAGGCAAGACAACCACCACCAGAACCAACTTCATCAGGTGCATGAGAAGGGTAGCAGACTGCATGCCAACCAACTGCCTAAAGCTCAACTCCAACAAGACCAAAGTACTGGTCTTGGGCAGCAAGAACCCTTCATGGGAATCCACCTGTTGACTGTTGAAGCTAGGACCAACATCAACAGACCACGCAAGATATCTAGGGATCATCCTAGACAACAAGCTCAATATGAGGTCTCAAATCAACAAGGTGTGCACCTCCTGCTTCCACATCTTATGCATGCTACGAAAGATCTTCAAATGGTTGCCTCAGAACAGCAGACAGACTGTCACGCAAGCACTCATTAACAGCAGGCTGGACTACGGCAAGCCTCTCTATGCCACAATTGTCAAACAACTCCTATACAGACTCCACACCATCCAGAATACAGCACCAAGACTCATACTCGACCTTCCATTCTGCACCCATATTGCACAGCACCTCAGGAAGCTTCACTGGCTTCCCATTCACAAGCGGTCCAATTTTAAAATTATCATGCACACATCAAAGCCATACACAACAAAGGACCAGAGTAACTGAACAGCCACAAACACTTTCACCAACCCACCAGAAACCTACACTCTGCCTCACTTCGACACATTCCCCGCATCTGCAAAAGCAAAACTGTATGTCACTCATTCCCCTACATTGCACTCAAGACAAAGAACAGCACCCTTCAACACATTAGAGCTTCCTCCTCACTTCTTGAGTTTCACAAAAAGCTGAAGACCTGTCTCTTCATATAAGCACCTTGCGGAGCACACACCAACATACCTGCCCAAGCACCTGGAATCCCTCTTGGGTGATTAGTGCACATACAAATCAATATTACATGACATAATAGAAAATAAAATGTTATCTATCTATCTATCTATCTATCTATCTATCTATCTATCTATCTATCTATCTATCTATCTATCTATCTATATTGCTGAGCAAGTGTGCTGGAATCCCGAGGCTTGTATCTGTGGCGGTCCGAGAGTGGACCTGGAAATCCAAACAATTACAACACGATACCCTCGTACATCAAAGGAAATGCTTGGACACCTATGAAATTGCATACATTATTTTCCTGTAATGATACTTCCTCCCAACGCGTTTCAGCCGTAGCCATGATCATGGATGGGATATCTTAGTGATTTGGAAAGGTGATGAGAGGTCCGCAATGCGATTTGTGGTGGCCCTGAATGCTAATGAATATAATTTACAATTGAGTGAGCAACACAGTAACAAACAAATTCAGTTTTTTGGATGTAGAGGTTACAGTTCACAATGATATCTTGAGTACCAGGTTACACAGGAAAGCCACTGCAGGAACAGTTTGCTAAATGCTAGGAGTGCGCATCCCCCTGGGTTGAAAATGAGCATCCCCAATGGAGAACTATTGAGAGCTAGACGGATATGTAGTACATGGGAAGATTACCAATTTGAGAGTATGGTAATGTGTAAAAGATTCAGAGAAACGGGATATAGTAGTAAGGTGTTCATTCAGGCACAAAGAATGGTTGATAGCATCAGGAGAGATTATCTTTTATACAAAATACATGAGCACTACAAACCTGATGAGGGTTTAAGATTTATTACAACATTATCCAATCAGGCTCAATTAATGAGACAGATTCTCACTAAGAGTTGGCACATCCTGCAGACGGATCCTTTCCTCGATACACATATTACCAATATGCCATTGGTGACCTTTCATAGTGGTAGGTCTCTAAGAGATGATTCGAGTCCGAATTTAGTGACAAGTACACAGATTATAAAACCTATTTCAGGGAGTCCGGTTGGATTATACTGTTGCACACGATGCAAAGCCTGTAAAGACAGTGTCAATTGCACTGATGTGGTAATAGACAATGGACATAAGACTCATCAGATTAAGGGACATTTCAACTGTAATACGTATTTCTGTGTATACTGCTTGAGGTGCCCGTGTAATAAGATCTATGTGGGGAGTACAATACCAATTATGTCAATAACTACCCTGTGGCAAGGCACTTTCAGGAAATGCATAAAGGAAATGAAAAGTTGCTTAGCTTTGTGAAGACATAGTTAGACTCACATTTTAGACATACAAAACCATAGAAATTCAGCAGTTCAAGTTAGAGTTATTTCAAGTAATTGTAACTCACAGCCTACAATAACTATAACTCACAACCCATCCATGCACAGTTTTCTCTTCAATTATTTGTCTTCTCATGTTTCATTTACATTTTTAATAATGTTTGAAAAGTTGCCATGAGTGCTGTAATATCTGGGGTAATTAGCAGTGGATGGTGACAACACGAATTATAGTGACTTCAGGGCGTAAGTTATGGTTACTTGAAATAACTCTAACTATCACAGCTAAATTTCTATGGTTTTGTGCGAGTAAATTCAGAACCTAACTATAACATCCAGGCAACCTTTGTTTTTTTCAGTGAATTTCTATGTTTTTTAGTGTAAGGTAATTTTAATTAATATATGTTAATCCCACCACTGCCACACACTGCCTTCAGCCAGGGCAACATACTCGATATTAGTGGGGGTGGACCATGGACCCACCACAACAGGCACCTCCACCTCCCCAGGGCTGCAAAGATATTGAATGAGGGCCTGGCCCCAGGGACCATTACCTTCCTGGGGCCAAATAGAAAGTAAGTGGAGCCTTTGGACATGCGTAGCCATGACCTGTGGCCAACCCCCTATAGCCACCCTTCCTGATGACAAGCATGACCTTCGGCCGTACGCCATGGCAATTGGCTGAAGGACCTGGCCTGTCTTCCACCGTGCATGGTGGGGTATGGCCTGAGGGCACTGCTTCCTGTGGTCCCCACTCGACCGGGGCAAAGTCTAAATTTGAGGCCGACCACGATGGAGCCCTGTTCAGCTACAGTGAGCGGGAGGCCTCTGTCAAAGTTTTACCTTTGGACTTAAGGCCTGATTATGAGTTTGGCGGAAGGTTTACACCATACGACGAACTTCCAACAGGGAGGTTGCCACCACACTGGCTGGGACCATTAAGAGTTTCCGCTAGGTCAGCAGGTGGAAACCTGAGGTTCCACCCACCGACTCAGTGGGAAACAGTCTACAGCATTGTCTCTGGCTCGAATCAAGCCGTTGGCAATGCTGTAGAGCGCTGGGTGCACCAGCAGCCTTGCGATGTTCACTGTGCTGCCCAGTCCCCTGCACCTGTTCTCCACCAGCCTTTTTTGCCATGAAATGGCTAGCGGAGAACCAGATTGTAATCCCAAAGGAAGCCCTGCTTGCAAATCTGCCCTGGCAGACTAGCATTGCCACCTCCCACTGGACTGCCGGGATCCCTGATGCTGGAGGAGCTGGAGGTGCCCTCGAGGCCCGACAGCCACGGTTGAAATATGGCACTCGGCCAGCCGCTTTGGTCGTGGTCCAACTGCCATCTGTGCGTCTGGTGGTCTAGTGACTGCCAGACTAGCAATGAGGGCCCTAGTTTTTTTGTGGCTTGGTTCTGGAAATCTTTAGAAGCTACTTAGGAGGAAAGCTTCTGGCCAGTCACAAAGAGGCCTTCCTTATGGTTTTATGCATTGAGGTAACAATTGACTCCTCTTCCTCTAAATCCTCCTCCTAATGGACTCCTCTTTCTACCCTCTTCTTGGTAAGTAGTGATGACCGCAGATATTGTTGCTTGGAGGAGAACTGGATCTTCTGCATGAATTACCCACCATTCTCCACTTCAAGATAGCTCAATACAATCAAATCTTCCTCCCCAACGCCCCCAGTACCTTCAAGAAGAA
This sequence comes from Pleurodeles waltl, assembly GCF_031143425.1. Classification (NCBI taxonomy): domain Eukaryota; kingdom Metazoa; phylum Chordata; class Amphibia; order Caudata; family Salamandridae; genus Pleurodeles; species Pleurodeles waltl. The sequence continues at coordinate 720,651,017 of NC_090443.1, forward strand.
TTTTTCAACTGTTGAAATACATCACATCTAGTTTTGTGTCAAATGTTTACCACAGTGTATTGATAAACATTGCTCTGAAACTAAATTAGTGCCATTAGATCCTAAGACAGAATATGCTAGTAAGGAATGATGTATGGATGAATGTATGCTACATGAACTCAAACTCACCAGCTCCAGACAAATAGATGACTATTTTGGAGATCCCTAGTGAGGTCGGCTGCTGAACTCGCTCACTTGTAGATGGTGTTTCAAAACTATGTCCAGAAGCATATTCACCCTGAACTAAATGTGCAAACATTTAGGACCTGATTTAGAGTTTTGTGGATGGGGTTCCTCCATCACAAATGTAATGAATATCCTATCTGCAGTATTACAATGACATTCTACCATATGTGCATTGTAATTCGATGGATGGGTTATCCGTCACATTTGTCACGGAGTAACGAGTCTGCCAAACACTAAATCAGGCTCTTAATATACTAACAAAAAAAGGAAAAATGGTTAGTGAAAGGACGAACAATGAGATGTTCTTACCTGACTGACAAATAGTGGAGGACCTAATTGCTGTTGCCTGTATGTCTCCTTGGATCCATGTTGAAGATGTTTTGAAGGTTGACACTAGGGGCTGTTGCATGATAGAAGCTGACAGGAGAGAGAGAGAAAGAGATAGAGAGACTCATGCATAGGCGAGTAAGCAAAGAAGAAGATGCTAGGTGCATGTTTTGACCAATCGTTATGAGAGGTAAACAAACTGATTTGTGATACTTAAAACAAGACTGAACTTATCATAGTGCTACCCTTACATTGACAAACTTCAGAGCCAATAGTAAACTGTAAACTTTGCACTTGTATAACGCACTACTCACCCGTTAGGGTCTCAAGGTGTTGTACGCATACCGCTGAGGAACCCCTCCTGGCTTTTCCCTGTGAGGCGCCCACTCCTGGACAGCCCCAGGGTGAAGCCAGGCATCCATGCGCTGTGAGGGCCGGTGTGGAGATAAAGCAAGCTATTGCCCAGAGTTACAGAGTGGGACTCATAAATTAGATTAGGCAAGAATTATCTGGTCCAAGGGAATTGAGCCCAAGACCCACTGAGGTGGGAATTGAACCCTGGTCAAGTAAGACTGTGCTTTTTTTACTAAGTCCCAGAGCCTTTTAATGTTTGCCTGCAAATAATCTCTCATGTCGTGGCCAGCCAATTGAAGTGAGTGGGAGCCTTACTCTCATAAGAGTGAGTTGGTCCAAGGCTAAAAAGCCCCCTAGGCTAATCAGAATGTTCTATTTTTTAAATTTGGTTTGAGGGGCTTTCATAAAAGAGAGTGCCTATAAAAATCTAACCTGTGAGCACCATTCAAAAAAAAACTTCATAACACCAAAAGCCATGTATGTCTGTAGGTTGAGGGCTAACTTAGTCACAGAAGAGCATACTTAAACATGTGAAAGTAAGGGTTTATCTATTGATGAAATTGCTATGTATATTTAATTGCAGCTTACTGCCCTAGACACAAACGCTTGCGTTGTGTTAGGACCCCTTGATGCCAGTTGCTGCAATAATGATTTTGACTTCAGATTTGCTAAAGGTACCATCTGATCTTGCAGGTGGAAAGAAGATTCATGTGAAATGTGAGTTAAAGGGTGATGAATCAAAGGATAACTGAGGTAAACGTTGTCAATGCAGAGAGACATACATGAAATATAAGCAATAATCCATAGCAAATACATATAAGTGTATATACAGACCTTTGAAAAAATGTATAAAAGATGATAAGAACCTATGCATGATGAAATATAGTAGTAGATGTCAGATGTTCATAAACATACTTGATTGATGGAAGGTAGTGGGCTGAATTGCTGCTGCAAGGATGCCCCCTCAAGTCATTAGTAGTGAGGGCCGAAATGTGGATAATGAGAGCTGCTGTCTCACTGTAGCTATCAAGACAAGCACACAGAATAATAAGACTTCCAAACACACATATTCTGATGGTATATGAAGTTTGATACACATTGAAACAAACACAAAGGGTTATCTCCTAGAAGATATCAAATGGGATAAAGGAAAGGTTATTATGCTCACATTACAATGCCAAGTCAAGACATTAAGAAAAATGACAAAGCATATCAGTCAATAACTGAATAAATGGGATAATGAGTGGCTATACGGATCTGTGACAGTAGACATAATCTTACCTTGTCTCTTAAGGAAAACTGTTTGACCCAAACCTAATGAGTAGACAGTATACTTGACAATCTCTACCATCCTTCTGCTGTTTGTGACTAGTCCCTGTTTTGATGCAGTTCTAAGAGAAGTAGAAAAAGGTGATGGCAGGCTGGGATGACAACACATGCCCTTAAAAGTGGATTAAACCAAGAAGTGGGTGAGCGTGTTTGTTTAAAAAACATGTCAAGATATGTTATAGTTGAGTACATTAGTTCATTAAAATGAAACACCCAAAAAACTATTATGGCCCAACAGAGATGTACATATCCCTTTGCTTTAGTGACATTGACAGCATAGAGATAGACCTGCATGTTCTAGTGTTGCGTTTGTAGACAGGTACCTGTGTGGCACTTTGTTACATTTGGATCTATTCTCCCCTCAGCAATAGCAACTTAATAACTTGTTATGGTGAATATATGAAATGAAGAAAAAGTAAAAGGTGGTTCTATAGAAGTATAGTAGTTATATGAATGAGTCAGAGGCTGTACATGAAGCATAAGTATATGATGTCTGCATGGCATTGTAGGGTGGGTGAAGGAGACAGTTGTTAGTGATTACAGGACTATTTTTAGGGCTAGAGAAGGGGGTTAGTACTTACCCGGTGTTATATTAGGGTTGTCTTCAACATTTAGGCCAGATAGCATATCAGTATGCATGGTGGGGATGATTCTCTGGTCCGAAGTTTTGTGCCAGAGACAAGATCAAGGTCCAACTCCAGGAATAGCCTTTGTCAGTCACCTTAATCCTGGAGAACTTCATCACCTGCCTCCTCTCAGCCTGTATTTCTTTTGAATGACCATCCAAGTGAGGTCCCACTCCCTCAATACTTTTACATAGTGTACAACATGCTGGTATGAGGCTGCCTCCTCCATTCCCCTGAGATAGTATGGAGGCAGGTCGTGTATTTGCTATTCATGATTGAGAAAGAATTTAAATACAAGGGCTGCCTTCTCCCAAGAGAAGTTACGTTTTCCCTTCAGTGTCTTTCTTTGCATTCTGGAATCTTTTTGGCCACAGGGTCACATAGTTTAAGGGGAAGAGGTCAGACATTAGGATGGAACCTGTTTTTATGAATTATTAAGTAAATAGGTGGCAGGTGCGTGATTTGGAATATGTGCATAGTATTTGCCTAGTCTCTTCCATTGAGAGTTCTCCACCTTGCACATCTCCACTAAACAGATAGAATGAAAATTATAGTTCTGAAGTTAATAGTAATAACTTTACAGTCATAAGTTCAAACAAAGGAGGCTCAGCTCCTCATTAGAGATGATAGAAACTCATAAGTCTCCATTCTGACATGGTGAAGAGCATAAAAGTGGAGCTTACACATAGGTGTAAGAGTAGATGTACATGTGAGTACACATCACATAAGTGCATCACACACGCAATCTGAACTTTGCGAATCATGCTCTTTGTGTGCAATGTTCTGGGTAGTCTTTTTATAATGTGTTAATTGTTGTAGAAATATGTAAAAAGGCCACTCACTGCTGCTGTATCCACGGGCCCATGGACTAAATAATAAGAGGCTAGCAACAGTTTTATTTTTACTAAGTCAATAGCATTATACACCTATAAGGAACATTGGTCTATTTTCCTATTACATTGCACCATATTCATAATTTAAGATCATGGCATGTTTACTCTATCTTTATCACTGTAGACACAGTAAAGAGGCTACCAAGCTGGAGTTTATGGAGCAGGGAAGCTAGGCACTGAAGATTAAAAATGCTTCAGAGCCCAGCTAACTTTCCCCTTTCTGCACGGGCTTTATTGAATAAAAGAACAGGCTGCAGTGTCCTGTGTCTTTCCTTCCTCTCTCCATTTTACCCAAGCTTTAAACAGTAAAATATAATTGCATTTTCTGTTTATATTTTGAAACATCCTGAAAGGCCTGTGAGTGGATTCAGACACCAAAATGGCTGGAAACATTTGCTGACCAAACCAATTCCACTTGTGTTTCCAGGTCAGTTTGAAGCAAGATTTCCGTACAGTCAGGATATGCTACATGACCTTTGCCATAATGTTCTTTGTTTTAGTGACTCATATTCTCCACAGAATATCATCGATCAGTTATAATTTTTGCACTGTGTTCAATGAAATGTACGTGAACTAGAGTCAATAAAATAATTTACTGAGAACCATGGTTACTGGAATTTCCTTGGTGCCTTGTGACGGAGCTTCACCTGGTTTTGGGTGTACATTCTTTGCATGATCAACTAATTAATAGGTGAAAAAAATGTACGTATTGATCAAGACATTTTGCAGACCGTGGAATCGTCATAACTAAAGAATAAATGTTTAGGGGGAAATTGTCAGTTCTCTTTATTGTCAAATATATATATATATATATTATTCGAGCACACAAAAAGCTGGTCCAAGCAGATCATTAATTTAAAAAACAAGACTGACAAATAAATGTACTACCTAACACAAACAGCTAGTGTACAGATTTAGCTGTAAATGTGGCGTGTAGTAATACTTGATTAGCACTATGTTGGACTATTGCAGAAGCCTTTATTTGGGTATAGAAAAAGATTGCTGCTTTGCTTGGAATACATTCATCATCACACAGACTGAAGTACCATGATTGAGCCCTGCCAGGCCTGTTTTTTAACTCCCTCTAGAGAAGAGGTCTTCAAACTGGGGGGCGGGCCCCCCTAGGGGGGCCTCAAGTGATCCCAGGGGGGGTGCCAAACGCTGGCCAAAAGAAATATTATACAGATACCATGCCTTTGTTTTAAGCAGAAGCATGTTATTGCAGGTTTAAAAAGGTAACAGTACTTCACTGCAATGTTTAAATAGGTTTAGACATATTTAAACATTGCCATCTTTCTCAAATAATTGTGAAAAATTCTGAGGGGGGGGCCCAAAGATTATTTTTCAACTGGGGGGCGTGGCATTAAAAAGTTTGAAGACCATTGCTCTAGAGCAAATTTCCTCTAAGACGTCATTCATTGCCCACCCTTTATTTGCTGCAAGCCTCCACTATTCATTGCCAGAAAGTTAAATATATACATTCTAACGCGAAGGCTCCGCTTCTGCTGTTTCTTTTTGCTTTGACTATCCCGTATTCCCTGAAAAGGCCTTGGAGGGGGGCGCCATTTTTCGGTTCGAGTCCCATGCATTTGGAACGATCTCCCCCGTGATCTAGAACTCATGCCCAATAAGTCTTTTCTTCGGGAAAGTCCTTAAGACCTGAATGTTTTCAAAACGTTCTTACTCTTTGCTCCCCGTCATTAGGCAGCAAGTAGCACCGATACCTCCGAGTGTAGTGCACTTTAGAAATGTATAGGTTGATAAATAAGTATAATTCAGAACATTAGCTTGCATTAGTGAGGAGGATAATAAAATTACAGGGCAAAGGTTATATTTTAAATACTGTAATATTGTGTGCAAGAAAGTTTCCATTGTCCGTTACCTATTGCTGGTTTGTAGTGAGTGACTGTGTATGTTAACTTCTGCACCTCCTGAGAACTGTACATCACTATATAGACGTCAACAATATCAAACTACAGAAATATCGCATCAAGTGTATGTTTACTATTCTTAACTGAAACTGCTTACTTTGACAAAAAGGTCACTTTACTGCCCTTAGCTACACATCTATCTATCTTGAGGGTGTGCTGGTAATCGATGTAGCGGATGGCATATTTTCCACATGCAATATATCGCACACAATATAGTGATTCCCGTCAAGAGGAAGTACGGGATGTATTTCTCTTACCCTACACAGTCACCAAAAAGTGAACAAGACAGTCAAGACTGATGAATGCGTACAGGGAAAGGTTTTTAAAAAAACACGCACACACGATTAATGCAGTTTTTGGTCGCAATTCTCATCGCTGCAGAATAAGTATGATACCACACGCCAAAAAAAAGTTAGAAAAAAATGAGATGTTGCATCACAACCGAATACACCGAGAACTGCCCTCTGTTGTCAACACCGAAAGTAAATCCTACATAAACTAAAGAGCCGTCAAAAATAAAATTAAGCGCAGTTCTCTTAATAATAGTTACATTTTTAGCATGGGGTAATTGTTTCTGCTTTGTAATATTCTTTGTAATGAAGGGAGAGAGTTTCTAATTTATACTGTACTGCGTAAAAAGGGCTGTGAAAAGACTCAGCGGAAGGATTTGAATTAAACAGTCCTTCACCCTTTTAATATCTCACAAGAGATTTTTCTGCACTGGTTCATTTAATTTAGTGGACACAGCAGTGTGGCTCTTTGTTGGTGTACGAAACTTCTGAAGGGCCTGGTGCGCACCCCCTGTGAAAACGTGGGAAGAGAGTAAAGTTGGACGTGAATTAATTTGATTCTGTACATAATTCTCCTTCAATGAGCTTCTGTGTACCATTGCAAAGGCATGAAAAAAGGAGAAACTTGGGCTGATTGCTCAATATTCATCTACATTTTCTTCTCTATGGGCACAATATGCTTGGCTTAATTAACTTTTCTCAGAGGTGAAGCAGTGCGCACCATCTGCTGTGAGACAATCACATTTCTATGCCTCTTGGAATAATCCCTTTACTTCTGAAATAGCCACCACAAACTTGCCAAAACAGAAACCCTCCAACATGATTGCAGAGGACACAACCCAGAGTCATTCTGTGACTGCGCGCTGCAGGAAAGATTGGGTGTCTGTGAGGTGTGTTGTAGTGGGGCAGCTCCCTTGCCTACAATTATTTGAAGCTTATACTCGTCTATCAATTTAAGAATTTGCCTGCATGCTTCATTTAAATCCTGCTTCAGAAATTACCACACAGCAGAAATGTCCCTTTTAGTCCTCCGGGGATACATCTTAATTTTGAACCAAGTAAAAAAAAATGGAAGTGTTGCTTGAAAAGCGCTAGGCCACTACAAGAGCCAGCGCTAAAATATTGGAGTAAGGGTTTGCCATTTAATTTTTTAATCAAGTCTCAAGGACCACACAGTGCTATGAAGGGCCTGCTGAACTTGCTCTAAAGCTGCTTCATTATTTGATCTTTGTAGATGGTAATCTGATTATCTCATTGTGGGGGTAAACTTCAGACACAATCTTGTTAGCAGCTGGCTAGGCTGGATTACCACGGCCACTGAGCTGGAAAATGAACTGAGCAGTCCGCCTTTGGACTTGCTCTCTTTGAGCCCAAGGTTGCTTACTTCTAGTTTGTGTGTCTGAATCAGCACTTTAGTCTTAAATCTCACTCCCCAGTGTAAACATATTCTCTTGTGGTGATGCCAAGCCAGGAACCACAATAAATGTTTGAAACCTATAGACTGTAACAATTCTCTTACTGGCAGGGGAGAATAATGCAGACATACTTAGGTTATGAAAGACCTGAGGTAAGTGGTTCAATTCTCTGCTACTGCATTCACATCTAACCGAGTTGCTAAAAAATGCAAATGCTCCCTAGAGATGTGTGGTCCATACTTAAGACACTCGCAGTTTTGCTTGTGGTCTCATTGCGGCATTGACTGCTTTTGGAGAGAATGCATAGCGTAGTCAATGGACAAAAGGTCTTCCAAAAAAGCTTGAAAGAGTTCAAAGGATGGAAAAGACAAAAAGCACTAAGCTGGGATTTTTATGTACACTGAAAAGAAGAATAAGATATAAGGTCCCTAATGCCGGCTGTTATGGCAATGTTGCCCATATCAAAGCATTATGGTGCAGCGGAATAGTGTTGGAAAATTTCTTGCAGACCATATGAAAAAAAGAGATAGACTGGCGGTGATTTTGCTACATGGACCATTGAATGCTCTTTTTTGACACACTATTGAGTGAACACAGAAATTCAAAGAGTTTGAACTCGAACAAGTTTTCTGCCTCAATAAGCCATAATCAAGCCCAAAGAAGTGGGTACAACTCGGTGTAGTGGCTGGCTCTCGAGGCTAAGTATGGGGCTTTTGCCTGCTATTATAATGAACATCAAAGAAAGGGCTATTATAAATGATTTTCTCTTACCCAGATAAAACCTCAAATTATGTATTGATCTTAATAGAAGCTGTTCTAAATACATAAAACAAAGAATGACAAGAAGAAATATTACAGTTTGAGACTGTTTTTGCAGTACATTTACAAAAAGAGACTGATCTTAATGAGCAAGAGTAAAAATTGCATTGCTACTATATTGAACATGATCGTTTAACTCAACGAGCTGAAAATATATCAAATGTGCGCATAATTATGCTACATTTAATTCATTAGTTTCCCTCCAGTTTTAAGACTGAATAATAATATCCTTTACTTGTTAAAGTAAATATTTCCACATATACTTTTCTCATTGGGTTGATGACTGAGAAATACTTAACCACTAGCTAGAGAGATTGTGTTTACCTTTAAACTGATTTACCATTGTTACTTGTGACTAGTCTAGAAATTTAACATATGGAAGACATTGGCTGGAGGAATAACATGTAAAATTGAGCATGTTAACCAAGGAGACTAAGGTTTTCAACAAATAAATTATTGTTAGGCATTACATTGAAACACAAAGGCCCTAATTTACCAGAGATTGCAGGGGGTTTGGTGAGTCATTACCGCACATATTGCAATTATGAGATTGTTAATAAATATCAACATTTTGGTGCTGCAAAATCTGCATGTAAGTCGTCAAAAACTTGCAGTTAAGTAGTATTGATCACATCGGCCTATTCAAATTCAGTGCAGTTGGATTTTATTGCGGGTGATAAATATCACATTATTTAGCGGACTGTTCTTAATGAGGCCCAGTGTTTTAAAACATTGAATTACAAAACTTCCACAAAATGTGAGATTCTTTTTTATTAATATTTGAACAGTGAAGTCCCAAATGGCCTATTCATCAATGCACCTGTTTTAAAACGAGATAGCAGCAGCTGCAGGATTTTCCAGATCTACTAGTGGCAGCTGTTGAACACCTCACTGGGCCATGAGCTTAAAGTGCAAAGTGCCGAAGTTAAAAACATACACAGACATTCAGGAAATCATCAGCAGCAACAGATGTGTAGCTAGAAAAAGTCCCCCCACAATTGCTATTTAAAATGTAATATCTTTCATTAAAAATATAAGAATACATCATGGAGCACGGGGTCGAGATACAGAAAGAGCAGCAAAACCATTGGTACCGTTTAATTAATTCAAGCCCACAATCATGAGAGAACTATAGACTGACCAGTTATGCGTCTATTTTATACTTGTCTCGTGTATTCTCATGTATGGTATTCTGTTTAAGCAAGATTCTGGGAACTGGTGCAAGAAATTGCCATCTGCAAAAAGTGGTTGCAAAATGTGCTCAAAATTTTTATGAATGGAATAATATTTTGGAAACGGACCTATGAACAAATACAAATAGTTCAGTTCACAAAATACCAAATTGCAATACCAAATTGCAAATTGCAATGGGTCCTACTGTTTCAATATTCATGAAGTAGGTTGAGAATTGTGAAACTCTTTGATCGGATGCCGTCACAGGAACGGTGGGTGACCTGTTGGCGTCAGCAGACCACCATGCCTGTGATCGCATTTTATTAAATAAAATATGTATATTTTTTAAATACAACCTAGTTTTCACATAGGAAACAGACTACATTTTAAAAAAAAGTGTTTTCTTTTTCACAGTTTTTCAAAAGTTTGAAAGTTTTTTTATAGTGGTCTTCAAAGTTTAAGTTGTTAAAGACCAAGTTTTCTTCCAAACAACCCTTTTTTAAATATTCAAAAAGGAGAAGGAATCCTAATAGGAGCCCTTCCCTTTTGCGAATGAGTTAGCCCCCAATTAAGGAGTCAGCAATTTTTCCATGTTTTGTGACTCGATTACAGCCGCAAAATATTAATACCTCTCTTAACAAATCCCGATTTGGAAAGTTTGCCCTAAATCCCCTTTCTAACATACCTTTTCCAAATAGTGATTAACAATGGTTTTCTAAACTCATTTTGCAATTTGGTAACTTGTTACTGAATCACAAAATGGATTTAGTCGATACCAAATAGCCATTTTACTGTTGCAAACCATGTGATATGTGAATTGTAGGCTTTGCAACAACAAAATTGCTTTGCGCATCAGGTCCCATGCCTTTTTTACAAGAGTCGACTGTTAATTGGAAACTCATGCATTTGTACACAAACGCACATGCCACGCATACACACATAGACGTTTAAAATCCAAGTTCAAAGGGATCCTAGTTGAATCACTGAATACCTCTGATTCCACAAGCCTGCTAACACGAAAAACATTTGTCTCTCCAGCCACAAACAGTATTTTTAAGAGAGTGAGAAGAGCTGACACAAAGATGAGCTCCAAAACTGCAAAACACCCTTGTTGTGTCACATATTTTTTAACAAATCATAAATCCCCTTTAATCCTCACACAAGGACATCCTGAATCGCAAGGAGGCAATGGTGTATTTGTTGCCCTTTGGAATGACATTGTGTGGACAGACGGAAAGGCTCGCTTCAGTCTTTAGCCTTTCAAATGTATTCCATCACAAAGCAGTTAGTGGGCATCGTGAATTGGAAAATGGTACATATTAGACCATGTTTTTCTCTCTGTGTCACACTGGGGAACAGATATGCAATTCAGGTCACCACTCACTCCAAGACCTCTGACCTAAATTACAGAAACATGTATGTAGCAGAGCACAGGCTGTAACACAAAGTGACAGAAATGAACAGTCCTTGGAATGTGTGTGTTGGGGTGGGATTTGGTAGCAGGAAAACTGCCTTCCATGAGTGAATGTAAATCAATGGCACAGTTCAGGAAGGAAATGGCATAACGAGGCATGATGAATGTCATTCACTCTGAAAATGCTATCCAAAACTGGTAGTCCGTTATCCTTCCTACAACTCAAGTGTTCAACACAGGAATTCTAAGCCACATTTCCTAAAAGTGAGCTAAGTAAACTCAGCCTGTAGAGTTAATTCACTTTCTCTTGTCTCCCTCAAAGAAGAGCCGAATAAAAATTATGTTATGCTCTTTGATCAATGGAATAAAGAGAAGCAGGCTTTGTACTGTGCTGCACGGGGGAACGCCTTTAAACGAATAGTACAACCCTTTAAATTAGTGTACATATGTATTACCATTGTCGAGTGTGAAGAGAATAAAGTACTAAAGAGAGTCAAAGGCTAGGGTGCCTCACGATAGTGCTTCCCTTCCTCAACATGTGTAATAAGGAGTAGGGTACTCTCTGTGGACATGGTTATGCTTCTGTCATGCTCTTTTGTCCCAATGCAATAGGTTGAACCATGCAGGGGGCTAGCATCCCATCCAATAGGCTGTCTAAATGTGTTCCACCCTACAGTGGTCGTATCCCCTATTTCCTCTGTACTTTGATTGTAAAATGCATGCTTATCGACTGTAGGCAGTGTTTTCCAATGTTACTTTTGCTACTAGTGTAATAACAGAAATTTGACCTTTGCACTGTAGTAATAAATGACTAAATATGCAAAAATGAGTGCACTATTATCTAAATATTATGTATTTGGGCATCATTTATTTTCACTATCTATCTATCTATCTATCTATCTATCTATCTATCTATCTATCTATCTATCTATCTATCTATCTATCTAGTATTTGTTCAGCGCGACTTATCACCCGGGGGGTCTCAAGGCGCTGAATGGGGATGGAGGTCAGTTGAAGAGCCAAGTCTTAAGGTCCTTCCTGAACTGAGCCAGCGAGGATGACTTCCTGAGGTGAAGCAGCAACATGTACCAGGTCTGAGAGGTAGGAGAAGGATCTTACTCCAGCCGTGATCTTCCAGGTCCCAGGGATGGTGGTGAGGACCAGTGGAGCGGAGTGGAGTTGCCTAGGGGGTGCGTAGAAGGAGAGGTGGTGGTTGAGGTAGGCAGGTCCGATGTTGTGAAGGGACTTGTACGCATGTGTCAGGAGTCTGAAAGTGATGCTTTTATTGATGGGGAGCCAGTGTAGATCTCTCAGGTGGGCTGAGATGTGGCTGTAAAGGGGGATGCCCAAGATGAGTCTGGCTGCGGTGTTCTATATTCTCTGGAGTCTTTTTTGGAGTTTCTTTTTGAGGCTGGCATAGAGTGCAGTGCTGAAGTCGAGTTTACTGCTGACAAATGCATGGGTGACTGTTCTTCTTGCGTCAATGGGGATTCACTTAAAAATCTTCTGGAGCAGGTGGAGTGTGTGGAAGCACGAGGATGAGATGACGTTGACTTGGCGGGTCACAGAGAGCGAGGAGTCGCAGATTTTGTGCTACAGGTGGCACTAGTTTGATAGAGTCTATGAACCCCAATATGTGATAGTAAAATTAACCTTCTAAAAAGAAATGGACAGTTTTCCATCATGGATGTCAATTCGCCATAATGTTAGGGTTAGTGGAAGTGACATCTCACATCATTTGACCTTTACTTTCACTCACAGACACATACACACATACATGTCTCTCACATAAACACACTCTCACAAGCATGCGCACAGCATACATTTAAAAGCATTTTTTACTTACCTCCGCTGCTAGAGAGGGCTATGGGAGGGTCACATTCCAGCGAAATTTTTATTGCAGTAATAGTGAAAAGCATAGCAATATTCACTATTAGGGCCTGATTTATGAAAAAGTTTGCGTCGCCTTTTGTATTTTGTAAGTGTGTGCCACTTTTGCATCAAAAAATGGTGCAAAGGCGGCCCAAATTTTGCATGAAACAGGACCTTAGTGTGTTAGAAATGGGGTCTCTAGTTGGCAGTGGTTTGCACCCTGTCAAAGCAGGGACCCTCACTCTAGTCAAGGTAAGAAAGTCACACAGCTAAGATAACCCCTGCTCACCCCAGTGAGCAGTCAGTCTTATCTCACCCGCAATGTGTAAAGTATTTGTACACACACATACACACACAGTACAACTGTGAAAACACCACAAAAGGACTCAACACCAGTTTAGAAAACTAGCCAATATTTAACTAAGTAAAACAAGACTAAAATGACAAAAATCCAACATACACCAAGATTCCACCTTTTAAAGGTTTAATAGTCTTAATCCATAGGAATCAATGGTTATCTTCTTTTAACATACAGTATCTAAAACAAAGATGATGTGGGCTACAAAGGAAGTGATGCATCGGAAAAGTAAGCGATGCGTTGATTCTTTCCTTGCAGGGGAAGCTAGCATTGATTCTTTCCTCACAGGTGAGGCGCTGCGTTGGTTCCTTACTCTGGTGTGGGACCTATGAAAAAATTGTGCCTCAGGGATGATGCATGGAAAATCTAGATATGCTGTGAATAATGGATCCATGCTGAAACAGGCACTGCATTGATTCTTCTGCTGCAAGACCGTCACTGCGGCGGTTTTTCTGCTGCAGGGCAGGCGCTGAATTGATTATTCTGCTGAGGCATGCCAATGCATGGATTTTCTTCTTCAAGTCACCAGCTTTTACTTCCAAGGTCCCAGGGATGGGATTTGGCACCACTTGGCAAGTCAGGACTTTCAGAAGAAGAGCCCAAGCACTGGCAAATGAAGCCTTTGATGTCCCTGAGACTTCTAACAGGAGGCAAGCTCAGTTCAAGCCCTTGGAGAACCTTGGAAAGCAGGATGTAGAAAGCACAGTCCAGTTCTTCCACTCCCAGGACTGAAGCAGCATTCAGCAGCCCAGCACAGCAAAGCAACAGGCAGAGTGGCAGTCCCTTCTATGGCATCTAGTTCTTATTCCTGAGAGAATGTCCGCATTCCAGAAGTGTTCTGAAGTTGTGGTCTCAGAGGTTCAATACTTATACTCATTTCTGCCTTTGAAGTAGCCAAACGTCTAAGGAAAGCCTTTGTCGTGCACAGCACCCTACCTTTCCTACCCTGGTCCCAGATACACTTCAAGGGGCGCTTTGTGTAAGGACAGGCACAACCCTATTCTGTTGCAAGTGTCATCTTCTCCCTCTACTTTAGCCCAGGAAGACCCATCAAGATATGCAGGACACACCTCAACTCCCTTTGTGCCACTGTCTAGAGTGAATTCATAAATAGCCCAACTCATCATGACCCAGACCTGTATGCTACAGCCAGGCAAGGGCACAGAATGGTTAAGCAAGAAAATGCCTACTTTCTAAGAGTGGTATTTTCAAACAGATAATTTAAAAAACTACCTCACCAAAAGAAGTTCAGAGACCCCAAACTCCATATCTCTGATTGCTCCCAATGTGAAATTACACTTAAAAGATATTTCAAGGCAATCCCCATGTTACCCCATGGGAGAGGTAGGTCTTGCAATAATGAAAACTGAATTTAGCAGTATTGCACTATCAGGACATGTAAAACATGCCATTACATTTATTGCCTTTTAAATATACTGCACCCTGCCAATGGGACTGCCTTTGGTCTACCTTAGGGGTGACTTGCATGTGGTAAAATGGAAGGTTTGGCCCTTGCCAGGTTGAATTGGCCATTAGAACTGCATACACTGGCACTGCAGTAGCAAGTCTGAGACATGTTTACAGGGCTACTCATGTGGGTGGCACAATCCGTGCTGCAGACCTACTAGTAGCATTTGATTTACAGTCCGTAGGCACATGGTGCACTATACTAGGGACTTACTGGCAAATCAAATATGCCACTCAAGAATAAATCAATCACCAATACCATTTACACAGGAAGCACTTGAACTTTAGCACTGGTCAGCAGTAGAAAAGTGATCAGAGTACTAAATCAAGCAACAATTAAATTTAGCACAGGATCAAAAACAGGAGGTCAGAAGCCAAAAAGACAGAGAAAACCAACACTCAATAAAAAATTTGACAGAAAACAAGGAAAGTGGATCCCCAACCACTGCCCATAAGGAAGAGTTGCCCCTGTGGTCCGGGCACTGATTTTGTCACCTCTGGAACCAGGGTTCACAAAAGCAGTGCTAGAGGTCACAAAGGTCAAGCCATGGGTCCCAACTGTGACCCCTGGTGACCCCTAAATGACATTCATGTTCTCCATCATGGTACATTTTCATACTTTAATTTACCATAATGATGCAAAAAGTGGGAATACTAACATATTTTAATTTTCCAGCTTTCACCACCACAAGGTTACGCATTTGTTATACATCAATGGTTGGTGCACAGAGCTTAACCCGTGGCAATCATCGGGACACACATACAGTGACACCCATTGTTGGTGTAAAAGGTCATTTATTTAGGACAGGATTTAACATAAACATCAATAACTTTGAACTGTATACCTCCCTTTTGCCCAACCCTAACTTTAAAAGATTCCCTTGCCCTTCACTCTCTCTTCCAATGGCTCTCTTCAATTCTCCTCCCCTAGGCACTCCCCTATTCCTCTGATGCCCTCCTTGCTTGTAACATACCCCCCCCCACTCTGATCCTTCACCTCCTTGTTTTTCCCCTTTGAAGGGTGGACAAGCCTGCATCTGGCTCTCCACCCTCCCCCATCTCCTGCTATAACCCTATAAAATCACCTGCCCTAAATGACGTCAAAACCACTCTTCCCAACCCTCATTACTGAAACGCCCCCTAATGTCACCATTCCTTCCTCCTTTCCTATCTGCCGGGTGGGTGGGAGGTAAAAAACCGCCCTCCTGACTAGGTCGGTGCAGAAAAAGGGGCCGATCCCATCCTTCCACCCCCTTATAAACCCCCCTTTCAAACCCCACCCCCACTTACCTTCCACCAATCCGGCACCCTCACGCCACTTCCTGTCCTCCCGAACGTGCCCGCGGAGAGACTAGAACGAGTCTCTCGCTCCGCGGGCCCCTCCATAGGCATACAACACATATAATAGACCTGAACGAATTCCTCCATGAAAACAGAGACTGAAGATTTCCATGTAAGTATTAATTACATCAACACAAACTGCAGCTTTGTACAATATCCACATATTCTATTAATTTATGAACACGAAACCGAGACTGGAAGAAGAATCAACAATGACATATTTCATAATTTACCAGTGCTGAATCCGATTGAACAATTATAATCGTCGTTACTCCTACCAAGAATAACCTGCATTGACAAAAAAACAATACTCCCTTAGTATGTGTATTGTCCGAGTGGGCATTAGCAAACATCCTTTATTCTAAACTAAAAATGCGTGAAATTGAGCAGCAGCTTGGCCATGTGCAATTTCATAACTCCTTATCATCAGAAAACATCATAATATCAGTTGCCACATTATTGTTTTCTAACCTACCAAATATTTGTGAGTAAAGCTAAAATTCACATTTGGTATACGATTAAAATCAATGTCATATTAACAACAGAAAAGAAAAAAAAGGAGACAAACCACCTATCTTCTGGCCCATATGCACATCAAGGTAACATAATGTGTATAAAGCATCACAGCTGATACTAGATCAAAATGTACCAACTTGTGAATATGTAAATCATATTTACATTGCGTGGTTCTAGTTATTATTCAACATGAAGAGCTTACTTGTCTTAAGATCCAATATGTTTTAGCATTTGGTCACTTCAAAAGTATGTTGGCAATATTTTTTCAGCATGATTTTCTTTAAACCGGCATGCTACAGGATAACTGATATTCATATTGCATGCAGCTCCAAAATGCTCTCACGTTCCTGTTCAAACTGGGAAATTATGCTTCACGTATATTTCTTGGGACATGGTCAGGTTAACACATACACTATACTGTAAAGACTTATTTATAGTAATATACCTTGCTATTCTGCATCTCAAAGGCAAATGCAGACTACAATGTGTATTGCGCGACGGGGTAACTTTACTAGTCCTTTGTTTTTTACATTTGTAAAAAAAAAAAAAGGGAAAATAGCGTCACGAGCTCTGTACCAAATGGGATCATCATCTGCCTTCAAATCATCCTGTTTAGGTAATATCTCGCGGATTGCTCTTGATTCTGTAATGTATGTAGTAATCACTCCGGTGACAATAACTCTTTGTTTTGGAAATTACAAAGAGTGACTCCTCAGGGCTCTTTATATCTGTCATCCTCACAGCAGCATTTAACACGTGAATAAAATATCTCTGGTTTTGAAGCAACACAGAATGATCTCTCCTTCATACACATATGTCGAGTTCTTAATCTCTCCTAATATATGATCAATTTTAGACTGGCAGTGAGCGAGCTGCGAGCAGGGGACACACTGTTAGCAGTCAGTGGATTTTAGGGCAAAACAGTTTGTAGTTTGCCATTATCACATTCAGTTCTAGTTCTACATATGCAATTCTTTCCCTGTTTGTGGTGCTTGTAAAAGCTAACATCAGTCCATTACTGGTAAATGCACTGACAAACAATTCCTTAGACTTCAATTCACTGCCGTTTCAATAAATAAAACATCAATATACCAGAACCAAAAACAAACATATTTGATGAAGGCTTCCGGTTCGGTGCTCCAAACTAGTGGCTCCTCTTTCCAGTTCATGGTAAGATCTGCATACCTGGGGAGAGGGGGGGCGAAAAAGGTGCTTCAGAATATTTCCTGCAGCTGTCTGTACAATGCATCTTTAAATAGAAATGTATTCTGAGTATGGTAGACCACTATTCATATTCAGCAGCTATGTGGCATTTTCTATCGGACCAATTGGTGTTGCTTGCAAATGTTTGCATGCTAAAGAGCCATCAGAGTGATTTCTAATAATATAAACACCTCGTAATAGCATTCAGCACAGTCATACATGAAACTTTTCTTATCTATTCTTGAACATGCTTTATATTCCGGGGGTCAGCTCTAATATGGGCTTCTTCATTCTTAGACAATTAATTTTAAATAGTAAGGTATGAGGAATATGACGCACTTTATGGGGTATCCAATTGTTCCAGTTTAGCTCCATCTCCTTTCATGTATATGTAATAACTTGACAATGTGTGGAAGTGAACGGGACTACAGTCCCAAGAACAATGGTGACAGCGAAATATATTTGAAAACCTCTTCTATCCAAGAGATTGTCATTCCATAGTAAACACACTGTCCTGGATGTATCATTATTTCCTTAAATTCGACCCACAAGGGGGCGCTGGCGAGCACACAGGAAGCTGATCACACCCTAGTGCAGCTCTGCCAGTGGGCAGGACAAAGCTGTTGTTGGAAAATGGGTTATTGGTAAGGGCAGGTAGGTACCTACACTTAGCAATAGGCCACTATCCTCCACTTATGTCCAGTTAGGTCTCAGTAAATTAAACCCAGCTCAACCCTTGGTAGCTTGGCAACGAGCGACAAGGCTTAACTTAGGAGACAGAGTGTAAAGCATTCAAATATCACAAAACAGTAATTAAATAAAACACAGAAAACAGTTTAAAAATCCAAAACCAATTTATAAAAATAGATTATATTTTTATCTTTAAAATGACACAAAAACGTATAAAATCGGATAAGGGGAACCGGAGATATTAATTTTTAAAGAATTATTGTTTTCTAACGCCTAGAAACAAAAAGCGCCAATCGGGTCATCTGGTCGCACCTCGACTGGGGCAAAGTAAAAGTTTAAGGCCGACCGCGATGGAGCCCGGCTCGGCTACATCCCGTGGGAGGCCTTGTTCAAAAGTTTACCTTCACACTCAGTCGTTTTTCTGAAGATTTTCTTCAGAGGGACGAACCTGCCAGTCCAATCCGACCTCCTGGAACTCTTCTCCGGATATGCGTCGCAGGAGCCCTCGGTGGAGATTTTTACCTTCGGATTTAGTCGTTTTTTCGAGGTGAAACTCCTTCGACCGTGGTAAACCTGGATCTTGATCCGACAACCTTGGAGCCCTCCTCGGATATGCTGGCTGGGAGGTCCCGGTCAACTTTCTACGCTCGGACCTAGTCTCTTTTTTGGAGATTTTATTCACCGGGACGAACCTCCAAATCAGGCAGGGTCACGGTTGGGGCAAGACGGCTAGAGTTGCCGCGGCGGGTCGGTCCCTCTATGGAGCTTTTTTTCAAAAGTTCTCCAAACTCCTCCAAACTTCTGGAACTTCTCCCAGATGTTCCTTTAAGGTTCTTTTGGGGTCCACGGCTCACCCCAAGGTTCCAGAAGCTCTGAGATGATCCTTTGGGGTGTGGACTACAACTCCCAGAATGCACCTGGTGCAAACTCCTTTTGGGCCACTGGACAGTGCTCAGCTGGTTGATTTCTTCAGGAGTTGGTGCAGGGGACTCTGGTTAACATTTTTCACTTGTAGCAAACAGGGAGTCCTTCTTTGAACCAGATGAAGCCAGGCAAAGTCCTTCTTGTGGTGAAGCCCAAGTGTGCAGCTGGTGCGGCCCTTCAGAGTGCAGGGTCCAGGTGCAGGCCAGGGGTCCAGCAGGGCAGTCCTTCTTCTTCTGTAGTTCTTCCTGGTAGGGATTGGTAGGGAACTGAGGTGTGGGTGCAGGTCTGCCAGTTTTAACCTTGCTCCTGGCAGAAAAACAAGGGGGTCCTGGTTCTCCAATCAGGGGCAGGGTCCGTCCCCCTGTGATGACCACTTCCTGGGAAGTGTGGCAAAAATCAATCCCAGGAGGCAACATTCCTCAAAAATCCATCATGGCTGAAAGTGATTTTTGGAGGTTACATCTGGCTGAGCCCACCCACTGGTGTGGCTAAAAATCATAAACACACCCCTCTCCTGCCCTCTCCTTATCTAATCAAGGGGGCACCTAGTTGTCTGGGGTTGCAGGATGTGGGGGTGTTGCTGGGTTGCTCCAAATGCCCTTCTCTGCCTTTGAAGACCAGTTTGGCAGCCCTCCCCCTTACTGCCTCACCATCTGCTGAGGGGAGATCCCTTCCCACAGGCACAACTCTTTGTGTGAAGCCAAGCCATTTCACACCTCATCAAGGCAGCCTGGCCAGGCTGCCAAAGGCTGGCCAATCAGAGCACAGCAGCAAAAACAATGCAGGGCTGAAGTTGGCAACTTTTCAGGTAAAGTTTAAAACTCTTTACCTGAACAAGTTATAGTAAATCGCACAACTTCCAGTTGTGGGATTTATTATAACAATTAATTTGATACCAAACTCTTTGTATCTGTCACTTAAGAGGACTTTTAAAATTAAAATAAAGTCTCCCTATTCTAGCCTATGAAGGCCATTCACTACAATGAGGGAAAAATTAATTTGGCTGTTTTTTCCTCACCAGGGCTTATAAAACTATTTTTATAAGGCCCCTGCTTAAAGGTACATGGCACCCAGCCCTAGGGGCCCATAGGGCACATCTTAGAGGTGACTTATATGTAAAAATTGAATAGTTTAAGACTTTGGAACTACTTTTAATTCCAAAGTCGAATTTGCATATACATTTAATTTAAAAGCAGCCAGCAAGGCAGGCCTGCCTTCAAAATGACACTGGGCACCTCAGCAGTGCACCTCTGGGGGCACTACCTGTGCTGAGGTCCCTAAACCTCCATGCCCTACCATATGCTAGGGACCTATAGGTAGGTTGACTTAGCCAATTATAATTAGCCTACTTTGCATACTGATTTTACACAGAGTACAGGCCCTGGGACTGGTTAGCAGTACCCAGGCCACCATCAGAGTCAGGAAAACACCAGCAAAAAGTGGGAAATGGGGGCAAAAACTTAGGGGGCCTCTGCAATCAGCCCTGTTCTCTCACACAAGCCCCCCCAGCCCACACACCCAGGAGACTCAGCCCAACCCTGGGAGAGTCTTCCTGGCTTGTCAGGTGAGGAAGACAGTGAAGAGAACAGGCTGTCCCTTTGCAGGGCCTACTCTGCCTTACATCCTCCTGCCATGTTCACTCCCTCTGGGTAGTGAATCCATCCCAACAGTGAAAGGTCCCATCTCAAACTGAAACTTCCCTCTAGGGGGGTCTTCCTCCTCTCTCTGTCAACTTGTATAGTGAGGTGCCAACCTCCCTTACTCCTAACTTTGCAAGGGCAACACCTAGCTTACCCAAAGAGGTCACCCAACACTTGAGCAACCCCACCATGACCAACAGGGTCAGGGGGCCTACTTTGCTTTTGGCCCTGGGGTCTGCCTCCCAGGCCAAGTACAGTGCTGCAGGAAGGCTAGCACCCAGCAGAGGTAACTAACAGCTGTCAGTACCCAGAACCGCACCCATAGCTCTCCACTGACAGGTGGCTGAGCTGCTTTAGGGGCAACTGTGGGGTCCTTGCACCCCTCTTGCTGTCTAGAGTGGGGGGCTACCACCTCCTGTGGCAGACACCCTCCTTCCACTCTCTCTTCTGTCAGTGCAGGGGCAACACCCTGCATCTGGACAGCTGCCTGACTACTCAGGATTTCCTTGGGGTCAGGTGAGGCCTCACCAGTTCCAACTCTGGGCTCCCCCCCTACTGGGGCAGAAGGCCCTTGCCTCCCTGGAACTCTCTTTAAGAGTGGCCCACCCTTCCTTTTCTTCCTTCCTTTTCTTGGGGACCCCTATCTCCTAACTGTAGGGACTGACTCCCCAGGACTTTGGGTTGGGGGCGCCCTGGGTGACCGCCCCATCTGGGACCAGACTCACCTCTGGGAGGTCATTGCCCAGGATACAATCTAGGGGAGGTCAGCACTGAATACCACCCTAAACCAGTCAAGGATACCCTCTCTCTCTAGGGGCACTATGGCTATAGGTTTGGAAGTGACCTCCCCTGTGGCTATCCTGACTTTCCTGGTCTCTCCTGGGACCTACATGTCTGGGGTCGCTAACCGGTCACTCACTATAGTGTGACTGGCACAGGTGTCTCTCAGGCCAGTGGTAGGGATCCCATTCACCTGAATGGGGTGAAAGTGCCTACTCCCACCCTCAGGGATCACCAGCTTCCCATCTGGTCCTGTCTCCCAGCTCAATGCTAGGAGGACTTCATCATCTGAGGAGTCCTCCTGCATGGCTACACTGGACAGCCCAGTGCTAACCACCTTCTTTGGACTGGCTGCATCTCCTCTGAAGTGACCTGTCTGCTGGCAGTCAAAGCAAGCCTTACTGGCCAAGAGCTTTTTTAACCCTGGGTCTCCCTCTCTCTGCCTGTCAGAGTGGGAGTGGGATTTACTCTCCTCCTTCTTAGGGTTCTGGGGTACAGAGGGAGGCTCTGTGGTGGGCTTACCACCTCCCTCCTTAGGTTTTTGGGGACCTGACCCCCCCTTCTTGGAGTCTCCCCCCGGGACTTGACAACCACCCTGGTTCTCAACCGCTCATCAGCTGCCTCCCCTAGCTCTCTATGGTTGGTCAGCTTAGAGTACACTAGATGCTGGCGTAACCTTTCTTGGATACAATTGGTCAAGATGTGCTCTCTCATGATCAGATTGTATAACCCCTCATAAGTATTTACTTTGTTACCATGAATCCAGCCCTCTAGTGCCTTAAGTGAGGTGTCTACAAAGTCAACCCAAGACTGGGTATTGACCTTCTGTGTGTCCCTGAACTTCATCCTATACTGCTCTGGGGTCAGACCAAACTTCTTGGTTAAGCACCTCTTCATACTAGGGTATGAATCTGCCTCCTCCCCATCTAAGGTCAGAAGCCTATCCCTCCCTGAGTTGGGGACCAACTCCCATAAAAGTGAGTCCCAGTATTGAGGCCTAACCCTTCTCATTTGGAGTGCCTTCTCAAAGGCCTCCAACCACTTGTCTATGTCATCCCCCTCTACATAAGCAGGAACCACCCCCTTGGGTAATCTGGGGCAAACCCCCCCACCCATGGACACCTCAGCTTCTCTGTCGCTGCCACCATCTCTTTTCTCTTTCTTTGCCCACTTTTTCTCTTCTAGGGCCAGCTTCTGTGCTTCCAAAGCTATAAATGCTAGCTGGGCCTCCAGCTCTCTTTCCCTGAGGGACAGGTTCTCTCCTCCTGAAGGGACCCCCTTCCCCCAACTAGCTTTGGGTATGACCCTAGTAACTGTGTGCAGTGAGGACCTGTCTTCCTCCTCCTCACTCACGCTCAGATGCCCTCCCTCCCACGAGTGGTTGGAGCTAGCATCCTCCCCTGCTTCTTCCTCCTCTGGAGCTTCCTCTGAGTCTACCTCTTGGGCCTCAGCCCATGCTGTCAGGGATTTGATCAGGACATGCTTCCTGAGGTCAGTGGTTGCAGGCAACCCTCTTTCAGTACACAACCCCCTAAGCTGGACTACTGTCAGTGTGGGTAGGCTAGCCAGATCAAGCTCCATGGTTCCCTAGTTTTGTGTCAACAAAAACGTTTTGCAAAAATTGGAAACAAGAATGTAGGTACCTACACTTAGCAATAGGCCACTAACCTCCACTTAGGTCCAGTTAGGTCTCAGTAAATTAAACCCAGCTCAACCCTTGGTAGCTTGGCAACTAGCGACAAGGCTTAACTTAGGAGACAGAGTGTAAAGCATTCAAATTTCACTAAACAGTAATTAAATAAAACACAGAAACAGTTTAAAAATCCCAAACCAATTTATAAAAATAGATTATATTTTTATCTTTAAAATGACACAAAAACAAATAAAATCGGATAAGGGGAACCGGAGGTATGAATTTTTAAAGAATTATTGTTTTCTAGCGCCTAGAAACAAAAAGCACCAATCTGGTCATCTGGTTGCACCTCGACCGGGGCAAAGTCAAAGTTTAAGGCCGGCCGCGATGGAGCCCGGCTTGGCTACAGCCCGCGGGAGGACTCGTCAAAAGTTCACCTTCAAACTTAGTCATTTTTCTGAAGATTTTATTCAGCGGGATGAACCTGCCAGTCCAATCCGACCTCCTGGAACTCTTCTCCGGATACGCGTCGCAGGAGCCCTCGGTCGAGATTTTTACCTTCGGACTTAGTAGTTTTTTCGAGGTGAAAATCCTTCGACCGGGGTAAACCTGGATCTTGATCCGACGTCCTTGGAGCCCTCCTCGAATATGCTGGCTGGGAGGTCCCGGTCAACTTTCTACGTTCGGACTTGCTGCAACCAGACACATATATTGTATGCATTAGAAAAAACATAAAAATTCACTGACAAAACAAAGGTTACAGGGATGTTATAGTTAGGTTGACATTTTACCTACAAAAAACCACTGAGATGTCACTAATTATGTCATTAGTGACGTCAATGACAATGTAATGAGTGATGTAATATGTGAAGTCATAAGCAGCGCAAAGTGGGCGTAAGTTATAATTAGCTCAGGTAATTATATCTGCTGAATTGAAAAAGTTTCCCTAACCATAAAGTCCCTGTATCCTTTGTTTTTTTAAGTAAATTTCTAAGGTTTTTTATTCTATTTCCTAACTATAACGTCCCTATAACCTTTGTTTTTTCAGTGAATTTCTATGTGTTTTTAAATCGATTTCCTACCTATAACATCCCTTAAAGCATTGTTTTTTTAACTGAATATCAGTTTTTTTTAAATTCTACTAAATAATTACCATGTTCATATAACATTTAGTTTTTTTATTTAATGTCTATGTTCTTTTTACTTATTTTGTAAACATATGATTTCTGTAACGTTTGTTTTTTTAAACTAATTTATATGTTTAAAAAAATATATATTTTGAAACTATTATGTGTAGTCTTTTGTAGTTTTTTTTAATTTATTGTTTTTATTTGTGGAGACAGTAAAGTACGTATATGCTATTTTATGGATATATATTTTAGTATTTTTTTTATTCTTTATTGGAGTTGCATCCCCATAGTGAATATTTGTACTTCGTTTGTGACTTTACCATATTTTTTATATTCTTAAATATAACTTTCATAAGTATGGATGACATTAGGAGAATAATTTATAAAGACTTAGGAAACACAAACTTTGTATACAATAGTTGTTTTACTGGTGCTTTTTCAGGAGTTACAATGGATATGCGACCCCTGCCGCAATGCATTTCTGGGGTTGCAGTGGAGACGTGGATCCACCGTATTTTTAACAGAATGAATTACTATACAACTACAGTTTTAAATATATGTTGAAGTTAGAGGATTGCTATTATACTACACAAACTAGTATAAATATATATAGATATCTTTTAAATCATGTTTTTATTTCATTTTGCAGAGCCGTGATGGAGACACGGTGTGTACGCAATGCTGCAGTAAAAACAGTACAAAAAAGACAATTTGATTGGTCGAACGGACTTTCATTTACTTCTACAGAAAGCCCCCCCCCAGTTTTGGAACATCATTTGGGTGTGTTTCAACAGGGGCAGACCTGTTTTGCTTTACAGAAATTTTGGTTATTTTTTTGGGTGTTTACCTATTATTGGACAGAGTGCAGGATGGAAGCTGGTTCACCACTGAATGATGATGTCCCTAGCAGTCATGCAGATGAGGAAGAACCTCCCAGAAAGAAGAAGGAGAGTATTGTTTGGACCTTCTTTCAAATTCCGGAGGGAGAAAAGAAGATCAACACAAGAAAAGCGACATGCACTTTGTGCAAGAAGGATTTGTCTTAGGAATCCGAGCAAAAATATCCTGTGGGAGATCATCTATTATAAAACACCTAAAAAGCATACATAGTGCTCGGCTTGCAACACTCAGAGGCAAGGAGATCTCGCCCATGGCACAGGTACAAACCAGGATCCACAACTAGGGACATCATCTGGATCTGTATTGGCTACTACCTTCCCTATCACTGTACCTGAGGTTGCAGGTGTTCAACAATTTTGCATCAAGTGCAAAGCCACATTGTGGGTGGATGAACAATCTATATCAAGCATCAGCAACACCATCAATGCTCACAAGTGTTAGTTTTGTTCCTGTTTCCAAAGAAAGTGTGTGCTGTTTGTTGTGGAGCACTTATGATTTAAAAAAAATTGTCAAACAAATAGAAAATATTTTTAAAAAACAACATTATTTAAAAAACACAAAAAATGAAAAAAGTTTAAAAAAAACAAAGCAATTATTCTTTTCAGAATCACTGTACTGGTAAAAAAATGAATATATGTTAATGTTTGACATTTGGGTTAGTGGCTGCATGAGTGAATGTTTGGTTAATTGAGTAGGTGCATATCTAGTTGTATGGGTGAGTGACTGGGTGTATGAGTGGTTGTATGGGTATGTGACTGGGTCCACTTGTAGTTGTATAGATTAGTGACTGGGTGCATGAGCGGCTGTATGGGCGAGTGAGGGTGTGTGTGTGTGGTTGTATGAGTTTGTGAAAGGGTGAAAGTGTGGCTGTATGGGTGAGTGGTGGGGTGCAAGCGTGACTGTATGGGTGAGTGAGAGGGTTCATGAATGGCAGTATATGTGAGTGAATGGATGTGTGAGTTGATGTATGGGTGAGTGATTGGCTATCTGAGTGGGTGTATGGGTGAGTGACTGGATGCAAGAGTGGCTGTATGGGTGTGTGGGTGCATGAAGGGATGTATGGGGGAGTGAGTGGGTGAGTGACTGGATGGATGGGTGAGTGACTGGGTGCATGAGTGGATGAATAGATTAGTGACCGGTGCACAAGTGGCTGCATGGGTGAGTGAGTGGATGTGTAAATAGTTGTATGGGTTACTGTTTCGGTGGTTGAGTGGCTGTATGGGTGAGTGATAGGGTGTAAGAGTGGCTGTATTGGTGAGTAAGTGGGTATATAAGTGGCTGTATGGGAGATTGAATGGCTGTGGGAGTGGATGTATGGGTGAGTGATTAGCTATCTGAGTGGTTGTATGGGTGACTGGCTGGGTGCAAAAGTGGCTGTACGGGTGAGTGACTGGGAGTGTGACTGGCTGGATGGATGAGTGACTGGGTACATGAGTGGCTGCATAGATAAGTGACTGGGTGCATAAGTGGCTGCATGGGGGAGTGAGTGGGTGAGTGGGTGTGTGAGTGGTTGTATGGGTGAGTGAAATGGTGCAGGAGTGGCCGTATTAGGAGTGATATGGTGCAAGAGTGACTGTATGGGTGAGTGAGTGGGTACATGAATGGCAGTGTATGTGAGTGAATGGATTTATGGGAGAGTGATTGGCTATCTGAGTGGGTGTATGGGTGAGTGACTGGATGCAAGAGTGGCTGTATGGGTGAGTGGTTGGCTGCATGAGTGGCTGTATGGGTGAGTGATTGGGTGAGTGACTGATTGTATGGGTGAGTGACTGGGTGTGAGAGTGGCTGTATACATTAGTGACTGGGTGCACAAGTGGATGTATGGGTAAGTGCTAGGGTGCAAGAGTGGCTGTATGAGTGAGTGGGTGCATGAGTGGGTGTATGGTAAGTGACTAGGTGACTGTATAGGTGAGTGACGGGGTGCATGAGTGGCTGTATAGATTAATGACTGGGTGCATGAGTGGCTGTTGGGTGAGTAAGTGGGTGTGTGAGTGGTTGTATGGGTAAGTGATAGTTTGCAAAAGTGGTTCTGTGGGTGAGTGGGTGCATGAGTGGCTACATGGGTGAGTGAATAGATGTATGAGTGGATGTGTGGGTGAGTGATTGGCTATGTGAGTGGGTGCATGGGTGAGTGACTGGGTGCAAGAGTGGCTGTATTTGTGAGTGAGCAAGTGTGTGAATAGTTGCATGGATGAGTGTCTGTGTGCATGAGTGGCATTATGGGTGAGTAAGTGGGCAAATGAGTGTCTAGATCGGTAAGTGACTGAGTGTGTGAGTGGGTGTATGGGGAGTGAATGGGTGTGTGTGTATGGCTGCATGGATGAGTGACTGGGAGCATGAGGGTCCATTCAGGTGATGACTAAGTTTGTGATTGGCTGTATGGGAGAGCAAATGCATGCGTGGGTGGCTGTATGAGTGAGTGACTGGATGCATGAGTGGCTGGATGGGTGAGTGTGTGGGAGGATGAATGGCTGTATGGGTGAGTGATAGGGCGAGGACCACCTGTATGGGTGAGTGATTGGGTGGGTGACTGATTGTATGGGTGAGTGACTGGGTGTGAGAGTGGCTGTATACATTAGTGACTGGGTGCACAAGTGAATGTAAGGGTAAGTGCTAGGGTGCAAGAGTGGCTGTACGAGTGAGTGGGTGCATGAGTGGGTGCATGGTAAGTGGCTAGGTGACTGTCTAGATTAATGACTGGGTGCATGAGTGGCTGTTGGGTGAGTAAGTGGGTGTGTGAGTGGTTGTATGGGTAAGTGATAGTTTGCAAAAGTGGTTCTGTGGGTGAGTGGGCGCATGAGTGGCTACATGGGTGAGTGAATAGGTGTATGAGTGGATGTGTGGGTGACTGATTGGCTATGTGAGTGGGTACATGGGTGAGTGACTGGGTGCAAGAGTGGCTGTATTTGTGAGTGAGCAAGTGTGTGAATAGTTGCATGGATGAGTGGCTGTGTGCATGAGTGGCATTATGGGTGAGTAAGTGGGCAAATGAGTGTCTAGATCGGTAAGTGACTGAGTGTGTGAGTGGGTGTATGGGAAGTGAAAGGGTGTGTGTGTGGCTGCATGGGTGAGTGACTGGGAGCATGAGGGTCCATTCAGGTGATGACTAAGTTTGTGATTGGCTGTATGGGAGAGCTAATGCATGCATGGGTGGCTGTATGAGTGAGTGACTGGATGCATGAGTGGCTGGATGGGTGAGTGTGTGGGAGGATGCATGGCTGTATGAGTGAGTGATAGGGCAAGGACCACCTGTATGGGTGAGTGCATTGATGTGTGAATGGGTGCATGGGTTAGACAGGCTAAGTGAGTGGGTGTAAGTGTGAGTGACTGGGTGCTAGAGTGGCTGGGGTACAACAGTGTCTGAACAGGTGAGTGAGTGGGTGCATAACTGTATGAGTGAGTGACTGGGAGTGTGTGTGGCTGTATGGGTGAGTGAATGGGTATGTAAGTGGCTGTATGGGTGAGTAGGTGTGTGAGTAGATGTATGGATGAGTGACTAGGTGTGTGAATGGATCTATGGGTGAGTGAATGGATGAATGGCAGGCTCTGTAGATAAGTGAGTGTATGGATGTATGGGTGAGAGACTAGGTAAGTGAGTGGCCAGATGAGTCACTGACTGTGTGCATGAGTGGCTCTATGGGTAAGTGATTGGGTACATGAGTAGCTGTATAAATGAGTGACTGTGTGTATGATTGACTCTATGGATGAGTGACTGGGTGCATGAGTGGTTGTATGGGTGGGTGACTGGGTGCATGACTGGCTGTATGGGTGAGTGATTTTGTGCTTGAGTGGCTGTATGGGTGAGTGACGGGGTGCATGAGTGGCTAGATGGGTGAGTGTCTGGGTGAATGTGTGTCTGTATGAGTCAGTGGTAGGGTTCATCACTGGCTGTATGGGTGAGTGACTGGGTGTGTGACTGTTTGTATGGATGAGTGTCTGGGTGGTTGACTGGCTCCATAGGTGAGTTATAGGGTGCAAAAGTGGCTGTATGGGCTAGTCACTGGGTGCATGAGTGGCTAGGTGGCTGAGTTAATGGCTGAATAACTGACTGTGTGGAAAAGTGACTGTTAGATAACGGGTGCATTAGTAGCTGCATGACTAAGTGACTCTGTGCATGAGTGACTGAATGGGTGAGTAGCTGTGTGGGTGACTGATAAGGTGCATCAATGGGAGTATCCATAAGTAACTGGGTGCAGGAGTGACTGGTTTGGTGAGTGAGTGGATCTATGAGTAATTTTAAGGTGATGTGGAGGGTGTAGTAGGTGATGCATGAAGAGGTAAATGGGTGCCTGAGTTGGTGTATGTGTAAGTAAGTGAGAGTATGAGTGGTGTAAGTAGGTGTAGCAGTAATGTATGGATGACCTAATGACTATATGAGTGGTGCATGTATTAGTGAGTGATAGGGTATCTGTCAGAACAAGTGAGTGAATAAGTGCATGTTGAAGTGATATATGTACAGTTACATGAGTACTTACAAGTCACACTGTCTATGTATATCATATTCTGTATTGCTCAATAAACAGAAAGCAAACTGAAGGCAGCAGATAAGCAATACTATGAAAGGATAAACACTGTTTCATAAGTGTCTGAAATAAATATTTTTCTGTCACTCATAGTGTCTCAATCAATCAATCAGAGAATTTGTAAAGTGCACTACTCACCTGTGAGGGTCTCACGGCGCTGAGAGGGGGGCTGCTACTGCTCAAACAGCCATGTCTTGAGACGTCTCATGAAGGTGAGTAGGTCCTTAGTCTGACGCAGGTGGGTGGAAAGAGTGTTCACTTCTTGGTGGCGAGGTGGGAAAACGATCTGCCACCAGTGGTTGTTCTGCAGATGCGTGGGACGGTGTTAGAAATGGGGTCTTTGGTTGGCAGTCGGGTTACCCGCTGTCCAAACAAGGACCTTGACTCTAGTCCGGGTAAAGGAAAATCACCCTCAGTTAACCCCCGCTCACCCCTTGGTAGCTTGGCACAAGCAGGCAGGCTTAACTTCAGAGTCTAGGTGTAAAGTGTTTGTACCAACACATACAGTAACTCAGTGAAAACACTAAAAAATGGCATGACAGGTTTAGAAAACAAATAGGTAATATTTATCTAGACAAAACAAGACGAAAATGACAAAGATCCACCATACAAGTCAAGTTATGAATTAAAAAGCAAAAAGAGTCTTAAATCCTTAAAAAAACAGTGCTAATACTGTTAGCGTGAAAAAGTACCTGGGTTGCGTCAAAATACCACCACACAGGCGAGTGTGCGTCAGAAAAGGCCAGCGATGCGTCGATTTCTCACTCGCAAGTGAGACCGTTTGTCGTTCCTCCTCCGGTCGGGTCAGCTTGTGTTGTATTTCCTCTCTGCAGGAGAGCGATGCATCGATCCGGACAGGCACCTCGGGTCTGGGCAGGCTTTGCATTGGTTTTTACGTGCCCAGCGAGATTTCCATTAAAAATCCATTCGCACGGAATCAGAAAACAGCGCTATCTGGGGATGCGACATTAACAGCCTCTGTCAGCGTGTGTTGCACAACACTTCTCCAGCTGCGTTGCGTTGATCTTCCAGCCGTGATGCGTGTGGTGCATAGATTTCAACCGTGAAGCCGGCGGCGTGTCATTTCTCAGCTGCATCTCGGAAGGTGCGTCGAAAGTCCTTAAGCTGCCAGCCTCATCTTTCAAGGGCCGAGGAACCAGATACGGCTCCACTTGGCAGGGCAGGAGTCTCAGTGGAGAGTCCAGGTGCTGGCAGGGGAAGTCTTTGATGGCCCTGAGACTTCAACAACAGGAGGCAAGCCCTTGGAGATTACTTCACAAGCAGGAATGCACATCAAAGTCCAGTTGTTGTCCCATTCCACAGGCAGAAGCAGCAACTGCAGGATAGCTCCACAAAGCACAGTCACAGGCATGGCAGCACTCTTCCTCAGCTCTTCTCCTTGGCAGAGGTTCCTCTTGATGTCCAGAAGTGATCTAATTTTTCAGGGCTTTGGGTGTTCTTCTTATTCCCATTTTGGCCTTTGAAGTAGACCTACTTCAAAGGAAAGTCTCTCCTGTTTGTGAGATCCTGTCTTGCCCAGGCCAGGCACCAGACACACACCAGGGGTTTGGAGACTGTATTGTGTGAGGGCAAGCACAGCCCTTTCAGGTGTAAGTGACTGCTCTTCCCCTCCCTCCTAGCACATATGGCTCATCAGGATATGCAGGCTACACCCCAGCTCCCTTTGTGTCACTGTATCGAGAGAGGTGCAAACAGCCCAACTGTCAAACTGACCCAGACAGGGAAACCACAGACAGGCAGAGTCACAGAATGATTTAAGCAAGAAAATGCCTGCTTTCTAAAAGTGGCATTTTCAAACACACAATCTCAAAACCAACTTTACTAAAATATGTATTTTTTAAATTGTGAGTTCAGAGACCCCAAACTCCAAATGTCTATCTGTCTCCCAAAGGGAATCTACACTTTAATCATACTTAAAGGCAGCCCTATGTTAACCTATGAGAGAGATAGGCCTTACAAGAGTGAAAACTGAATTTGGCAGTATTTCACTGTCAGGACATATAAAACATATTAGTATATGTACTACCTTAAACATGCACTGCACCGTGCCCATGGGGCTACCAAGGGCCTACCTTAGGGGTGCCTTACCTGTAAGAAAAGGGAAGATTTAGGACTGGCAAGTGGGTATACTTGCCAAGTCGAATTGGCAGTTTAAAACTGCACACACATACACTGCAGTGGCAGGTCTGAGCCATGTTTTACAAAGCTACTAATGTGAGTGGCACAACCAGTGCTGCAGGCCCAATAGTAGCATTTGATTTACAGGCCCTGGGCATCTCTAGGGCACTTTACTAGGGACTTATAAGTAAATCAAATATGCCAATCATGGATAAACCAATCAACAATATAATTTACAGAGTGAGCATATGCACTTTAGCACTGGTTGCACTTTAGCACTGGTTAGGTAAAGTGCCCAGAGTCCTAAAGCCAAAAACAACAGGTCAGAAAAAAATAGGAGGCAGAATGCAAAAAGATTGGAGATGACCCTGCAAAGGAAAAAAAGTCCAACAGATGGTGGCGAGGGCAAGGTCAGCGGAGCGAACTTGTTGGATCGGGGTGTAGAAGGAGAGCTGTCTGTTGAGGTTCAGTGTTGTGCAGTGCCTTGTGAGCGTGGGTGAGGAGTTTGGACGTGATTCGCTTGTTGACGGGGAGCCAGTGTAGGTCTCTCAGGTAGACTATGATGTGGTAGTGGCAGGGATGTCTAGGATGAGACGTGCGGAGGCGTTCTGGATGCGTTGCAGTCTTTTCTGGAGTTTGGCAGTGGTTCCTGCGAGAGAGTATTGCCGTAGTCCAGCTTGCTTCTCACGAGGGCGTGGGTGACCGTTCTTCTGGTTTCGGTGGGGATCCATTTGTAGATCTTCTGAAGCATGCGGAGGGTGTTGAAGCAGGAGGGGGAGATGGAGTTGACTTGCTGGGTCATTGATAGTGAAGAGCCCAGGATGATTCCCAGGTTGCGTGTGTGGTTGGTGGGTGTCAGTGCGGTTCCCAGTGTGGCAGCCCACCAGGAGTCATCCCATGCAGAGGGGGTGGAGCCAAAGATGAGAACCACAGTCTTGTCTGAATTCAGTTTCAGGCAGCTGTTCTTCAACCATTCAGCGATGGCCTTCATTCCTTCATGGAGGTTGGTCTTGGCGATGGCAGGGTCCTTGGTGAGTGAGACACTCAGCTAGGTGTCATCGGCGTATGAGATGATGTTAAGGTTGTGAGATCGGGCGATGTTAGCGAGTGGAGCCATGTAGACGTTAAAGAGGGTCGGGCTGAGGGATGAACCCTGGGGTACGCCACAGCTGATTTCGGTTCCTTCAGAGTGTAATGGAGGGAGGCAGACTCACTGAGTTCTGCCGGTGAGGAAGGAGGTAATCCAGTCCATGGCTCTGATGGGGATTCCTGCGTTGTTGAGGCGTGTGCATAGGGTGTGGTAGCAGACTGTGTTGAATGTGGCTGAGAGGTCCAGGAGGATGAGGGCTGTGGCTTCGCAGTTATGCAGAATTGTCCTGATATCGTCGGTGGCGGCGATGAAGGCGGTTTCGGTGCTGTGGTCTCCAAAGTTTTGTTGACGTATGTCTCCAAATACTGTTGAGAAAAAAGAATATAAAAATGTTAGCACCATGCTTATAAGACATGTAAAACAAATGAGTATACAATAATTTTTCTACATCACTATGTGACAATTTACTAAAACATTTTATTTTCCCTCTTTCCTGTTCTTAGTCTTTATACTAGTACCTATAAACACTGTACCGTATAATCACAATTGAACAGTGGGGAAAACAATCATTTAGATTGAAAAACAACCTCATACTTCCACAGTATTTCACTACAAATAAGTGATTCTGTGAATGTCACTCACTACATGTTTGCATCATTTGATGAAACTACACTAATATTAATGAAAAGATTGTATGTTAAAAACAATTTGGTTAATATTATTGCTGGTACAAAAACACAAACAAATAAAATTCACTGTTGAATTCTCTACTTCCTTTGTAGACATCACCCCTGAAATCCCGAAAGATGTCTTAACCAATGATTATCCAGACGTATATTCATTTTCTTCCTGAAATCCTATGAAGATATTTTTTCCACAGTTTATTTTTGCATATCCCTTTATTGGCATCACCCCTGATAGTCCAAATAATGTCTTGAAGAGAACTGATCCATGTAAACAGAAGTCCATATAGTCATTTTATTCCAGAAATCCTATGAAGGTGTTTGTACCGTACTTAATTTTTGGATATCCTTTTCTTGACATCACCCTTGATAGGCCAGACGGCTTCCTAAATAGTGATGATCCAAGTAGCGAGATGCCCATATAATGATTTTCTTCTAGAAAGCCTAGGAAAATAAACCATCCGAACTTTACTTTTGCATTTCCTCTTGTTGACATCATCCATGATAGGCCGAATGATGTCCTAAACAGTAAAAATCCATGTAGAGAGAAAATTGTACATCTGTTTTTTATCAGAAATCCTTTGACCACATTTATCCTCTATTCATTTTTTTATATGTTTTTGAAGACATGATCCCTGATAGGCTGAATGATATATTAAGCGGTGTATATCAACACAGAAGACTGTGGCCCTCATTATGACATTGGCGGTAAATCCCACTTACTGCCACCCTGACGGCTGCTAACTTACCGCGGCGGCGGATATCCAACCACCATATTATGACACACACACACCAATCCTTCAGAATTCAGCCACATACACAAATCTGCCAGACCAAAGGTCAGTGATAAAGTGGCGGTATCAAAACCCACACCATTACTCAACAGAACAACGCCCACCACAATATGACCCACAAATCACCACGGTTGACATTCAACGGTGGTAAACCATTAGCGGTACATACCGCCACGCTCACAATGGACACCCACAGACAAAACAACACCACATTGGACAATTCAAACAACACACACCTGACACCCATACACATACCACACCCACACACCCACACCACTATAAAACACACACCCAACATTACCCACAACCCTTTATGATTACAATTCATTGGCACAAGACTGACACTAAGACCACTTCGCCAACTAGAGCCACACACACCTTACACCCATTCACCACTCACGCACTCCACATCGCACACCCAAAAACATTACCAAAACACACCCTCACCAACACACCTCACATAACACGCATGGCACCACAAAGACACCCCCGTTTCACAGAGGAGGAGTTAAGGGTCATGGTGGAGGAAATTGTCAGGGTAGAGCCGAGCCACAGCTATTTGGAGCACAGGTGCAGCAGATATCCATTGCAAGGAAGATGGAGCTATGGCGGAGAATCGTGAACAGTGTCAACGCAGTGGGATAGCACCCCAGAACAAAGGCCGACATCAGGAATACGAGGAACGACCTACGGGGGGGGTACGTTCTATAGCAGCAAGACACAAGCTTGTAAGAACAGAGGACTGGAGGTGGACCAGCACCTCCTCCCCCACATCTCACAGCATGGGAGGAGCAGGTACTGCCAATACTGCATCCTGAGGGCCTGGCCGGAGCCAGAGGAGGACTGGACACTGATGAGTCAACATTCATTACTTATGAACCCCATACCTGCATGCCATCACATACCCTCACCCTCACTCCCATCACTCCACTCCATCCCACACACTCCACCATCACATCTCTTCAATCCCAATGTCAAGCCTTGCATGCTGTACCAATGCATGGACACCCCTCACAGCCCTGCATGGACACTCATCACTAAAGCATGCACAGCATAGGGAAACTAACAATCACACCATACACCAACATACACAAGTAAAAGCTGGCAGGGCAACAACAACCTTAGAGGGGAAGCCAGGGATGTACAATATGTCATACACATAAACCATAACACATCATTTACATCCCCACAGGTACCCCTGCCAATGTTAGTGGAGAGGAGGTTCCAGCACTATCCAGTCCCCCAACAGAAGAGGACCACAGTGATGACAGTAACTTTGGACTTCAGGACATGGACGATCTACCTGGCCCACTGGACAGCCGGTTACCCAAGCCCAGTCACAGACCACCACAGAGCCTCCCCCATCAGGAAACAACACCACATCACCCACCCAGCATACCCACACTTCTGTCCCCAGGACACGTGAATCAGCATTGTGACCACCTGTACAAGGACCCCAGGCCACACCTCATACCCAAGACAATCAGGGACCTGGGGTCAGCAGCAGTGGACACAGGGCTCAGGGGACAGAGGCACAGGCCACCAGGGACACTGGGAGGACTGCTGTGTGCCAGGGGAGGATTGGCCCAGGGAGCTGACTCTCCAGGAGGCACTCTCTGAGATCCTGGAAGTCTACCAACATTCCCTGGACATGATGGGCCAGATCCTGGAGAACGTGGAGGAGAACAGGTGGCTGCAGGAGGGACAGTACGAGGAGATCAGGGAGGACTTGCAGGCCATCAACAACACCCTCATCTCCATAGCAGGGGTGCTAGCAGACATGGCCAACATTATGAGGGAGGCAGTCTCACACCAGCGGCCCCCTGCCACTAGCCAGTCCTATGAACAGCCTTCCACTTCCGCTGCCGCTAGTGACCAGGTGGGCCCGCTACAGGACCCACAGGCCACCAGCACCCCTCCCTTTGCAGAAGGTGAACCACCCCACAAACATTCCCTGCGATCCAGACAGAAGCCAGACACACTTGCCAAAACCCCGCCAGGAAATGAGACTCTCCTGATTGTCACTCTTGTGTCCCACACAGTCACCCTGTCCACCATGAACTGCCATTGCTCCCCTTCCTTTGCCCGCTTAGACACTGCACCTGTGCTACAAACAGACTAGAACAATACCCTGGACTTTCCCCTATCATCACCCCATCCTATTGCACTGACGCCCTATCTGTTAGCGCTTCAAAAAACACCCTTAAACAAAATCGATTTAGAGTATGTCATGTATTTCAAATATGTATTGATTGAAACCGGTACAACCAGTGCAAATTAACTGTACATAGAATGAGCATAGAATTAATGACCTGTAGCTGTCTGTAGTGATCACACCAGGAGTATTTTCCATGTCACCATCATCTGCAAAATGAATAGCCAGAGGGAACAGTAAGTAGGCATTAAATTGGGAAATACCAGCATGCCAATGCCACACAAAATACAACCAAAGTAATTGAAAGGTAAAGTTTCACTGTCTCACCTGTGTGTCATTGGAAGTACTGACGGATTACAGTTGATCTGTTGTCCTCATCCTCTGCCTCCTCATCCTCACTGTCCACAGGGTCAACTGCTGCCACAGCAGCATCCCCAGTCTCCTCCTCCTGCAGAAAAGGGACATGGCATTTGAGGGCCAAGTTATGCAACATGCAGCATGCCACCACTATCTGGCAGACCTTCTTGGGTGAGTAGCACAGGGATCCATTCACCTGTTAGATGGAGACACCGGAACTTGGCCTTCAGGAGGCCAAAGGTTCTCTCAATAATCCTTCTGGTTTGTCCATGTGCCTCATAATAATGTTCTTCTGCCCTTGGCCTGCCATTCCTCACAGGGGTCAGCAGTCATGATAGGTTTGGGTAACCAGAGTCACCTGCAAATATTGAGGGACAACATTTAGCCACACACTATCCTATACGGCCCACACCTTACCCAGAAGCCAACATATACTGTGTGGGAAACAGGGCTCACCTATTAGCCATACCCTGTGCCTCTGTAGTTGGGCCATCACATTTGGGATGCTGCTATTCCTTAGGAAAAAAGGCATCATGCACCGACCCTGGATACTTATCATTGACGTTGTAGATGTACTTGTCCGCCAAGCACACCTTCTGCACATCCATGGAGTGGAAACTCTTATGATTCCTAAACACGTGTTCATCCTGGTGGGGGAGGCAAATTCAATATGTGTTCTGTCAATCGCACCAATTATATTGGGGATATGTCCAATTGCATAAAACTCAGCCTACATAGTGGCCAAATCCTCAACCTGGGGGAATGCAATGTAGCTGCACATGTGTTTTATCAGGGCAGGCAAGACTCTTGTCAGCACTACTGAGAACATTGGCTGTGACATTCCTGCTGCCAAGCCCACTGTCACTTGGAAAGAACCAGTTGCCAGGAAATAGAGCACTGAAAGAACTTGCACAAGAGGGGTGATACCAGTGGGGTGATGAATATCAGATATCAGGTCAGGCTCCAATTGGGCACACAGTTCTGTGATTGTGGCCCTGTCCAGCGTGTAGGTGAGTATTATGTGCCTGTCCTCCAGTGTAGCCAAGTCCACCAGGGGTTTGTACACGGGGGTATGTCTCCATCTCCTATTCATCCATAGTGGTAGGAATCTAAGGGACAAAAGAGTGAGGAGCCTGTCTCAAACTGAACAATGGACCCACAAGAGTAGTTTGCAATCTTTAGAAATGTAATGGGTCAGTGTGATTTGTCCTGTATGTGCCTATTTTTCCTGTGACGCAGCATTATTCCGTAGGGCTCCCCCCCATGAAATGGCATCCGGTTGTCCTGTGTGGAGAGACAGGTGGAAGTGAGGTAATTCTGCTGATGTTGTGCGGCGTGGCGGGAGGCGGTCAGTAACCGCTGTGCAATTCCTCATTCGTTAATATCGGGCCCTATGGGGTACAGTGGCCAATGTGATCTACGCCGGTGGTGACAGTATGCACGCCGTGGACATGACCGCCATTTCCTATCATATTCCTCACTTGTTTCCTGACCTTCCATAGGAGAGGACCTACACTGCATGTGCTGCTGTGACCTGTGTCTGGAACCTACCATGGCCCGTGTGACCGGGGAAAGGGCCTAGGCCTTCACTTCGGAGGAGTTGAAGAGACATGTGGATGGGTCTTACCCCAATACGGTCTGCTGTATGGGCCTCCAGACCAACAGGTGAGTACACTGTGGGCACAATGCATATGGCATGCATGTATGGAGGTGTGTGTGACGGTACCATGTAAGGGGTGAGGGATGTCCTACTGGCTGGGTACACATTGAGTGCTGGGCTATGTGTGTGCCAATAGTGCTGTAAATGGGTATGGTGGGCCATTTGTGTAACTGGCTGGACTGTTTGTCTAATGGTGTTCTCCTCTCTGTATTGCCTCTGCTGGTCAGCGCCCATCAAAAAAAGGGTATATGGCATGCCTTCGCCAAGGACTTGCGGATCCTGGGGGTCTATGGCAGGTGGAGCACCCACTCGCAAACAGTGGGAGGACCTGAGAAGCTGGGCATGGAAGACCGCGGAGGCCCAGCTGGGGATGGCCTCCCAATGAGGAAGGGATGCACATCAGACCCTGACCCCCCTGATGGCCCACATACTGGCAGTGGCCTATCCAGAGCTGGTTGGGCTCTTAAGGGCAACACAGCAGCCACAAAGGGATGAGTACAGTGGCTATCATTACAACTTACGCCTGGTGGTGTGGTATTCTGGTGGTGGTTGTGTGTCAATGGGTGCCCCAGGCCAGGCCAGACATAGAAGTGTAGGACCTCTGGTGGCTATGGTCTGAAGGGAAAATACTGCTTACCTAGTTTGTTAGCATCCACTACTGGCCAGGGCTGCATAGGTCCCAGGTGTGCTGCAATTGGTAGTGTGTGCTCCAACTCATGCCTTGGTGGCTAGGAATATCACTGGTAGTGCAATGCATAGTGCGTAGGCCTGTACCCCATGTTTGAGGGTGCTGTGTATGCCAATGGTGTTGTCGGTACGCCAGCACGTCCTTTGTCTCTCTCCCCCTTTCTTGTTTTGTCATCCTGTCCTTATGTGCATTAGCATCATCTGGCAGAGGAGCAGAGACACCAGCGACAGCGGGAGCCGCATCCCACAGGACCCTGGAGGCACAGTCCACTGACGGCACCAGTGGGACGGAGGGCGAGGGGAGCACCACGACGGAGACTGGAGGGGACAATACAGACTCTGATAGCTCCTTCGATGGGAGCTCCCTGGTGGTACAGACACCTCTGTGACCACCCCAGCTATAGGTACAGCCGCCACCCCTTACCAGTACTGCCCTCCCAGCAGCCCCTCAGCGAGTTGCCTGTGCCTGCTCACCCAGGAAGGTGGGCATCTCCTTCGCCCCATGCACCTCAGGCCCTGCCCCAGTGAGCCCTGCTGCCCTAAGTGAGGAGGCTATTGACCTCCAGAGATCCATCTCTGTAGGGCAATCAACCATTGTGAATGCCATCCAAGGGCTGGCAGCCTAGATGCAATAATCTAATGCATTGCTGAAGGGCATTCACACTGGATTGGCGGCCCAACAGAGATCGAATCAGGCTCTGGCCTCCGCTCTGATGGCAGCCATTGTCCCTGTTTCTACCATCCCCTCTCCAACTTCCACTTCCCAGACCCATTTTCCTCAAAGCCAACCCATCCCAAGCACACAGCCAGACGAGCATGCACACACGACAACACCCAAGAGAGTCACAGGCAAACACAAGCACCACACTTCATCCCAAAGGCACTCACACAAACACCATCCATTTGCAGACACAACAACATCCACTATTTCCACTGTCTCCCCCTCCTCCTCCTCCTCCTCCTCCACATCGCACCCAGTTACGTCCACACTTACACCTGCATGCACTACATTATCATCCACTACCTGTATCATCAGCACACCAAGCAGAACACACATCTCAGTAGCAGACACCTCCACAAATCCATGCACACGTCCCCTATGTCCTCTCCCACTGTGTCTGTCCCCCCCCAAGGTACACAAACGCAAGCACTCAGACACCCAACAGCCATCCACCTGACACCAGCGTAAAACCAATGTACCTGCACCCAAATCTAGCAGACAAACACCTCCAACAACCACTCCCTCATCCTCCACTCCCATTACTTCTACCTTTTCCCACCCCAATGTCCCTAAAAAGCTTTTCCTTTCCATCATTGACCTCTTCGCTACCCCTCCCCCCAGTCCTGCATGTATGGCCAGGGTATCAAGAACCCAGCCAAGCACGTAAGCCAAACAGTCCACAGGCCCAGTTCCATCAGCACCTAATCATGCTGGAAAGGATTGCAGGCCACAAATACTGAAGGGGAAGGAGCCTATACCAGCCAGCAGAAAGGGGAAGGAGCCTGCACCAGCAAGCAAACAGGGGAAGGAGACTGCACCAGCTAGCAGAAAGGGGGAGGAGCCTGCACCAGCAAGCAAGAAGGGGACGGAGCCTGCACCAGCCAGCAGGAAGGGGAAGGAGCCTGCACCAGCCAGCAGAAAGGGGAAGGAGCCTACACAAGCAAGCAAGAAGGGGAAGGAGCCTGCATCAGCAAGCAAAAAGGGGAAGGAGCCTGCACCAGCAGCTGTCACAGAGCCCCCACTGCCAGCCGTGGTTGTGCAGCCATTAGTGAGTGCAGGGGCAGAGCAGGAGCCTCCCACAACCACCACCACAGTGCAGTCATTGCAGGTTGCAGGGGCTGAGCAGGAGCCTCCCACTACCACCACCACAGTGCAGCCATCGCAGGGTGCAGGGGCTAAGCTAGAGCCTTCCACTACCACCACCACCATCACAGTGCAGCCATTGCAGTGTGTGGGGGCTAGGCAGGTGCCTGCCACTACCACCACCACAGTGCAGCTATCACAGGATGCAGGGGCTGAACAGGAGTCTCCCACTACCACCACCACATTGCAGCCATCAGTGGGTGCATGGGCTGAGCTGGAGCCTCCCACTACCACCACCACCTCCACAGTGCAGCAGTCGCAGGGTGCAGGGGCTCAGCAGGAGCCTCCCACTACCACCAACACCACCACAGTGCAGCCATCGCAGGGTGCAAGGGCTGAGCAGGAGCCACCCACTACCACCACAGTGCAGCTGTCAACGATGATGGACGCCATGTGATCCAGCCTCCATGGGCTACTGTGCGGCCTCTCCACTCCAGAACCAGTGGGTAAGTCACCCACTTGAGAGACTGTGGCCTTGATCTCCCCAGTACCAAGCACAGGGCATGTTGCCCCCTCCAGAACCAGTGAGGAAGACACCCACTTGAGAGACTGTGGCCCGGCATTCCCCAGGACCATGCACAGGGCATGTTGCCCCCTCCAGAACCAGTGGGAAACACACCCACTTGAGAGACTGTGGCCTTGCATTCCCCAGGACCAAGCACAGGGCATATTGCCCCCTCCAGAACCAGTGGGGAAGAAACCCACTTGAGAGACTATGGCCTTGCACTCCCCAGGATGAAGCACATGGCAGATTGCCCCCTCCAGAACCAGTGGTCTTGTTTCCGTGTCCGGCTGAGGTGCCCTCCCCTCCACCTGAGGTGCCTCCATATTTGCCAATTGATGCCCCTGGATTGTCCTCTCCGTATTGGTGCAGGAATCGAGTGGGGCCTTGGACTTTGCCCTGTGGCCATGTGGCCCCTGTGAACTGAGGACTTGGCGGTGTCCCTTGTTTGTACATTTGTACATATCTGTTGCATTGGCAAATCATATTATTATTTTTGTTTTCATCTTATTACAATCACTTTAGTCAATTCCTGTTGTCCTTGCATTATTCAGCTGATTTATGGGGATATATGGTTTTCTTGTGAAGCTGGTTGGGTGTGTGTTGTGTGCATATGGGGTGTGTGTGTGGTGCGTCAATCTAGTTTTCCTCCCCCCTCCCTTGTGTGCTAGGCGGCTGTACTCACTGTCTTCATCTTCGCCGGCATTGATGTTAGTGGTGGAGCATAACGTAGACGATCATCGGAAATAATTGCAGTTCTGGTTCCATGGCAGTGTGTGTCTTCCCTGTGTCTCCAATGGTGAGTCCTTTCCCTACTGTAATGTGTTTCTGCCAGGCTTTTGATGGCATTGGTACCGCCCAAGAAAAGGTGGCGGACTGTGTTCTCTTAATATGGTGGGCGGAACTTTGACTTCCACCTGGCTGTAGGCGGCTACTGCCCTGGTGAACATTGTTTCTGCCCTGGCTCTCGATGTAGTACATTGACTGTCTTTTGGAGATCTTACCGCCATGGTAATCATTTGGTGGTAGTTACCACCAACCTGTGAGCGGTATTATCGCCACTTTATCACCGACCCCAGGGTTCTAATGAGGGCCTGTATCTCTTAATTTTTTTAAAGAAATCTTGCTTAGAACTTTGGCTGAAGGAATAGTACATAAGAATTACGACGTTTGAAAAGGCAGTTTTTGTTTGAATTGCAGACTGCTGTCATATCACTCCGTCCATCCAGTTTGAGTCTTTATGTATACAGAGTAATGTCCAGATACGATATTTAGGCTTTTATGGAAAATGATAGCCGAAGTACAGTATGTTTTACCAGAAACTGATTTCTGGCTAGCTTTAAAGTTTGTAATCTCGGTGTCCAATTTCGTTCTATCTGCTCGGCATCATTGAAACATTGCTACAGTGTACATCACTCCTCTGCATAATTAATGTAGAGAATGCATTTGATTTACAGCTTGGACAGGTCATATTTTAGTCACTCTTTTTATTAGTTTCTCAAAAGAAATGCTTTTAGAATCTGGCAGAGTTAATTACAGAAACCACTCAGATTGGATTTCAGTTTTAGATGAGAAAGAGCAATCTTCACACTCATGGTTCAAATATATTATCAATATTTACATCTTCTTTTTCTAAAACTCTAAAGATCACCATAAAAAATTCCTGTGAATTTTGCTGAACATTTAGAGCAAATACTACCAATCCACTACATTTGTCTTCTAGGACCAGATGTACAAAGCGTTTTGCACATTCCCATTTTACGAGTCGGTACCGACTCGCTAAATGGGAATGCGATTCGCACCGCAATGCAGAATTGCTTTGTGACCGCGAACGCGGTCGCAAAGCAATTCGCAGTTAGCACCCATGTCAAGTGGGTGCTAACTCATTCGCAAAACTGAAGGGGTCCCTAGGGGACCCCTTCCCCTTTGTGAATGTCACCCAAAATATTTAAAGGAAAACGGGCTGCAATACAAAAAAAAAACTGCTTTATTAAAAAAGCAGTCACAGACATGGAGGTCTGCTGTCTCCAGCAGGCCACCATCCCTGTGAGTGCAGGGAATCGCAAGGGGGTCGCAAATTGTGACCCACCTCATTAATATTCATGAGGTGGGTCTTTGCGACCCCCTTGCGATTCGCAGATGGTGTCATGGACACCATTCTGCATATGATTTTGCGACTCGGAAATTGTGAGTCGCTCTGACTCGCAATTTATGAGTTGCAAAATCGTATATACCTACATCTGGCCCCTAGTGCTTGAATGCCTGAAGCAGAATGTATTACACTTCTGTCACAATATAAGCGTTGAAGGCAATAAAATAGTGCTGTGCACAAGGTATTCCATTGTTTTTCTTGGATTGCCTTTACAACATGTGTTAGAAGGAAGAGAACATTGATAACAAAATTAGCATAGCAGTGAACAGTTTATTGTCATGCTCAACCGGTAGCATAAATAGTCTATGCAATATTGTTCCTTTGATAATATGTGCA
Source organism: Pleurodeles waltl (assembly GCF_031143425.1). Classification (NCBI taxonomy): domain Eukaryota; kingdom Metazoa; phylum Chordata; class Amphibia; order Caudata; family Salamandridae; genus Pleurodeles; species Pleurodeles waltl. Next base: position 720,695,209 of record NC_090443.1, read on the forward strand.
GTTAGTCCAGAAGGTGCAGTTACTACACACCTTGTTTTTAAATCTGTAGTTTTCTGTAAGTAAGTAGTGATAACTTTGATGAAAAAGCTTTTTCCAAGTCTAGCCTGACCACTAATATATAGTAGTATTGGCTTGAATGATGAGCAATTGCATTCCTTGTTGTCATGTTGCAATCCATGTTCTATTTTGTCTTTTACTTCAATATAAATCTATTTCTGTTTGTTGTTGAGTTGTCAAACTAACGTTCCAGATCTACAGATTTGTGCCTAGCTTGTTCCATGGCAGTTTCCACTTCATTCATCGCTATTGCAGCTTCATTGTCAATAATAGGTTTTCCAAGAGGATCCTGACTTAAAGGTGATGAACTTTGGCTGCTTTGAGCACTATCCTTAGCTATCTCGGCAGCAATCATTTCTTTCTGTTGTATCTCATTATTTAACATTTGTAAGTAGATTTTGTACAGGCAACACTGAATACTATATTTGACAGCATTAAAACAATCTTCTTAGCACTCATAGGGGGTCTTTCCAACCCTGGCGGTCGGTGATAAAGCGGCGGCTAACCCGCCAACAGGCAGGCGGTCAAAGAAATGGAATTCTGACCCTGGCGGGAACCGCCAATACAGACCGCCACCTTAACACTCCGACCGCCACGGCTGGACAGACAAACAGTGCGGCGGTCACCACCAACAGGCAGGCGGCAGACAATGTACCGCCCACCCTATCACAACTCACCAATTCGCCACCTTTTCCGGGGCGGGAGCCCCGCCGATAAAAACACGGCGGAAACAGACTACGAACGGGATAAACGCTCACCTATACACACTCCACGAGGACGGAGGACAGCATGGAACCCGAATTAAACATCCTACCAGCTATTGTCTACCTGCTCATCTACCACGAGTACGAACGCCGGCGCAGATGACAACGGTGAGTACTGCGCCTATGACACAGGGGAGGGAGGAGCAGGAAAGCTAACGGGCACACACATACGCCATACACCCACCCCCCCACCCCAAATACCTACACACCAATGCAGAGCAACAAGTCAGAGTGACACCCCCCAAACCCACCGGGATAATGCAAAGACACAAATAAAATGATCTTTAAAATATATGTATAATAAAGCTCCATTGAAGTCATGGGAAATATGCAAAATTAAAGATACAACATAAGGAATGAACATAGTTAAAATATATACATAGGCAATAAGTCCTGCCCATTCTGTCAAAGTTCCATAGTCCGTGGGCCAATGTGCACAAACACAGGGGCAAAGCCCACACACGAGACCAGATACCATTGGAGAGAACACTGCTGGGGCATCAGATGATAAAACTACAGGCACCTCAGGGGGAAGGGAAGGGGGGGCACCTCAGCCACATGAGTCCAAGACGTCAGATCCACGAGGGGCATCCATGCCCACTGTGCCATCCTGGGGAGTGCAAAGCCACAGTCTCACAAGTCTCTACAGTGGGTGGCGTGCCCACTGTGCCATCCTGGGGAGTGCAAAGCCACAGTCTCACAAGTCTCTACAGTGGGTGGGTTGCCCACTGTGCCATCCTGGGGAGTGCAAAGCCACAGTCTCACAAGTCTCTACAGTGGGTGGGTTGCCCACTGTGCCATCCTGGGGAGTGCAAAGCCACAGTCTCACAAGTCTCTACAGTGGGTCAGTTGCCCACTGTGCCATCCTGGGGAGTGCAAAGCCACAGTCCATCAGATGGATTACCGACTCCACTGTTAATGGAGGAGCCATGGTGCCCAGAGTGCTTTGTGAAGCCCTGCTCGACACAGAACCGGCACTGTCAATGGGCCAGCGGTGCTTGAGACGGCGGTGCCCAGCGGAGCGGTGCTTGACAGGAAGGGCCCAGCGGAGCGGTGCTTGAGACGGCGGTGGCCAGCGGAGGCGTGCATGACAGGAAGGGCCCAGCGGAGCGGTGCTTGACAGGAAGGGCCCAGCGGAGCGGTGCTTGACAGGAAGGGCCCAGCGGAGTGGTGCTTGACAGGAAGGGCCCAGCGGAGCGGTGCTTGAGACGGCGGGCCCCTGTTCAGCGGTTCTTGTCACGGCGGGCCCCTGTTCAGCGGTACTTCTCACGGCGGGCCCCTGTTCAGCGGTTCTTGTCACGGCGGGCCCCTGTTCAGCGGTTCTTGTCACGGCGGGCCCCTGTTCAGCGGTTCTTGTCACGGCGGGCCCCTGTTCAGCGGTACTTCTCACAGCGGGCCCCTGTTCAGCGGTTCTTGTCACGGCGGGCCCCTGTTCAGCGGTGCCTCTCACGGCGGGGCCCTGTTCAGCGGTTCTTGTCACTGCGGGCCCCTGTTCAGCGATGCTTCTCACGGCGGGCCCCTGTTCAGCGGTGCTTGTCCTGTGTTTCTAGGGAGCCAGACCTGGCCAAGACTTCCCGCTCACTCGCCATCCAACGTTGTGGTCAAGGGGCCCTCCTGTGATGGAGTCCTGGGCCCGTGGGTGTCGTCCGTCACAACCGGAATGGGGCTGGTGGGGCCCTCCTGGGCAGCTCACCTGCTGCCTGACTTCTCCGCCCGGCTGCCCTTGCCCTCCTTCGCTAAAGCCCTGTGGCCCTTGCCTCCCTTTGATGATGTGGCAGGTGACGGGGCAAGGCTACTGTCCTTGGTGGCAGCCGTCTCAGGCTTGTCGTGCCGGCCCTTAGTTTTCCTTGTCCTCTTCCCAGGGGGTGGGCTGGCTGTCCCCTTGCTGCTGGCCGATGTTCCTGCCCTAGCAGCTGGTGGACTCCAAGAGCCCTGCACTATGGTCATAGTAGATGCAGGGCTGGTGGTGGCTGAGGTGCTTTTTTTACTCTTACCAGATGGAGGGGGTGGGTCAGTGATTGGAACGAGCTCAAGGTTGGAAAGGAACTGCACTTGGGAAGGACAGGGACGGGTAGGTGTAGTGGGTATGGGAATGGAGGAAGAGGATGTTGTTGTAGGAGAGTCAAGTGTGCTGTCTTTGGGTGCAGGTGCTTGTGACGGAGGCTGTGGTGAGGTGGATGGCTGTTGGGTGGGTGGCTGCCTGCGTTTGTGTGGTTTGGAAGAGGGGGTGACAGACACACTGGGAGAGGACACAGGGGACGTGTAAATGGCAGTGGGGGTGGTGACTGCACGTGTGCGGACTGTAATGGAGGGTGTGCTGGTGATGGAAGTACTGGCTGATGGTGGTGCGCATGCAGGTGTGAGTGGAGACGTCACAGGGAGGGAGGAGGGAGATGAGGAGGTGGGGGACACAGAGGTGGTAGTGACTGTTGGCATGTCTGCATCTGGATGTTGCTTGGGTGAATGCTTGTGGGATCTGTGGTGCTTATGTCTGGATGAGCTGCCCTTGGGTGTAGAGGTGTGTGCAGGCTGGTCTGATGGTGTGGATGGGATAGGCAGAGGAACAGGAGACTGGGACTGGGTGGAGGGAGTTTGAAGAGGGAGGCTGGAGACAGGGACAATGGCTGCCGTCAGTGCTGAGGCCAGAGCGTTGAACGATCGCTGATGGGCAGCCTGACCCGAATGAATGCCCTCCAGGTATGCATTGCTACGATGCACCTCCCTTTCTACACCCTGGATGGCATTCAAAAGGGTAGACTGCCCAACAATGAGTGTCCTGAGGAGGTCAATGACCTCCTCACTGAGGGCAGCAGGGGTAACTGGGGCAGGGCCTGAGGTGCCTGGGGCGAAGGAGATGCCCGCCTTCCTGGGCGAGCGGGCACGGAGCGAAGGCTGAGGGGCTGCTGGGAGGGTGGCGCTGGTGCGCTGGGTGGCGGCTGTACCTGTTGTGGCAGTGGGTACGGATGTTGCCGCCACCGCAAGGGAGCTCCCTTCCGAGGACGTGTCGGTGTCGCTGACGTCTCCACGGGTCCCCGTTGTGGAGCTCCACTCGCCCTCCGTCTCACTGGTGTACTCAGAGTCTGTTGCATGGCCCTCCGGGGCCATGAGAGATGCAGCTCCCTCGTGCGCCGATGCCACTTCTCCTCCGCCTGATGATGCTAATGCACACATGAACAGGAAAACAAAGAAAATGGGGGGGGGGGAGAAATGAAGACAGGTTGAGTGCATGCATTGGCAACACAGTTGGCGGAGAGGACAGACACAGAAGCCCCCTGCACTAGGCCGCGCAATCGGGGTACACTACTCAGTTATTGTGACTAGGCCTACAGGTCGATGGATGACAAATGCACACATGGGTGAGTCCGGACCATGGATAGCTGTACTTGGCACCCTACAGACGTGGGGGGTGGGGGCACAGGACCATGCCTAACGGAGGGGCCTAGCCTACAGAATGCGCCCTGGCCGAGAGATAGCCACAGCCCTCCTCCCCCACCCAGACACCTTCACTGCGCGCAAAGATAGCAGAATGTGCTGATACTCACCCCCTTGTGTCTGCTGTGATGTCCTCACGCGCCCATCCAAATCGGGGTAGGCCACCGCCAGGATCCGGGACATTAGGGGGGTCAATTGGCGGCTGGCACCCCTCCTACGTTGGGAGGCCATCCCCAGCAGAGACTCAGCGGTCTTTCTGGTCCCGCGGCGGATGTCCTCCCACCTCTTTCGGCAGTGGGTGCCCCGTCTGTTGTGGACCCCCAGGGCCCGGACGTCCTTGGCGATGGCACGCCAAATGTCGATCTTCTGATGGGCTCTGACCTATGTTACATGTACAGGGTGGTAAAGGGAATCTCATTACTTTTCTGCCTGGTCAATGTGAGTGGCCGCCCCCTCCCCAACCTTGCCATGTGGCACATGCTCTCATCTTTCGTGCCTTGCACTCCTCATTCGCTCCCCACCATCTTACATACACCCCACTCAACACAGGCATAGCCCATTCAACGTGCACCCTGTGTACTTACCTATTGGTCTGGAGGACCGTAGAGTAGCGCATACTGGGGGAGGACCCCATCAACAAGTTTCTCCAATTCTTCAGAAGTGAAGGCAGGGGCCCTTTCCCCAGTCGCAGCAGCCATTGTATCTTCCAGACCGAGGTCACAGCAGCACTTGCAGTATAGGTCCTCTCCTGTGGATGATCAGGTCTCGAGTGATTAATCAGATAGAAAATGGCGGTCACGCCCGCGGCGGTGCGTACCGCGACCGCCGGCGCACATCCTCATTGGCTACTGAAACCCATAGGGTTCAATGTTAACCAATGCGGCTTAGCACCGCGGTCTTCGACCGCCTACCGCCACGGTGTGCCACGCCAGCGCATTGACCTCACATCCCACTGTCACACTTCACAGGTCAGGCAGCCGCCATTTCAAGGGCCCACATGGCAAATATTTTACTGCGTCACACAGGCCTAAGCCTTGCATTGCCACTCATACAAGCCTTTCCATGCATAGCGATTTGTGTACTGTGCAAGCTGTGTGAACGTACCTGTGGGTTGCTTGACTCTGTGCTCCATGTTGTCCTTCCTAGGCACCGTCCGCTGGGACTTGCGAGGAGAAGGATGAATCCTCCCATATACCGACCGCTGGTGGACCTGTCGACAATGGAAGAACGACATATCATACTTACATACCGGCTTGACAGAGCAACTATACATGAACTATGTGCCCAGCTGGAGCCAGACCTGATGTCCCCCATCAGCCAACCCACAGGGATTCCCCCTCTGGTGCAGGTTCTGTCAGTACTCCATTTTTTGGCAAGTGGGTCTTTTCAGACAACAGTGGCCATGTCATCTGGGATGTCTCAGCCTATGTTTTCAAAGGTTTTGTCCAGAGTGTTGTCTGCCCTGATGAAATACATGCGGAGCTACATTATTTTCCCTGAGGTGGGCGAATTGGCTACAGTGAAGGGTGATTTCTATGCCCTTGGACATATCCCCAACATCATTGGTGCCATTGATGGGACCCATGTGGCCTTGGTTCCCCCCAAAGAAAGTGAGCAGGTGTACAGAAACAGAAAAAGTTATCATTCGATGAATGTCCAGGTGGTCTGTTTGGCTGACCAGTACATCTCCCATGTAAATGCCAAGTTCCCTGGGTCAGTGCATGACGCGTATGTCATGCGAAATAGCAGCATCCCTTATGTGATGGAACAGCTACAGAGACACCGTGTGTGGCTAATTGGTGACTCTGGTTACCCCAACCTGTAGTGGCTACTGACCCCAGTGAGGAATCCCCGGACCAGGGCAGAGGAACGGTACAATGAGGCCCATGGGCGAACTAGGAGGATCATAGAAAGGACCTTCGGAGTCCTGAAGGCCAGGTTTAGGTGCCTGCATATGACAGGGGGATCCCTAATGTACTCACCAAAGAAGGTGTGCCATATCATCGTGGCCTGCTGTATGCTTCACAATCTTGCTTTGCGGCGCCAGGTGCCTTTTCTGCAGGAGGATGGTCCAGATGGTGGTGTTGTAGCAGCTGTGGAGCCTGTGGAGAGTGAAGAGGAGGAAGACGACGGGGCGACACGGACAACAGGGATACAGTCATACAACAATATTTTCAGTAGCACACAGGTAAGAATCACCCACGCCATATTACATTTACTTAAGGCCTCAAGCGTCTCTACTGTCTGTGTTTCCCCCCAGTTCCTGTTCACTGATTTGTGACTTTCCCTTCCCTTTTCAGAGCTGTATGACCCACTGCGTGACTTCTGCTTTGTTTGCCCATGGACTAAAGCTTATTGATCTTGGTATGTTGTCATCACAAAGTAACTGGACATTATTGCACCGTTATGTGTATTACATTTGTTAAGAATACAAGCAGACTCCTGTTATTTTAAGCGCAATAAGTGATTTATTTTAAGTGCTACATATAGGTACATGATTGTAAAACGGTGATGGGTGGGGGTGGAGCAATGTCCATGGCAGAGTCCAGTTCTCAGACGCACAGGTGCATTGTCCATATGCCTGTGGAAGGATGGAGCAGGGGCAGTCAAAGGTTGGACAGGGTGACAATGTGGGACAGTGGGATGACATCAGGGGGTATCTTATGCTGGCGGGGGTCTTGCAATCCTACTCTGTCTTCTTGTGAGATCTCAGGTTCCGCTTGCGGGGTGGTTCTTCTTCTGCAGGAGGTGGGGTTCTGGTGGCCTGTTGTTGTGTGGGGGCCTCCTGTCCTCTAGCGCCGGCGGAGGTGGTAGGCTGTTCCTGGCCTGGGCCAGTGACAGGGGCCCTTTGGGGTGCCACATGGTCCCGCAATGTGGTGACTATCTGGTTGAGGGCCACGACGATGGTCCCCATTGCGGAACCGATGTTCCTCAGTTCCTCTCTGAACCCCATGTACAGTTCCTCCTGCAGTGCCTGGATCTCCTGGGACCTGGCCAGTACCGTCGCCATCGTCTCCTGGGAGTGGTGGTAAGCTCCCATGATGGAGGAGAGGGCCTCTTGGAGAGTCGGTTCCCTGGGCCTGTCCCCCCCCCTGTCGCACAGCAGCCCTCCCAGTTCCCCTGTGTTCCTGGGCCTCTGTCCCCTGGACGGTGTGCCCACTACCACTGCCCCCAGGTCCCTGTTGTTGTTGGGGTGGTGGGTCAACCTGGGTGCCCTGTAGTGGTGGGCACACAGCTGATTGACGTGTCCTGAAAACAGAGGCATGGGCCCGCTGGGTGGGAGCTGTGCTGGTGTTCCCAGAGGGGGTTGGGTCTGGTGTAGCCTGTGGCTGTCTGTGGGGAACCGACTGTCCAGAGGTCCCCGATGGGCCGGGCTGGTCATCTGGGTCCAGGGAGACAGAGCTGCTGTCATCGCTGGGGGCCTCTTCTGGGGGTGGGATGGACATCTCTGTACCCTCCGTGGCAGTGTGGTGGCGTTCGGGTCCTGCAGGGGTATGAAGGTATGGTTATTGCTTCTGTGTGTGGCATTTCGTGTGATGGGTGGGTGTCCGTGTACCCAAGTGCAGGCATTCCCTTGTGGGGGCTTTTGTGAGGGTGGCTTGTGGGGGTGATGTGTGTGTGCAGTGGGCATGCTTTGGTGATGGGTGTCCATGCTTTGTGGTCGCATGCAGGGCTAGGTGTTGGGATGGGTGGGTTGTGATGGTGAGCCATTTGCAAGGAGTTGGTGTGATGGGGGTGGGGGTATGATTTGGCATGCAGGTGGGGTGGGGGGAATGAAGTAGTGGAGATTTGACTTACCAGAGTCCATTCCTCCGCCTACTCCTGCGAGGCCCTCAGGATGCAGGATGTGCAAGACTTCCTCCTCCCATGCTGTGAATTCTGGGGGAGTAGGTGGGGGTCCACCGCCAGTGTTCTGCACCGCAATGTTGTGCCTTGATACCATGGAACGCACCTTCCCCGTAGGTCGTTCCAGCGCTTCCTTATGTCATCCCGATTGCGTGGATGCTGTCCCACCGCGTTGACCCTGTCCACTATCCTTTGCCATAGCTCCATCTTCCAGGCAATTGTGGTATGCTGCACCTGTGCCCCGAAGAGCTGGGGCTCGACACAGACTATTTCCTCCACCATTACCCTGAGTTCTGCGTCACTGAACCTGGGGTGTCTTTGGGGTGCCATGGGGTGGTGTGGATGAGGTGTGGGGTGGCGTTTGTGGTGATGAGTGTGGTGCGTGTAGTGGTGTGTGGTGTTTGGTGCGTGGATTCTGTGTGGGTGATGGTGTTGTCTGCCTCTGTGTTGTGGGTTTGTCTATTCTATGCTCTCTCTCTAGCCTTCGTCAATAATTTCGGGTCGTAGGGGTTTGTGGGTGATGTGGGTGTGTGTTTTATATTGTTTTGGGTGTGTGGGAGTGGTGTCAGTATGTGTATCAGGTGTGTGTGTTTCAAAATGACCAATGTGGCTGAGTTTTCTATGTGTGTGTGTATTTTGACCGCTGCGGTGTGTACCGCCAATGGAAAACCGCGTTTGAAAGACCGCCGCGTGGATTCGTGTGTCGTGATAGTGTGGCCGTATTTCTGTTGGCGTGACGGTGGAGGTTTGGTCATCGCCATCTTTTCGCTGACCTTTGGTATGGCGGACTTTTGTGGATGTCGGGTTTTTGGAGGTTTGCAAGTTGCGGGTCAGAATGACCGTGGCGGTTTACCGCGGCCGCGGCGGTGTTATGGCGGTTTTCTGACCGGCGGTAAGCGCCTTTTACCGCCGAGGTCAGAATGACCGCCATAATCTCCAACTAATTCTCATTCATTAAGCCATCGTTTGAATAGTTGAAGAAGTGCTAAATATAAAACTTCTGTTTTCTCAGGAGTTTAGAAGCTAAGTTTTTGGTAGTTAATTCGATTTTCTTTTACATGTTTCACTAAACATCCATCACATCTATGTCCTGCATATTTCCCTTCTTCTATGTTTTCAGTTATATTACTTCTGTACCTAAAGTTTTGAAGAATTTCATAAATGCATTTGTCTTCCAGATGTGGACTTCTACTTGAATAGTAAGTGTCCAACACATTTGATTTTACAATGTCTGAATTTTCTGGTTCAAACTCTGCTAGGTACTGAATTTCAGGGAAATACTTTAACACTCTTGTTAGAAATGGGGTCTTTGGTTGGCAGTCAGGGTACCCCCTGTCCAAGCAAGGACCCTCACTCTAGTAAGGGTAAGTCACACACAATCCAAATTATCTCGGGCCGCACACGGCGATGCGTTGTTTATTTTTCAGACAGGGAAGGATTTGCGTCGATTTCCGGCACTCGGACTTGGATCCTCTTCGGGTTGCGGGGTTTTCTGATGCCCCAGGGATGATGCATGGAAATCCGGCACTGGCAGGATGAAGTCACAGGGGCTGCATCAATCCAGTGGGCATTGCGTGGAAATTTCTACCGCACAGCAGGTGCTGCGTCCATTCCTCTCTGGAAGTTGGGCTGCGTTGTTCTGGCTCAGCTGTGCGGCGATCCAGTGGGCCGCGTGTCGAATTTCCAGTCGCTATGCTGGTGCTGCATTGATCTTCTCCTTGCAAAGTCAGGCTGCGTCATTTCGGTTTGGCATGCAGTGATTTTCTCACCCTGATGCAGGCTGTGTGTCATTTCTGGCAGGCTGTGCATCGATTTTCACTGCTCAGGGATTTCTTCTTGCAGGAATTAAGTCATTTTGGTCCTGAGACTTTAGGGAACAGGAGGCAAGCTCTATGCAAGCCCTTGGAGAGCACTTCTCAGCACAGCCAGAGAGCAGCAAGACAGCAGAGCAATAGCAAGGCAGCAGTACTTCTTAGAAAAGCAGTCAGGTGAGTCCTTTGGGCAGACAGGCAGTTTTCCTTGGCAGGTTGCAGGTTCTGGTTCAGGTTCTTCTCCAGGAAGTGTCTTGTCCAGAAGTGTCCTGATGAAATAGAGTGTCTACCTCAGAAGTGTTTGAGTTGGTAGGGGCAGAGGCCCTGTTTAAATACCCAACTGTGCCTTTGAAGTGGGAGAGACTTCAAAGAGTGGCTCAGAAGTGCACAAGGTCCCCTTTCAGTTCAATTCTGTTTGCCAGGGTCCCAGTAGGGAGTGTGGCAGTCCTTTGTGTGAGAGCAGGCTACTGTCCTTTGACATGTGACAGGCCCTCCACCCTCCCAGCCCAGGAAGACCCATTCAAGATGCAGATGTATGCAAGTGTGAATGAGCATCCTGTGTTTGGGGTTTGTCTAAGTGAATGTACAAGGGAGATGTCAACTAAACCTAGCCAGACGTGGATTGTAAGGCACAGAAAAATGTAAGTGCAGATAAATGCTCACTTTCTAAAAGTGCCATTTCTAAAATGGAAATATTAAATCCAACTTTTTGTATTACCATTCTGGCCATGCTAAATATGACCTTGTCACTCCTTTCAGATCAGAAGCTACCACTCAAACAGTATATGAGGGTGGCCCTAATGTTAGGCTACGGAAGGAGCAGGCCTCCCAGCAGTGCAAAAACAAATTTAGTAGTTTTACACTACGAGGACATGTAAACTACAAAGGTACATGTCCTGCCTTTTGTCTACACAGCACCCTGCCCAAAGGGTTACCTAGGCCCTACCTTAGGGGTGACTTGTATGTAGAAAAAGGGGAGTTTTAGGCTTGGCAAGTACTTTTAAATACCAAGTAGAATTGGCAGTGAAACTGCACACACAGGCCTTGCAATGGCAGACCTGAAACATGGTTGAAGGGCTACTTAAGTGGGTGGCACAATCAGTGCTGCAGGCCCACTAGTAGCATTTACTCTACAAGCCCTGGGCGCAGATAGTGCACTTTACTAGGGACTTACAAGTAAATTAAATAATCTAATTAGTTGTGATCCAATGGCATCATGTTTAAAGGGGGATAGCATATGCACTTTAGCTCTGGTTAGCAGTGGTCAAGTGTGCAGAGTCCTAAAATCAGCAAAAACAGTCTCTACAAAGTGGAGGGAGGCAGGCAAAAAGTTAGGGGTGACCACTCTAAGGCTAGCAGGTCAAACAACTATGTTTCTTGTACTAGCTAGACCAAGACTTTCCCAGACAATTGCTTTCAATTTTGAGAACAACCTTGCCAAACTCAATCAGTCAAAGGCTTCATAGGACCCCATGTCCAAATGGGAATGCATTTTGAAGCTGAAGAAATACAATTTCTTGGTAAATGTCTTCTTTGCTGAAGTCTCCTCCCACATCTCTTTTATCTCAGTTTTTTCAGATTTTATAATATACAACATGTCACAATGAGCCACAGCAATGGAATTGTCTGCAACAAATTGTATGTCCATATTAGCATTACGCATCTGTAAAACCATAGCGTTGTAGTCATTAACCCCTTCGCTGCCAGGCCTTTTCCCCCTCCTGTGCCAGGCCTTTTTTTGGCTATTTGGGGCAGTTCGCGCTTAGGCCCTCATAACTTTTTGTCCACATAAGCTAGCCAAGCCAAATTTGCGTCCTTTTTTTCCAACAACCTAGGGATTCTAGAGGTACCCAGACTTTGTGGGTTCCCCTGAAGGAGGCAAAGAAATTAGCCAAAATACAGCGAAAATTAAAAAAAATTCAAAAAATTGGAAAAAGTGGCTGCAGAAGAAGGCTTGTGGTTTTTTCCCTGAAAATGGCATCAACAAAGGGTTTGCGGTGCTAGAATCACCAGCTTCCCAGCTTTCAGGAACAGGCAGACTTGAATCAGAAAACCCAATTTTTCAACACAAATTTGGCATTTTACTGGGACATACCCCATATTTACAATTTTTAGTGCTTTCAGCCTCCTTCCAGTCAGTGACAGAAATGGGCGTGAAACCAGTGGTGGATCCCAGAAACCTAAACATTTCTGAAAAGTAGTCCAAATTCTGAATTCAGCAAGGGGTCATTTGTGTAGATCCTACAAGGGTTTCCTACAGAAAATAACAACTGAAAAAGAAAAATATTGAAATTGAGGTGAAAAAAACAGCACATTTTCTCTACGTTTTACTCTGTAACTTTTTCCTGCAATGTCAGATTTTCAAAAGCAATATACCGTTACGTCGGCTGGACTCCTTTGGTTGCGGGGATATATAGGGCTTGTAGTTTCATCAAGAACCCGAGGTACCCAGAGCCAATAAATGAGCTGCACGCTGCAGTGCGTTTTCATTCTATAATGGGTATACAGCAATTCATTTGCTGAAATATAAAGAGTGAAAAGTAGCTATCAAGAAAACCTTTGTATTTCCAAAATGGGCACAAGATAAGGTGTTGAGGAGCAGTGGTTATTTGCACATCTCTGAATTCCGGGGTGACCATACTAGCATGTGAATTACAGGGCATTTCTCAAATAGATGTGTTTTTTACACACTCTCTTATATTTGGAAGGAACAAATGTAGAGAAAGACAAGGGGCAATAGCACTTGTTTTGCTATTCTATGTTCCCCCAAGTCTCCCGATAAAAATGATACCTCACTTGTGTGGGTAGGCCTGGCGCCCGCGACAGGAAATGCCCCAAAACGCAACGTGGACACATCACATTTTTTGAAAGAAAACAGAGGTGTTTTTTGCAAAGTGCCTACCTGTAGATTTTGGCCTCTAGCTCAGCCGGCACCTAGGGAAACCTATCAAACCTGTGCATTTTTGAAAACTAGAGACCTAGGGGAATCCAAGATGGGGTGACATGTGGGGCTCTGACCAGGTTCTGTTACCCAGAATCCTTTGCAAACCTCAAAATTTGGCTAAAACAACACATTTTCCTCACATTTTGGTGACAGAAAGTTCTGGAATCAGAGAGGAGCCACAAATTTCCTTCCACCCAGCGTTCCCCCAAGTCTCCCGATAAAAATTATACCTCACTTGTGTAGGTAGGCCTAGTGCCTGCGACAGGAAACGCCCCAAAACGCAACGTGGACACATCACATTTTTTTAAAGAAAACAGAGGTGTTTTTGGCAAAGTGCCTACCTGTCGATTTTGGCCTCTAGCTCAGCCGGCACCTAGGGAAACCTACCAAACCAGCGCATTTTTGAAAACTAGAAACCCAGGGGAATCCAAGATGGGGTGACTTGTGGGGCTCTGACAAGTTTCTGTTACCCAGAATCCTTTGGAAACATCAAAATTTGGCCAAAAAAACACTTTTTCCTCTCATTTTGGTGACAGAAAGTTCTGGAATCTGAGAGGAGCCACAAATGTCCTTCCACCCAGCGTTCCCCCAAGTCTCTCGATAAAAATGGTACCTCACTTGTGTGGGTAGGCCTAGCGCCCACGAAAGGAAATACCCCAAAACACAACGTGGACACATCACATTTTTTCACAGAAAACAGAGGTGTTTTTTGCAAAGTGCCTACCTGTGGATTTTGGCCTCTAGCTCAGCCGGCCCCAGGGGGGGCAGAAATGGCCTAAAATAAATTTGCCCTCACCACCCCCCCAAACCACCCCCCCCTGGGAGCGACCCTTGCCTACGGGGTCGCTCCCCCTGCGTGACATTGGCGCCCCAAAAAAAATCCCCAGTGCCTAGTGGTTTCTGCCCCCTTGGGGGCAGATTGACCTAAAATCGGCCAATCTGCCCCCAAGGGGGGCAGAAATGGTCTAAATACAATTTTCCCCCCAGGGGAGCGACCCTTGCCTAATGCCTTGGGGGGGTGGGTGGGGAGCACAGGGGGGGAGCGCTAGCGCTCCCCCCAGTTCCTGTGACTTGGACGAGGTGACCTCGTCCAAGGCACACAGGAACTGGAGCCTTGGACGAGGTCACCTCGTCCAAGGCACAGAACCGGTTAATATAGTTGGATTCTGCAGTTCTTTTTACGTTGTATGTATTCTTTGGTGATTTCCCTGTCAGTGTATGTCTGACTGAAGACAAGAAGCTGTTTACTCTAACTTTTGAAATAACAGGTCTTGGAAATCCAAATCAACATATTATATAAAATATTTCTTTGGACCTGTATGTATGATGACAGTACTTCCCACATCTATGTGTTTGGAAAGCCAAAACATATTCTCTGAGGCCTTTTTCACTAGTGTATTTTGGAATGGTACTGTTCAATAAAAGACAACACATACTCATCATTGTCTGCTCTACATTTAGGTGCATCTTTTACCCATAGTATCATGTGAATTTGAGGGGCACCTTTTGCCTAGTATTCATTTTGCCAAAAGAAATCACTTACTTCTCCAAGAGGAGGATTGTTTTTTTTTGTAAATAATAGCAAGCATAGCTTGGAGCTTGTGGTTGAAATAGCTACAAATATTAGTAGGATCTAATTAGCAAAGTTCTCCATCTGTTTTTACATGGATCTCTTTTATGTTAGAGTTTGCTTCTTTTGAGAATTGAGTAAGGTTATCCTACGCATACTCAGCACAACTCAGTGTCAAAAGCCTTCTTGGTGCTCCCAGGTTTCTCAGCATACACTTCAGTTCTCCATGATGATGGAACCAATATTCATTCGTGCCACATTGGCATGCCATTAAATTAATCCAGTTGTATTCTTAGGTTCTCATCCTTTTCATGAACTTTGTTAACAAGATCTCTTGCAGACATATTTTGAAGATTAAAGCCTGCTTTTAGAATATGATTAACTGCATATGAAGGTTTAGGCAAGTCACTCTCAAATAGAAGGTGAAAGATGTATAGGATACACTGTCGAAATCTTGGAGACTCTGAATATGATTGTGTTGATCGGTATTCAGCCACTGGTATTTGTATGGGTTGGTCATCATACCGACCAGTGGGAAACAAGTGGGGGAAACAGCAAGCCTCTAAACTTTTGTCCCACACCCTCGAGGAGCTCCTTTGGCTTGTTTCATTTGGAATAGGCCAATAGCATCTCCAATAACTTTTGGAATGTAATGAATGGATGCTGTGGTGCTCATACATTTGTTCTGATTGAGGTAGATCTACTTTATCTATTTGTCCATTTGCTGGCAAACTGTCATTATCAACATTCCTTCATCAGGTTCTACATCAACATTTTTATAATAAACATTATTTTGAACCAGGTATAACATTGCTTGTTTAACTTTATTAACATTAAGTAACTTTTGACAACGTGTTTAATTCTTAAGCAGTGCACTATTTACCAGGATAATACATTTCTCTTCATTGTCTTTCTCTATTTCTACAATTTTAACATTTGTTTAAAGTCTAATTGCAAACACAGTACTCTTCCTTAAAGGCCTTTCAATAACTTTGGTTCCAATCATATAATTGCTTGAAATGGATGTACGGACTATATAAGGACATATTGATATATTTAAGTCTCATAGTTGTTCTGAAATAGTCACAAGTTCTAACTGTTAAACATTGCTCTTCTGGTGTTTTCTGATCCTCTAACTTATAATGGCAGTACTTACATGTAACTTGCTCAATGGACAAGTCACTCCTCTACAAATAAATATGCAGCAAATTCTTACCAGTTTTCTCTATTTACTCCTTCAGTTTTGGAAAATACATCTACATTTTGTGTTTGATTTTTGTATTGAGTGCTTCCACAACAAATGCAAACATAGTTTGGCTTGTCCGCACAAGCTGTTTTAAACTTTAGAATGTCTTCTTAAAATATTCTTAGTAGCAAAACCTGTTCCTACGAATTCCTCATTCTCCTTAGAATCCTCTTCAGGACCAAAGAACCGAAACTGCACATGCTCACAAACTTTACCTCTTGTACAGTGCCATGCAAAAATACTCTATTAATTTTCCCTAAACATAACACTGGAGTCTCCACATAGTAAAGTCTCCTAACTAAACCTCATATTCTTGAATGGTGAACTGCCAACATTCTAAAGTGATGCATGGTGCTTTGGCACACTTTCTTAGATAAAAATGCTAATAAATGTCCTTGTAAATTTGTAAACTTTCTTAGTTTGCATGGATCTAATCCTTGCAAATTAGATTTTTTCTTATGCAGACTTCTGCATGGGGACTCGTGTACCAAACACCTTAGCAAATCAATTGATTGTTGCTGATTTCTACAAATACTGCTACAGTTCCATTTGTAAACAGTATCCTGTCTATGCCTTCCCTGAACCTCTTCAGCTACCACATGTTCCACATCTCTAGGAACAATCTCTTCTTTTTCAACAGGACTGCCATCCTTTATCTCATAACATTGACCAGTTGAATCAACTGCATGGTCAAATGTGTTCTCTTGTAAATACCCTTTTTCATTAAAAAAGGCTCTGTACTGGAGGTATGCTTCCATTCACCTTTAAATATTTTTCAAAATTACTTTTATTGACAAGTCTTTTCATTTGGCTGCATTTCTTCAAACATAACACTGTTTTCTCCAGTGTTCTCATTCTAGTGAGAATCAAAAAAGAAGCTTTCTTTTATGGCAAATGCCTTATTAACTTCAGCCTCAAGATGTTCTTTTTGTTTCAGTGCATCCCTTCTTCTTTTGTACTTCTTCATATTGTTAAGAAGATTCTGAATTTTCACGAAATACTCTAACTCTTTGAACTGTTGCTGTCTTTTCTTTAACCTATCTGTTTCTTTATTGAATTCTTACTCTTCATCTCATGTGAATTTTGTCCTCTTTTCCTTTACTTCAAACTTTCCTTTTTATTTACATATTTTTTTACAGTTTGCAGTTTCCCACATATAGTTTTAAGAAATGTTCTGCTTCTCTTACCAGAAGCAGTTTTCTCTTTAAGCACAAAGTCATCATGTTCTGCCTTTTGATTCCGTGTTGCAAGTAGGCTTTCCTAATTTTTCTGGTTTCAGTTTTTTGGGCATCTTCAATATCTCTTCTTATTAACAATAGGACATCTGAAACAGAAAACAATATAGCAACAAATCTACCTTTACATAACAAACAACTTAATTAAATATCGTTATGATATACTCATTATACAATCAGTCAAATAACTACATTGTGAGTGCTCAAATTAACTGTTTAAAACATATTTCAATGTTCATTGATCAAAACTAATATACAGTAGGCAGTTCAAATAAAAGTTGGCAAAATGTGCCCACCATAAGTGGTAACCATGGCATGTAAAATGTGCTAATAAAAATTGAATGTTCATAAGAATGAACATGTACTTGTAGAAATAAATGCAAATTTGATTTTCACATGAATAAAAATTGTTGATTTTAATAATTAACAGCCACTAAATGGCTATGTAATAAAGGCCTACTCAAATGGCCTCATGTACGTTTTTCTAGAAATATTAAGTTAATGTGTTTCTCTGCCTCAGCAGAAACCTTTGACAATGCTTATACAGTGCTGACCTAATGTATAAGTTTGAAATGTTTTGTTCTTCAAGCTTCTTGTAAAAACTATATAACTTCCTATCTTTGACCATGAGATGTTGATGTTCCCAGAACCATACAATGGGCCTACTGAGATACACTAGAGTTTGCAACAATTTTACACAGGACAAAACTGGCTTGGAAAGTGAGGGAAAAGAGCCCAATCATAAGTGATGAACTTTATCAATGATGAAGTAATTCAAACCTGGCTATAATGTAATCACCTCACGGAAATGATCAATCAAAATGTTACTAGTGACTTTTGCGGTTTTAGTATATCAAATCTAACACTTGAGGAGAGAGCTCAGAAGAGGAAGGAGTAGGAGAAGAACTTGTATAACCAGATGCTGATGTCCTTAGCCTATGCCCTGTTATTTGGTTTAGATATCTGGTGCCAAATCTTGGCTGAACAAATTTCCCTCACTGTCCCAATTGATAAAGACCTGAAGGTGTCCTGCTGGTGAAGACAACTCTGTACTGCTGATCCATTTTAGGAGAGGTATACGGCAATGTTTGTGTTTTTGTTTTAGTTTTGCCCCTTTTTTGTTCTAGGTACCAACCGCTAATATTTTTCATAGGATTTAGTTAGATGTTTTCCAAATTAGATGTTTGTCTGTTTTTGCCTTTTTGCATGAAACCCAACATGCACCTTGAATTAGAAGGTTAGTTAGGAGGGTGTTCTATTAACTTGATTATATTAATAAGGGAGTGATTTTATTCAACTGCCAGCTTAAATGTATAAGACTTCCATTGTCCAGTTACTCTTGCTTTTGGTTTATACTATTGCTTTGGAGTATTTAATGATAAATGCATTTGTTAAATTTAGATTTTTCTGCCTCTTTGGTGAGCCTGTGTTATACATTTACGTTTACCAACTAATTTGTGAGAATTTTGGTGATTTTAGCATTGTTAATCTGGGGAAATAAAAATCTTAACTTTAATAAATGGTGTGGTTATTCATGGCAAAATAGGTCATGGTGTGTCAAGTTACTGACTCTAATTTGATTTGAATGTTGTTGATTTTGATGTGTTTTGCCTATAGTGATTATGTTGAGTTTGGACTTCATTATAAATCACTTTTAACAGAGTCCAAAGTTCCATCTGACCTCTAGCGCGTCCCCTGATTTATAGACTTCATAAAACCAAATAAGGTCACACATGCTTGCAGTACCATACATCTATTTTTTTAAATAATTGCCTGGATTTTTCACCATATCTATCAGAGTGTGCTTCAAAGTGTCTTTTTATGCAAAAAACTGTATTTCTGCCTTTTAGTGTGTACATACGTGTCACAGCCAACCTGACAATGTATGCATTGCTGGGTACTCATACTGTTGCTCTATGTATCATTCTATAGCACACATATAAACAAGAAAATTATTCTTATGATTACATTTTTGTGCAGCAACCTGTCCCTTCCTGCACAAAAATAATCATCCCCACAACACAGGCACCCTTGCACCTTAATAAAGGATGCCTGTGTTGGTATTAGGTAGCAATTTATGTGGCAGTGCAGGGGATCAGAACAGAAATACACTATGGGGGTGATTCTGACCGCGGCGGTCAGCGCCTGCCAAGCGGTTCCCGCCGAAAGACCGCTCCGTGGTCAAAAGACCGCGGCGGCCATTCTGGCTTTCCCGCCGGGCCGGCGGCCGACCGCCAGAAGACCGCCGGCCGGCCCAGCGGGAAAGCCCCTACAACAATGAAGCGGGCTCGGAATGGAGCCGGCGGAGTTGCAGGGGTGCGACGGGTGCAGTGGCACCCGTCGCGATTTTCACTGTCTGCCAAGCAGACAGTGAAAATCTTTGTGGGGCACTGTTAGGGGGCCCACAGCACCTGTTCCCGCCATCCTGGTTCTGGCGGTGGACACTGCCAGAAACAGGCTGGCGGGAAGGGGGTCGGAATCCCCATGGCGGTGCTGCAAGCAGCGCCGCCATGGCGGGTTCCCTGGGCCAGCGGGAA
Source organism: Pleurodeles waltl (assembly GCF_031143425.1). NCBI lineage: Eukaryota > Metazoa > Chordata > Amphibia > Caudata > Salamandridae > Pleurodeles > Pleurodeles waltl. The sequence goes on from NC_090443.1 coordinate 720,714,651, forward strand.
AACGGCGGGAAACCGCCGGCTCCCCTTTTCCGACCGCGGCCTTACCGCCGCGGTCAGAATCGCCCAGGAAGCACCACCAGCCTGTTGGCGGTGCTTCCGCCGCACTCCGCCATGGCGGTCATGGACAGCCAAGGTCAGAATGACCCCCTATATCTTGTAGTTATAGGCATTTCTCCCCTTTCCCGGTGGCACAGACAGAATAGAAAGACACTTACTGCACCACACTGTGCCATGGGCCTCATACATGAGACCATATATTTCTACTATTATAAGCAGATACCACCCTTCATTTAAAAAATATACATTCTACTTTAGCCATAACCTGTACTTACTAAAAAGGTAACTGTATGCTTCTCTAAATGGATATGAACACCAACTCAACTGGCAGCATAAAATTCAGTCAGTGTGTGAGTGTTTATGTGGATCTCTTAGTAAGTGGTTGAGGGTCAGAGTAGGTCTATGAGGGGGTGTCTAAGTGGGTCTATAAATAGGTGTCTGAGTGTCTGAGTACATCTATGATGTGTGGGTCCCTAAGAGGGTCTTAGAGTGAGTGTATGAGTGTCATTGGGTCTGTGACAGCAGACGTGTGTGACAAATTTGGTACATGAGTGAGTGTGTGTGCCTCCACGGGTCTCACAGAGAATGCATTACTGTGTGAGTGACTGTGTTTTTTTTTTTTTTTTTTTTGTTTGGCTCGAGTCATGACTCTGTCCTGGCATTACATGGGGGGGCCACGCTGAGAGCTGTGACAGCATCACGACTCCACGCTTGTGGGCAAAAAAAGAGACTCTAAAGATTTAAATCTAATAAAGTGCTCCTCAAATACTCCTTAGTATTTCCATTGGGTCAGAGTACTTCTTCCATGACCCCTTCTATTTGTTTGTCCCAAAACATATATCCTCCTGGGCCATTGCCCAGTTAATACAATGGCAGCTGCAACTTTTTGCACTGGTGTCATCTAGCCAATCACAGTACTGCTTCCAGCACGCAGAGTTGCGACAATCGCTGTAGATGGCATGACAAATTAGTGTCCCTATATATAAACACTTGTTTTTCACTCAATAACTAGAAAACTACTGAAAGGATTTATACCAAATAACAAAAAGTGCTCTTTCAGGTCCAAGAGCTACCTTTCTTTCTAATTTGGTGTAATTCTGTCCAGTAGTTTCAGTGCTATCAGTGTTCAAAATCCCCATGGAAAGATTAATGGGGAAAACACCTTTTGGGACCACTCCTCCCTTTTTATCAGTCCCTGCTTGACAGATAACCCCAAAACTTTCCAGACAGCAACTAAAGTGAGTGTTGTATTTTCTTGGAAAATTCCATGAAGCTTTATCAAGTGGCACCAAAGTTATTAGCAAAACAAAAAACACTTTTTCTATAGAACTAACTGTAACTAGATAGTAGCAACTGTCACTAGGTTATATATATATATATATTTCCACTGAAAAAAACCAAGGTTACAGGGATGTTATAGTTAGGGTCTGAATTTACTTGCACAAAGCCTTAGATATTCAGCAGTTATAGTTAGAGTTATTTCAAGTAACTATAACTTGCACCCTAAGGTAACTATAACTCACACCCTCCCAATGCACAGTTTTGTGATCAATAATTTTATTGCAAATGTTACAGTGATAATATCAAAGATGCCAAAGAAGGTGTCATCAGTTATATAAAATGTGTAGTAATTAGCTGTGTATGGCAAAGTCACAAGTTATAGTTACCTTTTCTAAGTTTTTGTGCAAGTAAATTCAGAACCTAATTATAATGTCCCTTTTTTCAATGCATTTCTGTGTTTTTTAGCATGCACATAGATAAATATAAGTAGGACGTGGAAACAGTGGGTTAGTAAATGCTGGGCAGAGGAGCAGAACATGTTCAATTGATTTTTTAGGGTTACCACACATTAGACACCTAACTCCAGCAGGTATCGTAGAATCTGTTCATTTCACAGTATATGGACCTAATGGCAAAGTGCTGCACCAGAACTGCAGATACAGCCTCCAGGTGGTTCTATTACATCCAGAAATTCTTTCCACCTACATGAATCTTTGACATCTAGGAAAGCACCAATCAATAATGCACTAGTCACCCTGTTAGGGAGTGCAGAATCTTTAAAGTGCCATAATGTAAGTTTAATCAGATGCTTGGTTACTGTCCCATCACCCCTAGGGGAGGTTTGCATGTACATTAACCCCATTTCTATTAGTGTCCTTGATGTACCTTAGCCTCTGGTTATCTCTTGATATGGCTAGGGACAGAATTTCCTCTAAGCCCTCACAGTAGGGGGACAACTCTGGGGTAAACCATATCCTCCTCAAATAAAGTAAGGGTACAATCCTACTTTGTTTTTAAGTGGTCCCAGTCCCAAATCTAGTCAGAGCAGAAGCAGGGTGTGCTTTAGGAAGCCCAATTAACTGTTGAATAAAGCAATTTTCCACTGCTGAAAACGTCTTCACACCAAGGTGACCTCACAATTCTGCCCCATAGCTGACAGTCCCCAGGGCCTGAGTATATACATTTGTAGGGCTGGCTAGATGGGACGGATCTGAGAACTCATTAGCATCTTGATGATGCATCCTACAGTTTGTTCCAGCTTCATCCTATGCTGCTGGGCATGAATATGCCAACCCATATGTTTCGTCAGCGTTATACCCAGGTATTCAAATATACATACTCACTCTAGGGGAATCCCTATACGCCTATGCTTTACCCTCGTAGTGTGCTCTGGGTTTACAATCATAAACTTCGTCTTACTCACATTGATCTCTAACTCTTTATCTTTACAGAAACTTTCAAAGGAAACCAATAGTCTCTATAATCCCATCGGAGTTTTAGAGAGTAGTAGGGTATCGTCAGTGGACATAAGTGCAGGTACCTTTTTATTAGCAAGTTTGGGGCCGTCATTGTTGCATGATTCAAGGTGATCAACCAGGCCCTTAATATATAATGAGAATAACGTAGAGGCAAGGACACACCCCTGCCTAACGCCTCTTTTTACTAGAAAATGTTCTGTTAATTCACCTGCACTGCCACATCTCATCTGAGCGTAGTTATCAGTGTGAAATCTCACTAAGGTGTCTAACAAGTACCCCGGACCCCCATCGCTGCCAGGACCTTCCACCGGGTCAGTCTGGGAACTAGGCCAAAGGCTGAATGTAGATCTACAAAAACTTTATACAGTCGGCCTTTGCCCAGGGCAGGGTAACAAATATCTGAAACAGCATTTAGAGACAAAATGCATGATCTATGGTGCTAACTGACTACCTGGACCCTGCCTGTTAAGAAGTTAAGATATCGTTAGAAAGCATCCAGCTCTGCAGCCTAACCAATAATACCTTGCTAAATAATTTTTGTGCTCAATCAATAAGGCTAATAGGCCCATAGTTAGAGCGCAAGCCTCTGGAATACATTTTAAAAATAGGAATTAGTTCTGCCCCTGCCCATGAAGAAGGAATAGGGGCCCCTTTCAAAATAGCAGTAAATACTACTGAGAAGTAGGCACTCCATATGCCTGGCTCATTTAAAAATAAGTCACTGGGTATCTTTTTGAGGCCATAGACTTTACTAGGATCTATCCCACAAATAGAGTGTTGCTATTCTAGAATAGTAATCATCCGTGGATCAGTGTCAAGTACTTGATCAGTGATCGGAGAGGCACCAACTACAAAATTAGGGTGTTCTCCACAAAGCTCACAACAGGGTGCTCTGGACACCTGAAAATCTATTGCATCATTTGGTAATCCCACCAGGGCCCCATTTGGGTATAAAGACTGGAAAAGTGTGCAACCCAGTCATCTTCAGAAATATTACTCTCTCTAGAGCTAGTACAGACTCAATTTCCAATTGCAACCAAATTCCAGAAGGAAAGACAGTCCCTGGATCTAGCAGCCTCCACAAGGCCTTCACATTTCTTTTTCTTCCCTTCCCTTTTTGTGCCTAGAAGTGATTTTTTTATAGTGGTATTCAGTGACTAGGATCATATATCTTTGTTGCTCCTTACCTGCCCTTATCAAGCTTGCTCTAGCCCTTACATCTATCGTTATACCAACAGCATTGCCCCCATTGCATTGTCCTACTTCCTTGTAGAAAAAACTGTCACTATGATTAGAAAATAACTGGCTATTAATTTGTTCCCAGGGTTTCCTCAGCACCCTCTAGAGCTTCTACTGTTAGCTGGCCCTCCAAAGAGTCAGCAACCAGACTATATATCCCTCTAATAAATTCTTGGTTACATTGCACCTATTGCTGGTAACTACCAAACTTCTATTGAAGGCCTTCTCAATTACATTAGTGCTTAGTTTAATACTTAGGCTCAATGTTAATGAACCACAATCATATCAATTAGGTTGGGCCAGAGTTTAACATCAATCATTACATAGTCAATAAGATTAGTAGGGTTTACTCTGTTGTATGTGGGTGCTCTTAGCCTGTCAGAGTTAGATCTGCCTTTAAATGCACACAATCCTTGGTTCAAGGTAAGAGCAGTAATTTGTAAGGCCACCATTGACAATTTCACACTCGGTGGGGTACCAGGCTTGGGTATGCGCCGTACGGCATCTTCTTCTGCCAGGAGAGACTGATTGCCTATACTAAGAAGTTCGGATTGGCAGTTATCTCCTCCCACTCTCTTTCTGACAGCTACTGGAATAGAAGACAAGTGGGAGTTCAAGATGTCTATCATAGTTGATTCAGATATACCACCTACGGACCTAAAGTAAACACTATAGATATAATATATCATGTCCTCAGAAATTATAAAGCTTATGCATAGAAAGTCAGGTGATTCCACAGGTACCACCTTTAACTTGCCAACAACAGTAGATTTTACCCAAATCATTAATCCCCCTGCTGGCCAAACCAGTCTCATTGAGACTGCTGCCTTATAGAAGCAGACAAACCCATGAATACATGAATAAAAAAAGGTGACAAGGCCCAGGACTCCTTGGAAAGGACAAATATCAAAGTAATGTATAAATTCACACCACTCTGGTAATGCCAGTTTAGAACCCATCCCACCATATTCGAAGATATTAACTTAGTTTGGCCAATCGCCAAAGGAATGCTAAATCGTGAAACAGCTCCAGGGAACTGCAAATCAAGATCTGCATTGGGACAGTCAACAGCGCCTGAACTATGGAGCACTATAATTTTCACAGGGCGGGGGGTAAAGATAGTGTTAAAGCTATTGGATGGCCCTGGACTATCCAAATTCGGACAGATATGGGCAGGGGCTGTATCTTAACCTTTTAAGACCCAGTCAACTCCATCAATAGATTCAAACTGGTTTTATGTAGTCACATTAATGTAATCACCAGCTCTAGTCTGTAAGTGTGTAAACTTGAACAGGGGGAGCAAAAAGGCTGATAAGGTTTCTGGGAAATGGTTACATGCTGGCAAACAGATGACCTATAAAATATCCCAAAGGCAGTGGCTCAATGCAGCTATTAACTTCTTTGTGATTAGAAAACCTAACAGCTAAAACTAATTGAGCCAGTGCAGGGAACCTAAAGTTGACAATGATACAGTCCCCAGTTCGGTTCACCTTACCAGGACCCAACCAAGCAACTCGCCTGTCAAATAACATATTGCTAACCTGAGTTAAGGGAAAATCTCTATGTGTGGCTAGCCAGTCCAATGTTTTATTTAATAACTTCTCATATGACTCTTTCTGTTCAGCCTGCAACTTTGGTACTTTAGAAAGTATTACAACATATAGGGATGAGGCAGGTGAAAGTCTTAGCCTTGGACGCCTTGATCTTTTTCCAGTTCCTTGCCTACAATTACCTACAAATCTTGGACCATACCACTCTTACCCACCTTACTACAATGCAGCAGGTTTTGCTGAGATAGAGTGGTCAGGGGTCAGAGTTACTATTGTGGGATACACCAACCTGTTGATGATTCCCTCACCTGATGAAATGACCCAAGAGGAGCCCTGCCACACTTAGAGTGTTGCCCTTCCCTTAAGGGGTTCCCCTGGGGCAGCTCTACTATCCCTGGCATCTGAGCATGACCCAGGGTGTGAATGCACTTGTATCTCTCTTAATAGGTAGAGTTCTTTTTCTATAGTTTCAAGGTGAGCAAATAAAGGGCTGAGGACAGTTTGAAGTATTTCTGTGATTTTACTCATACAATCAGCAATTAGTTGTTCTGTCCAAACTGGTTTGAGTGAGTTAACAACACAGACTGTGGCCTCACTGGATGCCCCTGCCTAGGTCTCTATACCACTAGTATTCCTACTACAGCTTAGTAGAGTAGCTGTTTTAGAGGATGAGGAGTTTGTCTGGCTTAGGTTTCCCTTGTCTCTTATTGCCCGATGGAGGGCTACACCGGGGCCCAGGTGTAGGCGCTTGGTTTTAGGTGGATTCCATAATAATGAGGCTTTGGGGGGCAATCAACTGAACATCAGAACCAAGTATGATTGAATTTAGATAATCTCTTACCGGTTGCCCTGTGTGAAGTGAGAGGTGACACTCTGTGAGCGCAATCTCGGTGCTAAGGAAACCAGTGCCCTATGGAGCATCTTATTGGTAGAAGTGCACTTAGCTGGAGGCGTGGATTTATACTGGGGGTCTAAGGCTTTTCTCTTAGCCATCCTGTCATACTCAATAAAACAATTACACTGTTACCAGGAATTTTTGTCTTTATCAATGGGACTTGCCCTCATGCTCCCTGGTGCCTTAAGGTTGTGGACAAAAGTGCTAAGGGCTTTAGGACTTTATCCCCCTCTAAAGGAGCTACTCAACTGTCAGGAAGAGTGTGGCCCCCTTCAGAAACCACCCAACTAGGAGATGTTATGGTACACTGGCAACAAAAACACACTTAATGGTCAATAAAGATTTAGAAGGCAAAAGACAGGCACCCACTATATCCACCTTGGGGGGAAGATACATTCTCCTGGGCTGCACACCTCGCTGAGTGTACATGTTTAAAATGCCCCCAGGTTGCGCTCAGCGAAGTACCTTAAAACTCATTTCCCTTCAGTTTTCAATTTACGACTGAGATAACCCAAAGGGATAAAATAATCCAGCTATAATCAGCACGCCAGGTACTTAGCATCCCGTCAAGTTCCAAATATAGGGGGTTATTACAACTTTGGAGGAGGAGTTAATCCGTCCCAAAAGTGACGGTAAAGTGACGGATATACCACCAGCCGTATTACGAGTCCATTATATCCTATGGAACTCGTAATACGGCTGGTGGTATATCCGTCACATTGGAGACGGATTAACACCTCCTCCAAAGTTGTAATAACCACCATAGTCTAAATATAGTCACTCACCCCAGTAGTCAGATGGAAGTTAGGGGAGTGGCCAAGCCCAGCCTCGTCCAGGCACAGATGGGCACAGACAGGCCTGCACTTGGCTTGATCTTTGCCCGGGCATGTGCCTGGGCCGTCCTATGCAGCAGGAGCTCGCAGGGCCTTAACAAGCACCTCTGGGTGTGAAAATGGCGTGGCAGCCCTCCTGCTGCAAGTGTCCCTGGGGCACGCAGTCCTGGCCCCCTGCCTGTGCTACCAAATGCGACCCACACAGTGGGAGCCTGCAGGGCCTTAACAAGCACCTCTGGGCACAAAGATGGCAATGCAGCCCACTTGCCATAAGGGTCCCTGGGACAGTGGTGCTTTCCCCTTGCCTGTGCTCACAAATGCATCCCATGCAGCAGGAGCTTGAGGGCCTTAACAAGTGCCTCAGGGCATGAAGATGGAGTGGCGGCCCTCCTGCCACAAGTTTCCCTGTGTCACATAGTCATCGCCCCCTGCCTGTGCTCAGAAATGCCTCCCATGGAGCAGGAGCCTGCAGGTTCTTAACAGCATCCCCGGGCATGAAGATGGTATGGCGCCCCCCCCTCTGAATGTGTCTCTGGGGCACGTAGTCCTCCCCCATGTCTGTGCTCACAAATGTTTCCCACAGAGCGGGAGCCTGCAGGGCTTTAACAAGAACCTCTGGGTGCGAAGATGGCATGGCAGTCCTCGCACCGCAAGTGTCACTGGGGCACGTAGTCCTCGCCCCCTGCCTGTGCTCACAAATGCTTCCTGTGCATCGGGAACCTGCAGAGCCTTAACAAGCGGCTCCAGGTGTAAAGGTGGTGTGGCCGTCCCAATGCAAGTGTCCCTGGGACACATGGTCCTCACCTACACCAGTGCTCACAAACAGAATATCACCTAAGTGGCACTTTCTGCTTTTGTACCCCCATTGCATTTCATATATTTGATATTGATGTTTCTAGGTGTACATTTTCTATTAAAATGCAAGCTGCATTTTGTATTTCTTGCACAGGTACACCTTATTTTTGCTTTTTTATAGCTTAATAGTGCCTCAATTATTCACTTATGTATTTACTTGATATATGACATAATAGAATTTAGTGGAGGTGTAACAATTCAAATGTTAATTAGGGGAGGCAGGTGAACTCCGCTCCGCTCACAGAGTTTGCAGAGTTTTTCCCACTCCATGCTCCAACATTAAATTGGTGAGTGAGAGTGAGGACAATCTTACTCAGACCATCTCCCAGCGAGATTTCTAAATGCGGGAGGTCGTGGATGGTCACTACTGCTCGTGTTGAGAAACCTTCCAGTTGCATTGAAGAAGGCGTCACTCAAGTAGAAAATCCACTCGAGTGGCAGAAAAGAAGCAGTGCCCTTTTGTGCTGCGCATGGTGCGTTTCATGCTGATTTTTCAGTGCAGGACAAATACATGGCGCTAAAAATCAGTATGAATGGTGTAACCTAATGCACTCCACTGCTAGTGGAACTATGCGTGTTGCAAGAGTTCTTTGGTCACTTCGCAGAACTCTGCAAATTCTGCCCAGAACAAATGTTAATTTTTACATTTTACATCATGCTTCATGAGGTCTGTTCTTTTCAATAATCAGAAAAGTATAGGTTTGCCTGGTAGAGGCATATATTAGGTAGAGAGGAATCTTGAGCTTCCTGGAACATTGTGAGAGCTGAGCTGAAATCATCCCTAGCAAGGACCATCGGCTCCTTGGAGCTAGCAGGTCCTTTTCAACTCAGGAATACTATAACTGAAAAAGTGAGCAATGTTCTTCAAATACAGAAGCTAACTAAACAACAAGCAAGATTTTCACCTAGGGTGTGTAAGCTAAAGGTCACCTAAAGAAACAAGAAAAGGTACCTTTGGTGTAAGAAGGCTTGAAGGGAAAGTTGGTTATGATAAGGGTAAACTTAAGGGCACTATTGACAGAACACCGTATGGTACAAGAGTTCCCTGCAGGGGTGTCAATTAATTCTAGCTGTAAATGCACAAGCAGCATACAAGCTTGAAATATGCTACTCAATGGTAAAGTTTGAGTCTGTAAATCCAAACACTAAGCTTTGTCACACCCCTCCCCATGAGGTGAGGAGTGAAGTAACACTAGAAGATGCAGCATAGACGTTTGAAATACTTTACTCATTGGTGGAGTTTGATTCTGTAAATCCAAACATTACAAGGCATTTTCATACCTGTAATACTGCCCCTATTTCTGCTGAATATGAACATTATCAAAATGTAGAAATCACAATAGAATATAGTGAGCTTCAAACCTGGTTTGTTGGGCCTTTAACAAATGTAGTGAAAATCTTCATCTGAATAGAGGAAGTCTAATTCTCTGGAATTAGGTCATTTAGTAAATCAATTAGTGAATATATCTGGGTGATGCCCCAAAGACTTTAGGGACTGGTATTTTGCAGTTGTATTTGCTCCAGTGTAAACAATAAGTCATCAGACTAATAATGCATTTGTGAGTAAAGCAAAGGGAGACAATGTCCTTCTTCTTTTGGCTATAAAGATTTGATTAATTGGAAATTGTCACTAGTAGTGAATTTTACTACATAGAGAAAGATATTTGTGTATTTATGGTACTAAGCTTGTCACACTATCTTTTGTGGCATTATTTGAAGTAATAAAATAAACAGAGAATTAGCATGGAGCTACTCCAGTACTTGATTAGGGTAGGACTTTGAAAGGTAGTTTTGAAACTGTCTTCAATTATTCTTAGCAATGTTGGAAGGAAAGCAGAAGTGTTTAGGTACTTTTCCCCATACAAGATTGTGAACATGAAATTCCTAAAATTAGTAAGTAAATACTTCTGTAGGTTGAGATACCTTATGCGTTCCTGCTACAAAACCTTAAGTCAAAGCAGAAAAAAAGGAGTCTGAGGGTTACATTAAAGATTACTCACTGGAAACTAACAAAAAGCAGATAAAAATGTAAAAAGCTGGATAGCTGTCAGTATACTGCTAGCCATTCTTTGTGTGCTTAGCAGGACCCTGGGGAGAGTAGAAGTACAGAATGGAGTGAAGGGACTGAAAATTCACAGGAAAGATAAGTATATCAGACACAGGAGTGAGACAGAGAGAGAGCATGCAAGAAGAAGTGAAAAAGTCAGAATCAAAAGCTCATTTCAAGTAAAAAAAATGGCTAAATTATCAAACAAAACAAAAAGCCTCATAAACTGCAAATACTTCTGTGGAAATGAATATGGCCTTCATTACAACCCTGGCGGCTGGTGATAAAGCGGCGGTGATACCGCCAACAGGCCAGCGGTAACAAAAATGGAATTATGACCACGACGGAAACCGCCAACACAGACAGCCACTTTAACACACCGACCGCCACGGCGGTAGCAACAAGCACTGTGGCGGTAACCACCAACAGCCAGGCGGAAGACAATGTACCGCCCACCCTATTACAACAAGCCAATCCACCACCTTTTCCGGGGCGGTACCAACGCCATCAAAAGCACAGTGGAAACGGTACACAGAAGGGAAACGACTCACCTCAGGACAATCAGGGAACAACCATGACGCCATGAAGCCCAAACTACAGGTGTTACCCATGCTGGTCTACCTCCTCCTACACCAGGAATGCCGGCGAAGACGACCACGGTGAGTACCGCACCTAGCACACAGGGGAGGGGGGAGGAAAAAGAGAGTGACAAACACACGCAACACACAACACCCTCACCCTCACCCTAACACCATACACACAAACAGATGCAATAACATTACATATCCGCCCCGTACCCCTCAGGTATAATGCAAGGACAAAAGGAATTGATTAAAGTGAGTTTAATAGGATAAAATACTAGAAAATCGTGATTCAAAATCAAAACAGTATATACATGTATACAAATGGAGGGACACTTCCCAGTCCATAATGTCCGTGGGCCACAGGGCCACATCACATAGGCCAAGGCCCCACTTGACTCCTGTCTCAATACGGAGAGAACAATGTTGGGGCATCAGGTCGAAAATACACAGGCACCTCAGGAGATGAAGAAGGAGGGCACCTCAGCCAGAAGTTGGTACAACGCCACTGCTCCTGGAGGGGGGCTCCATGCCCACTGCTTGGTCCTGGGGAGTGCAGGCCACAGTCTCTCAAGTGGGTGGTTTGCCCACTGCTTGGTCCTGGGGAGTGCAAGGCCACAGTCTCTCAAGTGGGTGGTTAGCCCACTGCTTGGTCCTGGGGAGTGCACGGCCACAGTCTCTCTAGTGGGTGGCTTCTGCACCCATTCTGGAGGGGGCTTAATGCCCAGTGTGCTTCGTCCTGGCAAGGAGGGGGTGAGTGGATGCCATCTTCCACTGGTTCTGGAGGGGGCTTAGTGCCCAGTGTGCTTCATCCTGACAAGGAGTGGGTGAGTGGATGCCTTCTTCCACTAGTTCTAGAGTGGGCTCAGTGCCCAGTGTGCTTCATCCTGGCAAGGATGGGGTGAGGTGCTGGCCTGGGTTCTGCCTACCCTGGCCCGAAGTCAAGGACGGGGGAGCAGGGAAAAGGGCAAGGGTGGAGAGGAAAAGCTTTTTAGGGACACTGGGGAGGGAAGAGGGTGAAGGTTTGAGAGTGGAGGAAGAGGGAGTGGTGGTCGGAGTTGCCTGTCTGCTATTTTTGGGAGCAGGTGCATGGGCTGGATGCTGTTGTGAGGTGGATGGCTGTTTGGTGCCTGAGTGCTTGCGTTTGTGTACTTTGGGAGGAGGGGGCACAGACACAGTGGGAGAGGACACAGGGGACGTGTGTATGGATGTGGGGGCGGGGACTGCCAGTGAGTGGTGTGTAGTGATAGGCGTGATGGTGATGGAGGTAGTGGATGAGGATGTAGTGCATGCAGGTGTGAGTGGAGACGCTACTGGGAGGGAGGTGGATGAGGAGGAGGAGGGGGACACAGTGGAGGCAGTGGATGTTGGCATGTCTGATTCTGGATGTTGTTTGTGTGAGTGCCAGTGAGATGATGTGTGGTGCTTGTGTTTGCCTGAGCCACTCCTGTGTGTTTTCTTGGGTGCATGCTGGTCTGATGGTGTGCTTGGGATAGGCTGGGGTTGAGGAGAATGGGACTGGGTATAGGAAGTTGGAGGGGGAGGCTAGAGACAGGGACAATGGCCGCCATCAGGAAGGAGGCCAGAGCTTGGAATGATCTGTGTTGGGCCGCCATGCCAGAGTGAATGCCCTCCAGGAATGCATTTATTTGTTGCAAATGCCCTGTCAGGCCCTGGATGGCATTCAGAATGGTTGACTGCCCAACAGAAATGTATTGCAGGAGGTTAATAGACTCCTCACTCAGGGCAGCAGGGCTGACTGGGGCAGGGCCAGAGGTGCCTCGGGCAAAGGAGATGCCCACCCTCCTGGATGAGGAGGCACGGGAAACACGCTGAGGGGTTGCTAGGAGGGCGGTGCTGGTACGGGTAGTGGCAGCTGTACCTGTAGTTGGGGTGGCCACAGAGGTGTCCACCACCACCAGGGAGCTTCCATCGGAGGAGGTATCACTGTCCGAACTGTACCCTCCAGAATCCGCCGTGGTGCTCCCCTTGCCCTCCGTCTTACCAGTGCCCTCACAGTGGATTTGACCTCCAGGCCCATGTGGGATGCAGCTCCCTCCGTCGCCGGTGCCTCTGATCCTCCACCAGATCATGCTAATGCACAGAAGGACAGGGTGACAAAACAAAAAGGGGGGTAAGAGACGGAGGATACACTTGGTCAATGTCAGCAACAGCACTACCGTTGACGTACACAACACACAGGGGACAGCCCTATGCATTAGGCAATACACTACCAGTCACAATGCTAGTCACCAGGCCATGGAGAATAATGCCTAATGCCAATAGCAGCATACTTGAGACCCACAGAACCCTGCCCTGTAGTAGATGCCCACTAGCATGTTTGGGGGTGGAGTGCACAGACCCTACCCAACATGGAACCTACCCTGCAATGTTCAACCTGGCCAAGGGGCACCCACAGTCCCACATCCCCCACCCAGATAACACCCCACCACGCGCAACTTGCAGAATTGGAAACTGTACTCACCCCCTTGTGGTTGCTGTGATGCCCTCAAGCGCCCATTCAACTCTGGATAGGCCACTGCCAGTATGCGGAACATCAGGGGGTTCAGGGTTCGACTAGCACCCCTTCCTTGTTGGGAGGCCATCCCTAGCTGGGCCTCCGCCATCTTCCTTGCCTAGCTTCTCAGGTCCTCTCACCGTTTGCTATAGTGGGTGCTCCGCCTGTTGTAGACACCCAGGGTCCGCACATCCTTGGCGATCGCATACCATACACCCTTTTTTTGATGGGCGCTGACCTGCAGGGAAATAAACATAGAATAATGCTATCAGTCATACCGTTCGGCCTGTTACACTTATGCCCCACCATGTCCCGCCCATCCTCTTACGTACATACATTGTCTACCATACATGCAGCACTCTGCCCAGGACCCCTCAACCAGCCCCCCCTTACACGGGGCCTTCGCTCACAGCACTCCATGCATTCATGCCCCAATGATCATGCACACAGTGTACTCACCTGTTGGTCTGGAGGCCCATATAGCAATCGGTACTGGGGTGGGACCCCATCCACCAGTCTCTCCAACTCCTTCGAAGTGAAGGCTGGGGCCCAGGTCACAGCAGCACTTTCAGTGTAGGTCCTCTCCTGTTGAAGGTCAGGTAGCAAGTGAATGAACAGATAGAAAACGGAGGTCACGTCCACAGCCGTGCGTACCGTCACTGCCTGCGTGCATCACCATTGGCTACTGGAACCCATAGGGCCCAATGATAACCAATGAGGAGTTGCACAGCGGTTCTCGACCCCCTTCCGCAATGGCGCACAATGTCAGCAGAATTACCTCATTTCCACCTGTCCCTCCACACAGGACAGGCGTCCGCCATTTCGGGGGGGCAGAGCATGGCACCAAACTGCGTCACAGCTGGCATAAGCACATTTTGGGAATAAACATAAACATACTGTTTCTGTCACAACATGCAATGAATTGTACAATAATGAAATGTTGAAAAGTGACCAGATGCTCATCATTTTTACCCTAAAGTACAACTGCTGAGGATGAATAGGAGATGGAGACATTCCACCCGTGTACAGGCCCCTGGTGGACTTGGCAACAATGGAAGACAGGCACATTATCCTCACCTACAGACTTGATAGGGCCACTATCCAAGAGCTGTGTGCCCAATTGGAGCCAGATCTGATCTCAGCTATCCGTCAACCCACTGGGATCCCTCCTCTTGTGCGAGTCCTATCAGTGCTACATTTCTTGGCAAGTGGCTCCTTCCAAGCGACAGTGGCCATGGCAGCAGGGATGTCTCAGCCAATGTTCTCAAACGTGCTGACCAGAGTGTTGTCTGCCCTGATGAAACACATGTGCAGCTACATCGTTTTCCCCCAGGTGGAGGATTTGGCCACAGTGAAGGCTGACTTCTATGCAATGGGACATATCCCCAACATCATTGGGGCAATTGATGGTACACATATTCATATTGCCTTTGTCCCCCTAGGACAAGGGCAGAGGAAAGTTACAATGAGGCACATGGGCATACTAGAAGAATTATTGAATGCACGTTTGGCCTCCTGAAGTGCAGGTTCAGGTGCCTCCATCTGACAGGTGGATCCCTGTGCTACTCAGCCAAGAAAGTGTGCCAGATCATAGTGGCATGTTGCACAACCTAGCCTTGAGACTCCAGGTGCCTTTTCTGCAGGAAGATGGGGCTGGAGATGGGTGTGTGGCAGCTTTGGAGCCTGTGGACAGTGACGAAGAGGAGGCAGAGGATGAGGATGTGGACAACAGTACAACTATCATATGGCAGCACTTTCAGAAACACACAGGTAAGATACTGTAACTTCACCTTCCATTGCAGTTTTGTGTAGTTAATTTTCTCTAGGCAGGATGCTGTTCCCACTACTCTGACCACTTAAAGTACCCTTTGAAATGTCTATTCACAGATCTTTTTGCCCTACTCTGGCTCATGGTGTATTGACTGCAGCACATTACAGGTCATACCTATGTAAACAAATACATCCTTACATCATTTGACAGACTCCATACTTGTATTTTTAAGAGGGTGTTTATTTCAGTGCTGAGAAGTAAATGGGGATGTGCAGTGGACTGGGGTGATGATGGAGGAAAGTCCAGGATAGAGTTCAGTCCATTTGTTTCACAGTTGCATTGTCCAAGGGGGCATCGGAAGTGGAGCAATGGCGGTTCAAGGTGGACAGGGTAACAAAGTGGGAAACAAGGGTGACAATCAGGAGAGTCTTATTTCCTGGCGTGGGTCTTGGCAATGTTCTCTGGCTTCTGCCTGGATCACAGGGACCGTTTGTGGGCTGGTTCTCTTTCTGCAGGGGGTGGGGTGCTGGTGGCCTGTTGTTCCTGTGGCGGTGCCTCCTGTCCACTAGCGCCGGCGGAGGTGGAGGGCTGTTCATCGCCCAGGCTTCCTGAGATCCCTCACTGTTGGGCAATCTACCATTTTGAATGCCATCCAGGGTGTTGAGAGGCATTTGCAACAAACAAATGCATACCTGGAGGGCATTCATTCTGGGCAGGCGGCCCAACAGAGAGCATTTCAGGCTCTGGCCTCAGCATTGATGGCAACCGTTGTCCCTGTGTCCAGCTTCCCCCCTCCAACTTCCTCCACCCAGACCCAATCCCCTGTACCTCAGCCTATCCCAAGCACACCATCAAACCAGCATGCACACACAGCAACACACAAGAGTGGACATGGCAAACATAAGCACCACACATCCCACAGGCACTCACACAAGCACCATCCCCATGCAAACACAGCAACATCCACTGCCTCCACTGTGTTCCCCCTCCTTCACGTCCTCCTCCTCCCTCACAGTCTCGTCTCCACTCACACCTGCATGCACTACATCCTCAGCCACTACCTCCATCACCAGCACGCCCATCACCACACACTGCTCATGTGCAATCACCACCCCCACTACCATTCACACATCCCAGTATCCTCTCCCAGTGTGTCTGTGAGCCCTCCTCCCAAAGTACACAAACGCAGGCACACACCCAGCCAACAGCCATCCACCTCACAACAGCCTCTGGCCCATGCACCTTCACCCAAATAAAAAAAACATACACCTCCTACAACCAATACCTCTTCCTCCACTCCCAAACTCTCTCCATCTTCCCGTCCCAGTGTGTCTAAAAAACTTTTCCTGGCTAACACTGAACTCTTCCCTACACCTCCCCCCCGTCCTTCCCCTACGGCAAGGCTTTCCAGGTCCCAGCCCAGCACCTCAGCCACCAAATCCCCAGGCACAGTGGTGCCAGCAACTGCGGTCTCATCGACTGCGCCACCCATCAGTGCTGCCTTTGTGCCACCTAGCGAGGCCAAGGATTTTCCCATCACCTGCCAATGTGAAGGTGCCCACATCCCGGAGGGAGAAGCCGCACCTACCAGCCACCAAGGGCTCCTCCAAAGCAAAAGGGGCAGTGGCAAGACACCTGTGGCAACATCAAAGGTGGGGAAGGGACACAAGGCGAAGAGCAGGTCAGGCCAGGGCACATTGGCTCCGACTAAGGGACTCGAGTCACCCCTTTTGTCAACCACTACACCAACCTGTACGGCGGTGGACACTGCCACCTGCACCGCCACCTGCACCGCCACCAGCACCACCACCTGCACTGCCACCTGCACTACCACCTGCACGTCTGCTGCCTCAGCAACAGTCTCCAGCATCATACCCAGTGGGCAGCAGTCCGAGGCTGCAGGAGACGTCCTGCTGTGTCCCTCAACAGTTGCTGAAACATGCACTACCGCCAGCACCTCCGCTACAGACACCAGCCCCGCGACGTGCTCCGACAGTACCAACACATCTGACATGGCTACCATCCCCAGTGGGCAGCCGTCCGCAGCTGGAGGAGACTTCCTGGACCCTGGCCAGCTTTCATGAGGCATGACTCTCATCACTGTTTGCACCTGCAGGTGGCAGGCGAAGCCGCAGCAGGGTGGGGTATGTCTCTGCCTCCATGGCGTACCATGCTACCTGTTCCTAGGCAATCTTGTGGCACACACACCCAGGTGAGGTAATGGGACCAGCCACACTGCATGTGGAGCAGTCTGGGCACCAAGCCCCCTCCAGAACCAGTGGAGATTGACATCCACTACCTCAGTCCTTGGCAGGATGAAGCACTCTGGGCACCAAGCCGCCTCCAGAACCAGTGGAGATTGAAATCCACTACCTCAAACCTTGGCAGGATGAAACACTCTGGGCACTAAGCCCCCTCCAGAACCAGTGGAGACTGTTATTCACTTGAGAGACTGTGGCTTTGCACTACCCAGGATAAAGCATTGGACAAACCACCCACTGGAAAGACTTGAGAGACTGTGGCTTTGCACTCCCCATGATACAGCAATGGGCATGGAGCCCCCTCGTGCAGCAGTGGCATTGTGCGTTCATCCGGCTGAGGTGTCCCCCCTCCCCATGAGGTGCCTGTTTAATTTCAATCTGATGCCCCTGCAGTGTTCTCTCCATTTCGAGTCCGGTATCTTGTGTGGGCTTCGCCCATGCATTTTGGGACCACTGGTCCATGGACAATGATTGGACAGTATCCGGACTTGTGTAGTTGGTGTACATATTTGTATATACAGATTTTAGAAATTGCACTATCTGATTTTTCTTGATTACACTTGTTACAAATATTTTCTTTTGTCCTTGCGTTCTTCCACGGGGCGAGGGGGTGTATATGTAATGTTGCAGCATGAATTTGTGTGTATGGTGTTGTGGGTGAGGGTGGGGGTGGGGGTATTGCATGTTGTGTGTGTGTGTCACTCTCTTTGCCCTCGCCCCCCTCCCATGTGTTGTAGGTGCAGTACTCACCATGGTCGTCAACGGCATCTGTCCTACTCCTGATACAGTAGGAGGAAGACCAGCATGGGCAGGACCTGTAACTCGGGCTCCATGGTGTCCGGGTTCCTCGTTAGGGGTCGAGAGGTGAGTGGTTTCCCTTCTGTGTACTGTTTGCGTCGTGCTTTTGATAGCGTTGGTTCTGCCCCGCAAAAGGTGGTGGAAAGGCGTGTTGTAATACAGTGGGCGGAACCTTGTGTTCCACCTGTCTGTTGGCGGTTACCGCCGCGCTGTTTGTTGCTACCGCCGTGGCGGTCGGAGTGTTAAAGTGGCTGTCTATGTTGGCAGTTTCCACCATGGTCGTGTTTCCATTTTCTTTTTTCACCGGCCTGTTGGCGGTATTACCGCTGCTTTAACACTGACCGCCAGGGTTGTAATGAGGGCCATAGTGACTCCAATTAAACCATCAGATGATCCACACTGTCATAATAGGGTTTATGATGTTGAATTGCAGATTAAAGGGGCCACATTGCACAATCTAAAAACAATATTTTGCTTACATTTATGATACTCCTGTGACATCATTCTCACAAAGGGTATTTGACCTTCACCTTTTATAAGGGGTATGCCTTGTAGAGAGGAGGGTATGATGTAAACATTTTCCTCCTTAATACCCAGGGACCTCAAAACGAAATATGCATGCCAGTGGGGTTTAAAGCAGACTCTTGTATTATAGAGGAACCAGATAGAGAGGGACAGAGAATCTTTATGACAAGTTTTCCTTATGGAGTGAGCCATATGTTAAAGCTCAAAATTCCAGGGTGACATTTAGCAACAGTAAAATCTAACAAAAAGTGTACGGACATTTTCATGCACCTTTTATGAAAATCTTGTGTTTTGGCATTACTTCATGAGAGGTAGTATTCCGCTAGTTGTATCAAAATCATTGCACCATTTGTCAGGCAACTTAAACTGCAGATCTCTCATAAAGCATTATTTGTGAACTGCTTCAAAGTACCCATCAATAGCTTGCTAGTCCTCCAGCAGATGACACAACCTAGGGAGGATTAGCAAGGTATATTATTAAGTTTGTTCCTACCATTCTATTGTCATTTAGGGCCTTAGTTAGAATTTGGCAGACCAGTACTCCATCACAAATTTGATTGATATTCTATCTCCCGTATTACAAGTGCATTATATCCTATGGCACTTGCAATAAGGTGGAAGGGCTATCCATAATGTTTGTGATGGGGTACCCAACCACTAACCTCTTATTATTGGCTCTGGTCATTTAAAAATAATTTTAGAAGCCATCAACTGCTATAAAACATAACATCTTTATGCAGGTCACCATTATATTTGTTGTTATAAAGCTATAATAGTCTACAATAAAATATTTTACTAAGCTCAACTGCACTTCTAAAATACTGAACAAACCACAATGTGAAAATACATTTGTGGAATATTGGGTTAAATACTTATGGAGGATATGTCCATGTAGAAGATAAGCTAAAGTGTCTTTCTTTACAGTCATTTACCATCAAGTAAAGATGTCTTCAATGAGATTATGCCCAAGGTCAGTGCCTTTATCCTCATCACTGTCAACTTGCTGATTCATGTCACCAACCTCACCCTACGATTTCCAATGGTAATCAACCTCAGGGATGAATAGTATGTTTATATGCAGGGCAATGTTATTAGGAGAGTAAGGTGGGGACCCGGGTTTGTCCAAGTACCTCAACCAGACTTTTGCAAACCCAAAGACTGCTTCACAGGACCCTTCATTCACTCAACGGGCTCATTGAAGCAGGCTTCCCTTGGCATTTTAGGGTCCTTCAGAGGTGTGAATAGCCAACTATGACTTAGATACCCTAACTCTTGAAATACATTGTTAGATCTGCCAGCCTTAGGGTGGTCTTCCCTTAGTCATTTTACCTCCCTCCCTTGAGTTTTGCTGGCCTTATGACTCTGAGGACTTTACCACTGCTAACAAGTGCTAAGGTGCATGTGCTTACTCGTTAAAACATGGTAACATTAGTGTATCTCTAATTCGCATATTTTGTTTACTTGTAAGTCCCTATTACAGTGGTACGACATGTACTCAGAGCTTTAAATACTTTTAGTGGGCCTGCAGCACTGATTGTGCCACCAACTTAAGTACCCCTTTAAACATGTTTCAGGTCTGCCATTGCAACCTGTGTGTGCAGTTTTAAACTGCCATTTTGACATGGCAAAATAAATGTTTTGCCCAAACTCCTTTTTTTAATACATATAAGATATCCCTAGGAATACGCCCTGAACTTCCCAGAGGGCAGTGTATTTAAAAAGTAGGGCATGCACCTTTAAAGGTTACATGTCCTGGTAGTGAAAAACTCTTACATTTGTTTTTTACTACTGCAAGGCCTATCTTTTCAATAGCCTAACATTGGTATTGCCGTATAACATTTTATAAGTGATCATTTCCAAATGGGAGCAGGTGATCTGTTCATGTTTAGTGTCTTTGGAATTAGCATTCAAATCCTCATGGTGGAATTGGATTTTAAATTACAATTTAAAAAATGCCACTTTTATAACGTTTGAATTTTCCTACCTTAGCCATTCAGTGCCTGTAGCTTGACTCTGGGTCATATGCCTGGGTGTAGCTGACAGTTGGGCTTTGAGTATTCCTCCTAGACAACCACTCACAATGGCCCTGAGTGCGCCACCAATGGAAGGATGGGAGGGTGGATCAGAACAGAGCCCTATTTACACTCAAATAGGATGGGT
Organism: Pleurodeles waltl; assembly: GCF_031143425.1. Taxonomy (NCBI): domain Eukaryota; kingdom Metazoa; phylum Chordata; class Amphibia; order Caudata; family Salamandridae; genus Pleurodeles; species Pleurodeles waltl. Next base: position 720,735,500 of record NC_090443.1, read on the forward strand.
CCTGGCTCCACACAAAGGGATGCATATACCACACATTTAGGGGGTGATTCTAACCCTGGCGGTCGGTGATAAAGCGGCGGCCAACCCGCCAACAGGCCGGCGGTCCAAAAAATGGAATTCTGACCCTGGCGGGAACCGCCAACAGAGCCCGCCACATTAACACTCCGACCGCCACGGCGGTACAAACAAACAGCGCGGCGGTCACCGCCAACAGACAGACGGCAGACAATGTACCGCCCACACTATCACAACTCACCAATCCGCCACCTTTTCCGGGGCGGGAGCACCGCCGATAAAAACACGGCGGAAACAGACTACGAACGGGAAAACGCTCACCTCTACACACTCCACGAGGAAGGAGGACAGCATGGAACCCGAATTAAACATCCTACCTGCTCTCGTCTACCTGCTCATCTACCACGAGTACGAACGGCGGCGCGGACGACAACGGTGAGTACTGCACCTACGACACAGGGGAGGGGGGAGGAGGAAAGGTTACGGCACACACATATGCGACCCCCACCCCCCCCCCAAACTATGTACACACCAATGCAGAGCAACAAGTCACAGTGACACCACCCAAACCCCCGTGAAAAATGCAAAGACATAATTAAATTGTGAATCAAAATTTATGTAAAAAATAGCCTCTGATAAGTCATGGTCAAATAGCAATAAAAAATTTTAAAAATCAATTCAATATTTAGTGCAATCGATAAACCGAGGCAATTAGTCCTGCACATTTAACAAAATTCCAAGTGTCCGTGGGCCAAAGTGTATCAACACAAGGGCAAAGCCCACACAGGAGACCTGAGTCCTTTGGAGAGAACACTGCAGGGGCATCTGATGACAAAACTACAGGCACCTCAGGGGGAAGGGAAGGGGGGGCACCACAGCCACATGAGTCCACGACGCCAGATCCACGAAGGGGCCACCATGCCCACTGTGCCATCCTGGGGAGTGCAAAGCCACAGTCTCTCAAGTCTCTACAGTGGGTGGCTTGCCCACTGTGCCATCCTGGGGAGTGCAAAGCCACAGTCTCTCAAGTCTCTACAGTGGGTGGCTTGCCCACTGTGCCATCCTGGGGAGTGCAAAGCCACAGTCTCTCAAGTCTCTACAGTGGGTGGATTGCCCACTGGACCATCCTGGGGAGTGCAAAGCCACAGTCCATCAGGTGGATAACAGTCTCCAATGGTCAAGGAGGAGACATGGTGGGCACAGTGAACCGTGAACAGTAGCTCGACACAGATCCGGCACTGTCATTGTGCCAGTGGTGCTTGAGACGGCGGGGCCCAGCGGAGCGGTGCTTGAGACGGCGGGGCCCAGCGGAGCGGTGCTTGACAGGAAGGGCCCAGCGGAGCGGTGCTTGAGACGGCGGGGCCCAGCGGAGCGGTGCTTGACAGGAAGGGCCCAGCGGAGCGGTGCTTGAGACGGCGGGGCCCAGCGGAGCGGTGCTTGACAGGAAGGGCCCAGCGGAGCGGTGCTTGAGACGGCGGGGCCATGCGGAGTGGTGCTTGAGACAGCGGGGCCCAGCGGAGCGGTGCTTGACAGGAAGGGCCCAGCAGAGCGGTGCTTGAGACGGCGGGGCCCAGCGGAGCGGTGCTTGAGACGGCGGGGCCCAGCAGAGCGGTGCTTGAGACGGCGGGGCCCAGCGGAGCGGTGCTTGACAGGAAGGGCCCAGCGGAGCGGTGCTTGAGACGGCGGGGCCCAGCAGAGCGGTGCTTGACAGGAAGGGCCCAGCGGAGCGGTGCTTGAGGTGGCGGGGCCCAGCGGAGCGGTGCTTGACAGGAAGGGCACAGCGGAGCGGTGCTTGAGACGGCGGGGCCCAGCGGAGCGGTGCTTGAGACGGCGGGGCCCAGCGGAGCGGTGCTTGACAGGAAGGGCCCAGCGGAGCGGTGCTTGAGACGGCGGGGCTCTGTTCAGCGGTGCTCTTCTGCACGGCGGGGCCCTGTTCAGCGGTGCTCTTCTGCACGGCGGGGCCCTGTTCAGCGGTGCTCTTCTGCACGGCGGGGCCCTGTTCAGCAGCGCTCTTGTCCAGTAATTCAAGGGAGCCAGACCTGGCCTGGACTCCCTGCTCAGTCGCCCTCTGACCGTGCAGTTGCAGGACCCTTCGGTGACGGAGTCCTGGGCCCTTTGGTGTCCTCCCTTACAGCCGGGATGGGGCTTGTGGGTCCCTCCTGCTCCGCGCTCCTGCTGGCTGACTTCTCCGCCCTGCTGCCCTTTCGCTCCTTAGAAGAGGCTCTCTGGCCCTTGCCTCCCCTGGATGTTGTGGCAGGTGAAGTGGCCGAACTTTGGTCCTTGGGGGCAGCCGTGTCAGTCCTCTCACGGCAGCCCTTGAGTTTCCGGGTCCTCTTGTCTGGGGGGGGCTGGCTGTCCCCTTGCTGCTGATAGAAGTGTCACTGCTGCCAAAGGGTGGACTCCAGAACCCATGCACCACAGTGACACTCGAAGCTGGGCTGGTGGTGGCTGAGGTGCTCTTGGGACTCTTAGCAGATGGAGGGGGTGGGTCAGGGGAGGGAAAGAGGTCAAGATTGGAGAGGTCAACTTTTTTAGGACCAAGGTAAAGGGTGGGAGTAGTGGTGATGGGAGTGGAGGAAGAGGATGTAGTTGTAGGAGAGTCAGGTGTGCTGTCTTTGGGTGCAGGTGATTGTGACGTAGGCTGTCGTGAGGTGGATGGCTGTTAGGTGGGTGGCTGCCTGCGTTTGTGTGTCTTGGAAGAGGGGGTGACAGACACAGTGGGAGAGGACACAGGGGACGTGTAAATGGCAGTGGGGGTGGTGACTGCACGTGTGCGGACTGTACTGGAGGGTGTGCTGGTGATGGAAGCACTGGCTGATGGTGGTGTGCATGCAGGTGTGAGTGTAGACGTCACAGGGAGGGAGGAGGGAGACGAGGAGGAGGGGGACACAGAGGTGGTAGTGACTGTTGGCATGTCTGCATCTGGGTGTTGCTTGGGTGAGTGTTTGTGGGATCTGTGGTGCTTGTGTCTGGATGAGCTGACCTTGGGTGTTGAGGTGTGTGCAGGCTGGTCTGATGGTGTGGATGGGATAGGCAGAGGAACAGGAGACAGAGACAGGGTGGAGGCAGTTAGAAGAGGGAGGCTGGAAACAGGGACAATGGCTGCCGTCAGTGCTGAGGCCAAAGCATTGAACGATCGTTGATGGGCAGCCTGACCCGAATGAATGCCCTCCAGGTAGGCATTGCTCCGATGCACCTCCCTTTCTACCCCCTGGATGGCATTCAAAAGGGTAGTCTGCCCAACAATGATGGTCTGAAGGAGGTCAATGACCTCCTCACTGAGGGCAGCAGGGGTGACAGGGGCAGGGCCTGAGGTGCCTGGGGCGAAGGAGATGCCCGCCTTCGTAGGCGAGCGGGCACGGAGCGTAGGCTGAGGGGCTGCTGGGAGGGCGGGGCTGGTGCGCTGGGTGGCGGCTGTACCTATAGAGGCGGGGGCCCGGATGTTGCCGCCACCGCTAGGGAGCTCCCATCCGAGGACGTGTCGGTGTCGCTGGTGTCACCACCGGTCCCCGTTGTGGTGCTCCCCTCGCCCTCCGGATCCCTGGTGCCCTCGGTGTCTGTACCACGGCCCACCGGGGCCTTGTGACTTGCAGCTCCCTCGTGCTCCGATGCCAAATCTCCTCCGCCTGATGATGCTAATGCACACATGCACAAGAAGATTAAGAAAAAGGGTGGGGGGAGAAATAATAAAACAGGTTGAGTGCATGCAATGTCAACACCGTTGGCGGAGAGGACAGACACAGGAGCCTCATGCACTACGCTGCGCAATCGGGGTATACTACTCAGTACTTGTGACCAGGCCTACAGGTCTATGCACAACAAATACACACATGGATGATGCAGGACCATGGATAGCTGTACTTGGCACCCTACAGAGGTGGGGGGCGGGGGCACAGGGCCATGCCTAAAGGAGAGGACTATACTACAGAAAACGCCCTGGCCTAATGTCACCCACAACCCTCCTCCCCCACCCAGACGCCTCCACTGCGCATAAAGATAGCAGAATGTGCTGATACTCACCCCCTTGTGTCTGCTGTGATGTCCTCAAGCGCCCATCCAAATCAGGGTAGGCCACTGCCAGGATCCGGGACATCAGGGGGGTCAGGGTACGACTGGCACCCCTCCTAGGTTGGGAGGCCATCCCCAGCAGTGACTCAGCGGTCTTCCTGGTCCCGCGGTGGATGTCCTCCCACCTATTGCGGCAGTGGGTGCCCCGTCTGATGTGGACCCCCAGGGCCCAGACTTCCTTGGCGATGGCACGCCAAATGTCGACTTTCTGATGGGCGCTGACCTATTTGACATGTACAGGGTGGGAAAGGAAAATTCATAATTTATCTGCATGTTAGATGTGATTGCCCCCCCCTCCCCAACTTTGCCATGTGGCACATGCTCTCATCTGTCGTGCGTTGCACTCCTCATTCGCTCCCCACCCCACCATCTTACATCCACCCCACTCAACACAGGCATAGCCCATTCAATGTGCACCCAGTGTACTTACCTGTTGGTCTGGAGGACCGTAGAGTAATGCATACTGGGGGAGGACCCCATCCACAAGTTTCTCCAACTCCTCAGACGTGAAGGCAGGGGCCCTTTCCCCAGTCGCAGCAGCCATTGTCTCTTCCAGACCGAGGTCACAGCAGCACTTGCAGTATAGGTCCTCTCCTGTGGATGATCAGGTCTCGAGTGATTAAGCAGATAGAAAATGGGGGTCACGCCCGCGGCGGTGCGTACCGCGGCGGTGCGTACCGCGACGGTGCGTACCGCGACCGCCGGCGCACCTCGTCATTGGCTCCTGAAACCCATAGGCTTCTATGTTAACCAATGCGGCTTCGTATAGCGGTCTTTGACCTCCTACCGCCACGGTGTGCCACGCCAGCGCATTGACCTCACATCCCATTGTCCCACTTCACAGGTCAGGCAGCCGCCATTTCAAGGGCCCACATGGCATAATTTGTACTGCGTCACACAGGCCTAGGCCTTGCATTGCCACACATACACGCCTTTCAATACATAGATAATCGTGTGCTATGCAAGCTGTGGTGAACGTACCTGTGATTTGCTTGACTCTGTGCTCCATGTTGTCCTTCCTAGGCACCGTCCGCTGGGACTTGCGAGGAGAAGGATGAATCCTCGCGTGTACCGACCGCTGGTGGACCTGTCGACAATGGAAGAACGCCATATCATACTACGATACCGACTTGACCGAGCCACTATACATGAACTGTGTGCCCAGCTGGAGCCAGCCCTGATGTCCCCCATCCGCCAACCCACAGGAATTCCCCCTCTAGTGACATGTCATCTGGAATGTCTCAGCCTATGTTTTCAAAGATTTTGTCCGGAGTGTTGTCTGCCCTGATGAAACACATGCGGAGCTACATTGTTTTCCCTGAGGAGGTTGATTTGGCCACTGTGAAGGGTGATTTCTATGCCCTTGGACATATCCCCAACATCATTGGTGCCATTGATGGGACCCATGTGGCTTTAGTACCCCAAAAGACGATGAGCAGGTGTACAGAAACAGGAAACATTACCATTCTATGAATGTCCAGGTGGTCTGTTTGGCTGACCAGTACATCTCCCATGTAAATGCCAAGTTCCCTGGGTCAGTGCATGACGCGTATGTTATGCGTAGTAGCAGCATCCCTTATGTGATGGAACAGCTACAGAGACAACGTGTGTGGCTAATAGGTGACTCTGGTTACCCCAACCTGCCTTGGCTATTGACCCCAGTGAGGAATCCCCGGACCAGGGCAGAGGAACGGTACAATGAGGCCCATGGGCGCACTAGGAGGATCATAGAAAGAACCTTTGGCCTCCTGAAGGCCAGGTTTAGGTGCCTGCATATGACAGGTGGATCCCTGATGTACTCACCAAAGAAGGTGTGCCAGATCATCGTGGCCTGCTCTATGCTTCACAATCTGGCATTGCGACGTCAGGTGCCTTTCCTGCAGGAGGATGGTCCAGATGGTGGTGTTGTAGCAGCTGTGGAGCCTGTGGAGAGTGAAGAGGAGGAAGACGACGGGGATGACACAGACAATAGGGACACAGTTATCCAACAGTATTTTCAGTAGCACACAGGTAAGAATCACCCACGCCATTTAACATTTGCTGAAAGCCTCCTGCATCTTTACTTTGTGTATTTCCCCCCAGTTCTTTTAAACTGATGTTTGATTTTCCCTTCCCTTTTCAGTGCTGTATGACCCACTGCGTGACTTCAGCTTGGTTAGCCCATGGACTAATGCTTATTGACATCGGTATGTTGTCATCACAAAATTAACTGAACATTATTGATCAGTAATGTGTTATACATTTGTAAATAATACAGGCTGACTCCTGAATGATTTCAGTGCAATGAGTGATTTATTTTTAGTGCTAGATATTGGTACATGATATTAAAACGGTGATGGGTGAGGGTGGAGTTATGTCCATGGTAGAGTCCAGTTCTCAGTTTCACAGGTGCATTGTCCATATGCCTGTGGAAGGATGGAGCAGGGGCAGTTCAAGGTTGGACAAGGTGACAATGTGGGACAGTGGGATGACATCAGGGGGTATCTTATGCTGGCGGGGGTCTTGGCATCCTACTCTGTCTTCCTGTGAGATCTCAGGTTCCTCTTGCGGGGTGGTTGTTCTTCAGCAGGAGGTGGGGTTCTGGTGGCCTGACGTTGTGGTGGGGCCTCCTGTCCACTAGCGCCGGGGGAGGTGGTAGGCTGTTCCTGGTCCTGGCTAGTGACAGGGGCCCTTTGTGGTGCCACATGGTCCCGCAATGTGGTTTCTATCTGGTTGAGGGCCTGGACTATGGTCCCCATAGCGGTACCGATGTTCCTGAGTTCATTGCTGAACCCCATGTACCGTTCCTCCTGCTGTGCCTGGATCTCGGTGAACCTGGCCAGTACCGTCGCCATCGTCTCCTGGGAGTGATGGTATGCTCCCATGATGGTGGTGAGGGCCTCTTGGAGAGTCGGTTCCCTGGGCCTGTCCTCCCCCCCCTGTCGCACAGCAGCCCTCCCAGTTGCCCTGTTTCCCCGGGCCTCTGTCCCCTGGACGGTGTGCCCACTACCACTGCCCCCAGGTCCCTGTTGTTGTTGGGGTGTTGGGTCAGCCTGGGTGCCCTGTAGTGGCGGACACACCGCTGATTGACGCGTCCTGGAGACAGAGGCATGGGCCCGCTGGGTGGGAGCTGTGCTGGTGTTCCCAAAGGGGGTTGGGTCTGCTGTGGCCTGTGTCTGTGTGTGGGGAACCGACTGTCCAGAGGTCCCCGATGGTCCGGGCTGGTCATCAGGTTCTAGGTCGACAGAGCTGCTGTCCTCACTGGGGGCCTGTTCTGGGGGTGGGATGGACAAATCTGGACCCTCCGTGGCGGTGTGTTGGCGTTCGGGCCCTGCAGGGGTAAAAGAGTATGGTTATTGTTTTTGTGTGTGCCATGGCATGCATTTTGAGTGCCCTTGTCCCCCAGTGCTGGCATTCCCTTGTGGGAGGTGTTGTGAGGGTGGTGGGGGGGGGGTGTATGGGTATGTGCAATGGTCATGCTTTGGTGATGGCTGTATATGGTTTGTGTTGGCATTCAGGGGTTGGTGTTGTTTAGGGTGGGTTGTGCTGGTGAGACATTGGCAGGGAGGATGTGTGCTGGGGGGTTGAGATTGGGGGTGAGGGTGGGGGTGGGGGTTGGCATGCTGGTGGTTGGGGGGGTGAAGTAGTTGAGATTCGACTTACCAGAGTCCATTCCTCCGTGTACTCCAGCGAGGCCATCAGGATGCAGGATGTTTACTACCTCTTGCTCCCATGCTGTGAATTGGGGTGGAGTGGGTGGGGGTCCGCCGCCAGTCTTCTGCACAGCGATGTTGTGTTGCGACACCATCGAGCGCACCTTCCCCCGTAGGTCGTTCCATCGCTTTCGGATATCTTCCCGATTTCTGGGATGCTGTCCCACAGCGTTGACCCTGTCTACGATCCTTTGCCATAGCTCAGCCTTCCTTGCTATAGTGGTGTGCTGCACCTGTGTGCCGAAGAGCTGGGGCTCTACCCTTATAATTTCCTCCACCATGACCCTGAGTTCTTGGTCCGAGAACCTGGGGTGTCTTTGGGGTGCCATGGGGTGGTGTGGATGAGGTGTGGGGTGGTGTTTGTGGTGATGTGCGTGGTGATGTGTGGTGATGTGTGCGTAGATGTGGTGTGGGTGATGATGTGCTCCCTGTGCTCTCTCTCAGTGTATTGCACCTTCTCTCAGATATTTGTGGTTGTAGGGGTTTGTGGGTGAAGTGGGTGTGTGTTTTATAGTTAATTGGGTGTGTGGGAGTGGTGTGTGTATGTGTATCAGGTGTGTGTATTTCAAATTGTCCAATGTGGCTGTGTTTTGGAGCTGTGTGTGTATTTTGAGCGCGGCGGTGTGTACCGCCAATGGAATACCGCGGTTGAAAGACCGCCGCGTGGATTCGTGGGTCAGAATGGCATGGGCGTGTTTGTGTTGGCGTGGCGGTGGAGGTTTGGTCATCTCCAGTTTATCGCTGCCCGCTGATGAGGCGGCCTTCCGTGGATGTCGGGTTTTTGGCGGTTTCACAGTTGGTGGTCAGAATGACCGTGGCGGTTTACCGCAGCCGCGGCGGTAGAATGGCGGACTTCTGACCGGCGGTAAGGGCCTTTTACCGCCGAGGTCAGAATGACCCCCTAAGTCTAGACCCAGGGCAGTGACTGCAGGAAACCTGTGCACTTCAAAGGAATTTCTACAAGCTTCTCTCACCTTCCAGAAGAAGGGTACCAGGTATAAATATTGGAGCTACGGCACCACCTTCTTAGTACACTGCTGAACCTGTGGATACTGCCTCAAGAAGAAGGACTGTTGTGCTGATGAAAGGACTGCCACTGCTGGACTGTTGCCCAACTGGACTACTGCCTTGCTGGAATGCTGATTTTCTGTGCTGACCTGCTGCCGTCTTGCCTGTGTGAGAAGTACTGAAAGTGCAGGAATCCAAAGTGACTGCAAGGGATAGTTGTCTGGCCACCTGACTAGAGCCTCAGGGAAAGAACTTGAACCTAGCATCTGGACTCTGCCATCTGTGGACCCTTGGAAGTGGGCCTGAAGGTGGTTTGCCTGGTCATCTGTCGATCCAGCAGAACCAACGCCTTTCCCTTGCTCTTTGGATCAACCCCAATCAGAACCAATGTATCACCTCTGCTGCAAGGTTCTTCCATTCTCCTGATGCAACCACTCCACATCAACCTTGCAGCATGCATTGGAAGCACCACCTGTGCAAAGCTTTCCTGACACAGGCCCTTGCATCGCAAATCCCTCGTCAGCGGCAACCCCGACTATTATGCAGGCTAGAACACATGCATCGCCTCAACTGTGCAACACATCCTCAATGCCAAACTTCGCATCATAAGTCATTGTTTATGGGATTCTCAATGGAGTCGCAGGACCCCACATTGCAGCTCTACAGAACTTCAGAAGCAATGCATTGCTTCAACTCCGTAGCGCATCCTTGATGCGGGACCTCACAATGCTCTGCAACCAGGACTTAAGGCATTCTCGTGCAGCAGTCATAACTGGGTCCCTCTGCCTGAGCTGCACTACATTGTGGTCATCCTGAATTGTAGGTTTATCCTAGTCCAGTGCAATCAGATATCTATTGGTAGCACTTTGTGCTTTTGGCACTATTTCCACTGAAATCTTAAACCCTGAATATTTTCAGTCCATTTGATTGGATTGTTGTGTGTCTGGTCTTGCTTTATTCATTAAAATCCACTCTATTTTTCTAACATCTACTGTGGGGTCCATTTGTGGTGTGTCTCCAATGTGTTACTGTTTGAAGAGTTGCACAAACACTTTACAAATTCCCACTAAATTAAGCCTGACTGCTTTGTGCTAAGCTACCAGGGGGTTGGGTACAGGAAATTAGGGGTGGCTTGTGACTTCACCTTGACAAGGATTGTAGTTTCTGCTTTCACTCCTCTTAGCCAGCAATCCCATTTCTTACATACATAATTGCAAAAGCAAATGTTAAGTGACCTGGTGTTTTGAAAAAGACAATATAAAATAGTAAATTGCAAAAATAAAATGGCTTACACTTACCAACAAGTCATGTCCTCACGAATTCAAGGCCCGCCTTTTGCTGTGGTATACAGCTGTTGCCAAGCACCAGCAAGTCATGGTGGAGTATGGAAATCTTGAACATAAACTGTTGATGTGGAGGTCGGCAATGAAACCTCTTGTACATTGATAGAGTGCAAATGCTTTCTATTGTTGTAGACTTTTTCCCAGTCATGAAGTGACACCAGTGTGGATTCCATCCATAGCACCTATTTGGCTTTGGTAAAGTGCAACAACCAACTTGAGAGGCATCTCGGCACAAACAACACTGAAACAAAAGAAATAAACGTGTCCCCCCAGGAAATAAATAAACAATTAAGATCAAGTGAACAACTATGTTTTCAGAAGCTTCCTGAAAGTAGCAATGTTAGAAGCTTGTTATAGACCAAACAGAAGATTTTGCCATGCCTTTTCCCCAAGAACAGATATAGATCTACCCCTTCCCACAGTTTGATAGCTGAACTTCGGGATAACTAGAAGATTATTATAGGCAGATCTCAACGTTCTCGTGGTTAGTAGGGAACAAAATGATTCAGACAGCAATTTGTGACTAGTTTGATAATAGACCCTGTACACAATAGTTAAAACTTTAAAGAGAATCCATTACCCAACTGGTAGCCAATCGAGCTTCCACTAACCCTCTGTGATAGAGTTTTGATGAGGTGGTTGAAGTACCAGTCTTGCTGCAGCATTTTGTACCACCTGCAGCTTCTGGATCAGAAAATGAGGCAGACCCAAGGGGAAACCGTTTCAATAGCTAGGCTTGAGGTGATCAGGGCATGACCAACTGCATCACATAAGGCAGCCTCTCTATTCCATAGTGCTCAACCTTAATAGTGTTCAGTGTAGCATTATCCACTGGAAGTTGGATGTAGTCATTCATGTGTCTGAACTTAACACCCAGGACCTGGTTGAGAACAGATGAAAAAGTTGGCAGAGACATGCCATTGGAGTCACTAACTGTGTACTGGAATGAGACAGTAGTACAAGAATGTAGCATTGTCATAATCTTCACAATAGATGGGATGGCAGTCTGAAATCCGATGTCCAACAAAAGTTCAGATTGAATTGTTATGACAAAGCCTTTATAGTGTTATGGCTCAGCCTGCACTTCTTTCTGATGGGCCTTTTCTACATGGTCTGTAGATCAGAGCATGGTTTGTTCACAGGGTCAGGGTCATTATGATGATGTATCCATAGCTGTCTTGCTTGGGGTGGATGATGGGCATATCTGCAAAATATAAGTACATTGTGAAAATGTGATAGGTACACACACATTTGATGGACATATTTCAATAAAATTTTAAAAAGCTACATGTATAAATACAGATAAATATAACATGGAAACAAAGTGACTAATTTTGATTGTGTTTATTACTCAGTCTAAAATATATTATGTCATATACGTAAATATATTTTTCTTATTAAAGTATCCCAAAATGCACCTCCATACACACTAAAACTATTTTTCTAGATTTTTAATTTAAAGAACAAAATTTATCAATTTAAATACATAAATTGTTCTTATGAAAAGCAAAATAATATGTTATGAAACGCATTCCATTTCAGCCTTTTCTTTTTATTTCTGCCATCATTTTTTAAAGAATCAGTCACAGTTGACGGACATGATATAGTGGATGTTGTAAATGTATTTATTGCACTGGGGACACTCTAGTTGCTATTGACAGAAGCAATGGCACATATGACATAATCTTTCTTCAATGCTTTACTACTAGTTAGCCACATTTTATGGTATAAACTATGCTGACAATGATAGTTTTAGATGGCAGACCATACATAGTCAATGCCTGATGTATCTTAGATGGACCTACCCTTTCTGGTGGCTGCGGTCCCGTATTGGTTAAACTAGTTTGTGATTGATAGAATTCATTGTCTGACATGTACATGATCATTGATGTAAAATCTATTATGCTGGTGTACAAGTTCTTCAAGCCGATGAGATCACTTGCCCTGTAACCAACATCTGTAGAAGACCTTCTCCAGTGTTGCATGCAATAAGATCTGCTGGGACCCACCATTCCTATATTTTTTAATTGTTTTTTAATTTATAGACGGTACGCCTACCAGAAGGCATTTTCATTCTAGGAAACCACAGCTGTGTGAAGGGATCCTTAGAATTTCAGTTGGAATACTCATGTTTTTAAATGTTTACTAAATGGCAGTGGATTGATCAACTGCCATGTGTAGGGGTATGGAATTCTACCATTTAAAAGTCAGGAAGGAAAATTGTCTCCCTGCTGTTCTTGCATGTCATATCTTATGTATGTAAAGTAGGCATCAGAGTTTCTCAAAAGCACATGCCTGGTTAATATGTTAGCTGGATAATAAGGTGTCTTGTTAGGTACCTCCATCTGTGCAATACATACCATTTTCAAGAGTATTCTTTTGTTGATGGGTAGCCTATCTAAAATGAGCTGGTGTTCTGTTACTGAAGATGTTTTGGGGAGGTTCAGGTTCAGTTTGGCTGTGCTTTCTGCATAGTCTGAACTGAAGTAATTTAAGAAAGTATTTTGGGGTATCACAATACAAGGTATTGTGGGAATCAGTTCTGAACATTTCAAGCACCTTGACAACTGGGTGGAGTGCAGATATGTGACTCAGTAGGAGGATTTTTCGCACAACTTTCAGGTTCGCAAAGCAGGTACCAGCACAAGTTTAAAAAACAAAAGCTCTGTGCCAAAGGAAACTCCTAGCTTTTCAGCTGGGCTGTAGGCACAGGTAGGGGTTGTAGATTGTTTTGCCATTACTCAGGTAGCCAGGCCCAGGGTTTGTTTCCACAGAGTAAAAGTTCTATTTTGTCTCATATAAGTTTTAGATAGGTGTTGCTCAGCCACCACTTTACTTTCATCATGAAATTCACAAAATTATATTTTTTGCATTCTCTAGGTATTTGGATATGGAGACAATCAATTGGGTGTCATCAGCATATGGCACTAAAATAAACCGCAATACTTAACCAGGATAGCTAGAGTAGTCATGTAAATGTTAAAGAGCATTGGCTGAAGGTGCAGGTGACAGTAAAAGGCAATGCCTAGCCAAAGAACCATAGAGTATCTGCCTGGGAAAACTAGTCGGGCTGTTTTAGAATTTGTTTACAGTTGTTTCGTCAGGAGTTGTGATGTATTATACTCCCCAACCATTACTGAATGAATTACAGCTACACAATAAAAACAGATCCAGAGAACTTTACCCGTAGGTATGCTCACAAAAAAATATAATCTGTTGAACAATGGTCAGGGCATACAGCTCATTCCTTTGGAATTGGGGAGGTGTGTGGTTAACAAGGGTAACAATTATCTTGGGGACAAGTTTAGAAACATGCATGTTGTCACAAAGTATGCCATGCTTTTCACTGAATAGAGTAGGGATGTTGTCACACACTCACCTGGTTCCAACCGTTGTGACAATGCTGGACCTCCAAACCCAACTGGAGCTGCACAGTGTGACAAGTAACAACTGTCTGGCTCCACCGACACCTCCCTCCGCCAGAGGGGAAACGGGGATGGGACAAAACAAGAAAAAGAAGAACCCACGTCACTGCAGGAACTGCTTGGCTTCCTCATACACAGGCTAGAAGGTTGAAATTCCCTGAATCTCAATTTCTTCTATGCAGATGCAATACACTACAAAACGACAAAAAACAATGTTACCTACTATTCCCTACTTAAAACCTTCGAACTATTATTTACACTTCTGGTAAACATACAGGCATCATCATAAACATTACATGAAAGAGAGAATAGCAATTGATTCAAGATTAATTGGAGAAATTACTGAACTCCAGAACATGCAGGTTAACCAAGTCTGAACAAATACAACTATAGTGTCTAGGAACTAATTCCAAGGTGCTACATACAACTTGTCAAGAACACAATGGCTAACTTTCAGTTCATATTTAAAGAATTCAGAGTGCTTCAACAAGAGTTAAAAGTGCTGTGCCTTGGTGGGGAGGGCTCAATACTCCAACAAAGTTCAAAGTCCAAAACAGGATCATGTCTTTAAGGAAGAAAGTCTTGAAATATAACAAGTCTATCATTTAGTGTGCACCAACCTGAGAGTTAAGTACTTAGCATTAACAACACCGAAGCTGGAATACAAAATAACAGGAAACTTGGTGTAAGAAGGTCAGCAGAAGCTGACTCGTAACTCATGAAGGAAAACACTGGAATCATCACAGAAGCCAGAATCAAGGAGTCATCAGAAGGTCTTGCAAGACAAGAGTGCTGGAAACTCTAGGCAAATCAGGAGACAATCACAAGCAAGACACTTGGGCAGAACTGGAATAATGCAAGGCGAGTGCAGGAATGATGCTGGAGCTCATTGAGAACAGATTTGAGGCCAAGTACTGATGCAGATTCAAGGAGGGTATTTATACAGGAGGCCAGGAGTGTTCTAGCAGGGAACATGGCCCACGTGGAGACGCAGAATGATCCAATGAACCAGAGAAGTGGGAAATACATGTGTTGCATAGCAAGGGAAACCAATTGCAAGGGTCAAACATTAATTGACATATGACTTTTACAATGTAACCCAAGTGCATGATGGAACAACCAGTGTTCTTCAGAGGAAATGTGGTCATTCTAACTGTGCACATGATATCTCCAGGTGTAAACTAGATGAAACTTGCATAGCTAAACAACAGAATGGTCAATCATTCAGATGCCGGCGGGAGGAGGAAATCATAGAGAGAGCACAGGCATGAGGGGCGCCACTAGGTAAGCAAGTATGACTGGGATTATTCATGTTTGGTAGACACCACAAAGGAACGGTGACATGGGCCCTACAGGTAAATCCCACGCACATAGGTCACAGGATGAAGCTGAGGCAGATGTCATTGGTGACTTAAAAAATGGCTCTATCTGAACCAAGAGTGGACCTACCTGTGAAAGTAGGCTTTCTGACAGCCAAGCCAACAAGGACACTGCTGTTGGATAAATGACAGTGCACTTGAATCTAAAGATAATATTGAAGGAGTAATATTTATGAACAGGGTGATCCATCGCTTTTAGTATTGAGCAACCTCTCAATTAAATACAAAGGCCCTGAGTTTAAATTTGGAAGAGGGGTTACTCTATCACAATGTGTCGGATATCTTGTACAGCCAATTACAAGTTCAGTAGTACATAATGCACTTGAAATAATGTGGACATGCTAGCTTGAACGGTTATGGAATAACTTGTAGAGCAACTACAAATGAGGCCTCGGTCATGATATTTAGAGGCATCACACAGCACTGAGAAATGTCCTTCTTAAAATAAAATACAAAATAGTAAATCAGAACAATGGCTGTTGGCACAATCTGGTCATTTTGACTTTATGATTTAGAAAAAATTGAAATTTGCCATTACATACTTCTTAATAGAAAGTTTTTCTTATCTCCCAACCAGTGGAAGTCAGCCCTCATCAAAAGAAGATAATCTGCTGGGTCATCACACTTGCTCCTATTCTTCCTTCTGCCCCCATTCCAAACCTTGACTCCATTCCACAACCTGACCCCACTGCCACACCTGAAGAAGTACATGCAGCTATATAACATTTATTAACATTTGCCAAAATTCAAACATATAAAGTTCTAGCCTCGGGCATAATTAATATTACACCTGCGCAATTTGCATAATTTGGGGGATTTTGCAATATGCTTGTTATGCAAAAGTTATGAAATTACGCAATCTGATCTCAATCTCCATGGAAGAATGGTAGAGTCTAAAATGGTTTGTCCGACCCTGCTTCACAATTGCATTTATTTCAGATTATTCAAGAAGGGAAGCTAGAGAGACCATCTCTTCTAAAATACTCCTGCACTGAAGCTTGCTGATACGTGACTCTACAAAGTAGGAAAGTTGGCTCTGGAACTCATCCCTAAGGAGTAAGTCCTTGGGCCATCTAATAAACTACTGTTCCAGTTGTTGGGGTAGAAACATACAGGACCACCTCTCCTTCAGAAGGCAGCTCAAGACCTGGCTCTTCGAGCACTGACCCCCCCCCCACACCCCCCCCCCCGCCCTGAGACCCTCACGGGTGAGTAGTGCGCTTTATAAATGCAAATGATTGATTGATTGATTGAAATATATCAATTTTGCTCCTGCCACCACTTTGCTTTTTTAATTCATTTTAAATTATTTTTCATTTATCCACACGCAGACATATATTCATTAGAATTGTAACTATATCATTCTGGGGTGATGTGATTTTTGCTTTTTCTACTTATGTACTTCCGTTGCATTTCACATATTCGTATATTCATGTATGTGAGTGCACATTTTTCATTTATAAACACATGCTGCACTCAGTTTTGATTGGGCGTGCACAATATATATTATTGCTCTTGTTGTTTGGTCAATCATCCACACACACACACACACACACACACACATATATACAGATAAATATATATATATGTATGTGTGTGTATGTTTGTGTGTGTATATATATATGTATATATGTGTGTTTGGTTTATTTTATGGAATGTTATTTAGTGACTATGTAACAACATTTATTTGGCAATTCCTGCATTTTACATTATTCATCACAAGTATGCTCTTTTCGAAATAATGAGAAACATCCATTTGAACCGGGTATAAGCACATGTTATGCAGAGATGAATCTTCAGCTTTCTGGCACATCGTGCGAAGTGAGCTGAAAACTAAAGGCCATTGGCTCCTCTGAAACAGAAGGTTTTTATCAGCCTTGGAACATCATAACTGATAAAGAGAATAACTTCTTCAAGTACAGAAGCTAACTAAGCTGTAAGGTTGTTATTCGTCTAGAGTATGCTGGTTAGAGGCTCCCCAAAGAAGCACAGAAAGGCACTGTCGGTGCTGAGAAAGCTTACAAGGGACTACTAGCCAGTGGTACATTACCAAAGACGAATTTAATTATTTCATTCAATGAATTATTGAATTCCATCACAATGTTGTATATTTGTAACTTTCATTGCCACACTATTGTGTTTATTTTAATAGCTTACATATATGCACATTATCTGCACTAAATTATGACATAATTTTAATACAGTTTTTAAAATATATAGTGAGGTTTTGGTGTGTGAGTCCATCCATGCTGAAAAGAATTTAGAAACTCACTAATACATCAAATAATCCTGCAGTCTCACTGAACTGATTGATCCCTGGAATGCACCATCCCCATGTAGTGAGTAGGAGGGCCATGGGTTTCAATGTGCAAGATTTCCTGGCTCAAGTTGGTATGTCAGTTCAGCCTGGCTTGTGCCAGAGGGTCTGGATTTTAAAATACTGGGCCGTATTTTGCAAAGTTACAACATGTATCAGTGTCAGAACTTCCATATTCACTCACTCATTCACCAATAAGTGAGTTAAGCACACATTCCAAAGCAGAGGTCTATCTGTAACCTACATGTCACTCATTCCTTAACCGTACATGTTCTGTAAACTATGAACGCTTGCTCTGGTCTTTGCTTTGCTGAAAATGTTCTCCAGGGAATGGAAGATTGCATTTTCTGCCTTCAGTGAAAGAAGGAAGTTTGCTTTCCAACTGCCATGCTGCATCTGTTGTGTGAGAAAGAAAACCTTGACCCGCTGCTGCTTAATTTGTTCATGTCCAGTAATGTCTCTTATTCTCTCTTAGGCCCATATTTATAGTCTGTTTGTGCGGGATTTGCATCACTTTTTTGACGCAAATTCGGCGCAAACTTAACTCCATATTTATACTTTGGCGCTAGACCCGCCCAGCGCCAAAGCTATGGAGTTTGAGTCATTTTTTGGAAGTGAAAACCTACCTTGCGCTAATGACATGCAAGGTAGGCCTTCCCGTGCAAAAAAGAACTCTAAGGCATGTGCGCCTTATTTATCCTCCTATTTATTTGTGCCGTTTTTTAACGTCTGGGTCAGGGCAGGCATTAAGGGACCTGTGGGCTCATTTCCATGGTGGGAGACCATGGAAGCAGTCCACAGGTGCCCTTCCCTGCACCCAGGGACACTCCCTGCCACCCTAGCCCACACCTGGAGGACACCCATGGATGGGGGGACCCATCCATGGTGAGTGCAAGTACGTGCAGATAGGTATAATTTTTGTTTTTTTTAAAGTGGCATAGGGGGGCCTAACTTGGGCCCCACTACATGCCACTGTGCCCAATGGCCATGCCCAGGGGACAGAAGTTACCTGAGCATGGCCATTGGGCAGGACGGCATGACTCCTGTCTTTGCTAAGACATGAGTCGTTTCAATGGGGGTTGTGTGTCAAAAAATGGCGCGAGTCAGGTTAGAGCCAATATTTTTGACTGTAACCAGACTTGCACCATTCTTTGGCGCACAACCCCCAGTCTTCCCTTCGCCTCCGCTGCCCGCTTACCGTTATTTATTTTGATGCTAACCAGGCCGCAGCGCCGGCTAACATCATTCCATAAATAAGGCGCTCGGCTGGTGCGTTGGAATGGAGTTAGCCGGCGGAAAACTTTTTGCCGCAAATCTGCCATGGTGCTGATTTGCGTCAAAAAGTATAAATATGGGCCTTAGTGTGCTAGCTGCTTGTGTTGTACCTGTTCTGTAAGTGTGAGAGTATTATGTGCAATTCCTTTTGCCAATGGCACCCATCCTTTTCTTATTCTTGGTATTGGGAATGACTGTGTTGCTGCTGTCCCTTATATTCCTTTGTTTTGTTGAGAAGCTTGTAATAAAACGTTTCACTGCACAACATGCAAACTAATTTGAAGTGCCATTCCTGTGTTTAATGTATGATTTGAGCAAAAGACTAAACCGTCACAAAATATGTGAGCACAGAATACTTTTATTTTTATGCGTGAAATGCAGTTTTTGAAATGGACTAGACCAATTTGTTACATTTTACAACATAGCTGGCAAGTGGATCCTTGTTGCTTATAAAACAATAAGCCTCACACTACAGCATGATGTTTGCAAAAAAGCCAGAAACGGCTGATGGTATGATATTTCATAGTGCGACTTGACAGATTTATTAAATGCAAAATGTAATTTCTGACCTTCTTGTAAGCAAGCAATGGTTAAGCATCGCAGTGGGTGAGAGTGCAGAGATCGACTGAATGCAGATTTGAGCATCTCACTGCTCAAGGGCTAACATTAACACCCCTTGGAAAAATGAATCTGGGAAACAAAAAATCCATTATCTATTGCAATAATGTGAGCAGCATCACATGGGCGTGTTTTAAGTGACACTGAGAAACGAAAAGCAATGTGCTAGCACCCCTCTTCCTAAGCCCATTTTTAGTCTAGAGATCGGTGCAATGTAAGTGGGGCGCCTCGAATACCACTGTTTGCTCTCTGTCATGAACAGCTGCAGTACTTTCTGCCTAGCTATGGCCGGCATTACTTAAAAATGAGTGCTAGTGCAAACTGCCTACAAACCTGAGAGATGAGAGACAGGGTGAGAGAGAGGGACGAGATAAAGGAACTGAGAGAAAGAGAGTGAGAGAGTACGAGAAGGAAATTGAGAGAAACAGCAAAAAATAGGAAAATTGAGCTCGAACGAGAGTAAAGGGGCTAGCTGCCTCTGGTAGATTGCAGGCTATTTAATCCAGCGTTGAGTCTCTGGCACCACAGTCTATGCAATGCAGTGCTTTTGTTCTACAAAATGAGAGATTGGGAGGTATACAGAATGGTTAACAAGAGATACAAAGGGACGGAATACGTAGAGCGAGAAGGGCAAGGCTTGGCTACTTCTGTCTGTCCTCTAACACCAACACCGTGTCCTGCCTTGAATTGAGGATTCAGGATTATTAAACTCATGAAGAACACTTTCTCCACCTCCTTCAAGTTAATGCTTCCAGTTCTGACAGGGCTCCCCTGGGTACCCACTCGCATTTTATAGAGAACGATGCCTAACATGTTTGGCAAACTACAATAGTATACAATACCTAAAAGAGGTCATTGGTTTAAAGGCTACAGAAACAAAACCTCTTTGTAAGGATATGTCCCTCTCCCCATAGCAGAATTTGTATGCTGAACCTGTTATTTTATCATGAACTTCAGTGGTTGCTGGAACTTTAAACGCATTTGCTCTATAGATGCCCAAAATGGTTCACACAGGAAAAGTATTTTTCCACTTTTAAATGTGTCTTTGTGTTGTCTAAAACACAAAATTGCAAGCTTTTTCAAGGCAATATGTCATACAAGGAGGCCACGTGTCCCACATACAAATGGTGGTAGTAGGCAAATTAAGTCAAAGCTTGCACCTCAGCGGCCCTGCCAAGCGAAGGCTCATTAGAGAGTTGCCACTATGCACAATTTTTGACGCACAACATGCAACGTGGCTGAAAAACAATGTGCCACCCGCTTTGCAGCTAAAATCAACACTCCACCTGCATCGCGGCTGGGAGATTAACACATCGCAGGTGGAGAAACAACGCAACACCCAGTTGCAGCTGTAGATAACGACGCAAACCCCACTCAGTGTGGTTTTCCAACATCATGCATCCGGATTTCTCACGAATCGTCACTGGGCGTTAAAGTCATTGTGAACCTGCAGGGATTTCGAGGTGCCCCATCCGGAAATCGACACATCACTCTCTTGTGGGAGAGAAAAATGATGCATTGCCTAACCGACCAGAGAAGAAATGACCCACGGCCTCACTTGCGAGTAAGGAATCGACGCATCGCTGACTTTTCCGACACATGCTCGCCCGTGCAGCTCTATTTTTTACGCAAACCAGGTACTTTGAGTAAAATCAACATTTCCATTGTTTTCTATGTAGTAAGACTCTTATTCTTTTGAAATATCATATCTTGACTTGTGTATGTTGAATTTTTGTCGTTTTGGTCATGTTTGATTTAGATAAATATTATCTATTTTATTAAACTGGTGTGGTGTCCATTTTGTAGTGTTTTCACTGTATTACTGTGTGTTGGTAAAAATACTTTACACATTGCTTCTGAGATAAGGCTGACTGCTTGTGCCAAGCTATCAAGGGGGTAGGCAGGGGTTATATAAGTGTGTTTCTCCATTGGCCTGACTAAAGTGAGGGTCCCTGCTTGGACAGAGTGCAAACTGACTGCCAACCAGAGACCCCATTTCTAACAGAAACTAAAAGTGCCACTCTGGAAATCTGGTCGTACCTCGACTGGGGCAAAGTCAAACCTTAAGGCCGATCGCGATGGAGACCTGCTTGGATATAGCAAGTGGTAGGCCTGGGTCAAAAGTTTACCTTCTGATTTAGGGGCAGATTTATAAAAAATGGCGCTTAGGCTAGTGCAGCACCATTTTTCTTCACCCGTTAGTGTCCCCCCCAACACCACCACGTGTGCGCCATATTTAAAATATGGCTCACAGTGGCAGTAGTCAGGGGTAGAGTGTCATCATTTTTGTAGCCAGTCTGGTGCTTTGCAGGATTAGCATAAAAATTGTTGAAACTAATCCTGCAAAGCACCCAGAGGCCCATTGAAAACAATGGGAGCCTCCCTTTAATGCCTGCTCCAAGCAGGCATTGAAAATGGTGATAAAAGTGACACAAAAAAATCTCCTAGATTTTTTTGCACCATTTTTTCACCTCCTAGTGTCAGAACACCCCCCTTGCATACATTATACCTGGCGCAGGCATAATGTGGCGCTAGGGGTTACAAAGTAGTGCAAGGTAAGCATTGCGCCGCTTTGTAAATATGGCATAGCATTTTTGGCCTTCCAGTGCCACATTAGCATTAAAAAAATAAAGCTAATGTGGTGTTGAAATGGCGCTATGCCCTCTTAAATCTAGGCCTTAGTCTTTTTCTTGAAGATTTTTCTCACTGGGATAAAGTAACCAGTCCGATCCGACCTCCTTGGAGCCCTTTTTGGATAAGCATCGCAGGAGACCTCAGTGAAGAATCCTACCTTCGGACTTAGATGATTTTTCAGGTCAGAAATCTTCATCCAGGCCAAAGCTGAATTTGGATCCGATGTTCCTGGAACCCTCCTCGGATACACTGTGCAGGAAGTCCTGGTCAACTTTTTACGTTCAGTCTTTTTCACTTTTTTGGAGCTTTTTCTCTCTGATGTTGGACGACCGTCTACAACAAGCCGATTTTGAGTCAACGTCATTGGATTGCCTTTCCAGGAGCCCCCAGTGAAATCCTGGAAGTCTGGGGCTCTGGAGATTTTCAGCGGGATGAACCTGCAAGTCAGGCCTGGTCGCGTTCGAGGTAAGCTGGCTTGACTTACAATTTTGGGTCGGTCCCTTTTTGGAGCTTTTTACCAAAAGTTTTCCAACCTTCCTTAAACTTCTGGATCTTCTTCCAGAAGGTCTTTCAAGGTCCTTTAGCAGTCCACAGCTCACCCCACGGTTCCAGAAGCTCTCAGTTGCTCCATGAGGGTTAGGATTCCAACTCACAGAATTCACCAAGCTCAAACTCCAAAATGACTCCTGAACAGTGGTCAGCTGGTCAGTTTCTTCAAGATTTAATGCAGGAGACTCTGGTTATCTATTTTTCACTGTAGAGTCCCTCCTTGAACCAGTTGAAGCCAGGCAAAGTCCTTTTTGTGGTGAAGCCCAAGTGTGCAGCTGGTGCAGTCCTTCAGACTGCAGTGTTCAGGTGTAAGACAGGGGTCCAGCAGTGCAGTCCTTCTTCTTGTAGAGATGTGAGGCGTGGGTGCAGTTCTGCCATATTTATCCTTGCTCCTGGGGTGGAAAACAGGGGGAGCAACTGTCCAATCACGGGCACCCTCTTAGATGACCACTTCCTGGGAATTGTGGCAAAAAACAATCCCAGGGAGCAACATTTAAAACAAATCCCAAATGGCAGAATCTGAATTTTGGAGGTTAGGCCTGCTGAGTCCACCCACTGGTGTGGCTAAAATTCCTTAACACACCCCTTTCCTGCCCTCTCCTAATCAAATCAAAGGGGCACCTGGTTGCTGGGTTTGCAGAAAATGGGGTAGGTCTTGATCTACTCCAAATGTCCTTAACCTCCTATGAAGACCAGTTTGGCTGCTCTCCCCCATCCTGTTCCACCATCTGCTGAGGCAGATCTCCTCCCCAGGCACTGGCTTTCTCTTCAGTCCAGGCCACTTCAGATCTCATCAAGGCAGCCTGGCCAGGCTGCCAGAGGCTATCCAATCAGAGATGGGCACTACAGAGCTGAATTTGGCAACTTTGAGGTAGAGTTTTAAAACTCTTTCCCTGAACTAGTTTATTAAATTCAACAATAGCAAGTTGTTGAATTTGATACCAAACTTTACATATTTAGCTCCTTCTGGGACTTAATTAATTTAAAATAAAGCCTCCCCATTTTAGCCTATGGAGCTCATTCACTACAGTGAGGAAAAACAAATTTGGATGTTTTTCCTCATCAGAGTTTATAAAACACTTGTTATAAGCTCCCTGCTTATAGTTACATAGCACCTAGCACCAGGGGCACTTACGAAACACCATAGGGGTGACTTATATGTAAAAATAAGGTAGTTTAAGACTTTGGAAGTACTTTTAATTCAGTCGCATTTGCATGCAACTTTAGTTTAAAAGCAGCCAGCAAGACAGGCCTGCCTTTAAAATGACACTGGGCACCTCAGCAGTGCGCCTATGGCTGCTCTACCTATGCTGGGGTCCCTAAACCTACATGCCCTAACATATACTAGGGACTCATAGGTAGGTTGATACTGCCAATTATAATTAACCTAATTTGCATACCCACTTTACATAGAGCACTGGCCCACGGACTGGTTAGCAGTACCCAGGGCACAGCCAAGAGTCAGTAGCCAACAGTATCTATCCAAAGTGTTTGGGGGTGACCAGAGCAAAAAGGAGGACTTTCATACACTAGCACATTATGGGGGTCATTCTGACCCTGGCGGTCCATGATCGCCAGGGCGGAGGGCAGCGGAAGCACCGCCAACAGGCTGGCGGTGCTTCCTGGGCGATTCTGACCGCGGCGGTAAAGCCGCGGTCAGAAAAGGGGAGCCGGCGGTTTCCCGACGTTTTCCCGCTGGCCCAGGGAATCCGCCATGGCGGCGCTGCTTGCAGCACCGCCATGGGGATTCCGACCCCCTTCCCGCCAGCCTGAACCAGGATGGCGGGAACGGGTGCCGTGGGGCCCCTGGGGGCCCCTGCACTGCCCATGCCACTGGCATGGGCAGTGCAGGGGCCCCCTAACAGGGCCCCACAAAGATTTTCACTGTCTGCTTTGCAGACAGTGAAAATCGCGACGGGTGCCACTGCACCCGTCGCACCCCTGTAACTCCATTCGGAGCCGGCTTCATTGTTGAAGGGGCTTTCCCGCTGGGCCGGCCGGCGGTCTTTTGGCGGTCACCCGCCGGCCCAGCGGGAAAGCCAGAATGGCCGCCGCGGTCTTGTGACCGCGGAGCGGTCTTTCGGCGGGAACCGCTTGGCGGGAGGCGACCGCCACGGTCAGAATGACCGCCTATGTGCTTTGTGTGCCCAGAATGATAGCCTGAAAAGAAGTACCAGGGTAATCATTACAAAGCTAAATACATTTGTTCTGAGGCATCCACCACTTACTCACTATCAGCTTGTAAATATTTATGCAATTTGTCCAGAATACGAAGGATTTAACACCTTACTATTATGAGTTTCCAAAACTGGAATGAGGGATAAACTACAAAATCGAACTTGAAGCATGGGATTTACACATTTTCTCTTGCTCTGATACCCTTTCCCAATGCTAAAGCTTCAAGCTTTTTGGAGAATCTTGTATAAACAAAACTTCTGGAAGTGCTTAATTCCATGCCACTCAAAATACAAATTGAGATCAAACACAGTTTAAACTCACATTCAGGCTTACCACAACACTCAAAAGGTTTACGTGCTATACACCTTCCTGGATATGCATATGCTTGCAGATCTTTTTTCGAAAGTGACCTGAAAATTGTGAGATTTGAAACATGAATAGTTTTTGTCTGCTTTTTTTCCTCTCTGCTGTAGAGAAAACTAAAGGGGTTATCCATGGACGTCAATTCACCGAAATGCCAGAGGTATCAGAAGTGACATCAGATGCCCTTTGACCTCCACCATAATTCATACACACATACCTAAACATGCACACAAATTCACACCTACATACACTCTCTCTCACATAAACACATGATCACCCACAAGCAAGCACACAACATACATTTAAAAGCATTTTTTATTTACCTCAGCTGCCATCAAAGGGCATATTCCAGCTTATTGTACTTCATTTTCATTACAGAAATAGTGAATAATATGTTATCATTCAGTATTAATGTGATGGAAAAATTGACAGAAAACAAAGAGTGAAGATCCAATTGAGGTATGTTAAGGCAGAAATTGTTATTGAATATTCATGTATTTTGAGTGTTGAATTTGCGTAAACAAAGTATTAACATAGAGAAACATAATGCACGCATTTCTAGGTGCGCCCACCAGAGTGGCCACCAGGGTTCACGAAGAGTAGTTATTAATGGCTTATTCATGTGAAATGTTAAGCGTATGTTTGACTAATGTAGTAATATGTCATATTAAGGGTTATGCATTATGTATTAGCTTTAGTAATTGCAGGCATTAACTTAGCAAGTTCTTTGCCTAGTTGCACGGCCTCATGTCAAGCTGCATTTCCTAGTCTTTTAATAAAATTAGTGGTTAGAGAATTAAGTTGTGATTTTCCACTGTACTGTCCATGTGCTCAAAGCTGAAGTTCTTTCTCATGAGAAACTGCTTGCTAGAAGATGCTGTACTTGCTATTGAAACAATGTTTAATGTAATGTGTGTAAGACTGACTTTCCTAGGAAAAGACAATGGATGTACTGACTGAAGTATAAGCTTCAACAATATTGTTACCTGATGAGCCGAATGACGAGAGGGGGAAAAGAGGAACCAATCGTTGACATGTGAACCATGTACTAATTGAAATGTGGATTTCAAGTTTTAGTTTCATTGGACTAAGTGTAAACATGCAATCCCCTGACCAAATAGGATGTGGGAAGTAGTTTTGGGAAATCTAACTTAGCCGGACTGCACTAGGAGAAGATACACCATTAGCTCTATTCTTTGGAACTGCCCAGGGAGTCATTCTCCCCATTCTTGTTGAGAGTTTAGCTATATTCTTTCAAACTGCATAGAGAGACATTGCTTTTCTGAACTGAATCCGGATGTATTGCTGACCGAACTGATTTCCAGTTGATGAAGTCTGTCACAGCTTGCTGAACCATTTGAGGACAGCTATACTAACAAGGTTATTGATTGTTATGTCTATTTGCTTTTGTTTCTAGGTACCAACCGCTCTTTTGATAGGCCATAGTTAGATGTTTTTCCAAATTTGTGTTACTAAATTGTTTTGCCTGAAGCCCAAATATGCCATTATATTCTGGTGTTAGTTAGGGTTCTCACTGATGAAGTTCGCTACACAGTTGATGTCTTTTCTTTTCTGAATCTAAATGTATGTAATATTATTTGCACAGTTATTCTTGCTATTAATTTGTACTGTAACATTAGACTGTGTAATAGCTCAAGCTTTGATTAGATTGTAATAGTTTAGCCACTTTGGGCAGACAGTATTGTTTCTTTATGTTTAACAATTGATTTGATAAGTTAGACTAAGTTATGTGACATTAGCATTGTTAATATAGGGAAATAAACATTCTAACTTTAACATAAAGGTGTGGTTATTCATGGCCGAGAGGTCATGTGAGTGGAAATTACTGACTCCTAATGATTATTGATGTTATTGATTTGTATTGGTATAGGATATATGGTGGGAAAAACTCAAAGCGCAGTCAAAACGTCCATCAGCCTATTCACGTCTCCCTTGTAATTTTACTTAATAAGGTCTGACGCACTAACAGGTCCATAAGGACCTGCCACTGTGTTCCTGACACTGAATTTGCCATCTCTGAGTCCAAGGGTCACAAAGAAAGTACCATGGGCAGCAGAGGGCAAGCCAGGGATCTTAGTTCCGACTCCTGGCAACCCCTAAATGACATCCATGGGTTTATCCTCAAATTGGGCATTAGCAGTGCTTAATTTGTACTTATGGTTTCTGGTGGTGGGCACAGACAGCCATTATTTCGGGACTGTCACTCATTTTTCATCAACAAACTTTCAACACCATTAAGAGCACGACCGACAATGGAAACGGAATGAAGTTAAAGATAATGAAAGATTGACAAGGGAGTAAAAAAGCAAGGGTGAAAAAAACCTGCAAAATTAATATACAGATAGGAAGTGAGAGCTGATGGAAGAAAGGGTCCGTGGTGGCATCAAAATTAGGCAGCCTTTTGAAACAATACCGGCGGGTTCCTAAGAAATCCTGGGTATACCTGCATGTGTTTAGCTTGTACAAATTAAGCAATTGGCATTGCTGGTGCCTATGCTCACATAATCAATATATAGAAAAAGTGTGTGGTGAAAAGCGATCCATTGTTCGTGCACCTTGCTCAGTTCTCTGCCTCTCTCTCTCTGCACTTTTTTTGGAGTCATTTACTTCGGATCAGCCCCTCGGTTTGCACTACTGTGGCTGCTATGTTGCCCCTTTGCTTCAAATTCCTTCATTTACTCATGGTTTTTAAACACGGTGTGCTTTGGTTAACAGGGAACATGTGTTCACTGTTACCAGAAGTAATCTTGGCAAGCTTCCTTTCGCCATATGCTTTAAAGAAAGAAGATCACACCAGCGAAGCCTGTTATCAATTAAAAATGACTCCAGGAAGCCTTGGAAAGTGTTCGTTTGTATTCAATATGTCAAATAACATCTTGAGTTATAAAAATAGCATCAATTATGACTGCTAGCAATAAGCATTGCTATTCATGTTACCTGTAAATATACCTTTGAACTCAAACATTTCCTAGCAATAACTGTGCATTTTGAGTAATGTAAATGACACAGGCTGCAATTCAAAGCACTGATCAATAAACATTCCTCGTACAAATGAGTAATCATGGACGATTCTTACAATGGGATGTCTTAAATGTGAAATATTCTTATCTCCCTCTTGGAGGTACAATGTTTGCACATGGCAGAACGGGTCATCGGTTGCAATGCCTACAAAAATCGTTCACTTGTGAGCAGCAACACAATTGGCTTGACTAATAAAAGTGCACCATATTTATGATACGGCACAATGGCGGTATTAGGAAAAATAGCGCCAACATTTTTGATTCTACTGTGGAGCTTTGCTCAACTAGCATAAAAAATGTTGATGCTAGTGGAGCAAAGTTCAAGGAGGCCCATTGATTACAATGGGTGTGCCGTTTTAACGCCTGCTTTCAGCAGGCATTACAAATTACTCCAAAAATGGTGCCATGAAATCTTCCAGATTTCATTGAGCCATTTGTGCAGGCCTCCTTGCGCCAGAATGCCCCTTTGCATGCATAATGTGGCACAGGGTGTTGCAAAGTGCAAAATGCATGCATTGCGCCACTTTGTAAAAATGGTGCGGGGAAAAGGCCAACTTAGTGCCAAAGAAATTATGCTAATGTGGTGTTAATGTGGCGCAAGGGGCTCTTAAATCTGCCCCTAAGTCTCTAGCTCCTTAATATGAAAAGACGACAGAGTGGTGCAGCCATTTAGAATAAATGCTGCATCTGTACTGTACAAATTAGTAAACCTTGATATGCAGGTAGACCAAAGTATGGATCTAGAAGTGTTATGAAAACATAGAATAAGACATTTTTCGAAGCCTTTGTAATTCAGATGTTGTACTATACAGATTCATGATTGTGTGTTAAAAACTCTTGCAATGAAAGAAAAACATACTGCCATAAAAGTATTTTTTCTTTTAATTGATCGTTTTCATGGCAAAATTGTTCAGGAGCGCTAGAAGTTTGTTCTAATCCTATTGACTTGTGGAGAGTACTCACATGTGACTGACTCTTCCCAGCCCTACTGGCCTATGTAGAGCGGTGTCTTGCACGCACCTGGCTCTCTCACCGCCCCATCTGCATAAGACTCATGCCTTCAATTTGACTGACACGGCCCCAGCCAATTGGCTTTTCGGAGGCGCCAGTCTGTGGGAATTCTCCCAGCCCGATAGAAGCCCAATCTGTCACCCATCTTTATTTGTTTCGTGAGCTCTTCTGATCTTAAGGTACTCTTGTGTATGGCATATACAGCAAACACATAGGGGGTTATTCTAACTTTGGAGGAGGTGTTAATCCATCCCAAAAGTGACGGAAAAATGACGGATTTACCACCAGCCGTATTACGAGTCCATTATATCCTATGGAACTCGTAATACGGCTGGTGGTATATCCGTCACTTTACCGTCACTTTTGGGACGGATTAACACTCCTCCAAAGTTAGAATAACCCCCATAGTCATCTGGGGTTCAAAACCGAGTTTGTAATCTTTCACAATTCCGAAACGCGGTGGGGAGCATTCGTTCCTTGTCATAAATAGAGTTTTTGACAACACATTCAGGGCTTTATTTAAACCTGAGTAGTCAGCTACTTCGTATCCTCCTGCCTGAAGCCACCATGCAAACAAACCATGGTGGCCATCGGAAGGGTTAATGATAAATATTCCCAAAGCACTACAAGAAAACTCCCAGCACATTAGAATAGTTGACTTTTGTTTGCCAAAAACAACACGGTACATAGGGGTTGTCAGTGGAAAGCACAAAAATCCCCATCAGCATTCTGTGACTTAGCAGACAAGGTAGTACTGCTTCTTTTCACTAAATGTCGACGTCAGTGAAAGCACTATTGTCAGTGCTTACTTTTAGTTGGTGGTTGCAGGTGGGGCCCACTGGCACCCTTTTTTGGTGACCAATACTAGTTTTTCCTCATGAGACTTGGACCCAGAGCGAGCGAGAGAGAGAAACCAAAAGGGGGAAAGGAGAAGAGAAATATGGAAAAACAGTGACAACGAAAGAAAGCAGTGATGAAAAGAACCTGAAAGAGTGAGATAAAGGGCAAGGGAGTGTCTGGTTGTGGATGAAAGCGACATAGGGTGGAATCAAGGCTGCATATCCTCGATATTCAGCACATGCTGCATTCCATAGTAACAGCTGAAATATCTTGGAACCCAGCACTTCTTATTAAACAAATTAAGCACTGAAGAGAATGAGTAATACAAAAGGAGGAAAGAAGAAGAGAGAGAGAAACAAGGAAAAAGCATGACAGAGGGAGAAAGCGGCAAACTGCAAGGGTGAGATAAAGTGGCAGAGATTGAAAAAAACTGTAGAGCAGGCAAGTATAGCGCCTTCAGGGCAAAGATTCAGTGCCTTTAGCAGAGCATATGCAGAGAAGGCTTCACTGAAAGCACAGAGGCCCCTCCCCCCACCTGAAAGAGAGCTCAAGTAAAGTTCATGATATTTTGCCAAGGGAGCAGATCATCTGAGCTGATGAGCTGGAGGGCTTGCAAACAAACTCTAAATCAGACCTTAAGTCCATTTTCTTTCAAGCTACTGTTCTTTCTTCTACTTTTATTTTTCAGTGGAGACTTTCAAGGTTTTGCCTACAAGTGATGGCCATTTCTTTTGTTTACTGTTCAAGTCCATTCAGCTTTCACTGTTAGTAGTCTAGATGTCATGTTTTACATTGATTGTTGGCCCTGTGACAGACAGGCCATCAGTCAATTACTTTTTCAAGCAAAGCTAGCTGAGGCTGTAACATTGGAAACCTGACAATTTGCCAGGTTTCCTATTAACAATTAGTCTGGCAGATGGGTAATATCCGCTTTTTATGTGGATATCCCATATTCGCCAAAACACTCTTAATTTCCTCCTTAGTGTTGAGAGGCTATTGATGCAATAAGTATGTACAGAACACTTCATGTGGTGTGGTGATTGGATCGGAAAGGAATTTTGGTAATTTTCCGACACACTCAGCCGTCTCAGGCTACCCTGGATTCCTGTAAAACAACACTGTAGGAAAACTGCTATTTTACAGGGCAATCCATGCCCATTTTGCCTTTTTGCTGAACCCTATTTTTGCTGAATGTAGAACTCTGTGCACTTTACACCTCCTAACCACTGGTAAAGTGCCTGTGCTCCCCCTTTTAACATGATGAAATTGGCATCCCCCTCGTTTGCATATTTAACTTACCTATAAGTCCCTAGTAGATGGTACAAAGTGTACTCAGGGGCTGTTGGTTAAATGCCGTCAGTGGACTGCAGCACCCATTGTGTCATCCACTACAGTGACTGTGTAAACCTGACTGCATGCCTACCCTCTGTAGCCTGGCTGTGCAGTTTTAAATTGTGAATTTCACCTTTTAAAATTACCTCTTCTGACAGGCCTAGACCTTCATTTTACATATTAATAAGTCATCCCCAAGTAGGCATTGTTGCCCATAGAGCAGGGTGCATGGTATGTGAAAGTAGGGCATACAAAGGTTTAAAACTAAAAATGTCCTTACAGTGAAAAGGCCCCAAAAGCCGTTTTAACAATAGCAGGGCTGGCAGTTTCAAAGGAAAGCACTGGAACACACTATTAAGTGTAATAATGCTATATCCAACTAGGAAGCAGTTACAAATTTACCTCTTGGACTTTTTTCATTACATGCCCAATTCACTGGTGGAGTCTGTTTTGTAATAAATATTTTGGAAAAGGTACTTTTAGAAAATTACATTTTTCTGACTAAAGCCTCCAGAGGCCCATTTGCATGAGCTTTAACTTCCACCCAAGAGCTGACTAGCCCCCTTGATGAGGTGTGAATTTGCTGTCAGGGCTGAGACATAGGCCTTCGGTATGAGGTGGCGTTGTTTTCCTCTGGCAGGATGATAATGTGGGCTGTGTCCAGGAACTCAATTAATCTCAAAGAGGCGTACTCTGTTTCCAGCAAGTTAGCTGAAACCTGGGCAGGGACCTTCTTTGGTCCCCCAGTCAGGCAGGCACCAGACTCAGAGGGAGATGAGCTGCCCCCAAAACTGGTGCAGGTTGACCACAGAGAAAGGATCGGTCATTTGCCTGAGCACACCTTTGGGGTAAAAACTCAAGCTTTGCACAAGTGGAGAAGGGTGCACCATCTTGGATTTAGGCGTGGAGAGGCACTGTGAGTTTTTTTACGATATGGTATACCGGAAGTGGAGCACAAATGGGTAGGATAATCCATGGAAACTTTGATCCTATTTGCTTGGGAGCTGTGGACATGTGGAAGAACAGAAGAGGACTGGACCTGCTGTCTGTGACTAGAAAAGAGACTGGATATGCGTTTCCGCTTGTACCCAAGACAAAGAAAGTGGACTTCATGGGTCATAAGGCTGGCCTCCCGTTCAAGCTACAGGAAGACAACAAGCTGCAAGAGGCATTTTCTGCATATTCCTAGCTGACCAGTTCCTGTCCTGGGCCCTGCTGCTTGCCTCTGACCTTCCAGTACTGTCCCCAAGGTCCTGGACCCTTGACTATTGCCAAAATGTACTACTCCTAACTTTTTTTTAAACCTGGGGCTTAGAAACATTTGCCTCTAAACACCTCCAGAGGGCTGAGATCAATCTACCAAGCCAATCCGACAAAGGTGCTTTCCAATGAACCAAACATTCAGGTTCATCCTGCTCAGAGCTTAACCGCAACAGAAAATCTAATTCAACTGCACTTTGCTAAGAAGGTATCCAGCCGTGTGAAACTCTCTTTTTCTATAGCCTGCAGACCTGCCCCGCTGGAAGAATTTGAGCTGCAAAAAAGTGACTAAATCAGAAGGTAATAATCTTCACCAGGTGAAGGCTCCATTAGAATCCAGTGGGAAAAAAGCCTTCTTTGGCTATGAAGTTCAAATTGCTCCCACTCAAAGTTTTCCTGCCAAAAGCCAACAGCTTCACCAAGATCTCATCACAGCCTACAACTTTGCCCCCTGAGGATTTTTTACTTCTATTTCAGAGTCCAATGATAAAACGTCTGACCAGGCCGAAACTGATGTCTGTATGCATCATCGTCAGCCTTAACTTGGGCCCAGGTACAGGTCAAGCACAATCAGATGACTGTGGTTGGCACTTAGTACTTTGTGGTGCTATTTGTATGTTTAACTTTCAAAATTCATATCTCTGGTTTCCCCAATTCCATTTTTGTCATTTTGGTGACATTTTATTTATTTAAGTTTAATATTTGTTTTAAATTGGTTTTGGATTTTTCCTAGATTGTTTTTCTGACTTTATTACTCTTTTACTACTGTGTAATACTTTAGACAGTTCTTCTCATATAAGTCTGTCTGCTCTATGCCATAGGTAATGTGGGCTCAGATCAGGTTAATTTAGTGACTTTGAGGCTTCAGCCTGACAAATGTTGGGGTTATGACTTGAGATAGGTACTCACACCCTCAACTAATACCCCACTTTCTTACAAAATTCAGTCCAGGTTGAGAGATCATTAAAGACTTTTCTCAACAAAGATTATTGATATTCTATCTGTCTTATAGATGTTCTGTGCTTATTGTACTACTTGGACTTATTTTCAAAAATTAACCTGAACGATATGTCTTCAAGTTAAACCCTTTTCAAGTACGTCAGGAGATGGCTACCACTGTTTGCCAACAAAGTTCCAGAAGTTACTCCTGATTACACAAACTACTACAATATAAAACATTCTAAACACGTGATTAATACATAGCCAAGAAGGCCACACCTTAGCAGTCAGGCTAAGAAGACAACATCATTATGACACTCATTAATCGTGTAGTACATTAAACATCAATGATGCATGGATAATTAGGCAGCTTACATTAGACATAATAGCAGCACACAGCTCCATGTTTGGAAAACAATCTATACCTAGTGGGTGCCCCATTCAACTGACTAAGTTTCGGTAAGGCCTTCTTGACCTAAGTGTTCTAGTTCATGTACTATTTCTTAGTGATGTCTTTCTTTTTTTCTAATTTCAGAGGCATGCTATTGTGACACCATCTTTAGCATCTGCACAGTCCTTCCTCGTGCCTCCCTTGGGCACACAAAGCTGCACTCTCCTGTAACTTACCTCAGCCTCATCCACTGTCGACTGAACGAGCCATTGCTATATACTGCTGTCTATTGTTCCTTATATGGGCTATTTTTGCAAGCATGCTTTAGCTACTGTATTTGAACCAACCCTCCATGCACCTCACCAAATTAAAACACCAAGCAGTGTATGCCGTTACTATAATTTTCCCCTCAACATGTCATACTTAATACTTTTTTCCATTTTTCAACTCCTCTTCTTTTTCAGCCCAGGTCAGGTGCTTCTCTTTGTTTGTGAATACATATATTCATGTACTCTGCACCTCCTAAAATATGGAAGATAAAGACAGATTAACACCACCAATGGCCAGATCAAGTAAAGTGCACTAATGCAGGACTGCATCATTGGTGCTAGGCAATTGTTGTAAGTCTTGAACCGAATTTGTTCTTTTTACACAATTTGACCAGTGCAAATGCTGCTTTTGCACGGAGCATTGATGCAAATGCCTTCTACAGAACTGTCACATATCAGTACAGAATTAAACAGCAACTGTGCACTTTTCATGGTATGACCGCGTTATTGGTTGTACTGACTTTGGAACTGGGGAACCAGGTTCGAGTATTGGCGTTGCCTCAACGTTCTGTGATTGTGGGCAAATCAACAGCAATCTCTATTAGCATAAAAATGCCATAGTGCAACGAACTAAAGTGCACAATAATAAATACAACAATAATTATGCAACCATTAAAAGGTTAAAAACAAACAGGAGCCCTCTTATTCTTTAAATTGCCAGTTTACATAATTCCCACAACATAACCCCTAAGAAGGCACTCAAAAATTGTAAGGCGAGGTTGTCTTTGAGGTTGTCTTCGGTTAAATGGCAATCTACGGGATAATAGACATATACTTTAGTGTAGGGGAAATGTCAGCATAATAGACGGTTAGCTCGGGCCTAGTTTGTAAAATGGCTTCCCATGACTGTCCAGGCTGCCTGGATATAACTGGACACAGCCATGTAGGTCACCGGATCATCCGATATATGGCAAAGTGAGAGTGCTTTAGTGGAAGCTACAATTCAGAACTGCTTGAACAGTGGTGCAAGCCGCTTAGAGAAAATATGTTTCGTTTTTCTGCAAAACAGCATAAAGTGAAATAACGTTTCCCGCCCTCTAAACATTCACACAAATCGACCCCAAAACAGTTAGTAGCAAACTTGGCAAGCTACACTCTGGTAGTACAGCGTGTATCAGGGACAATTTAATGTAAATACTTTTCAATGCCCATTGAAATACTTTTTTGCTTGCAAACATTTAACAAAGGCATGAGGAATGGGGCTGTCAGGAGGAACGAGCCTGTCTGTGGGCAAATCACTTAATCTCCCAATGCTGAAAAATAAAAGCAAAAGGATCGTTTCCTTGTGTATTGTAACTGGTGCTCATTGAATGCGATCCAATACCTTCCTGGGAAGTTCAAGTTTTGTAAAAACTGGAAAGAAAACACAACTGAGGCACGTTACATCGCAGCCTTTTTTCCTGCTAGATACAAACACAGGATTAACGTCTTCATACTAAATGTAATAAAAGTCTCCTAAGCAGCTAGCATGTTAAATAATGTGTTTGCTGCATGCGTGAATGATTTATCTCCCTGCGTTCTTGCTGACTCGAAGGAAAATAATTGTAATTAAGTTTATTACACACTGAAGCTCAAGCTCATCAAGCTAAACATAACTTCTGGATTGCTCGTAATATTTTTGATGACTGAACAATTCGAACTGTGTGAATAAAAAGCCCTTGTGGGTGTAATAATTTAATAAATAGCAGGCTTCCCTTCAAAGTATACTTTGCTATGCAACATAACAGGAGTACTAGCAGTCTTACTTACACGAGTGCATCTTCATTGTAAAGTAAGTGCTCAGGTGTTTTTGATTTGTGAAAGTAATCAGTAGAATGATTACATTAACTTCTAGGTGGTTTAATTTGGGAAGAAAAAAATATCGTAAAACAGTACATAGTAGTATGCTGTTCTGAAGTTGTTTTGTTTTTATTATTTGTAATACACGTGCCGTATTCCACAGACAGCAATCACACAAAACAAAACCAACCACTGTATCATTGTACTTGCCTATCTATATAGAAAGGTAAGGGGCTTGATGCTAAAAAGACTTTGCTGCCACAAATCCGAATGCAAAGCTCCGATTCATAATGTACGAAAAAGTGCACTGTGATTTGTAAATTCTATTAAGAATTGCAGTGTATAGACCTAGACCCCAGACGTAAAAAAAATCACAATTTGCCATTGTTAATTAACCTTGTCCCTTTGAGGAACAGTAATTGTAATGCAACAACATTGAAAATGCGAGTGCTTTTCTAGTGGTCTGTCCCATGCAGATTTCAGTTCCAGCATTTGCTGCTTTCCACCATGAGTTGCAAACTGATTGTTGAAGTTTTAATATTAATGAAGCAATTGATTTGTGATTTATGGAAACATGTCTCGTTGCACTGCAAGGTTTTATAATTCCTTTCATCGCAAAGGATGGGGCTTGTCACTGCTCAGTGCAAAGCTTTGTGCTACGACCACCCCCTATGAGAACTGAGCTCAAAGTATCAAGATCAAAATATTTCAAACTAACCCTAACTCCTCCCTCTCAGAAGTATAAACAAATACCATTCAAGAATATATCCCCTGTTATGTTTTTCTCATGTTTCAGGAATACCATGCTGAGAGTGATAGAGCGTTCCGACCTAATAAATTACCTATTTTTGGACGCTCTTGGGTCGATGAATCTTTTGACCAAGTGGGGCTCTCTTCACCCGAGATTAGTCAATTTAATCAAATCAATAATCAATAACGAACATAAGCAATACCTTGATCAACATAACACTTCACAATTAATCCAGAAAACATTTCGGCGAACCATGACCTTCCGGCCATGAATAACCACACCAGTTTATTCAAAGTTAATGAATTTATTTCCCTATATTAACAAAGCTAGCACAATATAAATGTGTCTCAACACCAAATGATATATGTAAATGAACATTAATAGCTGTCCATAACGGCGAAAAAGATGCAATCTATGCAGCATTTGAATAACAATGCATTCGATAATAGCAACGCAAACCACTAAAACTATAATCTGTAATGGGCTAATTGCATACATTAGTCAGCATAACAAGGTCTCAAATTGCATCGTGCAACAAATGAATCCTCATCTAACCTCAAATTAGCATCGGCATGTGGGACTTCATGCAAAAACAATTTAGCAACATTGATTTGGAAAACTCCTAACTAGGGCTCTTATCAAAAATCAGCAGTTGGTTACCTAAAAAGAAACACAATGCAATTGTACATTTTCCTTTCATATTTACCAAATTCAATCAGCATTCAAGGAAGTCTTCGTCTCACAGGTACCGGATTCGATCAGCATGGGACGGGGGCAAAGGGGCAGGGTGGACGGGGCAATTGCCTCACAGCGGCAAGATAAAAGGACAAAACTACTACTTCATGCAAAGGGACAAATCGAAGTTAAAGTCTCTAGAGCGAGAATTACTTAAAGTCTCTTTCTCTCGATTAGAGAAAGCTTCAAAGTCTCATTCAAAATGGCGTCGAACATCAATTGGCATCGTAGAAGATGGCAAAATGACGAGGTCGGCAAGATGGGCCATAATGGCTGCAATGTCTAATGTCCTCAATGGGTGCAATGGGTAATGGCCGCTGGCTAATGGCTAATGGCAAATGGCGAATGGCTGCTTTCTTCTTGTGCACCAGGTTTAAATAAACAACAGTTCAAATCCAGTAGGGTCTTCCATTGGAGGGTTCATAGGTTGGCTTCAAATTGTCCAATCAAAAACAACAATTCACAAGCTTCTACCTAGGCATACATTATCCTTGGAGTCGGGAACGTAAGTTGCAACATATTTTACCAATTAACTCACTTTCAGAGCTTCCATTGTCTGCACCTGCAGATTGACCTTGGAGCAAAGAAGAAGATGCCAGGCTGGCACGAAACCTTAAAGATAAACATGTGAACCGATCTCACTGGAAAAGTACAGCTTCAAGCAAGAATACACGTTTTATTAGCACATTAGAAAAACACGAGCATCTAAACCGTGAGACAAGGCAACTAGGCCGAAGCCTCCACTAAAGTTATGCTAAGTTAAAACATTTCAAACAAGCAAATCATGGCACACGTTTACGGTTATGTCAGATTAGTACAATTCTAATACATCACGTTATATAAAGCACGCTTATAAATGTTGGCGAACTACTCTGAGGGCACATTTGTCCCCGTACAATCTTTATTAGTTCGGTTAAAGTCACACTTGATTATTGCGGCACTACGTTTATGCGCTAATAAATGTAAAACCTTCGTTTCTGCGTCATCAATCCCTCCTCTGATGACTATTTGTCATCACACAAAACCATTCCCACAAATTTTATTCCATTAAAATTCTGTCAGTTCTCTTTGCCTTTTAGATCCCCTTGTTCTTGCTTTGTATTCTTCTGCCATTCTTTTCATCACTTTCTCTTCCTTCCTTCTCTTAATTCTTGCCATGATCATTAGTATTCCCCTCTTTATTCCCCAAATCCCAAAGATGCAAATTAGTACTATTAGTATTCCGTGTATTATTTTTAGTAATATTCCATTCCAAATGCCACCAAGCCAATTTCCCACTGAAGCAACTCCCTTTCCAACCTTCTCCCAAACTCCTGGTTCTTTCAATTCCTTCAAGTCTGCACTCTCTTTTGTTAGATTTGCAAGCATTGTTTTAATTTTCACACTGTTGTCTGGTATATACGTGCAACAGTGACGCGCACCAAGCATTTTGCAAACGCCGCCATTCTTTGCTAAAAGAATGTCTAGGGCAAGCCTGTTTTGAAGAGTCATAGCTCTTTCTGCTGCAAGTTCAGCATCCATCAGGATTATAGCACCTGAAAACTTTGTCAACATGTTATCCACTATAGTAGACAACTTTCTTATTTTGATGGAATTCATCACAACTCCCAATGAAGGAATCATGGCTCCAAATATATCTCCTACCACAGCAGCTGCGGTCTCTCTTTTCTGGATACGATGAGATCCAGGCGTTTTTGGAATCACCGATAGGTCATCCAGTTGATAAACCTTTGGGAACACCATACCCAAATAACATCTCCCCCACCATCCCTTTGGAAGACGATAATAGGCATTATGCCCACAAATGTAATATACACCAGGTATGACAGGGTCAAGTCCGTTCAGCATGAATGTCCATTTGGCCTTAAAGATAAACATATGTTTACATTCACTCGCTCCCACGAAAATGTTATCATAATAAGATTCACCACGATATATACAAAATTTCCCTACATGCCAAGCATCTAAAGCTATTTTCCCTTGTGTTTTTATTGCGGCAAAAGCATAATTATCTACTGAAGTCCTCTTACTTAGCTCTTTTTCTAATTTCGCATTCATTTGTGCCCTTCTATCATCTGTGCGATCTAAAAAGCTTATTTCTACTGCAGAGAGCGAGCAGGTAAGGTATTCCCTATGAGCGTGAGCTGTTTCAAAAGGTTGCATTGGCTCGAAAAATTCCCTCATTATTTTAGCATCCCAATCTTTAGCAATCTGGCTTAGGTGCGTTATTATAGGAACATATGCAAAGGTAACATCATAATTTGAATAAAAATACTGTATGTTAGTTTGACCATAAAATCTAGAAGTTACTAAACTACATGTAATCCCATATGTAAGAGGCATGTGGTGATAAGTCACCCCTTCCGTTACCGATGTCGGTATCTGTGTACACACATAACAATCTTTCGCATCCATAGTCTCAACATATTCTGTTAGCAGGCGATAGAAAACATTATACGAAAGTTCCTTCTTATCATGCAAGTGTCTCTCATCTAATTCTAGTCTTTTCAATGCGGTTAGTTCAGTGACAGTAACAGGAGCAGAAGTAGAAGCATCAATTTTCTCATTCTCATCCTTACCACGCATTGCAAGCACTATTGCCATTATTATTAGTACACATGCAGTTATCAAGCCTATACACGCATATTTACAATATTTCACTCTACTGTTTTGTGTAGCGTACTTAGTCATGATCTGTATAGAATCAGAGAGCTAGAAGCACCTGTAAAAAAACGATTTAGCAATTAGTTACCAAGCTGAACGAGCGCAATGTTCACACAGTTTTCTTCAGGAGCCCAGTCACTTATCGGTTAGCAGCATTTGTCTCAATTCGGCAATAACTCAGTCTTTTATCAGTTAGCAACGTTGTCTCAAATCGGGTTTAAGAGTCAATCAGGTTATCAAAGTCTTATCAAGTTAGCAAATGTCTCATCCGGTTTAGCAATGTCTCAGCTGGTTGTATCACGTTAGATTATAGCAAGCAATGTCATTTACCAGTTTTTTTTTGTTTTTGTTTTTTTCAGTCAATAGTGTCCATAAAACTTTTCTTTTCTATTGGTATCTCTTCTTCTTCGTTCTCGAGGCTAAGAGATACAAATTCGTCGGTCCAATCGTCATTGACTACATATGCCCATTCTGGACCGGAATATCTCCTGTTTGGTATCCTTTTCCTTTTCAATTTTGCATCTCTCTTTGATTCTGCCTCACTGGTACTTTCCTCTTTGGCCAAGTCTTTTTCTTCACTTGATGTTGGTACCACGACAGACACTTCCTTTCTTTTCTCTTTCACTCTTGGCCCTTCACCGTCGTTCAACTTTTCTCTAGTCCTTACTTTTACTGGTGGTATACTTGGTCTTCTCTTTGCACTGTGTCCACTTGATGGACCTGCGATCTCTTCTGAAGAGGTTTGAACAGTTTCGTTCTGTTCTGCCTTGTCCCCTCCTTCTGGGGAGTCAATCAGGTTTTCCTTTTCTTTTTCTGTACCGTCTGTTTCTGGGAAAGCCCTCCTCTGATCAGGCTCTCCTGCTTCTTCACCTCTTTCGAGCCCTTTGTCACCGTTACTTTCTTCAGGCTCTTTGTCACTTTCAGCTGCTTCAGGCTCTTTGTTACCTTCAGCTGCTTCGTCGCTGTCTGAGGTTTCTCCTTGGTCTTCCCCAAGTGAATCGGTTGTTTCGTCCTCAGCGAATATTTCTCTCTCCTCTGTTTCTGCCTGTTCGCTTCTAGTTCTGTTTTGCTCTGTCTCAGCGCTTGGCCCTTTGTTATCAGGTACTGGCAGTTTCAGCGCTTCAACTTCCTCATCTGTGGAACACAACACTTTCTTTGTATGACTGGCGTGAATCCAGTTGGGAACTCCCGCACACTTCACAGCGGTAGTGGTCGTCAGGATCACTTGGAAAGGGCCTTTCCAACGGGGTTCCAGACACGACTTCCTCACGTGCTTCTTTATCACGACCCAGTCACCTGCTTTCAGTGTGTGTCCTGGACCTTGGATCGGTGGCAAGGTGGTTGCTTCCACCTGGTGAGAGAAAGAGCGAACCACGTCAGCCAGACCTTTGCAGTAGTCTAACACCATATCATCTGTAATATTCAAAAGCGCGTTTGCGGGAACTGCAGGAAGTCTCATGGCCCTGCCCATGAGAATTTCGTGCGGGGACAATCCAGTCTTTCTGTCAGGGGTGTTTCTCATTGACATTAACACCAAAGGCAATGCGTCAGGCCATTTCAAATTTGTCGATGCACATATTTTCGCCATTCTTGATTTCAGTGTACCATTCATTTGTTCCACCAGTCCTGAGGCTTCAGGGCGATAGCTACAATGCAGTTTTTGCTCAATGTTCAGCGCTGCGCAAAGTAACTTTATCACCTCGTTATTGAAGTGACTTCCTCTATCTGATTCTAAAGAGATCGGGAATCCGAAACGTGGTATCAACTCTCTCAACAATAGTTTTGCAACTGTAAGGCTGTCATTTCTACGTGTGGGGTATGCTTCAATCCAGTGACTAAAAATGCACACAATCACCAACACATACTTCAGACCTCCATGCACAGGCATCTCAATAAAGTCCATCTGCATTCTGCTGAACGGGCCACCCGCCCTGCCAATGTGGCTCGCGTTCACAACCGTTCCCTTTCCTGGGTTCATCTGTAGACAAATGACACAACGATGGCAAACTGCTTCTGCAACTTGACGGAATCTGGGGTTAAACCAATCAGTTTGAACAATCTTATCATGGCATCTCTCCCTAGGTGAGCCTGCCCATGATAGAACCGCGCTAGCTGCGATAAGAGACTACTTGGTAAGACAAATTTTCCTTCATTTGAAACCCATAACTCATCTGGTCTCTTTGTACATTGTGACTTAATCCAGGAAACTCTTTCATCCTCCCTGACGCTATTCTGTAATGCTTTTAGTTCATCCATTGTATCCACGACCTTCAAGGCAAATGCTTCAGCTGGTTCGAGCTCTGGCTCATTTATCAAATTCCATTCATCCCTGAGCAATATACAGTTCAAGGCACAAAATCTTGCGACTTGATCCGCATATGCATTTCCCAGGGAAACATAGTCCTGTCCTTTTGTATGAGCACTACACTTTACCACTGCAATTTCGGCTGGCATCTGAATGGCGTGTAACAATTCCCTTATTCTCTCCCCGTTTTTCACTGGGGACCCTGAAGAGGTCAGGAAACCTCTCTGTGACCATAGTTGCCCAAAGTCGTGCACAATTCCAAACCCGTACTGACTGTCAGTGTAAATGGTAACCTTCATCAATGTAGACAGTTGGCATGCTCTTGTAAGGGCTACAAGCTCTGCTACTTGTGCGGAATAGACTCCTTGAAGCCAGGACGCTTCCAAGACACCTGTTACAGTACATACAGCATATCCTGCTTTCAATATTCCCAATGCATCTCTTAAACATGACCCATCAACAAAAACAATTTGGTCATTTTCATCAAGCTTAGTATCCTTAATGTCAGGTCGGGGTTTTGTGCAAAATTCAGTCACCTGAAGGCAGTCGTGCTCGACGTCTTCAGCGTTCACAATTTCAGCATTTTCACCGGGAAGCAAGGTTGCTGGATTCAACGTAGTGCACCTTTTCAGCTGCACATTCGGTGAGCCCAGAATTATTGTTTCATACCTTGTGAGTCTTGCTCCAGTCATGTGTTGCGTTCGGGAGCGGGTCAAAAGTATCTCAACTGAGTGAGGGACCATGACTGTTAATGGGTGTCCCATCACTATTCCTTCACTCTGAGTGAGGCTGATACCAACTGCTGCTACGGCGCGCAAACACCCTGGAAGTGCTGCTGCGACCGGATCCAAAGTAGCTGAAAAATACGCTACTGGTCTGTTTATGCCACCATGGGCTTGGGTCAAGACAGACAAAGAACATGCATCACGTTCATGACAAAACAATGTGAAAGGCTTTGTGTAATCAGGCATACCTAAAGCTGGAGCCCTGCACATGCATTCTTTCAATTCAATAAAAGCATCCATCTCATCTCCTTTCAGCTCAATTTCATCCAAGGCATCCTTCTGGGTCAGTTTCAGTAAAGGCTTTGCTAGAGTTGAGAAGTTGGGAATCCACTGGCGACAGTAGCTCACCATCCCCAAAAACTTCCTCACCTCCCTCCTCGTCTTTGGTGGACTCATTTGAAGTACACTTGTTATTCTTTCCTTCATTATTCTCCGTGACCCTTTCTCTATTTGATGACCCAAGTATTTCACTTTCTTCTGACAGAACTGCAACTTTGAAGGAGACACCTTGTGTCCATTCCTTCCCAAATGGTTCAGCAGAGCAATGGGGTCGGCTGTGCAGCCACTTTCTGTCTTAGATGCAATCAGTAAGTCATCGATGTACTGTACTAGGGTTGACTCGAATGGCAATTCTAACGCTTCCAAGTCTTTCTTTAGAATCTGATTGAAAATTGACGGTGACTCAGAAAACCCTTGAGGAATTCGACACCAACTGTAAACTCTGTCTAAGAATTTGAAACAAAAGAGAAATTGGCTGTCCTCATGAAGAGGCACCGAAAAGAATGCTTGTGACAAGTCGATGACTGAGAACCACTCGGCATCGCAAGGGATTTGAAACATTATCACAGCTGGATTTGGTACTACAGGGCAGCATTTAATTATGATGTCATTTATTTTCCTCAAGTCCTGCACAATTCGGACCTTTCCACTCGGTTTTATTAGTCCCATGATTGGTGAATTACATGGACTGCTTAACACTTCTTTCAATACTCCCTGTTTTACAAACTCGTCAATGAGTTGGGCGACTTTCATGAGGGTGTCTTGTGCCATGTGGTATTGTGGGGTCTGGGGAAAGGTTACATTGGGTTTTACGGTCACTTTCACTGGTTCCACTCCTTTCACCAATCCCACCTCTTTTCCTGTCATATCCCACACTTCCTTTCCGACTGTTTCCCGTAATTCAGCTGGAATATCTGCTTCAGTTATCATCGGAAAAAGGTTAATCAGAGGATATTCTTCATCGACAGTTTCCATCTCATCCCCTTCTACACTATCCTCTTCTTCCCCATCACTGCTCGTCTGAATTCTAATTCCATCGTGCGAACACATAATCGAACATCCCAATTTGCACAATAGGTCTCTCCCTAACAGTGCTATCAGGCTTGAGTCACATACCACAAAATTATGTAACCCTTGATAGTTACCAATTCTGACTTGTACTGGATCTGTGATTGGGTTCGTCAGGCGCCTGTTTGCTACTCCCACTACTTGAACTGTTCTCCCTGAGAGTGGCAAATTTGGTACTTCAATGCTCCTAACAGTTGAGCGTGTGGCTCCTGTGTCAACCAAGAATGAAACACTATGACCCATAACTCTTCCCTCCACATATGGACCCTTTTGATCAACTTCCAAGGATGCTGCAAGCACACAATTTCCCTCCTCATCTGAACTTTCACTCTCCCATACATTGTTTATTCCATTCTCACTGTGTAGTGGGAACTGTTGTACTGTGCCATTTGTACTCATCACCTGACCCGAGACCTGTGGAGGAACCATCACTTGCTGCTGACTCACTGGTGCCAAGGGTATTTGCATTTGCTGATTAGGTACCATAA
Source organism: Pleurodeles waltl (assembly GCF_031143425.1). Taxonomy (NCBI): domain Eukaryota; kingdom Metazoa; phylum Chordata; class Amphibia; order Caudata; family Salamandridae; genus Pleurodeles; species Pleurodeles waltl. Next base: position 720,780,361 of record NC_090443.1, read on the forward strand.
GAAACTGCTGTTGCATTAGCTGCATTTGCATCATCTGCATACGGGGCATCTGCATCTGCTGCGGCTGCATAGGCTGTAATCCCTGCAGCTGATTTATGGTCTGAAAATTTGGGTTTGGACCTCTCATTTTCGGTCCCCTCATTGTCTGGAATGCATTGACATCATTGTTTTGCTGACCAACACCTGCACCTTCCTGCACCACCATCGGGCACTCGCGTTTCCAATGTCCGACGATTCCGCACACCTGACACGGCATCACCCTTTTCATTGCCTGCACACCATTCGGAATCACAACAGTGTTCAAATCCGGACCATTACTCCCAAAGCCTCCTCTGCCTCTGCCTCTCGCCTGTGGCTGAAACACCATATTTCCCTGCGGCTGCGGTATCTGCTGTTGGAACCCTTGCAACCCTTGCAACCCTGTCTCAGCTGCTTTAAGTTGCATCACCATCACTTTCTCCTTCAACCTTTTCTGCCTCACTTCAATTTCGTCGCTACAGTATTTCGCATAATTCAACACCTCATCAATAGGTTTCGACTGCCAACAAATCAAATGCGTCTTTATCATCTGACTTATCTCTGGTCTCAGCCCTTCCACAAATCTAAACACAAAATGAAGCATGTACTTCGCCTCTATTGTTTCCGTGCCACTGTAGTTCTTGAACGCCTTCAACAACCTCTCATAGTAACCATGAATCGACTCTTTAGCCTCTTGGGCAGTTCGATCAATCTTCTGCCAATCCACATTTTTCGCGGCAACCTTAGTCTTCAAATGCTCAATCACCTTATAGTACAAGCTCATTACCATAGGTGATGGTGCACCCGTATCCCTGTCTCTCTCTGGTTCACTTGTCGGCCAACCTACAGCCCTTTTGCAGTCTTCCCACAAATCTGCCGGAACCACAATCTTAAAGAGGGTGTTCAGGTCTTCCCAAAGACATTTTGCAAGCTTCACAAACCTATCAGTCTGTTGATACCATTCAATCGGTTTCTCTCTCAGTTTGGGAAAATCATCCGTAAAAGACTGAATGTCGCTTCTGTGCCACGGTACATGTATTAATTTTCCCCCTGCTGTCTCCCTCATTGGTAACATGGTTACTGCATCACTACTCTGTGATCTTTTCTCGTTGTGCTCTGGGACACTGTCTTTCCTCTTTTCCTTTTTCTTTGCCCATCTGCTTTCCCATTTGTCTAAGCACCTCCACACTTGTGCACTCTGCAGCAATTCTCTAAGGTGCGTTTTCATGCCTGCTGACCTCATGTGTTCAAAGTCTGTGGTCCCGAAATCCAATCTATAGCTCCTGCTCAAGTGTTTTGTCTTGTCTATCTCAACCCCGTTTTTGTCAGCTATTTCTTGCAACCTTCTATGTACCTTGTTCACTTCTCTCGTAATCCTGGGACATAGATACCTCAGCTCTTCTTCCGAGTAGGACTCTAACCTATTCAAACCCATAGTCCCTTCCACCAATTCTTCCGTTTCCATGTTCAACCTTACCCTATTCAGATAGTCTTCTCCCTTCCCACCAGCTGAGCTTTGTGTGGAATTCAGACTGTTGAACCACTGTGTCAGCTGTTGCCCATTCAACCCCATCAGTGTAGCATTCACATCGACTGCCATTGATGGTTGCGGCAACTTTTCAGTGTTCGATGATAGCGGTATCATCAGTGGGGGACTCGACCTCACCACTGTTGACTGAGCACATATGGGACTAAACTCCATCAAGGACCCAGATCCAGTTGGCTGAGCCGCTATCGGAGTTGTCTCTGGAGTGTTTTCTATGCACCTCCTTTCCGTCCCATTCTGCACCACTGATCCTTGACCGCTCATACCTGAGTTAGGCTGAACGTACAAAGGTACAGGTGGACCTACAGTAATGGGTAGGGATATCGCATCTGGGTTCTGTCCATTCCCCATGTTCTGAGGCATGCTCATTCCCACACTATGGGTCATCATTGCCGGCATGCCCGTCTGACTCCCCGTCATCTGAGCATGTGCGGTTCCCCCCTGCATCTGCTTTTGAGGCATCGAAAACTGTGTTGATTCAGCTTGTGCCAATGTTGGGTTGCGACTATTCTGTACTCCCATTACGGTTGGATCTAGAATCATTCCCGTACTGTTGTCACTGCTGTAGTACCATGGGACCTGCGGCTGATAATTTTCTGCTGTTTTCAATATAGGCACATCTGGATATATTCTCCTAACCTGCGGTATCTGCGGGGTGAACAGTAAACTCGGGTCCTTAGATCCCGATGGCGTTTCTGAATTCGGAGTTTCATTATTCTGTACCGGTGCCGGAGGGGCAGAACTGGTACTTGGACCTTGTTCACGCTCTACATAAGGTGGTGGACGGTCGTTCAGCAATTGCATGATGAACTCCTCATCCTCTGACTCTTCTTCTCTCCTTAACTTTTCCTCATCCTCTCTATCTTTGAAACACCTCCTGTTTGTCTTACAGGTAGCTTTCTTGCCTGTCGCCTCTTCTTCCTTAGCAATTGCGGGAAACAATTTTATCCCCTGCAATATATCTGACCTCCACACCTTCTGTGCATTATCCCACCTAGCGTCCGCTAGTGTCTTTTCTGCCTTTCTTATCCTGGTCTCGAACTTCTTTTGCTGTTGCTGTCTAGCCATTAGTTCCCAAATCGCTAGAGCCTCAAACTGTGCTGGCCTTGGAGGTACCTTCATGTCGTACATCGCAAATCTCAAATTCTCTAGGATCCTTATATTGAATGTCCCATGGATCGGGAACGCTACGCTCCCATGTTTCTCTGTCAGCTTGTGCCATTGCTTTAGCCAAAGGCACGGAGCTACCCCCTTTTCCTCCATTACAATGTAAGCTGGTGTACCTTCGGGTGGCGTCTCCTCTCCTACGCTCGCTTTAATGTAAGACTCCCCCTTCATCGCACTCTTTAATGCTTTCAAAAATTTCATTTTCTTGTCTTTTACTTCACAAAATTTGTAATCAATAAGTGACTTTAATTCCCGGAATACTCTTCGCTTGCCTTTCCCCTTCCAATCGAGCCCCACGGACTGCGTCCAATCCGTGCGCGACCCTCCTCTGCAACAAACCTATCCCAGCGCGGCTCCTAGTGACGTCACACTCACACACACTGCGGCTGACAAAGCCTCGCGGCTAGTCCTCCTTCACTCAGCTCCTCTCGTAACAACTTCTGGCATGTATTGCGAGCAACCAAATAATAATAAAACAGATCTGTCGGTTTACTACAGGAAGGGTAACACAATCGCTTCAGGACCTTAGGGATTTTTCACTAGCCTCGGCAGTTATTCCATCTTTCTCGGTCCCCACTTTCGCAAGCAAATCTGACCCGCAGATTCTGCTCTCAACTTGTCAATGATCTATTCTAGTGCACTTAGAATTTGTCAAAGCCCGAAGTCGAAGTTTTCTTTCACTCCCTTAACACACATACCGACTCGTTGACCACGCCCGGTCAACCTATTAAACCGACCAGACCACAACATAAAACAAGTGTCTCATACACTTTTCAACATACTCCGGAGTCTCTTGACCTCGCAGGGCCCGTCTCAACAACAACAACCACGTGGACCTTTTTCTGCACAAAGCGCCACATGCACATGAAGTTCGACGACTTCCCTACTCTCACACTCGGAGTCGCACCTCCGCTATTCTCTAAAATCCTCGCAACCTTTTCAAACAATCTGCGGCAATAAGCTGTGCAAGCGCAAAATCCTAACTTCACTCATACCGTCACTAGTACCGCCAACGCCGATTTCACACCTCCATTCTCTCCATTCGCAAGCTCCGAGATCCCGGGAAAGTCGCGGGGGACTTAGGGCATCATCATTCTCTCAATCTGTTTTACCCAAGAAAAATCTAATTCAACACCATATACCTCTCGAATGGGGTCTCAAAGAGCGCAACCGTTACCTCTCGAGCGGGGTCCCAAAGGGCGAAACCATCCTCTGCTACCATCTACTGATAGAGCGTTCCGACCTAATAAATTACCTATTTTTGGACGCTCTTGGGTCGATGAATCTTTTGACCAAGTGGGGCTCTCTTCACCCGAGATTAGTCAATTTAATCAAATCAATAATCAATAACGAACATAAACAATACCTTGATCAACATAACACTTCACAATTAATCCAGAAAACATTTCGGCGAACCATGACCTTCCGGCCATGAATAACCACACCAGTTTATTCAAAGTTAATGAATTTATTTCCCTATATTAACAAAGCTAGCACAATATAAATGTGTCTCAACACCAAATGATATATGTAAATGAACATTAATAGCTGTCCATAACGGCGAAAAAGATGCAATCTATGCAGCATTTGAATAACAATGCATTCGATAATAGCAACGCAAACCACTAAAACTATAATCTGTAATGGGCTAATTGCATACATTAGTCAGCATAACAAGGTCTCAAATTGCATCGTGCAACAAATGAATCCTCATCTAACCTCAAATTAGCATCGGCATGTGGGACTTCATGCAAAAACAATTTAGCAACATTGATTTGGAAAACTCCTAACTAGGGCTCTTATCAAAAATCAGCAGTTGGTTACCTAAAAAGAAACACAATGCAATTGTACATTTTCCTTTCATATTTACCAAATTCAATCAGCATTCAAGGAAGTCTTCGTCTCACAGGTACCGGATTCGATCAGCATGGGACGGGGGCAAAGGGGCAGGGTGGACGGGGCAATTGCCTCACAGCGGCAAGATAAAAGGACAAAACTACTACTTCATGCAAAGGGACAAATCGAAGTTAAAGTCTCTAGGGCGAGAATTACTTAAAGTCTCTTTCTCTCGATTAGAGAAAGCTTCAAAGTCTCATTCAAAATGGCGTCGAACATCAATTGGCATCGTAGAAGATGGCAAAATGACGAGGTCGGCAAGATGGGCCATAATGGCTGCAATGTCTAATGTCCTCAATGGGTGCAATGGGTAATGGCCGCTGGCTAATGGCTAATGGCAAATGGCGAATGGCTGCTTTCTTCTTGTGCACCAGGTTTAAATAAACAACAGTTCAAATCCAGTAGGGTCTTCCATTGGAGGGTTCATAGGTTGGCTTCAAATTGTCCAATCAAAAACAACAATTCACAAGCTTCTACCTAGGCATACATTATCCTTGGAGTCGGGAACGTAAGTTGCAACATATTTTACCAATTAACTCACTTTCAGAGCTTCCATTGTCTGCACCTGCAGATTGACCTTGGAGCAAAGAAGAAGATGCCAGGCTGGCACGAAACCTTAAAGATAAACATGTGAACCGATCTCACTGGAAAAGTACAGCTTCAAGCAAGAATACACGTTTTATTAGCACATTAGAAAAACACGAGCATCTAAACCGTGAGACAAGGCAACTAGGCCGAAGCCTCCACTAAAGTTATGCTAAGTTAAAACATTTCAAACAAGCAAATCATGGCACACGTTTACGGTTATGTCAGATTAGTACAATTCTAATACATCACGTTATATAAAGCACGCTTATAAATGTTGGCGAACTACTCTGAGGGCACATTTGTCCCCGTACAATCTTTATTAGTTCGGTTAAAGTCACACTTGATTATTGCGGCACTACGTTTATGCGCTAATAAATGTAAAACCTTCGTTTCTGCGTCATCAAGAGCAAGATGACAAATCTTTCAATGTTTCTTTTAGTACTGCAGTTTACTCTTTGGTATATTCTGCATAAAGTACCGTCATTCCTCAAATGTATCCACACTGGAATAAAACTTTTGCTAGCATTCGCACCAAGAACTTTTGTTGGACTTTTTTTCTTATGCAGGGTCATCCCCAATCTTTTTGCCTCCTGCCTCCTATTTTTTCTGACCTGTTGCTGTTGGCTTTAGAACTCTGAGCACTTTACAGCTGCTAACCAGTGCTAAAGTGCATATGCTCTCTGTGTAAAATTGTATGTAATTGGTTTATCCATGATTGGAATATTTGGTTTACTAGTAAGTCCCTAGTAAAGTGCACTAGAGGTGCCAGGGCCTGTAAATCAAATGCTACTAGTGGGCCTGCAGCACTGGTTGTGCCACCCACATAAGTAGCTCTGTAATCATGTCTCAGACCTGCATTGCAGTGTCTGCGTGTGCACTTTTAACTGTAAATTCGACTTGGCAAGTGTACCCACTTGCCAGGCCTACACCTTCCCTTTTCTTACATGTAAGGCACCCCTAAGGTAGGGTAGCCCCAAGGGCAGGGTGCAGTGTATGGTTAAGGTGGGAAATATAGGAATGTGTTTTATATGTCCTGACAGTGAAATATTGCTAAATATGTTTTTCACTATTGCAAGGCCTGTCCCTCTCATAGGTTAACATGGAGGCTACCTTTAAATCTGATTAAAGTGTAGATTCCCTTTGGCCTTTGGGAGTGGATGGGCATGTGGAGTTTGGGGTCTCTGAGCTCACAGTCTAAAAATACATCTTTTAGTAAGGTTGATTTTAAGATTGTGTGTTTGAAAATGCCACTTTTAGAAAGTGAGCATGTTCTTGCTTATACCAGTTCTGTGACTCTGCCTGTTTGTGGATTCCCTGTCTGGGTCAGTTTGACAGTTGGGCTGGTTGCACCTCACACTAGACAGTAACACAAAGGGAACTGGGGTGTAGTCTGCATTTCCTGATGAGCCATCTGTGCTAGCAGGGAGGGGAGGAGTGGCCACTTACATCTGAAAGGGCTGTGCCTGTCCTCAGACAATGCAGTCTCCGACCCCCTGGTGAGTGTCTGGGGCGTGGCCAGGGCAAAGCAGGATTTCACATTCAAAAGAGACTTTACTTTGAAGTAGGCCTACTTCAAAGGAGAAATTGGGTATAAGAAGGGCACCCAAAACCACAGACTTCAGATCACTTCTGAACATCAAGAGGAACCTCTGCCTGGAGAAGAGCTGAGGAGAAGTGCTGCCCTGCCTGTGACTGTGCTTTGTGGGGCCATTCTGCAGTTGCTGCTTCTGCCAGAGTAAGAGGGCAAAGACTGGACTTTGTGTGCCTTCCATCTCGTGAAGAAATCTCCAAAGGCTTGATTTAGAGCTTCCTTCCTGTTGTTTGAAGTCTCAGGAACAGCAAAGACTTCTCTCTGCCAGCACCAGGAGTCTCTGGAGAGACTCCTTCTCTGACAAGTGGTGCCCTATCCAGTCCCTGGGCCCTTGAAAGGAAAGCTGGTGGAAATCTCAGGGAATCGACTTTGGACTACTTCGGACCGACGCCGTTGCTGAATCCAGTGACGCTGCCTGCAACCGACTCCGTGATCTTCGCTGGAACACCACAACCTTTGCAGGCCCGATGGCGCTGTAGCCCGTCTGAAGTCCATGACTCCGTGGAAGTTTGCGCACCACGTCGTGACCGACACCGCTCGAAGTGCACGGATTCAACGTTCCGCACAGACGCCGCGATCCCTGACTTCGCTCATCGACTTGTTTTCACTCTTCACCAAAGGTACTGTACTTGGGGGTCTATGCGACTCCGTATCCAGCGCCGCTAGTGTCAGACTGTTGGGAAAGACTCCGTCACGATGCCGTTTTAACTCCTCACTGAAGCATTTTGTGTTTCTAATCGCTATTTTTGAGTTTAATCTTAAAAAATTCATACCTTGACTTGTGTATGTCAGATTTTTGTCATTTTGGTCTTGTTTTGTTTAGATAAATATTTCCTATTCTTCTAAACTGGTGTTGTGTCATTTTGTAGTGTTTTCATTAAGTTACTGTGTGTGTTGGTACAAATACTTTACACCTAGCACTCTGAGGTTAAGCCTACTGCTCTGCCAAGCAACCAAGGGGGTAAGCAGGAGTTAGCTGAGGGTGATTCTCGTTTACCCTGACTAGAGTGAGGGTCCTTGCTTGAACAGAAGGTAACCTGACTGTCAACCAAAGACCCCATTTCTAACATTGGTAATCAGCGGTTGGGATTTGGACTTGTATTTGTACTTGACATACAGTGATTAAGTGTACACTACTGTTTTGATCTCAGACCACTACGTGACCACATACTACTTGTCTTGTGATTTTGCTTTTTCTCTCTGGGACTCCTTTTTGTTCTACTTCCATGATTTTGCTGATCCCTTGACTGATTCTTTTTACTTAATTGGGAACTTGTTTTCTGCTGTTGGAACTTTGCACTTGTTGCCATCATGTCTCAATCTGGAGATGAAACAGCTAGAGATGTGTTTGAATTAGGGAAATGGAAGAGGTACTCAGTTGCTCAATTGAAACAGTTCTGTGAAGATCTTACCTGTCCCATTAAGAGCTCTGCCAGGAAGAGGGAGCTGCAAGAGGCATTGAGGGCCTGGGTGACAGCCAAGGAAGCCGGGGGGCACACAGAAGATATGGATGGGAAAGTGCAGAGTCTACACCGTGGTGCAGTAGATGTACCTGTTACACCTGGGGGGAGGGTCACCAGGAGTGGTAGCAGTAGGTCCTCTAAGGGTCTGACTCCTAAAGATGTTCAGGACAGACAGGCAGAAAGGGCTCGCCGGTTGGAGGCAGAAAAGTTGAGGATGCAAAGGGAGTTTGACGAGTGGAAAAGGGACTTAGAGATAGAAACTATGATTTTGGCTTATGAGCTAAAACTGAAAGAGCTGGAAGTCAGGAGGGCTGAGTCCAGCTGGAATGGTGGCAGCAACAATTTTATATCCAGTGCTGCTGAAGAAGTGCATATGCACAGAGATGTGGTGCCCTACTTGAAGGAGGAAGTTAACACACACCAGGAGGTTCAGGGGTATGAGGTAGCTCCAGTGATGCACAGGGTCCCTGAGCTGGATTGGGGAACTGGCATGGGGAGTCATATTTCTACTGGTGGGAGGGACACTCTACTGACTCTAGGTGAGAGTGTCAAGGAGAGGGGTTTCCCCCAAGTAGAAGTCCTGGTTATGGAGTGTGAAGACATCCCAGAAGAGTGTGGGTTGAGTGTAAGGGACAGTCAGGTACTGTCTCATCAGTCTCAGGAGGGTGATGTGGGGTGCTTTTTCAAAGCAGAGTCACTGGATGGTTGGGTGAAGGGTACTTTGGTTAATTCATGTAAGGGGCTGAGTGATGTAATTGCTGGAGAGTATATGTCTAGTCCTTATTTTCCAGAGCTACGCCCACATCAGGTGGAGTGTGAGTTCTCTGACCCCAGGGAGCTTACAATGGAGGCAGACTTCTGGGTGAGTACCAGAGAGTCTGAAGAGGCATTTGGGGGTGCTCCTGAATGGTGTGGTCAAGATATTTCCCAACCAGGTGAGGTAGGGAAGGATTGTAGTGTCCCATGTAGGTCCCAATGTAGTGGGATGGGTGAGGGACCCCACGTCCAGTCTCAGAGGAGAGGGAATGGGGATGGGTTGAGGCCCAAGGTGCCCGAGATCCGGTCCCAGGTCCTGGAGGGTTCCATGAGGGAACACCAGGAGGGGAGCCTAGCCTGTACCGTAGGGCCCTCTGTTGAGCCCACAGTGTCATGAGAACTTGGGGGTCGGCTGTAGCCAGTGTCCCACCAGTTCTGGTTTCTGGCAGTACCACTTCTAGTGAGGGGGTGCAGAAGTCCAGACAGAAGGTTGAGAGGGGGTTGCTGGCCCCAGTGGAGATCCTGGAGGGTCAGCTCTGAGAGAAGAGCCCCCCCAGGAATGACCGTGGTGAGACCATTGCTGGGTTGGGGAGAATCCAGACTCTGCCAGATGGGCAGGGGTCAGGAGACCTGCGCCAGCCAGACTCTTGTGTGGCCCTTGTGGACAGTGTGTCCCCTGAGGGGATAAGTGTGCCCCCCTGGAAGTCCTGGTGTACCAGGCAATGGTTCAATCGCAGGGTGGTGACCCTGGGTTGGATGACCAGGTTCAGAGGGTAAACTCTGACCTGGTGTGGGGTAGGTATGCCCCCCAGGAAGTCCAGGGTTGACAGGTGGTGGTCCAGTCTGTGGGTACAGACTCTGGACTGATGGACCAGGTGCAGGAGTTAAACCCTGACCTGAAGGGAGGGGGCGGTTTGCCTTATCACCCCCCCCGGTGTGATTTCAAGGGGTATTCTCCCTGAGGGGGGGGGGGTGGCAGAACCCTGAGAGTAGTGTCAGGGGAGAGAGAGATTCACCCCTGACCCCAGTGCAATCTAAGGGTACAGACCCTGGATTGGAAGGCCAGGTTCAGGGTTTCCTCTCTGATCTGGAGGAAGGGGGTACTGCTAACAGTGCCCCTACAATGTTGTCTTCTGGGGGGGCCATTCCTAGTTGGGGGGTGGGGGACCCCAGAAGGAAGGACAGGGGGAGGGAAGCCTCAGCCCTGGCCCTAATCCAACCTGAAGGTACAGACCCCATGTTGGAGGACCAGTTACAGGTTAACATCCCTGCACTGGTGGGAGAATTGTGCAGGACTGCTTCTCAAGCACCCTGACAATTTTGGACTCTGGGGGTGCCGCTCCTGCAAGGAGGGTACAGAGCCCCAGAGGGGAGGACCAGGGTCAGGTTATCATCCCTGACCTGGTGGAAGAGAGAGTGGTCAAAGGGTGCCAGGCACCTGGGGCTACTGCCCCCCACTCTCTACAGTCACAGTGGTTAGAGAGGCCTGAGGTCGGGCTCTCATCCCTGACAGTTGTTAGGGGTCACTGTGGCTTGCTGTCCTGGTGGACAGAGTCGCCCCTGGGGGGGGGGGCGAGAGTCACACCCCGGGGGTGGAGTGGGCAACACCACTGTGTTGGCCCTGGTCGTACTATCTGCCCATTGGGATACATCTTTAAGCAAAGTAAAGTTAGGTGCTGCACAGATGGTATCTGCAGATGTGGAGAAGGGTTCCCCATGGGTTAGCTTAGTAGGCCCTGAGAGTATGGACAGAGGGATCCAACTGGAGTCAGGAAGGCGTAGAACTGGAATATGCCCCTGCTGTTGTGGGCCTGGGTCCCTGTTCTATTGCCCCAATCAGGGAAGTACATCAAGGTATTGATTGTTCTCCTCTGGCTTTAGGCTGGTAGGGGGTCGTGTTGGATTTGTTTTCTTATGCAGGGTCATCCCCAATCTTTTTGCCTCCTGCCTCTTATTTTTTCTGACCTGTTGCTGTTGGCTTTAGAACTCTGAGCACTTTACCGCTGCTAACCAGTGCTAAAGTGCATATGCTCTCTGTGTAAAATTGTATGTAATTGGTTTATCCATGATTGGAATATTTGGTTTACTAGTAAGTCCCTAGTAAAGTGCACTAGAGGTGCCAGGGCCTGTAAATCAAAAGATACTAGTGGGCCTGCAGCACTGGTTGTGCCACCCACATACGTAGCTCTGTAATCATGTCTCAGACCTGCCATTGCAGTGTCTGTGTGTGCACTTTTAACTGTAAATTCGACTTGGCAAATGTGTCCACTTGCCAGGCCTACACCTTACCTTTTCTTACATGTAAGGCACCCCTAAGGTAGGGCCTAGGTAGCCCCAAGACCAAAGTGCAGTGTATGGTTAAGGTGGGACATATAGTAATGTGTTTTATATGTCCTGACAGTGAAATATTGCTAAATTTGTTTTTCACTGTTGCAAGGCCTGTCCCTCTCATAGGTTAACATGGGGACTACCTTTAAATCTCATTGAAGGGTAGGTTCCCTTTGGGAGCGGATGGACATGTGGATTTTGGGGTCTCCGAGCTCACAATGTAGATTTTCCTACTTCTATGACGGAAAGTCTTAGTTTTATTAAAGAAACGGAGGCGAGTATTATGTGTTTCTTTTCTCACTTTAATAAATAGCAGCAGTCAAGAAACATACTACAATTCCCAGAAGGCCAGAGAACCAGAGCCAATGGGAATAAAAACGTACTCCAAATACTGTACACCAATCATATTACGAACATCTGCATTGTGACATCACTTGACTGCGAACAGCCCTCTTTTCTTGTGAGAGAGTCAATTGGCATTAAACAATGGGAATATGGTAAATAAAATGAGAATTGTCATAAGGAAAGATAGAACATCAGAACACAAGTTCAAAGTCCGAGATAACCACTAGAGATCCTGGAAAGTTCGATCCACAGAAAAAGGAGCGGTGAATGGCGTCTTGTCAGTATGATGAGTAGAAGACCAAGCGTAAGCCGAAGTCCTAGGTAGAAGGTTGAGTGATGGCCAATGGTGCTAGAGAAGGGGGGGGGGAATAAACAAAGTTAAGATAAGTGGAGGGATAATACTCGCCTCCGTGTCTTTAATAAAATTAAGACTTTCCGTCATAGAAATAGGAAAATCTACATTTTATGACAAGACCGGAGGCTCATATTATGCGAGTTCAAAGCATATTAATTACATTCAATGAAACATAATCGCAGGTTTACAGTAAAAAACTTTAAATACATTGTCATTAGACCATTCTGCAGACTTGAGAATATCCTCTAAACAGGAACCCGCCCAAAAAGCTTTGGAAGCCATGGCACCCCTGGAGGAGTGGGCTCCAAACATGGAAGTATCTATACCAGCCAAGGACATTAGCCATTTAACCCACCGGGCTAATGTAGCAGCCGAAACAGGATTGTGAAGTTTCCTGAAGGAAATTAGTAATTGAGAATGAGAGTGAGTTCTCAAATCTGCAGTCTTTAGTTCATACGCTTTTAAACATTGTCCGACACATAATTTGGGATGGTCAGGAAAATATGGGTAAAAAACTGAAGATAAATTGGTTTTGGTTCGGCGAACCACAGTAAACAAAACTCCAGATGGCGTAAACTGATGATTGGAAATATCTAGCGCTTTGACGTCTGAGAGGCGTTCAATAGAAACAAGGCACAATAGCATGATTAATTTCGCAGATAACATTTACAGAGAAAGTATGAGATTATCAGGCCATGACAATAGAAATTTCAAAACAATATTAGCATCCCATAATTGACTGTATTTAGGAAGAGGAGTATTGGAAAATGTTACTCCCTTTAATAGACGGCAAATCAGAGGGTGTTCTCCAACTGGTTTCCCATTAACAAAAGAATGGTTGGAGGAAATAGCTGATCTGTACAAATTGATAGTACAGAAAGCCTTACCTTTACTCGCTTCTGCCACTAAGAAATTCACTGTAAAGATTACATCTGCTGAAACGGGATCGATGTGTTTTCCCAGACACCAGCTGTGCCAAATAGACCAGGCTGATTGATAAGCTTTCTTTGTACCTGCGGTCCAGGACTGAGAGATGTATTTTGAAGCCTCTGTCGAAATGCAAGGGAAAAGACGGGATTGCCCGATATTTTCCATGTGGAGAGTGTCAACACATTGTCCAGAATGAGAGGATGAGGACGGCCCAAGGGGTCTAGCAGCAGATTCGGAAAGGAAGGAATCAACAGTGGGAAATTTATTGACAGCTCTAAGAGGGTTGGAAATCTAGCTTGTGATTGCCAAAATGGGGCTGAGCACTAGAGAGGCTTGTTGTCGTCTGACATGAGCCAATACCCTGCTGATCATGAGGAAAGGGGGAAAGGCGTAATTGAGGGTAAGAGACCAGTCTTGTAAAAAGGCATTGGAAGCTAAAGCCAGTGGATCTGGGCGCCAACTGTAGAATTGGGGAAGCTGAGAATTGAGACGGGATGCGAAAAGATCGATTACAAGAGGACCCCAAATGTACTGAAGGTTTTGGAAAATGGAAGCGTGGAGTTTCCAGTCGCTTGAATCTCGAAGATAGCGAGAATGCCAGTCTGCCACTGAATTCAGAGATCCCGGAAGATACTGTGCATGAACCGAAATGTGGTTTAAAAGGCAATATTCCCAAAAGCCCTTGGCTAATTCCGCCAGAGGTTTGGATTTTGTGCCTCCGAGATGATTGATAAATCGAACTGCAGAGATGTTGTCCATTCTGAGGAGGATGGCACAACAAACTCTGTTTTTTTGCAAGGCTTTTGATCGCAAAGGAGCCGGCAAGCATCTCAAAACAGTTGATATGCATTTTGGACTCCTCTGATGACCATGTACCTCCAGTCGAGATTGGTCCACACCGGGCCCCCCAGCCGGTTCAGCTTGCATCTGATTCTAATACTAGATCTGGGGCTGATGCGAAGATAGTTCTTCCGTTCCAAGCATCTAAATGGTCTATCCACCATTGGAGTTTTGTGCGTGCGTCTACGTCTAAGGGAATGACATCTGAATAGGAGAGGCTTTTCCGTAAATGCCGAATTTTTAATCTCTGAAGGGCTCTGTAATGCAGGGGACCTGGAAAAATAGCCTGAATTGATGAACAGAGGAGACCTACAATTCATGCTAACGTTCTGAGAGAGATCTGAGAACTGCGCAGGATTTGAAGAATCTCCGACTTTATGGTTTTGATCTTTGCAGAGGGAAGCATGAGAGTGGCTGAAATTGAATTTATCTGAAAGCCTAAGAATTCTATAGTTTGAGAAGGTATTAGGATGGACTTTTCCTTGTTTATGATGAAACCTAGCTCCGAAAGAAGGGAGCACATTATGGATAGATGAGTCAAGAGAGAATGTGGAGATTGGCTCATTAATAAAATGTCGTCGAGGTAAATGATGAGTCTGATTCCTTGAGCCCTGAGAAAGGCCACTACTGGTTTCATGAGCTTGGTGAAACACCATGGAGCTGATGATAGCCCAAAGGGAAGAGAGGTAAACTGAAAATACTGGTTTGCCCATTGGAATTGGAGGAACTTTCTGAAATGGGGGTGGATTGGAACGACTAGATATGCATCTTGAAGATCCAATCGGACCATCCAGTCTCGCTGAAGCAGGGTGTCTCTCAGATGGAGGATGGTTTCCATTTTGAAGTGATGCTATACTATGAAATGATTGAAACCTTTGAGATTTATTACAGGACGCATCTTTTTGTTCTTCTTCTGAACTAGAAAAGTGGAGCTGGTGAAGCCTGATGGGTCAGTAAAGGTGGGAGAGATGGCCTGTTTTTGCAACAGGGACTGCACTTCGGAAGAAATAAGGAGAGCCATGTCTGAGGAAAAACGAGGAAGAGGAGGGGAGAAGGTTTGGACTGGGGTTGATTAGAGCTCTATGGAGTAACCCTGAACAGTGTTGATAACCCAGGGGTCTGCCGTGATTTCCTCCCATTTTGTTAGGAAAAAACGGAGACGTCCCCCTATGGGAATAGAAGGAAATAAAAGACTTACTTGGTTGGGTAGAAGATCTTGCGTTCCTGAAGCCTCTGGAGCGGAAACCTCTGCCTCTTTGAGGATAGAACTGTGGCCTATACTCCTGGTAGGAAGCGTCATGGTATCCTCTGGAACTTTGGTTTGATTAGGAACGGCTGGCAAAGCGGTTCCTTCTCTGCTGGCCCTTGCAAAAACCCGTTGGGAAAACATCTTTTTGAGCGATTGCTGAGCTTTATCCAATGACGTAAAGGTTGCTACATATTTACTTAAATCTTTGATGAAAGAATCACCAAATAGTGCACCATCAGTGTGGACATTGGGCTGGACCGATGCCAGGTTAACCAACTTCGGATCGAGCTTTAGAAGTAAGCCTTTTCATCTCTTGTAGGTGAGAGCAGAATTCGCGTTACCCAGTAGGCAAAAGGTGCGTTGGACCCAAAGGGTGAGTTCTTCAGGGTCAATAAACAAGCCATCAATCCTGGCTGCCTCTGCAATGTCGAAAATACGGGTTAAGGGACCCAAAACGTCCATCAATTTATCTTGACAGGAGGCCCACGCCTTATCCACTCCCTTGCGTGGATCCTTGCCCATTTTGGTAAAAAATGTGAGGGGGGGCTGATCTATAGAAGGGGTGACCGAAAGGTGTTGGGCTAGGGAGGGACGGGGACATTCAGATTTTAATTTAGCTCTAGTTTGTTTGTCTAATGGACAGAAAATTTTAGAGGAAACATATTGGGCAACGTGATCAGCGGGAACCCACTCAGTAGAATTGGGATGAAGGATATTCAAAGGGTCAAACATTGGGAAACCTTCAGGGGCGAGAAGGGAAATAGTGGTGGAAGAATGGAGAGAGGTCAATTTAGATTTCTTTGGTGGAGTAGGGGAGACAGAAACGTCGTCCCCAACGTCCGAAACATTGGAGTCCTAGTCCAAATCCAATACATCATCGTCCGTGTCAGGGATGGACGAAATAAACAGAGGGGTAATAATATTTTTTTGTTTGGATTTATGTTTCAAACTTGATTTCCCAACGTCCAAATTTTTATACTCTTTGGAGGGAGCCTTTTGAGGAACCGCATCCTCTGCCACATGTGAGGTAGCCTCACTTCTCTTTTGCGACATTTTTCATAATTTTGGGGGATTTTTTGAGGGAGAGAGGCGCTGACTGCATTCCCCTGCAGCCTGGGTCGACATGGATTTAGAAATCATATCTGAGAATGAAAATTCTAAATTTTTTGTAATTTTTTGTAAGGAAGAATTTACTGCCTGTTGGACAGAAGATTTTATAAAGGCAGAGAGCTCCTGCCTAATGTCATCAGCATCTTGTAAACGGGGGGAGTTATCTGGTTCCATAGTAAAGCAAAAAAGGAACTGGCAATTATGGGGTTAATGGCAAAGAAAACTACAAAGGAACTAAAGGCCCCGCCTATGGGCATCGCCGGTGAACAAAAACCAGGAAATCCCAGCCTTATCCGAATGCACGGAAAAGGGCACAGCAGGACGTGCTATGGAAGGCTCTGAGGTGAGCCAAAGCAAAACCGGAGAGCAAGGTATTTGGCAATAGATAAAAGGAAAGGGTGCGCACTGAAGAAAAACAAACGCGCAGCACACCGAGCGATGCCTCAGGCGATTCGGACCAGCCGCCGTGAAGGAGAACGTTAGGCAGTTGGAAACTAAGCGCGCGAGGCGCCGCGCGCCAACCCGATGCGGCAACTTGCCGACTGGGAGAGAAAGGAAACAAAGCACGTGAGCAGCGCGTGGAACACATTAAATAAATAACCGCAATTATAGACAGTAATAAAATATATATATAGTCTAAATACCACCAATAAATATATGGAGAAGTGAAAAACGGTACTTAACTTGACTGCGAGCAGCAAAAAAAGAGGGCTGTTGCAGTCAAGTGATGTCACAGTGCATATGTTCGTAATATGATTGGTGTACAGTATTTGGACTACGTTTTTATTCCCATTGGCTCTGGTTCTCTGGCCTTCTGGGAATTGTAGTATGTTTCTTGACTGCTGCTATTTATTAAAGTGAGAAAAGAAACGCATAATATGAGCCTCCGGTCTTGTCATAAAATTTAAAAATATATCTTTTAGTAAAGTTGATTTTAAAATTGTGTGTTTGAAAATGCCCCTTTTAGAAAGTGAGCATTTTCTTGCTTATACCATTTCTGTGACTCTGCCTGTTTGGGGATTCCCTGTCTGGGTCAGTTTGACAGTTGGGCTGGTTTCACCTCACACTAGACAGTGACACAAAGGGAGCTGGGGTGTAGTCTGCATTTCCTGATGAGCCATCTGTGCTAGGAGGGAGGGAAGGAGTGGTCACTTACATCTGAAAGGGCTGTGCCTGTCCTCACACAATGCAGTCTCCGACCCCCTGGTGAGTGTCTGGGGCCTGGCTGTGGCAAGGCAGGATTTCACATTCAAAAGAGACTTTATTTTGAAGTAGGCCTACTTCAAATGAGAAATTGGGTATAAGAAGGGCACCCAAAACCACAGACTTTAGATCACTTTTGGGCATCAAGAGGAACCTCTGCCTGGAGAAGAGCTGAAGACCTGAGAAGTGCTGCCCTGCCTGTGACTGTGCTTTGTGGAGCTATTCTGCAGTTGCTGCTTCTGCCTGTGCTAGAGGACAAAGACTGGACTTTGTGTTGCCTTGCTTCTTGTGAAGAACTCTCCAAGGGCTTGATTTAGAGCTTGCCTCCTGTTGTTGATTAGTTGGAGCATGTATCTCTAGACCTAGTGTCAAAGGCATCATAGATCTGTTGTGATTTTAAATTTACATTATTAATGGTATTTCCATACTATTCTGAAACAAATCACTATTTATTTCTGCTGAGGATGACATTTATATGGGTTCAACTCCAGGCTGAGCAAGGGTGAAGTTTCTCCATGCGACCAAAGCAAGCAGATTTGAATCTCTATTTCCAGATCTTCTGCTGTCGTCTTCAGCTCTGGGTACTGAAA
This sequence comes from Pleurodeles waltl, assembly GCF_031143425.1. NCBI lineage: Eukaryota > Metazoa > Chordata > Amphibia > Caudata > Salamandridae > Pleurodeles > Pleurodeles waltl. The sequence continues at coordinate 720,798,336 of NC_090443.1, forward strand.
GCTACAGTTTCAGGAGGAAACAACAACATCCTTCTTTGCACAGTCTTGTGCAAGGCTCAGGTTTTCATGTTTTCCATGCTTCAGGTTTCCATGTTTAGAGAGATTTGAAGATTAGACTGTGGCCAATTTAGATGGGTTTTCAGAAGCTGCTTTCATCAGTGAAATCCACAGCTACTGCTTCAGGGGAAATGGGAGCATCAAAACTAGTATTCATATAGTGTGACCTACTCAGGTGAACAAACCTAGCACTTAGCTGGGGCAAGGGTGCAATATATATATACAGGGGTAATTTATCTATTTAAATTACACTCATTAAACGTACGTCCTTTTAAAGTGGACTAACATTTCACAGATTTACTATTTTAAGCACAGGGAGTGTAAATAAGTTGCCTGCTGAGACTTACATATTTTCAGTCACATCATGATGCTGGCATTAGAAGCCATGGACATGGGCTCCAAAACAAGAAGCTCATAAGCCAGACCACATATTTTCCCCCCTTTGTTAATTTGTAGAAGTCAAGGATTGGATAGAACCATCTTCTACTGTTATACATAAATGCATTCCATTGGTGTTTTCCAAAACTACTCCAAGGACCAGGTTGAGTTGCTGCCAATGGGTCAAGGTTGGGAAAAAGGCAATACCAACTACCATGGCAAATATGTAAGTATGTATGTGGGGAAAATGTGAAACATAGTAATGTTTGTGTTGACAGCTTTCGAGTGGTAGCACCTGACTTTGAAAATGGTGGGGCAAAAGGATGAACATAATAAAACTGTAAATTATAAATACTGTTAGAGACTTACCTTCACAATACTGCAAGCCATTGCGATCTTAGTCCTGAAAGTTAATCCTCCCTCCTTATGCTGCCTGCTTATAAAGATGTGTTTCCAATCCTGGCCGGGGAATCTCCTGAGGCAATCCAGGTACTGCTCTTATGCTGCATATAAAAGTAAGCAGCATAAGAGCAGTGCTAGGGTTGACTAAGATTGACTAGGGCATACAAGCACAAAACTCCATTGAAGACTGATGGAGCTGTGACTTTGCTCACGCAGCTCCATACTAGCCTTCAATGTGGAAGTCTGAACTGTGCATGTCAGGTTGGCCACAGTAAAAATACCGGCATCAGCTGCTCGTTCCACCCACTAAGAGCTCTGTAGACCTGCCCCTTGAGGAAATGAAATGAATGGAGGTACAGCCCTACAAGGCTAATTTCAGTTGTCAAAAAGAGCCTATGAGATAGTGTCTTGCAGCAGTAGGGGTTCAATGCCCCTGCACTCCTATGAAGTAACCACCGCTGCAGCTTCCACATGTCAGTAGAGGGTGCAAATTGAGTTAGTCATGGAATCAGGACTCATTACCACTGTTGTTTTCTGTTATCCATGAGTGTGTTTTTTTGGCAATTAAATATGTTGATATGGTGCAGAGGTGTACCAGAAGCTGTGTAAGCCTAGTGGTTCGAGCCAGTGAAAGATTTTACCTTTGCATGTAGTCTTTGTCCCAGAAGTAGTATTTCTCCAGCAGGGCAAAGTTGAAGGCCCTATCCGGTGAAGTTCTCCCAAAGTTGAATTCTTAATAGGTGAGTTCAAATTGATGCCATTGATTTTGGCAAAATTTGCTATAAAGCAGGAAAATTCAAATTTCACACCTGACAAAGTCCCCGCTTTGGCCATATACATTTTGTGCCTTTTGCCAGGTCAAAAATGCTAAGTTGAGACATTGTTTCTGGTTTTGAGCGCAAGATGCTCCAGTAGAACAAGCTTTTAAGCTGCAGCCATGAAGGTCACCCGAAAGCCATACAGCTTAGATGTGAGGGTCTACCAAAGTCTTAGTTTTGGGCAGCCAAAAGCTCTGAGTGAGAATAACCTGATTTTCTGGTGGCAGAGGTTTTTGCCTTATGCAGATAGCCTTAGGAAGTTAGTACCAGTCCTCAGGAAGTTGAACATTTCCTATGTCCCATCTTTTCCAACTTTAGGAGTAGGTCCTCTTCTTCACTCTTAAAGCTCATAGAATCTCAGGGATAGCATTAGGAGTCCATGATCTACTCCAGCAGCAGCTACAATCACCATTCAGTCCAGGTCCACCTGCGACTGGTCAACTGATCAATCCAAAAAATCACATATTGCAGATTTTCATGTCTGTGTAGCTACATAGAAGGTCTGACAATTTACCCATGGAGCCCACTTCCTAGTCCTCAGAGTAAGTGGGAGCAGTTAGTTTCTTTCATGTCACAGCCAGCAAGAGTAACGCCACGTGACGCTAATGTAGCAATAGGATGGCGCTATGGGCTCTTAAATATGTCCCTGAATGTTTTCTCATGACTATGCTTTCAGGTGTCTGCTTATAAATTTAAGAATGTTATCGCATTTACTTGCAAAGGTTGATGAACCCAAGACTCTGCACGTAACAAATATTATATTAACGTAATGTTCTTCTTTTTTCTATATCTCAGAAAAAGAAAGTGTGGACGGACCCAACCAGCATTTTACCTGCCGAGTTGCAAACGTCCCACAGATCTCAGCCGCATGCGGTTAACCAACTGCACTATTTTCTCAACTTAGGTATGGTACTAAACGCCGAGTCCCTCAGTTTTCCGTCTATAAATCTCTACATTATAATACATAACGGTATTTTGGCACTTGATGCATTTTGTGGTGCGTTGTGGACTTTGATAAGCAAGAACCCGCAGTCTTATCTATTTCATAAAAGTATTTTACTTGAGAGAGTATTTTCGATCACTTTGACAGTGTGATTTCTTCCCGTATCCTGAAGTTTATATCTGTGAATTATTAATGTAGTTTTTGTTTGTAGCTATATCTTAATTCCTGTCCTCTCATTCACCTGTCACGACTGTTTTGATTCCCATCTCCGGATGATGCACCGGATCTGTCTTTCAGAGATACCGCGGTGTCACCGGTATTTTTCAGCTGTTAACAAATTATTCAGACTTCACAAGAAAATCAGAGCATTTCGCGGTTTCCATTGGACCTGTCAGTCAGCCTGATGGTACTTTGAATTTATCTTGTGGATAAAAGAAAGAATTTAAAATACATCTGGTGTGTCAGTTGAGAGAACATAGGGCGCAGCACTTGCAATAAACAAGCGGTTCGTTGCCTTCATTAAATGAAAGATCGCCTCGAGAGGCTCCTTACCCACCTGAAAACAATGCAACAGAATTAGCAAAAACTCACAGCACAAACCTGCTGAACACTGGCATAACTATGGGGGCTCATTCTGGTTTGCAGCAGGGGTTTAGATTTTTTCTTACAATGTGTATTAAATCAATACACAATGCTTTGCAAGCTAGTTAAAGATCAAGAAAATAAATTACCACGTGGGTCCCCAAGGACATACATGAAGTAGAGGTCAAAGGTCAACACTATACAGTAGTGTGCATTTATGGGATAGGAGGGCCTAGTGGCTAAATTGCAAATTTTGGAACCTAGAAAGCAAGCGCCAGATGAGCACATGGTTGCATGTTCCAGGTATAGATTGGCATGCTCTGGGTGACCTTAGCAAAAACTGGCACCATGCTTGCAAAAAGTTAGAGTATGTGCTGAAGAAACCACACCGTAGATCAGCTTTCCCTACATTTTACACTAGGTATGCCTCACTAAAAGTGACGCAAACAAGTGCAAAATGCTTATTTTGAATTTACGTTTATGCTGGAAAGTTGCCTGAAAGTAACGCAAAGCAGCACTTTACTTTGCATTACTTTGCGTCAGGGTGGGGGTTCAATTGAATGGTACTTGGGAATTCCCATGCAACCACTCTTGGCTTTAATGCAAATCCCTATCTACTAATAATAGTAGACAAGGGGTTGATAAAAAAAAAAACGATGCTTTTTCAAAAGAGGTGTTAACTTGGAGGAATGCTTTTATTTCTCCAAAAGTTTCTAACTTGCACTGTACAGCACTCATTAAAAGTGGAAAAAGTTAGAAGTTTGTCTGTGCATAATATTTTGTACTGGAATGTTACCCTTCCATTACAAAACCCATGCTATACATCAACCACACACCCTTGTGCTATGATGCAAAGGTGTGCATGGAGCTAGGCAGCCTAATTGTGTACCAGCTCTAGAATGAATGTAGGGCACCGTAATATCTTAGTGAATATGGTGCTTTTTCCCTCTCTCACAACGCTGCAATATTTGAGTATTTAATAAATATACCCATGTTTTTATGTGCCTCCTTTGATGAAAGTAGTTCCCAACCTCTTGTCAGTGTTTATTGCCCCCCCTCAAAGGCCGACTCCAGGATGCCCTTCTCAAATGCAGTGTGAACCACATCCATGCTGTCAGGTTCTGTACACGGTCACCCTTTGTAAGCCTCTAAAATGTGGCCAGGAACCATCACTCCTTTGCTCAAGGAAGATGTAGTTGATTGTTACATCACCTCGCAGGGATTTCCACAGATGGTCCCTGGGGCCCTCCTTCCCTCACCTAAAGGGTAGTCAGTTGGTGTGCATCACCTATCAAGTTGCTCACAATTAATACACCTCCAATCATCATCTTGCTATGCTCATGCTTCAGTAATACGGAGCATGCAAATTGCCAAAATAGTACCCTCATTTGCTTGGAGCTAGTACCACATTCAAAACTAGGAATGCTTGCTTGCTATTGTGTAGGCACTAATTTTGCAAATGTATGAAGCTTATTACCGAAAAGACCTCTGTTGGAGATGACCATCTTTTGTATGACCTTCCCTCAGATTTTTACATTCCTATGCTGAACCTATTTTTGCTGGCCCTAGAACTCTATACACTTTTCTGCTGCCAACCTGAGTTAAACTTTCTGTGTACCCCCTTCTAAAATTGGCATTCCCCTGAATGGCACATTTAATTTACTAGTGTATGGTACTACATGTAACAAGTGGTATTATAAAACTTGATGGGGGCGCCCTGCAAAATACATTGAGGGGCCCCACCATGCTCAGGACCAAGTCAGGAACTCTCAGGCCAGGGGCTCGCCATTCATGCAAAGTGTCAGATAGGGCCCCTGAAGCTCAGGGGCCCCCAGCACCGTGGGGACATTTGCTCAACACTGCTTGTACCTAGGGCCTTTAAACTAAATGCTACAAGTGAGTTGCAGCACTCGTGCTTTTCTCTACAACAGCACTGTAAAACATGCCTCTTGGCCTGCCCATGCAGCATATGTGTGTAGTTTGTCAAACTGCCTTTTGGACCTTTTGAAATAAATCTTTTGCCAGGCCTAACCCTTCCTTTTTATTTCCTATAAGTTACCCCTTAAGTAGGCCCGAAATACCCATAGGGCAGGATGCATTGTATTTAGAAAACAGGATATTTATATTTAATGTTTTATATGTCTAGGCAGTGGGAAACCTCCAAGGGTGTTTTTCACTGTGGCAAGGGTAGCCCTGTCACAGGAAAACACTGAATATCATTATAACAATTTATCCTGCTTAACTTCAGTTTGGGAGCAGCTAGAACCACGATGAATGACTCAGTTTAATAATAATTTAAAACACAATTTAATTAATGGCATGTCGAATTTTATATAACTAATTTAGAAATTATACTTTTAGAAAGCTATCATTCCTCTGCCTATGTCAAATGTTCCTTTCTGCGGGATCCAAGGTCACCAGACTATTAATGGCATTCCTGTGGTGTCATGTGTATTGCTCCCAGACAGTAGCTAAGGGTCTTGGGTGCAGAAAGTTGTTTTCCTTCCTTAAGCAGAATGACTTGTTGGGGTTGGGCCCGCTCCTTTCTGAGCTTCAAAGAGTGCCTAACCCATCACTGGGAGACCTAGGCCTGCCTTCCTTTATCCTCCTAGTCAGTGTGGATCCAAACCCAATGGGGGGATTAGTAGGCTGCCCCAGAACTGGTTTAGGGTGACCACTAGGGAGGATTTGCTCTTCATCATCGCCACACCTCTGGGTGGGTATAGGGATCTTAGGCCAGGGGAAGAAAAGGTTTGCCATGTTGGATGTAGGTAGATGTTTGACCTGTCAGCCTCAGGGTGGTCTCCCCTCAAACATTTTGCCTGCTTGCCTCCAACTTTGTCAAATTTGTTAATGTTGGCCTTAGGACTGTTGTACTTTACCACTGCTAACCAGTGCTAAAGTGCTTGTGGTCCCTCCCTAAAACATGGTTATTTACTTATATGTCCCTTGTAGAGTGGTATAACATATCCCCAAGGCCTGTAAGTTAAATGCCATCGGTTTGCCTGCAGCACTTATTGTGGCAACCGCTTACATAGCCCTCCTAAAACATGTCCCTTTGCCATTGCAGTCTAAATGTAGTGTTACATTGCCATGCCGACTTGGCATTTACAACCCCATGCTAAGCCTTGAACTCCCCTCTTATGTAGGCCTGGGATGAAACTCATGGAGTTTTGCTCCATGCAGTTGCGCAGAGTGCCAAAAAAACTCTATGATATTAGGTGAAACTTTGCGAGTAGGTGTTCGTACTAGCTTTTTACATTTTAGTAGTGCGATCAGTTCTTCCTCGCTGCAAAATTAACATGAACGGCACCAAATGTCTGCATGGGAACAGCCATTTTGTTTTACTGACTTTCCTGTGTTCTGTCTGTGCATGATGCTGGGCCTTTTTCGATCCAACCTAAATCTTTTCAATTCTCTCCCCTCCCACTCATCCACCTCTCGCTTACCTTCATTTTATTAGTGAGTATCTTTGTATTTGTAGATATATTATCCTTTCTTCTATTAATTCTTTTATTTTACTATTTCTTATTTTTTTCCCCACCCAGCACCATGGTAGAAGAGGGCGAGACAGGGAGTGGGGGTGCCAGTGTGGGTGCTAACAGCACATCTTGCAATCACCGGCACCACCAAGAGGTGCAGCCCCATGCCATTTTTCGGAAACGGCAGAGGTGGCTGCACTTGTTTTTTACATGCATCATAACCACTCCACCAAGCTGGCAGCACAACTGTGAGTGGGGACACCCTGCCAGAGCGTTGTCTGTTGTGGGGGAGGGTGAGCCAGTGTTTGCATCTGAGCACTGAGGTCCAGCTTACCTAACAGCAGTTGGCACACTGCTGGGCAAATATCCTCAACAAGAAGCAGGACCAGCTTGACCTGCTGGGCATTGAGATTGTGGGCCTCAGTGAGCATTATTTAGTTGTTTTGTTCTACCATGCTAATATTCTTTTCAGATAGCATGCTACTCACACTCGTAGGTAAGGTAATTTTACATTACAGATATTATGTGATCAAGTTTACGCTAGCTAGGTGGTCAGCGCTACCAAATCATAGTCATCAGTGCTCATTTGGGCTGATTTTTAGGAAGTCTTGGAGACTCCTCTATCCTGTCATTAACATAATGGCAGTACTAATATCAGTAAATTAGACTTCTCTGTGCCTTTCTTTATGTAGCTCAACAGTCCCAAGTAATCTCCCCATGATGTGTAGTATGTATCAATGCACTGAAAAAAGGGGAGACCGAGTTGGCCCATCAAAGGGAGTTGAGAATGAGAGGATAAACAAAGATCATTTGTTGCAATGCATTAGAAGTTCCAAATGTAATTTAGGTTTAGGAAATTTGGAATAGGCCTTAGGTGTAGGAAATTAGGAATAGGTCAACTCAATGCTACCACTAGAGACGATATGTTTTAAAAAGGTACAATGTTCTGTGTTTGCCTTCACCTGACAACAAATTGTTTTGGGATATTAATTGTACCAATAAACCATTTGTTTACTTTCTTTATTTCTTACATCAGCACCAAAGGCAAGGAGAGTGCTTTGGAAGTGGGTCAGGGATCCGGAGGTGCCACTACCAGTGCCACTGCCGGTAGAAGTACCACCACCAGCACTGTGGCCATGGCTGACAGATCTGCTAGCCCCAGTAAGTCCTCCTCTTACTATTATTATGATTTCCATAACATTTACCTCTCCCCATTTAGAATAATGTTTACTGTGCCTTTCTTCTTTTTTTCAACTCTTTATTCTATCTAATGTTTGATTCTTGTTATCCTTGCATTATCCTATTTTTTCTATATTTTATTTACTCTAGCTGACTTCCTCCTGTCGATACTAATCTGTACCTTTTTTCCTGCTTTGTAAGTAAGTTTCCCTCTACCCTTATATTTCTCATGGACTGGTACAGTAAGACTAACAGAGCATATTTTAGGGCTGGTACTGTACTGTGAAGGTTGCATGCCCAAGTAAGCTACTCTATGCATGTTTGTAGAAAACGTGTTCCCTTTCTTGCTCATGCTCAAACAGTTATATGAGAGAGTGGCCATGGTCATGGTGGACCCCCAAATGTTGTGTTGTATCTTTTATTATTAATTTATACAGTAGTACACCAGCAGTTTCGATGACAGTGCAGCATGGCTGGAGAGTAGAATGAGGATGGACCTATAGCATTTGCCAACTAAGACCATATATCTATCATTGACCAATTATTCCACCCCTTCATTGGGCGTCAGTGGCTCAGAGTCATCATAGTTTGGCCCCTCCGTTACAAAAAGTTTTTGGTTGGGTTCACTACCTGGCTTTTCTAACATTGTCAACCAGCAGAATGCTCAAAGTGATATTTTTGATAGAAAGTATTGCTAACTAAACTATAAGGATGTATTGCAGTTGTAGTTTGTTAAAAAAGAATAATAAGGGAGGCATATCTGGCATATAAAATGTGTAAATTGTTTTTAGCCACACAGAACACCAGTGCTAGGGCCAGTGCAGCAGATGAAGGGGCGATTGCAAGGGTAGTCCCAGCAGTGGCAGGGATGGTGGTGGTGAGTCATAATCCTTCCTTATTGACAATTACTAGTATATTCACTGCAAAGGTGTTTTGAACCCCCCACTTTAGCAGCAATGGGGGGGGGAATTGAGTTCTTAATTGCCTCTTCTATCTCCAACTCAGCAGGTAAAAGCTCAAAATGAACGCTAAAAATGATGGGTTGATGGAAAAGGGAAAGAAGGATGGAAGGTAAAAGGATGGGTGAATTAGTATCTGAGTGAAAGGATGCATATGTGGGTGATAGAATGCATGGGTTAATGAAAGGATGGATGAAAGGGAAAATATGGATGAAAGGGTATATGGGTGAAAGGATTCCTGAGTCAGTGAAAGGGTGGATGGCTGAAAGGATGCTCGGTGGGTTAAAAGATGGTGGAAAGGGTGGACTGGTGAAAGGATGTGTGGATGGGTAAATGGATGGATGGAAAGTTGGACGGATGAATGGATGGATGGATGGATGGATTGAAATGGTGTAGACTAAATTAGAGAATAAAGCCTAAATGGTGGGTATCAAAGGGTGAATAGAACAATCAATGGCTAATTGCTTATATAAAGAAAGAAGAGAGCTCTTCTGGAGAGAGGCATGCTCACCTATTTCGTTTGCTCTGTTTTATAAACATCTACGTTCAAATTGGGGGTATTTTAATTTTCTGTCTCCTCCCTTGACTCACTTTATTTGTTAAACAAGGCAGATATGTATTCTACCCATCATTATTCATCACGTCCCTGGCTGTGGCATTTTGCCACCTATGACCTAACTGCAGCATTGTTCAATTTGGCACTGCAGTGTTGGCTAGGCAATGTACGTCTGCTTCACATAATGCAGCATTTACAACATTTTCAATGCATTGCAATTGGCAGACCGAAACAAGGTGTGTCCACTGAGTCATCTCACCTCCTAGTAGTTCACTCCTTTATTCTTTCCTAAGTACTTTCTCAGCCTACCAAAAACATTGAAAAATCCATTCAGGGCATGTGCCACATTTTTCTGGCCAAGTGATTCATATATTTCATGGCTTCCACAATGGATTTACTCCTTTTCAAATGTTTCTCTTTTGACATTTGTCAAATACAGTGACTGTTTAAGCAAAAACTTGGGTATATGATGATGATCAGTGACACTCCATTATTCTATAGCAAAACCTCTTCCTACCCGTCCTATTCCCTCTAACTTGCCCTGCAGTAGAGTAAGTTAAGTTTCTTTTCCTTCCTACCAGGGGAATGTATTTGTTGGACATAATTTGTGGTGGAGGACGAGGCCAGGGAGGAAAGTGGGACTAAGTGACTGATTTCCATTTTTACAAATGGGAAACTCTGTGACAAACGTGACAAATACAATCTATGTATCTGGTTCCTTTTTCTGTTTTGAGGTGCATCATTTTTCCCACCATCTTGATTCCATGGCAGACAGGATATCTGCAGTTTATACGTGATGAGTGATGTGGTATCATTATTATTCATCTGCCTCTTTGGAGTCAGGGTAGAATTGAAAGGAATTTGGATAAGAGCATGGCCATTGAATTAAAGTGAGACAATTATCCATTGCAGCTGCCCCAGCTGCAGATTGCAGAGCGTAGCAAAGTACCCCACATGCAAGCTAGCATGCCTTTAATAATTTAGCACAACAAAAGTACTTGTACTCCATAGTGCATAATGCCGTACTAATTATTGAAAATACATTTATTTTTATTTTTCCACACAAAGACCCGCATTATGACTTTGACAGTATTTTGGCAAGGCCCCCACACTGGCGGCCACTTAAATACCACCAGTGATGTCAGTCTCCTGACCATCCTATTACGAGGCACACACAGGAGACCGCCTAAATACGGCCACATTCCACTCACCGTCAGGCTGACTGATGGTGAGAGAGAGAGAGAGATGGTCACACTACCAGCACTGCCACGATGAGAAGACTCCGCCCACCAGATTACGAGCCACAATTCAGCACAGTGGTCACTGCACAGCGGTGAACCATTGGCCGTTCACACCGCTGTGCAACAACCAATGGGTACCGTTGCTGCCTATGGGTTACTGGTGCCCATGATGTGAAATGCCAGAGGTGACGGTCTGGTATGCGGCAGCCGTCACTGCCGTCATCTGCCCCATACTTGAAGACCTCCATGATGTGAGCTGCTGTGTGATTCCTGCCAGTTATGTGGATGACTGTAATGGGGGAGTACCTGCGAAATGTGTATGTTTGAAGTGTGTGCGTGTGTGTGTGCAGGCATGTGTGTGCATCTTAATGGGTGTGTGTAGTTGTGGGGGTGAAGTTGTGTGGGACAGGAATGCATTTTCCTGGCTTGGGGTGTGCCACCACCAGGGTTTTCATGGCGAGGTGTTTCCCACGAAAACCCTGGTGGTGTGAAGCCTGGTAATACGGTCGGCGGTGTCATGCATGCCACCGGCCCGGAGAAGGCACTGCTGCCCACGGAAATCCGTCTACACTGGCAAGACTGCTGGCGGTGTGGCTCTTTGGTGTCAGCCACACCATCTCCCTCATAATACGGCGGGCTTCATCACCAGGACTGCAGCAGTGAGACCGCCACCTCCACTGCGGCGGGACCTGGACTGCCAACCTCGTAATGACCACAAAAGTGTTTGCCTAGTTTTTTACTAGGAAACCCTTTAAAAGGAAAAAAACTGCTTTTTAAAAAAATCCGGCGTGCTGTTGTTCAACCTTAATTACTTTCAGGTAGTCATTGTTTTTATGTAAGACATATGTGCGTAAAAATGGCTTTGGCAGTATTTTGGCAGTACCATCACACTGGCGGCCGCTTAAATACTGCCAGTGATGTCAGTCTCCTGACCATCCTATTACGAGGCACACACAGGAGGGATGGATTTGTTGTAGGTGGAGAGGGTGGGAATTAGGAAGGTACCAGCAGATTGGACTTTGTTGGATTAGTTTTCATGGTCATTTTTTGGACATTGGTTGGGGACAGGGTGATTTGTTTCGGGAGTAGAGTTTAGCCTGTTGTAGGTGGAGAGGGTTGTTTTCAAATCTTTTATTTCTATTGTTCTAAATAAGGCAAAATATTATGATTCTGTTGTTATACTTTATGCCTGAAGTAGTCTTTCATGTCTTAGTTTTGCCCTGCACTGCTGCCTTTTCATGCAGCCTGTTTTTTAAATTGGTTTACCAAAGTGTATGTATAGTTAGTTATTCCCATGTTGTACTATCCTCTGTAACTATATTATTGACCATTAGGGGGGTAGGGTATGCTGCCATTGCCTGTATTGCCAACAACAACCTACATAAACAAGGAAAATCAAAGTACCTGTCTGCACTACAGTAGACGTTAGTTACTTACTAAACAAGTAAACTTTACTCTATAGTTCCCATACCTTAATAAATGGAACAATGGCTGCTACCTCTCTCAATCTTCCAAAACCTAATGCAGGGTTTTCCAAGCTACCTTCTTAATGGAGGTAGTAGTAGTAGCAGGCAAGGGCAGTAACCGGGAAGTTATCACATTCACAACAAGTGAGGTCCCACTCCCATCTAGATGAGATTCAACTGTAGCAATATTCAAAAGGTTTATCCTTCACAGGCAACTAAATTGAAAGAAAAACACATAATTAGTGGGTTATATATTTATATCATAGCTTTACAAAGACTGAGACCAGACTACTACCACTATGACACAACAAAAAAAGAAAACCTGATTTTATAACAAAAACTAGCAATAGTAATTTCTTCTGTTCAAAGAAATGGGGAGCTAGTTTGTATTTAAAAATAAAGTTACAAAATCCTTGAGTCAGGAGTGGAGTTGACAAGGTTAAACATTTATGAGACACAAAGCCTGAATGATGATGTGGGTGTATTATGTTCTATCTCTAAAATATGGATCCCTTTTATGCATGGGTGGGTAAGAGGAGCTGGTGTGGGCTATTCCTCAGGGAATAGAAGATCCTGCCATGAGTTGAGGTCACATTTACCACATCCACCCCAGCAATTGTGTGATCTATTTATGGTGCAAATTAAGTCACACCTCGATAGATCACACAGCCCGGGGAAAGAGGGTTAAGAACTTGGGGCCAGATGTATGATCACGACCCATTGCGATTCGGTAATAGCGATTTTAAAGAAATCGCTATTACCGACTCGCGAAGGGCCATGTATCACATTTGCTAATCGGTAATAGCGATTTCTTAAAAATCGCAAATGCTATTACCGAATCGCAAATTGCGATACCGGCCCCATTCCAGCTATGGGCCTGTTGGCCCATAGCTGTGAATGTTTTGCATTTCCAAAATTGCGATTTCTGAACCAGAAATCGCAATTTTGGAAATGCAAAAGGCCAGGGTGCTGTGGGCCTAAGGCCCCCTCTCCTGCACCCCCTTTTTTTTTTAACATGTAAGGTACACACATGCCAAAAGGGCATGTGTGCTTTACATGTTAAATTTAAAAATGAAGTTTTACTGCATTTTTTAATTTTGCACCAGGTTACCACCTGGTTGCAGATCATGGTATTTTGCATGTGTAAAATACCATTCTGCGAAAAATTGCAATTTGCGATTTTTTGCAGCATTGCATTGTGACAGGTCGCAACACAAAAAATCTAATTTTTTGCAATTTCTACTTTGTGGTCTGCGAATGCCTTTCATGCATTGCAGACCACTATTTTGCACACGCAAACGGCCAATTTTACCGTTTGCGAGTGCAAAATATTTTCATACATATGGCTCCAAGTGAATGGATGGGAAAGGGGATTGGGTAAAGGTATGACAAAGACAAACAGTACACAACAACAATATTCATAAGGGCGATGAGCAGCACATCTTCATCAGTCTGTTGTTGAAGGATATGATGGAATGAGGATGACACAGTTCAGTTAAATGCATTGCAAACTATCCTTCAGCCTCAGAGACCCAAGTTATTATTTGAGATGTTAAGGTTCTGTCAGCTAGGTTTGAAAAGTAAGAATTATGGAGGAGTGAAGTGAACCCACCCAGTTGTAAAAAATATAATTATTAAAAGAAAAATGATACTGTATTGCCAAATTGGGTGATGGATCTTCATTCTTCTCGGAATGTCAGTCACTCTTGGGTGCCTGGCTGAACTGGTCCAGTAAGGTAAGCAAGAGTGTTATGGAGATTTCGCGTCTTGTGAAGGAGAAGAAAAGGCCTGCAGATTTTAGATTCAAGGAGAAGGACACAAGGTAAGCCTCATGAGGACTGTACCAAAAAAATCGGAGGCAGAGCAAGATCATAGACTACTACAATTATTCATTTAATTTGAGGACATGTGTCATATGTGATCGATTAACAGAGAAGTGAGAACAATTTATAACCTATCACGAATACCCCAGTTGCATGTACCAGGATGTTTAATCTCACAATGGTCATCATCATGCCATTTATCCAGGAGCATACATCATGTAATGATGTGGCATCACACCTTTGTCTCGAGTTACAAGTAACAGCACCCCCAACCACACCATGTAAGAGAAGTTTCACATTTGAACCAGCAGTGAAGCACACACACTCAGCAGCATTTCCCAAATCAACGCACCTCTTGCCAGTTCACAGAGCTGAGTAGCCCTCTGAGTCATCATTATTATGGTTTTATTTTTTGTCCATAACTACCTTCTTCTGGCTGTTAAGCTAATTGTTAGAAATGGGGTCTCTAGTTGGCAGTCAGTTTATACCCTGTCCAAGTATGGACCCTCAGTCCAGTCAGGGTAAGTGAGATACACAGCTCAGATACCCCTGCTCACCCCCTTGGCACAAGCAGTTAGGCTTATCTCAGATGCAATGTGTAAATTATTTGTACCAACACATACAGTAAGACAGTGAAATCACCACAAACATACTCAGCACCAGTTTAGAGAAATAGCCAGGATTTATCTGAGTAAAACAAGACCAAAGATATGAATTTTCAAAGATTAAACTTCAATATAGTGCTTAGAAACACAACAGCTCCAACATGAGCTATCCCAACAACGTTTATGGAGTTGTTACCAACAATCTGATGTCAGTGGCGAGGAGGCTGGCACTGGTCACAGAGTCGTATGGAACCTCAGGTATAGTACCTTTGGTAAACGAGGAAGCAAGTCGGTACACAGAGTCTGGGAGGTGAGGCATTGCTGGGTCCAGTGTGGCATTGGTTCCTTACTGCAGAGCAGGGGATGTGATGCTGCATTGGTGCAAGATGTTGCTTCCTGATGATCCTGTGGGATTGATGAATCCAGCAGGTCAAGACTAGTTGGATGACCTCACAGGGTTGTGGCTACGCCACAGGGCTACAGGCACCGCGGTGGAGTCCAGTGTCACAGATATCAGTGACACGCCACTTGGGACTCACGAAGTTGTGGGACGTCAGCAGGGATGTGGCAGCGCCGGGCATGCAATGTCAGTAGCTGTTGTCACACTCCAGCAGGGACCACAGCTTCGGGTGCAGGCGGTGTTGCTGAGTTGGGCAGCGGTGTCGTCCTGAAGTCACCCGGAGTCAGTATGCCTGTTTTCTCTTATTTTTAGGTCAGCTTTCACTCCGAAGGGCCCAGAAACTGGAAAAGGTTCCACCTGGAGAATTAGGGTCTAAAGCAAGCAAACCCAGAGGCTGGTAGGTTAAGTCTTTGATATCCCGGAGACTTCTTAACAGGAGACAAGCTCAGTCCAAGTTCTTGAAGTAACTTCACAAGCAAGACATACAGCAAAGTCCAGTCGTTATCCTCTTTAAGGCAGAAGCAGCAACTGCAGGCCAATACAACAACGCACACACAGCAAAGGGTCAGTACTCCTCCTTTAGCTCTTCAACCCTTCTCCATGGCAGATGTTCCTCTTGATCCAGAAGTGGTCTAAAAGTCTGGGGTTTGGGTCCATTACCTATACTCATTTCTGCCTTTGAAGTAGGCATACTTCCAAGGGAACTCTCTGTTGTTCACAAAATCCTGCCTTTCCCAGGCCCGGACCCAGACATACACCAGGGGGTTGGAGACTGCATTGTGTGAGGACAAGCACAACTATTTCAGGTGCAGAAATCAGCTCCTCCCGCCCAAGGAAGACTCATCAGGATTTGCAGGAACCACCTCAGCTCCCTTTGTGTCACTGTCTAGAGGGAATTCACAAGCAGCCCAACTGACAGTCTGACCCAGACGTAGATTCCACAGGCAGGCAGAGGCACAGAATGGTTAAGAAAAATAAATACCCACTTTCTAAAAGTGGTACTTTCAAACAGACCATCTAAAAACCACCTCTACCAAAAGATGGATTTTTAAATTGTGAGTTCAGAGACTCCAAACTCCACATCTCTATCTGCTCCCAATGAAAAACACCACATAAAAGATATTTAAAGGCAGTCCCGATGTTAACCTCTGGGAGAGATAGGCCTTGCAATAGTGAAAAACTAATTTGGCTGTATTTCACTATCAGGATATGTGAAACACACCAGTACATGTGCTACCTTTTCAATACACTGCACCATCTCCATGGGGCTACTTAGGGCCTACCTTAGGAGTTACATGTGGAAAAGGAAAGGTTTGGGCCTGGCAAGTGGGTACACTTGCCAGGTTGAATTGGCAATGCAAGACTGCACACACAGACACTACAGTGGCAGGTCTGAGACATGTGGGCGGCACAATTTGTGCTGCAGGCCCACTAGTAGCATTTGATTTACAGGCCTTGGGGATATCTAGTGCACTTTACTAGGGACTTAATAGTAAATCAAATATGCAAATCAGGGGTAACCAATCATAACCACAATTTATAAAGAGAGCACTTGCACTTTAGTCAAAAATACAGGAAGAAGAGGCAACAAGACAAGGGAAACCACACCAAGGATGTCAGGTCTAACGGTAATCCTGCCCTGAGACCTTCCATCTTCCTCCAGTCTCTGAGTTACGAATCAGTCCAAGTTGGTCTCAACCTGAAAGAACTATTCCTGTAGTTCACTGTTGTTGAAGAACAAGAAGAGAAACAGAATTTGAGCATTTTTGTATATTTGTGTTTGTTAACTAAACTGGCTGGTCTGGTCTCTGAAGAACCAGAAAAAAGGAGTAGACCCTGGAAGTACATTTTGTTAAGTGTGAAAGGACCAATCACCTTCATGAATAAGGGTCACTCATCTGAACACCCTCTCTCACTGTCTGCCACAACATCAATCATCCCTCACAATCACTCAAAAATGTATCATCACTTATTGGTGCAGTACTTTCCTCTTCCAATCCAAGTACTGTAGTAGGTACACAATTGTATCTCCTCTTTGATGCAAGAAACACATTTGAATTTGTCAGGCTTGTAAATCAGGTGATCTTTTGTGGCAGCCCTGACAGGTGATGAAAAAAAGAAGGATAGGCATGGGAAGGAGGCAGGCATTGTCTCCAATGGCCTGAAAGGAATAGGGTAGCATCTTCACTATATACCGGTCCACCTCCAATTCAGTCATACATATGCTAAAAAATGGTGGGGCTGCACAAGTCAAACACAAACGTAATGATCTGAAGCAATTCAACTGTAAATATTTGAAAGTTCTCTGGTGGCCTACTCAGTCAGGGAAGCAGAGTTCTTCATCCAACTCGGGTGGTTCACCCAGATTTTGGTCACCTAACTCTCGGATCTGACCAATTGCCCTCATCCTCCTCCACCTGTGGTATTTCAGGAACTGGGGAATTGTGTGGTATGAAGTGTTGGTTAATTTTGATCATGGTCAAGCTCCCCATGTTTTGAGGCGAGAGACTATTCCTGCTCACTGTGACAACTGTGCGAGCTGCACAGAGCAAACACTCATCAGACACACTGGCCACCAGAATAACCCAGATACTTTATTGCCGGCCTTTGCTCAGCTCTGGCAATTGGCTCATCTTCCCATAACAATACACCAATTGGTTTTGATCCACATGGACCTCTTTTGGGTCATCCAGGAACATTCTCTGAATGGTCACTGGTGCTGCCACTTGCTTAACTTCTTTTGCCTTTGTCTCTGTGCTGGATTTAACACCTGGCACTTGAAACCAAGCAATGCAGAGGCTGGGGTTGATACTTCTGTTCCTGCTTTTGCTGCTGTTCCCAGTTTTCTTGTTGCTGGTGTTGACTGCTGTGAGACAACAGGACTGCCCTCTCAGAAAGTTAAGGTGGTACCACAGGAACGTCTGCCTGTGAGTGGGACTCTAATTTCTAGCCCTTCTTCTTCAGGTCAGTGGCTTGTTCAACAATCCACATCAGTGATAAACTGGCGATAACAAAACCGACACCGTCACGCCAACAGGAATACGCCCACACTATCACGACCCACGAATCGACGTGGTGGTCTTTCAACCGCAGTATTCCATTGGCGGTACACACCGCCGCGTTCAAAATATACACACATTTACAAAACACAACCACATTGGACAAATCGAAATACACACACCTGATACACACAGACACACCACACCCACACACCCAATCCAATATAAAACATACACCCACATCACCCACAAACCCTTACTACCAAAATTGCGAAAGAAGGCCAGAGAGAGACACCACCAGAAACAACACTAGCATCCACAGACACACAACATCATCACTCACACAACATCCACGCACCTCCGACAACACACACAAACACATCCCCTCACACATCACAACACACACCACCCCACACATCACCCACACCACATCATGGCACCTCAACGACACCCCAGGTTCTCTGAGGAGGAGCTCAGGGTCATGGTGGAGGAAATCGTCCGGGTAGAGCCACAGCTATTCAGATCACAGGTGCAGCACACCTCCATTGCTGGGAAGATGGAGCTATGTCGCAGAATCGTCAACAGGGTCAACACAGTGGGACAACATCCAAGAACATCAGGAAGAGGTGGAATGACCTACGGGGGAAGGTGCGTTCCATGGTCTCAAGACACCAGATTGCAGTACAGAGGACTGGCGGTGGACCCCCACCTCCTCCCTCATAACTAACAACATGGGAGGAGCAAGTCTTGGCAATACTAGATCCTGAGGGCCTCGCAGGAGTAGCAGGAGGAATGGACTCTGGTAAGTCAACTCTTAACCATTATATCCCCCACCCTATCTGCATGCCATCACATACCCCCAACCTTACCCTCACCCCCATCACTCCAACACCTCACATATGTCCCACTATCACAAACCACTCATCCCAACACCAAGCCCTGCATGCAACACCAAAGCATGGACACCCATCACCAAAGTATGTCCACTACAGATACCCACACAGACCCCAAACCAAATATCACACAATGACCTGGACAAGAATGCAAGCACTGGAGTACAGGCTCACTCACCCATTGCACACGATGGCACACACAGATGCAATAATCATGCCTTTACACCCTTGCAGGACCCCTACCCAACGTCACCGGACAGGAGGTTCCAGACATGTCCACTCCCCCCACAGTGATGACAGCAGCTCTGTACAACTGGATCAAGATGACCAGCCCGGCCCATCAGGGACCTCGGGACAGTCGGTTCCCCTGACACTGGCACAAGCCACCACGGAGCCTCCCCCTTAAGGAAACAGCAGCACAGCACCCACCCAGCAGGCCCATCCCTCTGTCCCCAGGACACATCAAGCAGCAGTGTGTCCACCACTACAGGGAACCCAGGCAAACCCACCACCCCAAGAAAATCAGGGACCTGGGGGCAGTGGCAGTGGGCACACAGTTCAGGGGACAGAGGCACAGGAAAACAGGGGAACTGGGAGGACTGCTGTGGGACAGGGGAGGACAGGCCCAGGGAACACACTCTCCTCGAGGCCCTCTCCAACATCATGGGAGCGTACCATCATTCCCAGGAGACGATGGCAACGGTACTAGCCAACTTTCAGGAGACCCAGCGGCTGCAGGAGGAACACTATCTGGGGATCAGGGAGGAACTCAAGTCCATCAACACCACCCTGGTCACCATTGTAGGGGTGCTGCAGGACCTTGTCAACACCAGGAGGGACACTGTGGCACAACAAGGGGCCCTTGACACTAGCCTGGATGATGAACAGCCCACCACCTCCGCCGGAAACTTGGCATTCACATGGGAGATGTACTGGTTGGCCAAACACACCATCTGCACATTCATTGAATGGTAGCTCTTCCTGTTTCTGTACACCTGTTCACTCCTGCGGGGGGGGTACCAAGGCCACATGTGTCTCATCAGTGGCTCCTATGATGTTGGTGATATGTCCCAGGGCATAGAAGTTACATTTCACTGCAGGCAAATCCTCCAGCTGAGGGAAAACAATGTAGCTGTGCATGTGTTTCAGCAGCGCAGACAACACTCTGGACAACACGTTAGAGAACATTGGCTGGGACATCTCTGATGCAATGGCCACTGTTGTTTGAAAAGACCCACTTGCCAGGAAATGGAGTACTGACAGGACCTGCACTAGAGGAGGGTCCCATTGGGATGGCGGATAGCTGACATCAGGTCTGGCTCCAACTGGGCACACAGTTCATGGATTGTTGCACAATCAAGTCTGTAGGTGACTATTATGTGTCTCTCTTCCATTGTCGACAGGTCCACCAGTGGTCTGTACACCGGAGGATGCCGCCATCTCATCACCTGCCCCAGCGGATGTGCCCTATGGACGAGAACAGCGAGCAGAGAGTCAGCCAACACTGAGGTATCACAAATTGTCATTAGCACACATTTATTAATCCACAATGTGCCTGTTACTGTGTGTATGCAAGGCCTAAATAGGTGTGACACAGTTATTATTATTGCCATGTGGCCCCCTGAAATGGCGGCTGCCTGACCTGTAAGGTGGGACAAGGGGATATGAGGTAACTGCGCTGGCGTTCTACACCGTTGCGGTAGGCGGTCGAAGACCACAGCGCAATCCTGCATTGGTTAACATTGGACCCTATGGGTCCGAGGAGCCAATGACGATGTCCGCCGGCTGTGACGATACGCACCGCCGCGGACGTGACCACCATTTTCTCTCTGTTCACTCACTTGATACCTGACCTTCAACAGGAGAAGTCCGACACTGCAAGTGCTGCTGTGACCTCAGTCTAGAAGCGACGATGGCTCATGTGTCTGGGGAAAGGGCCCCTGCCTTCACTTCGGAGGAGTTGGAGAAGTTAATGGATGGGGTCCTCCCCCAGTACACGCTACTCTATGGTCCTCCAGACAAACAGGTGAGTGCACTGTGAGCATGCTGCATGGGTAATGGCTGTTTGGAGTGGTGTGGATGGAAGATACATGGGGGGTGGACTGAGCCCTGCATGAGCGGACAGTGAGTGTCTGTGCATCAGGGCAAGGGTGGGAACGAGGGCCAATGACTATGACGGTCTGGACGTTGACAAATTTACCTTTTCCCCTGTACTATTTTTCTAAGTCAGCGCCCACCAGAAGAAGGATATTTGGCGTGCCATTGCGAAGGAAGTCCGGACCCTGGGCATCCACCACAGACGGAGCACCCACTGCCGGAAAAGATGGGAGGACATTCGCCGCTGGAGCAAGAAGACGGCGGAGGCCCAGCTGGGAATGGCCTCCCAATGTGGGAGGGGTGCCTATCGCACCATGACCCCCCTGATGTTCCCGATCCTGGGGGTGGCGTATCCGGAGTTGGATGGGCACGTGAGGGCATCACAGCAGCCACAAGGGGTGAGTACAGACACATTCATCTGACTCTGTGTGCATTACGAGGTGTCTGGGTGGGGGAGGTGGTCAGTGGGTTCCCATAGGCCAGGGCGAAGTTGGTAGGCAAGGTCCCTTGTGATGCAGGCTATGTGGCACCCCAACCCCACCAGTGGTAAGAGCCATCTACACCTAGTCAGGCTCCTGCGACTTCCATGTGTGCAGCAATCGGGTATAGGCCTTGTACCCCACGACCTTGTGAATAATCTAGCAACTGTTAGTGCATGGCGTAGTGCAGAGGTCTGCTGTGTCTGTAGTGTCGGCCAACGGTAGTGGTATTGCATACACTGAACATGTCTTTCTTCTGTCTCCCCCCCCCTTTTTGTGGTCTCCCTGTTCTTGTGTGCAATAGCATCTTGTGGCAGAGGAGCAGTGGCACCAGAGCAGGAGGGAGCTGCATCCCACTTGCCCTGGAAAGGCAAAACAACGGAGTCTGAAGCCACCAGTGGGACGGAGGGCGAGGGGAGCTCCACGGCAGGAACAGGGGGTGACAGTAGCAACAGCGACTCCTCCTCTGATGGGCGCTCCCTTGCGGCGGCGGGCCACTCTGTGCACCCTGCATCTACAGGTACAGCCGCCACCCCCCCCCACCAGCACCTCCCTCCCAGCAGCCCCTCAGCGTGTGTCCCGTGCCTGCTCACCCAGGAGGGTGGGCATCTCCTTCGCCCCAGGCACCTCAGGCCCTGCCCCAGTCAGCCCTGCTGCCCTCAGTGAGGAGGCTATTGACCTCCTGAGATCCCTCACTGTTGGGCAGTCTACTATTGTGAATGCCATCCAGGGTGTTGAGAGGCATTTGCAACAAACAAATGCATACCTGGAGGGCATTCATTCTGGCCAGGCAGCCCAACAGAGAGCATTTCAGGCCTGCATGCACTACATCTTCAGCCACTACCTCCATCACCAGCACGTCCATCACCACACCCCGCTCACGTGCACTCACCACCCCACTATCATTCGGACATCACCTGTGTCCTCTACCAGTGTGTCTGTGAGCCCTCCTCCCAAAGTACACAAACGCCGGCACACACCCACCCAACAGCCATCCACCTCACAACAGCCTCCAGCCCATGCACCTTCACCCAAATTCAGCAGACGTACACCTCCTGCAACCACTACCTCTTCCTCCACTCCCAAAGCCCATCCATCTACCTGTCCCAGTGTGTCTAAAAAACTTTTCCTGGCTAATATTGAGTGGAGAGATACATCCACTACCTCTGTCCTTGGCAGGATGAAGCACTCTGTGCACAAAGCCCCCTCCAGAACCAGTGGAGAGATACATCCACTACCTCTGTCCTTGGCAGGATGAAGCACTCTGGGCACCAGGCCCCCACCAGAACCAGTGGAGATTCACATCCACTTGAGAGACTGTGGCTTTGCACTCCCCAGGATACAGCAGTGGGCAGACCACCCACTGAAAAGACTTGAGAGACTGTGGCTTTGCACTCCCCAGGATAAAGCAGTGGGTAAACCACCCACAGGAAAGGCTTGAGAGACTGTGGCTTTGCACTCCCCAGGATAGAGCAGTGGGCAAACCTCCCACTGGAAAGACTTGAGAGACTGTGGCTTTGCACTCCCCAGGATAAAGCAGTGGCCATGGAGCCCCCTCGTGGAGCAGTGGCATTGTGCATTCATCAGGCTGAGGTGCCCCCCTCCTCCCCCCTGAGGTGCCTATTTTCCATCTTATGCCCCTCCAGTGTTCTCTCCGTTTGGAGTCAGGTATCGAGTGTGGGCCTCGCCCATGCATTTTTGGCCCAGTGGTCCACGGACAATGATTGGTGCACTATCCTGACTTGTGTAGTTGGTGTACATAATTGTATATACTGTATTTAGAGTTTTGAGTATTGGATTTTTATTGATTACAATCATTCAAATCAATTCCTTTTGTCCTTGCGTTATTGAAGGGAGGGTGGGGGGGGTGTATATGTAATATTGCAGCATGTATTTGTGTGTATGGTGTTGTGGGTGAGGGTGGGGGTGTTGCGTGTTGTGTGTGTGTGTCACTCTCTTCCCCCCCCTCCCCTGTGTTGTAGGTGCAGTACTCACCGTGGTCGTCGCTGCCGTCTCTGGAGCTCCTGATAGAGGAGCAGGAAGACGATCGCCAGCAGGATGTGAAGTTCTGGCTCCATGGCGTCCTGGTTCCTTGTGGGGTGTGGAGAGGTGAGTGATTTCCCCTTCTTTGTACTGTTTCTGCCGTGTTTTTGATCGCGTTGGTTCCGCCCTGGAAAAGGTGGCAGATTGGCATCTTGTGATAGGGTGGGTGGTACATTGTCTTCTGCCTGTCTGTTGGCTGTTACCGCCGCGCTGTTTGTTTGTACCGCCGTTGCGGTCGGAATGTTAAAGTGGCTGTCTATTTTGGCGGCTTCCGCCGTGGTCGTAATCCTATTTTTTTTTTCGCCAGCCTGTTGGTGGTATAACTGCCGCTTTGACACCGACCGCCAGGGTTGTAATGAGGGCCAATGTCTCTTTGCAGCCCTATATTAACAGTCAATTGAACAAGTAAGTTCCTAAGGCATGTACTTCTGCATTTTCAGTCTCATCTGCAAACCTTTAGCTTTTTCAACTGGTCTTGTAGCAGATGCCACAACCGGATAGCATGGCCCATCGTACTGTCCTCCTTGGTGACTTCCAGTTTGAAAACCTCAAAGGGAAGTATCATCTGTGCCAGGTATTTAACTACGCCCTTTTTGTGTGCATCCATGGGAATGCTTTTCTGAATTGTGCCCCCTTCTCTTTGAATGACATAGTCATTGATCTGTCTGTACTTCTCAAACAGACCTTGCGACATGTAATTGGTCAAGTTCCAACATGTTGGCACCTTCTATATGAGAGCTTTAACTGGTACTCTATTAGAACACTGAATGATCTTCAACTGCTTCCAGGCTTTAACAGAATGACTGAAATGAGTACAGATTATTTTGCAGATGGTCACTATGTTGCTGACTATGTCTTCTGTTTTGAGAAATTCCTGCACAACCAGGTTGATGCAAAGCGCCAAACTCAGGACCCTGAAATAGCCACCATCTGCCATGGCATTGACTGTATCACTGACATTGTCTGTGGCAGCAAATCTAATTCTCAGACATCTGGGTCATAGCCATTCAAACACCTTGCTGTTAAAGTCTTCCAAGATACTTGCAGCTGAATGGGATTTCTCATGGTGAACATGGCTACTGTTGCATGCCACCGAAAGCCCTTAAGAGTGTCTTCAGTGCTGAGACCAGTAGATAGCTGTTGCCTAGCACCTGCAAAAGAGATCCAGTGAGCAGTGATAAACGTAATCAGTTGCTTGACAACTGGTACACATGTCTGTCATCGGGTGGATAGTGAGAACAGCATTCTGCTGCAAAGGTTGTCCAACCAATTGCAGCACATCATGGTGGAGTGCTGTAACAGCAACTCTGGCAAAATTGTTCTGGCTGGGAACCTTCCATTTCAGGCAGATGGCCACCACAAATTCAAAAAATCCCACTCCTTCCACAAAAGAAAAAGGGACAAAGGTCCAGATTTTACATTTTAGCTAGCTTCCGATTGCCGTTGCATTTATAGGGCTTCTCATGCCTAAACATGCCCACAGTAGTAGCCTTGATGTTTTTCTTTTCTGGTGCCACTGATGCAGGTGTCTTCCGAGAAGTGGGAGGTGGTAGACTTAATGTGCGTCTTGAGGCAGTCACTGTATGTTGTGGTGTCTCCATTTGACCCTTGTGCCATTTTGAAGTTGCTGAGGCGGGTGAAACTGGTGCACTGCTGGGGACAGGGCTGATTTGTGTACAGATATCACCCTTTTCTTCCTCATCACCTTCACCTCCCACAGTGTTTGGAGCTGATTCCCCCCCACCTTCACTACCACCACTTACAGCAATCTTTTTAAGGTGCTCCTCCCACCGGATTGTGTGATGCTTTTTTATATGGGCTGTTTGGCCTCTGGAATCATAGTGTGAACCAGGTTTAATTATTGCAATGTTATCCTTCTGCTTGCTAATTGTAAAGAAGTCCTAAACTGGGGAGGAGAACATTCTTAGTGTGCTAATGCCTGAAGAACAACTGGGGATAGGTGGATGTGTTGCCTCTCTGCAGTGCATACTGAGGTAGGGGTGGATGCAGGTCTCAGAGGAGTCCTTACAAATATAGAGCTGGCAGTGGTATCAGTGCCACATCCCTCGGAGCAGGTTGAATTGAAGGTGTAATATTGGTCTCCTATGGGACAACTTCCATGACCATGACTGGTTCGTCATCCTCCTCGTCCCCTTCCATAATTCCAAGACTTTCAGGAACTTTCCTTTTCCTTTGCCTGTCCTGGCATGTCTGTGACTCAGCCGGGGTCCAATCTATGTCCAGATGAACATAAGGGGGGCTTGGAGAAGATGGTGGAGTACTTTTCTTTTTTCTTGCTGGAGATCTGAAAGCCAATGGTTCTGAAAGAGTTAGATCTTCTTCTGCTCCTACTTCAGGAAGATGATCTACTACTGCTGGCTGTGGCTGTTGTCTACTTCCCTCAGTTTCCTGCAATGATTGGATACTGCTTTGCGAAAGAGACAAATCCAATTTAACATCACTGTTCATCATCCTTGCCATGATTGTGGTAGCAACCTCACTTACAGGCATGGGCTTGGGCTTAGGTTGGGGTGGTGCCATTGATGCAGTAGTGCTGCTCCCAACTTGCTCCCCGGAAGCCAGTGCTGCAGACACAACTTTCTGGAAAAAGGTTTTGGTTGGCACACAAGTTAAGGAAAGCTGCTTCTTCTCACTGGCCAGTCACCATCACTACCTCAATTCAGGAAGAACCTTAAAACCTGGCTCTTCAACTGAAGCTCAGAGGACAACCCGCTGCAGCAACTTGAGACCCTTACAGTGAGTAGTTGTGCTCTATAAATCCTGATTTGATTTGACTTTCTTGGCAGCACCTTTCTTTCAGGCCATCTTGAAGCTGTCAGTTGGTAGTGGCACTTAGCTGCACAAGCAGAAAAGATTGGAGGACTCATGTCACATATTGTGTGGTCACGTCACTTTGTACTGACCTTCTGTCTGGCAGTACTGTGGGTGATGTCTCTTGTGCACCTAAAAGCAAACATGCAAGAAAAACATTTAGTAAAACAGAGAATTGTTGTAGTTTGATTAGTACAGACAACAAAGACAATATAATTTAGAGTTGTGTGTTACTTACGTTATTATCCTAAATAAATTACAATGATAGTGTGTCTATTCTAAAGTCAAAACACACCACTGTAACATAATATTTCATTTCCATTCAGGACAGAGATGAAACTGTTTGCTTTACGTCCATCTGTTCTAAGCGAGACACTTGTGCCAGTCAGGAAGGAGCATGGAAAATTGAATAATCGTTAAAAAAAATAAGGCTGATGTGTGCCTATGGCAGGCAAGAAGGCCCAGGGGGAAATGGAATAATCCTTTCAAAAATAATGATATTGGTGTGTGTGCACCTACTCTGGCAGGCAGGGGGTCCGCAGAAAATTTAATAATATTTTAAAAATGAATGTTGTGTGGCTGTGCATCTGTTGCAGGGAGGGGGTGGATGAATGGAGACCAAAAATTAAAAAATTTAAATGTAAAAAAATTAAAAATTACATTAAAAACAAAAATGTAATAATTAATTAAAATAAGAAAATAACAAGGTGCAGGTGAAAAATGCAAACAAATGCATATAATATAAAACACTGCTCATCATAATCATAATAAACATATACTAAAATGATCCTCAAGTGTATTATGAAACTGATATCAGGGAAAAGTAAAAGAAAATGAACAAAAACTCATAGTCATAGCCCTCTCCTATAACTCCCCATAGAAAATGGCATTGAAAACTGAAATAAAGGGTGGCTGCACAAAATGGCTGCCGGCCACATGGCCAACTAACAACAGCAAGCAAAGAGACATGGCCACAACAAAGATCACATGTAGGCCTATGGCAAAGACACACTAACTGGCTACACAAAATGGCTACCAGTCAAATGGTCAACCAACAAGCAAGAAGGCATGGAAAACAAAGAACACAGTCAGGCCTAAGAACACTGCCTACACAAAATGGCCCCTCGCATGGAGAACAAAGGACAAATGTTGGCATATGGCAAACACATACACGCACACTGGCCAGACAAAGGAGGCATGGTAACACTGAAGAAAACACTACCATTAATTCAGCAATGCCAAAAATGAAAATTAACTGAGCTATAACAAATATTTTACAACAACACACATCCTCCTAAGGCACCAAATATTACCCTACCTATACATTTTTTGCAGAAAAAATGTGAAACACAAAAAATAACCCACATCTGTAATTTAATCCAATGCCATCCCTGCCCTAAAAGATGTTCTAATTAAAACAGCATATACCACAGAAACAGTTTTTCCATGCACTGGCGACTAGCACTGAGCCTACTAGGCCATAGAGTAAAATAAATTAATATTGCAAATGTAACAAACATGGAGAAAATGTAATGAACTGTGCAATATTTTTCCTTTATAAAAGATACCAAATTAAATTTAAAAAAACAACTAGGCCCCTAATGAAACTCCAGGCCACCCCCACACAATCACAATCAAATACAAGTACACAAAAATACTGGTGCATGCCCTCCAGCAAACAAACACCCTTATGCAATAGTTTTTTTCTTTTTTTACTTATTTGCGAATTCACAAAAACTATGACCTTAAATCCAGTGGTATATATGCAGCAAGCAAAGAGAGTGATCCTTCCTCCTCGAAATCCAAATGAAAAAGGACTCGGAGATGGACAAAGCACTGGGAGGAGCCTGCTGGACAGGAACAGAAATTGGAGTCGCTGGGGCACTTCCTTCCTGTTGAAAAAAAAATAATTAAAAAAAAGCTTCTCACACTAAAAAACAACTTGAACTGTCCATTGGAGTAGAACATCAACTTGAAAAAAATCTTTTCAAATAGATTTAGCTGCTTTTCGAGTATAGAATTTGCACGAGGTGCAGTCACTTGTGCTGGACAGTGTCACGGAAAAGGTGCCAGAAGGTGCAGTTGTGGCCACAAAATCTTGTGCGTGCTCTCTAGCAGCTGAAAAGTGTCAATGCACTCACCAGTGCACGGCAAAAAAAAGTCTCCCCCATGGCAACGGAACAAAAATTCCACCACGTACCATATAGCGGAATTTAGTGGGAACTCCATTACATGTGTAGTGCGGTGTTCCTGAATTCAGCCAACTTCATAAGGGGAGTGAATTTTTCTACCCACCCGTACTTTTCTTATGCATAAGTCACCCCTACTGTGGGCCCTAGGCAGCCCATAAGGGAGGGTGCTATGTAATTAAAAGGTACGGCATGTGATTTTAAGCTTTACATGTCCTGGTAGTAAAAACTCCCAAATTTTTATTCACTACTGTGAGGCCTATCCCCTCACAGGATAACACTTGAAATTCATTATTAATTTTAATAAGCTGTGATTTCTAATTGAAAAGAAATAGATCTGCCTTGTCTAGTACCTATGGAATTGTAACAATAAATGCTTTTTAACGGTAAAGTCAGATTTTTCATTACAATTTTGAAAATGGCACTTTTAGAAAAATTGTATGTTTTTGCTTCTAGCCCTGTGTGCCTGCCGCCTGTCTCTGATTGTACATCATGTTTGGGTGACATCTGGACTTTGTGTGTTCCATTTATGCAGCCATACACAATATCAGCTAGGACGTGACCTGATGGGCCATCCTGTGAGGATGGGATGGAGGAGCTGGGCACAGCTTCACACTTACACTGGAATAGGATATTTCCTGTCCAAACACAAAGGCTTGCATGACCCTCGAGTCTGGAGTCAGGAAAGGAGGGAGGGCCTCTGTACACTTCAAAGACCCTTTTTTAAAGTCTCCTCACTTCAAAGGCACCACATACTGGGTATACAAACTGGACCTTAGACCCTACCACTTCAGTGCACTTCTTGACCTGTAGATACCCTGCCAGGAAGAAGGAGTGCTGTGCAGCTACAAGGACTGCCACTCTGTTGGACTGCTACTCTGCAGATCTCCTGATTTACTGTGCTGACCTGCTGCCTGCTGCCCTTCTGCCTTGAAGTGAGAAGGGTGGGACCTGCATCTCTCCAAACCAGAACCAAGAGTGACTCCAAGGGTCAGCTGACTGGTCTCCTGATCTGAAGTCTCCAGGACATAAACAACTTTGAACCAAACTACTTCTGCATCTGGACTCTGCCAACTGTGAGTCGGCTCTGCCAAGCGGTGCCACCTCAGTCCTGGAGTCTTGGAAGTGGGTCTAGGGTGCTTGCTTCAGCAGAACCTTGCATCCTTTGTCAACCTGATGGCTCATCATCTCTGCATGGATAAGAACCAGCGCATCACCCCTGTTGCATGGATCGGAACCAGCACATAGCCTCTGCTGCGTGAAACGTTCCCAATGCTTTACCACTGTTGCAGTAATAGAACGGGTACATTGCCTTTAGACCTGCCACATATCAGACCTGCTGCATCTCCACTGCTGCATAGAGAGAGGAAAGTTGATACATCACCTCCACTGCCGAGATTAACAGCTGCGCATCGTTTCAGCAACACCCCACATCTTTGTTGTCAATGCAACCAGAATTAAAGTATTTTTGTTAAGCTGGCCTCGCTGGGTCCCTGTATCTGGCCCACGCTCCATCGTGGTCAGTTGGAATTTTTTACTTTGCCTCGGTCCAGCGCAACCAGATATCCCCGGTTTGCGCTTTTGCTTCTCAGCGCTGTTCCACAGTTTATAACTCAAGTTCTACTTATTGGATTTTCATTAGTATGGTCTAATTTTATTTATTACATTACTTTCTATGTTTCTAACCAGGTGTGTTATCTTATTATCAGGCGCTTTCACTACTTTCCTGCATAAAGTGTTGGCCAAATACGTTACACATTGCCTCTAAATTAGGCCTGACTGCTCTGTGCCAAGCTACCAGGCGGTGGGCACAAGTTAATTTCGGGTGTGCATCTGACTTACCCTGAACAGAATTGTGGTTCCTGCTTTATCAAGGTGCATACCTGTGCCAACCAGAAACCAAATTTCTAACAGTAATGAAGGGATAGTTTACAGTAAGACACACAGGAAGTGATGCAAAAGTGGGTAGGGTCACCTCTGGCAACTTTAACCCAATTGGTTAGGGAAGGGACAGGAGTTTCCCCCACTCACAGGCAGATTATAGGCATAATTGTGGCAGCCCCAGTACCCTCCTCAGATCATTTCTGGACATGTGGAAGAACAGAAGAGGACTAGACCTGGTGTCTGTGATCTGAGAAGAGTCTTGAAGACTGAGCCAGCTCTCCATCTTGTATCAGAGGACAAAGAAGTGGACTCCAAAGGACACAAGTCTGTGTCCTTGTTTGAGCAAAAGGGACACAACAAGCTCCAATAGGCATTTTCCTGCACTCACAGCTGACATGGTTGTGAGCAGTGCAGGGACCCCTCTGTGGCCACTAGCATTGCCTTTCCACGAGCCAGGCTGGCTGATCATGACTTAGGCTGCCGCCAACCTGCCAGAATCCATGATCCTGGAGATGGTGGTGGTCTTCTGGCGGTCCGACTGCCAGGGTCGTAATCAGGCTGTCAGACCTCCAGGAGTGCGGCAGTCTAAATGCCACCACGAGTTTGCGGTCTCATGACCGCCAAGCTCGTAATGTGGCCCTAAGTCCACCTTAACCAGTCAATCTTAAGATCTGACTTTGTCCCAGTCAAAAGCAAACAGATGACTGCAGTAGGCACTCACAATTTTGGTGCTATTCTGAACCTAGCCTCCTTGCAACACATCAGCATCATTGTTTTATGCTAATGTGGCCCAATGAGGCCACAATTGCTGCGACAAATTTACACTATTTAACCCTTTGCTTTACATTATGCCTGCGCCAGGCATAATATATAAGGAGGGATGGGGGCAAAAAAGTGGCACAGTCATTTTTTCATCACTTTTAACGCCTGCTCTGAACAGGCATATAAAGGAGGCATACCATTGTTTAAAATGGGCCTCAAAGGGCTTTGCAGAATTGTCGTCTAAATTGTTGACGTTGATCCTGCAAAGCTCTGAACTAGTGTAAAAAATGTTTATGCTAGTTCTCCTAACTACTGCCACGGTGCGCCGTATCCTAAATACAGAATACACATTGTGGTGTTGGGGGGCGCTAAAGGGTGCAAGAAAAGTTGCACTGCACTTAAATTAGGCCCTAAGTATCTACAATGGGGAAAATGAAATGGGCAGTTTTTCCAGGACATATAAAACATCTTTTATGATGCCCTTGCTCATAGTTACGTGACATCCGGCCCCTGTGGCACCTTTAGAAGTGAATTACGTGTTAAAATATGTTAGATTACCACTTTGGAAGCACCTTTCATTCTAAAGTCGAATTTGCACACATTTGACTTTTAAGGACAGTCTTCAAGGTGAGGATGCCTTCAAAAATGACAGCAGTGCACATTCCAGCGCCAGAAATCTGCTGGGCTTCCAAACCTCCCTGCCCTATTATATACTAGGGAGATAGGTGGTTTGAATCTCCCTTGCCCTATTATATACTACAGACTTACAAGGGTCTGACAATGCCAATTTTAATTACATTGACCTGGTTAGCAAAGCCCAGGCACAGTCAGATTCTGTTACCACCAGTATCAGTCAGGAAAAGAATGCGGTGACCAAGTTAAAAGGATGACTTTCCCACATCACTTTATTACTGTTTCAGTACTGTGTAAATACTTTACACATTGCTTCTAAGATAACCCTGACTGCTGTGTACCAAGCTAGAGATGGCTAAGCACAGGTTTATCTCTGGACTTTTGTGTTTCACCCTTTTATGGATTGTGACTATTTTCTGAGGAGTGTTCTTATCTCCCTCAACTAATAATCCAACCACTTACAGATGCCCAAACAGATGCAACACACAAAATTGTCCTGTAGGTAGAGAAACAGACATAAACAAGTGCATGACTGGGTCGATTTTATTAATCTTCCCCGTTGGTTGAAATTCCAACTTCAGTACTTGGCTAACTCTCTCTGTGTGGCAACTTGCAATATGTGAAAAATACCTGCCACACTACAAAAGGTCTTGGCACACATTGCCACCTACGGAATCATATTTTCATAATTCAGTGGTAAAAGATGTTGTCACCAAGCACTGCCTTAACTCACCACAATGGACATGAAATAGAGCCAGTCAAAAATGTTTTGTTATCCAACCCCTTATATTTTAGATAAAGCTCCTGTTACAATAAAATTGTTTTTTTCTGAAACCTTTGGTTTCACCCTAGGCCGATAGTCCAACTATATCAAGCCTGGTGCTGACATTTTACTGCTTTTGATAGCAAAAGAGAGCTATCGTCTTCAGTCATGTCCCAAAAAACACGTTGTTTAAGGGATGGGCCGTAACTTTTAGTTTGGTCTCAGCAACTTTGCGGTTTGTTTTTTTAAGTGTCCACCTTGCAAACTGTTAAAAACAAGTAATACTCTATTCATGGAATAATATTGGAAGACAGTGCCTACAAAGCCCAGAGACGTTCAAACAGACTCGACTTAGAGAGAAAACAACGTTTGCGCCTTTGATTTCTTTCTGAAGAAAAAATGAAAGGGACAGTGATACATATTTTACGCCCGCCGAATCCACAATGGGGCTTTGGAATACAGAGGCGAAAACCTTTGAACTAAACAAAGATCCGTCCCCTTGCTCGGCGAGCTCCATATCACAAGCACCTCGCGAAGGGGACTGTGCTCGACGTTGGGACCAGCTGGCTTTTGCCGCGACGCCTCCCCTGAAACAGGCTGCGGTGCCATTTGCAGCCTGCGCCGGTGCGCACTGGGCGCCATGTTGTTAACTCTTCTGGCCCGCTCTCTCATCTCAGATTGTTGTTTGTCTGCTGAATGCCCTGTGAAAGCATCCACTCCGGGCCTTACATCTGAGTGTCCCTTTGTACTCCCCGAATCCCGGCAGTCTCCTCCAACCTGCATTAAGTTGATTAAAGTACTTCCATGGGCAGTTATTTAGGCTCCAGCGCTGCCCTTAGATTAAAGACAAAGCGCTGCCTCTCTTAAGATTTGTTTGCAAAACTGCGACTTACAAAAGGGTCAGCAGGAGAGAAAGGGGAGAAAATAATCCTTTTATTACAAATGATATCTGATTACCCCTTTGTTCCAAAAAGACAGCAGTTACATTCGGCTGGAACATAACAAGCTATTACATTCTCCACAGAAAGCTTCTAGCAGAGAATACTCATACCCAACCCTTTCTAAGTGGTAGTAATTTTCAGAAATTGTATAAAATAGCTCTGTTTTAGTCGACTCTTTGAGCTTAGGCAAGATGAGTGAGAGCACCGCTCTCGGTCTAGCAAAAACCCAAATTGCTGGACCTCACGTCACAGGCGCAATATTCTTAAAATTGAGTTTTTAAACTTTCAGATTGTTGTAGAAGGGAGGGCAAGCACTTCTTATCTTTGTTTATATACTTTAATGTAAATGTCTGCCCATCTCGATCACGGCTGCCTTACATCTCCTCTAGTGCCGTGAATCTGGTGATAGAATGTGAGCTACCCATTGCCCAACTAACAACTGTTTTGTGCGAGAATGTATACTGTAAGGTGACAGCACAGAGAGACAGTGAACTTCTGTTTACAAATTGTGATGATTTTTCAAGTAATGGGAATAGAATTTCAGGAACAAGGTCAGTTGTCAACATCGATATAGTGAAATAGAACCCTACAAAATGTGATGATCACTAGTAATGGTGAAACTGGCTTGAAGTTGCTATGCACACAACAAATCATTTGAGAGGTAGATGGTTTGTGAACCGTTACTACATCATGATGCAGTAACAGTCAATAAACCCAGCTGTCTCTCTAATAATTGGTTGACCGTATCCTTGCCTTTGACCCTGCACAACTCTCTGCTGCCTTTCGCTAGATTCATGATATACAAATACCGCATATGTACATGCATGCATACATACATACATGCAAACTTTCTTCCAATCTCCAACTTGCATGTTTTAATGGTTGGGTATTGCTAATGGTATTGCTAAGGACATTGTTAATGTGTTTTGTAAAGGAGAGGTGCTGTTCTATTGTGCTGTTCTATTGGACATTTGGCCAATCATGAGACTGAGCCTGTCCATGTCTGTATAGCAGATGATATTCTTTCTTCCTTTAACAGAGGCATTATTCACCCGTGTCACATTGCAGCTACCAGTGGCATTTGATGTCACTGATCACAGGATCCTCATGCAACATATGCAGGATCTCGTAGACTTGGGTGTCTTTCTGGTGATGGATCACCACTTTCCAGCAGCTGTAGTTTGGAACATCAATAGAGTAATATTTACTTACCAGAATATCACATTCAAAATATTGAGTTCCACAACATTGAGGCGCTAAGTTCAGATAGGCAAGTATAAATTTGTTAAACTTAACTCCACATCTATGTAGCACAAAGGCATTTATATCTTCATGCTATATATGAAACCGCTGGCTGATATTGTTCTTCCCTTTAGAGACGGCATGCAACTGGTATTCTCACTGACTCAGAATCAAGACTCAGTATCCCCCACTTTGGACCTCTGCCTTGAATTGGTTGCTGAATGGATGGAAAGCTGATTTCTTAAATTGAATGCTGCACTTGACATCAGCTGGCCTAGATGTCTAGGTCCTCCTCTGGTTGCTAAAGCAGCCATAAAACGTCTTTGACTGGGGCTGGACACATCTCTAACATTCCACCCAGGTTGTAAAACTAGCTGCCATCTGCTATGGAATTCTGAGGAAGGTACGTAACATTCTGCCTCTTCTCCCCTCAACCTCAAGGAGGCTGGTGGTCCAGGCACTTATTTTGTCATTCCTTGACTATGGCACTTCATTGTATGTGGGGACTCCCAAAGCCACTTTAAAGAAACTTCAGGTAGCCGAAAATTCCGCGTTACGGATTTTGTGTAACATTCTGAGACATCAATCAGCTCGCCAGGCCGTACTTCATTGTAGGAAAGTCCTCCTTTTTGCCCTGGTCACCCCTAAACGTTTTGGACAGATAATGGTGGTTACTGACTCTTGGCTGTGCCCTGGGTACTGCTCACTACTCTGTGTAAAGTGGTCATGGAAATTAGACTAATTATGATTGTCAGTATTAACCTACCTATATGTCCCTAGTATATGGTAGGGCATGTAGGTTTAGGGACCCAAACATAGGTAGTGCACCCATAGGTGCACTGCTGAGGTGCCCAGTGTCATTTTAAAGGCAGGCCTGCCTTGCTGGCTGCTTTTAAAATAAAGTTAAATGCAAATTCGACTTTGGAATTAAAAGTACTTCCAAAGTCTAAAACTACCTTATTTTTACATATAAGTCACCCTTAAGGTGTGCCCTATGTGCCCCTAAGGTTGGGTGCCATGAAACTATAAGCAGGGACCTTATAAAAAATGTTTGATAAGCCCTGGTGAGGCAAAATAGCCAAATTCGTATTTCCCTCACTGTAGTGAATGACTTCCATATGCTAAAATGGGGAGACTTTATTTTAATTAACACAGTCCGCCTGTGTCAGATAGCTCAAGTTTGGTATCAAATTAATTGTTATAATAAATCCCCCACTTACAATTGTTGGATTTAATATAACTAGTTCAGGTGAAGAGTTTTAAACTCTAGTCTAAAAAGTTGCCAACTTCAGCTCTTTAGTGCCCTTCTCTGATTGGTCAGCCTCTGGTAGCCTAGCCAGGTTGCCTTGATGAGGTGTGAAGTGGCCTGGGCTGAACACAAAGAATGTGCCTGTGGGAGGAGAACTACCTCAGCAGACTGGGAAGCAGAAAGAGGGGAGGGATGCCAAACTGGTCTTCAAAGGCAGGGAAGGACATTTGGAGCAACCCAGCACCTCCCTCACATCCTGCAACCCAAGACAATTAGGTTCCCTCTTGATTAGATTAGGAGAGGGCAGGAGAGGGGTGTGTTTAGGATTTGTAGCCACACCAGTGGGTGCTCTCAGCCAGATGTAACCTCCAAAAATCAGTTTCAACCATGAGGGATTTTTGAAGAATGTTGCTCCCAGGAAGTGGTCATCACAGGGGTAAGGACCCTGCATCTGATTGGAGAACCAGGACCCCCATGGTTTTCACCTAGGAGCAAGGATAAATACGGCAGAGCTGCACTCATACCTCAAATCCCTACAAGGAAGAACATCAGATGAAAAAGGACTGCCTCCTGGACCCGTGTCCTGCACATGGACACTGCACTCTGAAGGACTGCACCAGCTGCACGCTTGGGCTTCACCAGAAGAAGGACTTTTCCTGGCTTCAACTGGTTCAAGGAGGGACTCCCTGTTTGTTACAGGTGAAATCTTACTAACCAGAGTCCTCTGCATCAAATCCTGAAGAAAGTGACCGGCTGACCACTGTCCAGTGGCAAATTTGGAGTTTGATCCAGGTGCATTCTGGGAGTTGTAGTCCACACCCTCAATGTGAAACTCAGAGCTTCTGTAACCTTGGCGTGAACTGTGGACTCCTAAAAGACCTTCTGGAAGAAAATAGGGAAGTTTGGAGGACTTTTAAAAAAAAGGTCCATAAAGGGACCCCCCGCTGCAACTCTAGCCAGCTTGCCTCAACCGCGACCCGGCCTGACTTGCAGGTTCAACCCGCTGAAGAAATTCTCTGAAAAAAGTGACTACGTCCAAATGTAGAAAGTTCACCGGGACCTCCCGCACAGTGTATCCAAAGAGGGCTACATTGACGATGGATCAAGATTCAGGTTTGCCCCGGTCGAAGGATTTTCAACTCAAAAAATCATCTAAGTTGGAATGTAGAAATATTCACTGAGGGCTCCAGCGACACATACCCGAGCAAGGGCTCCAGGGTGGTCGGATGGGACTGGTGACTATGTCCTCCTGAAGAAAATCTTCAAGAAAACAAGTAAGTCAGAAGGTAAACTTTTGACCAAGGCTCCCGCATGCTGTAGCCGAGCAGGGCTCCATTGTGGTCTACCTTAAACTTTGATTTTGCCCTGGTCAAGGTGCGACCAGATGACCTGATTGGCAGTATTTGTTTCTAAGTGCTAAAAAACATGAATTCTTTAGAAATTCATATCTCCGGTTCTCCTTAATAATTATATTGGTTTAGGTCATTTTAAAGCTAAAAATATTTTCTATTTTTATAAAT
The DNA here is from genome assembly GCF_031143425.1 of Pleurodeles waltl. Classification (NCBI taxonomy): domain Eukaryota; kingdom Metazoa; phylum Chordata; class Amphibia; order Caudata; family Salamandridae; genus Pleurodeles; species Pleurodeles waltl. The sequence continues at coordinate 720,835,753 of NC_090443.1, forward strand.
TGGGTTTGGATTTTTAAACTGTTTCCTGTGTCCCTGAGCTGGGGTTAATTTATTGAGACCTAACGGAACCTAGTGGGGTTAGTGGCCTATTGCTAAGCGTAGGTACATACCTGCCCTTACCAATAATCTACTTTCCAACAGTCATATACACTGGCTTCCCATAGCAGAGAGGATCAAATTTAAGTCATTGTATATTACTCACAGTGCCTTATGTTATAAAGGGCCATTGATTTCTTGACTCTTGTTATCTTTTTTTATCCCTGGGAGATTGTTGAGTTCATCTGAAGCCTTTTTTGCAAAGACCCCTGTCATCGGGAGAATGAAATACGGAGGGTGGTCTTTTTCCTGCAGTGCTGCCAAATTATGGAACTGTTTTTCTTTTTCTCTCTGCTCTTTTCAGAAGGAACTCCCCTTTCGGAAAGCACTAAACATGTGGCTCTTCCAGAATGACTCGTTATAATTCCCCCTTCCTAGTCTGTGGGGCGTTAACAGAGCTGGGATGCCTCTGGGTAACTATGCGCTATATAAGCTCATATTGAATAGAATAGAATAGAATCTTTAAGGAGGGTAGATGAGGAGCTAAGAAAAGTTAACCTATACTTACCCATATATGACTGTGTGGATACTTTGATCCTCCATATTTTGCCTGCAATTGTCTTGGATTTCAATATTCCGTACTGGATATTCTGTACCTCTGCCATTCCGCATCCTAGGAAATAACCAGCCTTGAAGAGTTTCCAGATATTGCCTGCAGGACCACTCCTTTCATAGTCCACCATTGGTCAAATATTTCTCCTTTTTATTGCTTATTTATGTAGGAAGGGTTGGTGATGTCATCACAAGTCAAGGCCATGAATGTCACCTGAATTCTAATGTTATTTGGTATAAATATCATTCTGTTCTTTGCTAAGCCAACAACTTTTAGGTTCCCCTGCTGCCTTTGACCTCAACTGAACACCTTCTGTTGAATTTCCCCATGGGATGCTCTAAAAAAATAATTATTTCCAAAGTATGCAATGTAGCTGTAAACTATCACTGTTTCTCAGACCTCTGCCATATACCTATTTTTTTATGGCCAGGGAGTTTGTTTGGTAAATTCCCCGGACCCAATACCTCAGATACTTGCTTCTAAATTCCAATGACAAAACACGGGACCTGATTTAGAAATCAGAGGATGGGTTTCTCAGTCACAATGGTGACAGATATCTCGTCCACTGAAAACTAAGTTCCAATTTCTTTAATAAGATTTAGATTTTGGCTGATGCAATATCTGTCAAAGTTGTGGCAGAGTAATCCGTCCACTGAGCTCTAAATCAGGCAGAGAGTCTTGTCTATTCTGTATAGGTATTAATCAGACATTACATTTGATCAAAGCAGCCTTTAACTTGTTATGTTTCTTTAGAATCTGTGGTTTACAAAATCTCAACATATTTTTCTCGAAACGTATGTAGTGCAGTCAGCTTGTTGAAGAGCTTGCTAACAGGACTTTCCCACTCAGTCACTTCATTAACAGACTCCCTTTTTGAAACAGTTTCCATATGAAAGCAATGCCTCTAAATGCAGACGTGGAATGTACTCCTGTACTTCGTTCATCTTGAGAGATTGGGGAATGACATTTGCTTCAGTGGTGGTAACAGAATTCAAGCAAAATACTTGTGCACCTAAAGCAAATGATTTCCGTTTGTGTGCTAGCTAAAATGTTTCTTTACAACCTGAAAGTATCCAAAGAGCTAGAGTGTTCAGTGAGGTGAGTGCTGCAGTGTCAGAATTATGGTAATGCCTTTTCGACCATACATTTAACAAGCATTTGCAACGCAATGGGTCTAGCATTTGCTCGAGTTAGAGCTATTAGCATTGTAAACTCCTAATCCGACTTTTCTTGCCACATAAATTGAAAGTTAACAGTAAACCAGTTTCACATAAGTGAGCTGATTCACAGCGCCAGGGCCGCCATGAGCATCAGTGTGAAGAGACACACAAAAGGAAAAAGAAGATCTCTCACAGTCAAATTATAGGCAAACGTGCAATTAGCCATGTAACAGGGGTGATGGCTGAGGCGGTAACAAAACCTCCCCAAGGAGGGATAAAGGTAAATCATTTACCAATGTCATCAAAGGATTTTTAAAGGGCAAGCCCATTTGCGAGTGGTAGTGATGGGCAGGAGGTGGGTGTGGTTAAAAGGCCCGATACATACCAACATGTCAGAAAAGCAGTGCTTGCGTGCTACTATGCTCAATTTCAAAAGGCACCATGCACCATCATTTTCGGCAACTTAACACCACTTCCTAGCGAAATATGACATGCATCAGCAACAAAAATCATTTGTACCTTGAGACAAGCTGCCACAGATGTCTGTCACAGATGTTTACTTTAATTTGTTCTATCTGAACCAAGGTACCAGGGCACGGCTTAGATACACAGTAGTAGATAGAACATCAAGTCACTAACTGAAGGCCTTCAAATGGAATTTATTAAAATATAAGAGCCAGCAAGTACTTTTTTCACATTCCAATGTTGCTTTTCCTGTACGACAAACAACAATCATCAATTACAATATATAAAGACATGGCAATACTGTCCCAGTGACAGTGACTATAAGTGACAGAGAGAAAGCCGGAAGATGCCTTCTGGCATGAAGTTCGATCATTGGCAACAGTCACTAGAAATAGGCAGTAGGCTAGTCCTAACAAAAGGCACTTATACAGTTCATGAAAATATTCAGGATGGTCTTCAGTAGTCGAACCTTCCACTAAGGCCCAGATTGTAAATGAAATTCATTTAGGTGTAAGGGTATTGGGGTTGGGGTGGGAATCAATAATTTCAGTTGCTATCATCACACTTAAAATTGGCTCATTCATGTGTTCCGTCCCCAAAATGAGAAATAGCATGCTGAGCTAGAACTACCAATTCCAAATACTCATGTGGAGTCAATATTCCAGGGAGAAATCTGCTCTCATTTATTCCCCTCCCCGCCCTTGCTCTAAGAAGATGGTAAATAGGATTGGGATACCTGTTTGAAATATAGGGTTCAAAGGGTATCAAAGTTTAGGGGGCATGGGGAGGTTGGTTTCAGGCAAGCTAGAGCCCCTCGCTCCCTGCGTGCCACAGTAGGTAGCCGGACTGATGCTGGACTGCTATTTTAGCCCGTTCCATATCTAGTTTACTGGTCGGATGTCCAGTAAAAATGGACCCGATGTTCTGGAAATCTAGACTCAAGGACAAACAACCAGATGCAATCCTGGTTCTGGTATCCCATCCGGGGCATTGATCTTCCAAAACCATAATTGGGCCTTTAATAGGATGGAACAAGGTTGGTGCAAAATCTTTAGTACACAAGTGTAAACATCTTGATTTCAATAGCATTCAAAGTGTCTTTCTTTTGCTCTCACTAAAGTTTGTTGAGAGCAGTAAATCATGAGTATTTTGTAGGTGAATGCATTTCTTGCAAGTACTCTGAATACATGTACGGCTGATAAATCTGGTGCGCTTTGTGAGTGTATGCATCGCTTAGATTTTTCTTGTGGTGCTCCGTAGCTGTGTCATGCTGGTTACTCACAAACACTTTGGCCCTCATTATAACATTGGCGGTAAATACCACCCGCTGCCGCGGTGACGGCCGCCAACATACCGCCACCTTGGCTACTATCTGTCCACCATATTATGAGCACTGCCTGACGTACGCCACAATAAGGGCAGAAATCCAGCAGTGTTCATTGTGGCAGAAGGTGGTAACCTGGCATTGCTAACACCAGGCGGTGTTCTGCTGGCGGGAAGCTGCTTGTGGTAGCAGTGCCCCTTCCAGTTCCCTGCTGGATGACCTCCTCACCGGACAAGGTAAGTCGAGCGTCCAACAGGGGAGGGGGATAGAAGGGTGGGGGGTGTTGTGTGTGTGTGTCTGAGTGTGTGCATGAATGTGTGAGTGTGTGTGTGAATACGTCTGTGTGAGTTGTGTTGTTTGCGTGGTTGTATGCGTGTGAGTGAATGCGTGTAAGAACGGTGAAGTGAGTACGTGTCTGTATGTCAGTGTGATTGTGTGTAAGAATGTGCATGACTATGGCCCTCATTCAGTGCCTGGCGGGTGGCGGAGGCCGCCCGCCAGGCTTCCCCCCTCCGAAATACCGCTCCGCGGTCGTAAGACCGCGGAGGGTATTCCGAGTTTTCCCCTGGGCTGGCGGGCGGTCTTCACAAGACCGCCCGCCAGCCCAGGGGAAAACTCCCTTCCCACGATGACGCCGGCTCGTAATAGAGCCGGCGGAGTGGGAAGGTGCGACGGGTGCAGTTGCACCCGTCGCGTATTTCAGTGTCTGCTTTGCAGACACTGAAATACTTTTAGGGGCCCTCTTACGGGGGCCCCTGCCGTGCCCATGCCATAGGCATGGGCACGGCAGGGGCCCCCAGGGGCCCCGCGACTCCCCCTCCCGCCATCCGGTTCCCGGCGGGAGAACCGCCAGGAACTGGATGGCGGGAGGGGGAGTCGGAATCCCCATGCCGGCGCAGCATGCTGCGCCGGCTTGGAGGATTCCTTTGGGGCAGCGGGAAACCGGCGGGAGACCGCCGGTTTCCCTTCTCTGACCGCGGCTGAGCCGCCGCGGTCAGAATGCCCCGCGGGGCACCGCCGGCCTGTCGGCGGTGCCACCGCGTCCCACGGCCCTGGCGGACTTGTTCCGCCAGGGTCGTAATGACCCCCTATGTCTGGAAGTATGCGTGTATGCCAGTGCCTGCATACAAGTGTAAGTGAATGGGTGTATGCTTGGTGCATGTGGATGTCTGTGTGCGTGTATGCGGGTGGGGGGCGCTGTGACTGCAGTTGGGTGGGAAGGGGGGTGATGTGTGTGTGTATGTGGCTGTGGGGGGTGGGGTCAGCTGTGTTGTGTGTGCATGTCTGCAGGTGTGTGCGTGTATGGAGGGTGGGGGTTGAGTGAGTGGATTGGAGGGGGTGAGGGGTGAGTGAGTGGATTGGAGGGGGTGAGGGGTAAGTGAGTGAATCAAAGGGGGTGGGGGTTGAGTTTGGATGGAGGGGGGCATCAGGTGAGTGTTGGGGATTGGGGGAGCCGCCTACCGGTGACAGGGAAGAAAATCGCTGTCGCCAGTAGGGCCTACCACCATGGTATTTGTGGCGTTGCTAATGCCATGAAAACCATGGTGGTAGGCCGGCTCATAAAGCCATGAGCGGTTCTATGTCGGCTGCCGGGCAGGAGATAGACATCTCCGGCCTGATGGCTCATACCACCATGATGGTATGACTGGAGAAGTGGCGAGTTGGCTGCAGCCAACCCGCCAATCTCATAATGTGGCGGTGTGTACTGCTAGCCTATTGAAGGTGATACCGCCATATTATCCCTGATTGTCAGAAGACCGCCAGGGACATAATGAGGGCCTTTTTATACGAATGAATACCTTGCTTAGCTTTTACTCATGGGTGGCTCAACACAAGTGAGCACCCAAGCGAAAAATAGTAGCAAATGTCCAGGTTTTCACACAGAAGTACCCCTATATAGAACCACATATGCCACATGCAGCCGTTACAATTTTCTTGAGATTTACAGTCACTTCACTAGGAAACGCTGCAGAACTTTACATAAACCTAGACGTCATCAAAGAGTAGCATGAATACATCAGCAATTCCATCCCTATGCCCGACATAAGCATTAGGACTCACTTGGCATGTTCCTTGAGTATGATTAACTCTTAGTAGGTTTTCTCTGATGTATGGAAGCCCCACAGTGATCGCTCTGGGTCTGATTGCTTTCTACATCCTGTTGTCACTGCCACACTGACACTAGCATGAGAAAGGACATGATGCAGGTCACAACACACAAACCTCTATAGGGTACGTCTAGCGCAGTGCCAACAAAACTCTCTTTTGTTACCGCTTTTAACCACCCAGCAATACACCAGACTTCTTTTTAGAAATAATGGCCCTTTAATTGGTCCTTTAAATGGAACTTAAGGCAAAACTACAATATTGTGAATACATTGGAATCGTCATTCCATGGCAATAGTTTAGGAATATTATTCTGTTTTCAGTAAGGGATTTAAGTAGTGTCCTAAATACTACCCTGCTGATAAACGCCGAAAGTTACTGCGAAAACTCAAACATGTCTCCTAATAGTGCATTAAATGTAGATGGCCTTTTTTCGCGGACTGAATGTCTGATTTAGATCTTGGTGGTAACAGCAGGAGTGGCTCACAGGGCTTTGTTGGGGTGGGGCAGTGCAGGAGCTGTGGGGGGATCACGGAGTCGAATTAATAAAAACTTTTTTTTTTTAAATCACTTACGTGCTTCTCCGTCGTCGCTGCAGCGCTGCTCCTCTGCTGCACTGCAGGTAAAGGCTCCCAGCCTGCCCTGCAGCCAATCTTGACGCTGCTCAAAGCAGCGTTAGGATTGGCTGGGAGAGCCCAGCCAGGGCACTCCCAGGCAGACTGGGAGCCTGTGCATGCTCTCGACAGTCCGGCAACTGTGTTGCTGGGCTGGAGAGAGCCTATGCACATGTAGGTTTGGCCTGCCGGAGATAGCCAACTAAACATGCATGCGCAGTGAGGGGGGTGCACAGTGCACTCCCCTTATCATCATCATTCCCAATGCCTCACCCCTTCAACAAACAAAGCTATAGTAAACACGGTTCATTATCGTTTTGTTTGTTAAAGGTGATTTGTAGCAGCTGTTGCTGGCTGGGGACGACGCTCCTACCCCCCAATGGAGGAGCCACACCTGGGTGACAATCCTGATGTCAATTTTACATTGGATTTCCCATCTGCCGCCTTGACAGTCCACCGCTCTATTTAGAAGTTGACAAGTCCATATAAGAAAGAGCGCCAATGAACCGCTGTTACCGCGATAAATATCCACCTGCATCTATGGCACCGTAGACAAAAAAGGCTGGCAGGGGGATCCAGCTAGTTTTACCACTGAGCTAATCATAATCTCCCTTCCCGCCGATGCAACTGTACCGGCTAAAGTTCCACACCTGAGTTGGTGGATTGGGGGTGATATAAGGACAAAACTAATCTTTTTTCCAAGTTTTCTCATTTCCTGCCACCATGAACCCGGCCATACAAGTAATGCTGTTGCCGCTGCTTCTGGACCAAGATGAAAATCAACCCCGTCATTCCCAGAACAGAAGGTATGTCACTGTATTAGCTGTCATCCTCGGAATCGTTGCTGTATATTGACACTGGATTTGTGCATGTTTAACAAATACTTGCAAGGAATAGTACAATGATGTTCAGTGCATATTCCTGTAATGTTGTAGTTAGAAAAATGCTTGAAGACGCACCTCAATATATCAGATACACTCACCAATCTGGTACTAACTGCTTTCATGGCAAAGGGCACCTACACAAAATGCCACATCAATACCAACTCAAAATATGTCCATACAGGTGTGTGTAATAATTTTCCCTAGACTATCATATCATACACATAAACAGTATACCCAATAGAAAGTACATAAATCCAGGATAATGTAGCAATTGCACTACAAAATGTTACAAGTGGGTGTACACAGAATGTATAAGCAATGTTACCTCGAAAATGGAAACATGTCAGAGATGTATGAAGGTCCCCTTGGTTTGTGCAATTTATGTTAAACATTAGATGTAATTTAAATTTAAAGTGTCAGGTTCCCTGCGTAATGCTTATGTGTATATTATAGATGCATCATACTAAAATAAACACACATGCATTCTCCATTTTATTTTATATTATAGATGCATCATATTAAAATAAAACATACATGCATTCTCTAGTCACATATAATTTTGGTTTCAAGTGTCCAGTAACATGATAAACGCTTGCACCAAAATGTACATGTCCATCACTAAAGCACTTTACTAATATACACATTCCAAAAATATTTAAAAAAAATAAAACCTGTGCTTGTCACTGTCACAAAAGAGAGTAAGTGCATGGGGTACACATTAGCAGAAATAACATCATAAGCAAACAATTAGTAATGATCACAAAATGAGTCCAGGACCAACGTATTGTCAAAGAATGTCTTTTTAATGAAAATGAGATTTCTCTCAAAATTACATTTCGTAAGAAATGTAACAGGGTCAAAGCCTAAATGTCCCAAGCCCGGGTTGCATGCCCAGAACTTGCCTCCTATTCGCACTGCCAAGTCAACGCCCTTCCAGAAGGGGCTTCTACTGGCCAGAAAGCAGGCACTTCAAAGATCTTTAGGGGGGAAGAGTCCTTGGGTTTCAGAGGGGTGGGTTTGGTTTTGGGAAGGGTGTGAAAGGGGTGACAAGATGTTTGGAAAGGGTTTTGGGAGGGGTGGTTTGGGATGTAGAAGGGGTGGGTTTGGGTGTGAAAGGAGTGGCAATACGTTTGGGAGGGGTAGTTTCAGATGTGAAAGCAGTCTGAGCCAGGGCAAATAGAAGGCTTCAATGTGAAAAAGAGTGGGGTGGGTAACAGGGAATTTGAGTGTGTTGTTGGTATGCTTGTGATGGTGGTGGGGGTGTGGTGTCTGTATTTTTGTGTCTGTGTTTCTTGCTATGTTTGTGTTTATGTGTGGATGTGCTGCTTGTGGGTGTTTGAGTAGGTGACTTCAAAGGAGTGAATGTGTTCGGCTAGGACAGAGAACATTGATTTGTGATGGGCAAGGGGTGGGAGTTAGGGCAGGAGTTTGGGATGGGAAGGAGGCTGCAGTCACTGAGGATGCCAGACCCTGGAATTACCTTTACAGGTCAGGCATGGCCTTGTAAATGCCATCCAGGTAAGCTTGCACATGTGTCACCTGCCCACTAAGCACTTGGATGGCATTCAGTAGTGCAGTCTGCCCTACAGAGACAATCTGCAATGAGTCAAACACCTCCTCATTGAGGGCAGCCTGGGAGGCATGGGCAAGGGGAGGTGCATGCAGCAAATATGACACCACCCTTTTTAGGAGTGTTTGCTACTGCCAACTTGGGGGGAGCAAAAGGGAGGGTGGAAATGGAAATATGGGTGGTAGGCAAGACTGCAGTTGGAATTATGACATTAGGGTCTGCCATCAGTAGGGACCGGTCTCCTGTGGAGTCCTCTGAAGATGATGTAGAGTCACTGGTGACCTCTGTGCCAGCCCCCTCACCTTCCATTGCATTGGGTCTCTCAGTGTCATTGGTGTCTGCACCAGAACCATAGTGCCCAGCCTCTTCCCCGTTGACCTGGCCACTTTCACTTTCGCCTTGGCCAGATGATGCCGAAAAGACAGATGCAACCGTTTGAGTCTATCTGTGTAAATACAATTGAACATGATCTTTGCTCACAAAACATTTTCCAAGTCTACATATTAAACCATCCTCAAGGCTCTCAAACTTGGCTTCTTTATCATCAGTATCTCATGCATATAGGGAAGAATTTCATAAACCATTTGCTCACAATCTAGAAATTTCCCATGCTACCTACCATATCATGTATGCCTTTTGTCTCTCTCCCACCTTTATTTCTCTGCATGATAAATGGCTTAGACAGCATGAGTAATTATGTTCTTAACCCACTGCAGTACAGAGCAAAAACATATTCACATTTCCAAATAGTCATGGTTTGGGCCTGATATTGACTTATCAAAATGGAATACTCCAACATCTGTTTAATGTAATCTCCATCTGCAAATGTGCTTTTAGGCATCATTTTTCTCACCATCATAGATTTCTCATCTGGACATTACTATGGACACGTAAATGTCACTGGGGTACGTGTAACTTTGTCACCAATGCAGACACATTCCTGTCTGTTACAATCAATACAGTTTGACATAAGAATTCATGTTGGCTAACACAGAGTGGCTTACAGGTACATTTGTGAAGGACTAAGGTTCCATGAAAGTCTGTTACTCTTTACAAGAACTAACTTGAATCTTGCTGATGAAACATATTTCTACCATATTGCAGATGATGAATGATGCCATTGTACACTGGTTTCTAGTCCATTTGGAGCAGATGCCCATGGTCATATTGTCATCTACCAACTTACCAATGTAAAGTCTGAAATATCAACTGTATCATAAGTGCTTACTATGCCATTTCAGCAGTAATAGTACCTACATTGCCTTCTCACATTTGTGGTGGAGCATCAAAGCTGACCCAATCCTCAAATGGGGCATGTTTGGTACACATGTCCCTCATAACATGAACAAAATGCAGGTACCCCTTTTTCACTTGCAGCCATGTGTCTGCTCAAAACAGTACTTGACTTGTGATGAGGTATCTAGTGACAACCTTTAGCCCAAAACAATACATCAAACACAGCATCAGATAGCATATGAAAAATGAAAACTTCATCTCCAGAAATCCTTGTCTGCATTGGATGTGTCAACCCTGACGCCAAACAACATTGCTGTGAATTAAAAAAAGTTAAACAAAAAGACTAGCTACTTACAGTAACTCATCCACTTCATGCTGATGTTGGGCCATCAACTTCCCATCAAGCTCTGGGTGGGCCACTACAAGGATGCTGGTGATTAGTGGGGTCAGGGTGCGGCACATGCGCCTGCCTCACTGGGAGGCCTGGCAGAGCTGGACTTCAGCTCGCTTTATGGTCCAGCATTGGAGGTCCTCCCACCTCTTCCTGCAATGTGGGCTAGTCCGCTCATGGACCTCGAGGGTCCTACTTGTATGGCAGTGACCTTCCATATGTCCTGCTTTTGATGGGCGTTGCCCTGCATCAATGAGAAAAAATTACAACAAAAGAGGTTTTCACTGATTTTGTTTCTCTGTAGTGGTGAGACGCACGTATGTTGCATCTCTCATATGCATTCCCAAAACAGTCATTACAGAATGTTTTCACACTTTTAAAATTTGCAGTGATCTGTTGAATACCCTCAACTCTTTCTATCTGCTCATGTTACCAATCCAGGCCACCTAACATCTGGATCGGGGCTAGCAAGGATTTCCTGTAGTGAGAACCACTCCTGGTTAGTCCCAATCACTGTGAGCTACTAAAATGACATACAACCTGCACATTATTTGCATATAACCCAATGCACAGCTACATTGACTTCATGTCTAATCTTCTAAGAGCCAGATACTATGGTTTCCCCCACATGCAGTGACTAAAGGCAGTATGGAAGGGATGCCATGAGTCAGTGAGAGCATGGTTTTGGGTGATGTATGTGCAAAGATGTGTAGTAATAGGACATACTTCTATGGATGATTGGGAGCCTGTCTCATTTAGACATGCAGCACAGGAAATACCTTTCCCCATATGTGGCACCATGACATGTTTGAAACGTGCAAATACTCTTATTTCAAAATATGGAATGTCATTTCCCTTGACAGAACAGCATCAGACAACTCCACAACTTTGAAGATTCTTCTTCCACTTTACATTTCACTCATTTCAACACGGGCTATATATTATCATCTATAGTAGAGATACATGTGTTCTCTACTGCTCACTGGAAGACACCTGCTGTTTGTCTAGTGAAATCTGGAATTGTGAGTAACATAAACTTAAAAATGAGCTTATTCTTTCAGGTGACTTTTAATTTCAATGAAAAGACCTTTCTAACATTGTCAAACAATATTCTGTACACAGCTAAATCTTTCAGTTCACTAGACTCTAATAACAACACTTCACTCATGAACAAAAAGGGACAAATTATCCTGTGTACAAAGGAGGAGCAAGTTACTTTGACAAACATTTCCCACTCAAACATGTACCTGCTCCTCTGGGTTCCCATGCAGCTGGCTGGACAGAGTAGGAATTCCCTGGTGAGGAGCTACAACCTTTGAGGGGAGAAAGCAGGGGCCCTGACACCTGCTTTGCCCAGCATCCTCACTCCCAGAGGTCAGTAACATCAGCAACCTTTGAGTATGTGTTATTGGCTGCAAGTGAGTTTTTTTTATAGACGTTGCATATAAGTATACAGCACATGTGCTCCACAACTGAGACGAACACAACCATTGGCTTTCATGTGTAGCCGTCACACAAGTTAGCCTATGGCAGTGTCCATCGTGGAGTGTTCCACCAACTACAAGGTCAACTTCCTCTGACAGCCGTTGGATAGCCAATGTCCTCATGCTAAGGTCATGTACCCAGCATTTTAAGATTTAAAGCTGTGTATTTTAAAGTTGTTTGTGAGTCACCAGCAGTCGAAATGGTGGCTACTTTGTATACAAATCTTAGAAACGCAAAACACTGTTTTTGCCAAAATATGACACATAAAAAAGAGAACCATTACTGTTTGCCATCGATATTGCTGCAGTGTATATTATAGTTCAGTTGAAGGTAACTGTAAAAGAAAACAAATCCAAAAATATTAACGTGCAAATTATACATTTCAAATGTATTATTTACACATTAGTAAAACATAGGCTCCTCCTCCCTGCCATAGTGATAAAAAATATATGCTGGTGCCCCTAAAGTGATTTAAAAAAGGAATGAAAAAAAAACAGAGGGAGAAATAAAAAAAGAAAATAACCTGGGTGTTCAGTGGCAAGGTTGTTGTTAGATTGGTGGTTAGCGGTGGAATAGCAAAGGATCATGGTCTGAAATTGAATGTTTTTCATAGTGTGCTTTGCAGGTGTTCACAATTGTACATCAGGTGTAGGCTGCTAGCATCCATCCAATAACCACAGGCATAGTTCAATGCGGAATGGGTTCCGGAACAGATTTCTGCCATCAAGGGACTGCTGCTGGTCGACCGCCGGCACAACTGTGTTATCTACATATGGTCAGCGCAATGCCACCATCCCAACAGCAATAGAATAATGCTCTCCAGCATTGGATTCTGCCACGTCGGCTATTGGCTATGGTTAGCATGATGGAGTACACTCCATCGATGTGGATGGTGGTTGAACAACCATAGATCTAAATACAGCAGTCGGAACACTATCAGATTGACATAGTACTTGGGCCAAAGCAGATTGGCGGTAATACAGCCAAGATCTAAAACAGGATCTTAGTTTCTAACCCAATCCACTGATATAATAAATATGCTGTTGAAAAACTTTGAAATTACATAGCCACACATAGGTTCATACACAGACATGCATGTCAGACTAAGAAAATGCTCTCTTATGAGGTAGTCCGTGACCAGTTTAATGCGTCTTAATATCTCTGTTCTCTCTGACATGGAACTTCTTTCAGCCCAAGTGCTGATCCTCTTAGTAGAACACTGGCCTGACATTTTGAAAGTAGACCAGACTGATTCAGTAATGAGTGAAAATTAAATGAAATGCATTGCAAAATTATTGCAGTGCAAATGGGTTCTACTTTCTGGTCATACAGTTCTTGGGTCATGTGGCTGAGGCATGTATAGTATTCTTATCCTCATTGCAAATATTTGTCACATGTTTTTGTGTAGAAGCAGCTGGATGGCGTTTGCCTCCAGCAAAACCTCTTGTGAAAATGAAATGTCCATACATATTCAGCCACCAAATAAATTATAGATAAATATAAACTTGGGCTAGAGAACAACCTTTTTGCAACAAAAGAATTACGACTCAGAAGTTAAGTCATGGGGAGAATATTTTAGTGTTCTGCTAGAAACCTTGCCACAAGGCCCAAAGTGGTCATGCACAAATCCTTTGTGTCCACTGGAGGGCTTGCTAGACTCTTTTGATCCATGAGACACATGGATGTTCGGATTGTCCCTTACAACAAGGCGTAGAGTCTCTTTGAAGTCCAGTAGGGGTTAACAGGCCATGTCGAGGTCCTCAACCATCTTGATTTGGACAGCACATGTTCTGTGAGATGTCATGGACCATGTGGAAAATCACACAGACATTTTACACATTATTCTGCAGTCAAGTTCAGGCTCTTGCAAGCAACGTGAATCCCTCAGTGGATGAAGGGAAAAATGTTTCCTCATCCAAATGGATTTTTTTATTTTTCAAATTTGGGCCCTCAATATTTCCTCAAATCCTTGTCTTCAAACTAACAGTCAGCAAATCCAATTAATGTTACCCTTTAAAGCCTTCCCAATTGTGTGGTAACCTTCTAATATGGGCATTTGATATCAAAAACCCCAAGCTTAAAAGTGCCTCCAAAACTCTTTATGTTTTTTTATGACATATTTATTTTAGGCTAGTTACCTTGAAAAATAGTTTTTTGAAACAGGAAGATGTTTATTCATAATAGTAAGTGAAATACCGGACTACGTTGTCTGCAGTAAAAAAAAACAATACAACTTAATTATGTACCTAAGAAATGTTGAAATGAACAACCTTTGATTGTTAAAAACACTGCTTGACTGTAAAATACACAATTTGTTGAAGTAGTTTCCTTCAAGGTGCTGCTAACAATGCACACTGGTTGAAATGATGACTTTTAGGTTTTTTTGTCTTTCATGAACTACCTGTTGCCAAAACAATGAATGGTGGTCATGGCAAATAAGGTACAAAGTTCAGGCTGATCACGATGGACTGCGGGTTAGATACAGAGACCAGGTTAGCCCCACTGAAGTGTTACCTTCTGAGTTCAGTGCAAAGAGTTGCATTCGCGGAGGAGTAGGCTGCAATGAGTAGGGAGAGCATCATAGATGCACATTGTTGCAACGCAAAGAGAAGGCTGGGCATAGCCGAATGTTGTCACTGTAGCGCAAAGAGCCAGTTGGGCATCACAGATGGTTGCTGCTTGTATCAGTGGTCACCACGGCTGTTGATGCTGTAGCGCAGAGTGCAGATCTTGCATTGTCGGTTGTTGTTGGCAGTCTCTGTATTGAGAAGAGCAGGTCTCTATTGAGATTTGCATTGGAGGTCAGTATGGGCCAGCAAAGGTTCAGTGTGAAGGGGCCTGTTCATCACTGTGAAGATCCCAAACTTAAGGATTTCACCTTTTCTTTGGAGGAGCTCAAACTGATACAAGCCAAGGGAGGGACACCCTTTGGGAAGAGGAACTCACAACAACAGCGACTAGCAGCGTAAGGAAGGTCCAGTTGCAGGTTCAGGCATGTGCAGGAAGGCCTCTGGAGCTTGTTGTGTCCTTATAGTTCACACAGGAGGTCGGTCAACTGACACCTGGAGTCACTCAGGTTAACTTGAGATGGAGGTAAGCAGATCCAGTCTTCCATCTCAGCAAGCAAGGCAGTCCTCATGAAGGAGGGCAGTCCTTCTTCTGTAAAGTCCAGGAGTGGCTCTGGAGGTCCAATATTTGTCCCTGCTGCCAGCCTTTGTGTGTAGGGGGCTCCCTGCTCTACCCCACATCTGGTTTTGAAAAGTTCTTTGCTATCCCCTGTGAAAGCTCCAAGCTATCTGGAGTGACAAACAACAGTGCAGGCCTAAGGTAAAGCCATTTGAAATTTAAGTGGGGCTTATTACAGCCCTTCCCAGTGATCCTGCCAGCATAGCCCATGATGTGCACGCCTAGGTCCCCATTGTGTTACTGTTTGGAAGCAGTACACAAACCCCAACAGCCGAGCCATTCACAGTCATGCGACCAAGGACATTGTCAGAAGGCACAAATGATTAGGACAAGAAAATGCCAACATTTTTAAAGTGTCATTTTCAGAATTGTGACTTAAAATCCTACCTCACCATTTAAATGAATTTTAAATTACAATTAATTTGAGTGAAAATAGTATATCTCTATCTGCTCCCAATAAAAAGTTTTCACTTGTTAATTGTAATAAGCTAACCCAGTGTTACTCAATGAGTGAGATAGGCCTTACAACAGTGAAAATGACTTTAGAAGGTTTTCACTCACAGGACATGTAAAAATTCAGTACTCATGTACTATGTTTTAAGTACATTGCACCTTGCCATATGAGCCTTCAGGGCCTACCTTACGGGTGACTTATAAGTATTAAAATGGAAGATTTTGGCCTGGCAAAAGGATTGTTTTGCCAGGTCAAAATGGCAACTTCAAACTGCTCACTGGCTGCAGTGGCAGGCCTGAGACTAGTTATAAAAGGCTATTTTACTGTGAGGCAGAAAGAGTCCTGAAGCCCATTATCAGCATTTAATTTGCAGGAAGTGGGTATATTAGGACTTCCAAGTAAATAAATTGTACCAATCAGGTATATGCCAATTGTAAGATGTAATAATGAGAGAACAGAGACAGTTTACCACTTATTAGCAGGCAAAAGTATGCAGAGTCCAAATGCCCACAAAAATGGGTCCAGCAACAGAAGGCAAAAATCTGGGGGAGACCATGCAAAACGGGCCAGGTCCAACAATCAAGAAGAATATCCTCCCAACAAATATATTATTCCTAAAACATACACTATATAACTGTACTTCCTTAATTTGTATGTATAATCCCAAAAACATTGTAAAGAAGAAGGGTTCAGCTGTAGACCCGGGCCAACACCATAGCTTCGGCTTTGTGTAGACGGGGTTTGGAAACCTGGAGAGGGTTGTGCAGTGCCTGGACAGAGGTAAGGCACCTTAACCACCTATGCTACACATGGCTGAAAGCCATGTTCTGTGGGGTTTGGTCACCTGTAAGGGTTGGATGCAGGACCTACCTGGAGGCAGGCATTGTAGCTAACCTCTGATACACACAATTAAAAGCCAGATACAGCAGTGGGTGCATGACTATGGCTTGATTGGTGAAGAGAGCCAGGCCATGAGCCCAATTTTACTACGCCTAGCCAATGACCTGCTAACTGGGCGTTGGTTGCCTGTGGAGGGTTGTATGTAGGTCCTTGCTGTAGGCCAGTTCCTACAACCAACTTCCACTGCACATGGCCATAGTCCATTCACAATGAGGCTTGGCCACCAGTGGAGGGTTGGTCACAGGGTTGGGCTCGATCCTAAGCCGGGCTGAAAAGCCTTGTTACACATAGATCAAGACCATGTGCAGTGGAGGTTAACTGACTGTGGAGAGGTGGGGGCAGGGCTTGGCAAGAGGTCAGGCCTATACCTGACCACTGATGTGCAAGGGTAAGTGCTGTGTCTAGTGGGAATTACACCCTTGTGGCAGCATGAGTGCAGTTGACTAAGCCCAGCTTTGAATTCCACTGAGCATGACCAAGGGGTTAGACTTATGGGTTGACTGCCTGCACAGAGTTCGTTGCAGGGCCTTATCGACACCAGGATCTGTGGCCAACCCTGCTGCATATGGTCAAATGTGGTGCATAGCAGCAATTGACCATCTATGGAGGTTTAGGCTAGAGGCCACACCCTGCTGCCAACCCAAAAATTGTGCCCAGCTCCCCTACACATAGCTGAATGACCTGCACAGTGGGGGTTGGTTACCCCTGGAGCGTGGGACAATGCGCCTTGCCATACACCAGACCCTGCAGCCAACCCTCACCGTGTCTTGCAATAGATCATGCACAACCTGGATTGGCCACCTGCAGAGGTTGAAGTGCAGGGCTGGGCCAAAGGCTTTTCAGTTTTAATTTGAAACAATAACTTGATTCTATTTGCAGTTTTAATCTGTGTTTTCTGCAATTAATTCATTTAACATGTCATGAGTGATGCAATGTGTGAAGTCATAGGCAATGTATATCAGGGACACAATTTATAGTTAGTTCACTAAATTATACTGGGCAAATGTCAGTGGTTTTTGGGTTCTAAATTTCAGTTCTTGTCTTGCTTCAGTGCCTATCTGCCATGTAACTTTAACTTGTGAAAAAATAAAAAGAAAGATAGCTAGATAGATAGATAGATAGATAGATAGATAGATAGATAGATAGATAGATAGATAGATAGATAGATAGATAGATAGATAGATAGATAGATAGATAGATAGATAGATAGATAGATTATTTTTACAAGATGGTAATTTGCCAGCAGGCTCCAAATCGAGAAATGTGTCCACCAATAGGGGAAATGCCAATCCCACATATAAAATCTCAAAAAGGGCTTTTCCTAAATCAAAAAAGCAGTAACACTCAGGAGATTTGCACTTATTAATCCTTATTAGAAAATTGGAATGTTGTGAACTTCATTGGAGGCAATGGAGTGCTGAGAGCTTTTACTGGTTGGTAAAAGCCCAGAGCGTCATTATTTCAATGTTCTTTGTTCACAGCAACAGCTGTGAAGAAAGGCCTCATGGAGCCCAACAGGATTTTAATCCCCTTGGGCTCCAAGAACACTTTGTTTTATTTATTAGAATACTCTGCCCTCTAGTGGCAGAATGTTCTAATAGCCTTATAGCCCTTCATAGCTGGGCCCTTTAACGCTGGACCGGGCCTTTAATGGCCGGTATAGCCTGCTACGGCGGCTCTAAGGCTATATTAATACTCAGCTCAATGTGCCACAGGCTATAATGCACTAGTAATACTGCGGATGCCATGTCTGTAACAGAGTATCTCATCCTCTAAACTCTAAATAAGGCCCTAAATTACAAGAATAATATTAATGCTAATGCAATGGCCTAATCGCACCTATAACATTGGTTATGTCATTTTAAGTGAATCTGCCAAATTACTGCTGAGCTCATGAACATTGCATTTTATGTGCAAGTTGTATTTGCATGGCTGTTGTGTATGTTATGATTTTTGGAGCTAGCCATAACTGGTGAATTTTAGTTATTTTGGTTTTATTTGATAAACTTCACACAACTTTTATTTTTACATAGGTGAATTCCAGAGATTTTTTTATAAACATACATTAGGATCATCTAACAAATCCAAATGTATTAGGGGGCCACTCCACACTTAAGCAAAGGCAAACAGAGAGCCAGTAGTAAAGGAGTAAATTATAAAGGATAGTTCCATTAAGAAACATCACTAAGATCAAAAAAGAAAAAGAAAATACTCACTTTAATTAATTATCTTTATCTTAATAACAGGGATATTTTATTTGGTTAAAGATATGGAAACAGAAGTTTCCATGGTTTATTGGTGGGATACAAATGTTAAGGCTACTTGCGACATGATGTGCAAAATCTGGTGCAAAATCTCCTGACATAAAATAGTTTCATTTGTTTTATTTTGTTTTCCTGAATTCTTGAGTACTGATTCACCAAGAAGCCAAGAGGCATATGTACGCTTTACATAGAGACAAGAAAAGCATAAGCAAATAGCAACATGGATGCAACAAACATAATAATGACAAGCTTAAAACATTTGTGGTTCAGTAGATGTGGGAACACCAAGTATAGGTGCTGGACATTTATCATTAAAAAAACATTTTATTTGAAGGGGACCATATATGTCCATCTGCAATTACTCCAATAGAACACCAAAGGACAGTAAAATTCACAAAGCGTGTAGTTGAAGCAGTAAAACTGTAATCCTTTGTTATGTGGCGTGCTGTGAGATAGCATTAAAAACATAAATGTCTGGGCTAAAACTCCTGAAGGCAATAGAATTATTGACATCAACAGAGCAGTGAAAAATATATGAAGAAATTGAGAGTGACCTTCAAATATTATGCCTCGGTAAGCTTCAGTGACTTCTTTGCTTTCATATGCTTTTGGAAATTTCATGAAGGTGTGAACTTTTTCACTGAGGACATTCATCCCCTTAATGAGTGTGTTACCACTCTTAAGGGCTGAATATGTTATATTTAGAAGTAGACAGGTCAAAGAAACTTTATATTTCAATAGAAACAGAAAACAATACCCTGTTTTGTCTCTCCAAAAATTACATTTGTCATTATTTTTACAAAAAGCTATATTTAGTCAAATATTTCCTTAGCAAATGGTTTGGTGAAATACTATTCTTGGAGAATAGTATGTGCGAAGCATGCTTCTCACAGGACATTTGCTGTTTTAGTTACAGTTCGAACAGATGATAAAGTTTAGAGGATGGAACATACTTAACTGTGTGGACAACACCTTTCTTTCCCTTCCTGATTTGTCTGAAAGATGTCCACTGTTGAATAGAATATCTTGATTGTGAGTGAAAGTAAAAGGAATGCGTTGTTTGTTATGCTCTGCGTCCTTTCCCTGGGCAGAACTATACCAAACTTTTGTTTTTAATATATATTTTCATTTTTCACTTTTTGCTAATACTGAAAGGAAAGTTCAAGATAATGCACAACCAGCACTGATATTGGAAGGAACTCAAATGGAGCACACAACAGTGCCCATAGCATAAGACACAATTCAGGGAGCACCCATTGTGCAACAGTACGAAAGTAGTAACAGACAGTTTGCAGCCCATCACCCTCTAGGTCATTGAAGCCCATATAGATTCCGAACTTGGAGCAAGTCCTGGTCCATCTTCCACTGACCCCATCCCCTAATACTCCATCCAAAACCCCCACATCTTGTGAAATTTGCAGGGGCAGTCCCTGCTGCGATAAGTGACTTTTTCTGCTGCCATACAGAGATCATCCCCAGCCTCCATTCTAAGATAGTGGGCACCTCTGGTCTACCCAATAATCTGGCCACATCCCTCTTAGCCACCACGAGGCCCAAGGCACTGGATAAGAGCTGAAAGCACTGGGCAGCTACATCATTTGGAATCCCCCTATAGGATGTACTTCGGATCCAGCAGGAGATTAACCTTCAGATCAGTGCCTAGTTCTCAGATTATCATGGCCCAGTATGTCTGTATGAGGGGCACGCCCAGATTGTGTGTAGAAAGTCCCATATGGCCTCATAACATCACAAGCATGTCAGTGTAGCAGCCCTGCCTATACTGTGTAGCCTGCGCCTGTATAGTATTTTGAACTGGATCAACCACAGTCTAGACTTTATGGCCACTTACCATGGGTGAATCAGCTCAGCCTCCCAATCTATGCTCTCTAAGTCCCCCACATCATGCTTCTGTCTCCCTCTAAGTAGACCCAGAGTATCCGGCATGTTATTATTTAATGTTTTGTATGTGAGGGAAATTGATGCTTTACTCGTCTCTTTCCTAAATAACCACTATTCTAGTGGGGCATATTCAGGAATCTCTGTCCCTGTCAGCCCTTCTGCCTGCTAAATATGCTGTAACTGTGCATATCCGAGAAATTGGGCCAGGTGTAGGTGGTAGTCTTCTCGAAAGATGTGGGCTTACGATCTCCATTCTCCAAGCTATCTTCTCCTGTGGAGATGTCGATTGTATCCCATTCCTCAAATCTCTGGAGTTTCCCCATGTCACTACATCATGTTCCAGTCCAAAGGGATACTACCCTGGTGATTCTACATGACCAGTCAATCATTTTTGTGGTCCTTCCAGGCTCACAGTGCCACCTGGATCACTGGGAGCAAGAGCTAGACCCCCTTCCCTCAATAAAATTAGTGAAGGTGTGAGCGTGGTGCAAGCACTCCTCGCTCCAGTTGAAAAGTAGAGTGATCCTGGAGTGCAAAAACCCAGTCATTAATATTAATTAAGTGGGCTGCCCAATAGTATGCCTCAATGTCAGGGAGGGCAATCCCTCCATTGTAAGGATTGTGCTGCAGTGTTTTAAGCAACACCATAGAGTGACCACCTTGCAGATCTGGGACCTCACTTCCCCCACCAGTCTGATGAATACCTCTTTCAGAATACGGTACTATGTGTTCTGGAGAACATATATCAGCTTAAGGAATCATCTTGAAGTGGGCCGCCCATTCCAAAAAGGAAAGCGGTAGTTCCCTCCATCTCCCGACGGCTTCCTAAAAATTCAATACCACCCTCCCTAGATTCTAACAGATACGTACTACCCTCTGTGGTTTCCCAAAGATCCCCAGATACTTGAAGCTGTCTGAGGCTACCACTGGGCTCCCCAGGAGGAAAGATAAGTCTACCTGCATTTGTGTATGTAAAAGCACCGATTTGTCCCACTTAATCCTGTAGCCAGAATATGTCCTGCATTCCTCAAAGATTTGGAAGAGTGCCGGAATCGTGGATCCATAACATAGAGAAGGATACTGTCTGCAAAGAGCAATATTTTCACCTCTACACTGTCTGTACTTGATATTCTGAACCCTTTGAATCTGGGATAGGCTCTTACTGTGCATGCAAGGGATTCGGCTTTGAGAGAAAATAGAAGAGGGAAACAGTGGGTAGTCCCACCTGGTCCCTGTATCATTGGGAAATCAAAGGACAACACCCCATTCACTCCTACAGCCACTACTGGATCTTGGTAGCGCACTGCCACCCACTTCTGGAATTTGGGGCCAAACTCCAACTTCATCAGCTTTTGCTCAAGAATGGCCAGCGCACAGCATCAAATGCCTTTTCAGCATCTAAGGAGAGAAAGACATGTGGAGTCTGTCAGTCATTTACCTACATCAGCCAGTTATGCATATGGCGTAGGATGAGCTGAGTAGATTAACTGAGCATGAATCCTAATTGATCTCTATGATTTAAGTGCATGATGACCTGCAATAACCTCATTGCCAGAATTGTGACCAATATTTTTACTTCAATATTTAACAAGGAAACTGGGCAATATGACTTGCACCACTCCTTGGGTTTACCACCTCTCGGTATCACCATGATAGCGGCTCTGTGGAGCTCCAGGGATAGCCTCCCCTGTCCCGATACAAATTCAGGAGATGGAGCCCCAATAGACCGACATAGCATTTATAAAGGTCAGCCAGAATGCCGTGGGGCCCCAGTAAGTTCCCTGGCCTTAGCTTGGAGATAGCCTCCTGAACCTCACTCAGTGTAAAAGCCTCCTCCAGGGCTTCCCGGGAGTCTACCTCTATCACTGGGGTGGGGACATCTGCCAAATATTGCTTGGAGTAGGGTGGCTCTATAAATTATTCATAATTGCAGTCAAATGTTTCTGCAGTTTGTTCATCCATGCTGCAGAAAACCCCTGCGTGGTCGACTATTGTAATTGTAATAGTATTTATATAGCGCGTACTACCCCTAATGAGGCATTGAAGCGCTTTTTGGTGAGTTGCACGCTGCTCCGGAACCCAAGAGGAATTAGTGGTGGATTAGTATAGGGAAATATGATTACAGTTTTAGCATTATTATGAGTTAATTTGAGTAGAGGATATGGGAGTTTGTGAGTTGGATTGACTATAGTAATGGAGGGATAGAGGAGGGAAGAATCCAGAAGAGTAGGAGCTTATAGTAATGGGACGAGGCTTGGGATAAGTAAAGGAGAGATGGAGGAGGTAAGAGTCTGTGGAAAGGGTTAGGGAGATCATAGTAGCAGAAGGTGTTTTGGATGACTCAAAGGTGAGATAAATGAGTGAGAATTTAGTAGGGTTGTTTGGGAGATCACAGTAGTAACTGAGGTTTGGAAGAGGAGGGACGAGCTTAGGCTGGGTTATGTTTTAGATGAAAGTAGTAGAATGGGTTTGGGATGAGTCAGAGTGGGGATGGAGGATAGATTGATAGAGGTATGACATATGGTGATGGGTAGACAAAGTAAAGCTTACAAGAGAGTAAATTTATATTATTTTAATGTATTTATAATTTTATATATATATATATAAATATATATATATATAGATTTTTAATCATTATTTTTATTTTTACTTTTCTTTAATTTATTTATTCATTATTAATATTATTCTTTTTTACTTTCATTTACTTGTTTATAATTTGAATTTTATGTATAGATTTAATTTTATTTATGTTTATTTAATTTTTCTTTAGTACAGTGGGACTAGAGTAATAAATAAATAGATATGCAAATACATAGTAAGGGAATATATGTTCAAGGAATACGATAATGGGTATAATAATATGAGAAGAAAAGTAGTACTGTATAAACACATACTTTCAAGATTTGTAATATTTGAGGTTAATCAATAAGTGTATTTTTCTAAAATG
Organism: Pleurodeles waltl; assembly: GCF_031143425.1. Taxonomy (NCBI): domain Eukaryota; kingdom Metazoa; phylum Chordata; class Amphibia; order Caudata; family Salamandridae; genus Pleurodeles; species Pleurodeles waltl. The sequence goes on from NC_090443.1 coordinate 720,859,287, forward strand.
TATTTATCTTTCCTCAATTTGTGAATAGTATAATACTTACAATAATAAAACATTTGATCAGTGTGATATAAAAACGAGAGCAGGGATTCATAAGTATCTAATATAACTTATCTATGAGCTATGCAATGACCTATGAACATGTTAAGCATGTTAAGCATAGAATAACATACACACATACATGTATATACAGTCACATACATACATACACACATTCATATACATATATATATATATATATATATCTACATTGATATACACATACATATACATATTTAATTTAACCATATATGTAGTTAAATAAATATATATATATATATATATATATATATATATATATATGTATAAATATCCATATGCACATTGATATACATACACATATTTAACCGTGAGTAAATCTAAATTTGTTAAACAGGTTTAAAGAATATGTGTGTAATTTATTTTTATGATATACTAGCGATACATAGATACATATTTCCCAAAGAACTATACATATCTGGAATATACACATAACCAGATGACAATTATTTATCAACACAGGCATATGCAGTCCATTGCTGTATGAATGTAGTGGTTATGAAGGAGAGAGCCAACTCTTGAGTAGTCTTCTGAAGACAAGATAGTTATCCGTTGATGTTATATTTGGGGGTAATGAATTCCATAGTTTGGCTGCTTGAACGGAGAAGGATGTACCACCTATTGTCTTTTTCTTGTATGGTGGTGTTCTAAGGCGGAGTGCCAATCTTGAAAGGGGGTTTCTTTGTTGAATGTATTTGGTTATTTTCTTCCTGATAAATAGCAGTCCAGTTTCATGTATAGCTTTGTGGGTGACACAAAGCAGCTTGAAGGTGGATCTTCTGGCAATGGGTAACCAGTATAGTGCTCTCAAAGCAGGGGAGATGTGGGCTTGTGGCTTTACATGAAATATTAACCAGGCAACGAGTTCTGAATACGTTGTAGTTTTTTCATAATAGATAGAGATGATCCATGGTAGAAACCATTGGCATAATCCAGTTTGGAAACTACAAGAAGGAAAGCACCCTGCACCGTGTGTGGAAATCCGAGGTGGGGGAAGATGCGTTGCAGAGTCTTCAATGTGATGAAGCTTGTTTTTCTTAATTTGTTCACTTGGGCATTCATTGTTAACTTGGAGTCCATTGTAATTCCAAAGTTTTTAACTTCCTTGAATAATTGGGTAGGTGGTACGAGATCGTCAGGCCAGGCGCAGAGTGGGTCATCATTTTTCCAGTCACCACATATGAGTATTTCGGTTTTGGAGGCATTTAGTTTGAGATGGCTCCAAGTTATCCACTGATCAATGGCTCTGAGGCAACTGAAGATTTGTGAGTGTTCAATGTCTTTGGGGCATTCCAATTTGAGTAGTATTTGTGTGTAATCTGCATAGTTATAGCATGTGAGTTGAAAATCATTGATCAGTTCTGATAATGATATCAGGTAGATGTTGAAAAGCAAAGGTGGGATGATTGATCCTTCGGGACCCCTGCTTTTGTGAGGTATGGTTTGGACAAGAAGGGAGGAGAATAGATAGTATTAGTTCTGTTTTGAAAGTAGTCCCTTCTATGCCAACTTCGTGGAGTCTTCGAACTAGGGTGTCATGGTTAACCGTATCAAAGGCAGCCGAGAGGTCCAAGAGAAGTAGTGCAGCAACTCCACTGCAGTCAACTGTGTTTTTAAGATCATCCCAGATTGATAGGAGTGCCAATTCAGTTCCTCTTCTTGGGCGGAATCCAGTTTGGAAGTCTTAAAGTATGGAATTGTCTTCCATGAATTGTGACATCTGGGCGAATGCTGCTCTTTCTATCAGTTTGCCCAGGAAAGGTCCATCTGTGATTGGTCTGTAGTTGTTGGGGCTCTGCGGGTCTAGGTTTGTTTTCTTTAATAACAAATGTATGTATGCCTTTTTCAAGTCTTCAGGAAACTTTCCTGTAGTTAAAGTGTTGTTGGTGATTCTTCTTACAGGTGTGGCAGCAGAAGTAGCTAAAAGAATGTTCTTGAAGATGTGTGGTGGACAAGAGTCAGAAGGGCAACCAGAAGGCCTGCTTGCTTTGACCAAATCCATAAATTTACTTTGTTATATTTGTTTGAAGGACTATAGAGGCAGGGTTGGTTTATTCTTAGAGTGGATTTTAGGAAAGGGGTTGGTGTTGATGGTTTTCTTCTGTTTTAGATAGGAGTCCAATGTGGCCGCCTTGGTTGTGTAATGAGTTGCCAGTTTGATTGTGAAATCTTGAGTAGTGGAATGACTTCGTTCCATGCATTTAGGTTTTTGAAATTCATTGATATTTTTATAAAATTCTTTGGTTGCAGATTTAGCATTTTGAATTCTGTCTCAGAAGTACCTTTTTTAATCTTTTTGATTGATGATTTGTATAGTCTGTTAAGTTTGTGTAGCTGCAGTTTGTCTTGAATGTTGTTTGTTTTGAGCGAGGTCCTCTGCAACCTTCTGATTTGTTGGTTTATCTTTTAAAGTTCTGTGTTTTTCCAAGGTGTTGTTTTTTTGTGTCCTGTTTACTTTTTTTTGTGTAATTTTGATATCAAAAGCTTCCTGTAGCCACTCATAAAGTTTTGGGACATAATTAATTGTATCTAGATCTGTGTTGGCTCTTAGCTGTGTTTCTAAGTCATCAACATTGAGTTTGCTCCATGGTCAATAGGTGCTTGTATGTAAGTAGTTGTGGGATGTGTTGATTTGTGGTGTTTTATGTCGGAAAGTTATTAAATGGTGGTCTGATCATGTTAGTGGCCCAATGCTATGAACAGTAACTAGTTTAGGCTTTGTAAAAATTACATTTAGGATGTGTCCAGCGATGTGTTTGGGATTGTGTAAAATCCGATGTAGGTTCAATGCGAATAGGCCAGTGGTGATAGCTTTTGAATGGGGCATATTGGGTTTGTCAAACTAAATATTTAGGTCCCCAAGAATGCATAGGTTTGAGAATAATGTAATATGGTTTGAGACTGTATCAAGAAAAGTGTCTGGGAATGTTGAGTTGTTAGGTGGAGGTCTGTAAAGGAGGAGAAAGTTACAGGAGGATGTTGGGGTAGGGTGGCATCTGGTGCGGAGGGCTTCACAACCTTCTATGGAAATGTCTGTTTTACTGAGATTTATTGCTTGTTTGAATATAATAGCTAGGCCACCTCCTCTCTTGCCTACCTGGTTTTGTGTGATGGTTTGATAGCCCGGAGGAACGACTTCATGCAACACTGTGGCCATGTTATCTCCCAACTATGATTCTGTTATGAACAGTAAGTCAGGTTGTGTGTCTGTGAGCAGGTCGTAGATGTGGTGCTTGTTTTATGAGAGTGAACGAGCAATAATGAGTTGGCAGTTTAGAAAAAGTATGTTAGTGGCGGTGTTGTTTTGTTTAGGAGAAGGGTGAGCGTTATATTTTGAGCTTGTAGTAGGTGTGTTAGTTGTGATACCAGTGTGAGGGTAACAAAAGTCCTGTTTTTCAATATAGTGTTCCTCTTCCAGCAGGCTTAGGAGGTATTTTGTTGGTCTGTGTGTGTCAGTGGTGGACTTGGTGGCTGAGAGAGACATGAAGAGTGTACTTTTGTTGTAGGGTAACCTTATTATGTAATAGACAAGGGGATGCAAAGTTGTTAAGAGTGTCATGGAGTTTATTTTGTTTTCATCTGTTTAGTGTGGAAGGAGTATGTGTTAGGTGTGGTGGAGGAGCTTGTAGATCATGATGTAAGGCTCTAAATTGTGCAATGGATGAGAGGTGGGTGAATGAATGTTACTGTGTTGGGGTGCTTGTGGTAGATGTTTGTGAAGAGTGAGAATGTAGGGGTAAAGATAGGTCAAGATTCCTATTCTTTGTGTAATCATGAGGTTGGGAGTGGGTGTGATGAAAAGTATAATGCAAGTTTGTGTTATTTTGATGTTCTGATGTGCGTGGTCTGTATTGTTTTTGTGGAATAGTGAGAGGAGATATTGATGTTTTCTGTGAAGGATTTGTATGTGAGTTAGTGCTGGTGAGTGGTATTAGAGAATTACATGGGGTGTTGATGTGTTTTGGAGATGAATGTATAAGGTGTGTAAGAGGGGATGGATGTGTGTCAGGGGAGTTTGTTTTAGTTGTGATGACTGAAAGAGGTGATATGTGTGGTGGAGTGGAGTGTGAGGATTGTATGGTTGTGTGTAATTGGTGAAGAGAGGGGAAGGGTGTTTGTAGATTACATGTTGGAAGGCTCGGTTTCGGTATTGTCATGATAAAGGGGGTCTGGCAGGAGCAAATAGAGGATAGCGCTGTTGATTTGTATGAACAAGGAATGTGTATCTGGATGGCTGAAAGTAATGTATAATGTGGTTTTGTGTTGTGTGGGTGATGGCAGGTTGTGTTAGTGGGAATGGACAGAGTAGTGTTTACTGTGAAAATAAAGGTGTTTTACAGTTGTAGTTGCGATGAATATGTGTATAGGTGTGGTATATGGGGTTTTGTCTTGGTTGATGAGAAATTGCAATCTGTATGAGGTCAGAGTTGGATGTCTTTGCTGATAATTTGTTTGGATGTTGATTGATGTGTAGGGAGTAAGGTGCTTTCTGGTCAATAGAGAATTGGCATTTCTGGCCCTGATCAGTCCTGAACAGGCCCAAACAGGCAAATGCTCTTGTCCTCTCTGTCCTTAGCCTCGACGACCAGGCTGAGAAACGTGAGCCCTAGGCTTAAATAGCCCCACTGGCCAACAGAAGCTTAGTCCTAACCCTAACCAATCAGATTTGTAACCCTAAATCTCACAACCAATAGGAGACTCAAACCTATTTACCAATCATACCCCTAATCCTGACAACCAATCACAACCCCAACACTAAAACCAGGAACCAATAGAAATCTCAAACCTAATACCAATCACAACCCCAACCATAAAAACCAGGAGCCAATAGGAATCTCAACCCTAGTACCCATCACAACCCCAACCCTAAAAATCAGGAGCCAATAGGAATTTCAACCCTAGTACAAATCACAACGCCAACCCTAAAAACCAGGAACCAATAGGAATCTCAACCCTAGTACCAATCACAAACCCAACCCTAAAAACCATGAACCAATAGGAATCTCAGCCCTAGTACCACTCACAAACCCAACCCTAAACTCTAATACAATAGAAAGACCAACCCCAACAACCTATCACAACACCATACGTAACAAATAATTAGAAACTTATATAAGGGCCAAGTAAACTGAAGCCCCAGCCCCTGTGGGAAGGGAGGAGGGAGCTGCTGCTCTATTCAAAATCTCCTTGGATACAGACAGGCTGAATCCACACTTCCAAGTTAGCAGATTCTACTTTGCAGGTAAGGAAGACATTTTAAAAACACTGAAATACTGCTTGTAGCACACTCAGAAATTTGACTTTTTCAAGGACAAAATAGGTAATGCAGACAGTATCTAACACAAACTAAGTCACAGAAACATATTAAGCAGTCTCCTAAATACACTCTGGTTAGCCACTGAACTGAGGTGTATGTAGCCTTTTTTACTTAAAGAAGAGTAAGGGGGGCTTTATGAAGTCTTTTGCCATAAATTAGGAGGAAATTTCAAACAGTCACAGCTAAAAAATAGCACTTTGAAAAGGTCAAGCTGCCTGAAACAAAGAGGGTCTACAGTAAAAAGGCATGGGTAGCAATAGAAAACACTTTGAAACAAATAAAAAGATTTGCCAGAAAAGTCTAGTTCTCCTTACCTAGGTCTCCTAGGAATCCTTGATCACTGGGATGTATTAGGGCACAGGGAGAAAGCTGGGCTCAACAAATGGAGGTGTCTTTCTTGGGGTTCCCTCCACAAACTTTAAGGATTCGGGCAGGTGTGGGAGGAGGGCTCAGGTTGCCTGGGACTCTGAAAGCCAATCAGCAAGCCCCAGCCCCTGTGAGAAGGGGGAGGGAGCTGCTGCTCTATTCAGAATCTCCTTGGATACAGACAGGCTGAATCTTCACTTCCAAGCTAGCAGAGTCTGCTTTCCAGGTAAGGGAGAGAATGTAAAAAACATTGAAATACTGCTTGTCGCGCGGTCAGAAATTTGGCTTTTTCAAGGCAATAACTGGTGATGCAGACAGTTTCGAATCACAATTTAAATCACATAAGGGTATTAAGCAGTCTCCTAAAGACACTATGGTTAACCACTGAGGTGTATGTAGCCCTTTTACTGAAAGAAAAAAGGGGTGGTTTATGCAGTCTTTAGCCATAAACAAGGAGGGAAACTTCAAGCAGTCTCGGCTAAAAAACAGTACTTTAAAAAGGCCAAGCTGCCTGAAACATGGAGAGTCTACAGTAAACAGGCACGGGTAGCAGTAGAAAACACTTTAAAACAAATAATAGGATTTCCCAGAAACGTCTGGGCCTCCTCACCTAGGTTTCCTAGGTATCCTTGATCATTGGGCTGAATTAGGGCGCAGGGAAAAAGCTAGCTGACAAAATCGAGGTGGCTTTTTTAGTGTTCCTTCCACAAATATTAAGAGGCCATGGCAGGTGTGGCAGAAGGGCTCATGTTGCATGGGACTCTTAGAGCTAATCAGCAAGCCCCAGCTGCTGTGTTAAGGGAGGAGGGAACTGCTGCTCTATTCAGAATCTCCTTGGATACAGACAGACTGAATCCACACTTCCAAGCTAGCAGAGTCTAATTTCAAGGTAAAGGAAAGATCGTAAAGAACACTGAAATACTGCTTGTCGTGCACTCAGAAACGTGGCTTTTTCAAGGCAAAAACAGGTGATGCAAACAGTTTCTAAACACAATTAAAATCACAGAAACAGACTAAGCAGTCTCCTAAACATACTCTGCTTAGTCACTGATGTGTAAGTAGCCATTTTACTCAAAGAAGTCTCTTTTGCCACAACTAGAAGCAACATTTCCAACAATCACGGCTAAAAAACAGCACTTTAAAAAGGCCACCCTGCCTAAACACAGAGAGTCTAAAGTAAACAGGCATGGGTAGAAGAAGAAGACACTTTTAAACAAATAATCACATTTCCCAGAAAAGTCTGGGGCTCCTTACCTAGGTCTCCTAGGAATCCTTGATCACTGGGTTGTATTAGGGCTCAGGGGAACAGCTGGGATCACAAAATGGATGTGTCTGTCTTGGGGTTCCCTCCACAAACATTAAGGGGCCAGGATAGCTTTGGCAGGAGGGCTCAGGTTGCCTGGGACTCAGAGAGCCAATTAGCACACTCAAGCCCCTGTGAGAAGGGGAAGGGAGCTGCTACTCTAGTCAGAATCTCCTTGGATACAGATAGGCTGAATCGTCACTTCCAAGCTAGCAGAGTCTACTTTCCAGGTAAGGGAGAGATTGTAAAAAAGCACTGAAATACTGCTTGTTGTGCACTCAAACCTTTGGCTTTTACAATGCAAAAGCTGATGATGCAGACAGTTTCTAAACACAATTTAAATCACAGAAATGTATTAAGCAGTCTCCTAAACACACTATGGTTAGCCACTGAGGTGTATGTAGCCTTTTTACTTAAAAAAAGAAAGTGGGGCTTTCTGCAGTCTTTTGCCACAAACTAGGAGGTAGATTTCAAACATTCACTGCTAAAAACCAGCACTTTAAAAAGGCCAAGCTGCCTGAAACTCAGAGAGTCTACAGTAAACAGGCACTGGTAGCAGTAGAAAACACTTTTTATACAAATAATAAGATTTCCCAGAAAAGTCCGGGGCTCCTTACCCTGGTCTCCTAGGAATCCTTGATCACTGGACCATATTAGGGTGCAGGGAAAAAGCTAGGCTCACAAAATGGAGGTGGCTATCTTAGGGTTCCCTCAACAAATTTTAAGGGGCCATGTCAGGTGGGAGAGAAGGGCTAATGTTGCCTGGGACTCAGAGAGCCAATCAGCAAGCCACAGCCCCTGTGAGAAAGGAGGAGGGAGCTGATGCTGTATTCAAAATCGTCTTGGATATGGACTGGCTGAATTCACACTTCCAAGCAGCAGAGTCTACTTTCCAGGTAACAGAGAGATTGTAAAAAACACTGACATACTGCTTGTCGCACACTCAGAAATGTATTTTTTCAATGCAAAAACAGGTGATGCAGACGATTTCTAAACACAATTAAAATCACAGAAACAGACTTAGCAGTCTCCTAAACACACTATGCTTAGCCACTGAAGTGTATGTAGCCGTTTTACATAAAGAAGAAGGTGGGGAGCTTTATGCAGTCTTTTGCTACAAACTAGGAGGGAAATTTCCAACAGTCAGGGCTCGAAACCAGCACTTTAAAAAGGCCAATCTGCCTGAAACACAGAGAGTCTAAAGTAAACAGGCATGGGTAGCAGTGGAAAACACCTTTAAACAAATAATAACATTTCTCAGAAAAGTCTGGGGCTCCTTACCTAGGTCTCCTAGGAACCCTTGATCACTGGAATGCATTAGGGCACAGGGATAAAGCTGGACTCACAAAATGGAGGTGTCTGTCTTGGGGTTCCCTCCACAAACTTTAAGGGGCCAGGGCAGGTGTGGGAGGAGGACTCAGGTTGCCTGGGACACAGAGAGCCAATGAGCAAGCCGCAGTCCCTGTGAGAAGGGGGGAGGGAGTTGCTGCTCTATTCAGAATCTCCTTGGATACAGACAGGCTGAGTCCTCACTTCCAAGCTAGCGCAGTCTGCTTTCCAGGTAAGGGAGAGATTGTAAAAAAGCACTGAAATACTGCTTGTTGTGCACTCAAACCTTTGGCTTTTACAATGCAAAAGCTGGTGATGCAGACAGTTTCTAAACACAATTTAAATCACAGAAATGTATTAAGCAGTCTCCTAAGCACACTATGGTTAGCCACTGAGGTGTATGTAGCCTTTTTACTTAAAAAAGAAAGTGGGGCTTTCTGCAGTCTTTTGCCACAAACTAGGAGGTAGATTTCAAACATTCACTGCTAAAAAACAGACCTTTAAAAAGGCCAAGCTGTCTGAAACTCAGAGAGTCTAGGGTAAGCAAGCACTGGTAGCAGTAGAAAACACTTTTTATACAAATAATAAGATTTCCCAGTAAAGTCTGGGGCTCCTTACCCTGGTCTCCTAGGAATCCTTGATCACTGGACTGTATTAGGGTGCAGGGAAAAAGCTAGGCTCACAAAATGGAGGTGGCTATCTTAGGGTTTCCTCAACAAATTTTAAGGGGCCATGTCAGGTGTGATAGAAGGGCTAATGTTGCCTATCAGCAAGCCCCCGCCCCTGTGAGAAAGGAGGAGGGAGCTGATGCTGTATTTAAAATCGTCTTGGATATGGACTGGCTGAATTCACACTTCCAAGCAGCAGAGTCTACTTTCCAGGTAACAGAGAGATTGTAAAAAACACTTACATACTGCTTGTCGCGCACTCAGAAATGTGTTTTTTCAAGGCAAAAACAGGTGATGCAGACAATTTCTAAACACAATTAAAATCACAGAAACAGACTTAGCAGTCTCCTAAACACACTCTGCTTAGCCACTGAAGTGTATGTAGCCTATTTACATAAAGAAGAAGGTGGGGAGCTTTATGCAGTCTTTTGCCACAAACTAGAAGGGACATTTCCAACAGTCAGGGCTTGAAACCAGCACTTTTAAAAGGCCAATCTGCCTGAAACACAGAGAGTCTAAAGTAAACAGGCATGGGTAGCAGTGGAAAACACTTTTAAACAAATAATAACGTTTCTCAGAAAAGTCTGGGGCTCCTTACCTAGGTCTCCTAGGAACCCTTGATCACTGGGATGCATTAGGGCACAGGGAGAAAGCTGGACTCACAAAATGGAGGTGTCTGGCTTGGGGTTCCCTCCACAAACGTTAAGGGGCCAGGGCAAGTGTGGGAGGAGGGCTCAGTTTGCCTGGGACACAGAGAGCCAATGAGCAAGCCTCAGTCCCTGTGAGAAGGGGGAGGGAGTTGCTGCTCTATTCAGAATCTCCTTGGATATAGACAGGCTGAGTCCTCACTTCCAAGCTAGCAGAGTCTGCTTTCCAGGTAAGGGAGAGATTGTAAAAAAAAACACTGAAATACTGCTTGTTGTGCACTCAAAACTTTGGCTTTTTCAAGGCAAAAACTGGTAATGCAGACAGTTTCCAAACACAATTTTAATCACAGAAACGTATTAAGCAGTCTCCTAAACACACTATGGTTAGCCACTGAGGTGTATGTAGCCCTTTCACTTAAAGAAGAAGGGGGGGTTATGCAGTCTTTAGCCACAAACAAAGAGGGAAATTTCAAGCAGTCACGGCAAAAAAACTGTACTTTAAAAGGCCAAGCTGCCTGAAACATTGAGAGTCTACTGTAAACCAGCATTGGTAGCAGTAAAAAACACTTTTAAACAAATAATAATATTTCCAGAAAGTCTGGGGCTCTTCACCTAGGTTTCCTAGGTATCCTTGATCACTGGGCTGTATTAGGGTGCAGTGAAAAAACTAGGCTAACAAAATGGAGGTGGCTCTCTTACGCTTCCCTCCACAAATTGTAAGGGGCCATGTCAGGTGTGGGTGAAGGGCTCATGTTGCCTGGGACTCAGAGAGCCAATCAGCAATCCCCAGCCCCTGTGGGAAGTGCAGAGGGAGCTGCTGCTCTATTCAGAATCTCCTTGGATACAGCAGGCTGAGTCCACACTACCAAGCTACCAGAGTCTATTTTCCAGGCAAGGGAGAGATTGTAGAAAACACTGAAATACTGCTTGTCGCTCACTCAGAAATGTGGCTCTTTCAAGGCAAAAACTGGTGATGCAGACAGTTTCTAAACACAAGTTAAATCACAGAAACAGATTAAGCAGTCTCCTAAACACACTATGGTTAGCCACTAAGATGTATTTTGCCTTTTTACTTAAAGAAGAAGGGGGTCCTTTATGCAGTCATTTGCCACAAACTAGGAAGGAAATTTCAAACAGTCACAGCTAAAAAACAGCACTTTAAAAGGCCAAGCTGCCTGAAACACACAGAGTCTACAGTAAACCAGCATGGATAGCAGTAAAAACCACTTTTAAACAAATAATAATATTTCCAGAAAGTGTGGGGCTCTTTACCTAGGTCTCCTCGGAATCCTTGATCACTGGGCTGTATTAGGGTGCAGGGAAAAAGCTAGGCTAAAAAAATGGAGGTGGCTATCTTACGCTTCCCTCCACAAATTTTAAGAGGACATGTCAGGTGTGGGAGAAGGGCTCATGTTGCTTGGAACTCAGAGAGCCAGTCAGCGAGCTCCAGACCCTGTGTGAAGGGAGGAGGGAGCTGCTGCTCTATTCATGATCTCATTGGATACAGACAGGCTGAATCCACACTACCAAGCTAGCAGAGTCTACTTTGCAGGTAAAAGAACATTTGCAAAAATCTCTGAAATACTGCTTGTCACACACTCTGAAATGTGGCTTTTTCAGGGCAAGAACAGGATATGCAAATAGTTTCTAAACACAATTTAAATCACAGAAACAGATTAATCAGTCTCCTAAATACACTCTGGTTAGCCAATGAGATTTATTTATCCTTTTTACTTAAAGAAGAAAGGGGGTTCTATACGCAGTCTTTTGCCACAAACTAGGAGGGAAATTTCAATCAGTCACGGCTAAGAAACAGCACTTTAAAAAGCCCAAGCTGCCTGATACACAGAGTCTACAACACACAGACACAGGTAGCAGTAGAAAACACTTTTAAACAAACAATACGATGTCCCAGAAAGTTTGGGGCTCCTTGTCTAGGTCTCCTTGGAATCCTTGATCACTGGGCTGTATTAGGGCGCAGGGAAAAAGCTGGCCTCACAAAATGGAGGTGGCTGTAATGGGGTTCCCTCCACAAACTTTAAGGGGCTTTCACTTTCACAGGAACAGCAACATATTGTATCTGGAGGGCCTGTAGTTTTGTTTTCACTAAGTCAAAGGTACAGTGCTGTCTTTGCACCTCATGGGTATAGCCTGGGAACAGCATGATTTTAGAGTTTTTGTGGTGAGCTTCACCTCCTGTAGAATCATACCGCAGCCTAGAATGTTAAAGAATATTGTAATCATGGGCAGTGAAGGAACTCCAGGAGGGGGCTTCCCGTCCAGTACTCTGTGGAACCTCTCGATTACAAAGCAGGAGAAGACCTGCTCAGGCTGGAGAGTCTCTCTCAACCATTTGTCCAAAAATACTCCCATGTTGGTGCCCTCCACCCCCTCGGGAAACGGACAAAGCGGAGGGTATTGCAGCTTGCACAATTTTCAGCCACTTCAAGCTCTAAACCACATGTTTAGCCATGGCCCGGATGGCCACCATATCCTTCTGGAGCCCCTGGACCACGACCTCTACCTCAGAGATCCTGGTGTCCACTGTTGTGACCCTCTCAAACCCATTGCATCAGTCCTGTCTCGGAAGAGACACCTCATATCGCACCTCTCCTATTCTCCTATCCAATGTCTCCAGGGAGGACTGAATTGCCAGGAGTAATGCTGCATTGTCAGGTATAGTGGGCAGCCACTACATTGGTATAATAATCCATATTCCTCATCTTTGGAGGCCTAGGTTCTTTGTCTTTGGTCATCACTTCTGCACCAATAGCTCTACACAGGGAGGAAAGTTGACTCGTAGGGCCTGGTTGCCCAAAGCCCAGGTATCAAGCTCAGGACAGACGCATTCTTCCTTTACCTCCACCATTTTAACCAACACCTGCCAGTCTCAGCGGTAGCAGCCATTAATGCAGTGCTGCCACGTCGGGCCACCAGCCAAGGTGCTCCACATATGTCAGAGCCCCGTTGAACCCAATGGCACACCATCAAACCAAGAGGGGGGGATACAACAGAGAGTATCAATGAGGTGGGCAAGAAAGGCCCATGGGGGACAGATGACCTTAGCCAGTAAGCAGGCCACAATCCAACAAGTGTCACCCCTTTAGTTCATGTTCAGAGTCACCCTTCCTGATTAGAGCCCCGGGACCCATAGCACCACACCTCTCAAGGAAGTATATATATATATATATATATATTATATATATATATATATAAATAAACACATATATATATATATATATATATATATATATATATATGTATATATATATATATATGCAAATCTACTGTTTTTCCTGAAGCCGTTCAGTCCCAGCGATGGCGGTTCTTGTACAGGTCAGGTTCCTACAATATACGTGTCCACAAAAATTCTTCCCACCTCTGTCAAGAATACACAAACTCAGCAGCGTGTTCCACAATCTGGTTTAATCAGTTCCCATAATCACTATAATTTTTATTTTAAAGACTTTTTTTTTTACTCTCCTCGGGCCACATAATGCAGCCATTAAACCAACCACAAGTGGTCTCTGCATTTCCAAGCAGAAGATCAAACTTTCCAGCTCTGTGACTGTTTAAACATTTAAAAACCTTTTCCTGAGCTCACATTCTATAGACCACAGAAAGTATAGGGTCCACGTTTTAAGTGTTTGTGGGAGGCTGTTGTACTTCCAGCTTCCCACAACAGCAGGTAAAAAGATTCTGGTGGTGACCCTACTCAGACTGAGGCACTACCATGCAGCCCTATGTAAATTAGCTCATGAAGGTCACTATGTGGCACTTCTTGCGAGGAACAGTGAATACTAAATGAGAAACTCCGGCCACGCGCGTATTATTCTCTTGTTTATTTTTACCTTGTTTTTTTTTTTTTGGGGATGTCGCGGTCTCACCCGGGACACCCGCAGCTTTAATTTTTGTTGGGAGCTTTGAGAAGGGGCATGTCCCATTGGCTACCTGAAATGAGGTTACGCAGGAACCAGCAACCCTGTTTCCCATTATTTTTGTTTTAAATACATAGGGTCTGGTGACATGCATTTTTGTATACTTATACTTTCTTCTATTAAAATTTTAAAAAATACCTAAACAAACTCAACTGTAGATGAAGTAGATCCATAATACCAGTTGTGGTCATAACACTCTCTCTATTGAGATCAAGCTCTTTCCAGACGAGTAGCTTTCCCTTTACACTTTGCTTGGCTTAGTTCTAAAATTGTGTTAACTATATTTAAATAGGGGATCCACTGCCTGTAACTCTTGCAAACATGCACTAGCGAAACTAATGCATGCCACTTGTCCAATGCTTTGTGAGTGTCTGTACTGGCTTTGCCAGTGCCAGAGACTGGTATAGTGAACTGGCATTGGCAAATCCAATAGCAATGATCAGCCATTTTAAAAGTACAGAAAACAATATACTTTCAATGTGGCCACCATGATTTGTGGCACAATAGACAGTGCAATGTGTTGGCCATCTGGAAAATATAGAAAACATTGTTTTCTATACTTTCTGCACTCTCAAGCTGGGCTCCATGTTGTGTCACAGTTTAGAGTTCATAAGCGTGGCATTTCTCACCACTGAATACAGTTTACATTTTCACAGGTTGTGTTAATTCACGGGGAGACCAGAAGAAGGTGGAAAATGTACTAATAGTAGTGATAGCAGGATTGATAATAATATTAACACACAAAACATAATAATAACAAAAATCGATTGAGTGCTTACTCTGCCTGAATTGCAGCGTGGCCACACTGTAACTAATTATCAAGCCTTTCCCCATCCTAAGCTGAAACAATGTAATTCGTCATTTATGCAGCACTTGCAAATAAATAATTTTCAATAACAACCCTTCTGTTTTCCTCTCAATTATGCACATTTTCTTATTCTCAAGGAGATGAAAGGCGGAATCTTCCCCAACTCTCATTGGTATTTAAAACTTCGTCCCACAAGGTGTACAGAGACATCTACAACTAGGCCGTTAACTACTAATTTGTTATCTTCTGTAATGTAATTAAGAAAGGAAACATACTATATTTACATGGAAACGTCTATTCTTGCTTGGTGAACACAAGTGAGCCACATTAAAAAGGGAAAGATTAAACTTTAGGAAATTAGTAGGGAGTAGGGGGCACTGTCCTTACAGTAAGAATGTGTGTATGTGACATATAAATTAGTCTATAATTTCTCTCAGCCAACTCTTTGAAGTGCCTCAGTGCTAAAATGGTGCAATGCTCCACACATGAATCTGATTACATAAACACGAAACTGTATTTAGGGTATTAGACACGTTCAGACTTTCATTTTCAGCGCAGCTCAGAATTACGCTAGTAACTGAATTAAAAAAGTCACAACTCTGCCAAAATGGAGAAAACTGGGCTATCTGTTGAATTAGATAATTATGTACTTCTGTAGGCTAGTCAAGTGGCGTTTAAGTGCTTCACAAGATATGTACTGACTGCTGCAGCAGTTTTGTATACTATATAGGTTTAAGTACGTTATCACGTGCCACAATAAGCCCAGTGTAAATACAGTTTTGGTAGTTAAGTCTTGGTAAATATGGATGTAAAAAACGTGTGCTGGATAACTAGGAAACGTCTGGGTAACTCCCAATAAATGCTTAATAAATAGGACAAGAGCTTACTGAGGATACCTATCCTCCATCTATTGCTAAGGCTTGCATTTTTATTCTGATCTCTCAACATCCGTTCTTTCTCTTTTCTTCGTAAATCAGCCTATATGTGCAGGGGATTTAGCACTTGCAAATAGGTTGACAAGCCACCTTTCATCTCTCCCAGGCTTTAAGAATTTTAGACTTTATCAAAAATACAGACTTCTGGAAAACGTATTAGTAGAATGCATTTTGAATCCCCCAAGGGCCGTTTTGTTTGCATCCATTGGGCAAACAGTGGAATCTTAAACCTACTAAATGTACTCTTATCTTAACTTGAGGGTAAGCTTAAATTGAATGCAGTCAACTTGACAGCAATTCACAGCTCCAAAGGATGAGGGCACCACATCTCTGAACTGCAATTGATGTCCAGTGCATGGGCATAAGTACTCATGTGCAGTTGGAGCAGCAGGGGAGGAGGGCAATTGAGGAGCATGTTGGGGGAAGTGGATTCAAATAAAACAAAAACAGAGTGGGGCAGGGAGAGCTGGAGAATCGATGAACAAGCTTGAGGGGAGAAGCAAAGAGACCATGGAAAGGGCATGGGATGTGAGGGGAATCAGTGGATGAAAAATGCATGCAGCCCCATAGAGTGCCTGAAACGAAAGAATAAAGTAATTTTCCAATCTGGAGTTGTGGAATTCTATGTTGTCCATTTAATAGGATGATAAATAGAATGAACAAACACAAAAAGATCGAAGAACATCATTTAAAAAGATATAAATTAAATTGATAAGAAATCCAACCAACGGTAAACAATGGGCTGACTCAAAGCCAACTACATGTGCTTGTACAGTCCACAATAGGGATTTGACAACAACTATTAACTGTCTGTAGGCAACATTTAAAAGGGGCTGTCTATGCTACTGGAAATGACTCAATAAGAGGACACATTTGGGTGGGTGCTCTGATAGTATTCTCAGACACACTCTGAACTGCCACGGATACCACCTTAGAAGGTCTAATCATGGTTGGGATGGTGGATGGAGGTCAGTCAACTTCATTCTGCAGCATGGACTTGAAATAACAGAAGTAGATAATCCAGCTATACCTTCTCAACATTGCAGAACATTGAATACAAGTTGACTCTAAAAAGCATTGGTTAGGTCCTTGATGCAATGAAGTGAAATTGGTGCAATGTAGTCAATTTGAATATTGGTCATAAAAGGGAAAATGTTCTAAATTTGAGCTTCAGTAGCCTATCTGTCCCTACTTGACTGATAACTTTTTATGATGATCTGATTTTGTAGATGGATTGGAAACCCTCACAACTGCAAAAAGGTCAGATTTGACTACAGAGAAACACTCCTGTAACCAAAAACACTTTTGTTCAGAATCAAATCTTGATTCTCAGATTAACCCTTTTTTGTTAGGAACCCATTTCAGTTGCGTATCAGATTCAAATACATACTGTGACCAAGATGTAAATTGTTCACATAGAAGGGCTGCTGCCTATGAACTGATCCAATAAAGCACCTGGTTTGGGATTATCAGAAAGCATGGCCTGTTAGCAGACTTGCTTTATTTCACAGTGGCTGTTTCATCAACTATAAGAGAAGGTGGCCTGTTTTATTATGTTCATCAATGACTCTATTTATACTTACAAAAGAAGAGTCAATAATCTCTGTAAAACAAGAACCACACACATGATTTTCATTATTCAATGTGTACATAATAGAATCATGGTAGGAAAGATGCAAGGGCAGGCCACAAAGTTTTATACTCATGGTAGGGTAAAGATATGCATCTGAAAAACCATAACGCCTCTCCCCTAAAAACTTGTTTTACTATGGTTTCCAATCCGTTAACTTTATTTAAGAGGTTCCTCATCAAGTCAAGGAACAAGAGAACATTGGCAATGCTGTCATAGTTAGTACAAGAACCAGGAGGGAAACAGCCATTACAATGCTGTCAATACCACACATACCGTTACCATAAAGCCATTACCACACATATGCCTTTACCACAAATGGCCTTACCATGCATGCCTTTACCACGAATATACCTTTACTACACATGCCTTTACAATGTCTACAATTAAAGCTAAATATTTTTTTGTTTGTTTGTAAAGGCATGAATGGTAAAGGTATATGTGTGGTACAGGTAAGTACAGGTAAGTATTAAGGGTCTGCTTTAAATGTTGGTAGTAATGGTCTTGTCATTGACTTTTCGACTGGAAACCCATCTGCTGCTGTGTCAGCCTGCCCACCCTATCTAGATGTCAGCAGGATCCATAGGCAAAAGATAATCAATGGTCTGCTGTCACCGCCAAGAATCTTCTCCTGCATCAACGGTATCATAGGCAAAAGCATCTGGCAGTGGGACTCAAGCCCTTTTTACTTCCAGGCCAATCATGATGTGCAGTCCCACTGATGCAACTGTGGCAGCTAAACTTCCACACCTGAGTTGCTGGATTGGCAATTATTTAAATAGGAAACTCACCTTTTGAGTGTTTGCTACATATCCTGTCACCATGAACCCACTGCTACCAGTTCCCCTGTTGCTCCTGGGCCGGGTCCAATACTGAAATCAAGCCCGCCATCGCCGGGACAGAAGAAAAGTCACTGGCATTCCTGTTCCCCTCGAGTTGTAACTGCATAGTAAAACTGGACTTGAGCATGGGTCAATAATTTGTGTAAACATCATCATACTGTCGCGCAGTGGTAAAGTGTGTAATGTTGAAGCCTGAAAATGCATCAGAACAGACCTCAAAATATAAGTAGCACTCACCAATTTTCTATGTACTGTCCACATGGCAATGGACACCTAAACAAAACATCTCAACAATCACAAATAGAAAAGTATTGGTAGAAGTGTGTGCAAGAATGTACCCAAAAGATCTTAAGTATCAACTTTAACAGTATACATAATTTGAACCAAATAATCCAATCATAATGTAGCAATTACACTAAACATGCAACAGGTGGGTACACACAGAATGTAACACAATATTTACTGGTGACCTGCAAACATGTCAGAGATATATTAAGGTCTCATGTACCCTTGGTGTATGCAAAATATTACAAACATAAGATCTCAATCAACTGTAAAGTGCCAGATCATCTGTGTAATGCATATTTGCATATTATTAACACATCATGTAAAAATAAACAGACATGCAGTCTCCACTCACAAAAACAGAAACACATATCATTTTGGTGTAAGTGACCAGTAACAGCATGGATGTTTGCACCAAATTTAATATGTCCATCACCAATGTACAATACTAATGTATGCTTTAAAAAATCTACTAAAACATACAACCTGTGTTTGTCAGTGTCAAAAGTAAGAGTAAGTGAATAGCTCACACATATACAAAAGTCACCTAATTAGCAAACAATTAGTACCAATTGAATAATAATGCCAGGACAAAAGTACTCTAGAAATAATACTTTATGTAATGATGAGTTTAGTCACTCAATGATATGTCATAAGTCCATCATATTTTGAAAATTAATGTCCCAGCCCATGTGGGTCACAATGGCCTTCAGGCCCATCACTTGCCTTCTAAATTCACTCCCAGAATAACCTCCTCCAGAAGGGGCATCTAAGGGGCAGAGAGCAGGTGTCTCAATTATGTTACTGGGTGGTGTGGGTCTTTGGATTTGGGAGGGATGGGCTCAGTAGGGGTGGTCTGGGGTTTGGAAGGGGTGGTTTGGGATTTGGAAGGGGTGAGGGCCAGGGCAAAAATAAGGTCTTCTCTGGTAAAGTGGGTAGGGTGGTTGAGAGGGAGTTCGGGTTGGGGTAGAGGGAGTGGCTGTGTCTGTGTCTGTTGTGCTTGTGTCTGTCGAAGGTGTGAGTGCTTGAGGGTCTGGTGTATGTGCTGTATGTTTAGATTTGTGTCTTTTACTGATTGTCTGTTGGGTGGGTGAGTGATGGCATTTGTGTAGAGTATGTTTGTGTGGATGTGTCTGTTGTGGTTGTGGTGTTTGTGGCTGTGGTGTCTGTGGATTTGCTGGTACATGCATGTATGGCGATGGTTGTGATGAATGGGGTGTGCTTGTGGTGTGTGTGTGTGTTGCTATAGTGGTAGGTGTTGTGTCTGGGGGTGTGGTGGTTGGGGTGTGCTTGTATAGTGGTGGGTATACTGACTGGGGTGTGACTGTAGTGGTGGTGGTGGTGGGAAGTGTGTGGTGTGTTTGTATTAGAATGTTCTGCTTCTTGGTGCTATTGTCGGTGCATGTATATGTTTGCATGTACTTTGGACAGGGCTGGGTTAAGGGAATTGGGTTTGGGAAGGGATGGAAATCTGGGCATGAGGTTGGGGTGGCTGCGGCAAATGAGGAGGCCAGAACCTAGCGTGACCACAGTAGGCCTGACAGGGAGCTATGAATGCCATCCAGGTAAGCGAGCATCTGGGTGTTCTGGCCAGCTAGCCCATGGATGCCAGTCAATAGTGTGGTCTGGCCTACAGCGATCATTCTTAAAAGATCAACTGTCTTCTCAGTGAGTATACCCTGGGGCAGGGGCAGAGGTGCCTGCACCAAAGGTGACACTGCATTTTTAGGGTGGTGGCTATGGCCAAGTGGGGGGCTGCAAGAGGGAGGATGGAGATTGGAAATGGGGGCAGACAAAGACGCAAGTGTCACGTTCTTAACAGGGTCTGCCCCCAAAGCTGTCTGTTCTTCATTGGAGGCCTCTGAGGAAGATGTTGAATCACTCATGGCCTCCTGACCAGTCCCCTCACCCTCAGTGTCACTGGGTCCCTCAGTGGTTGAGGTGTCCACAACCAATCCCCAGTGGAAAGCTTCATCTCCCCCAATGTGGCCGCTGTCACCTTTGCCTTTCCCAGTTGATGCAGAAAAAAAAGATTCAACAGTTATAGTGTATCTGTGAGAATAAAACTGGACATCAATGTGCATCACACATTTGCAACAAGTTCAGTTATTCCCCGATATCAGCAACCCATAGCATGTATGCCTTTGTCACTTACACCCCTGTAGTACACTTCATAAGATAGGGTTCCAACAGCATGATTAAACACATAGCCCTGGCTACATATCTGAACCACTGCAGCACAGAGTTAAATTGGTTCCATTTTCCCAGAGGGTAATAGTTTTGGATGGAAAATATTTGCCCAAAGGGGGACACCACAACATCTATGTGATGTTACCTTCTACATGCAAATGTCCCTTTCAGTATCACATTGCTCTCCATTGTCAATTTCTCTTCTGGGTGGGACTAAGGACACCAAAATGTTGTCTGTGGGACACACAACTCTCTCACCAATGTGGACACATTCCTGTCTTTTGATTACAATGCAGTTTGGCACAAAAAGTCATAATGGCAATCACAAACTGGCCGACATGCACATTTATGAAGGACTAAGGACTCAGGTACACCAGCTACTGACCACATAAAGTATCCTATGTTTGCTAGAGACACTGCTTTCAAACATGTGTCAGAGAAGGAATAATGCCACTGTACAAGAATATCAAAACTTTTGGAACGGGTGCACATTCTCACATTGTCATAGCACCAGCTTAGCAATGTCAAGTCTGAAATATCAGCTGCTTCATAATTGTGCTGTTTGCCAGTCACCAGTAATGTAGCCTACTTTCACTACATACATTTGCGACATACCATCACACCTAACCCACTCATGACATGAGGCATGTTTTGTGAGACTGTCCCTCATGTCATTGTGAAAATGCTGAAAATCCCTTTGTTTGCATGCAGTCATGTGTCTGCCCACCAAAGTAATTGCCTTGTGAGGAGGAATGTAGTGGCATGCTACAACACAAAGCAATACACTGTAAACAGCATCAGACACAGTCTTATCAACTTACATTACCAGAAATCATCACAGCCTTAGGATAGGTGTCTTCCTCAAAGTTGATGGCATACAACATAGCTGGAAAGTAAAGAGGTTAAAGTACAACAATATCTACAGACAACCCGCTCGTTGCTGCTGTTGATCCCTCAACTGCCCATCAAGCTCCGGGTAAGCCACCACAAGGATACGGGCCATTAGGGGGGTCAGAGTGTGGCGAACCCACCTGGATTGCTGGAAGGACTGCCCAACTCTGCTCTCGGCTGATTTTCTGGTAGCTCAATGCAGGTCCTCCTACCTCTTCCAACAGTGAAGGATACACCACTTGTGGACCCCCAAGGTACACACCTTCTTGCCCATGGCCTTCCAAGTTTCCCACTTCTGATGGACGTTGACCTGTATAGATGACATAAAAGACAATTCACTGTCACTGTTTGTGCAGTACTGCTGTGACATTACTTTTCATAAATTCACGTGCATTTATAAATAGTTCGTTTTTTTTCCATTAAACTGTCATATGTATAGTGGAAATACTGATTTGCAGTGACCTCATGTGCACCGTCAATACTTGCTAGCTTCTCATGTTACCTAATCAGGCCTACAACATCATCTTGGCCAGAACTATGCAGCCAATCCTGTTTCGAACGCCACCCCTGATCACTCACAGTCATTGTGAGCTAATGAAGGCCAAACCACCAGTACAATCCTTGCATATATTCATACTCACAGCTACACTGGTTTCCTGCCTAAGCTCCAAAGAGTCAAAACTCATAGTCTGCATCACATACATTGACATAGGATAAGATATGATGGTTTCTGTGTATCAACGAGAGCAGGGATTTGTGGGTTGTTTGAACAAGTGTGATTTCTAATGGGGCAGACTGGGATTGATGATGTCGAGCCACTGTCATCTATACCTGCTACACCTAAAGTAAGTCTACCCTTAAATCATGCAGAGCAAACTGATACACAAAATGTGCTGGAATCCCATGTGACAGTACAGCATCAGCCCACTCCAGACCCTCTACATTTTTCAGTCAACACCACAGTCATTTCAACATTTACTGTATGTTTTCAGTCAGTCTACTGGCACACCGTCTACTGGCCACTGGTGTTACATGGGCACACATTACAGCTTTTACTGTCAGGTGACTTGATATTGTCATTCATAGAAATTACATTTCTGACATTGGTAACAAACATCTGTCCCAGATTCATTTTTCTGTCAACTCCAAGCACAACACCACCTACATTACCAAAAAGTAATGTGAATCATAAAGGAAGAGTATACTCAGTCTGACATGTACCTGTTCCTCTAGGGTCCTAAAGAGATAACGCTACAAGGACAGAACCTGCCTGGCAAGGAGCTCCAACTCATTAGGGGAGAAGGCAGGGACTCTGTCACCTGCTTTGCCTGACATCCTGGCTCCCAGAGGTTGGTAACAGCAGCACAAAATGAGGAGGTATTTATGGCTGCAGTATTAGGAGGCAAGTGAGTGTTTTCTCACAACATGGCGTACAAGTACACAGTGGACTCAATCTGTGATGGAGATGGACACAGCCATTAACTTTCATGAGTGGCCGCCACACATGCTAGCCTATGGCAGGGCTCATTATGGTGGTTACCACCTACTACGTGGTTAACTTCCGCTGATGGCTGTTGGGTAGCCAATGTCCTGACAGCAAAGACAGGCAGCTGCAATTTTAGGGTATGAAGCTGAACATTTTACAAATGTTTTTGTGTCACAAGCACTCAAAATGGAGGCCAGTGCATTTCTAAGTTTCAGACACGAATTACACTTTTCTTGATAAGGTGTGACACAATAAAATGTGAATCATGACTGTGTTTGATATCACCACAGGGGAAGTACTACCTACGTTGTTGTTTTTAATTTTTAAAACTGTTGAAAAAAAAATAGGTGCAAATAATACAGTTCAAATGTATTATTTGCACATGATGACCAAAAAATCGTAAATATGTTTTTTTTTAAAGATCTTAGTGGACCAATCGTTTGATGTCAATGTTTATACATGTATTATCCAATTACATTTCTGCTGCTACCCAGAAGTTGTATGTGTATTGACATTAAAATTTGGAGTCACCATTTCACTTCATCCTTTCTATTCCATACATAAAGATGTCTGAGCCCAGGCACGGGAAGGAGGCGATAGCTCCAGGTGCTCCAGTCCTTTCCAGAACTTGCCACCATGGAGGATAGGGACGTCATTAAGCAATATCATCTAAATAGACAAAGTATCCCGAATTTGTGTCAGCAGTTGGAGCCTGATCTCCTGCCGCACATTAGGAATCCAACAGCCATAACACTAATAGCAAAACTCAAGGCAGTACTGCATTTTGTAGCTACTGGAACCCCTCAATACAGTGTGGCAGTATCTGGGGGCATGTCCCAGCCAACATTCAGTGGTGTGCTACAAGAAGTCCTGACTTCCTGTTGAAAAATGTCAACAGCTACATCCAATTCTCACAGGATTTGGCAAATGTGTAGGGAGAATTTTATGCTTTGGGTCGAAAACCACACGTGGCTGGAGCAATAGATGGCACGCATATTGCCTTGGTGCCACCACACAACAGAGAACCCTCATCATGCACAGTTTTTTTCTACAATAATTTGACTTCTAATGTTTAATTGATATTTTTAATAATAAAATGAGATCACGCTTGTTTTTTTTTTGCCACAGATTTGCAACCATGTCACGAATTCAATGCAAAAAGGTTTATAAAAAGTGCCTTTTTCCCTGGGGGGGGGGTTCCTCTAGGACACCAGCAATGTAGCTAAGGGGTCAGGGTGTCCCAAGCCTGCAACCTTTTCTCTTTTTCCTCTTTTTTTTAGGGAGACCGCTGAAGCTCAGTACCACAATGGCTAGCAACACTTCTTTGTTGAAGTGTTGGCAGCCAATCAAATCTCAGCAGAGATCAGGAGGGTTTGCAGAGCCTTTGCGTCCCTATATATACAAATTTGAATTTTCTTTAATATCTCAAAAACAAAAAAACATTCTTTCAAATTTGGTGTATTTCTGACTAGGGGCTTGGCCTGTAGTCATGTTCAAAATTCCAATAGAAAAATCCATGGGGAAAAAGTGTTTTGGGATCCCCCCTTTTTCTTGGCCTCTGCTTGATGGATCACCCCAAAACTTTCCAGACAGCAGCTGAAGGGAGCATCATTTTTTGGGGGGAAGTTTTGTAAGAGGGCATTTTTAGGTTGTAGGGTGGGTATGGGTTTCTGGGTCATAATAGCATTTTTAGGTTATAGGGTGGGTATGTGTTTTTGGGTGGTAAGAGTGTTTAGGTCTTAGGGTGGATATGAGTTTTTAGGGTAGTAAGGGTATTTATAGGGTTTTGGGTAGGTACAGATTTTTGGGTGATAAGGGTTTTTTAGGTTTTACGGTGGGTATGAGTTTTTGGGTGCCATGGGCAATCTTAGGTTTCAGGCTGAGAATATGTTTTAGGGGTAGGGGTATTTAAGGTTCCGTGTGGGTATGGGATTTAGGGTGGTAAGGTGTTTTTAGGGTTTAGGTTGGGTATGGGATTTAGGGTAGTAAGTGTACTTTCAGGGTTTAGGGTGAGTAGAGGTTTTTGGGTAGTAAGGGTGTTTTTAGGTTTTAGGGTGGGTGTGGGTTTTTGGATGGCAATGGAATTGTTAGGTTTTAGGGTGGGCATGGGGTTTAGGTGGTAAGGGCATTTTTAGGAATCAGGGTGTGTATGAGTTTTGGGTGGTAAGTGCCTTTTTAGGGTTTAGGGTGGGTAGGGATTTTTGGATGGTAAGGGGTGTTTAGGGTGGGTATGGGTTCGAGGGTAGCTGGGGTTTTTGGGTGTCAAGGTGATTATATATATATATTTATAAATATATAACTCATGCCCTAAGGTAAGTAGAACTCATGCCTCCACCTACACAGTTTTTTCATCAACAATGTTACTGCAAATATGACATTGATATTATCAAAGATGTCATGCATGACGTAATTTGTGGAATAATTAACAGTGCATGGCGAAGGGGGAGAGTTATAGTTACTTTAGGGCACAAGTTATAGTTACTTGAGATAACTCTAACTATCACGTTTGCATTTCTATGGTTTGGTATGTTTAAAATGTGAGCCTAACTATAAAGTCCCTGTAACCTTTTTTTTTTTTTTTTTTTTTTTAGGGAATCTCTGTTTTTGATTTCTATTTCCTAACTGTAATGTCCCTGTAACCTTTGTTTTTTTCAGTTAATTTCTATGTTTTTTTTAATGGAAAGTAATTTTCATTACTATGGCGGTCATTCTGACCGCGGCGGTCGGCGGTCGCCGCCCGCCAAGTGGTTCTCGCCGAAAGACCAGCTCCATTCTGGCTTTCCTGCGGGGCCGGCGGGCGACCACCAGAAGATCGCCGGCCGGCCCAGCGGGAAAGCCCCTTCAACAATGAAGCCGGCTCGGAATGGAGCCGGCGGAGTTGTAGGGGTGCGACGGTTGAAGTGGCACCCGTCGCGATTTTCATTGTACAGCAGACAGTGAAATTCTTTGTGGGGCCCTGTTAGGGGGCCCCTGCACTGCCCATGCCAATGGCATGGGCAGTGCAGGGGCCCCCAGGGGCCTCACGGCACCCGTTCCCGCCATCCTGGTTCTGGCGGTGGACACCACCAGAAACAGGATGGCGGGAAGGTGGTCGGAATCCCCATGGCGGTGCTGCAAGCAGCGCCGCCATGGCGGATACCCTGGGCCAGCGGGAAACCGCCGGCTCCCCTTTTCTGACCGCGGCTTTACCGCCGCAGTCAGAATCGCCCAGGAAGCACCGCCAGCCTGTTGGCGGTGCTGCCGCCGCCCTCCGCCATGGCGGTCATGGACCGCCAGGGTCAGAATGACCCCCTATATGTTAATCCAACCATTGCCTTGCATGGCCCTTGGCCATGCATAGCAGTGGCTGGCCGAGGACCTGGCCTGCAGCAGACCCTGATGCCAACCCCCTAACCACCCAACCTCATGCTGTGCATGGTCCTTTGGCCATAGTCTGTATCTCTGGGTGTGAGAATCGGTGTGAGATGGTGTATCTGGAGTTGAAGTGGCTGTGAAAGTGTCTGTCTGGGTGTGAGAGTGGGTACATCAGTGTCTTAGTGGGTGCATCAGTTTCTGTGTGGGTCTGTGAGTAGGTGTGTTAAGGTTTCAGAGAGTCGTTGAGTGGGTGTCTGAGAGTCTGAGTGGGTCTGTGAGTGGGTGTGTGATGGTCTGTGAGTGGGTGCATGAGGGTCTAATTGGGTCAATGAGTGGTTGCATGAGTGTCTGAGTAAGTCTGTGAGTGGGTGTGTAAGGGTTTGAGTGGGTGTGTGAGTGGGTAAAAGAGATTGAAAAAGAGAAATTGAGAGAGAGAGAAAGAAATAAAGAGAGGGGAGAGATAGAGGGTTTTTTAGGTTTGGGTGAATGGTATACTTAGAATGAGATATTTGTGGACACATTGAAAAGAAAAATCTATTTGCCAATTATAAAGAGTGAGATCACCCTTAGTTATGATCCCTATGACCACAGACACACCTGGACATGAACCCTCAACTTTCAGTGTGTGGGTCTGTGACCTTAACCATTATGCCACAGGTGAGTCCCCACTGTGCTTTTTAGAGAGACAATTGGAAAGAACATCTCTCCCTCAGACTTTTACCCCATTATGGGACGGAAGAGAGAGAGAGAGTGACAGGACCGCTGGGAGCCTTAAGGCCCCTGCGGTCCTAGTCAGCACCCCACATCCTGTGGGAGCTGCTTTAAATTGCTGCTCCCTGCATGTGGAAGCAATGTTTTCTTCTGTCCGCATGCATTTTTGCATGGAGGGAAGACAGAAGAAAACTCTGCTTTTTGCAAAGTAGAGCTGTTTCACAGCTCTCTCTTACAGAAAGCAGGGTGTTTGCTTTTGCTTGGTGGGAGCTGTCAGCTCCCACCAAGCAAAAGCAAACAGCTATGTCTCAGGGGTGGGCACCCCGGGACATAGCAGGAGCCTGCCCTGGGTGCTGGTGGTCCACAGGGCCACCAATGGCTCCATGGGGGGGGGGGCGTGTGCCCCCCTCTGACTCAGCATTTAGCCCCAGGGAGGTGGTGGTTCCTGGGGCTGAAGGGGTCCAAAACAGACCCCCTTTCTTTTTTACCATATGTGCCCTGGGGTGGTGGTGGTCCCCAGGGTTGCAGGGGGGGTCGTACAGCCCCCTCGCATTTGATTTGAACATGTGCTCTGGGGAGGTGTTGGTCCCCGGGGTTATGGTGTGGCTGGGGATCCCCACATTGAAATAGAATATGTTCCCCGGGGAGGTGGCATTCCCCAGGGCTGCTGGGGTGCAGAGAGGCCCCTACATTTAATTTGAATATGTGTCCCAAGGAGGTGGTGCTCCATGGGTCTGTGGGGGGCCACGTGGCCCCTGTATTGAAATAGAATGAATGCCCCCGGTAGGTCGCTGTCCCTGGGGCTGCAGGGGCTAGGCTGCCCCTTCACATTCAAACTATAAATGCCCCTGGGCCCTGGCCCACCGGGGTGACTGCAGTTAAAGAATGTGAAGGAGCCCACTCTTTTAAAAAAATGGTTGGCAGATTTGTAGGTCCACCGCAACTCCTGACTAAATTGTTTTAAAAAAATGCTTTTTTGCTCTGGGTGGGTCCCTTTGGGACCCTAGCACCAGAGCTAAGGAGAAAGGGTGACTCTTCTCTGCCCCCTTTTCCTAGTTTATTTTTACTTTTTTTTACTATCCTTGTTGAAGTGTTGGCAGCCAATCAGATCTCAGCATGAGATCAAGAAGGGTGGCAAATCTTTCTTGTCCCTCTGTTTACAAATTTGTATTTTCTTTAATATCTCAAAAACTACTGAATGGATTTACACCAAATAACAGAAAGGGCTCTTTCTGGACTAAGAGCTACCTTTCTGCCAAATTTGGTGTAATTCCATCCAGTGCTTTTGGGCACTATCACTGTTCAAAATCCCTATGGAAATTTACATGGGAAATGCTCCTTTTTTGGTCCCCCCTTTTTTTCAGCCCCCGCTTGATGGATCACCCCGAAACTTTCCAGACAGCATCTGACATGACAGTTGAATTTTTGGGGAAAATGTCGGGAAGATTCGTCCAGCTGCGTCAAAGATGTAGGCAAGTAAAAAAATGCTTTTTCTATGGAAACTAGGGGGGTCATTACAACCCTGGCGGACGGTGTTAAAGCGGCGGTAATACCGCAAACAGGCCGGCGAAAAAAAAAGTGAATTATGACCGTGGCGGAAACCGACAACATAGACAGCCACTTTAACACTCCGACCGCCATGGCGGTACAGACAAGCAGTGCGGCTGTCACCGCCAACAGACAGGCGGAAGACAACGTACCGCCCACAGTATTACAACAGGCCAATCCGTCACCTTTTCTGGGGCGGATTCACCATGGATAAAAACACAGCGGAAACAGCCATTTCAAAGGGAAAACGCTCACCTTAACACACTCCACGAGGAAGGAGGGCACTATGGAGCCGGAACTCCAAATACTCCCTGCGATAGTGTTCCTGCTCCTATACAAACATCAGCAACGCTGGTGCCGAAGACAACAGTGAGTACTGCACCTACGACATAGGGGACGGGGGAGGCAAAAGTCAGGGACACACACACGCAACACCCCCACCCCCACCCGACCCTCGCACACTACAACACACACACCAATGCATTTCCAAACATCACAGTAACAACCCCCAACCCCCCCGGAAGAATGCAAAGACAAAAGGAAATGAGTACAACCATTGTAATGTATCAAAATACAGTAAGCTAATATATACAGAAATATATACACATTCCAAAAATATACATCACGATTAGTAGAGCAGGTATGCACCATTCAATGTCAGTGGACCACTGGGCCCAAAATGCATGGACGAGGCCCACACACGATACCTGTCCAGAAACGGAGAGAACACTGCAGGGGCATCAGATAGAAATACAACAGGCACCTCAGGGGGAAGGGAAGGGGGTCACCTCACCCGGATGACAGCACCACGCCAGATCTACGAGGGGGCTCCATGCCCATTGATGTATCCTGGGGAGTGCAAAGCCACAGTCTCTCAAGTCTATACAGTGGGTGGGTTGCCCACTGTTCAATCCTGGGGAGTGCAAAGCCACAGTCTCTCAAGTCTCTCCAGTGGGTGGTTTGCCCACTGTACCATCCTGGGGAGTGCAAAGCCACAGTCTCTCAAGTCTCTACAGTGGGTGGTTTGTCCACTGTACCAACCTGGGGAGTGCAAAGCCACAGTCTCTCAAGTCTCTACAGTGGGTGGTTTGCCCACTGTTCATTCCTGGGGAGTGCAAAGCCACAGTCTCTCAAGTCTCTACAGTGGGTGGTTTGCCCACTGTACCATCCTGGGGAGCGCAAAGCCACAGTCTCTCAAGTCTCTACAGTGGGTGGTTTGCCCACTGTACCATCCTGGGGAGTGCAAAGCCACAGTCTCTCAAGTCTCTACAGTGGGTGGTTTGCCCACTGTTCAATCCTGGGGAGTGCAAAGCAACAGTCTCTCAAGTCTATACAGTGGGTGGGTTGCCCACTGTTCAATCCTGGGGAATGCAAAGCCACAGTCTCTCAAGTCTCTCCAGTGGGTGGTTTGCCCACTGCACCATCCTGGGGAGTGCAAAGCCACAGTCTCTCAAGTCTATACAGTGGGTGGGTTGCCCACTGTTCAATCCTGGGGAATGCAAAGCCACAGTCTCTCAAGTCTCTCCAGTGGGTGGTTTGCCCACTGTACCATCCTGTGTAGTGTAAAGCCACAGTCTCTCAAGTCTCTGCAGTGGGTGGTTTGCCCACTGTACCATCCTGGGGAGTGCAAAGCCACAGTCTCACAAGTGGATAACAGTCCCCACTGGTTCTGGAGGGGGACTGGTGCCCAGAGTGCTTCATCCTGTTAAGGACTCAGGTGGTGGATGCTATTCTCCACTGGTTCTGGAGGTGGACTGGTGCCCACAGTGCATCACTCTCCCTGTGACGGTCCTAGTTCCGTCACTGCCCCTGCCGCACATGGGCTAGCGATGCTTGTGTTGGCGGTGCTTGCTCTGTTCAGCGGTGCCTGCCCTGTTCAGCGGTGCTTGACTTTGCTGTCTCTGACCTGTGCATCGGTGCTTGCCATGGCGGTCTTTGTCCTGTTCAGCGGTGCTTGACTTTGCTGTCTCTGACCTGTGCAGCGGTGTGTGCCATGGCGGTCTTTGCCCTGTTCAGCGGTGCTTGACTTTGCTGTCTCTGACCTTCACACATAGATGGCACAGGGGCATGTATACCTGTACTTGGCACTCTACAGAGGTGGGGTGGAGTGGCACATGGCCTGCATTACGGAGGGGCCTAGCCTACGGAACTTGCCCTGGCCTAGGGAAACCCACAGCCCTCCTCCCCCACCCAGACCCCTCCACTGCACGCAAAGTCAGCAGAATGAGAGTGTACTAACCCCCTTGTGTCTGCTGTGATGCCCTCATGCGCCCATCCAACTCAGGGTAGGCCACCGCCAGGATCCGGAACATCAGGAGGGTCATGGTGCGACGGGCACCCCTCCCACGTTGGGAGGCCATCCCCAGCTGAGCCTCCGCCATCTTCTTGATCCAGCGGCGAATGTCCTCCCATCTTTTACGGTAGTGGGTGCTCCGTCTCTGGTGGACCCCCAGGGTCCGGACGTCCTGAGCGATGGCACGCCAAATATCCTTCTTCTGGTGGGCGCTGACCTACATGACATGTGCAGGGGAAGAAGAGAAGTCATTAACAACTGCACCGTCGAAGTGAGTGGCCCAAATCCCTGCCCTTGCCATGTGGCACATGCATTCACACTCCTTCATGCTCGCAGTACTCTGCCCCCTTCCTTCTTACATCCAGCCCTCTCCACCCAGGCATAGTCCTACATACAACTTGCACCCTATGTACTCACCTGTTGGTCTGGAGGACCGTAGAGTAGCGTGTACTGGGGGAGGACCCCGTCCACGAGCTTCTCCAACTCCTGTGCAGTGAAGGCAGGGGCCCTTTCCCCAGACGCACAAGCCATTGTCTCTTCCAGACCGAGGTCACAGCACCACTTGCAGTGTAGGTCGTCTCCTGTCAAAGATCAGGTGTCAAGTGATTGAACAGATAGAAAATGGCGGTCACGTCCGCGGCGGTGCGTATCATCACCGCCGGTGCACTTCGTCATTGGCTCCTGGGGCCCATAGGTTCCAATGTTAACCAATGCAGCATTACGCAGCGGTCTACGACCGCCTACCGCGACGGTGTACAACGCCAGCGCAGTTACCTCACATCCCATTGTCCCACTTTAGAGGTCAGGCAGCCGCCATTTCAGTTGCCCACATGGCTTCATTTTCAACTGCGTCACACATACCTACGCCTGGACTCAACACACATACAGACAACTTTTTGGAGTTTGTTTCGTGTTCTGTGTAGCTGTGGGTACATACCTATGAATTGCTTGACTCTGTGGTCGCTGTTGTCCTTCTTAGGCACCGTCAGCTGGGACATGTGAGAAGATGGCGGAATCCTCTGGTGTACCGACCGCTGGTGGACCTGTTGACAATGGAGGAGCGACATTTAATCATCACCCACAGGTTTGACCGTGCCACAATCCAGGAACTGTGTACCCAGTTGGAGCCAGACTTTATGTCATCAATCTGCCATCCCACAAGAATCCCCCCTCAAGTGCAGGTGCTATCAGTGCTCCATTTCCTAGCAAGTGGGTCATTTCAAACAACAGTGGCCATGGTATCAGGGATGTCCCAGCCTATGTTTTCCAACGTGTTGTCCAGAGTGTTGTCTGCCCTGCTGAAACACATGAGGAGCTACATCGTTTTCCCTCAGGTGGAGTATTTGGCTACAGTTAAAGGTGACTTCTATGCCCTGGGACATATCCCTAACATCATAGGTGCCATTGATGGGACCCATGTAGCTCTGGACCCCCCCTACAGGAGTGAACAGGTGTACAGGAACCGGAAGAGTTATCATTCGATGAATGTACAGATGGTATGTTTGGCAGACCAGTACATCTCGCAGGTAAATGCTATGTTCCCTGGCTCAGTGCATGACGCCTACATCCTGCGGAATAGCAGCATCCCTTATGTGATGGGTCAACTCCAGAGGCATCGGGTGTGGCTATTAGGGGACTCTGGTTACCCCAACCTGTAATGGCTACTGACCCCAGTGAGGAATCCCAGGACCAGGGCAGAGGAACTCTACAATGAGGCCCATGGGCGGACTAGGAGGGTGATTGAACGCACCTTCGGCCTCCTGAAGGCCAGGTTCAGGTGCCTCCATATGACAGGTGGTTCCCTATTCTACTCATCAAGGAAGGTGTGCCAGATCATCATCGCCTGCTCTATGCTTCACAGGGACTCAGTCATACAGCAATATTTCCAGTGACACACAGGTGAGAACACTTTCTTTACTAATACATTTACTTTCACACTTCTACCTCTATCCTGTCTGTAAATTTCAAGCAGTATTTGGTAACTGAGTTGTACATTTCCATTACGGTTTCACAGGTGTGGTTACCAACGTGTGTCATCTGCTTGCATCTTTCATGGACTTGTGATGTGTGACATAGGTATGTTGACATTACTATTGAGAACGGATTTTGTCATTGTCATAGCTAATACACTTTTTCAAAATCACAGACTGACTCCAGATTGTCTTGTGGTTCAAGGGTGTTTGTTGAAGTGCTAATTATTGGAGGTGGTTGTAAACCGGTGATGGGTGATGGTGGAGGAATGTCCATGGCAGAGTCCAGTCTATTAGTCTCACAGGTGCACTGCCCATATCGGCATAGGAAGTGGAGCTGGGGCAGTTCCAATATGGACAGGGTTACAAAGTGGGACAGTGGGATGACAATCAGGGTGGTCTCATTTTTTGGCGGGGGTCTTGCCATCGTGCTCTGTCCTGTTCCTGGATCTCAGGGACCGCTTGCGGGGTGGTTCTCCGTCTGCAGGGGGTGGGGTGCTGGTGTGGTGGTCCTGTGGCGGGGCGTCCTGTCCACTAGCGCCGGCGGAGGTGGTGGGCAGTTCATCGTCCAGGCTAGTGTCAGGGGCCCCTTGGAGTGCCACGGTGTCCCTCATGGTGTTCTGTATGATGGTGCCCAGGGCGGAGCTGATGGTTCTGAGTTCCTCCATGAACCCCAAATACTGTTCCTCCTGCATGCGCTGGGTCTCATGAAACTTGGCCAGGACCATAGCCATCGTCTCCTGGGAGTGTTGGTATGCTCCCATGATGGAGGAGAGGGCCTCGTGGAGAGTGGGTTCCCTTGGCCTGTCCGCCCCCTGTCGCACAGCAGCCCTCCCAGTTCCCCTGTGTTCCTGGGCCTCCGTCCCCTGGACCGTGTGCCCACTGCCACTGCCGCCAGGTCCCTGTTATTGTTGGGGTGGTGGGTTATCCTGGGTTCCCTGTAGAGGTGGACACACAGCTGATTGACGTGTCCTGGGGACGGAGGTATGGGCCCGCTGGGTCGGTGCTGTACTGGTGTTTCCAGAGGGTGGAAGGTCAGTGTTGGGCTGTGCCTGTGCGAGGGGAACCGACTGTCCCGAGGCCCACGATGGTCCGGGCTGGTCATCTGGACCCAGTTGGCCATAGATGCTATCATCACTGTGGGCCTCTTCTGTGGGTGGGGTAGGGATGTCTGGACCCTCCTGTCTGGTGACTTTAGGTAGTGGTCCTGCAGGGGTATAAAAGCATGATTATTGCATCTGTATGTGTCATGGTGTGCAATGGGTGGGTGAGCATGTCCCCCATTGCTAGCATTCCTGTGTGGGGGCTTGTGTGATGATGGTTAGGGGTTGTTATGGGTATGTGCAGTGGGAATGCTTTAATGATGGGTGTCCATGCTTTGTTGTGTCATGCAGGGCTTGGTGTTGGGACGGGTGGTTTGTGTTATCAGTACATTTGTGAGGAGTTGGAGTGATAGGGGAGGGGGTGAGGGTGGGGGTGTGTGATAGCATGCAGGTAGGATGGGGGATATGATAGTTAAGATTTGACTTACCAGTGTCCATTCCTCCACCTACTCCTCCGAGGCCCTCAGGATGCATAATGGTCAAGACCTGCTCCTCCAATGTTGTTAGTTGTGGGGGAGGAGGTGGGGGTCCGCCGCCAGTCCACTGAACCGCGATGTTGTGCCTGGAGACCACGGAACGCATCTTCCCCCGTAGGTCGTTCCACCTCTTCCTGATGTCCTCCTGATTTCTTGGGTGCTGTCACACTGCGTTGACCCTGTCCACGATTCTTCGCCATAGCTCCATCTTCCTAGCTATAGAGGTGCACTTCACCTGTGATCCAAATAGCTGTGGCTCTACCCGTACGATTTCCTCCACCATGACCCTGAGCTCCTCTTCCGAAAACCTGGGGTGTCTTTGGCGTGCCATGGGGTGGTGTAGGTGATGTGTGGGGTGGTGTATGTGGTGATGAGTGTGGTGATGTGTAGTGGTGTGTGATGTTTTGTGCGTGGATGTTGTGTGGGTGATGGTGTTGTGTGCCTCTGTGTGGTGGGGTTGTCTATTCCTGTGCTCTCTCTGTCGTCTTCGTCTCTATTTTTTGGTCGTAGGGGTTTGTGGGTGATGTGGGTGTGTGTTTTATATTGTGTTGGGTGTGTGGGAGTGGTGTTTGTATGTGTATCAGGTGTGTGTATTTGGAATTGTCCAATGTGGCAGTGTTTTGGAGATGTGTGTGTATTTTGAGCGCATCGGTGTGTACCACCAATGGAATACCGTGGTTGAAAGACCGCCGCGTGGATTCGTGGGTCGTAATAGCATGGGCGTGTTTCTATTGGCGTGACGGTGGAGGATTTGTTTTCGCCAGTTTATCACCGACCTTTGGTGTGGCGGAGTTGTGTGGGTGTCTGAATTTTGGCGGATTCCGAGATGTGTGTCATAATAGCTGTGGCGGAATTCTGCACGGCGGTAAGCGTCTTTTACCGCCAATGTTGTAATGACCCCCTAGGTCCTAACTATAACTACCTAGTGGCAACAACCACTTAGTAATATATATATACATATATATCTACATATATATATATATATATATATATATATATATGTATATATATATATATATATATATATGTATAAATATATATATATATATATTACTATATATATATATATATATGTATATATATATATATATATATATATATTACTATATATATATAGTAGTAATATATATTTACCACTTTACCTGTTACCATGCATATGCCTTTATCAACTATGCCTTTACTATGAAATGTTTGTGGTAAAGGTGTGCTTGGTAAAGGCATATGTGTGGTAAGATTTTTTGTTGTAAATGCATGTGTGGTAATGATCCATGCATTGTAGTGTCCTCTTTGTGGTTATTGCATGTGTGGTTCCATCATACGACCAACCATTATGGTTCAAAACATTGACAGTATAAGCCTTACACAAGCATTTGTTGATTTCTGTTCTAGGTATGTGCAAGTGGGGACAACAGAAGAGCACAGAGAAGATAACAACAGCGCATATCTGTTAGTAGAGATGACCATCAATTCTAATGGGTCAATTGCATTGCTAAGGGATGCCTAATGTTGTTTAAAAGAAAATAATCAAAAGGATCAAATGAGTTGCCCACATTTGTGGGATCAAAATTCCTGCCTGTTTATTAGGTTTTTTTATACTTGGTTGATCAATATGTGTGCAAGTTGTTTTTATCAAGCCCTTTTGCATGAAAGGATCCTGTAGTCAGACCAGTAACAGAGATACAACAAAAAAACATTGCATCTTCAATAGCTGCAATTGCTTGGAGAAGTTGGCTTGAAGTTGCCCTAACAAGTACTTGGTTATTTGAGTTAACATAAACATAATTTTCCAAGAGATATTACTCAGCCAGCTGCTGATGGGGGGATGGGTGTTTTTTTAAAAATATTGGAGTTGCTGGAATTAGATGACACATCAGCCTTTTTTTCCCAATAAATTATTACAATATAATACACAGAGTTCAATTCAAATGTTTAAAAGTCAAATTGACAGGAAGAGAAGTGTTGAAATTATTAATTTAATCAAAAAGTGCTTTTTTGTGAACCCTTCAGATGCTCTGAACCCAGTTCACAAACTGCGTTTTGAAGTATGTAAAGACGTACTACAGTATTATTATTCACTGAGTACAAATACAACTCACAAACCTATAGCCAGAGACCTGTCCACTCTGCATCTCCTGTGTTTTCTTTGCGGAGGACTCTGCCACATGTGCTAAAAATGAGAGTGAGCAACATTTTTAAAATCAATGATAAAAAACAGTAATTCTGAATTCAAATTATAATTCTGACATATTTTATCACTTAATGCACATTTAATTTGAGGAGTTAATGTGCTCTAAAAGTCATTATACTATTTCCAGGTAAATCTTGAATATTTTAAATTCATATACATTATACATTTAAAAAACATGTACTCATTCAAAATTAATAAACTTTATTACATTTCTTTGCACTTTCCCATAGGGAAATCTTTATCTCTGAGGTGGAGATCTCTTCTCTAATGGCGGACAAGTCTGGCTTCTAGGTGGAACCTAAAATACAGTCATATACAGTCCTAAAAACAATTGTAAGAAGCTCCACCCCTCATTTGAGGGTGTGGAAATAAGTCTAAACCAAGGTGTAAATCTCCAACTGGAATTGTTAAATAGCAAAATAAAGTACAGTTGCACATAAGTACAGTAGTAAATATACACTTGTATATTTACATTTGTGAATAAATCTCTCTGTGCAGCAAACTTACATTTGAAGTTTTTTTTAATATTCAGACCTTTATTTTGGTTGAGAACAACAGTACATACAAAGAATATTGACAAGTGATAAACTGGTGTGGTACATGGCAAGTGAACATGACGAGCTCATAGATTAACTGACATGGTCAGAGTTACAAATAGACATACAGAGAAGACGTCAAAATCAACAGCACACAAGTTACCGATATGTCCAACAAATGGATGTCCATCCCCTGAGGGCAAGCAGGATATCTAGCAATCTGTCAAACAAAATGCAGGAGCTAACATCACATTTATAGCTCACAAAATGGAGAGTAATTTAAGGCGTCTCATCTCTCGCGAGTTAAGCAATACCAGCAGACATCCTCTCCTGTGGCCGACCCGCTCACTGCACAGTCACTCCACTTTCACCTGCTCCAACCTCTCCTGGCTCACCAGACCTAGCAAGACAAGCCTGATAAGGCCCCCATATGTCTATTACGCAGCTTACCATCAGTAGCAATTTGCAATAATTATCCGATTGTGTGTTACAATATGCCATATCTCATGCCATTCTTTCAATGTCAGCAGTGGCCCACAGGCCCAATGCAAAGGTATCCTACAGCTTGTGAGCAACAGACTGATATCCATTAACCACCTGTAGGATCCTGGGACATCTGTCATATCCCAGAAAAGAGGCCAGCTCTATATGTATGCTTATAACCTCCACTTACTCCCTCTGCACAGCTTGACAGAACTTCTGTCTCCCTGGGCAGTACCATGCTACGTGTGAGAATCCTGCCTCCTCCTCACTGCTTTGGTGGCAGCAAGAATTGTCACAAAGCCCATAAGGAAACATATGGGCTGTTGTGTAATATATCCTATTGATGTATTTGAAGTGTAGTAATTCATGTCTACTATTCAGAGAAATTGATCACACAACCAAGCACAGTAAATCCATTGCTTATCAGTAATAGTGGTTCTCAGATCACTCTGCCATTCAAGCCTGACCTTTGTGGTCCCTGGACACCATGCCCCCTGTGCTAGGGCATAGAGTGTCACAACCCTACTGGATGGGTAGTCATCTGTATAAAATGCATCAATGCCAGCATCTCCGAAGACTCAAGTAAGTCCTCTCCCAGGAGATCTAGCATTTTGTTGCACAATCTATAATAGTGGAACTGTGCTAAAACTGTAGACCTGTCATCCTTCTAGCTGCTCAACACACCATCTCAGAAAAAGTCCCTCAAAGTCTGCATGCCCTGCCCCAACAAGGCTTCTGCCGTGCCCCAAATTACACTTGAAGGTGCATACTGGCAGAGGTCCTGATCATCAATTGATTCAAATGTTCAAGTGCAAGGTAAAAAGGTAGCGGACTAGCCCAGTGTTTCCCAAACTTGAGGTGTACACAGAGAAGCTTGACCTTGACACAAGCTCTTCTTGAAGCAACATTATGCCCACACTGTGCCCTCAGTGAGGCCGTCCTTGTCTGGAATTAGTTATGAGAGCTCTTGGTTACTGGAGGAGGTCCTAGGGCTTGAAATTCCTGCAGTTTACCCAGATGGCCTTGAATCAATTCCCTCAAAAGGGCAGAAGAGAACAGGGAGTCCTATGGCCAGACAGAGCCCAGGGGCCAGAACCTTGATTTGCAAAGGCAAATCTAGGCTGTACATATACTGGTTTCAGAAATAATGAGATAATCCTAACCTTACTGGAATCAGCTGCTAGAAGTCTCAAAAAGGCAGAGCTGGAGTCTTCAGACTTGCAGTCTCTCCAAGAAGCCATCAGTGTGTATGTTAAATACTTCTTCAAGAACTCACTTTTGAACATTGAATTTTAAATTATAAAATCCTTAGTTAATGTTTACCAAATATAGGCCTTCACTCTGACCCTGGCGGTCCAATGACCACCAGCGTTGCAGTGGTGGTCAGACTGCCACATTACGACTGCGACACCACCGCTTTTCATCAAAACAACAGTGTAGCGGTGCTGGAGGTCCCAATCCATCTATCATGGGCTGACCCCTGCCGACTCCACTGCAATGCCTTCAGCCTAAATCCCAGGGATCCCCCTGACCTCATCCGTCCTGGTAAGCTGTTTTTGATTACAAAAGTCACCCCTGCACCAAAAGCCCCTGGGCCTTGGGTAGCTAGACTGTTGGTGTCCCAATGACCCCTGACATCCTAACTTACATGGGCAGCTGTGGGTTGACCTCTCTCGGCCTCCTGGCCAGAGCCTGCAGCCTATTTCTGAAAGTGATCTCTTGCATTGACAGACATGGATGCCTGATGCTGTGTTGGCACTCTGCACCCAGCCGCCCCTGTACCCCTGAGAGTGTAAGTTTGGTGCTGCCTTGTGGTCTCCCCTTCCCCCCGTTCTTGCCTCAAACCCCGGAGACCAACCTCTGACACTCCCTGTACTTACCTGGGAGCAGTGCATCTTCAGTCCCCACAAGTCTGCATTGACTAACATTGGGCAATGACTCGGACTTTGACCGTGGCACCCAACCACCCCGTGCCTTTGTGGGTGCACTCTTGCTACCAACCTCAACCTAGCCTGATGCTAGCCTGTAACCCTGAAGACTGGGGTTGTAAGTTCTGTACTTACCTGAGAAACTGCATTCTTGTTATAATTCCATAGGTTAACATTCAAAGACTCTGAAAATTGCACTGTCTCGATTTTTGAAGCAACAAAGTATATTTAATTTAAAAACTGCTTACCTTGTAACAAAGGTCTTGGGTTCAAAGTATATATAAAAGCAAATCTTGAAAGTACAACAAATGCTTAACACAACTCCCAGATAAGCCTAGCTCCTCGCCCACACTTCTATAAAAAGTGCACTGGACCTATTTATTTCTGCCTCTGCAAGCCTCTGGGGATCCACTGGACTATCTGCACAGTGTACTTCAATTTACTGCACAATTTAGAGAGCCAGCATCCTACACACTGTGATGTTCCATCCTCAGTTTAGGTTCAGCTAAAATACTCTTAACAGGATATTTGTGGTGAAAATACATTTCTTACCCCCCGGCTGAATCTACAGAATGATAAGTCAAGATCTCCTGCTCCTTGTTTTCACAGGACTCATAACGCCAGTGTCTACGCTTTTACAGAATATATTGTGACATTTTGTGACATATGTCCGAAGAGGTTCAGCAAGTTAAATGTTCCACTTAGACACGAAAGCGTGCACCTGGAAACTTAGTGTTTCTTACAAAAAACGTGTTTTGATGATGTGGATTTAAAAATCCAGTTAAGGGGCAGAATCTTTTGATCATATATATATATATATATATATATATATATATATATATATATATATATATATATATATATATATATATATATCTGTTGGTGTCACTCACAATTACTGTAGCACCAAACCTGAGGCATTTCAAATGATTATGCAGAGAGGTAAGGAAACTTAAATATAAACAAAGTGAAAAGCTAACCCAGCGCATTATCTGATTCTCAATGTAAAATAATGCAGAAGCGCGGAAGATGAACATCTGATTTGTCACATCTGATACACTAATGTTTTATCCAAAAGGAAGAACACATTGTAACATGCTCACTCATCTGCATAAACACCACCTGGCCCTTTGCAGGCGCCCTCTCAAACAAAAGTTAGTAGCAGCCTATGTGTCATCATTTTACTGGTAGACATGGAAGGTTTGTGAGAAAAGAAGTCCAATTATAGCTTCTTGCTGCAAATAACTTTGAATGCTTCCTGGAACAAAACATTAACCACTGTTATCTTTACATCAAGAAATGCATAAAAAACAGATAGATATTCGCACTGTGCTTGAAATTATATTAAAAAGGCGCTTTGTAAACTGCTCAGAAATACGTTTCCGGTAACTGTAGCAATCTAATCCCTCATGTGAGTTTTTGATGAAAGTGCAAAGGAAAGCTGTTTTACGACTGAATTCGGCATAAGCACAATGTATTATTAAGTACCAGTGCAGTCCATGCAGCGACATGTGCATCGCACATAAACGGTTTTTAACGTGCACTAAAGTGGCGAATAGCGAAACTGCGGAATGCAGTATTTACCAGGCAGTGCTTAATTTGTGCTTGTTGTTTCCGGTGCTGAGCACCGGCACTTATTTTTGCGGCCAGGGCTTATTCTTCTGCCTCAAGCATTTGCTGCGAGCAAAAGACACATATGGGAAAGTGGGAGGAAGGAAAAAACGAAAAAGCGTCGCAATGGAAGAAAGCAGGAAGCTGCAAGAGTGAGCTGAAGGCGCATGGAGTGGCTTTATATGGATTAAAGTGGCCCGAGGTGGCTTCAGGATTACGCTGCCTCAGTATTCCACATTTAATTGCAGCAGCCACGCGTGTTTAAGAGGAGGGCTTTGGGCACCCGCACGTTTTTATTTACAAATTAATCACTGTTACCAGGTTGGATAACATGCTGAAAACATAGTTTTCCCTTCACAGGACGACAGTAATTGAACTGTTGCAGTTTTTTCCCAGTGCGATTGAAACAGATTTTATCTACCAAAATTTGTGTGAGGGGAAAGATGCGATATTAAAGCATCATCTAGAACCAGTGGCGTCTCTAGAAGCGCTTTTTAGGGAGTTCATCCAACGGGCAGTCATGAAAATGTGTGTGTGCGTGCATGTGTATGTATGTATGTATGTATGTATGTAAAGCAACCAACCACAAGGCCAGCTGCACATACAGGGGTTTGAGACTCGTATGACCCTGATGTAAAAACGACCTAACGTCTTTGAAAGAACACAGAAAGGCACAAATGTTTTAATGCTTCCTTAGTGTCATTTGTTGCACAGCAAAAACTCCAAGCTTGTTCCAGCAAAACCTCATCTCGCTTAGGCTTAAAAAAAAACCAAGGCTTTGAGTCTTTATTTAAACAATTTTCTAGCTACACAATGCAGTTGTATAACCAAGCACAAGGGACTCCACACTCTAGCAGAAGAAATTAAAGCTCCTGCTAGGAGTGCTTAAAAAAAAAAGTATGGTAAGGTCACAAGGTGTCAAGGATTTAATGACCCAGAAGACTTACTGTATTTTTTACTGTTGCTGGAGGGTGCTGCAATTCCTGCATCCCCAGAAGCATTACAAAAATGATTGGTAGTGCAGAAGTCTCTTTCTGAGACACCCCCACAAACCAAAACTAAGTATGTAAAGCCCTTGCAAGGCATTATGGGGCACCCCGCTCTGCCGGCCTGGAGCTGATCTGCTCATTTCAAATTCACTTCCATGCCTTCCACTCCTGCATTCCCATGTTTTTTTTTTTTTCTATAGGCAGCATAGAGAGCCCACTCACGTGCTGCTTTTTTTTTCACTATAGGTAGCAGGAGGAGTCCACTAACATGCTGCCTTTTTTTCAACTTCATGGGAAGCACAGGGAGCCCACTTGTGCTATTTGGGCTGTCGGGGGTATGTGACCTTTAAAAAAATAAGGAGGGCTCAGGGCATGGGGTTCTTGAAGCCGTATTCGGCTCAGAAAGGAGGGCCTCATGCATGCCCTCCTCCTCAAATACTAAATAATAAATCATGCTATGACCCCATGACCCTAGTCCACCCGGAGAGTGGTGGGGTCATTTTTAATAGAAAAAGTCCACTATTTTTTTCCCCATGATCCTGCAGAAGAACCACAGAATTGGGGAAAAATTAGTTGTATGATTGAACCTCACATGCATTTACCATGCATGCCTTCACAACACACTCACTACAGCGCAAACGTCATTACAATGAAAGTTTTTACCATGCATATGCCTTTACTATGAATGCCTTTACCACAATAATTTTGTAAAGGACACGTGCCCCCCCCCAGGCCAATCTCATCCCCGGGGACCCTATACCCCAAGGCCCAGCTTAAATATTTAATTTTCTTTTGGGGGAGGAGGGTCACATAGCCACCTCCCAAGGCTGATTTCGGCCCCAGACACCCCATTCCCTGAGTCCCAGCCTAAATATTATTTTTGTTTAGGAAGGTGGGGGTCACACAGCACCCCTCCCCAGGCCAATTTTAGCCCCGGGGTCCCAATCTTCCAAGGAACAGCCTAAATATTTAAGTTTTTTTTTTTTGTTGGAGAGGGGGACATGTGGCCACACTCTCCAGGCTGATTTCATCCCCGGAGACCCCAACCCCTGTTCCCTGGCCTAAATATTACATGTTTTGGGGGGAAGGGATGTGGCCCTCCTCCCCAAACTGATCTCAGCCCTGGGGACCCCATCCATTGAGGACAGTTCTAAATATTTAATTTTGGGGGCTGAGAGAGGGGACACCTGGCCCTCTAGGCCTGATCTCAGCCCTGGGGACCCCATCCCCCCAGAGCCCGGCCATGTGGCCTGGGTTCCCCCCAGGGCACCAGTCACAATGTTGTAGACTGCAGGGGAAGCTTGAATGCCCCCACGGTCCCAGCTGGCTCCCCACCTCTGTGGGAGCCGGCATTGCTCTCACAAGAGCTAGAGCAGCTCCCTCTCCGTGAGAGTAATTATTTCCTCTGTTTCTCAACCTGCATCTCCGCAGGCAGGCAAACAGAGAAAAGCTCTGCTCGCAGCAAGGGAGAGCTGTTTGACAGCTCATGCTTGCTACAAGCAGATTGTTTGCTGTGACATGGCAGGGGTTGTCACCTCCTGCCAAGCCACAGCAAACTGCAATATCCTCGGGTGGGCACCCGGGGTTATAGCAGGAGCAGGCCCTGGGGGTAGAGGACCCTAAGGCCATCTGTGGATTCTTGAGGAGAGCCAAAGGGAACCCCCTTCAACTTATACAGACCTGGGGAGGTGGTGGTCCCGGGGGTCTGAAAAGAACCTCTTATCTTATCTAAATTTAGCCCCAGGGAGATGGTGTTCCTTGGAGCTGTGGGTGACCCACACAGGCCCCTTCACATTATTTGTTAGTATATTCCACATTGGAATTAGTAGATGCGCCCTGAGGAGGTGGCAGTACCTGGGACAGCGTGGGGTCAGGCACCCCCCCTGCATATCAATAGAAGTTGGCCCCGGAGAGGTGGAGGTCCCTG
Source organism: Pleurodeles waltl (assembly GCF_031143425.1). Lineage (NCBI taxonomy): Eukaryota > Metazoa > Chordata > Amphibia > Caudata > Salamandridae > Pleurodeles > Pleurodeles waltl. The sequence goes on from NC_090443.1 coordinate 720,903,114, forward strand.
GGTCTGGAAGGGGGGGGTGGGTGGCACCCTTGCATGTCATTCAAATTGTGCCTCTGGGAGGTAGTGGTCCCCAGGGCTGCAGGGGGCAAGGCTGCTGAAGCCAAGACCCAACATGGCTCCCAACACTTTCTTGCTGCCAGTGAATCAGATCTCAGCAGGAGATCAGGAGAATTCACAGAGCCTTCATGTCCATATAAGTAGCAGGGCTAACAGGGGCTAGGGTGGGATGCCTGTGGCAAAGGAGATGGCCACCCTCTTGGGTGAATGGGCACAGCCACCTGGGTGGGGAGCAACAGGGAGGGTGGTGATAGAACTGGGGGTGGCAGACAAGAATGGTACTGTAGTGTGTCCAGATGGGTGTGCCACCACTAGGGAGCTGCCACTGGAGGAAGAACCTGAAGATGATGATGATGCAGACCCGGTCTCCTCCATGGCACTACCCTCACCCTCCGTCCCACTGGGTCTCTCTGTGTCGGTGGTATCTTGACCTGAGTTCCCATTGTCGAAGTAAGCCTCAGCAAGGCCTACTAGTGCAAGGGGTTCGCCCTTCTCTGCACAAAGTCCTCAGACCATGAAGAAGTTGGCACAGAAACTGAAATAAAAGACAACGTTTATAAAACCTCAAGAGGTGGTTTTACAGTCCAAACAGCACCCTTCGGCAATGTTTGAAGTAGCACACTGAACTAAGAGAGCATGGTCCTTTTATACCCACGCAGGGGCTAAAAAGAAGGTGGTACAATTATAGAAGCAAGACTCATATACATATAAGGTCATATGGAAATGCACAGTCAACAGGTAGGAGGAGCTAACAGTTTTCAAGGACTAGTAGACACATTACTGTCTGTTACTAATTACTAACAGCTGCAGACCTTACTGGGCATGTGTGAAAGTGGGAGATGCTAAATATAACTTGTCACTAGACAGATTTTCAAGAGTAGTTAACAGGAAGGTAGGACAGAGCACATGGCGAGCACATGGCAGCATGTGGCAGAGATAATGGCTGCCATTAATACAAATGGATTCCGCGAAATGTTCACAATAGTAGCTAAATACAAGATGCCTTCTGCTAATGCTTAATCTAATCGCTACTAAATTACAAGAGACGACCCTTTCAGCATTAGCTGAAGACATTCGTCTTTCTGGGATAATCTAAATATTCAACTTATATATTTATGCTTATCATTTCAGCTCTTTCCTTATCTAACATGTGTTGCGCTTTCATTTCTGTAATATCTCTTTTGGTAGGCATACAAGCAGTAATACACATGGAGCAGAACATTGGACCACACTGAATACAGATACAGCATGTGAAAAATATTGCAATCATTACACACAGGATAGTCAGTAGTTTCCAGCCCCAGGGGGAAACAAGAGCCCAAAACCATCCAGAAAAAGTCCAAGTACCAGTCTCTGTGTGAAGTTTTGCAGCTATTTTATGCAATTTAGATATTGCATCATATACTGAAGGTGAGTAATCTGGAATGAAAACACAACAACTACTACCGATGATGCGACATGCACCACCTCGATCAGCTAATATCACATCTAGTACCATACGATTTTGGAGCGCTACAATCCTCGCAATTTGGAGCTCCTCGGTAATATCCCCAAGTGCCACAGCTGCCTGATTAGTAACAGCTTCCACAACCCTAGCCAATCGTCTCACTTTCCTACTGTTTAACCCAGCACCCACAAAGAAGAACAACCCTAAATTAAAATCAACATATTGTTGCAGGCAAGTGTCCGTTTGGTCTACCTCATTTGTACTTATTGTCCTTTTATATCTATTTTTAATGATGTAATTGAACAGTTTAAAATCTCTTTGATATGATGCAGGTGCCAAAAACACAGGGGGTAATAGAAAAGATACATAACACACACCTGACCACCCATCAGGTAGTTGGTAATATCCATAGTTACCACAAACAAAATATGTATTATGTGAAGCTGTAAAACTACTATTATTTGCCCCTGCAATAGTTAAAATCAAGGTACAATCGCTTACCCCCACTGAAATTCGCCCAATGCTACGTATACATAAATCTGCTTTAGTTTTTGTAACAGAAATCACAAATTGTTCTTTCTTGTCAGAGTCTCTTATATTTGTGAAGACATATGGTATTGAAACATTGTCCGGTTGATACTCTTCCAATTCCCATTTAGTTCCTTTGGCTTGGGGATACCCATCTTTGTCTTGGTATTATACTTCATTAAGGCGAAAAAGAAGTCCGCCCTCTGTACGTTTTCCAGATGCAAACAAAAGCGTATACCAAGCTTGACAAGAACCATTGTGTGAAAAAGGAAGAGGAATGAAAGGTGTTCCTCCTTTCTTTTGATGCGTAGGTATCATTCCACATACCCAACAGTTAGTATTATTCGTAGCATTATGATTATGATGCAACATCGGAATGAAAGTATTATTGAAGTACGATTGATGGTGCTTCTGCTCATGATAGGGAAGCGTAAAGTAATAGTGATCCTCTGGTACTGGAGTAGTGGCAACAAAAAACTCACGAGCAGGAGCCATCTTTTCAACAAACCAGGTGATTATTGCCATAACCACCAAAACAACAACAAACCCCATAGTACTAATGATCACTTTGTTATTCATTTTATTAACAGTGTTAATCGACCCTTCCAGAAATTAATTAAAAACAATCGTTGGAGCTCTTATCCCTGGGAAGCCGCTGATTTCTTCACCATGGGCCAAGACGGGTGTCACTACTCTAATGCATGGCTTATCCCCCCCCCTTGCCACATTGGCTCTCCATTTCACTAACCCAGGGCAGTAGCTCAACCAGTTTTCTCCAGCACTACAGGTTCTCTCCTCGGTCTCAAATTATATCGCAACACTCCAGAAATCGTATGGTCCGGGGAGAACTCTGCAGATTCCTCAGGTGATATAGCATGGCCTTTCTCCATAGTCAAAATCTCGTGATGATTGGTCAGCACAGCAGGTTCCACCAAGGTAGGTAGCACTCTCTTGCAGTGAGTACTATGGACCCAATTCTTTTGGTTCATCACTCGAACTGCTGTCCTTGTCACAAGGAGCACCTGCTTGCCACCTGGAACCAAGCTCGCCACCTTGGTTCCAAGCTGCTTGATCTTTCAAAGGACTTAATCATCACCTGGTCACCAGGTCGGAGTTCATGGCCTTCACCTGTAGATCTGTCAGGAAGTGCTTCTCGAACCCGTTGATGAATAGAAACCAAATTGTCAGTTAACTGTGCCAAATAATCATTCATCAGGACACAAGGTACATCATATACAGAATTTGGCTTAGGAACTCCCCAAATGTTCATTGGCCTTCCAAATACTATTTCATAGGGGGTAAGGCCTGTTCGAGAGTGTGGCACTGACCTAATAGACAATAATGCCAACGCTAATGCATCCGGCCAAGTTAAAGATGTGGAAGCCTGTATCTTCGCTAACTTCAGCTTCAAAGTAGCATTATACCTTTCCACCAACCCTGCTGATTGTGGGTGGAAAACCGCATGGAACTTCTGTTTGATCCCTAATCCTTTCAGGACATACTTAATAACTTCCCCAACAAAATGAGGTCCGTTATCATTCCATAAAAGTCTGCAAACACCAAACCTAGGGAATAATTCTTTCAAAAGCACCTTCGCTGTGGTAATGGCAGTATTATCCTTTGTGGGGTACGCCTCTATCCATTTACTGAAGGCACATACCACCACCAAGACATACTTTAAATTGTTGCAGCGTTCAAGCTGAATATCATCCATTTGTAGAACTTCAAAAGGCGCAGTTGGTGTAGCAAACTCTCCCGCAGGAGTTTGTGTCCCTTTTCCAGGATTGTATTGTAAACAGCTCAAACAAGACTGTACTACTCTCTTGGCTGTACTGGAAATTTCTGGATTCTCCCAAACTTGCGTAAGCAACTTCGTTATTGTTGAAGCTCCAAAATGTGCCAGCCCATGTGCCATCTGAACCATAGGTTGTACAAAAGCTATAGGCAATTTCCATTTATCCATCTGCTTATTCCGCCAACAGCCTTCATCATCCAATTCTCCATCTTCAGACCATTGCTCACGTTCTTTCACAAAAGCAGATTTCGGTATATCTAATACGTCTTGTCTAGCATTATGCCAACGTTCAGCTTGTGACTTCACTACATACATAGAAGTAGTACTTCGCTGCATCGCAGTCTCACGTGCTACGTGGTCTGCAAGGGCATTACTTTGCCCTATCTTATCGGTCACTTTCTTGTGTGCACTACATTTCACAATAGCTATTTTCTTTGGATATGTCAATGCAGTCAAGAGGTTATGCACTAATTCTCCGTGCATTATCTGCATCCCATGGGATGTGAGGAAAGCCTCTCTCCTTCCAAAGCAAACCAAAATCATGAGCCACACCAAAAGCATAGTGGCTGTCTGTATAAATGTTCACACATAAGTCAGTACTAAGCTCACATGCTTGTGTCAAAGCTATTAGTTCAGCTGCTTGAGCTGACTTCCGTGGTATACGAGCTGTCCCCACTACCGTGTGTATTGTGGTGATTGCATATGCAGCTGAGGTCGTACCGTCTGGCAACTTCAAACAAGACCCATCAACCTACAATTCCCCGTCCACATCTGGAAGGGGCGTATCTTGCAAATCAATACAACCCTTTGTCTGTTCTTCGGTAAGGAATATACAATCATGTGTTTCTTGTGACTGAGGCTGAGTTACCGGATATGGCAACAAAGTGGCTGGATTTAGTGTTGCACATCTCTTCAGTGTAATGTGAGGACCCAGCAATGTCAATTCATATCCTGTCAGGCGAGCGCTAGTTAAATGTTGCGTCTTTGTTTGATTTAAAAGAGCATCAACTGCATGGGGTACTAACACCAACAGCTTATGTGACAAAACTATCCCTTCACTCTGACGTATTGACACAGCTGTTGCCGCAACTGAACGAAAACACCCAGGCAACGATTGAGCGACAGGATCAAGTACTGCTGAAAAATATGCACATGGACATTGCTTATCGCCATGTGTCTGTACTAAAACTGACAATGCACATCCATTGTTCTCATGTGCGTAAAATGCAAACAGCTTTGTGTAATCTGGAGTACTTAACACTGGTGCTGAACAAAGGGCTTGTCATAGCTGCCGGAAAGCAGTCTCACATTCATCTGTCCATGGGAAGAGCATTGGAGTATCTTTAGTCAAAAGTGCTAGCAAAGGTTTGACAATGTGTGAAAACCCTAATATCCATTGCCTACAAAAAGAAGTAAGACCAAGGAATGTCCGAACATCTTTCTGAGTAGAGGGTACTGGTGTGTCTAAAATTGCTTGAAAACGATCTGATGTAAGTGCACGGCTCTCCTTAGACAAAAGGTGACCTAAATAGGTTACCTTTGGTCTACAATATTGCAATTTCTTTCGTGACACTTTATGATGGTGCGAAGCAAGAAAAGAAAGTAAGGACAAAGTGCACTTTTCACATTGCTCAGGGGTATCAGCTGCCAACAAAATATCATCGACATATTGTATGAGAGCCACACCTTCAGGCAAAACAAAAAAATCAAGTTGTCGTTTTAACGCTTGACTATAAATCCTAGGACTCTCAGTATAGCCTTGAGGAACTCTGCAAAATCTATATGATCGTTTATTCAAAGTAAAACCAAACAAATATCGTCTGTCAGGATAAATAGGGATCGAAAAGAAAGCATTCTTCAAGTCTATCACAGAGAACGTAGTTGCTGTCGGGGGAACCAAAGTAAAAAGTGTTCTGATGTCAGATACCACAGGATATTGTGGTACCACAATCTTATTCACTTCTCGTAAATCAATAATGAATCGGTAAATCCTAGTATCAGTATCCTATTTCAGAATAGGAAGAATCGGACTGTTACAAACATTATACAGAACTTCCTCAACAACTCCAACTGCAATAAGATCATGCACAATTCGTATGAGTGCTTCTTTGCCCTTCTGTGAAATTTTGTATTGAGGCAAATGTGGCAATACAGCTCCCTCCTTGACACTAATATGTACTGGTGGAATAATCATTTGTCCCACATCAGTATCTGAAGTAGCCCACAAAGTAATAGGAAGTGAAGCTAAAGCAATATCCTCTTTAACAAGACAAACTCTTTTCATCACAGGATGATTATCATTCAAAATAACACGCAACCCCTCAGGAGAGCATCGTATTGTAGCCCTGAAATACTTGAGCATATCAAGACCCACAATATTGTCTGGTGTATCTGGAGAAAGCAAAAACGGACATGGAGCAGTAAATTTATCAACATGGAATGCAAGTGGATGTGACAATGAGCTAGGGGAAGGTGTTCCATCAAAACCTATCAATGAAATGGTTAAGCCAGACAGGGGAGCCCTTGGAACCAAGTGTATAGACAAGGCACTACGAGTAGCCCCTGTATCAACCAGAAACTGATCAGTAAAGCCCAAAACATGTGCTGTAACATAGGGACCCCTCTGATCTACTGGAACTTCAACTGATTCCTTACCCCATCCTAGGCAATCCTATGCATAAGCAAAATCTTGCAAATCAGGCTGCACATAGTTAGACATCTATCAAAAGTGTTAAACCCATCCTGCCTTCGTACATTAGCATCAAACCTAGCATGATCATGCGTGCTTCTTCTAGGCCCTGAATATCCTGAGCGATTTCTCATTTGTCCCCGACCACGTGAACACTGCTGAACACGTAGTGCTGGACAATCGACAGCCCAATGCCCAAATTTCTTACAATACGCACACTGATCGACAGACAAATTCGAACGAGTGTAAGAAGAACCATAAGATCCACGTCCACCTCTATCACTACCTCTAAAAGGCGGACCATAAGCTTGAGCCAACATAACCTTCGTCTTTAATTCTTTCATCTTTTTATCCTCGCTACCTTTTGCTTCTAATTCCTGACGTTCATAATACTGAGCCATAGTCAAAAGAGAAACCGGAGTAGAGGTAGTCCATGAACTTTCACTAGCTTTTAGACGACTAGCTATTCCTGGTAACAGATTTGCGACATATTTATCGACGAACAAATGTCTGCCCGTATCATCTGACAATAACTGGCCGCTAAAATCATGAAATGCTTCTTCAAAGCATGGAAAGATATCAGAGACCGATTCATCTGCCTTTTGCTTACAAGACACTAAAACAGTCCAATCTATCTTTTTAGGGGGAATAATCGTTTTTAACTTAACTAATATGGCTGCGGGAAGATCTACAATCAACTGATACGGCTTTTTTGCAGGTTCCCTATCCCTGTCCATCTGTTCTAAATCTTTCCATGACGCCCCAAAAGCTACACGATCATCAACTTTACGAACAGTTCTCCACATATCTGGCGGTAATATCACTCCGAAAAATAAGTCAATGTCATCCAAAGTCATAGTACAAGAACTAATTGCTCCCTCAACTTCTTTATAAAAGGCGGCTGGATTTTTCCGCGGGTCAGGTAATGCTGTTTTAAGTGCCATCTGCTCTATTCCAAAGAGTATACACCCAATTATAAATAAAATAACCCTTAGCACCAACAGAAGTTTTATCATCACTTGTACCCGATCCTTTAGGAGGAACATACAAAGGCGGGGCCTCCTGCATTGGTTTCGTATGAACTATCATAGTCTTATCTGTTCCGAAGATGGAAGCTCGCACCCCGCCGGTCTGAGATGTCCGTGCAACTACGTCCACGGCCCTTTTCTCCTCTCACAAACGGACTGCTGCAACACATTATTTCACAAAACGCCTGATTGCATCAGCCACCTGGGAGAAAACAAAAAGACCATCACACATTTGCTTACGATCAGCTGCTACATCATCAGGCTCTAACTCATCAAAATATTTCCGAAATAGTTCAGTAACTTCTGTGCCAAATGCATCAGTAAAATATACCTGCTCCTTTTCCGTCCACCCTTTCATGTTGTCTAAAAGTTCAGAAGCAGAGACAACGCTACGGATTGTTTTACGAGCAATAGATCTAAGCTTAGACGCACGGTCAGCAGGCAACATAGAGCGACTGTCTCGTATCTTCTGTTGCTCCGAACCGGAGACCTCCGCTAACTCATGAGGGGCAGAAGGAACGACATACAGAGGTGGAGGGCGATCTAGTAACAAAAAATCATTGTGCAGTTTATTAAGGATAGGATAGAGAGGTTGGCGAACATGTATTGGCCAGTTACCTGTAATTTACGTTCTTTCTCTTCTCTCTCCTTTAAATCGATTATTTCTTTCTTTCTCATTTCCAATGTTTTCACATGTACATTCTCCCGCTGCTCTTTCTCAAGCAAGGCTTGCTCACGCTTCACTCGTCCACGCACTTCTTTCTCCCACATTCGTACACAGTCAAACATATCTTGCCTAGACCTTTTCTTACACATACATTGTTCCACATACTCAATCTTTCGCAAATCGAATGACCCATGCATAGGCCAACGTAACTCAGGATCTGCACAAGTGTATTTATTCCATAATGTGCTGTACATTATAGAAGAAAGACCACGTTTAACATACATATCTCTATTGGACGTCCCCTCTGAGGGTGCCGGTTGCAATTCTTCCAGTCTCAAATTGGTACCATTACAAAAGCAACACATCCTACGAAGTGCACTAAAAACAGGCATGCCAGAAATAGTGCAGAATATGCGGTATTATAATCAAAGTAGCACTTAAGGTACCTCTAGTATGATGTGCCGTTCAAATCAAAATTAAATTGGAGAAAATTCTCCTCATTACCTGCCTTTATAAATTGCAATTTATATATCAATTCAAAGGACACAAATTGACTAGTCACCCAAAACACGAAAGCCACAGTAAGTGGTGCTAAACTACATTACCAAACAAAGGCATCAAAACCCAGAGCAAGTGCCGTAAAACAGCTCTTACCAATCACAGGGCGTCCAGGTTCCAACTGCCAAGTTCTAAAATCGACTAAATGGTCACTGCACAACGAATGAACAAAAAGGATCTCAGTCGTGGACCGGCGCCACCTGGATGGTCAAATCAGAAAGAAGGGAAAAACGCAGTGGTTGCCAAGACTCGGGTCTCCTCAGGCATTGATCGTCCGCAGCGAGATCCCAATCCTTCATCGCGACAAATCCGTTGGGCATCCGAGTCGCCGATGAGTCCCTGTTCGGGCACCAATTTGTCGAAGTAAGCCTCAGCAAGGCCTACTAGTGCAAGGGGTTCGCCCTTCTCTGCACAAAGTCCTCAGACTATATAGGAAGACGTTGGCACAGAAACTGAAATAAAAGACAAAGGTGGTCATTACAGCCCTGGCAGACGGTGTTAGAGCGGCGGTAAGCCCGCCAACAGGCCGGCGGTAAAAATATTGCAATTACGACTGTGGCGGAAACCGCCAACAAAGACAGCCACTTTAACACTCCGACCGCCACGGCGGTACAAACAAACAGCGCGGCGGTCACTGCCAACAGACAGGCGGGAGACAATGTACCACCCACACTATTATGACAGGCCAATCCGCCACCTTTTCCGGGGCGGATTCACCGCGGATAAAAACACGCCAGAAACAGGAGTTTCGAAGGGAAAACGCTCACCTCTACACACTCCACGAGGAACAAGGACACCATGGAACCGGAACGCCAAATCCTACCTGCAATAGTCTTCCTGCTCCTCTACCAGGAGAACGAACGCCAGCGGGGAAGATCACGGTGAGTACTGCACCTACGACACAGGGGAGGGGGGAGGGAAAAAACTGGGACACACACGCAACACCCCCACCCCCACCCTCACCCACTACAACACACACACTAATGCATATCAATACATCACAGTTACACCCCCCAGCCCTCCCTGAAGAATGCAAAGACCAAAGAAAATGAGTGTAACCATCGGAATATATTACAAACAAGTAGGCAGAAACATATATATATATACACCATGTACAAAAACAAAACAGGCATAGTAGTCCAGGTACTGCACAAAGAAAGTCCGTGGAACACTGGGACCACACGGTATGGGCGAGGCCCACACAACATCCCCGACCATGATGGAGAGAACACTGCAGGGGCATCAGATACCAAGAAAACAGACACCTCAGGGGGAGGGAAAAGGGGGGCACCTCAGCCGCTTGAGTGCACAATGCCAAATCCACGAGGGGGCCACATGCCCACTGTTCCATCCTGGGGAGTGCAAAGTCACAGTCTCTCAAGTCTCTACAGTGGGTGGGTTGCCCACTGTTCAATCCTGGGGAGTGCAAAGCCACAGTCTCTCAAGTATCTACAGTGGGTGGGTTGCCCACTGTTCAATCCTGGGGAGTACAAAGCCACAGTCTCTCAAGTCTCTACAGTGTGTGGGTTGCCCACTGTTCAATCCTGGGGAGTACAAAGCCACAGTCTCTCAAGTGGATAACAGTCTCCACTGGTTCTGGAGGGGGACTGGTGCCCAGAGTGCATCATCCTGTGAAGGACAGAGGTAGTGGATGGATCTCTCCACTGATTCTGGAGGGGGACTCATGCCCAGAGTGCTTCATCCTGTGAAGGACAGAGGTAGTGGATGGATCTCTCCACTGGTTCTGGAGGGGGACTGGTGCCCAGAGTGCTTCATCCTGTGAAGGACAGAGGTAGTGGATGGATCTCTCCACTGGTTCTGGAGGGGGACTGGTGCCCAGAGTGCATCACTCACCCCGTGACGGACCCAGTTGAGTCAGTGCCCCGGCCGCTCAGTGGCTAGCGGTGCTTGAGTTGGCGGTGCCCTATTCAGCGGTGCTTGAGTTGGCGCTGCCCTGTTCAGTGGTGCTTGAGTTGGCGGTGCCCTGTTCAGCGGGGCTTGAGTTAGCGGTGCCCTGTTCAGCGGTGCTTGAGTTGGCGGTGCCCTGTTCAGCGGTGCTTGAGTTGGCGGTGCCCTGTTCAGCGGTGCTTGAGTTGGCGGTGCCCTGTTCAGCGGTGCTTGAGTTGGCGGTGCCCTGTTCAGCGGTGCTTGAGTTGGCGGTCCTTCATGGCCCAGCGGGGCTTGTGCTGGTGGTCCTTCATGGCCCAGCGGGGCTTTTGCTGGCGGTCCTTCATGGCCCAGCGGGGCTTTTGCTGGTGGTCCTTCATGGCCCAGCGGGGCTTTTGCTGGCGGTCCTTCATGGCCCAGCGGGGCTTTTGCTGGCAGTCCTTCATGACCCAGTGGGGCTTGTGCTGGCGGTCCTTCATGGCCCAGCGGGGCTTTTGCTGGCGGTCCTTCATGGCCCAGCGGGGCTTGTGCTGGCTGTCCTTCATGGCCCAGCGGGGCTTTTGCTGGCGGTCCTTCATGGCCCAGCTGGGCTTTTGCTGGCGGTCCTTCATGGCCCAGCAGGGCTTTTGCTGGTGGTTCTTCATGGCCCAGTGGGGTATTTGCTGGTGATCCTTCATGGCCCAGCGAGGCTGGTGCGGGTGGTGGCCTCCTGGGCAGCTGGGCTGGGGCTGGTGGTGGCCTCCTGGGCAGCTGGGCTGGGGCTGGCGGTGGCCTCCTGGGCAGCTGGGCTAGGGCTGGCGGTGGCCTCCTGGGCAGCTGGGCTGGGGCTGGCGGTGGCCTCCTGGGCAGCTGCGCTGGGGCTGGCGGTGGCCTCCTGGGCAGCTGGGCTGGGGCTGGCGGTGGCCTCCTGGCCAGCGGGGATGATGGCGGTCTTTTCCGCCATGCAGCTCTTCCCCGACTTACCGGGTTTCTTGTGGCCCTTCCCCACCTTGGAAGGTGTCACAGCTGACTCCACATTCCCACCGGGACCCCTGGGCGCGGCTTTGGTGGCTGGAGTCTTCCCCCTCTCCCGCTGGGCACTGGCCAACTTCTGATGCTTCACAGGTGGGGGACTGTCTGGGCTGTGGCTCTGTGCCACACTGGCTGTCCTGGTGGCCGGTGCACTCCACATACCGGTGACTACAGGCACCACTGGTGCCGGAGATGTTTTGGCTGAGGTGCTACTTCGGGACCTATGAGATGGACGGGGTGGGGGAGGTGTGAAAAAAAGGTCAAGGGTGGACAGGAAAAGTTTTTGGGACACACTGGGACGAGTAGCTGGAAGGGGTTTGGGAGTGGAGGAAGAGGTGGTGGTAGTAGGAGGTGTTCGTTTGGTGACTTTGGGTGAAGGTGCATGCGCTGGAGGCTGTTGTGAGGTGGCTGGCTGTTGGGTGGGTGTGTGCCTACATTTGTGGATCTTGGGAGGGGGCGTCACAGACACACTGGGAGAGGACACAGGGGACGTGTGAATGGTAGTGGGGGTGGTGACTGCACGTGAGCGGGGTGTGCTGGTGGGTGTGCTGGTGAGGGACGTAGTGGCTGTAGAGGTAGTACACGCAGGTGTGAGTGTAGACGAGACTGGGAGGGAGGAGGGAGAGGAGGAGGAGGGGGACACAGTAGGGGCAGTGGATGTTGGTGTGTCTGCATGTGTGTGTGGCTTGCGTGAGTGCCTGTGGGATGTGTGGTGCTTATGTTTGCCTGAGCTTCCCTTGTGTGTTGAGGTGTGTGCAGGCTGGTCTTATGGTGTGCTTGGGATAGGCAGAGGTACAGGGGATTGGGTCTGGGTGGAGGAAGTTGGAGGGGGGAGGCTAGAGACGGGGACAATGGCTGCCATCAGTGCTGAGGCCAGAGTTTGAAAAGCTCGGTGAAGGGCCGCCTGACCAGAATGAATGCCCTCCAGGAATGCGTTAGTTTGTTGCAACTGCCTTTCTACACCCTGGATGACATTCAAAATGGTAGACTGCCCAACAGTGAGGGACCTGAGGAGGTCAATGGCCTTCTCACTGAGGGCAGCAGGGGTGACTGGGGCAGGGCCTGAGGTGCCTGGGGCGAAGGTGATGCCCACCCTTCTGTGTGAGCGGGCACAGGGCGAAGGCTGAGGGGCTACTGGGAGGGCAGTGCTGGTAGGAGGGGTGGCGGCTGTACCTGTAGATGCGGGGGGCAGAGATGTTGCCGCCACCACAAGGGAGCTCCCATCAGAGGACGAGTCCGTGTCGCTGGTGTCAGCTCCTGTCCCCGCTGTGGAGGTCCCCTCGCCCTCGGTCCCACTGGTGAATTCAGACTCCGTAGTGTCGCCCTCTAGGGCCATGTGGGATGCAGCTCCCTCGTGCTCAGGTGCCACTGCTCCTCCGCCTGATGATGCTAATGCACACAAGAACAGGGAGACCACAAAAAGGTGGGGGATGACAGAAGAAAGACATGTTGAGTGCATTGATTACCGCTACCGTTGGCGGACACGACAGACACAGAAGCCCCTTGCACTACTACGCCGCGCTCTTGGGCTCCACTGTTCAATTCCTGGGAAATGGCCTACAAGGCTATGGACGACATCTGCACACATAGATGACACAGGGGCATGACTAGGTGTACTTGTCACTCTACAGAGGTGGGCTGGGGTGCCACATGGCCTGCCTTACGGAGGGGCCTTGCCTACGGAACTCGCCCTGGCCTAGGGAAACTCACAGCCCTCCTCCCCCACCCAGACAACTCCACTGCGCGCAAAGTCAGCAGAATGAGAGTGTACTCACCCCCTTGAGTCTGCTGTGATGCCCTCAAGCGCCCATCCAACTCCGGGTACACCACCACCAGGATCCTGAACATCAGGGGGGTCATGGTGCGACGGGCACCCCTCCCATGTTGGGAGGCCATCCCCAGCTGAGCCTCCGCCGTCTTCTTGCTCCAGCGGCGAATGTCCTCCCATCTTTTATGGCAGTGGGTGCTCCGTCTGTGGTAGACCCCCAGGGTTCGGACGTCCTTGGTGATGGCACGCCAAATATCTTTCTTCTGGTGGGCGCTGACCTACATGAAATGTACAGGGGAAGAAGAGAAGTCATTACCAACTGCACCCTCAAAGTGATTGGCCCCCATCCCTACCCTTGCCATGTGGCACATGCATTCACCGTCTTTCATGCACGCAGCACTCTGTCCCCTTCCTTCTTACATCCAGCCCTCTCCACACAGGCATAGCCCATACAACATGCTCCCTGTGAACTTACCTGTTTGTCTGGAGGACCGTAGAGTAGCGTGTACTGGGGGAGGACCCCATCCACAAGCTTCTCCAACTCCTCCGATGTGAAGGCAGGGGCCCTTTCCCCAGACGCACGAGCCATTGTCTCTTCCAGACCGAGGTCACAGCAGCACTTGCAGTGCAGGTCCTCTCCTGTCGAAGATCAGGCATCGAGTGATTGAAGAGATAGAAAATGGCAGTCACGTCTGCAGCGGTGCGTACCGTCACCGCCGGCGTACATCGTCATTGGCTCCTGGGACCATAGGGTCCAATGTTAACCAATGCAGCATTGCGCCACGGTCTTCGACCGCCTACCGCGACGGTGTACAACGCCAGCGCAGTTATCTCACATCCCATTGTCCCACTTTAGAGATCAGGCAGCCGCCATTTCAGGGGCCCACATGGCTTAATTTTCAACTGCGTCACACATACCTAGGCCTAGACTCAACACACATACAGGCCACCTTTTGAGTATGATTGTTGTTCTGGGTAAACTGTGGGTACGTACCTCTGAGTTGCTTGACTCTGTGCTCGCTGTTGTCCTTCATGGAGGAGCGACATTTGATAATCACCTACAGTCTTGACCGTGCCACAATCCAGGAACTGTGTACCCAGTTGGAGCCAGACCTGATGTCAGCAATCCGCCATCCCACAGGAATCCCCCCTCAAGTGCAGGTGCTGTCAGTGCTCCATTGCCTTGCAAGTGGGTAATTTCAAACAACTGTGGCCATGGCATCAGGGATGTCCCAGCCTATGTTTTCCAACGTATTGTCCAGAGTGTTGTCAACCCTTCTGAAACACATGATGAGCTACATCGTTTCCCCTCAGGTGGAGGATTTGCCTACAGTGAAAGGTGATTTCTATGCCCTGGGACATATCCCAACATCATAGGTGCCATTGATGGGACCCAAGTGGCTTTGGTTCCCGCCCCCACAGGAGTGAACAGGTGTACAGAAACCGGAAGAGTTATCATTCTATGAATGTACAGATGGTATGTTTGGCAGACCAGTACATCTCCCATGTGAATGCCATGTTCCCTGGCTCAGTGCATGACGCCTACATCCTGCGGAATAGCAGCATTCCTTATGTGATGGGTCAACTCCAGAGGCACTGTGTGGGGCTATTAGATGAGCACCTGGAAGCTAGTCAGTGGGAATGGTTGTCTGGATCTGGGGTTATCCCTCCAGGTTAGTGTGTGTCTAACAGTTGCCCCTCGCCAATTGCAGGTGACTCTGGTTACCCTAACCTGTCATGGATAAAGACCCCAGTGAGGAATCCCAGGACAAGGGCAGACGAAAACTACAATGAGGCCCATGGGCGAACTAGGAGGGTGATCGAGCAGACCTTCGGCCTCCTGAAGGCCAGGTTCCGGTGCCTCCATATGACAGGTGGATCCCTATTCTACTCACCAAAGAAGGTGTGCCAGATCATTGTGGCCTGCTGTATGCTTCACAACTTGGCTTTGCGACGCCAGGTGCCTTTTCTGCAGGAGGATGGTCCAGATGGCTGTGTTGTTGCAGCTGTGGAGCCTGTGGACAGTGATGAGGAGGAAGCAGAGGAAGAAGACATGCAGAACAGGGACTCAGTGATCCTGCAATGTTTCCAGTGAGACACAGGTAGGAATACACACCTGCCTACTACATGTACTTTGACACTACTACCTCTCTCTTGTCTGTCGTTTTCACCCAGTGTATGGTCACTGAGTTGTCACTTTCCCTTACGGTTTCACAGATGTGGGTCGCACTGTGTGACATCTGCTTAGATTCCTCATGGACTAGAGCTGTGTGACATAGGTATGTTGACATTACTATTTAAAAAAACTTTTTGTCACTGTAATTGCTAATACACTATTTTGAAATCACAGACAGACTCCAGATCATTTTGTGCTTTAGGTGTGTTTATTTAAATGCTCAATATTGGAGGGGGTAGTGAAATGGTGAGGGGTGATGGTATAGGAATGTCCATGGCAGAGTCCAGTCTATTAGTCTCACAGGTGCATTGCCCATATGGGCATAGGAAGTGGAGCTGGGGCAGTTTAAATAAGGACAGGGTGACAAAGTGGGACAGTAGGATGACAATCAGGGTGGTCTCATTTCTTGGCGGGGGTCTTGGCATTGTGCGCTGTCTTTGTCCTGGATCTCAGGGATCGTTTGCGGGGTGGTTCCCCCTCTGCAGGGGGTGGGGTGCTGGTGTGGTGGTCCTGTGGTGGTGCCTCCTGTCCACTAGTGCCGGCGGAGGTGGTGGGCAGTTCATCATCCATGCTAGTGTCAGGGGCCCCTTGTAGTGCCACAGTGTCCCTCCTGTTGTTGACTACTTCCTTCAGCACCCCTACGATGGTGCCCAGGGTGGAGCTGATGGTTCTGAGTTCCTCCCTGAAGCCCATATACTGTTCCTCCTGCATGCGCTGGCTCTCCTGAAACTTGGCCAGTACCGTTGCCATCGTCTCCTGGGAGTGGTGGTAGGCTCCCAGGATGGAGGAGAGGGCCTCGTGGAGAGTGGGTTCCCTTGGCCTGTCCGCCCCCTGTCGCACAGCAGCCCTCCCAGTTCCCCTGTGTTCCTGGGCCTCCATCCCCTTGACGGTGTGCCCACTACCACTGCCCCCAGGTCCCTGTTGTTGTTGGGGTGGTGGGTTATCCTGGGTCCCCTGTAGTGGTGGACACACAGCTGATTGACGTGTCCTGGGGACGGAGGTATGGGCCCGCTGGGTGGGTGCTGTGCTGGTGTTTCCAGAGGGGGGAAGGCCTGTGGTGGCCTGTGCCTGTGTGAGGGGAACAGACTGTCCAGAGGTCCCCGATGGTCCGGGCTGGTCATCTAGACCCAGTTGGACAGAGGTGCTGTCATCACTGTGGGCCTCTTCTGTTGGTGGTGTGGACATGTGTGGACCCTCCTGTCCGGTGACGTTGGGTAGGGTTCCTGCAGGGGTATAAAAGGATGTTTATTACATCTGTGCGTGTAATGGTGTGCAATGGGTGGGTGACCGTGTACCCCAGTGCTAGCATTCCTGTGTGGGAGCTTGTGTGATGTTGGTTTAGGGGGGTGTATGGGCATGTGCAGTGGGCATGCTTTGGTGATGGGTGTCCATGCTTTGTTGTTGCATGCAGGGCTTGGTGTTGGGATGTGTGGTTTGTGATGTTGGAACATATGTGAGGAGTTGGGGTGCTGGGGGTGAGGGTGAGGGTGGGGGTATGTGATAGCATGCAGGTAGGGTGGGGGATATAGTATTAAAGATTTGACTTACCAGAGTCCATTCCTCCACCTACTCCTGCGAGGCCCTCAGGATGGAGAATCGCCAAGACCTGCTCCTCCCATGTTGTTAGTTGTGGGGGAGGAGGTGGTGGTCCGCCGCCAGTCCGCTGAACCGCCAGGTGGTGTCTTGAGACCACGGAACGCACCTTCCCCCATAGGTCGCTCCACCTCTTCCTGATGTCCTCCCAATTTCTTGGGTGTTGTCCCACTGCGTTGACCCTGTCCACTATACTTCGCCATAGCTCCATCTTCCTTGCAATTGAGGTGTGCTGCACCTGTGCTCCGAATAGCTGTGGCTCTACCCAGACGATTTCCTCCACTTTGACCCTGAGCTCCTCCTCCGAGAACCTGGGGTGTCTTTGCCGTGCCATGGGGTGGTATAGGTGATGTGTGGGGTGGAGTGTGTGGTGATAAGTGTGCTGATATGTAGTGGTGTGTTGTGTGAGGTGCGTGGAAGTTGTGTGGGTGATGGTGTTGTGTGCCTGTGGATGCTGTTGTTCTTGCTGGTGTTGTCTCTCTCTGGCCTTCTTTCTGAATTTTTGGTTGTAGGGGTTTGTGGGTGTTGTGGGTGTGTGTTTTATATTGTATTGGGTGTGTGGGAGTGGTGTGTGTATGTGTATCAGGTGTGTGTATTTTGAATTGTCCAATGTGGCTGTGTTTTGAATGTGTGTGTGTATTTTGAGCGCGGCGGTGTGTACCGCCAATGGAATACCGCAGTTGAAAGACCGTCGCATGGATTCATGTGTTTTGATAGTGTGGGCGTATTTCTGTTGGCGTGATGGTGGAGGTTTTGTTTTTGCCAGTTTATCACTGACCTTTGGTGTGGAGGACTTGTGTGGGTGTCTGACTTTTGGCGGATTCCGAGATGTGGGTCATAATAGCTGTGGCGGAATTCCGCGGCGGCGTGTTGGCGGTCTTCTGCACGGCGGTAAGCGCCTTTTACCACCAATGTTGTAATGACCGCCAAACTTTATTAAACGTCAAGAGGTGGTACTACAGTTCAAACAGCACCCTTCGGCAATGTTTGAAGTAGCACACTGAACTAAGAGAGCATGGTCCTTTTATACCCACGCAGGGGCTAAAAAGAAGGTGGTACAATTATGGAAGCAAGACTCATATACATATAAGGTCATATGGAAATGCACAGTCAACAGGTAGGAGGAGCTAACAGTTTTCAAGGACTAGTAGACACATTACTGTCTGTTACTAATTACTAACAGCTGCAGACCTTACTGGGCATGTGTGAAAGTGGGAGATGCTAAATATAACTAGTCACTAGACAGATTTTCAAGAGTAGTTAACAGGAAGGTAGGACAGAGCTCATGGCAAGCGCATGGCAGCATGTGGCAGAGATAATGGCTGCCATGAATACAAATGGATTCCGCGAAATGTTCACAATAGTTGCTAAATACAAGATGTCTTCTGCTAATTCTTAATCTAATCGCTACTAAATTAAAACACCGTGACCAGATGCTTGCCCACTCAGCTGTGCCCTGTCTCCTTCACTTGCCTGGGCTGATGCTGCAAATACAAAGAAAAATAGGGTCATCACATGCCCATGATCACACTTGAACAACAGTGGTGGTTAGCAAACATTACCATGATGTCAAATAGGCCTCAGCAACAAACTCCACCTAAGTGGCCCCTACATGTACCATACCGTATGCATGAATGCCATCTGAACTGTCAACAGCTGCCTACAGGAAAATCAGGATCTCAAACAACTAGAATGACATGGCTGAAGTGGTGCAATCACAGTAACCATTTAACAAGCAGGAGACCACATCACCTTCAATGCTTTGCCTCATGGAGCATACCTCAGTTACCTGTTGTCATACAATAGTAGGCCAATGCCAGCTGCATTCACACAGATTCCACGTAAGATCATGCAGACATTCATTTGTCACATGCACAATAACACAACAATAAGAAAGGATGCTCCCAGAACATGCCTTGTTGTTGACAACAGTACAATAGCCAGGTCACATGGAAATACTCAAGTCATACTGGTAACAGATATACATACTTCACCGAGTGAAATCTGTCCAAATGGAGTAATGGAGTTAGTACTAATGTTGCTGTGATAGGCCACAAATTTGACATGGAAATGTACACTGGAGACATCATGTGCAAATTGGCAGGGAGATATGTCCCTAAAATCCAGAACACAATGAATCAGCAAGCGCCAGGAAATCACCACCAATGTCTAGTACTCCTTACAATTACATACTGTGATTGCTTCAGTACAAGCATTAGTCCTTTCTATGTTGGAGAGACATTAAGATTTGCAATTAATTGTAGAAGGACCTCAACAGGTTGCCCAATTGGAAGTTACATCACTATTTCTATTTTGGACCTGCAAACAGAGAGGACTGTGGAAGAATTGTGTACCCAAACACATGTGATTTTAACATAAATGCAAGACATTCCATGAAGCATGCCAACAGTCAGGTAAAAAACTTTACCCATTACACATGTGCAGTGCACAGTGCTACATGATGCCCGTCCTTCCCCTAGGGCCAGGTTGTCTAGAACCATGACCAGCACCTCAGCCACCAAATCCTCGTCCAGTGTGGTCCCTGCAAGTCCGGGAACATCGAAGGGGGCACCCATCAGGGCTGCCAGTGTGCCACCTAGTGAAGCCAAGGACCACCCTATTCCGCCACCTGCCAAGGTAAAGAAGGGGCCAGCATGCAGAAGAGAAAAGCCGCACGAACCACCCAGCAAGGCCTATTCTAGAACCAAAGAGGATAGTGCCAAGGTCCCAGCAGCAACTACCAAGGTGGGGAAGGGACACAAGACCAAAGGGAAGTCAGCTCAGGGCACGGAGCCTCCGGGTGAGGGACTAGTGTCACCCCTTTCGCAAGACAGCCCAGCAACCTGTCGAGACATCCTGGACCCTGCACACACTACATGAGGCACTTCCAGCAGTTTGCAGCCTTAGTCGTCACAAGGAGCAGTGTGGCTCTACCTCCATGGAGTTTCATGCTACCTGTTACCGGTAAATCTCGTGGCTCAGACACCCATATGAGGGAATGGGAACTACCACACCGCTGGTGCAGCGTCACTGGGCACCATGCCCCCTCCAGAACCAGGGGAGAACAGCATCCACTTCCCCAGTCCTTGGCAGGATGAAGCACTCTGGGCACCATGCCCCCTCCAGAACCAGTGGAGATCAGCATCCACTACCCCAATCCTTGGTAGGATGAAGCACTCTGGGCACCAGGCCCCCTCCAGAACCAGTGGAGAACAGCATCCACTCACCCTATCCTTGGCAGGATGAAGCACTCTGGGCACCATGCCCCCTCCAGAACCAGTGGAGAACAGCACCCACTACCCCAGTCCTTGGCAGGATGAAGCACTCTGGGCACCATGCACCCTCCAGAACCAGTGCAGAACAGCATCCACTACCCCGGTCCTTGGCAGGATGAAGCACTGTGGGCACCAGGCCACCTCCAGAACCAGTGGAGAACAGCATCCGCTAGAGAGACTGTGGCTTTGCACTCCCCAGGACCAAGCAGTGGGCAAACCACCCACTTGAGAGACTGTGGCTTTGCACTCCCCAGGACCAAGCAGTGGGCAAACCACCCACTTGAGAGACTGTGGCTTTGCACTCCCCAGGACCAAGCAGTGGGCAAACCACCTACTTGAGAGACTTGAGAGACTGTGGCTTTGCACTCCACAGGACCAAGCAGTGGGCAAACCACCCACTTGAGAGACTGTGGCTTTGCACTCCCCAGGACCAAGCAGTGGGCAAACCACCCACTAGAGAGACTGTGGCTTTGCACTCCCCAGGACCAAGCAGTGGGCAAACCACCCACTTGAGAGACTTGAGAGACTGTGGCTTTGCACTCACTAGGACCAAGCTGTGGGTATAGAGCCCCCTCGAGGAGCAGTGGTGTCATCCCATTATCCGGCTGAGGTGCCCTCGTCCCCTTCCCCCTGAGGTGCCTGTGTTTTTTTCGACCTGATGCCCCTGCAGTGTTCTCTCCATTTTGAGGCAGGTGTCATGTGTGGGCTTCGCCCATGCTTTTTAGGACCACTGGTCCACGGACATTTAATGGGACAGTGTACAGACTTGTGTACTTGCTGTAAAGATATGTATATACTGATGATTTAAAGTTCTTTTGGGCTATCTGATTGTTCGATTATTACACTTGTTAAACTCATTTCATTTGGTCCTTGCGTTCTTCCAGGGGGTGACGGGTGTATCTGTGATGTTCTTGGATGTGTGTATGTAGTGGGTGGGGGGTGGCGGTGTTGCATGTGTGTGTCACTCTCTTTTTCCTCCCCCACCCTGTGTACTAGGTGCAATACTCACCATTGTCATCGCCTTTGATGTTCCTGGTAGATGAGGAGGTAAAGCAACATGGGCAGGACCTGTAACTCGGGCTCCATGGCGTCCTGGTTCCTCGTTGGGTGTCGAGAGGTGAGTGGTTTCCCTTCTGTGTACTGTTTGCACCGTGCTTATAATGGCGTTGGTACCGCCCCAGAAAAGCAGGCAGATTGGTGCCTTGTAATAGTGTGGGCGGTACATTGTCTTCCGCCTGTCTGTTGGCGGTTACCGCCACGGTGTTTGTTTCTACTGCCGTGGCGGTCGGAGTGTTAAAGTGGCTGTCTGTGTTGGCGGTTTCCGCCATGGTCGTGATTCAAATTTTTTTTCCGCCGGCCTGTTGGCGGCATTACCGCCACTTTATCAACGACCGCCACGGTTGTAATGAGGGCCTGAGGGCTGTGTATAGATAAAGGGGAAAATAACTCAGCACTTTGTGGAAGAGGGAAAATAATACTATCTACTAATTCAGCAGAGGACATGTTGTCTCCAAATTAGGGAATACCTAATATAAAAGTGTAAAATTTGAGTAAGTTCTTGTGAAATTTTAACAAATGGCCAATAAGGTTTAGGGGTCTTCTTATAACCACTAAGCCACTACTACTGTATCTGAATGAAAATCAGATAAACATTTGGCAGTATTAAGGCAATTGTGTTGTAACTGTAAGGAAGGCCTTTTACGCTCCACTTTTTGCTGAATCTTTTTGTTGGCCTGCAGGCTCTGAGCACTTTACCACTGCTGACCAGAGCTAAAGTGCATGTGCTTCTCCCCTAAAACATGGTAACTTTGGCGTATGCACAATTAGCATATTTAATTTCCTTGTAAGTCTCTTATAAAGTGGTATATCATATACCCAAGGTCTGTAAATTAAATGCTGCTAGTGGGCCTGCAGCACTCATTATGCCACCCACTGAACTAGCCCTGTAAACATGTCTCAGGCCTGCCACTCCAGAGCCTGTGTGTGCAGTTTCACTACCACTTCGACTTGGCGTTTACAACTACTTGCCAAGCCTTAAACTCCCCTCTTATTACATACAAGTCACCCCTAAGGTACACCCTAGGTAGCTCATACGGCAGGGCGCTATGTAAGTAATGGGCAAGACATACTTTTAAATTTTACATATTCTGGTGTTGAAAATCTCCCAAAGTCATTTTTACTACTGTGAGGCCTATTTCTCTCACAGGCCAGCATTCAGAATTCCTTGATATATTTGTAAGCTGAAACTCTTGATCAGAAAGAAGTAGCTATATTATGTTTCATATCATTGGAAGGGTAATGATAAATCCTCTTATTGGATTATCGGATTTATCATTACTGTTATAGAAATGCTACTTTTTTAAATTGGACATTTCTCTGCTCTTACTGCTCTATGTGCCTTGCAGCCCACCGCTAATACATGTCTGGGGTGGATGACAGCTACACTTTGTGCATTCCTTCTAGACAGCTACAAACAGAGGAAGGTTAGGTGTGCCTGAGAACTCATTTGCTTTTATCTGCATTCTGATGGGCCTTCCTGGGCAGGAAAAGTGGAGGGGAGCTGACACCCTTGAATAGAGAAGTGCCTGTGTCCACAAAAGGTCTGATTACCCCCTACTGATTCTTGGGAGCCAAGGCTAGAAAGACAAGACCTCTGTGCACTTCAAAGATCCTTCTTTGAAGTCACCACCACTTCAAAGGCAACCTTGGGTATAAGAAGTGGATTTCTGACCCCTACTAAATCATTACACTACTGGACCTGGAAAGAACTCTGCTGTAGTACAAGAAGTGCCACACTGCTGGACTCCTTTCCAAGAAGAACCGACATCTGCCTTGGTGAGCTACCCTGATGCCTGTTGATTTTTGCCCAGTTGAGTTAAGACTGGGCCCACTCATCTGACCCAGGGTGACTCCAAGAGTTTGCTCCCTGCTCTACTGCAGTCTCAGGGACTTAAAAGACTGCACGCAACTATGCTTTTGCTGCTGCAGTCTCCCATCTGTGAGTCCTACCCTTGCTTGAGGTGCCTATCCAGTCCTGGGCTTTGGAAGTGGGTTTGCAGCTTCCTTTTCTTAAAGAAGTGATGCATCTGAGCCTTTGTGCTGCTCAAAACTGACACAGTGCCTTCTGACGCATTGCTGATTTGATAATGACACAGGATCCAATTGTGAGGTTCGACTGTGACACATTGCATTAATCTCAATGGAGTTTGATGCTGATGTGGGACCCAACTGCAAGGCTTAACACTGTTGCATAGGCACGACTGTGTGGACCAGAGCCAGCGCATCACCTCCACATCACTCCTTTAATTTGATGCTTGCTCCATCCAAAGTAGTCCTGATTTAAGGTCAGGTTTCACTCCCCATGCCGTGCAGCTCCTCCTGTCTGTGTCGTGCCCTCTACTGCGCCCTCGCTGCTGTTGCGAGTTCTAGGCCCTCCACCACCCGCAGGCACCAACAGGCACCCGCCTGCGCCTCATCCCTAGTGTCTAGTGGTTGCCGTAAGTATTGTGTGTCTGTCTTGTAACTGTCTTTTCTTTTGTGCCTTTTTTACTGCTTTGTCGTTTTTTCAGCCTCTTTTTCCTTTTCTGTTTGCCTTTTTGCTTTTTTCTCCTTTTTCTGCCCGTGTTTCAGCTTCTCTGAAGCCGTTATCCGTGTTCGCCCTTTCCCGCTGCTGCGTCCCCTGCAGTCCCGCTCCCCTCATGCCCCCACTCGCCCACTGCTCCTGGTTCCCAGATGCTCCTTCCTCCCACCTCCCCTTCTTAATGGCGCCCGCTGCTCGGTGCAAAGAGTGACCCCTGACCTGACTTAAGGTCAGGTTTCACTTCCATGCCGCACAGCTCCTCCTGCCTGCGTCTGTGCCCTCTACTCAACCCTCGCTGCTGCTGCGAGTTCAAGGACCTCCACCACTCGCAGGCACTTGCCTGCGCCTCATCCCTGGTGTCTAATGTTGCCGTGAGTATTGTGTGTCTGTCTTGTAAATGTATTTTCTTTTCTGCCTTTTTTACTGCTTTGTCTCCGTTTTTTCAGCCTCTTTTTCCTTTTCTGTTTGCAATTTTTGCCTCTTTTCTCCTCTTTTTGCCTGTTTTTTGGCTTTTCTGAAGCCGTTATCCCTGCTCGCCGTTTCCCACCGCTGTGTCCCCGCTCCCCTTGCACCCCCATTCGCTCACGCTCCTGCCTTCCAGCTGCTCCTCCCTCCCACCTCCCCTTCTTAATTTAATGGCGGCCGCTGTGCGGCCATGCCGCTGGCGCAGGCAAGCCCATCCACACCCGTCCACACCTGTCCGGGCCTGGACCATGCCCATTGCCAGACCTCCTGGCCCCGCGCTCCCCACGCCACCAGACGCTACTACAATGCCATCGACCTCCACGCCCTCAACACAGGCTGCTCTGCCACCTGCTTGCAAGCCACCCCGAAGCTCACCCACAGACACTTCTCCTGCCAGAACTGCAGCTTCACCTGCCCCCAAGCCACCAAATTTCACACGAAAACCAAATGCAACCACCTCAGCTGCATCCTCCTCAACACTCGCTCCATCCACAAGCACGCCGTCGAACTCTGGGACCTATTCACCTCATCATCCCCGGACATCGCCTTCATCACCGAAACTTGGAAGAACCCCTCCTCAGTACCCGACATCGCCATAGCCATCCCTGAAGGCTATAAGATCACCTGCAGAGACCGCACCAACAGACCGGGAGGAGGGATCGTCGTAGTCCACAAGAACACCATCAGAATCTCAATCAACACCGATGACGCCCTTGATGCCGCCGGACACCTACATTTCCAGATTCACATCAATGCCAACACCACCCTCAGAGGAACCCTCATCTACAGGCCCTCTGGCCCCCGGCCATAGTTCTGTGACTCCATCGTCGACTTAATCAGCACCCGCCTTTGCCTCTACAGACTACATCCTCTTCTGCAACCTAAATTTTCACCGCAAGTACGTCAACGACAGCAACTCCACCGCCTTGATCGCCAACCTCACCAACCTTGGCCTCTAACAACTTGTCACAACGCCCAGCCACTCCGTCAGTCACATGCTTGACCCCGTCTTCTCCGCCAGCAGCCACGTCACATTCAGCCATACCACCGAACTCCAGTGGACCGACCACTGCTGCGTCCACTTCACCTTCCACCACACACCACCACCCACAACAGATCCCCCGGTGCAGCTGGAACAAGATCACTGAAGACCAGCTATTCTCCACCCTCGCATGTGCCCCACCACCCATCACCACCGACCCCAACACAGCCGCCCTCAACCTCACACAATGGATAGACGACTGCACCAACACCCTCGCCCCAATCAGGAAACCCTCCAACAACCACACCAGCACTAAGGCCATCTGGTTCACTGCCGACCTTCAGGCCTCCAAGAGGGAGTGCCGAAAAATCGAGAAGGAGGTGCACCACGAACAAACAGAGATCAACCACCTCGCCCTCAAGATAGCCATCCGCAAGCACCACCAGCCCATCCGGACCTCGAAGAGATCCTTCTACAAGGACCGCATCGACAACAACGCACATGGCAGCAAAGAGCTCTTCAACATCGTCAAGGAACTCCCCAACCCCAGGTCCTGCCCCATCGACCCCCCCCTCCTTCGCAAGACCTCAGCGACTCCCCCTCCACCTTCTCCCATCGTAAGATCACGGACATCCACGAAAGCTTCAACACCTCGACCCCCTCGACCACCGGACACCACAAACCCCAACGCACCCAGCCACACCAACCACCTGTTCTCCTGGACCCACATCAAAGATGAGGACACCATCAAAACCATGAGCACCATCCACTCCGGATCACCCTCCGAGCCCAGCCCCCATTACGTCTTCAACAAAGCAAGCCCCATCATCGCCCCACAACTCCGTATGATCATTAACAGCTCCTTCGAGACCGCCACCTTCCCAAAGAGCTGGAAGCACACCGAAGTCAACGCCCTGCTAAAGAAACCCAAAGCGGACCCCGGAGATCTCAAGAACTACCAGCCCATCTCCCTCCTCCCCTTCCAGGCGAAGGTCATCAAGAAGATCGTCAACAGCCAACTGACCCGCTTCCTGGAAGACAACAACACGCAACTCTCAATCCGGATTCCATAGTAACCACAGCACCGAGACCACCCTCATCACCGCCATCGACGACATCAGGACCTTGCTCGACAAAGGCAAAACTGCAGCCCTCATCCTCCTAGACCTCTTGGCTGCCTTCGACTCCATCTGTCACCACACCCTTCGCACACGCCTCCACGACGCAGGGATCCACCACAAAGCCCTGGACTGGATCACATCCTTCGTCTCCGGCAGAACCAAGAGAGTCCACCTCCATCCCTTCCTTTCTGAAGCCACCAAGACCATCTGAGGTGTTCCCCAAGGATCCTCGCTCAGTCCAACCCTTTTTAACATCTACAACACCGCTCGCCAACATCGTCCGATCCCACAACCTCAACATCATCTCCTACGCCACGACACCCAGCTGATCCTCTCACTCACAAAGGACCCCTCCACCGCCAAAACCAGCCTCCACGATGGAATAAAGCCCATCGTCAACTGGATGGAGAGGAGCCGCCTATAACTGAACTCAGACAAGATGGAGATCCTCATCCTTGACTCCAACCACTCCGCATGGGACGACTTCTGGTAGCCAGCCACCCTGGGAACCGCACCAACGCCCACCAACCACGCATGCAACTTAGGTTTCATCCTAGACTCAGCGCTCACCATGACCCAGCAAGTCAATGCAGTCTCATCTTCCTGCTTCAACACCCTCCGCATGCTCCACAAGATCTTCAGGTGGATACCCATCAAAACCAGAAGGATGGTCACCCACATCCTCGTCAGCAGCAGACTGGACTACGGCAACGCTCTCTATGCAGGAACCACGGCCAAGCTCCCGAAAAAACTACAACACATACAGAAAGCCACAGCATGCCTCATCCTCGATATCCCACGCCGCAACCACATCTCAGCCCACCTAAGAGACCTACACTGGCTCCCCATCAACCAGAGGATCACCTTTAAACTCCTCATCCACGCTCACAAAGCACTCCACAATGCTGGCCCTGCCTACCTCAAGGAGCGACTCACCTTCCACACTCCCAACCGTCAACTCGACTCCCCCAACCTCACCCTCACCACATCCCTCGCATCCACCGAACTACACCCGGAGGCAGATCTTTCTCCCCATCACAGCCAAGACCTGGAACTCTCTCCCCGTCCATCTACGACAGACCCAGGACCTTCGGACCTTCAGGAAATGCCTCAAGACCTTGCTGTTCGAGCAGTAGCACTCCCCCCCCACCCTTTCAGCACCTTGAGATCCTAGCGGGTAAGTAGCGCGTTCTACAAATGATTGAGTGATTGATTGATTGATTACTTCAGAGGGCTCTGCGCAAGTCCTCTAGCCTGCCTGCTCTCCATCACAGCCAGCCTGAAGTTCGGATTTATCCCAGTGTAGCGTGACCTTAAGTAACCTTTTAGCACTATTGACTTCTAAGCACTATTTTTGGTTTATACTTTAAAAATCATATCTTGACTTCTACTGATTGGAGTTTTGTCATTTTGGTCTAATTGTACTCAGATAAATATTCTCTATTTGTCTAAACCTATGTAGAGTAATTTTTGGTGGGTTTACTGTGTTCCTGTGTGTGTTGCACAAACACTTTACATGTTGCCTCTTTAGATAAGCCTGCCTGTTCGGTGCCAAGCTACCAGAGGGTGAGCACAGGTTATCTCTATTCCTGTGAGGGGAGCTCCGCTCCACTGGAGGAGCTAACAGAGTGTTTTTAATTCTGCGCTACGCTTGGAGCATGGAGCTATCCCAAAAATTCTGCTAGCCCTGTCCAGCACTGCGGAGCTTATCTGGTGCACACTGCAGCCCAGTATAGACTGCACAGTGCAAGCGCAGACAGTCTCTGCTTGCGCTGTGCAACTCATAACTGGGCTTTAGCGCGCACCAGAGCAGAGGAGGGAGGCCGCGCCTGAAGATGACTCATCGCACGACAAGGATAGGAGGACCCCCGGGAAGACCAGGTAAGTCTTTATCTCTGGCTGTTGTTGTTGCAGGACTGAAACTTTAGCTCTCAGTGCCTGTGGCCCTGGCCTGAATTCAGGCCAGGGCTTCAGGCAGTGAAAGCTGCCGTTTCAGGCCTCTCGTGAACTGGCCTGTCCCATGTGCACTTCACACAGGGCAGGCTCGTGCACAACAGGCCTGGCAGCTCTTGCTGCCTGTGGCCCTGGCCTGAATTCTGGCCAGGGCAGTAGACTGCAAAAAAAGCTGCTGCTTCAGGACTCTTGTGCACCAGCCTGCCTTGGGTGGACTGCACAGGGAATTCCACACTGTTTTTTCAACACTGCGGAATTCCGCAAAGCAGGACTCCATTCACTCTGCCCAGGCCTAGTTATCTCTAAGTGTGTATTAAGGTTACTCTAACTAGGAGTGGTGGGTGGTTCCTGATTGTACAGGGTGCATACTCTGACAACCAGAAACGCCAGTTCTAACAGGCCGTATTTTAAAGCATATCTGCTCACTATTTAAAAGGTTAACATTTAGATTTAGTGTAGATAACTTAAATCCATATTAATAACCTTGAAAATCCCGCTCCGCCCTGCCCTCACGGCCAACATTGGACAGTCCCGGCTTGCAGTATAATGGCCCAGGAGGTTAATCAGGTTCCATTCCTTGCCGTTAAGACATAATTTCACATTTATTCTTTGGTTGGAGCTACGAGGAGTGATAATTTAGTAATTTCATCGTACCCAGCTTCAATCAAAGCAGAGATACGGAACCCGGAATAAACACGGCCCTCACGCTGTCCCCCTGCAGGTCATCCAAATTGAACACTCCAGCGCTATCAAATCACCGGTAAGACTTAATAAGATGCAGTCGGAGTGAGCAGGCCTGAGCATGCGAGCCTCTGATTCGCGCTAACTGATCACAGCCTTGTGTTTTTCGCACATTTTTTGAAGTAAATGGTTGGAAATGATCATTCTTCCGTGCGCTGGCACCGGGACACCTTTATGCAAAATCATCAAAACACAGATGGTGTTAGAATTGGATTTGAAAATATGATCATGTTAATGTTTGTGTTTCAATAAATGCCTACGATTGCTTCCAATTTGCTTCTTTTGCAATTAATATAAACACCTGACTGTGAATCGACGAGAGAGGGCTGTTACGGCTGGCCACACAATTTGCATCCGAACATCTCTTTTGTGCCTCCTAATAATTACCTCACCGAAAAACAAGGCTCTCCGACGGTTCATCTAAAGTGGCTGAAAAGCTGTTTGCGGATGCTAACTATCATGCAGGGGGGTAGGGACAATCTCAGCATGCTTTACTAATAAATAATTCTCAGAAATATCAGATACCAATTTAGTGCTCGTACACAATGGGCCAGTTGAAACTTGCAGAGTGATCCAATTTGCCACAGCTCTTGTTTTTAGTCTTTGTGATGTTGCCGTGTGACCACAGCGGGAGCAACTCGCTTGCATCCCACGAGTCAATCAAGGGGCTTTGTTTCCTTCTAGACCAAAATATCAGGTGGTTTTCCGTGTCCAATTATCACAGATCTTCTTTAATTCAACGCAAAACTTGTCCAAGAGCGTGTACGTTGGAGGACTGGTGCATCAAGCTATAACAAGCAATTTTTAACTTGAATGTTATGCAAGGAAGTCACCCAAACTTGAATGAAAAAGTGCATAATTGATTCTTCACCTAGCACTGTTCTCCGATTCTGTTCCGGTGTTATAGAAAGGTGTTGTACATCACTAATTATCTCGGAATATCTCAAGAATAACAAATGGTCAGGGAGTTTCTCATTAGGAACTGTTAAGCCACACTTACCTCAACAGTGTTCCGTAATTTGGTGACCCTGGGGAGAGATATTTCCCAACACCAGTGGAATAAACAATTAAACGTGGACAGAAGTAGTTTGAGAAAAGTTAACGTGGGGTTGGAATATGTTTCACTACACATTAATAAAATGAATGTGAGTTGCACCGCCTCTGCCTTTCGCCTTCAGATGAATTGGGTTTTAAATATGGTGTTAAGGAGCACGAGACAGCTTCTGAAACTACAGGGAAGACGAGAGGGATGCGAAGACAAGATGGAGGATAGCATTCTGCTGTGTATTCCTGATCACTTAATGCACCCCTGTAAAGGAAGGATGTCCATAATCTTGTGGAATCGTGCTGTGATAGCACTGTGCATGTTTTTATGTTCACTGCATTATAGCAGAACATACTCAATGATAGACGACCCAGTATTCTTTCATTAAAGTCTGTGGTCACTGCTCTCTACATCATAAGGACCCGGCTTTCTAAAATCTATCCTACAATACTAAAACTCTCCAGTAAATTGTCCTCCGTTCTTTCAAAACTATCAAACCTCCAATATAAAACTTTAAAATGTAGACTTCACAACTATGGCACTGGGACCCTAATTGATGAGTAGTATCATAGTCTACAAAATGGTGGCTAGAAAACTACTCACTTCTTCCCCAACAAAACTGATCTATGGTCGGAGCTTTCTGCCAAGGCCCTACTTGTATTATAGTTTTCTGCACCACAATACAGTCACAAACTAATCACGATTGTCTTAATCCAACAACATTGTTTCCTCTATGCTATGCCTCTCACATACTCTGTTTTATTTTGCCATTTCAATTGTAATCTTTGGACCCCCACATGGACCATAATACATCAAAACTAAGCTCCCCCACTTTCTAAGGTTCAACCAACAGCAATGCTTTCCCTCTCACCTCCCTTCCTAGAGCTCTTCAAAACTGATACCTTCTGCACATCTCTTTTGCACCACTGCCACACTTTGTGAGTGAGAGATAGCCTAATCACGTTCTCTCAATTTAATCACTAACCACAATATAGTTACTAGGCAATAGGAACAACTCTTCAATATTAGGACCTTTTATCCTACAAGGGGTTCATGAGAGAACCAATCAGACCTAACCTCCTGTATCCGCCAGCTAACAGGATCATTCCAAGATTTGGAATAGACGCCTCACCCACTTCATAGTGGCATGCTTCATCATCGGCTGTCTATCCACACCCCAGTAAAATGATACTACTAGGGCAGACTCAACCAAGGATTCTTGAGAGTTCAGAAATAAAATTAGCTGGATAACAGCAGGGATCCAGATCAATAATGCTAAATATACCTCTCGGGATGCCCTAAGAATTCCTCTTTAATTACGGGATCCAAAGGTATGAGTAAAAGCAATTTTCTTAGTCTCTTAAAGGTCTACTATGTTCCCTGGAAACCCTAGTCTTGCCAACCTGTTTCAGCCCACTTAAAGCACCCAAACGGGTCTTGGGGCCTTATTCAGAGTAAAGTAGGCATTCCCTGCCTACTGTTATGAGTGCCATGCACTCCCGTGAGGCCTATTTCTCTCACCTGGTTCTTCAGGCTGACTTCAATTTTTTGAGTGCCTACAATAGACCGAAAAATCAAACATTAGTCTTTTGAGAGAGGTTTACTCTACATCAGTTTCTTTTCCCCAAAAGATTACGGTGTCCCAGCCTTTTGTAAGGAAGGGTACATAACTATCTATGTCTTTTATCAAAGCATTAAAGCATAGTCCAGTGCATTTGATTTTATAAAAGGAAGAAGAGGTGAAATCCACTTGAAAACATAGCGTATTCAAAGAGAGAATTTCACTCTTATCAGCATTCAGTTTATATCCTGAGATGGAGGCAAAGTTTGTGACTTCAATCAGGATGCAGGCAAAGAGGTGTGCTGTTGTAAAATAAAGAGCAGAATATCATCTGCAAAAAACTGAACATTTTAACTGTTTGTCCCCATATTGGAAACCCTTAATTTCTGAGTTTATATGAGTTTTAGATAAAAGGGGTTCTAGGGCAAGGACTAGTAATAAGGGAAAAAGAGTGCATCCTTGGCGAACACCTCAATGAAGTGCTAAAGAAGGAGAAATATGGCTATTGACTATGATGGAACTTGAGAGAAGAATATAATAGGGAAACAAAATTAATAAATTTAGCACTGAAACCAAACCATGAAAGAGTAAAAAAAATAAAAGGCCAGCTAACTTGGTAAAATGTATTTTTGTCATCCAAAGAAATAGCTGCTAAAGAATGTTAATATGATTTGGTTTTACGTAAAACATTAACAAATAAAATAGTTTATCACCAAATTGATTACCTTTAATAAAGCCAGACTGTTCTCTTCCTTTTAACTTAGGTAATAGAGGGTCCAGACAAAGAGCAAGGAGTTTTGCAAAAATGTTATAAACCAAATTGATGAGGGGATTGAGTCTATAATTTTTCAAAGTCCTGAGTCTTTGTTTTCTTTAGGAATGGGATTTAATAAAGCATTTTGGAAGGAACCTCCTGCGGATTTAGTGGTTATAAAATGGGCAAAAATCTGATGTAATTTGGGTGTGAGAAGTTTCTGGAAATGTGAGTACATTTTGATAGTTAATCTGACAGCTCCCGGGGCCTTCCCCTTTTTGATGGAATGAATAGCACTAAGAATGTCATCAATGTAAATATCGTCATCTGATGAAAAGAAATCTATATTAGGATTGTAAGATGAT
This sequence comes from Pleurodeles waltl, assembly GCF_031143425.1. Lineage (NCBI taxonomy): Eukaryota > Metazoa > Chordata > Amphibia > Caudata > Salamandridae > Pleurodeles > Pleurodeles waltl. The sequence continues at coordinate 720,936,160 of NC_090443.1, forward strand.
TTGATAGAAGATAAATATCAAAGTATATCATCAAGCATCAAAGCATAAGGACATCACAGGAGCAGGCTGTAGGTGAGTTAAGCTCCTGCTCCCAGACTGCAACAATGTCAAGGACAACATTAGGAGAGAAGCAGTATTTATAAATGACTACTTCCCCAGATATGCCAGAGATGTTACTACTATGCCTGAAAATCCTATGTCTCCTCCTAAAGTTATGGTTCCTCAAACTGAAGGGAAGGCAACACATATATTCACCCACATGTTAATAGCAAATTTTATTTCTCGGAGTCTTGCTTTCTTATGATCATGTAGAGTTACTTTTGTGAATCAGGACCAGACTTCAAAAAACTCAGATGCATCATTTTTCTGATGTAAAACAAACACAAAGATGGAGCAGCACGAAGTTACGTCTTAAGAAATTAAAAGTAATTTGTTTTAATAAACCACAGGGTCTGACTAAAGGGTTGAAAGAGACCACGAATTTCATATTTTCTGTGATTCCATTGTATGTCAGTTTGAGATTAACATTAACTCATGCCAATCGATATTGTTTTACGGATAGTAATGATTGAAAGTTCACTGTATGCTTGATATCCAGTTCAAATTGTAATGTATAGCTAAATATAACCATGGCATACTAATGCATGATTGAAGCAGATGAGGTAATCTATCTGAAATTATTAAATGGCAGAAGGTCAAAGAGGAAGAGGACTGGCATTTATCAGGTTCAAAGGACACTTCACATGGGATACAGGGTACGTCCCCCATCATGGATGATGATATGCTTCTTTAAACCCCTAGATTATGTGCAAATCATTGTGAGGTTTAGCAGAAGTCATTTATTGCAAAATATCACTAAAACATGTCTAAAAAACAAATCACAAAAATCATATTTCCTGCACGATTATTTGCCTTGCTTTCATTTATCGTGGTGAGAAGCATTCTAGATTCATTACAAGTGATCTATAATTTGAGGCAAAGTCCAAAATATATCCCATAGGTAAGGAAGATTGCTGTAGCACATTGCATTTGACAAAATAAGAACAATTTGGCCCACCAGGAATACGTTTTAAAGAGAGCCTTTAACACAATATTTGTGTGTGCTTGAAAGATCATGCTGGCATTCATTATTCTAATCACTGTTGGGAGTATAGGGAGGGGACAAATATGGTAGGCCAAAACTGTTTAGCAGACGAGCCGAGATGAGTTCTCACAGTTGTAACAAAAATTGGTTTGGGTAAGGAAAGTGGAGTAGGCACTGACAGTAACATAGCAGGCTGGTCTTGCTCAACACATGCCTTTGACATGCCACTAGTGCACATATGTTGCAGATCTACTGCTCAGATACGTCTGGTCCAACTTGTGGGCTTATCCTTTTATCCAACAACATCACATGACCCAGGGAGGAGACTTCTTCTTGGTCTTTGATGCTAAAAAAATGCAAGCAAGAGAATAAAATGTCAAGTGGTACAAATATGAGTTAACACATGTGCTACACCATAGTATCAAAACATTGTTTAGATGTAGAAGCGTGAAGGGATCAGCCAGAGAGCATGAAATGAGGTAAAAGGCAAATCTTAATGTTCGTCCTCTGTGTCTGTACAATGTGTGCTCTGGTAGATAATTCATATGCCTACATACCATTTAGGGGCAAGGATGCTGGTAGGCTAAGCAATGATTTCATGATCATTTAGCTTGAACCGAATTTGAAACAACAGTTGTCTTATTTGCTGATTTGGGAGTAACATTTTACCAAGGTTTTCATGCTTTTTTAGATGTGCGACATCTGCAGCCAGTCCAGATGCCTCCTATGCAGGCTTTACTTGACTACTGGAGTTATTACGGAGGTGAAGGAAAATGCTGATCAAGTGAAGAAAGACAGAGCGTTGTAGTTAGCATCTAAAGAGAGCTGTGGTGAAGGCTAGGAGCTACACTCTTGATGTCAGTTAACCGAGGATGCCTTTGCACATGGTAGCCGTGAGGAAACCCCTAATTTAGAATTAACAGATGCCTCTCTTAAGCTTATCCTGTGTAGGGCCACACTGGAAACCAAGAGCAGCCTTGGAAAAATGTTCAAACAAGCCCCACTACCTTCCTACTCCTTCATTTCTTTATCTTCATTTGACTCTCATCCCTCTGTTTCCTGTGTGCTTCCTAAAGCACCCACTGTACAAGCTGCAGTTAGAAGGGGGTGTTGGAGAAAGTGGCTTCGGCACCAGCAGCTGCCCTCTACCTTCAAACACCAGCCTCCAGCCCACAGGGTAAACGCCTGATAGAATAAATGGGCAGTCTTGCGCTGACCCTAAGAGAGTTCCCAAGTTAGTAAGATCATAAGCTATGTTATAGTGAAATACAATGCCTTTCTTAGTTTAGAGCTGCAGGTTGAGAGGTAGACATTTAGGTAAATGGTTACTGGTGAACCACAAGGATCCCTTATATGGCCTGAAATCTGGTGATGAAGTTATCTTCTATTTCTGACAGATGAACTACGAAGAACTCAGAGAATGTGATGAAAGAGTGTACTGTGTAGGAGGAGTTTGCCACAGAAAAGTGCAACCCATGTTATAAAATGGAGGTAGAACAGTTCTTAAAAAGACTCCTAATATATAAGGTACAATAACATTAGAGTATTCACTAGAGTACAAGGAGTAGAAATTTAGACAAATTGAGTGACTCTCTCCATGAAGGGAATACAGTAGAAATGGTGGGGCACTATAAATGGTGTTCTATATCCAGCTGAATATTTTAATTTTCAAACCAACTGAGAGTGGGTGGATCTCATAAAATTTCAGAATATGGTTTTAAAGGACACATGGGTCTGTAGACAGTTTATGGTGAGGATATACTTATTCATCTTGGTAAGCGGTTATTAACATTAAAATAGCCAAATTCTAAATGATCCAAAGCAACAGTATGTGAACAATAATAGACATACTTCACTAGTATCAAAATATCTAAATTTAGATATAAAAACTCCTTCTTCAGATTAAAAAAGAACAGTAGGAACAAAGGCTGCATCAATAAAAGAGAAAAGGGATATTGTGGAATCACAGTAATGTAGCGGAAAAGGGTAGATACATGGGAAGAGTGCAACAAATATAGAAACAAAGATGAAAATTTCATTCATCTTAAAATGACTCTGCAGCTTGACACATGATTGGAGAGAAACAAGGGTCCATCATGTGGCAGCCTCCATGTGCTATAAGAGTTGGAGTGGATTAGACTCGAGAACAGAAGTAGAACACAAGAACAGTAGAACTCAAGAACAGTAGCACTCGAGAACAGAAGAATAGTAGTATTCTGGTGTGCTTAGTCACATAAGTGGTTAATTCAAACATTTCTAGCTGTGATTACATAGTTACATCAGTGTGCCAAATAATGTTATTTAAAATTACCCAAATAGCAAAAGTTTGAATTTTAACAATAAGTCCAGGGAAAAACCTTTGCATTGGTTCGGCTGAACCTTATCCCATGTGCCTTTATAAAAAGGGATTAGTCTCTAAATTGTTGATATATTAATTAATGTTAATACATATAAAACATGTGGGTGAGTGTACTTTAACGCTGATCAATATTCACCCAGCACAAACAGTACAAATACAAATGAATGCATCAACATAGTGCAAGTAGATAATATAGTAATAGGAGTGTGTTTACTTTCATATATTATTTGTAATTTCGTTTTTATAAAGATTGAATAAATGTTACAGCTTGTAGGAATGCTGATATTGTCACAATGTTGAAACTTAATATGTTAATAAATGTAATACATTATACAAGTATGTAAAGAAAATATAATGAAACATCACTCAAGTGAAATAATAAGAAAGGAATTATTTTAAGTATATAGAACAATATATGTGATAATTTTTGATGTTAGATAGCATAGTGGTTTGTAATGCAGTATACCCATATATAATGATGGAACAAGTAGGAGACACCTATTTCACTATCATAGTTGACGTGGATTACACAGCCGCATTTGATGCGGTGGACAGGAATTTACTATGGAGCAAGCTAAGAAACTGGGACATCCCAAACAGGCTATCAAGGGCAAATAATCCTATTGTATTCATCCACTTGGGTAAGGATAAAGCTGTCGAACTCCACCATCAGTAAGGAGACTCCCACCACCAGAAGGCTTAAACAAGGGTGTGTCCTAGCTCTGCTATTATTTAATCTATACACTGCATATATGTCGCAAGCGCTGGTACAAGCAAATCTGATCCCACTAAAAATTGGAAATCTAAAACTCACCTTGCTTCAATATGCTGACAACATCGTCTTGTTGGACCACTCTAAAACCGGTCTACAAAAAGCTCTAACAGCTTTGCATAGCTATAACATGACACACAAAATGAAGGCAAATGGCACTAAAACGGTTATATTCGGTGGATCATTGAGACATCAGCACCTAAGCTGGAAGGTGGGGCCACTTATCATCAGCACCACGGATACGTACAACTACTTAGGCATTCGACTGACAGCCAAGGGAACACCTAAAGCCCAACTTATGCATTTGGAGACAAAGGCTGCCTTTATAACAACAAGAATGTGTCAGCTAAACAAACTAATAGCCAGCCCTTCAGCAGGTTTAATACCTCAAACCATCAAAGCAGTTTTACTACCAGCTTTGAACTATGGTCACAAAGCTTACCCTGGCAAATTCTCAGCTCTGACTGAACTACTTCAGGTCATAATGTATAAACAAGTTTTCAAATTGCTGCAATACATCAGAAGCCATCTGGTAAGATTAAAATTCGGATTGGAAGGCCAGCAATGGGCTCTGATGGGGGCTTTCCTGAAATACTACCACAGGGCAGTTATGGCGCCTCCCAACACCTTGAAATCAGCTCTGTGTTTTATTTTTGAAACAAAACAAATCCCTGGTCACAATATCTCGAAACAGCTCTAAACAAACCTCAAATTGACCAGGCAGCATTGATCAAATTAGCACAGCTACATATCATCATTAAACCTATACTGAAAAGACAGGTAAAAACTCTCCCTCAAGCAACTGACCTGGGAAAATTAAACAGCTCTCCATTGCAGGAAGCACTGGCGCGGTCGTATATAAATACCACTCAATATCTGGCTCCACACCCGTACCTCAAAAGTACCATCAGGAAAGCTTGCATATCGCAAATTGCCTTTGCAAGATTCTGGGCTTAAGGGCAAAGGAGCTAAATCTGAAATGGACTTCCCTAACCAATATAAAAGGCTGCAGGCTCTGCAACTACAAATCTGAGTCTTTCATCCATCTACTGTGTTTTTGCCCATCTCTGCTGAATGCACAACACACTTTACTAAGATCTCTTTTTCTTCGCCATAGTTTAAGAACCTGTACTGAGGCTAGCTCACTGGTGTTCTCTTTAAAGGAAACTGTTGACCTGGCCAAATTTGGAAAGTTCATCATGCTGCTTCAAGCAAAGCTGAACAATCATCTGACATGTATTTAGATTCTTTTTAAAATACTGTGACATTTTACTTTTGTGTTAAACCGAATACGTTTATATGGGTTTTAGTTTTAATTTTCCTATGGACTTTCGTATGGATACGATTTGCACTCAGGCAAAGTTCCACTAATAACATTTATTTATACAGAACTTCATAGGGACATCTGTCTGTTTGTGTTATACTCCATATACACATGCGTCTCTTACTCTTCTTACATTCATACAGTGGTTTTCTTTTTGCAATGATTTTAAATAATCACACAATTAAGTAAAAAAGAATCGTAATCAAATTTGATACACCTGTAAAGAGAATTTGGGGCCTAATTATGGTCGGATCGAATACTCCGTCACAAATGTGATGGACATGCTGTCCACCATATTACGATCACCATGGGCCATAACTGGATAATAATATGATGGATGGGTTATCTGATTCATTTGTGATTGAGTAACGATGTCCCCCAAGATCGTAATCAAGCCCTAAGTCTTATAATCTGTTTTGCCACCATCTTTCATAACTTGAGAGATCTTTCACCTCCATCTCTTGGACTAGTTTTTACTGGGAAAAATTCATGATACTTGCTCACAATCTGGTCATTGATTTTGTATATGTTGTTGTACTATTTGGTTAGTTGATAGCTTTCATCACAATTGTGAATAGCCCTTGTGTATTCTTGCTTGTGTTCTTTTATGGACAAATTGTGCTGCCTGCAAAGATTTTTGAGCATTGAAAGTTTATTACAAAGACCACAAATCTTGAGATACAGTTTAAGAAATCCGTGACTTTATCTCTAGTACTGCATTTGAATTAAAAGACAACATGTGTACCTATAGCAAACTAATGCACATTTCAGATACAGCATTTTTAGAAACCCTTAGGTGTTTGTGGTAACTAGCTGGGCCTACCTGTCTTATCTACCGAGGTAAGATAGCAGAGACTTATCATCTTATGTGAGGAGTCTCAGCAGCCGTAAATTACTATTAGTAAACTGAAACTTACAGTTCCTGCATACCAAAAAAGAGTTAACTTATACAAACGTTTATGTTTAGCTTTGCGAATCAGGCCCATTGTTTTCAAGATCAAGTTTGATCATGTCAAGCAATATTCTTGCATCTTAAAAGAGTGTACCTTTCCTGGACAAGAAAAAGTGTAATTCTTCATTCAGACCTCCTTCTTCACTCATTTAAAGTGACCATGGCTGTATCTGGTCAGCCAATATATCGAGTAAGTCCTGATGTCCTGAATGAATTGAGGTAGGTTAAAAACCAAGGGTTGTGAAAAGTGATCTATGTATTCAGACATTACCTCTGTGCAAGAACCTATTCCATAAATGATTCATCTGCTATGAGGGAAATGTCTAGGTTTATGCTTTTTGAGAAGTACAAGAGTTCAAGTGCAGGTGGGAAAATGTCTTGTCAAGCATATACATCCAGGGTCTTCTGTTCGTTTTTGAACAAACACTTTGGTGATGTTATTGATAGAATTGTAGTTTTATTGTTCATTTGCCATTATGGCACTTCATTGTTCATCTATTGCCAGGATATATTTGCTTGTGTCCATCATAAATGTTTTGTCCCTTTTTTCTGCCTCTTTTATAAAAGTAATTTTGTTATTTGTGAGAGATTTAGAGCTTGTCTTTCCTGAATATCCAAATTGTCATTGGCTACTAAGGAAATTTTTTACTTTGTGTCCTCCAACTGTTGAAGGTCTTTAAGTACTAGTTTCTTCTAGTTTTGAGAAAGTTTCAGAGGTATTTCCTTGGGAATAAGGGAAGACTGTAGGTGGAATTAGGCTTCAGAAAACATTTCTAGTGAGGTCTGAGACTACATGTAGCTCAGTAAGGATGTCATTAATAGATTTTGTTATAGAGTCTTGCTCAAAGAGTCAGATGTAATTAAAGATGTAAAAGCAATCTGAGAAAAAAATTGAGAAGATCATATCAGAATTTAATGGCATTGAACAGGAGACAAAAGTAAAGTTAGAAATAATATCCAAAGTAATAAAATCGAACATACCTACCCATACCGACTGGACACATTTTACACAGATTGCACATACACACGTCCCAACTCTGGTTGCCTGTGGGGCTGTTTCAAAGAATAACAATGATTTGTTACTTTGTCAGACACTTTGGAAGATTAGGGTGATTGGTCAGATCCCAGGAAATGTACAAGCTCTGGCCCAAACTATAGATATAATCATTTTTTTTTACAGAGGGGCCAGCACCACCCATTATGCAAGGGCAGAGACAGAGCTAAATCCATGAGGTGCATCAGCAATACCCCAGGGGATTGATGCTTCAGTTAGAAATTCTGTCAGTGGTGCCCATCTCCAGAGTAGACAACATGGAAATGATACCTATCTTTAATTTATCATATCACACACTTTTAAGTACATAAATTGCCTTACTAAACAAAGGTTTGTCTTTTATCCCTACAGAATGCACTGATTTTATGGAGCTCTGCTGTCAACCCTTGAGACAGCTCCTATTTTAGTTCTGATGTAACTGGCTTAAGACCAGCCTTCAAATTTTATCCACCCACAGTCAGCCTACTGGTGGAGATTCTTTCTTTTGAAAACTAGTACTCAGAGACCTGAAGGTATTACAAGCAAAACTCCATATAACATTTTATTACAAGAACGTGAAGCCACCTGCACCCTCAAATTGGGTAGTACTATTATTGTCAAACCTGCAGACAGATGTGGAGGCACCGTCCTATAGGACACGGACTCAAAGAAACTTGAGACCCTAAGCCAACTGAATGATCTTGACCATTATGTGAAACTCACTAAAAATCCAACAAGTGAGATACAAAGTGACATATTCAGACTTACAAAGAGATTTAAAGAGATGGGTTTTCTCAGCAAAAATGAGTTTTCATATTTCAAAGATAGTAACCCGTGCACTCCAGTTGCTTGTGCTCTTTCTAAAGATCCAAAAAATCTTGATACCCCTCCCCCCAACAGACCCATTGTTGTGTGGATTCATCCTGGACCTGATTAGTCAATACATTGACTTTTTATCAAGCCCTCATTGACCGTCACTGAATGCCGTCTGCGAGATAGCTTGTATTTTATAAATCTCTTTGAAGACTTTCATGTACCCACATGAGGGACCTTAGTGGTTATTCTGGAAATAGAATCCATATATACGAATATACCCCAATTAGCTGGCATCAATGTAATAATAATATTCTTAACAGCAGGCCCAGACTACGCCAGGTTCCCACATCATTTATATATCATTGCTGGAACTGGCCCTCACACGCAATTTTGTTTAATTTGATAATGATTTCTATTTACAGATAAAGGAGACTTTAATGAGGACAGTTTTTGAACCATTGTTTTCAGTATTGTACATGGATGACCTGGCGCACAAAGTCATTCTTTCCAACATCAATCCTTGCAGAGCATATATTCCTCTCTTGAAGATAGATGTATATATATATATAGATATATGCATATATCTATATATATATACATGGCATCTTCATGAGTTGAGAGGGTGACTCCCGGACACTGCTATTATTTCAAATATGATTAAACCAAAACTATGATACCCTTAGATACACTATACAATCCCATCAATCAGTTATCTCTTTCTTAGACCTTTCTATCCATGTTGAAAATGAGAATCTCTACTACAGATTTTATAGGTAGTAAATGGAGAGGAACACACTCCTGGCATACCGCAGTCACCATTTACTCTCACTAAGTGACTCCCTACCATATGTTAAATTGTTAATCACAAACACAAAAGTTATTTCCTCACGGAGGTAAAGAATGGAAGAAATACAGAGTAAAGAAAAAGGTTATTAATTGGGGAGTCCTACCAAAGTAATAAGTCCCTAAATCCTGTAAAGTCAAGCACATAGATTCCATAATTTAAACCTGGGCTTTATCCCTTGTAGCTATGGCACACAGCAGACAGACTTAACTTTGGAAAATATGCAACTCATTTAGTAACACTAACATAGTCAAAAAAGTCAAAACACAATTAAGTGAAAATCCTACAAACAACATCTAAAAATTACGAGCACCAAGAAAAAGTAAGCACCAACCAAAATCACTGTTTGTGGTTGAGAGGGAATTCAGATGCAATTTCAGGCTGACTGCAGTGGAACACAGGTTGGATAGATTAAGCAGTTCACCCCAGTCAAACGTTTCACCCTCTGATTCAGGGCCTGATTTAGAGTTTGGTGGATGGGATACTCCATCACAAACATGATGGCTATCCTGCCAACTTCATCACAAGTGCCATAGAATATAATGTACTTATAATATTGTGGGCGGGATATCTGCAATGCTTGTGGTCAAGTATCCCATCTGCTAAACTATAAATCAGCCCTCTAGACTTTTGTATGGAAGTAAAAAACCTCCATCAAAGCAAGGTTAAAAGCTTTCTCAGATGGAGCCTATTGTAATCTGGATAGCAAATGAATGAAATCATGGTAAAGCTGTTGGTTTTGGCGGAAAAAGGTATGAGTGGGAAAATTAAACTTTCGTGGCCACTGCAGTCCTCTTGTCAGGTAGATACTTTCTTCTCCTTCACCCATTGAAAATTTCGAACGTAGAACTTAGTCCCTTTTTTGGAGCTCAAACTATTCCAGTGGGGCAAGCCTGAAGCTGTGGCTGATGAAGTCCTTCCAATGTCTGACTCCTTTCAGGCAAGGTCCTGCGGCAGCTCTGATGGTTTTGGAAGTCCAAAATGTTTCCAAGTCCCAACTTTTCAGACTTTATGCACCAGTTCCTTTTAGCCATCTCTATGGTTCCCAGGACCTCAAGGACACCTATTAGAGACCACTTTTCTCTTCAGTAGAGGCCACCAGCATGGTCCACACTACATCTAGTTGTAGATCATCCACTTGTCACTGTAGGAAAACTGTCTCTTGTAGCTTATTATGTCCCTGTAGCTACACAGAAGGTCAGCCAACTGGAGTCCCTATCTTAGTGCGGAGAACAAGTGGTAGCAGTTTTATCCCTAAAGGATTCTCATAGGTTACAGACAGCAGAGCCAGGGCTCTTCTGCTGTTTTTGGCACAAGTCCAGAAAGAGTTATGTGGTGCTCGTATGCTACCTTTGTCCAAATCACTACCCAGAGGTGGACTTACTCCTAAATACTTCACAAATAATAGAAAAGTTTCCAAGGGCATTCGGTCATACTTTTGCAGCACTCCCATTGTCTCACTATTCCACAGTGCACCATTCTCAGTAATATCCAAGAAGGCAACATTCCTCTGCCCTAGGCGGAAGCTTGTGGCACACATAGGGTGTGTTTAAAGTAATGAATAATCTCCTCCCACTCAATCACTCTGAACTGTTTCTGAGGAAAGCTTCTTCCTCCCCTGAAACGGAAGCCAGGAGATTAATATGTTTTTTGGGATTTTGAGATACCTCCCCCCCCCCCCCATCTCCAGGTGTCCCTTGTCATTACATTATACAGACTTTCCCCTGGTTCCTTTTAAGTTAGTGAAGTTCCCGGGCACACATTAACTGCCATACTTCAGAAGAGCTGGATCTCAGTCCTCCACATAGCCATCCTACCAGGCCTAAGCTTTTGTCACTGCTCTGAGAGCAGTATTTTACACCTCATCAAAGCAGCACAGACAAGCTTTCTGCACGCACATCAGTGCTTATTAGCTGCATGGGCTCAGTCAGGAAAAGTATAACTTTTTAAAAGTTTGTTTTTTATGGATTGAACAAACAAGCAACTTTGCCATTGAATTGACGTTTTCATAAATATCATAAACAGTGGTTGAACCATCTCTGTAGCTTATTTCAAGCCCACAATATGGGATTATTGCAATAATTGCGCTCTAGCGTTTACTTCACAGAACCAGCTACAGCCTTGACTGTGGAAATAGCTTTTGGAAACTGGTACCTGTAGAAACACACAAACATTAAATCATCTCATGTTCTATTTCTAAATAGCATGCACCCTACTTTGTGGGCTGTGACATACTTAGTATTTAAACATTGAAGTTCCTTCCTGTCAATTATGTTTGTTTGCAGATGTAAAGACTGCACAAAGAAGCCTGAAACTATGTTTTCCTTGTTCCAGGATGCTTTGTGATGGAACGATCCATTGATCCTGCAGTCTACAGATGGCACTTAACTTTCTATACTCTTGGTGTTGTCCTTAAACATATACTGTGGCCTCACTGGAGAATAAGTATGCCAATTGCCGATTAGCTAATTTTACCACATATTAGGGAGTGGAGGACATGCATTGTGGACTGCACAACATTAGAAAGCCAGCAGCAAAAGTCCACAAACAAAGGAGGAGAAAGAACGAAAGAAAGAACGAAAGAAAGAACGAAAGAAAGAAAGAAAGAAAGAAAGAAAGAAAGAAAGAAAGAAAGAAAGAAAGAAAGAAAGAAAGAAAGAAAGAAAGAGTTTAGTTTTAAGTTTAGTACTACTTTATTTAGACAATTAAGTCCATCAAAGTGAGAACCTTGTAATACAAGGAAACGGAAGCCAGGAGATTAATATGTTTTTTGGGATTTTGAGATACCTCCCCCCCCCCATCTCCAGGTGTCCCTTGTCATTACATTATACAGACTTTCCCCTGGTTCCTTTTAAGTTAGTGAAGTTCCCGGGCACACATTAACTGCCATACTTCAGAAGAGCTGGATCTCAGTCCTCCACATAGCCATCCTACCAGGCCTAAGCTTTTGTCACTGCTCTGAGAGCAGTATTTTACACCTCATCAAAGCAGCACAGACAAGCTTTCTGCAGGCACATCAGTGCTTATTAGCTGCATGGGCTCAGTCAGGAAAAGTATAACTTTTTAAAAGTTTGTTTTTTATGGATTGAACAAACAAGCAACTTTGCCATTGAATTGACATTTTCATAAATATCGTAAACAGTGGTTGAACCATCTATGTAGCTTATTTCAAGCCCACAATATGGGATTATTGCAATAATTGTGCTCTAGCGTTTACTTCACAGAACCAGCTACAGCCTTGACTGTGGAAATAGCTTTTGGAAACTGGTACCTGTAGAAACACACAAACATTAAATCATCTCATGTTCTATTTCTAAATAGCATGCACCCTACTTTGTGGGCTGTGACATACTTAGTATTTAAACATTGAAGTTCCTTCCTGTCAAATATGTTTGTTTGCAGATGTAAAGGCTGCACAAAGAAGCCTGAAACTATGTTTTCCTTGTTCCAGGTTGCTTTGTGATGGAACGATCCATTGATCCTGCAGTCTACAGATAGCACTTAACTTTCTATACTCTTGGTGTTGTCCTTAAACATATACTGTGGCCTCACTGGAGAATAAGTATGCCAATTGCCGATTAGCTAATTTTACCACATATTAGGGAGTGGAGGACATGCATTGTGGACTGCACAACATTAGAAAGCCAGCAGCAAAAGTCCACAAACAAAGGAGGAGAAAGAACAAAAGAAAGAAAGAAAGAAAGAAAGAAAGAAAGAAAGAAAGAAAGAAAGAAAGAAAGAAAGAAAGAAAGAAAGAAAGAAAGAAAGAAAGAGTTTAGTTTTAAGTTTAGTACTACTTTATTTAGACAATGAAGTCCATCAAAGTGAGAACCTTGTAATACAAATATAATCAGAATTGATACGAAAAATGCAAACATAAATAAACTCAATAAACAATGCTATTTATAGATACGTTTAAGCCAAAAAGTAAGGAATTACATAGTTAATGCAAGCAAATATGAAAGATTCCCAACTGTCTTTGCAGTGTAAATAAAAAGGCATTTAACAGCTGCAAGCTGAGGCAGACAATTCATTAAAAAAATTAGCTGTAATTATGAAGAGACCTAAAGGCACAGTAGTGCATAGCATAACCGTACAGATGAATACCTGAAAAAGTGTCCAGCTATTGTGACAATACGAGTATAATGATCTGCAAGGGCCAGGTTGGGTCATATATGAAGGGTCCTATACACAGGTCTACTAGTTTGACACACCTCAAAGTACCTAAGAATGTGTTGCTGTTTTTCTCCAAGTGTGGGAGCTGGGTCAGGTTGTAAAGTGACACGTGCTATAAATAGCCTGGGCCAGTGCTTGTTAGTATTAAAGTATAAGTGATCTTAGTTTGCTGCAGGGTATGATTAGTGCAAGAATGAAACAGGGCAGAATAAGAACCAAAGGTTAGGTTAAAAAAGCAGTTTGCTTAATATAGAAAGAGTGCAAATTAAAAATAGGTCAAGTCTTGGTTCAGTAACAAGACTGGGGGAAGATAGTAAGGAGTTGAATATGAGAGTTTCAGCTCAGGATCAACAGAAAGTAATGGGCAGGGCCAATAGATAAACCTAACCTGCTGGCTGAGCTCTCCTCGCAGCCAACACATGATGCTGTTCGCTGTCCAAAGACTCATAGGTCAAGTTCATTCTACCGGCATTCTCAGCACTGCCCCCTACAACTCTTAGGTGTCGAAGGTGGATCGAGATTTCTTATAATTTTGTGTGCTTTGTCCAACAATTATATTACTCCAGTGGTTGCTTGAGGAGGGTGCTTCGTTCACAAACAAATTCTTCGTTGCCTAGATTGTTTGAATCCCATGTTTGACAACGAGGTGATGGTGGAGTCTTCTGCAGCCATCAATTAATGCTGGGCACATGCACAGCAGATGGGGTAAGGACTTGCAGCTGACCAGAAAAGCAGCACTCATTGATGGAGGGCCGAATTGATCAAGGTGGAAGCAAGTCTAACAAGGCGTAGTTGCCCATTTGAATAGAATAGAATTTGGTTTTGTAATACAGAGACAATGTGTCTGTGATATATGTTTGGACAACTCTTTTATCATAGCTCCCTTATACAAGCACCATGTGCTTTCTGTTCTTGAATGTCCGATGGTCCTGTTCAAAGGATCCTTTATGGAGCACTTTGTTTACAGCAAGTTTAAAACGCAAGTGAGAAAGGTTTTGGTTCCAGTAAGTTGTTGTGTTGCTTAGCTCCAAAGCATCTTATAGGGCACGCTTCCAAGGGTTTTGAGATGCAAAGCTGGTCACTGATGAAACTTCAAGCCTTATTAAATTCTTCAGAGTACCTTCTTTGCCCGCACATGCTGAGTGCAGATATTTAAGAAGGCTGGCTTTCTGTGCTAAAAGTTAATTACACAACATGGATTTCAATCTGATCTGGGCTGCAGAAGTATCATGAGGGAGTATGAATAGTGATGTAAAAACAGAACTCTGGACTCTGGAGCTTCCAGGTCATAACCTAGAGTGGGAAAAAGTTTAGCTTTTACAATTTTCAGTAGAGGCTCCAGGGAAAAATGTTTTATTCAATTGAAAATAGTGTGAAAGGCAAATCTGAATGATGCAGCTTTAGGTTTTAATGAATTTAAGTATGTTCATTGTCTCCTCTTATCATCCACCCAGCATCCTGGGTATTTGTAATTTGGTGCTACCATCAAACGGTGATTATTTAGATGCCAAAGAGATTGAATGTCCCACAGTATCGCGTTGGGGTGTCCCAGGCTTTTAGTTTTAACCAGAGTAGTTGATGATTATGTGGTCAAAGACCATGCTGTAATCTACAATGCAGCAGTAGAGGAGCTGTTTTTCCATTATTTGCTTGCCACCATCATCCAGAGGGCACTAGATTATATCTGAAGCCTGTTTGGTTGAAAGGAATTAGTGTTTTCTAGTTGGCCCTTGAATACAAATCCTCGAGAAGTAGAGAGGAGAGGTATTTGGCTTCAATGTTCTGGAGAGCTATAAGATGGTAGCTTTCAGGACTTGCCATTGGACCTTTTTTGTAAATAGGATGAAGTATTTCTCCTTGCCAGGATGTGGGTAGAGTCAGTGACGAGGCAAGTTCTGAATAACCTTTCCATCAATTGACCCCAGAATTCAATGTCTTGTGTATAGACTGCGGGGAGCATGGCAGTAGGCCCCAGGGCACCATCAGCTCTGCTTTTTGTGAGTAAAGTAGCAATTCTTTTAACCCTGAAAGACAGCAAATATTGGTAGCTTTGTGCTTCGCGTGCCTCTGGTCTGCTCTGTGCCTTGGGAAATTTAAAGTGGTTTGCTTTAAAGTGGCTAGCTAACAAATTGATACAATCCAGTTCAGTTTCATAAAGGATGCTGATGTACGTGGTCCAACTTTCAGCCGTGACATTGTTTCTATTTAACAATGACCTGTTCAGTTTCTCTATGTAGACGATTTATGATAATCCAAAACTCCTTGGAATTTTTAGTTCGGTAGGCCACAAAATATTCTAGTTGAAGTGCTTCCTCACATCCCTTTCTAGCATGCAAGATTTTTTTTTTGTAGTACCTACGAAAGGTGTTGATTTCATCTGGAAACAGGGCATTAGATCCAGATTTCAGCAAAGACAGTAAAGATTTTGAGTGAATGAGTGAAGAGTATCATGTTAAAAACCTACAAGTCGATGGTACATTGGGAGCGTGCTGACTTTTAAGGCGTAAAAAACATAGCCAGGAATTTCAGGCAAGGAAAACCCTTGCACAAAGTGTCCCTTGGTGAGAATCCCACAGTGAAAAGTTATAGAAACCAAAGTCATACCTTGCTTTAACCAGTGTTCAGCAGAACATTTTACATGCATGGGCGAGAATTCCATCAACAGCCCAGTTCCCGTCTCATACTTCTTTCATTTTTGTATAACGGGTTGTTTAATGTGAATAAAGTGCTGTCATTATGTGCTATGAATTCCTGTAATCAACATATTGCTGACTAAAGAAATAACAATGCACAAATATTACCAAATCACAGTTTAAAGACTAAGGGCCAGATGTATCATTAATTCCAAAAGCGATTACCAAATTGCGATGTTTTGCGAATTACAATTAAGTAATTGCTATTGTAATGTATGAAACTCCAGGGGCCAGATGTATCATTAATTCCAATTGCGATTTTTTGCAAATCGCAATTAAGTAATCGCTATTGGAATGTATGAAAATCCAGGGGTTTCATATAGCGATTCGCAAGGGCTCGCAAATTGACCTACCTCATTAATACTCAAGAAGTAGGTCGCAATTTGTGACCCATTGTGAAAGGCTACAATCACAGGGATGGTGGTCTGCTGGGCTCAGCAGACCACCATGTCTGTGATTGCTTTTAAATAAAGCAATCTTTTTTTAAAAAAAACAGCCTGTTTTCCTTAAAGAAAAATGGGATGTGTTTAAAAAAGAAAATTGAAAAGTTTTCTTTACATTTAATGTTTTCGCATGTATTCACAAAGGGGACCTCTTCTCTTTGCGAATGCGTTACCACCAAATTGCGATTGTTTTGCGATCGCATTCACGGTCACAAAGCAATCATACATACCCCTGTGATTTGGTATTAGAAAGATACGCCCTTGACACGCCCCTTCCTAATTCCGAATCGGTATGTAGTTGCAAATCCAATCTGCGATTCGGTAACAAGTTACTGAATCACAAATTGGACTTGATACATATCAACATGCATTTTTGCGATCACAAATGGCTTGTTGGGACATTTGCGATCGGAAAAATGTTTGATGCATCTGGCCCTAAAAGCAGTGATGAGAAAGGGAATCCAAAGAGCATGTTGCTTATTAATATCGCATTTACAAAAGTAAAGAACTGTTTGAGGAGGTCAACTTTCTTGTGGTATTCACATTTTTAATGTATAGATCCTCCTATGAATAATGTGTCAGCATCACCTAATGCCCAATCCCTGTATAATGCTCAGCAGGAAACATCTCCATCAGAGATATATACAGAGATAGATGGCCTTCGTACAATTAACACGTGTCTCAGAGTGTTATCACACCATAGGGAAGATGCAGTTATCCAAAACCCTCTGATTGTCTACTAACAGTGTCACTTACTTCCTCCAGTTTTATTCAGCCATGTTTCCCCCGCAGAGGGCCGGATTCTAAGTTAGATGGATTTATGTTCTGGGATACTGCATGTCCAAAAATAATGATTCTGATCAGTATCCAATACATATATCCAAATAGTAAAAAATGGGAGTGAAGCGTGATGCATGGAATGGGGGAGGGCTGGCAAGGGTGGTAGTGGACAGTGAAGAAGTGGGTAGGCAAGGGAAGCATAGTATGTACTAGTGCTATAGCAGGTGATCAGCTGGATGCCATGGTCTGTGTTGGAATGCTCATGTAGCCCAAGCATTTGGCAATTTTACTTCCCAGAGTGAAGAGCATGTTAAATCAGGACTGGTGTTTGCATTCCCAGGTGTGGGAACATTGGGCCAGTGATAATTGGGAAGAATGGTATTCCAATTGAGTGTCTTACTCCATCCAATTTATAGTCAGGCCCTAAACGAGTGCAGTTCTAAAATGCACCATTATTTACAGCTAGCAATTCTGCACAATCATAGAAACCACCATCATGTACGACCAAAGAAAATAAGACTGTCATAGGAGATGACTTTCCCACTATCCAAAATAATTTAAATCCAAGCTGAGTATTTGCCCATTCCCATGTGTTATTTCCAAAACATGCCAACTACACCACAAACAGATTGACCCTTGATTTTGATACCCTGCTTTTTGTTTCCAGACCTGAGGTTGAGATGGAAAACTTGAGAAGGTAAATGGGAGTGGGATGTTTGAGGTAGCAGACACCCAGTGTGTAAGTACTTTTCCTCCCTCTCTTTGTGTAGGGCATTACCTCATTATAACATGGCTTGAGCTACTCCTTGAAGAAATTAAAGAAACAATGGATTCTCTTGTGAAAACGCTGAGCAGCTAGATCTTTTATGTACAAATGTGATATAAGACTTTCTATTGAATACTACAGTATATGCTTTTAATCAAACCTTTTTTTATTATATTCTCCTATTGATCTCTGAAACATGTTACCTGGCCAAAACTCTCCAAGCCTCCCAACTTCATCAAAAGGACATCATGGGCAGTCATATTGTATGTGGGGCAAGTTTGCTTCTGCTACCTTCTTGAAGTTAAAAACCCATGTATGACAAATTCTACAAAATTTCGGTTTTGTAGGGGAAATGGCAAATTCTGCTTTTGTTGCAAAATTCTGCATCAAAAAGTACTTGAGGGTAAATCCTCTCACAAAGCTCTTTTTAGTGAGTGTGAGAGTGACCATCTAATCAACCCAGATTTTTTGCTTTTTGATGACCTGGTTTTTGACCTTTTACTGTGAGGGAGCCTCAAAACTTCTGCCTCAACCACAGTTAACTCTTGGTAAACTGGACTATGTGTGTTTACCACCAGTGCCTGCCTTTTAAGACCAGGCCACTGTGACGCAGCAAGGGCAAGAGGCACATGGCTGGTTACGTGTGACTACATGTGCACATGCGTGTGCATGTGTCAAGGGCTGCGTGGGGCGCACAGGTAGCCTGGCACAGAAGGTACTATGGAGAGTGGGTGGTGATATGGAATAGGCTTTATAATGTGGGTTTACCCATATAGGGAAAGTCAATGTGCTTTACTGTCATGATTGACGTGACACTTCATTATGGTCCTATGGGAAAGGCTGCCTAAGGTTGCAACTCAAGTTCCCTAGGGTCCACAGACTCCAGAGTGGCACCAATGTACACTGTAACCTGTATGTAAATAACACTACTTGGGGTACAAATGCATATCTGTACACCATATGGGTCATCCTGAAATTTCATCTTTCTCTGACTCAGCTGAGGATCAGAGCCTAGGGCTTTTGTGATCCTGCTGGGCTGGGTTAATTACTTTTCTCTCCCGTTGCAGGAACAAAGGCCTCACCCATCAAAGGAAGTGATGACCAGTGCTTAAGTCAGCTCTAAGGGAAGAAGGAATTGGGTTCATGGCCCTGCGTCCATCAGCCAGCTGTCATACTGGCCCAGGAAAAGGGACTGCCCCAGGCCACTCAATCAAGGAGGGAGTCCAGTCCTCTGAAGCCAGACCCTAGGGGGGGGGGGCTTCTTTGCAGATTTGCTGGGTAAAGGCCCTGGCAGTAATGTCAGTGTGGGGTGGAGCTGAGACCCCCAGAGAACATGTGACAACTGACTCCTAGGTGACAACATTTTGAGCTATCCCAGAACACTGCAGGGAGGTTGGGACAGGGGTAGAGAGGTGACATGGCACATCAGGATAGGCCAGAGTTGCAGCCCTGTTGGACACTCCCGCCCCTACTTAAAAGGTCCTGCGCAGGGGAGAGAGCTCTCTTTGGTGAACTTTTCTGCAGAACATGGGGATTGGAGGCTAGTGCCATGGACATTTAGAACAAAGTACCCTCTGACTGCTCACTGCATCAAGGACTCTGCCTCTGATGAACCCCAGGCCCATGGGGGCACACCCCCTGAGAACCAGTTGGGGTAAAGACTGGGTGTCTGCACAAGGAGGGCACGCTGGCTAGAGAGACAACCAAGTGAAAGACTGGTGCAGGGAGCCAGTGAGACTTGCTCTCAATTAAGTTTAGAATGTTTGACACCTTGAAGCCTGAGGAAAGGGGTCCAGGTGGCAAGGGCTCACTACCAAGAGCAAAAGGAGACTAGAACTATCAAAAACGGCTCACTGGGACCCGAGATATGCCCTAGAGAAGTTATGGATGACCTTTGACCTCTTTACAGCGGTGAAGCATGTGGGGCTCCGCAGCCAGACCTGACTTCTGCCCCTGGCGTTGGCCAGGGCCCAGAGGCTGCCCCCATGAAGCAACTGCATGAGGGAGTGCCGTTGCGCCCCCTCCTGAGAAAGGGGCCCAGGTCCCCATCCCTGGACCACGGGAATAGAAATGAAGATACGAAGTGCAGTTGCACCCTCTCCCTACAAAGCAGTATGGGGGCCCAGGACTCCATCCCTGGGTCCTCATGAAGAGTCAAGAGTGGAGGAGTGCCTTTGTGCCCCCCACAAAGGGAAGAGGGGGCCCAGAAGCCCATCCCTGGGTCCTGATGGCCAAAGTAAAGAAGAAGGGAATGCTGTGCAACCAAGAAGGCCGCAGCACAACTCAGGTCTGTCTGCTGGAGCAGGCAGACCAATGTGAAGAGACGACTCCTGATGCAGTACACGAAGGTGCTGGCCGTGTGGAAAGCTGGTGAAAGCAGTTGTGGTTAGGATCTCCGAGCTGCTCTCCAGCATTTGAAAAGGCTGCAGGGTGCCTGGGTGGTACAAGGCACCCCAAGAAAAAGTAAATCACTGCGTGAGGCTGCCAGTAAGAACAAAAGAGGAACACCAAAGAAATATGCCACAGTTGCTCTCTGCAGAGCATTGGGCGAGCCGTCCGTCTAAAATTCATGAAATGCACCAGGAGCACCCAGAAATGCCCTGTGGGGCTTGTCCATGTTTTTGATGTAAAAACCTACTTAGTTGGCGTGTGGTGGCATGTGTTAGCCCCAGGAGGATGGGGTCACCACCAAAGGACAGCAAATAGACAAGGGGAGCGACAGGGACCATAAAGCCTCCCCCCAACAGGAATCTTCGCAACCCCATCCTAAGTTGGGTGGAACACTACTATGTTAATCCCCCAAGGGCTTCTCCAAGTTTCTAAGTATTCTCGTGGCTTGCTTCCTCTTGTGAGGAAAAATGTATGGCTACAGTGTTGTGGCCTAGAAATGTGCCACATGAATTTCATATTGGAGAACACTTTCTAGGAGTCAAAGGGGTAACATGTGTAATCACAAAAATGATGCCCTGTAGGGACTAAGTCTAAAGTGCAGAATTTAATGCTGAATGATCTTAAAAGTGTTCGCTGCTAGCACCCTCTAGGCTGTTAAATTGTGTATTTCATGCTAAGAATTCCCTTAATAGCACCTCTCAGTCAAACATGCATTTAACATATTCTTGTGAATTCTTTATTTGAATAATAAGACTGACAGCCACTCGTCATCAAAGAATCTATGCTTTATTGCCCTGTTACTTGCTTCATGGTTTAAATCTCCCTTTGGGAGAGACAAGAATGATTACACAATGCCATCCAGAAGTATTTACATTAGCCTATGTATATTTGTAAACTTGCACAGCATTGAGTGGTATGTGTAATAAATGCACTTTCTACTTTTTCAAATGACATCAATCATTTATTAAATATTATTCTTGCATACTTGTGAATGGTGACTGCTCTACTTCGCTATACAGTGAGAGTCAAGTGCTACAATAGGTTGTTTGGTTCCCGGTGGAGGACAAATGTGGACCTATTACTTGTACAGGCCACACAACTAATGACCCATTTTCTCACAGTGAGAAAAAATCACTGACAGGCAAGAATTGTGCAATATTCACTAATTTCACAAACCTAACACACCTCTGTTGGAGGAATTTAAGCTTTGCACACACCTACTTTGCACCACATTCACCCCGCCCTGGCTTTTAGGAAAGTCTACATTTCTTTCTGAAACTTCTAAGACTATACTTTGAAAGGGAGATCTAAAACTACAAGATCAGGGTATTCTTTTAGAGTTTAGCAAATGTGGGGCATCTGCCAAAAATGGTGGTTGCTCTGTCCACCATCCTCACTCTTTCCTCTCCCCATTTGGAGGGTGAAAACCACAGGATTTCTGCTGGTGGACTTGCAGCGTTTCTATTGTAAACCCTTGACCTTATGCCAGTGGCGGCAGCCACAAATTTCAAGGGGGTTCGGAGAGGATGGGGAATGGGGTCAGGAGGAAGAAATTGATCAACTAAAAAACATTTACCTGTCGGCTGCTACCACTGAGGCCAGCCACCTCCCTGCTCTCTCGATGGTGGCGGTGACACAGCAGTTCCTAGGAAACCAGCACAGGCTCCCCGTGCAATCCTGGAACTGCTCTCATGCTATACGTAGCATGAGAGCAGCACCAAGATTGGTCTGAGCGGCTTGCTCTACCCCTCAGACACTGCATGGGAGTCTGTGCAGTTTCACCAACCGTTGGAGAAACCTAAGTGGGCATGTCAGTTTGGCCAGCCTAAGATAGCCGGTCAAACTGAAATACGCTGTTAGGTGTACTCACTCCATTCCTCCTCCCCCTTCCCATGGCCTAGCCCCACCCCTTCCTGTGCATGCTGGCTCAAAGCCAGCAGCTAAAAGAAAAACAATAATCAAATATTGTTATAATTTTCAGCTGCTGCCTCTGAGCCAGTGGGGAAACGCTCCTTCGCCATTGCGAAGGAGCCTCCGCTGCTATATGCCATTTGGCTATCAAGTTACAGTGACAGCCATCCTACTCTAACTAGGGCATGTCTTCCAATGGACTGTCAGATCACGATAATGGTTGCCCTTACTTGTTTAGGATGGGACAATTGTCCATAGATTTCCCTACCCCAAATTCCATGTGATGCAATGTAGTGCCAAGCAAGGAAAATAAGCAATAGCTCTGATGCTCAGGAAAAAGTTCTTGTGTGCCGGGGCCATTGTGGTTTTTGTTTGACTGGGTGATTATTTCAGTGAAACAAAAAAAAATGCTAATCAGGGCCATTCAAATATGGGACCCACTCTGCTTTATTCTCCGCCCTTTGCCTCACTGGCAGGTGCAATGAAACGATGGATATCACCGCAGAGATATCTACATGTGGAGGGGCATCCCCACTCTACCCCCAGGGGAGTGGAGGCCAAAACCTTAGCTCACCTGGTAGGTTTTAAAAGATGCTAAATCTGCAAACTGCTGTTGCATACAAAGTCAGGCTGGAAAACCGTGTTTATTTTAAAATGGGGCAGTTGGCAACTCAGGAATGTGTTCTGAGAGAGGTAAAAACTAATTTGTAACTTTGAAGGTATTTTTCAGCTATATCTTATTGACTGGCAAAGTTACATTTGAAATTATCTTACTTTGCATTCTGCTTGATACGCTTATAATGCAAAAGTGGAACTACCTTTCCCAGAAAATAAAGTGGTGTTAGATGAGAAGTGCAACTTTTCAAAAGATAAAAATCAAGACGTGTGCTAAGGCTTTGATTGAAGCAAATGAAGTTGCTTACATTTTCCATCTATTAAATATTATTTCTATATTTTTCATTGCATCCAGGGCCGGCTTTAGGGCGGTGCAAGCAGTGCATCCGCACAGGGTGCTGACCTGAATTGAGGGCACTGACCTCACGGGGGTGCTGTGTTTAGCAATAACTTTGAAACTTGCAATTTACAAGCACCTACTGAAAAGTTCCTTGTGCATTCACTTTCCTTGCACTCCTTAGCTCCCCCCCCTAAAGCCACCATGTGTGCACTGTATTTAATATACGGTGCACCATGGTGGTAGTTAGGGAACTAGGGTCAAAATATTTGAAGCTAGTTTGGCGCTTTGCCGGATTAGCGTAAAAAATGTTGGCGCAAATCCTGCAAAGCACCTAGAGGCTCATTGAAAACAATGGGAGCCTCATTTTAACGCCTGTTGTGTGCAGGCATTAAAATTGTTGAAAAAATGGCGCAAAGATTCCTTTTAGATTTTAGATTTTAGATTTCTTTGTGCCATTTTTTCGCCCCCCACCCCTAATGGGGGAACGCCCCCTTGCATACATTATGCCTGGCACAGGCATAGTGTGGCGCAAGGGGTTACAAAGTGGCTCAATGCATGCATTGCTCCACTTTGTAAATATGGCGCTGGGATTTTGGCCTCATCGAGCAACATTAATGTAAAATAAATTATGCGCAAGGAGGCACTAGGGGCTCTTATTTATGCCCCTGTATTTTATGTGTATTGCTGAGTGGATTAGTAAAGTCAGCCTTTACAAGGCCTTTAAAACAAATGAAAGTATATATAAGGGAGCCTATGGAGAGATGAGGGGCATATTTGCCATGTGGTATTAAAGGAATCCGAGGAGGTGGTAATAGAGTGGGTGGCACCAAAAAAGGCTAAAGCCAGCCCTGGTTGCATTGAAGCGATAAAACGAATTTCCATGTCAAATCACCATGAGTAATATGTATTTAATAATGATAAAATTAAAAATGTAAGTTGCACATGAGAGTTGCTTGTGGTTCCATGAGACTCTCCCATGACTTTTAATGGTTCTTATTTTAGCTTGCAGCAGAGCTGAGAACTTGTTAATTCAACCTTTACTTTTTCGGGTGAGTACACACATTACACGTGTTAACAGTGCCAAGTGATTATGAAAGAACATCATCTTTATATTATAAAAAATTCTGATATGGCGATACTGCACAGTGTATTGACTTTTCATTTTCTATAGCAGCTAATGTTATGAAATATTAAAACCTGAAAATCTAACATCTAGTATATAAAATGAAACGTGTGATTTACTCGTGGGATTATTGCACTACTTACTAGACCCGAAACTAAGGCTTCTGAGTCACTGCTGTTTTAAAAAAAAACTATATTTTTAATCTAATTTGACATATACAGTGTTCCTACAAATCGTCTGATGATTGTAAGACACGCGGAATGGATATATACATTTGGTTAAAAAGAGTAGAAAAGGGCTTCTAGGACTTTCCCCTTCACTCTTCTCTATACAGGAGGATCCACACATTTACATATGGTAAAATAGGTGGCATTTTGTCAAATCTCAGCCGTGAGTATATCAGGCAGTTCCGTTTCCGCATTCCGGTATTAACTGCCCGACATTTAGTAGGAACTTGAATGCAAAGAAAAGTAAGGTTGGGGGGTAATACTCACACCGAACAGTAGACCACCTTTAAAAAAATTGTTATGGATTATCAGCGATTTTCAGTGATGTATGTATACAAAAGGGCACGAGAAAAGAGAAAACCTTATAATTAATAGCATTCTCTGGACCATGGCTACATTGTGGAAATGCCTATGTTTTCATAACTCTGTACCCCGCCCCCGTACCCCCCACACCACCTCCATCACTGAATAAGAAATGTGACTTTGTAGGTAGGTTTAAAGAGTATGCAAACACATTTTCTACGGCAACCAACCTGCCTACTGAGTTCAAATAAATTCCCATAAGCTTGATTCTTACCACAAGAATGACATGGAGCCTATGTAGATCGCCTTCCTCTCGCCCATAGCAGAGTGTGCTTTCATGAAATGAAAATGAGGACGATTTGATAGCACGGTGTAAAGATAAATGATATTAAAACCTTTATGTGAAATTATATCTGGTTTGGACATTTACTCAGTGATCAAAAAGCTCGACGTTTGTTGTAGCTCTAAATTAACAGAAGCCTTGCTCATCTTCAGGCCTGTTTACACTGACCTCGGCTTCAAAGAGGACGGCTCAGGAGATGGGTAAGAGCTAGGATGTGTATAGGGCAAGCTGTTGAACTACATTTCTTCGTGATCGAATTCGTTTGACACGATTTATTATTGAAGTCTATCTAAAGCTAACTGAAATGTTTCTGTGGGACGAACCTTCATTGTGGAGTCTTCATAGCGTAATGCCGGGTAAATTCGTTATTTATTTTAAAACTTGGGCAAACAAAACAACTTTTCTTTCTAATGATGAATATACTGGGAACAAGTTCCTTTGTTATGTGGCTACAGTACCACTGCAGATTTCAACAATTATGAAATGCACTGTTTTTCACGAAATTAGCCCCTGCCTTTTTTTGCTGCTTTAGCCTGTAACTGATGTCTTTGCTGATCAGCCAAGATATGGGGGAATACAGTACTTTGAAAAATATGGTGGATTTTTCCTTTTTTCAGAATTGCCCCACCCCTTCTATTACTGACTAGTATTGTATTTGAATGACAGCAGTAAACGTCTATGGTTTGTACTCTGAAATTTAGATCAACCTACTGAAAAATGTGTTCAATATTTGTGTTCTGTGCTATGAATTTGTTTTATAAGTACGTTTCCTAAACATTCATAGTTTTCTATAACATTTCCAAAATGGAGGTTAAAACTTTCCACCGAGGGCGTGACATGTCAAACTTCATTCCCATTACATTTATTATTGTAATCTGTTTCAGCACATTAGTATATGTTATTCCATTTTTTTAATCCCATTAATATGTACTCTTCATATTGCAAGGGGGTGGGTCAGTTGCACTCTTGCAATTATGTGATGATACTGGTTTCTTTTCTCTGTGTGGGCATGCAATCTTTTAGCAACCTCATGTCGGTCAGAAAACATGCTCAACTAGCTGTTTTTAGACAAAAAAATGAAATCGTAGGTAATTACAAACAGTGCAACCCATGTAAGAAATACTTCCACAATCCAAACACTCATCAAGGACTCATGATATATATCTCCACTCATCAGTACTTATGGGTAAATGTTGTGATCGGGCCTGGGCAGAACTTGTGTAGTCTTACTCTGTGAAATTCAGTAGAGTAACATAAAAACTCAGCGAGATTCCGTGGAGTCCACAAGCGGACTGAAATCGGCAAGTCACACTGATTTTCAGCACCGGGAGCTCATTATGTGCTGAGAAATCAGAGCGAAGAGCATCACTCGGCAACCCAGAGGTCACTGCCACCTGAGTTGGTTATGCTGCTGCTCAAGTAGATTTTCTGCTTGAGTGGCAGCTTTTCCAGTGTGAAAGGCCGCAACTGCCAGGCACTACTCGCTTTGGGAAAATCTCATCTGTGCACTCAGAGCCAGAAAATCATGCTAGGGAACCAGAATTCTTGGTTGGGCTCACCAACTTACCTTTGCGAGCCACACATGAGAAAAAACTCCACCACACTGCGGTCAGTGGAACTTGCCCAGATCTCTGCGTTTCATGCATAACACTTAGTGGCCAAAACTCTGCCAACTCCACTGGTGGAGCACAGTTTAGCGCCCAGGCCCAGTTGTGATGAGCAGTTTAAGATGAATGGTGTTGGAGGTGTGGCCAAGATGGAGATCAGAGAAGATATATAAACAAGTGCTCCAGTCCGGGCCTGGCCAGAATACTAACAGATCTTGGGTGCAAGACCCCTTTTGTTCTTCATGGGACATATATGATCCCCTTGTGATGCCCATCACAATGTAAAGTCTGGCTTGACTTGCTGCCTGAATGCTTACAGCAGCCAGAGAATGGAGGCCCCACGTCCTATAGAGGGACAGATGTGACCACTATGATGTGGCAGCCACCTCTGGATATGGGGGCATAGGGGACAACTGACCCCAGAGAGCGTGCATGTGCTTACTGAGCAAACCTTCAGGGCTGGAGACTAGAGGAGGCCCAGCAAGGCCGGAAAAAAACAGAGTGAACTGTGGAATGCCACTGTGGGTGAAAGTAAAGGCACTGGGGATCCCACTCAGGCTGCATGGTGTTCCTTCTTCCCTTAGGACCCATCCCTAAGACAGATAGTGATGCAGAGCAGCCTGGTGGGCCCACGTTGCCTGTGACTGCAAGAACGCTGCCTGTGCTGGGGAGGGACCTCCCTCCTGGAGATCTTGATACCCATCTCACTGAGGTAAGGGTTGTAGTTGGGAGCGACAGGCATGGGGGATGATGCCAGGGGCCTGCGATGATGCATTAGGGCCACAGGAGCACATGCAACACAGCTCCTTTACAATCATCCAGCACAGGAGCGGTAGTGTCCCTCACTGAAGACCCGGAACACCCCAATGCAGCATACACTGGTGACGGGATAGAATGTATAAACGATTGGTGGTAGTTCCCCTTGGATTAGTGCAATAGCCCA
Organism: Pleurodeles waltl; assembly: GCF_031143425.1. Taxonomy (NCBI): domain Eukaryota; kingdom Metazoa; phylum Chordata; class Amphibia; order Caudata; family Salamandridae; genus Pleurodeles; species Pleurodeles waltl. The sequence goes on from NC_090443.1 coordinate 720,964,005, forward strand.
GAGTCCCTCAGTGAGAAGGCTGCCACAGAACAGGCCCTCGTGGAGGTCTTTGATGGCACAATGTACTGAGGCCCATGAGAGACAGGTCAGTGGGTTATGTGGGAGAGTGCATGAGATCCTGAGGGCCTGGATTTTGGTGCCTTGGAGTCATTTCTGTGAGTCCTTGGTGCCTGGTGCATTTTGGAAGTTGGGGACCTCGGGTGGAATGGAAAGGAAGTGCTGCTGGATCAGCCTGTGAGGACCCCCACCTTTATTTCTTTGTTATTTGCCTCTACATCTGGAGCTTTGGGTGCCATGATGGCACCTGGAGCTATGCAGTGACACTCCTTCACTTGAGAGACCCCGCATGGGAGAGGGGCGCCTGATGTCCCATGGATTCTGCTTAGGGGTGCCAGCCTCGAGATTTCTGGATGAAACACTTCCACTGTGCATCACACCGAGACTCCCGTGAACCACGTGCACTCACAGAGCTGAGGTTCCACAGTTGCAGAGGCTCAAATTATAATCAAGTGCTTATTTTGTGAGGCAGCGGCCTGCTGTGGGAGCCGGGAGCTACCCTCATCCCGGAGGACTGGTTAGAATTAAGGTAATCTGTGCATTTTGAGGGGCAGACTTGTCTTGGGCACCCTTTTGCCACAAATGCAGAGAATGGTGAAGTCAAATCAACGCAGGGCCTTTGTCTTGCCTGTCGACAATCCCATGGCCTGAGATGATGGGGCACTGGGGGATGGGGTGGCATATGCATTCTGGAATCCACTCCGCCGAATCATTCAGGCCAGTTTAATAAGTTCTTAAAAGGCATCCTGGACACTAAGAACTCCTTGGAATTAGATTGACGCAGTCTCCGAGGATGTTAGACTGCTTCAAGTAAATCACGGGAAACTTGCGGAAAGGGTGGATGACACGGAGTCGGTGCTCATCTCACTGCACCCCATGGTACAAGGGCTGCAGATGCAGTTACAAGTAATGCCGACTGATATTACTACCTTACAGTGCAGAGCAGAGAATGCAAAAGGGAGATGGTGACTGAAAAGTGTGAGCTTCTTGGGGTTCCCGGAGCATTTCGAGGGCCCAAGTGTGGAGCTTTTCCTAGAGTGCTGGCTGGTGTCAACAGTGCTGTCCTGCAAAGTGCCAAAGTGCTTTTCAATTGAACGTGCACACCGGCTGCTGGGACAACTCCCCCCTGCAATAATCCCTGTTATGCCCGATGATAGCACGCCTCCCGAGGTTTGGGGACAGGGACCTGATCCTTCAACATTTTTAGGTCAAAAGGCCTTGGCAATTTGATGGCACCAACATCTTGGCCTATCCAGATTTTACTGCAAAGGTGCAGTGTTGATGCAGCTCATAAGCTGAGGGGAAACACAACTCGCGGAGTCTCAGTTTGAAGTACACACTCCTCTTCCCTGCCAAAACTCAAGGTCATTGAGAGTTGGGAGACCTGCTTCTTCTCAACCCCTCAGAACACTAAGACAGAGCTGTGTAATGATGTAACATGGCTCCATGCCAGAACACTGGGCATGGAACCAGCTTGTTCTGAGGTTCTGTCATGCAGGGTTCTCTGCATGACAGTTGATATGCTGGCTGTTGGTTGAGGCTGTCATAAATACCTCCTACCATATATCTTCATCTGGTGTGGTTTCACTTTATTACACTGGCGACGAGGATGGGCGGAGAAAGGAACACAGAGGAAGCGACAGCCTCAACAACAACAAAGAAGGAAGAGCTTGGATTATTTAAGAGAAAAACTGAGATAACTTACAGAGATCGAGCGTCTTGCAGCATGTTCTAGCGGAGAAAAGTGTGAAATTGCGGTTGTAGGGGCTTTGTGGAAAGCTGTTTGAGCATTTACTGAGGATCAAAGTGGTCTCTGTATGCTTCACGACGTCAGAAGGTCAGTGAGCAATTGGAAAAGGACTGAAAGCTGTGGGAATTGTTGGCGGCCATCTTGAGTGTGGTGGAAGGAGAAAAACAAGCCAGATTGACTGAAGAAAATAGACTGGATGTTTGGTTGCGGCCATTTTGAGTGAGGAAAACGATCCGAGATTGCTCAAAGAGAAAGCAAGCCCAACTGCCTGAAGAAAACGGACCAAATGTTTCGTGGCGGCCATCTTAGATGAGGACGAAGGAATTTTTTTATTTAAATTTTTTTTTTTTTTTTTTTACAGTGCAATTGTTGGAGGACATCGAAGAAGAACATCGACGGTCTATTGGAAGTTGAAACTTAGACGGAGACTGGATAAGGATATTGGTTTGTGGTCACAGGAATATACATTTCTTTGGAAACTTTATTGCACTTGTGGAATACAAGTATTGGGCGTTGTAAAATGAATTAAACTGAAAAGGTCGTCTCTGCAGTGACAAACACACCTGAAGAACCGTGTTTGATATAGCGGCATCGTGCTGGGACATACAGTGACTGGCACACCTTTTGGACTTTAAGTACTTTTAGCAACTAGTTGGGTTTGGAATATATTGTGGGAAAGAAGTGTTTTACACTTCTTGTGAGTATGCAGAATGTTACGGCGCCGCCGTTTTTCTTGTCAGATCCGAGAGAACCGGTTATTAAGTGGAAGAAATGGAAAAAGATTTTTGAGAATTATGCCAGGGTGTGTGGTACGAATTTGAGTGGTGAAAGGAAGCAGGCACTTTTGTTACATTGTTTAGGGGGTGAAGGACAGGAGGTGTTGGAAAATCTACCTCCATTGTCGCATGCTGATCAGAGGGGGTTGAATGAATATGAAATATGTGCAAGACAACTAGATTTACATTACGTGCCAAAGATTAGTACTATTATGGAAAGGTACCATTTTGGTTTGCGGGAGCAAGGGAAAGAGGAGAGTGTTGAAGTATATATTACGGCTTTACGGAAGTTGGCTTCAAGTTGTAAATTTGGGGCGTTGGTAGAAGAAAGGATTAGAGATCAGTTTGTGCTGAGGTGTTGCAGTGATAAAGTGAGGGAAGAACTCTGGCTAAAGGACGAACCACCGTTGGATGAGGTTGTTAGTATTGCAAAAAGGGTAGAGCATATGTTAAAGTGTGTTGGAGAACTAAGTAAAGCACATAAAGAAGACAAGGTCAGTGTAAAAGCACAAGAAGTGGAGTGTCAAGTCATACAAAAAGATGAGAAGGAAAAAAAGTATGAGGGTGTCCGTGAGAAAGGTCTTGTAATAGAAAATAGCGCAGGAAAGACACAGGGGAATAGGAGGTTTGCAACACCTTTTCAAGGAAATTGCTACAGATGTGGAAGATTTGGACACATGGCTAATGCAAGTGAGTGTCCTGCTAATAAGATTACTTGTAATGTCTGCGGAAAAAGAGGACATTTTGGGAAAAATTGTAGGATGAGGAATAGGAGAGATTCTAGATCAGAAATAAAGGAAGTCAGTTTTCAAGTTAGTGAGAGTGAGGTGGAACATCCCTCTGAGTGGGTTTTGGTGGGGAATGTTAGAGTCAAAATGAAATTTGATTCGTGCTCTCACATCACGTTTCTCTCAAAGGATTTTTTTATGAAGAATTTTCAAGGAAGGAAGAAACTGTTCAAACCTAATATTAAACCTACGGGTTATGGTGGGTTGCCAATTAAGTTATTAGGTTATTTTGATGACTGCATTGAGTACAATGGTAGGTTCACTGATGCTAGGATTTATGTTGCTGAGAGGGGTGATAATTTGTTGAGCTGGAGTCATCAAGCACGCTTGGGTGTCATTCTCAATCCTAATGCACATCCATCTGTTCAGGTACAATCTATTGAGGGTGACGAAAACAAGTTTGTGAGAGCTTTTGGTGAATTGTTCAGTGACACCTTGGGGTGTTTAAAGGGGTACAATCACCATATTAAGTTGAAACAGGGCGCAGTACCAGTTGTGGCAAAAGTTAGACGCATTCCCATTTGTGTCCAAGACGCTGTACAAAAAGAGATAGATAAATTGTTGTCCACTGGTGTTATACAGCCTGTAGAGGCAACGGAGTGGTTAGCTCCCATTGTTGTGGCACGTAAACCAAATAATGAAATCCGTCTATGTGTGGATCTTCGTGCCTTAAATAAAGAAGTGGTGGTTGACAAGTTCCCACTTCCCAATATTGAGGAATTAGTATCATTGTTGGATGGTGCTTGCTATTTTACCACTCTGGATATGGCATCAGCATACCATCAGGTTCCGTTGAGTAAAGAGTGTCAAGAATTAACGGCTTTTATTACGCCAATGGGGGCCTTCAAGCTTTTGCGTATGCCGTTTGGGCTGGTTTCTGCGGCCTCAGTATTCCAGAGGATTATGGAAGATCTTTTTAAAGGCATTTCAGGCGTAAAGTGCTACCAGGATGATGTATTAATATGTGGGAGAAACGTGAGAGAACATGATGAGAAGGTGCATGCTGTGCTTAAAAGGATGCTTGATGCTGGGTTATCTCTTAGGCGAAGCAAATGTAAATTTGGAGTCACTGAACTGGACTATTTGGGTCATCATATTTCACGGCAGGGGGTGAGTCCTAAAAAGGATTTGGTGGACACTATCGAAATGTTAAAAGAACCGTGTACAAAAGATGAGGTTTCTTCATTCTTAGGTATGGCAGAATTTTATAACAAATTTATACGAAATTTTGCAGATAAGACAGTAAATCTAAGGAAGTTGATGTGTAAGAATGCAGAGTTTGTTTGGACGGAAGAGTGTGGTACAGAATTTAAACAAGTAAAAAATGATCTCAGGAATGCACCAAACTTACAAGCTTTTGTACCTGGGAATCCCACTTTCATTGTTACTGATGCGAGTATAAAGGGGCTGGGTGCTCTTCTTTTTCAGATCAGGAAGGGCCAAGAGGTGCTAATAGCTTGTGCTTCAAGATGCTTGAAAGGGGCAGAGATATGTTATTCTGTTATAGAGAAGGAAGCGTTGGCAATATTCTGGGCCATAAACAAGTTCAGAAAATTTGTGTGGGGATCTTCTTTCGTAGTCAGGTCTGATCATAAACCCCTGAAAGACATTTTTGAGAAGAAGGGTTTGGACTCGATTTCCTCGAGGATCAGGAGATGGGTCATTTCCTTACAGGAGTATAACTTCATGTTTGAATACATTCCGGGAAAGACAAATGTAACGGCAGACTGTCTGTCGAGATTGGTGGAGGTGGTAGAGAATGATAAATCTCAGGATGAAAATGATCAATGTGATGCTGAGTGTGGCATAAGAGTTTGTGATGTTACGCTGGGGGCTGTAAAGGAAGATGAATGGAGGGATGAGTTGCAAAAGGATAGTGAATTGTGTTCTGTGATGTCTCTTTTGGATCAGCATAAGTCTCGAAGTCTGGTTAAACCTTGGTCGTTAGTTGCGAATGAGTTAGCCGTTGTTGATGGTGTTCTAATGAGGGGCACAAGAATGATTCCCCCATTGAGTTTGAGAGAAGTCATCGTGAACATGGCTCATGAAGGGCATATGGGCATTTCTAAAACCAAAGAGCGCATCCGTCAGGATTTCTGGTGGCCTGGATTAGATTTGATGGTGGAACGTACTGTTAGGGAGTGTACACCTTGTCAAGCTAGTGATAAGGTACTCAAACCAAGATGTTCACCTATGGTTTGTAGAAGTTTACCAAAAAGTCCATGGGATGAATTAGCTATCGATATTGTGGGGCCATTGCATGGAGAACATCAGACTCCTTACCTGTTGGTGTTGCTGGATTTGTATTCACGATGGGTGGAGGTGAGTTTGGTGAGAGAGATCACTTCTCAATCTGTGATCAGTTTTTTAGAATCTGTGTTCAAACGCGGGAGTTTTCCTAACTCTATTCTTTCTGACAATGGTCCGCAGTTCTGTTCTGCTCAGATGGAGGAGTATTTTGTAAAATGTGGAATTGTACATAAAAAAATTGCGTTATATCATCCAGAGGCGAATGGTGCTTTGGAGAGATTTAACAGGACTTTAAAGGAGAGTATACAATTAGCAAAGGTAAACTGTTTAGATTGGAGAAAAGAACTGCAGGGTCGTATAACAGCTTACAGGTACACTCCTCATGCATCAACGGGGAAGACTCCTTTTGAACTGCTCAGGGGAAGGTCTCCAAATACTTGTTTGTGTCCTGGCTGGATGGTTGCTGGGAAGGGTTTGAAAAACAATGGTATTGGGGAATGGAGAGACAAAGAAGTGTCTCTGCAAAGCAAAAGGAAGATTTATGTTGATAAAAGGAATAATGCGAAAGTTACAAATTTTGAGGTTGGAGATAAAGTAAAGGTCAAAGCTCCTGTTGGGTGTCAAAATTGGTCAAAATATACCTCTCCAAAAACTATCATTAAGCTGTTTAAAAATGCTGTCAAGACGGATGATGGTCGCATCTGGAATCATAGTCGTGTAGCACATTTTGGGGGGTGTGGTGTGGCCGACAGGAGAGATGATACTTCTTATCGTTTTCCCTCTGACATTGATTTAAGGTCTGATAATACTCGTAGGAGTGTCAGAACACGCAGGTTTCCTTTATATTTGCGTGATTTTGTGTAGTTCTTTCTACCCTCTTTTTCTTTCTGTTCAAATGGGTTTTTTGTTCTCATGTTATTTCTGTTCTAATGTAAAGAGGAAGAAGTGTAATGATGTAACATGGCTCCATGCCAGAACACTGGGCATGGAACCAGCTTGTTCTGAGGTTCTGTCATGCAGGGTTCTCTGCATGACAGTTGATATGCTGGCTGTTGGTTGAGGCTGTAATAAATACCTCCTACCATATATCTTCATCTGGTGTGGTTTCACTTTATTACAAGCTGCATGCTAAAGTCCTGGTGCCACCTCCGGAGGCAGCCAAGCAGACAGTGGATTGGTTGGTCACACTGTCGCACCATCACTGCTCCAGAAGGTCGAGACATCATCCTAACACTGATCAAGCGGCCAAGTAATGAGCTCAGGTGGTGGTTGAAGTGTTGAGGCAGAAACACAACCACTTCTCGGTTCTGCAGCTGGACAGTACCTCTGTTACTGGTTTAGAGATTTTTCTGACTTTCCTTGATGGAGACTGCAGATGCCTGGAGCTGACACCACATTTGGTGGATGGCTTGATGTAGAGGACTCTGACTTATATGGCTGGTAAGCCTCATGCCCTTATCTCTGGGCTGGGCAGACTGAGGAATGGGCTTAGAGTGGGGGACTGAATGGAGGTAGGACACCCAGGGTACTGCAAGGGGCCCAAAGGGTCAGGTACCACAGAATGCTACATGCCACACACCGCAGCTCACCGTTTTGGACTTCATGTATAAGATGATGATGTATATATTGATGTATATAGTTATTTCACGTATGCTTATATTCTATTTGTTGTGTTTGTAAGGTCTGAGTGCTGGTTGGTGCTTTGGCAGGAAGGGTGGGAACTGAAGGAGGGATTATTATTGTTTTTCTGCTGTTGGAGACACATTTTTCCATTACTCAGGTCACCACTGGTTCTATGAGTAGGACAGTGGGGGATGTTCACTTGTCTGGGAGTCACCTAAACCACCTAGCCATACAGATATCTAATTGTCCTGTGTACACGGGCATAAACACTGCAGTAAAACTTACTGACCTGGAACGTTAGGGGCATGGCCACTCTCATCAGTCCTCCTACCTAGCGCAGCAGTCAGAGCCACTGCCTCCGGAGATGGTGACCTGGGTACGATCCTCAGGATCGGATCAGTGTCCTGTAGCTCTGGGCAAATTACTTAATCTCCCCGTGCCCACAGATAGTGCCTTGAGACCCTCAAGGGTGATAAGCCATACTATATTAAATCTACATTTCATTAAGTTTACATTTCAGGATGTATTACATTCACTATTACTTGAAGAGGTGCCACATGCATATAGCACTCTATGGGAGATGCACATAACATTGAGGAAGTTGAGCAAGTTGCGGGTGGAAGGGAGGATGAAATGGAGGGGGAAAATGTATGGGACTACAATGTTGGCACATGCAAGGGGGTATTGATATGGACTGCCCTAGGGGTCCCATTCATGACAGTCACACACAAAGTAAATCCGCAGGGGTGATATGAGGTAGAAGAGGGCCACCTGGATGGCATGCCCCTAAAGCAGCATTTTCATGGGTGGTTATCTTGTGGTAGGCTACACGACATCTGGCACATCCAGCATCAGTAGAGCAATGAGTTTTCCTTTCATTCGCTGGTCCACTGGCTTCATACTAGATTAGATCTCTTCATATGTAGTGCAGGACTTGTCCTCTTGATCCTACACATGGAGTACCTGGTGTGCATGCTCTTGGATTACTGCCAGCTGCTGCTAACACTAGAGTGGGGTAAGGCCCACTACTGCAATCCCTGATGGAGCCTCCAAATGGAGAAAATCCATGACGTTCCTTTTCTCAATGCTTTGGCATCACACATCATTCAGTACTTTGCTGCCAACCTGGGCTCCAATACCCTCCGAGTAGTAGAATTGGCACCCATAAAGTGCTCATGAGTGGACAGTGTATACCATTGTATGGAGGGTCCAGCAGAGTATCCAGAAGGAGCTCAAATAGCAGGAAAACAGAGATGAGACAACTGGAGATTAAGCTGCCCTCACCGGCAGTGGAGATGGAATGACTCGGAATTCTAAGATGGAGCACCAAGATCATGAGACATACTTGGAAAATCTGGACTATAAACAGTACCTTGCTCACCTATAAAAGGAATGCAATAGAGCGGGCCACTTGTTATGGTTGGTGTTTGAAGACCAGATGCATTTGCCGATATATGCGATGAAGCTGGAAGGAGGGTGCATCATCAACACACAGACGGTCATTAACTAATCCTTTGTGGCTTATTATCAGTCCCTTTATTTTCGTAGGGAGGACTCCCCCACAGAAATGCTGCAAGATTTGTATAGGGACTCCCTCTCCCACGGTTGCACCCACTCCAATGTACGGACCTTGATGCTCCTCTTCAGTTGGAGGAGATCTGTTTGGGAATTTTGCAGATCGCTCATAATAAGACTCATGGCATGGATGGCCCACCCATAGAGTACTATGCTGCCTTTAATGTCACACTCTCCCCCAGGTTTCTGGAGATGTATAATGACATGTGGGAGAGGAGTCGACTTCCAGATACACTCTGAGAAGCCTTGATAGTGGCATTGCCTAAACCGGGGGGGGACCCCTTGGATGTTCTGTCTTATAGACCGCTCTCACTATTGAACTTAGACTATAAAATTCTGGGAAAGGTGCTGGCAAAGAGGCTGCTCCCTGTGAATAATGCTCATGTGTACCTGGACCAGAATGGGTGCATCCCAGGAGTAACACTTTCCTCACCATATACCACCTTCTATGACTGCTGAAGGGCCCCCAGTGGACACGGAGTCCTGGTGGCAGTTACCCTGGAAATTGAGAAGGCCTTTGATAGTTTGGACTGGAAGTTTTGATTTGCTTCCTTGAGAGGAATGCACTTTGGCCTGGGGTATTTTCAGTGGCTCCATGCCCTCTATGAGAACCTGGTTGTGTGAGTTAAGACAGGAAAACTGATATCTGAGAGCCTTGATGTCCAACAAGATACCTGGCAATGATGCCTCTTGTTTCCTTGACCTTTGGTCTGACCATGGAACCATTGACCAGTAAAATGCACCTATGAGCCCACCTGTGGGAAACTGAGTAGCAGGGCATCCACCACATGGTTTCCCTATATGAAGATGATGCCCTCATCTATTGGCGGGAAGTTGACACTTCCCTCATCAGCTTAATGCCTCTATTGGATGTCTTTGTGACAGTATCAGGCATTAGAATGAACTGGTTCAAGTCCTGCCTGTTCCCCCTGCACCATATTTTGCAACTTGACAGGGGAGCGCTACCCCCTTAATTCCTCTCATGGCAACTTGACACATTTAAATACCTGGGCATACAGATTTTCCACACTGACGATGACCTTATGGAGGGCAATGTGAGCAAAGCATTTTACTTAATCCAGGGCTCCCTCCAATTCAAGGTATCGCTGCCACTTTCGTCCATGGACTGTGTGACAATTACTAAAATGCTCTTCCTTCCACATCTGCTGAACTTCTTCCCAACCCTGCCTTTTGTGATCCCCACCCCCTTCCTCAGAGATATCAGTAAGATACAGGTGGAACTAGTCTGGGGAATAGGCAGACGCCGGATACCCTTGCTGGGCATAACTAACCTCTTTATGAAGGGAGAATTGGGGCCCCTAACTTTGAGCTTTATTACATGGACGATCAGCTACAGTGGCTGATGTGGTGGTTGGGGTCGGTTCCATGCCAGGAATGGTTGGAGGTCTGGCGTTCCCTGGATAAGACACACATTTACACTTAGTTGTTGTCCTCCAAGGGCTGTGAATTCCCCATGTGACACACTGCACGAAAACCACACGGCACTGCTGGCAGAAGTGCATCCATGAAACTATGACCCAACCCCTATACTCACCATTATTCCCTTTGTGGGATACAATTGTTCTCCAGATATTACACCACCACCATCAGACACAGAGATGGCAGGATGCCGGGAGGGTACATATGGGGAATTTATTCGGGAAGGGAGAGTTCTTGTCCTTACAGGAACTGAGAGATGCCTGTGCCCTCCCAGTAGGACACTTCCTAACATACAATGCAATATATCAAGCAGTCACTATGCACTCAGGAATATAGCGCTAAACCTCCCACGACAGATCCATTCCACTTGGCTTTATCGCACAAGGGTGCACACAAACTCATATTGACCCTCTATGCTGCACTGCTGAACCATCATCAGGTTCCAGACACTAAGACATGTGAACGATGGACACGGGACATTCACACACCCCTTACTGACAAGCAATGGGGACAGGCGCTGCAGCAGGTTAAAAGGGTATTGCATAATCCATGTTTTTAATTCACAGTTTAATCACCTACATCAGGTGTACCTCACACCATGCTGTATAGCCCACATGTATCACTCCACCCCAATGTTATGCCCAAGATTCAGAGCACTGGATGTTTGCTTTTTTTGCATGGTGTAGGACTGTTCTGTGATTAAGTAGACCTGGGAGGAACTGATGGAGATCACTGCCTCGCTTATTGACAAGGCGGTCTTGACCACGCTGGAATCCTGCTTGATAGGCATTCGCAGATGGGCTAATGGGGATAAATACATTAATAGATTTGTAGATCTAGCGTTCACACTGTTCACATGACAAATTGCAATGTTGTGAATATCACAAGTAGCCCCAAAGGTGGCATTCTGGCTCCACACATTGTTGAAGTGGGCACATGCTGAGGCAGACATTCTGGCAGTGGCCAGCAGGCAGGGGCAAGACGGGACAGAGAATGATCTAGGACACTCACATCAGGAGTCTTGAAGCCTGTGATGACTTACACCCACCCTGACCATCCCTGCACACACCTTTAAATGCGTCCCACACAGAGGAGCCCTGATGTGGCTGGGGAGGATGAGAGGGCTGTCGGACTCTGGTCTGCCCAGAGATAAATGGGATTGCTATGCCCCTGACATGACCACGGGACATGGTCGGGTTTGCAGTCCCTCTGCTCACCTCAACAATTTGTCCTACTGACACCCACACACTCGCACCCTGGGATAGGGAGCCATGGTCCCTGCTTGATCAAAGAATTTCAGATGGCCTGATGAGTAGCAGAGTACAATCCCCCCATCAAAGATGCCCAGAGTGGGTTAAGCGCTACTGTTTTATACCTATTGCTGCTGGATTACCTGACTGGTGATGAATTTAATCTGTGCTTGTACACCTCCACTGGACCCAGTTTGGGTCCTGGATTGCTTGTTGACATGGTTCCAGATCTCATGTTTTTGAAACTAACAAAAATATGTTAAAAAATAGGGTGAATGGTGTGTTGTTTAGAAGCAATTGTGGGGCCTTTAATAGTCAAAGAAATCACAGGAATTCCTGCTGAACTTTGCAATATTTTATAGCATATGAACATTACAATCATGCACTCCCTTGGGTAGTTAGCATTATATAACTATAAATAATTTTTGCTTGAAATCCTTCTTGTGTCATCGAATATGAATTTTCGTACATAATTTCTACCAAGAAACTTTAATGAAAATACATGCTAAGAAATAGATCTGTATATCTTGATGGAATCATCTATTCAAAGGAGTGTTGTCCTGGTACGACTGACTTTAATTCGGTACTCAACCAATAAAAGCCACATAAAAGTTGAGTCCACAAGATATTCTAAGGTAAACTAGATAATTGTGAACTACAAAATGTATGTCCTTTTCCTCTAGTTTGGAACAAATATATGGAAGGAGTAAACCTTTTGTTATAAAGAACTGCTCTAGATTCAACACAGCCTCGTAGTTACCACAAAACTGCAGAACTCACTACTATGATTAGTGTCACTAGGAGGGTGTTTGCATCCAATCTGCAAGTGTATCTAGATGTATAAATTTTGCTGGACACAACACAGTCAGCATTTAGCTACTTGTATGAAATAGAAACAGTCATACTGGACTTCACTGTCCATGTAAAGCTAATAATCCTGCCTATGCCCTTGGATGTTTTTTCTATCTTTGACCACCTTGTCTTATTGGAAAGGATAGCTGCATTGGCTGGAGTGGACAAATGTGTGTTACATTGGTTTCAGTCATTCTTGGAGAACCAGAACCCAACAGATGAAAAGGGGCATATTTTAGCTCTACCCTAGATGCATGACTGTGAAGTTTACAGTGCCTCTATCTTTAGCCTTTTTAAAATAAACATGCTTATATTCTTTAGGGTTATTTGGGACTGGGCTCTTCAGTTCAAAACTAAGGGCCTGATTTAGATCCTGGCAGGACTATGGCTGTCCAGGTGCAGCGGAAATCCCAAGTACTCCGCCAAACTAACAGAGTTCTGATGCCCTATTTAGAGCTATGGCAGTACACCTCCATCCACGTTGATGGAATGTAATCTTTGTGAGAGCAGCATCCCACAGTCGAGTCGACATGGCGGACTCCAGTGCTGGCAAATAGTACTCAACCTGGCAGGATTGTGCCGACCTTATTTAGATATTACAGTCATGCTGGTGGTGTACCAGCAGAGGTCCCCTAATGGTGGGAGTTCATCATGGGACCCATTCAGCATTGTACTACGGCTGTGTCCATTGGATGGGTGCTAGCAGCACACACCTGATGTATATTGGCTAATTGTGAACACCTGCAAAGCACACTATAAAACACACTCCATTCCAGACTATGATCCTTTGCCATTCCATTGCAGGACACCATTTTGCTACTGCATTTGCCGGATATAAGACAGGTTATTTTCTTTTTACTTCTCCCTCTGTTTATTTTTGTTTTTTCACCAACTTTAGGGGCACTAGATATTTGTTTTACTTACTATGGCTGGCAGAAAGAATCCACATTTTACAGACGGAGAATTGCCAGTCATGATAGATGAAATTATTGCAGTAGAGACACAATTGTTTGGAGCCCAAGTACCAAATACAACCATATCTCAGAAAAGGCATATGTGATCCAGAATAGTTGAAAAAGTGAATGCTGTAAAAAACAATATGCACACACAGCAGGAAATTCGGAAGAGGTGGAATGACCTGTGGGAAAGAGAATGTTCCCTGTCCTCCAAGCATCAATTGGAGGCCCAGTGGACTAGTGGTGGTTCTCCTAGCCCCCATTGCTACTCTTTTCCCAAGAGGAGAAGGTCTTGCAAATCCTACATCCTGAGGGCTTGACAGGAATCCCTGGTGGAGTGGAGACTGGTAAGTTGAACAAAGCGTCTCACTAATCAAAAATGAAGTTTTTGCACTTAAATTAGCTGTTCATAATGTTTTAAGACCCTTCTCAAAACATATAAATCTAAACGTAATTCATCAAAATAGCTCGTTTTACCCAAAATACTAGCATAATGGTTATGTCTCTCTTTTTAACAATGAGCAATATGTGTTATAAGAATGATTGTTATTATTCTTGGTCAATCCTTGCATGTGCCTAGTTTCTTTCTGTGTTAATGCATTTTGTTGTACTGAAAAAAACAGGTTCCAAACTCCATTTATTAGCACATGAAGAAATAGTGCTTGTACATCATTCACATATGTGTGTACATATTGTAAATGTCTGTTCATTTTCACTGTAGATATTTAAATAGGTATGTTTAACTCACATTTTAACAAGTATTGTCAATGGTGATTACCAATGACTGAAACTACCATGATGTCCTGTTTTTTCTCTGGAAAATATTAGTGCAATGCAATGTTGCTCAACCTCTCTTTTCTACCATATATGCACATGTATCAATACATTATGCATTTGCCGATCACCATTTGATGCTATCTATGAAACTGCCATTTGTTGTGTTGATCTAGTATTTTGTCACCTTGTTTTTGCTCCATTAAATTGATGTAATTATTTTCATACTTCATAGTCTGTTGAATTAAAGATTTCCAATCATGTTCTGTGGCATGCTGAATATATGTAATATTAATACACAACTTACTTTGCAATGTTCATATGATGACCAGTGCCATTAATTCAAATAAGTTGTATTATAGTCTGTTTTTAACCTGCTATGCCTTGGAATTGTTTAGTCCTCAATTCTCCTCACTAGTGTGTTGGGTTGAATGTCTGGTACATGTAATGTACACTTTCTTAATAAAATGTTCTTTTCAGACATCTCTTCAATATTTTTTCTGAAGTTTGCATCTATGTAAGCTAACCTGCATGAGTAATGTACAAAAATCACACAAAGGCCTAATCATTCTATTGATCATATTTTTACCTTTAGATTGCTTCATTTGTAGCTGAGGATGCATTTGAGGTACAATCCAGACTTTTAATTTCCTATTGTTTGTAATTCGTATTAGGTCCAGCAACTGGAGACACCTCCATTCAATACCAGGCTCAAGCCTTCAGAGAGGACACCGCTCCTGCAAGTCCAGATGATGTGGAGCTGCCTGGTCCATCTGGTCTGTCGGGGCAGACAGCTCCAATGAGTCTAACCCTGCCCATACCTATACCCCCCTTCCCAGCTCTAACAACACCTCAGCCAATGGATACCTCTACTTCCTGTGAGCAAAGGAACAGTGCAACCACCTAGTGTCCCCAGTCCTAGCTGCTGTTGAGCAAACACTACCACCACCTACAATGCCAGGACCCAGTGGGATGGGGCACACTGCCTCAAGGGCACAGGGCAATGGTGTTAAGGGATATGGGAGGGAATATGTGGGCCAGCAAAGTGATGCCACTGAGTAAACTGTTACCCAAACCACCATAGACCATATCGTGGGGACACTACAGTAGGCCCAAAAGTTGATGAGCCAAGTGCTAACAGAGCTGCAGGAGATTAAGCAATTGCAGAGGGAGCAAAATTATGACATGGAAAATCTACATTCTAATTTGGGCTCCCTGTCTGGGTTGATATGTGATATATACCAACATATGTGCAGGGGCTTTCCTGTAGCATCTACCCCTGTCTGTGGTACTTCATCATCAGGCAAGATACATTTGCCTCAGCCACAGAGAGGGAGGCCCTGCCACAACAGGAAACTGCTCCACCTAACCCACTCCCTGCAACAGTGGTCCCCACCCAGGGGACATTTCTCTAGACCACCAGGAAAGGATGGCAAGAGCGCCACCACTACTTCATGGAGACGCTGAACCTAATGTCCTCCAGTGTGTGTCACTCTGTGGATTATTACATGAACACATTTACCTTTTTTGAGGACAGTTGTATTTTGTACATTGAACTTCAAACAAGTTTGCCTCTACACAAATAGTTTCATCCACTATGATTAACTTTATTTTATTTCATTTGCTTGTGTTTTTTGTTTTAAACAATTTTTGTTAATCTGTGTTATTAAATTAAATTCGTAATAGCACAAAGTCAGCGACTGGTGTTGTATTTATTGTGGAATTTTCTGCATTAAGTCTCCCTTCCGCCATTATCATAAAAACCTATTAATCAAAAAGATTCCATCAGAAATAAGATACAACAATCAGGTTATATGTTTCCTATTTCAAAAAAATGTGAAGCAACAGTAAACCAGAAATCTCAATATATTGGTGTCTCACATTTTTAAGTAAGAGATGAATGTTAAAATTTAAGATAATTTTTACAACCCATGCATAACCCAAATAGTCTGTGCTGTTTGGAAGTTGACGCTCTAAGACACCATGGTAGAAAGGGAAGTAATCCAAATAAACATATTAAATAGACAGAGTGTTATTGAGTCGTGTCATCAGCTGGAGCCAGACATCCTGCCTCACAATAGGAATTCCACATCACTTACACCAATAGTCAATATCATGGCTGTACTACATTTTGTGACCACCGGATCATATCAGTACACTGCAGCAGTATCTGGTGGAATGTCACAACCACCTTTATGTGGTGTGCTACAAAAGTTATTACTACTACAATAAGACACACCAACAGCTTCACACACGTAACACAAAATTAAGATTTAGCCATTGTGAAGGGAGATCAGTGTGCTTTGGCTTGAATAAATCATGTGGTTAGGGCACATAATGCTGCACATATTGCCTTGGTGACAAAATTCAACAGAAAACAGGTCCATTAGAATCTCAAGAACTTCCATTCAATCACTGTGCAAGCTGTTTCTGTACAAGATCTGTACATCCAAAGTGTTTGTCTGTCCCAGGATCAACCCATGTTCACTCTGTACTTTCTAATAGCAACATATCACTGCTAATGTCAGAACTGTGAAAGTCCAAATGAAGATGACCTGTTGAAAGATATTAAAACAGAATAACAAGGGAAAATTAATGATTTAGCATGAGAAAATTGACTCAAATGATAAGTTTGCACATATACTTTGTTCAAGTAAAGATAATCAATGTCAGTAAACACAGTAGTCATTGTATGGAAACTTTGATCCACAAACACCATTGCACCAGACTTTCCTGAACTAACCATTGCTAATAAATTACCTTCAAAGACTAATATGTTGACTATGTTACAAGTTGTTATGGCATTTGATTTTACAATATGTAAAGGTAAACTCATACTAAGGATAAGAAGTTGTCAATAACATCTTGATGTATGTCAATTCCTTTCTCTTCAGCCTGTCATCTTTATTTACTATTTCAACATTCTCACTCAGTGGCTTTCCTGGTCTGCATCCTTTGCGATAATTGGGATGTTCCTTTGCAGGGCAATGTTGTGCAACATGCAGCAGGCAACAGTGATTTGGCACACCTTAACGAGTGAGTAGAGGAGGGCTCCACGAGTCTTGTCCACACACCGAAATCTTGGCTTCAGGAGCCCAAAAGCCCACTCCTTTGGCCTCCATGCTCTTCCATACGCCTCATTGAAATAGACTTCTCCTGGCGTTGTTAGATTCCTCAGCAGTGCTAACAGCCATGGTTGATTAAGATATGCTGAGTCTCCTATATGAAAGTGAGAAATATGTTTATGAAAATATCGCATCCCATTGTACATTCCTAAACAATGAATAAAGCAAATCATCCTTGTGCCATATTGTACTTACCAACAAGCTAGGCCCTCTCAGTTTCAAGTTGTGATATTTGCAGGGGTATGGTGCTGTTCCGAAGTACAAAGGAATCTTGTGTTGACCCTGGGATATGGACACACACACTTGAGATGTACAAAATCTGTAAGCAGACAACTTGGCACCAGGACAATATGTGTGCCATCAATTGCTCCAACCACATATGGTATGCCACCCAAAGCATGAAAATCGTCCTTCACATTGGCAAAATCCTCACGTTGTGGAAACTGGATGAATCTGTTGATGTGTCTCATCATTTAAGAAAGGACTTCCTGTAGCACAGCACTGAATGTGGGTTGTGACATACCTCCACATACTGCCACAGTGTATTGGAAAGATCCTGTGGCCACAAAATGAAGTACTAACTGGCAGCAAGAGGGGAACTCCCTATTACCCCACTGGATCAGGGACAAAAAGCAATAATGTAAACAAAGGTATCCAGAAGGGATAAATATAAACTTAACTATCACAGTGGAAAACTCAATTATTCACTAGAAAATTATTTCTTTTATGTCCAATTAGACCAATTAAACTATAGTGCCCACAGATTACCTGTGCACCCAGGGGAATCTTATATACAACTAATAGAAATATACAATATATACATATTACACATCACAAAAATCATCAAAAAATTCAAATTAAAGCACTGTGCGAAATTAAATATGATCTGCAGAGCCATCGAATGACCAACAGTCACAGAAAAAGGAGATGACGATTGTCCATGGAGCGTATCTCGCCTCAGTGGGAAAAAGCAGACACCGAGAAAGAGTCCGATACAATCCGTAATTTCTTAGATCTCATTGTTCATAAATTCCAAGAGTCACTCCTCGAAAAATACAGTCGACGCGTTTCGGCCTTAACAAATCCGGCCTCCTCATGACAATAAAGACAGTGCCTGTATATACAACATACAAAAATTACCAAAACCATTATGGTTCATAACAACTATATACACAACCAGGCGGTAAAATACCACACCTGTTCACCATAAGAACACCCAAGGTGCACGAAAGCAAATTAATAACAAGTGAATGATGACCAGAATGAATAAATGAATAAAAGTGCTTCCCAGCGCAAGGCACTTAGCTACTAACAAGGTGGTTACAAACAAATCACACATAGTCCCAGAGAAGGAAACAGAGCCGAGTTATTGGAACACTTAAAACCTGTGACAGATATATATAAGATAAACAAAAATACGAAAAAAAACATGTATGAAACCATATATAGAAAGTATAGATATGAGGGGCATAGCCAGAGAGACTGACCTGGATGGCGAAGAAAATGGGATAAATCATTAAATATCACGAACCGACTAATTATCTGAAAGAACCGGGGAAAGTGCACCGGTTATTGAGACAGAGTCCATAAACTCGGGCGCTACATCAGGACAAATGCAAAAAGTAGCACGTACCTTTGATTAAACAACTGTGCCGAGCCGAACGTTTTCCGAAGTCCCAGCTGTTAGTAAACATGCGCTCACGAAATGCGCGTTTAAATAAAGAACCCAAGCCCCGGCGAGGCTCACTGGCTATGCGAAAGCAGAGTAAACATCGAAGAGGTGACTACACAGTGTCGAACTTCGACATTATTGTGTGGGCGCCATCTTGAAATATACAAATCAAGTGACAGACAAATTCAGAACCAACTGGCCCACACAACACATGGGTATTGCATTACAAATACAGATATCAAAGGATTAATTAATCACAAATAATAAACAGTGGAGAAACTCACAAAAATAAACATGCAGAATACATAAAATAACCATAATAAAAAATATGAAAAAAATAATATTACATAGCAGCAACCACAGCTACAGAATATTGTAAATCTGTTTACCAAGGAAACCCACTGGAGTGTAAATAAATACACTATTTACAAAAAATAACAGGAAACAATCGACTTAGTACGCAAATAACTACAACAAAAAACTCATCTCTAGGACTGGGGACATACCGCATGTATTACTGGGAAGTGCTGGCAAAACCGACTGATACAAACACAGTCACATTTATATTAGGGCCCACATTTCAGACAAGTCATTGAGGCCCCTTCTAGCAGTCCCAAATATCTCAATCAAGCGAGCTTCCATTCTGTCCAGAGCGGAAGCATTCAGGTCGCCCATCTTTATTTTATTGGCTACATACAAAATGGACCATCTAATGTCTTCTGGACGATGATCCTGTTGGATCTAGTGGTCAACCATTGGGGCACCGCGAACAGCACATCTAATCCTGGACATATGCTGAAGAATACGTGTTTTCACAGGTTGTGTCGTCTGACCAATATAGGTCAGTGGACAAGGACAGGTGATACAATAAATCACGTTCCGAGTATTACAATTTGAAAAACAACGTTGAAGGTGTATTTTACCATTTAACTGCACCTGACTACTCTTCTGTGTGTATTGGCAAGCAAGACAATTCATGCATTGGAAATGTTCAATGATTGGGGGTAGAGCTAACATGCTTCTCAGATCAGTCTTTTTTTATTAGAACTGAACGGAGCATGCACTAAAGAGTCATAGATGTTACGGCCTCTTTTAAAGACAAACAAGGGTCTATCTATCCCTACAGGGAGAAGTAACTTCCCATTTTTTTCAATAATGGCTCTAATACGATTTGCTTTAGGGTTGTATGTCAATACACACATAAGGGGACAAGCTAATTCTTGTGGGGTGTGCCAAGCGCGTTTAGCCACCCCTTTGACAGTCTTATTCGGGTAACCCCTATTAATCAGTCTGGATATCAGTGCTTCAGCATTAAAGAAGTAATCTTCTTTATTAGTACAGTTATGGCGAATACGGAAAAATTGGCCATAGGGCAGATTCTCTCTAAGGGGCCGAGGATGGTTACTTGAGAAATGCAAGAGGGTATTTCTATCGGTAGGCTTTTTAAAGAGACTAACCGATCTAAACCCTTCAGTTGATTGAATCCATAGATCTAAAAAATTATCCGTTTACGATCAGATGACAACGTAAACTTAAGATCAGAAGTTAAGTGATTGATCCAATGGTGAAACGCAGAGAGAACCTCCGAACCGCTTTCCCAAATCATGAAAATGTCGTCAATATAACGCAACCACATTTTAATGTGGGTATGAAAAGGATTATCCATCTTGAAGATCCATTTGTCTTCAAAAAAAGCCATAACAAAATTTGCGATTTCTGGGTCAAAATTGTACCCCATTGCTACGACCTTGACTTGTAGGTATAGCTCATTATCGAATGAGAACACATTATTTTTTAGACATACCGTAGCTAATGCAAGCAAAAAGGAGGAGGGAACCTTATGTGGAAGAGGCCTCTGCTCTAGGAAGACATACATAATTTGTAATGCCTCATCTTGAGGGATGTTAGTGTAGAGAGCCTCGATATCTAGCGTGACCAATATTTGTGTGCTCTCATCGAAGGCATAGCCTTCAAGTTTATTGATCATATGCATAGAGTCCCGCACATATGCTTTAGTACTGTACACTAAAGGTTTAAGAAAGAAATCTACATATTGCGCCAAGGGCTCTAAGAGAGAGCCACAGGCTGCAATAATAGGTCTCCCCGGGGGGTTAGTGACATCCTTATGAATCTTTGGAAGCACATAGAGAAGGGGAATGTGTGATTGACTAAGATTTAAAAAATCATATTCTTTCTTGCATATCCAACCCTCTCTAAGCCCCTCATCAGTAATGGAAGCAATAGTAGCTTTCAATCTAGGGGTAGGGTCCTCTGTGATCAAGCGATAGTGTTCCTCATTGTTGAGTTGGCGACGTACTTCCGTACAATATTTATCTTTATCGAGTATCACAATCCCTCCACCTTTATCAGCGGGTTTGATGATAATATTATCATTTGATGCCAAGGAACATATAGCTTTATTCTCTTCCTTAGAGCAATTAGACTTAAAAGAAAGTTTTGCATTATTAAGTGAGTCAATCTCGCGAAGAACCACATCCTCAAAAATCTGTACTTCAGGGGGCATATCACTGGAGTCAGGACAAAAAGTAGATTTTAAATGTAACCCAGTGATGTTGACTTCATCAGAAGTAGAAACACTACTGGTGTCTCGGAAAAATGCCCTTAATCTTACTTTACGTAGAAAGCGTAATACTTCAGTTTTAGTGTCAACGGGTTCTTGAAGTTTAGTCGGAACAAAGGAAAGACCTTTATTTAATACCTCTTGTTCCTCAGCTGAAAGAACATAATTAGACAGATTATAAAACGGTAACATGTCTAAACCTTAATTGGTTATCGTCTGTATGTTCTTTTTCTTTTCCCAATTGGGAGAATTCCATACCAGAAAAAGAACATTCAGACGATAACCAATGAAGGTTTAGACATGTTACCTTTTCATACCCACATTAAAATGTGGTTGCGTTATATTGACGACATTTTCATGATTTGGGAAGGAGGTTCGGAGGTTCTCTCTGCGTTTCACCATTGGATCAATCACTTAACTCCTGATCTTAAGTTTACGTTGTCATCTGATCGTAAATGGATAAATTTTTTAGATCTATGGATTCAATCAACTGAAGGGTTTATCTCGGTTAGTCTCTTTAAAAAGCCTACCGATAGAAATACCCTCTTGCATTTCTCAAGTAACCATCCTCGGCCCCTTAGAGAGAATCTGCCCTATGGCCAATTTCTCCATATTCGCCGTAACTGTACTAATAAAGAAGATTACTTCTTTAATGCTGAAGCACTGATATCCAGACTGATTAATAGGGGTTACCCGAAGAAGACTGTCAAAAGGGAGGCTAAACGCGCTTGGTACACCCCACGAGAATATCTGCTGGTACCCAAGCCAAAAAAGTTAGCTTGTCCCCTTACCTGTGTATTGACATACAACCCTAAAGCAAATCGTATTAGAGCCATTTTTGAAAAAATTTGGAAGTTACTTCTCCCTGTAGGGATAGATAGACCCTTGTTTGCCTTTAAAAGAGGCCGTAACATCTATGACTCTTTAGTGCATGCTCCGTTCAGTTCTAATAAAAAAAAGACTGATCTGAGAAGCATGTTAGCTCTACCCCCAATCATTGGACATTTCCAATGCATGAATTGTCTTGCTTGCCAATACACACAGAAGAGTAGTCAGGTGCAGTTAAATGGTAAAATACACCTTCAACGTTGTTTTTCAAATTGTAATACTCAGAACGTGATTTATTGTATCACCTATCCTTGTCCACTGACCTATATTGGTCAGACGACACAACCTGTGAAAACACGTATTCTTCAGCATATGTCCAGGATTAGATGTGCTGTTCGCGGTGCCCCAATGGTTGACCACTACATCCAACAGGATCATCATCCAGAAGACATTAGATGGTCCATTTTGTATGTAGCCAATAAAATAAAGATGGGCAACCTGAATGCTTCTGCTCTGGACAGAATGGAAGCTCGCTTGATTGAGAGATTTGGGACTGCTAGAAGGGGCCTTAATGACTTGTCTGAAATGTGGGCCCTAATATAAATGTGACTGTGTTCGTATCAGTTGGTTTTGCCAGTACTTCCCAGTAATACATGCAGTGTGTCCCCAGTCCTAGAGATGAGTTTTTTGTTGTAGTTATTTGTCTACTAAGTCGATTGTTTCCTGTTATTTTTTGTAAATAGTGTATTTATTTACACTCCAGTGGGTTTCCTTGGTAAACATATTTACAATATTCTGTAGCTGTGGTTGCTGCTATGTAATATTATTTTTTTCATATTTTTTATTATGGTTATTTTATGTATTCTGCATATTTATTTTTGTGAGTTTCTCCACTGTTTATTATTTGTGATTAATGAATCCTTCGATATCTGTATTTGTAATGCAATACCCATGTGTTGTGTGGGCCAGTTGGTTCTGAATTTGTCTGTCACTTGATTTGTATATTTCAAGATGGCGCCCACACAATAATGTCGAAGTTCGACACTGTGTAGTCACCTCTTTGATGTTTACTCTGCTTTTGCATAGCCAGTGAGCCTCGCCGGGGCTTGGGTTCTTTATTTAAAGGCGCATTTCGTGAGCGCATGTTTACTAACAGCTGGGACTTCGGAAAACGTTCGGCTCGGCACAGTTGTTTAACCAAAGGTACGTGCTACTTTTTGCATTTGTCCTGATGTTGCGCCCGAGTTTATGGACTCTGTCTCAATAACCGGTGCACTTTCCCCGGTTCTTTCAGATTATTAGTCGGTTCGTGATATTTAGGGCCATATTTATACTTTTTGACGCAAAACTGCGCTAATGCAGTTTTGCGTCAAAACAATTAGCGCCGGCTAACGCCATTCTGAAGCACCATGCGGGCGCCGTATTTATTCAATGACGTTAGCCGGCGTTAGCCGCCGGCGCTGCCTGGTGTGCGTGAAAAAAAATGACGTACACCAGGCAGCGCTGGCGTAGGGGAATATGGAGCTTGGGCGCCAAAAAATGGGGCAAGTCAGGCTGAGGCAATTTTTTCACCTCAACCCGATTTGCGCCATTTTTTCCGACTCCCAACCCCCATTGAAATGACTCCTGTCTTAGCAAAGACAGGAGTCATGCCCCCTTGCCCAATGGCCATGCCCAGGGGACTTCTGTCCCCTGGGCATGGTCATTGGGCATAGTGGCATGTAGGGGGGCACAAATCAGGCCCCCCTATGCCACACAAAAAAAAATAAAAAAAAATTACTTACCTGAACTTACCTTATTTTCCCTGGGATGGGTCCCTCCATCCTTAGGCGTCCTCCTGGGGTGGGCAAGGATGACAGGGGGTGTCCCTAAGGGCATGGGAGGGCACCTCTGGGCTCCTTCTGAGCCCACAGGTCCCATAACGCCTGCCCTGGCCAGGCGCTAAAAAACGACGCAAAAGCGGCTGGACGTCATTTTTTTTGACCCGCCCACTCCCGGGCGTGAGTTTTGCCCGGGAGTGTAAATACGGCGCACATGCCGCAGAGTCAGTTTTTTAGACGGGAACGCCTACCTTGCATATCATTAACGCAAAGTAGGTGTCCACACAAAAAAATGACGCAAACTCCATGGACTTTGGCGCTAGACGCGTCTAACGCCAAAGTATAAATATGGAGTTAGTTTTGCGTCGGAATTGCGTAAAAAAAAACGACGCCATTTCGGCGCAAACAGAGTATAAATATGCCCCTTAATGATTTATCCCGTTTCCTTCGCCATCCAGGTCAGTCTCTCTGGCTTTGCCCCTCATATCTATACTTTCTATATATGGTTTCATATATGTATTTTTTTCGTATTTTTGTTTATCTTATATATATCTGTCACAGGTTTTAAGTGTTCCAATAACTCGGCTCTGTTTCCTTCTCTGGGACTATGTGTGATTTGTTTGTAACCACCTTGTTAGTAGCTAAGTGACTTGCGCTGGGAAGCACTTTTATTCATTTATTCATTCTGGTCATCATTCACTTGTTATTAATTTGCTTTCGTGCACCTTGGGTGTTCTTATGGTGACCAGGTGTGGTATTTTACCGCCTGGTTGTATATATAGTTGTTATGAACCATAATGGTTTTGGTAATTTTTTTATGTTGTATATACAGGCACTGTCTTTATTGTCCTGAGGAGGCCGGATTTGTTAAGGCCGAAACGCGTCCACTGTATTTTTCGAGGAGTGACTCTTGGAATTCATGAACTATGAGATCTAAGAAATTACGGATTGTATTGGACTCTTTCTCTGTGTCTGCTTTTTCCCACTGAGGCGAGATACGTTCCATGGATAATCGTCATCTCCTTTTTCTGTGACTGTTGGTCATTGGATGGCTCTGCAGATCATATTTAATTTCTCACGGTGCTTTAATTTTAATTTTTTGATGATTTTTGTGATGTGTAATATGTATATATTGTATATTTCTATTAGTTGTATATAAGATTCCCCTGGGTGCACAGGTAATCTGTGGGCACTATAGTTTAATTGGTCTAATTGGAAATAAAATAAATCATTTTCTAGTGACTAATTGAGTTTTTCACTGTGATAGTTAAGTTTATATTTATCCCTTCTGGATACCTTTGTTCACAAAATGAAGTACTGTCATGATTTTCACCATTGGGTTATTGCTGTTGTATTCCTATTGTGAGGCAGAAGATCAGGCTCCTGTTGGTGACATAAATCCAGATAGTTTGCTTATTCAGTCAGATTTTTTTATGATGTCCCTTTCCTCCACGGTGGCAAGGTCTGGAAAAGGTCTGAAGACTTGAGGCTGTCGTCTTCTACCACTCCCTGTGTTCATATGTTTGTAATTAAAAAAACAAATGATCACTACATGTGGTCTTGCAATCCTTGGCTAATCAACACATATCTCATGTCATTGTAAAATTACTTATGTTTTGTGACATATATGTACACTTTAATTTTTTATTGATATTGCAACTTAGAATTACAGTGTTTACACATATGATATTGTAAAAAGTAATGTGTAAATAATACATTTGAAATGCATTATTTACACATTTTTTGACAGTTTGTTTCTAACCTTCTGTCAATGTAAGTATATAATACACTGCATCACTATAAATTTTAAAAACAATAGTGCATTACATTATAATGTGTTAAATTGTTAAAGAAACCAGTGTTATACATATTTAACATTGGTAAACAAACTAGCCACTATTTTGAGTGGTGGTGACCCCCTTCACATTTAAAAAACACTGGTTCACATTCTAAAATGGCGGCCGACTGACCTTGCCGTCAGGACATTAGCAATCTAACAGCAATCATTGGAAGTTGATCGCATAGTAGATGTAATTCTTGACAATGGACACAGCCATAGGCTAACATGCATGACACCAATGCACGAAAGCCAGTGGCTCTGTCTGTCTCTGTCCCCTATCACATACATAATGTACATCTAGGCAGCATTAGGATAAAAGCTCACTTGCCTCCTATCACTGCAGCCAACAACACCTCCTCCTCTTTTGCTGCTGTTATCGACCAATGGGAGCCAAGATGCCAGCCAAAGCAGGTGACAAGGACCCTAATGTCTCTCCTAAGGAGTTGAAATTCCTCATCACGGAGGTCCTGTCCATGTACCGCCTGCTGTATGGGAACTCAGAGAAACAGGTACATGTTTTTATGGAAAATGTATTTCCAAGTAACTCTCCTTTTTAAAATACACAGGCTAAATGTGTCCCTTTTAGTCCTGAGTGAAGTGTTGTGATTGGAGTGTAGTCAACTCGATAATTTTGCAGGGGACAAATTGATGTTTAACAATGTTTGAAATGTCTGTAAATTGAAATGAAAAGTCATCTGAATTAATAAGTTGGTTTTTCATTTCTATTAATTCACAAATCAAGATTTCAATTTACAAACTGCATGCCCCTTACTTTCAGTGGCCAGAAGACACCGTACCATAAGCATAAGTGAAAAACACAGATATATGTTGAAATGAGAGAGATGTTAAGTGCAAGGAAAAACTTTCATGTCATGGACTAGACCGAATATTTTTTTCACTTTACTTTTATCCTACTTTTTCAAAAATGAGTATCTGTATATGTTACCTATTAAATTGTGCCACATATGGGGAAAGTAATATTTTGTGATTCAACTACATATGACACAGGCTCTCAATTACCCATACAAATATTTTGCTTTCCTACACGCACTTGTTCCTACATCACCAAAAACCATGCAATCATTGACACACATGGCAGCCCTTCCATACTGCCCTTAGTCATTGTATATGGTTCAAACCCTAGTACTAGGCCCTTAAAAGATTAGACATTAAGCCAATGGAGCTTTGCGTGGGGGGTTGTGCTAATAATGTACAAGTTGTTTAGCCTTCAGTATCTCATATTGAATTTTACTACTCAGTAGTAGCTCCCACTGGAGGAAATCTTTCAGATCCCTGGCCTTAATGGTGTTTGAGGCCTGGATTTGTAACATGAGGACAGTGAAAGTTGTAAGGGTACTCAACAGGTCACTACTAATTAGTATTTCCTAGAAAAAATAAAATGTTGGTAAATAATTTGCACTAACTTTTCAGAAATGCCTGGGGAGATGTTACAAAATTGTGTCACAGCAATACAGATATCACAAAACATCACAAAACATCACAAAATGTATGTTTCTTACTTTTTCCTATCCATACGGGTCAACGCCTATCAGAAGAACAAGATCTGGAAGGGCATCTCCAAAAGGTGTGGACACTGGGGGGTCTATAAGTGGTGCAGTCTTCATTGTCGCAAGAGATGGGAAGAGCTATGATGGTGGAGTCAACTGAAGTCCAGACCGGCCAGTCCTCCCAATGTGCGAAGAGCGTGCACTGCATCCTGACCCCCTAATGGCCCTCATTCTTGTAGTAGCCTATTCAGATCTTGATGGGCAATTGAGAGCCCAACAGCAGCATCAAGAGGTTCAGTTAGTTTATTGGTTTGTTATTGTCAATTAACAATTTTTTATTACAGCAATGGTTTGTGGGATCAACATAAAGGTTGACACTTATTCAAGGCACAAGAGGATATCTGGAAGCTGCACATTATGCATGAGGTATATGATGATGTGTTTTGAGCTTTGATTTGTGATAAAGGATGCTACTAGATTACTTATCACAACCAAAGCACTGTTTTGTGCAGACATAAAGAACCTAAGTATAAAACGGTACCTGTTGTTTGTCTAAGTTATAAGGGACAGTTGTACCACACAGGACCCAAGTGAGGATATTGTAAAGTGTGATGCTCCATCACATTTGTGAGTAGGGAATGTTGGCCCTATTACAAGTGACATGACATACAATGCACTTATGATGCAATGTATGATTGTAACTTGACATTGTTGAGCTGTTCTTATGACAAAACAATATTGAGCATCTGGTCAAAGATAAATAGGAACATGAGTACAATGATACATTTTTTTGTTTTTGTTTTAGCAAAGACATTTGATAGCAATGTTTTCACTGCAAGATTCAAGTCAGTTCATGTAGGACAGTAGTAGATTGGCATGAAGCCTTGCTGCTTCACAAATGCAGGCCAGTCTGTTTCAACAAACAAGAATTTGGTAGGCAAACATTCTAAATTGAATCAGACAGGAATGTGTACACATTGGTGACAGAGTACCACATACCATAAACCATTGTACAATGTCATTTGTTATGTCCAGATGATAAATCAATGATGGAGAAAAATTGGATGCTTGAAGGTTCCAAGATGGGAGGTTCCATCACATATATGCTGGAGTATCCCATCTGGAAAACTCAAAATCGGGTCCAAATCATGACTCATTTTGAAAATGTAGAAATGCATCAAGGTGTAATCTGTAGCAAATTGCATGTTAATCTTTGCTGAACCATTTATATACGAATCAGTATATGTAATATTTACTGTGATGTTGTATCAATTGTTGCCTAAAGTGAAAGCCAGCAGAGACTTCAAATAACTAGAGATATTTATTGGTCAAATGTGAAAAAGTTTTTGTTCTGTAGTGAAGTGGAAAAGAAATGTATCAAGGCCTATGTAGTCACTTATGATGTAGAAGACATTTGTCAATACTCCATAAACTCTTTTTCTTAATTTCTTCAACAGTATAGGTTGCTACATAGTACATGATACATCGATTGGCTACGTCAGTACAGAATCCATTAACTTTTTTTTATATTTAAAATATACTTTAGTTACTTAAGTAAGTGTTACTATTGTGAAATGCCCAAACTAAGGAAGCAGTGTTTCAGTTTGTTCAAATGTTTGTACAACATTGCAATATTTGTTGACACACATTGATTAATATTTTACTGTTTGAGACTGAAACTAATGCCGATTTTTGGACCTCGTAAACACACTCCACTAATGTTTGTTTGGTTTACATCCTTTTTGGTGACGTAAGTTGATTATTCCAAAAAACAAAGCCCAACCATTCAGAGCTGTTAAACAGTTCCAGCAGAGAAATAAAAATGGATAACAAAGAAGGTCATACATGATATAGGAGCTGTCATGAGGAAGTAAAAAACTGTGACCAAATGTATCTGATAATGTTCCCTGCATGCATGAGATAATGATAGTCAAGAACTAAAGTTTGAGAGCCTTGAAGCAGATGAAAGATGAAAAATTGAAAATATTTTGTGATCAAAGTTCATGATCAGTTCTATTTACACAGATACAATCAAACTGTTAGATATGTCATTTCAGCATCATCCGAAGAAAGCAGAGGAAAAAATGCTCACATGGGGGGGCAGCTGGTCACTGTGGTTTGGGTGCTGACACCACAAATACCAAGGGACCCAGTGGCACAGAGGGTGGGGGGAACTGGACTGGAGGCCTCCAGCTCAACAGCATCATCCTCAGAGGCCTCTGTAAGCAACCAGTCCCTAGTGGTGGCGGACACTACATCAACTGTTCCACCTGCATCCTTGCCCGTCCCCCAGAGACCCATCTCCACTCTCCC
The DNA here is from genome assembly GCF_031143425.1 of Pleurodeles waltl. Classification (NCBI taxonomy): domain Eukaryota; kingdom Metazoa; phylum Chordata; class Amphibia; order Caudata; family Salamandridae; genus Pleurodeles; species Pleurodeles waltl. The sequence continues at coordinate 720,993,783 of NC_090443.1, forward strand.
TCTTGCTCCCCCCGGTTGGCCAAACCCAATTCCCTAAAAGGGGTGGAGTTTCCTTCACTGCAGGCACCTCACCCCCTGCCCTTGTTCCCCCAGCCACGCTGAGTGAAGAGGCTATTGACCTTCTTTGGAACATTTTTGTAAGCCAGACGGTACTCCTGAATTCCATCCCGGGGCCTAGTTGCAAATGCAACAAATAGTAGCATATCTGGAAGGCATTCACAGTGCTATGTCTGGCCTGCAGAGGTCATTTCAAGGTCTAGCCTCCTCAGTAACTGTAGCCTTCCCACAATTACAACTGTGTGCCTCAACTCCGCCCTTTTCACATCTCAATTCCCTATACCCAGCCCTGTCCCAAGCACACTCACTCCTTTCCACTTCAATACACACAAGCTGCATGTCCACACATAAATACAAATACGCCAAAACACAGGCACACACACAAATGTCATACAGACACAACACCCACCAGTATCACCACGACCGCCATCACCAGTACACCCACATCTACCACCACCAGCATACCCACAGACACCACACCCACCACCTCACCCACATGCAACACCACATCCAGAAGTACCACAACCACATCCAGTACCTCAACAGCATACCCATCCACACACACACATAGATTAGAACCAATACCCACAAAGCACAAATTATCACACTCACCTGAACAACAAACACCTAGGAAGAAACAGATACCCAAATGTACACAACATACACAAGGCCCACAGGCAACTGCATCCTCAACAGACACAGGCGTATCCCCCACTGCCACTTCCTCTTCCTCCCAATCCCAAGCCTCTTCCAACCACCCTAACCATTTTCCCTGTGAAGATGTTTTATTTGCCCTACCTTGACTCCTTGCCTCCTAACCCACCCATCCCAAACGCAAGCCACCCCTTGCATACCCCAAACCATCCCTCCCATACCCAAACCACCCTTCTAAAAGCCAAAACTACCCCTCCCAAACCAGGAATAACCCCTCCAAAAACGAAGACCACCCCTCTCAAAAACAAGATCACTCCTCCAAAACCCAAATCCCACCCTCCCAAGAAAGATGAATGAGGTGCCTGCTCTGTGTCCCCTAGATCTCCTTTCCTGGAGAGGATCCTTTTGGCAGTTGTTTTGGAGGCAAGCTTAGTGCTGCAGCACAACAGTGAACTGGACATTCTTTGAAAATGTATTTTTATTTTATAACATATTTAATTAGAGAGAAGTATCTCATTGGTTTAATAAACCACTATTTTGATTTCACCAAGTGTGTCCTTATGTTAATTTTCCTTGGCAATTGTTTGATTTACTGTATAGGCAACCATCTTCAGCCAAAGGAAGAAAATGTTGCAGTGCAGAATAGCTGTAAACCAGATCTTCATCTAAATTCCTGAATCTATGACCATGCACAAACAACAATAGGTTCTAACAGTAACTCCTGCTCAGTTTGTCGGACTCAGGTGATAAAGAGGTTTACCTTCAGAAGTGAGGTGGAGGTGCATTGAAGGCACAATGTAATTGTTAGACCTGGCCTTCTTGGGGTGGGTTCCTCTGGCATTTTTGCTGTTATGTCTCCTGTTTTGCTAACCTAGTTTTTGTGGGTTTTAGGGCTCTGGACATTTTACCACTGATAACCGGTGCTACGTTGCATGTGCTCTCTGCCTAAAACATGGTAGCATTGGCTTATCCACAATTGGCATATTAATTTTATTTTAATTTACACTAGTAAATAGAACTACCTGTGCCCAGGTCATGTAAATTAAATGCTACTAGTTGGTCTATAGCACTGATTCTGCCACACACTTATGTAGCCCTTCGACATGTCTCTTGCCTGCTATTGCAGTGCCTGTGTGTGCAGTTTTAAACTGCTAAGTTGACCTGGCAAGGTAACACTCTTGCCAGGCCCAAGACTCCCATTTTAATAAATATAGATCATCCCTAATGTAGACCCTAGACAGCCTAAGATCCGGATGCAGTGTATTTAAAAAGTAGGACATGTACTTTTAGGTTTTACTATTCCTAGTAGTGAAAAACTCCTACATTTGTTTTCCACTACTTCAAGGCCTTTCTCTTCCATGGCATTACATTGGGATTGCCTTATTACATTTTATATGTGTAATTTCCAATTGGGAAGGGGAGGAACCCCAAGTTTGGTGTTTGTGGAATCACAATTTAAAATCACAACTTATGGTGAAGTCGGATTTTGCATTGTAATTCTGAAAATGTTACTTTTGGAAAGTTGGCATTTTCTTACTTTAGCCATTTGGTGCCTTCTGCTTGTCTCTGCATACAAGTCTGGAGTAGGTAACAGCTATGCTTGTGTATTCCCTCTAGATAGCCACAGACAAAGAGAGCTGAGGTATGACTGATGGGCCATCCACAGCCTGATGGCCCATACTGGGCAGGATGGGAGGGAGGATCTAACACCTACATCTGAATGGGCTATATCCTGTCCCCTCACAAAGGGCTGCTTACCTCTCTGGTGTGAGTCTGATGCCAGAGAAGGAAGGTCAAGGTGTCTGCATTTCAAAGGCCCCTCTTTGAAGTCTCTCCCACCTTGAAGGCACAACTTGATATAAGTACTGGACCTCAGACACCACCAGCTCAGTACACTTCTGGACCTGTGGATAGTCTGCCAGGAGATGGACTGCTATGTTGCCGAAAGGATTGTCACACTGTTGGACTCTGATGGACTGCTTCTCTGCTGTGATAACCTGCTGCCTGCTGCCTCCATGCCTGGCAGAAAGAAGGACTGGACCTGCATCTCTTCAAGGGCTTGTTGGCTTGCCTCCAGTTTTTTGAAGTCTCAGGGACACAAAAGACTTCCAACTCACCTGCTACAGCACCTGGACTCTGCCAAATGTGAGTTCTACCCTGTCAAGTGGTGCCAATCTAGTCCTGGGCCCTTGGAAGTGGGTATAAAATGCTGCTCCAGTAGAAATCCATGCATTGACGCCATTGGGGGAGTCAGAATGGGCTCATCAACACCTTTGTGGGAATTAGAACTGGCAATTTGACTCCATTGCATGGATCCAACCCGACATGTTGTACTTGGAGCCAGTGCATCACACTCAGAATCAATGAATCATCACCATTGTGGGAAATGATCAGCATATCACCTCCACTGCGTGGCCCAACACCGTTGCATCACTGTGGCTGTACCACATAATCCTTCGATGGCAATACAACCTGGATCAAGGTACTTTTATCAGGGGTCCAAGACTGGTCCACGTACTTGACCCACGCTCCATCGTGGTCAGCTTGGACATTTGACATTTTGCCAGTCCAGCACAAGATACCCCAAATAGGTGCTCATTGCTTCTAAGCACTATTTCAGATTATTCTTAAAAAATTGATGTCTTCAGTCCCACATGTTGGATTTTTGGTGTTTTGGTCTTTTTTTATTTATTAAGTTAACCTCTATTTTTCTAACTTGGTGCAGTATCCTTTTGTGTCATGTTTTCACTGTTTTAGTGTTTGAAGTTTTTCACAACTACTCAAAACATCAAGCCCTCGTTACAACGCTGGCGGTTGGTGATAAAGCGGCGGTAATACCGCCAACAGACCGGCGGTAGAAAAAATTGAATTATGGCCACAGCAGAAACTGCCAACACAAACAGCCACTTTAACACACCGACTGCCACGGCGGTAGCAACCGGCACCGCGGCGGTAACCGCCAGCACACAGGCGGAAGACAAGGTTCTGCCCACTGTATTACGAGACACCAATCCGTCAGCTTTTCCGGGGTGGTACCAACGCCATCAAAAGCACGGCGGAAACAGTACGCAGAAGGGAAATGACTCACCTCTGGAGACTCAAGGAAGAACCACAACGCCATGGAGCCCGAACTACAGGTGTTACCCATGCTGGTTCACCTCCTCCTACACCAGGAATACCAGCGGCGGCGAAGATGACCACAGTGAGTACCGCCCCTAGCCTACAAGGAAGGGGGGTAAAAGAGAGACACACACACACACGCAACACGAAACACCCCCACCCCCAACAACATACACACAAACAGATGCAACAACATTACATATCCACCCCGTACCCCTCAGGAAAAATGCAAGGACAAAAGGAAGTGATTAAAGTGAGTGTAATAATATAAAGTTCTAGATATACGTCCTCAAAGCACAAAACAGTATCTACATATATATACAAATGGAGGGACACTTCCCAGTCCATAATGTCCGTGGGCCACAGGACCATATCACATAGGCCAAGGCCCCACTTGACTCCTGCCTCAATACGGAGACGTCACTGCAGGGGCATCAGATCGAAAATACACAGGCACCTCAGGGGGAAGAGGAACAGGGGCATCTCAGCCAGAAGATGGTTCAATGCCACTGCTCCTGGAGGGGGCCACATGCCCATCACTCTGTCCTGGGGAGTGAACAGCCACAGTCTCTCAAGTGGGTGGTTTGCCCACTGCTTGGTCCTGGGGAGTGCAAAGCCACACTCTCTCAAGTGGGTGGTTTACCCACTGCTTGGTCATGGGGAGTGCAGAGCCACAGTCTCTCAAGTGGGTGGTTTGCCCACTGCTTGGTCCTGGGCAGTGCAAAGGCACAGTCTCTCTAGTGGGTGGTTTGCCCACTGCTTGGTCCTGGGGAGTGCAAAGCCACAGACTCTCAAGTGGGTGGTTTACACACTGCTTGGTCCTGGGGAGTGCAAAGCCACAGTCTCTCAAGTGGGTGGGTTGCCTACTGCTTGGTCCTGGGGAGTGCAAAGCCACAGTCTCTCATGTGGATGGTTTCTCCACTGGTTCTGGAGGGGGCTTTGTGCCCAGTGTGCTTCATCCTGCCAGGAGGGGGTGGGTGGATGCCTTCTTCCACTGGTTCTGGAAGCGCTTTGTGCCCTGTGATGCAGATCTTGGGGAGTGCAAGGTCTCTCACCTGGGTGTCACTCCTACAGGATGTGCAGGGGCCAGGACGCACTACAGCCCATGCAGGCATGACTACACACTGCCCGCCGGCGATGATGGCTGCTCAGTGGTGGCTGGGCTGGTGGAGGTGATGCCAGTGGTGGGGGGAGGCTCCAGCCCGTCCCCTGCAGCTTCGGACGGCTGCCCACTGGGGCTGCTGCTGCTGGCAGTGGTGCTGGTGCCAGTGCAGGTAGCGGTGCTGGCAGCGGTGCTGGTGGCGGTGCTGGCAGCGGTGCTGTCTGTGATGGGGGGAGGCTCCAGCCCTTTCCCTGCAGCTTCGGACAGCTGCCCACTGGGGCTGCTGCTGCTGGCAATGGTGCTGATGACGGTGCAGGTGGCAGTGCTGGCAGCGGTGGAGGTGGCGGTGCTGGCAGCAGTGCTGGCGGTGGTGCTGCCTGTGGAGGGGGTAGGCTCTAGCCCATCCCCTGCAGCCTCAGACAGATGAAGTGCCATGTTTGGTGTTGTTTGCTCAGATGCTGCTCCGGCACCAGGCTCCATATCCATCCTGCCTGTGGCATCTGTGCCTTTGTCATTCCCCTTGGTAGCTGGTGGTCCCTTCTTGCCCTTGGCAGTGGGTGGTCCCTTCTTGCCTTTGCCAGCAGCTGTTGGTGCCGCCTTGCCTTTGGCAGCTGGTGGTGCCTCCTTGCCTTTGCCAGCTGGTGGTGCCTCCTTGCCTTTGCCAGCTGATTGTGCCTCCTTGCCTTTGCCAGCTGGTGCTCCCTTTTTGGCTTTTCCAGCTGGTGCTCCCTTTTTGCCCTTGGCAGCTGGTGTAGGCACACTGGCTGTGCTGACGGGTGTCTCCTTGGAGCCTCTCACAACTGCAGTAGCTGCAGAAACTACAGTGGCCGTGGACTGGGTGGCTGAGGTGCTAGCCTGGGTTCTGCCCACCCTGGCCCGAAGTGAAGGACTGGGGGTAGGGAAATAGGTCAAGGGTGGTGAGAAAATGCTTTTTAGGGACACTGGGGCTGTAAGAGGGTGAAGGTTTGGGAGTGGAGGAAGAGGGGGTGGTGGTAGGAGATGTCTGTCTTCTGTGCAGGTGCATGGGCTGGATGCTGTTCTGAGGTGGATGGCTGTTGGGTGTCTGAGTCCTTGCATTTGTGTTCTTTGGGAGGAGGGGGCACAGACACAGTGGGAGAGGACACAGGGGAGGTGTGCATGAATGTGAGGGTGGTGACTACCAGTGAGGGGCGTGTAATGATAGGTGTGATGGTGATGGGGTAGTGTATGAGGATGTAGTGCATGCATGTGTGTGTGGAGATGCTACTGGGAGGGAGGTGGACAACGAGGAGGAGGGGGATACAGTGGAGGCAGTGGATGTTGGTGTGTCTGCATCTGGATGGTGCTTGTGTGAGTGCCTGTGGGATGAAGTGTGGTGCTTGTGTTTGCCTGAGACACTTCTGTGTGTTGTTTTGGATGCATGCTGGTCTGATGGTGTGCTTGGGATAGGCTGGAATTGAGGGAAATGGGACTGGGTAGAGGAAGTTGGAGGGGGGAGGCTAGAGACAGTGACAATGGCTGCCATCAGGGAGTTGGCCAGAGCCTGGAATTATCTCTGTTGGGCCACCATGCCAGAGTGAATGCCCTCCAGGAATGCATTTGTTGTTTTGCCAATGCCCTGCCAGACCCTGGGTGGCATTCACTATGGTTGACTGCCCAACAGAGATGGATCTCAGGAGGTCAATAGACTCCTCACTGAGGGCAGAAGGGCTGACTGGGACAGGGCCTGAGGTGCCTGGGATGAAGGAGATACCCTCCCTCTTGGGTGTGGGAGCACGGGAAACACGCTGAGGGGCTGCTGGGAGGGCGGTGCTGGTACGGGGGTGGCAGCTGTACCTGTGGTTGGGGTGGCCACAGAGCTGTCCGCCACCACCAGGGAGCTTCCATCGGAGGAGGTGTCACTGTCCGAACTGTCCTCTCCATTCTCCACTGTGGTGCACCCCTCGCCCTCCGTCCCACTGGTGCCCTCACCGTCGGTGGATTTGGCCTCCAGGCCCATGTGGGATGCAGCTCCCTCCGTCGCCGGAGCCTCTGCTCCTCCGTCAGAGGATGCTAATGCACACAAGGACATGCGACAAAACAAAAAGGGGGGGGAAGAGACAGAGGATACACTTGGTCAATGCCGCCATCAACACCACCGTTGGTGTACTCAACACACAGGGAACAGCCCTATGCACTAGGCCATGCACTACCAGTTACAATGCTAGTCACCAGGCCACAGAGTACAATGCCCAACGCCAATAGCATCACATCTGAAACCCACAGGGTCCTGCCCAGTAGTAGATGCCCACTAGCATGTTTGGGGCTGGAATGCACCAGACCCCGCCCAACATGGAACCTACTCTGCCATGTTCATCCTGGCCTAGGGGCACCCACAGGCCCACATCCTCCACCCAGATAACACCCCACCACGTGCAATTTGCTGATTCTGAAGATGTACTCACCCCCTTGTGGCTGCTGTGATGCCTTCATGCGCCCATCCAATTCTGGATAGGCAACCGCCAGTATGTGGAACATCAGGGGGGTCAGGGTTCAACGGGCACCCCTTCCTCATTGATAGGCCATCCCCAGCTGGGCCTCCGCCGTCTTCCTTGCCCAGTGGTGCAGGTCCTCCCACTGTTTGCGACAGTGGGTGCTCCGCCTTTCAAAGACCCCCAGGGTCCGCACGTCCTTGGTGATGACATGCCAAATACCCTTTTTCAGATGGGCGCTGACCTGCAGAGAAAGATGCATAGAAAAAGGTATTAGCCCTACCGTCTGGCCTGTTACACTCATGGCCCACCATATCCCTCCCATCCCCTTACGCACAGACATTGACCACCATACATGCAGAACTCTGCCCAGGACCCTTCAGCCACCCCCTTACACAAGTCTTACACACACAGCACTCCATGCATTCATGCCCCATGCACAGTGCTCACAGTGTACTCACTTGTTGGTCTGGAGGACCATAAAGTAAACGGTACTGGGGTAGGACCCCATCCACTAGTCTCTCCAACTCCTCCGAAGTGAAAGCTGGGGCCCTTTCCCCAGAGACTCGAGCCATGGACGCTTCCAGACACAGGTCACATCAGCACTTGCAGTGTAGGTCCTCTCCTGTTGAAGATCAGGTAGCAAGTGAGTGAACAGATAGAAAAGGGCGGTCACGTCCACGGCGGTGCGTACCATCACTGCCGGCGTACTTCACCATTGGCTACTGGAACCCATAGGGCCCAATGATAACCAATGAGGAGTTGCACTGCGGTCCTCAACCGCCTCCCGCAACGGCGCACAACGTCAGCGGAATTACCTCATTTCCACTTGTCCCCCCACACAGGTCAGGCAGCCGCCATTTCTGGGGGGAGCAGGCCATGGCACCTAACTGCGTCACAGCACACATATGCACATTTAAGGGACTACACATTAACATACTGTTTCTGTCACAACATGCAAGGCATTTTACTCTGAGGATATGTTTAAATAGTACCAGCTGCTCACCGTTTTTCACCCTAGAGTACAACCGCTGAGGATGAATAAGAGATGGAGACATCCCACTGTGTACATACCCCTGGTGGGCCTGGCAACTATGGAGGACAGCCACATTATCCTCACCTACAGACTTGATAGGGCCACAATCCAAGAGCTGTGTGCCGAATTGGAGCCAGACCTGATCTCAGCAATTCGTCAGCCCACTGGGATCCCCCCTATTGTACAAGTCCTATCAGTGCTCCATTTCTTAGCAAGTGGCTCCTTCCAAGTGACAGTGGCCATGGCAGCAGGGATGTCACAGCCTATGTTCTCCAACGTGCTGACCAGAGTGTTGTCTGCCCTGATGATACACATTCGCAGCTACATCGTTTTCCCCCAGGTGGAGGATTTTGTCACAGTGAAGGCTGACTTCTATGCAATGGGACATATCCCCAACATCATTGGTGCTATTTATGGTACACATATTGCCTTTGTCCCCCCCCAGAGAAATTAACAGGTGTACAGAAATCGAAAGAGCTTTCACTCCGTGAATGTGCAGATGGTGTGCCTGGCAGACCAGTACATTTCCCATGCGAATGCAAAGTATCCTGGGTCTGAGCATGATGCCTATATCCTGAGGAATAGCAGCATCCCATATGTGATGGCTCAACTCCAGAGGCACTGGGTGTGGCTAGTAGGTGAGCCCATGCTCCCCACCCGGTGTATGTTGGTATATGAGTGTGGGGTTGGCCCTAAGGGTGAGTGTGTGGCTAACAGGTATCCCTCGATATTTGCAGGTGACTCCTCTAGTTAACCCAACCTCTCATGGCTACTGACCCCAGTGAGGAATGCCAGGACAAGGGCAGAGGAACATTACAATGAGGCACATTTGAGCACCCCTTTGGCCTCCTGAAGGCCAGGTTCAGGTGCCTCCATCTGACAGGTGGATCCTTGTGCTACTCACCCAAGAAGGTCTGCCAGATCATCGTTGCATGTTACATGTTGCATGTTGCATGTTGCACAACCTAGTCTTGAGGCGCCAGGTGTCTTTTCTGCAGGAGGATGAGGCTGGAGATGGTCGTGTGGCAGTGGTGGAGCCTGTGGACAGTGAAGAAGAGGAGGCAGAGGAAGAGGATGTGGACAACAGAACAACTATCATACAACAGTACTTCCAGTGACACACAGGTAAGACACTGTAACATCACCTTCCATTGCTGTTCTGTGAAGTGAATTTTCTCTGGCTGGCTTCTATTCCCACTACTATGGCCACGTATTGTACCCTTTAACATTTGCAGATATTTGTGCCCTCCTGTGGCTCCTAGTGTATTGACTGCAGCACATTACAGGTCATACCTATGTATACATAATTGTACAGTCTATTTGCAATGTCTACAGTTTGTTAAACAACTACATCCTTAAATCATTTGACATACTCCATGCTTGTTTTTTCCAAGGGTGTTTATTTTGGTGCTGAGAAGTAAATGGGGATGTGCACTGGGCTTGGGTGATGGTGGAGGAAAGTCCAGGATAGTGTCCAGTCTATTGGTATCACAGGTGCATTGTCCAATGGGGCATGGGAAGTGGAGCAATGTCAGTTCAAGGTGGACAGGGTAACAGAGTTGGACACAAGGGTGACATTCTGGAGAGTCTTATTTCCTGGCAGGGGTCTTGGCAATGTTCGCTGGCTTCTCCTTGGATCACAGGGACCGTTTGCGGGATGGTTCTCCTTCTGCAGGGGGTAGGGTGCTGGTGGCCTGTTGTTCCTGTTGCGGTGCTTCCTGTCCACTAGCGACAGTGGAGGTGGAAGGCTGTTCATCAGTGTGGCTAGTGTCAGGGGCCCGTTGGTGTGCCACTGCCTCCCTCATGGTGTTGGCCATGTCTGTCAGCATCCCTGCAATGGTGACCAGGGTGGTGTTGATGTCCCTTAGGTCCTCCCTTATCCCCAGGTACTGTCCTTCCTGCAGCCGCTGGGTCTCCTGCAACTTGGCCAGTATCTGGCCCATGGTCTCCTGGGAATGATGGTATGCTCCCAGGATGTTGGTGAGTGCCTCGTGGAGAGTTGGATCCCTGGGCCTGTCCTCCCCCTGTCGCACAGCAGTCCTCCCAGCTTCCCGGTTGTCCCCTGCCTCTGTCCCCTGAACTGTGTGCCCACTGCCACTGACCCCAGGTCCCTGATCATCCTGTGTTTGTTGGGTCCCTGTAGTGGTGGACACACTGTTGATTGACGTCTCCTGGGGACAGAGGGATGGGCCCGCTGGGTGGGTGCTGTGCTTGTGTTTCCTCAGGGGGGAGGCTCTGTGGTGCCTGAGTAACCGACTGTCCAGTGGTCCCTGATGGGCCAGGTTGGTAATCCAGATCCAGGCGTGCAGACCTGCTGTCATCACTGTGGGCCTCTTCTGTGAGGGGGACTGGATGTTGCTGGCACCTCCTCTCCGGTCATGTTGTGTGGGGGTCCTGTGAGGATGTAAATGCAGTGTTATTGTTTCTGCGTGTAACATCTTGTGCATGGGTATGTTGCCCTCTATGGTTGTTATTACCATGTCAGCTTTGCCTTGTGTGAGTTGTTATTTGGTTGGCTAAGTGATTGTCTCTAGTGTGCATGCAGTGGTGATCGGTGTCCATGCAGGGCTGTGAGTGATGTCCATGCATTAGTGTTGCATGCATGCTCGGAATTGGGATGAGTGGATTGTGATGGTGGGGTATATGGGAGGTGATGGAGTAATGGGGGTGAGGGGGTGGGTGAGGGTATGTGATGGCATGCAAGTAGGCGGGTGAAAGTAGTAGAGATTTGACTCACCAGAGTCTAGTCCCCCTGCTACTCCTGCCAGGCCCTCAGGATGCAGTATTGCCAAGACTTGCTCCTCCCATGTTGTTAGTTGTGGGGGAGGTGGTGGGGGTCCACTGCCAGTCCTCTGTACAGCTATCTGGTGTCTTGCAACCACGGAACGTACCTTCCCCCATAGGTTGTTCCACCTCTTCCTGATGTCATCCCTTGTTGTTGGGTGCTGTCTCACGGCGTTGACCCTGTCCACGGTTCTCCACCATAGCTCCATCTTCCTAGCTATGGACTTCTGCTGCACCTGTGATCCGATTAGCTGTGGCTCTACCCAGATAATTTCCTCCACCATGACCCTTAGCTCCTCCTCAGAGAACCTGGGGTGTCTTTGTGCTGCCATGGGTGTGAGTGTGTGTGGGATGATGTGTTGGGGTGTGTGCTGTGAGGTGTGTGTATGGTGTATGGGTGATGGTGTTCTGTGGCTCTGGTTCTGTGGTTGCTCTTGGTGTGGCTCTCTCTCTGTTGTACATTTTTTGTAGTCACAAAAGGTTGTGCATAATGTGGGATTGTGTTTTATAGTGATGTGTGGGTGTGGTGTGTGTATGTGTGTCAGGTGTTTGTAGTTTGAATTGTCTAATGTGGTGTTGTTTTGTTAGGTTGTGTGTATTTTGAGCGCTGCGGTGTGTACCGCCAATGGTTTACTGCGGTTGAATGTCCTCCATGGTGATTCGTGGGTCATTATGTGATGGGTGTAATTCTGTTGGCGTAACGGTGTGGGTTTTGTTACCGCCAGTTTATCACTGACCTTTGGGCTGGCGGACTTGTGTGTGTGTCTGTATAGTGGTGGATTTCTATGTGTGGGTCTTAATACGGGTAGTGGTATACCGCCGCGGTCGCGGTATGTTGGCGGGAGTCAGCATGGCGGTAAGCGGCACTTATCGCCAATGTCATAATGAGGGCCATTATCTCTTACGTTAAGCCTGCATGCTCTATGCCAAGCTACCAGAGGTTAAGCACAGGTTAACCTATGGTGTGGTTGAGTCTTACCTGGCCTAAGCTTGTGGTTCCCTCTTGAACTGGATGCATGCATACCTCTGCCAACCAGAAACTCAATTTCTAACAGTAATACAAACTCTTATAATCTTTATAAGGTGTTGCACCTTAGCAAAAGTGACATCACATGGTCCCTAATCCCTTAATGACCGGAAGTATAATTACATTATTGTGGCACTCATGACTTTAGAAGAAGTTCCATCACACACCATTTGGCCACATTGAAGTCACAGGAAATGGATGCAATGATTCTACAATAAAAGGAACAAATAACTTCAAAACCTTGCAAAAGAAAAGCAAGTCATAGCAGGTATAAAATGTGGAAAGCGATTAACTTGTGATGCTCTTTAAATATTATTTCTGCTACATGGAACTTTGTCAGAGAATACCTTGCCATCAGTTCATTGATCCTCCAGCATATGGAGATGATGTGCAAAGGAGGACATTCCTCACTATAACATTGGTAGATTTCTAATTTGAAGACTGAGAATAGGTGGCTATCAAAATCACAGAGGAATCACCCCTAAATGACAGACAGCCCCACCATACACGCATCATTTCCTCAAATCGTAACTTAGTATGTAATTTGCACTGTCACGCACATAGGGCACAGATCAATTAAATATGGAGCAAACATATCACCTGTGTTTGCTTAAACTTAAAAGAGATTAAAAGAGCAAACAAAAGCAGACGAAAGCACATCAATTACCTACTGTTTGATTTTGTGGTCCCAAGCCTCAGTGAAATCCATAAGACTCGATGAGAAGTTCAGAATGTATTACAGTGTTTGAATACATTAAATATTGTATTATTCACTGCAAAGCACTGCAACTCCTCATCATGATTAGTAAGCGCTATATAATTACAATTTACAGTTACTTCATTTTGTTGATCACTTATCATACAGCTATTTTGAACTCTGCATGCCACTGCTAAAAAGGGCTATTAAATCGATAATTTTGCTGCACTTTGGTCTTGTGTGAAGCCAATAGCTACTGGCTGAGCAGCAGGTGTGACAAAAGCTTGAGCCCAGTGGATTTTGTTTTCACTGATGTTATTGATGATCTGGCTATTGACATGATATGTGACTTTGCCTGTGCTGATAGCAATAATGTCATATTAGATAGAATTTGTGAGGTCATGGGCAATGCATTGAGGAGGTATAGTTGCATTGACCACCATAACTGGAAAATGCCAGTTATTGTTTAGTTTTATATTGTAGCAATAATGGCCTTTCAACTGGAGTTTTTATGTGAATGTCAATGGTATTTATAACAAACACAGACAAAGAAGTCTTCCGCTTTCCAAATTGGGTTTCGGCACGGGGTTGGTCACTTGCTTTACCCTGCACCTAGCAACTGTACCCAAAGAACCCAACGTATACAACCTGGAGATGTGGAAGAAGGATCTGGGAGCAGGGTGTGGCCTCTTCTCTTATACACACTATGCATGGCCTCTATTCCTACCCAGCAGTCTCTGGGCACAAGATGATCATTCCAGCCAAGACCTCTACCCAAGCCCTGTGGCCCCTGAACTCACAGTACTCAATATTTGTAGGTATGTAGGGAACTCTGAGAGCAGGGAGTGACCTAAGGTCATACTTTAAATCTAGGGACACATGTACGAACGTTTGAATTAGCAATTTCCTAATTGTGATTCCCTGTGAATCGCAATTGCTAATTCAAATGTATGAAACCCTCTAGTGTTTCATTTGTGATTCGTAGTGGGTCGCAGATAGAACTACCTTGTGAATATTATTGGGGTAGATTTCAATTTGCGACATATTAGGAATTGCAGCCATCACAGGGATGGTGGCCTACTAGGCTCAGCAGAACACCATGTCTGTGATTGCTTTTAAATAAAGCAATTTTTTTTTTAAAACAGCCCATTTTCCTTCTAGGAAAATGACATGTGCTTAAAAAGAAAAACATTAAACGTTTAAGTTTCATTTTTTTAAGAGTAGGCATTGATCTGTGGGACAACTGACTGCTCTTAAAAAATATTTACCCAATCTTTCTCAGAAGGGAAGAGGTCCCTATGAGGATGGGTTTCCACTAAGGGCCAGATGTACAAATGTATTTTGCATTCCAAAATGGTCCAATTCATACAGTAGAGTCGGGCTGTTTTCAACTGTGAAAAACCATTTTGGGATGTACTCAGTAATCCATTACTGAATCGTAAAATAGGTTTGCGAGTCGATATTAGGAAGGGGCATGTCAAGGAAGCCCCTCTTTGAAGTCTCCCCCACTTTGAAGGCACAACTGGGTAGAAGTACTGGACCTCAGACACCACCAGCTCAGTACACTTCTGAACCTGTGGATACTCTGCCAGGAGATGGATTGCTGTGTTACTGAAAGGATTGTCACACTGTTGAACTCTAAGGGACTCCTGCTCTGCTGTGATAACCTGCTACCTGCTGCCTGCTGCCTCCATGCCTGGCAGTAAGATAGACTGGACCTGCATCTCTCCTACCCATGACTAAAGTGACTCCAAGGGCTTGTTGACTTGCCTCCACTTTTATGAAGTCTCAGGGACACATAAGAATTCTAACTCCCCTGCCACAGCACCTGGACTCTGCCAAATGTGAGTTCTGCCCTGTCAAGTGGCGCCAATCCAGTCCTGGGCCCTTGGAAATGGGCATAAAATCCTGCTCCAGTAGAAATCCATGCATTGACGCCATTGGGGGAGTCGGAACGGGCTCATCAACAACTTTGTGGGAATTAGAACTGGCAAATTGACTGCATTGCATTAATCCAACCCAACATATTGTACTTGGAGCCAGTGCATCACACTCAGAATCAATGAATCATCACCATTGTGGGAAAAGATCAGCATATCACCTCCACTGCGTGGCCCAACACTGTTGCAGCACTGCGGCTGCACCACATAACCCTTCGATGGCAACACAACCTGGATCAAGGTATATTTGCTCAGTGGGCTAAGACTGGTCCATGTACTTGACCCACGCTCCATCGTGGTCAGCTTGGACATTTGACATTGTGCCGGTCTAGCACAACAAAATACCCCACATAAGTGCTTGTTGCTTCTAAGTGCTATTTTTCAGTTTATTCTCCGGTCCCACATATGGGATTTTTGTTGTTTTGGTCTTGTTGTATTTATTAAGTTAAGCACTGTTTTAGTTTTTCTTTTATTTATTAAGTTAACCTCTATTTTTCTAACTTTGTGTGGTATCCTTTTGTGCTGTGTTTTCACTGTTTTAGTGTTTGAAGTTTTTCACAACTACTCAACACATTATCTCTAAAGTTAAGCCTGCATGCTCTTTGCCAAGCTACCAGAGGGTAAGCACAGGTTAAACTATGGTGTGTTTGAGTCTTACCTGGATTAGGCTTGTGGTTGGCTCGTGAACAGGGTGCATGCATACCTCTGCCAACCGGAAACTCAATTTCTAACAGAAATACAAACTCTTAAGAAATAAAATCAAATGTGTCTAGGTAGATGTATTTAAACTACTGAGTTTGCTTTACACTGGTGGAGTGAAAGATAAATATACAACGATTAGGATTTCTAATACAGTCTGCTGCTTTGTGGCATGCCACTCGCTTCACTCCCCCCATGCTACAGGTGTAATCTGTAGCATATTGTGAATTGCATATTAATCTTTAATGAAAAAGCTGTATACGAATCTGTATATGTAATATTTTCTGTCATGTTGTATTAATTTTTACCTAAAGTAAAAGCCAGCAGAGACTTTAAATAACTAGAGTTATGTATTGATCAAATGTGACAATGTTTTTGCTCTGTACTGAAGTGGAATAGAAATGTATCAAGGCCTATGTAGTCACTTATGATGTAGAAGACATTTGTCAATACACCAAAAACTCTTTTTCTCAATTTCTTCAACAGTATAGGTTGCTACATAGTGCATGATACATCAGTTGGCTACGTCAGTACAGAATCCATATAATCTTTTTTATTTAAAATATTTAAAATATACTTTAGTTACTTAAGCGAGTGTTACTACTGTGAAATTCCCAAACAAAGGAAGCAGTATTTCAGTTTATGCACAGGTTTGTACAACATTGGAATATTTGCTGACACACATTGATTCATATTTTACTTTTTGAGACTGAAAATAATGCAGATTTTTGGTCCTTGTAAACACACTCCACTAATGTTTGTTTGGTTTACATCTTTTTTGGTGACTAAGTTCATTATTCTAAACAGCAAAGCCCAACCATTCAGAACTGTTAAACAGTTCCTGCAGAGAAATAAAAATGGATAGCAAACAAGGTCATACATCATATAGGAGCTGTCATGGGGAAGTAAAAAATCTGTGACCAAATGGTATCTGATAATGTTCCCTGCACACATGAGATAGTGATAGTCAAGAACCAAAGTTTGAGAGCCTTAAAGCAGATAAAAATAGAAAAATTTGAAAATATTTTGTGATCAAAGTTCATGATCAGTTCTATTTACACTGATGCAATCAAACTATTAGATATGTCATTTCAGCATCATCAGAAGAAGGCAGTGATAAAAAATTGGCCTCATGGGGGGTGCAGCTGGTCACTCTGGTTCTGGTGCTGAGACCACAAATACCATGGGACCCAGTGGCATGGAGGGTGAGGGGACTCGACTGGAGGCTTCCAGCTCAACAGCATCATCTTCAGAGGCCTCTGCAAGCGAGCAGTCACTAGTGGTGGCGGACACTACATCAATTATTCCACATGCATCCTTTCCCATCACCCAGAGACCCATCTCCACCCTCCCTATTGGCCCTCCCGGTTGGCCAAACCCACTTCCCTAAAAGGGGTGGCGTTTCCTTCACTGCAGGCACCTCACCCCTTGCCCTTGCTCCCCCAGCCACGCTAAGTGAACAGGCTATTGACCTCCTATGGAACATTTCTGTAGGCCAGAGTGCACTCCGGAATTCCATCCCAGGGCATAGTTGCCATATTCAACAAATAGTAGCATATCTGGAAGTCATTCACAGTGCTATGTCTGGCCTGCAGAGGTCATTTCAAGGTCTAGCCTCCTCAGTGACTGCAGCCTCCCCACCATTACAACCTTGTGCCTCAACTCCTGCTCTTTTCCCATCCCAAACCCCTACACCCAGCCCTGTCCCAAGCACACTCACTCCTTTGCACTCACCCACTTCAATACACACAAGCTGCACATCCACACATAAATACAAATACGCCAAAACACAGGCACACACACAAATAACATACAGACACAACACCCACCAGTACCACCAACACCGCCATCACCAGTATACCCACATGCACCACCACCAGCATACCCACAGACACCGCACCCACCACCTCACCCACATCCAGATGTACCACAACCACATCCAGTACCTCAACAGCATACCCATCCACACACACACATACATTAGAAGCAATACCCACAAAACACAAATGGTCACACTCACCTGAACAACATACAGCTAGGAAGAAACAGATACCCAAATGTATACAGCATATACCAGGCTCACAGGCAACTGCATCCTCAACAGACACAGGCATATCTCCCACTGCCACTCCCTCTACCTCCCAATCCCAAGTCTCTTCCAACCATCCTAACTACTTTCCCTGTGAAGATGTTTTATTTGCCCTGCCTTGACTCCTTCCAAATCCCAAACCACCCATCCCAAATGCAAAGCCACCCCTTGCATACCCCAATCCATCCCTCCCATACCCAAACCCTCCTTCTGAAAGGCAAACCTACCTCCCAAACCAGGAACAACCCCTCCAAAAATGAAGACCACCCCTCCTGAAAACAAGACTACTCCTCCAAAACCCAAATCCCACCCTCCCAAGAAAGATAAATGAGGTTCCGGCTCTGCGTACCCTAGGTCCCCTTACCTGGGGAGGTTCCTCTTCGCAGTTGTTTAGGAGGCAGGCTTAGCACTGCAGCACAGCAGTGAACCGGACATTCTTTGGAAAAGCATTTTTATTTTATAACATATTTAATTAGAAAGAAATATCTCATTGGTTTAATAACCCACTATTTTGATTTCACCATGTGTGTCCTTACATTAATTTTCCTTGGCAATTGTTTGATTCCTAGCAATGTTTCTAACTAAAATGTGAATTACATATTTTTATTTTCCATTATGGTAGGAAAAACAACATATTTATTTGATGTTTACTTTGTTAAGTGCATATAGTGGTTAAAATAGTATGTGATGGTCGTTTTTGTTTAGGTGCAGCCGTTCATCATGATAATGGTCACTTGCAGCAGCAAATAGATATTTGAACTTATTTTCTGAGTGTTACTACAGGTTTGTTTATTTCACATTGATAACTGATTATAATGAACACATTTGCATTACACCTTAAAAATAATGAGACTGTTGGATTTGGATACAATTCAAGACTTGCACTTGATAAGATGAAATTTTACATGAATTAATATGTTGGGTGATTCAAATTTGGGACTGACATTTATTTAACAGGTAATAATAAGGTAAAGTTACGCCTTGTCTAGTACAATATTTCCATCATGTGACTTTGCCCTTATCCCAATGATGTGTAATCCATATTTTTTTAATTTGACAACATACCTGTATGGTGATTTTATTAATTTTTTGATTGATATCCTTTTTTGTGTAAGTGTCCATTTTTTTAAGGCACCAATTTTAGGACTACAATGTCAACATGACACACATGTGCATTCCATATTGGTATGCTTTTGCATGTAGGAGGGATTTAAAAAATATACAAGGCCAGTGCAGGTAACAGGTAAATGTGGAGCTTACTTTTGATTCCAGCCACGACAGGGGTGATTTTGTTCGTCATCAAGCAGCAGCAGAGGCAGTACTTGGAAGATTGGTTCCATGGCAGTGAAGGATTTGGGAAAGTGAGAAAATATGAGTTTCTGCCTTATATCCCTTCGAAACCACCAACTCAGGTATGAAGGTTTCCCCACTACAGTCAGGTCGGTCAAGAAAGCACATCTTGATTGTCCCGGTAGATCAACTAGTGGTCTGCCCTCCAACAGCCGCTCTTGCTTACAGTGCTGTCGATGTGGGTGTACAACACTGGAGATGACAGAGGTTCATCAACAGACTTTCATTCATCAAGCCACCAACATCTAAATAGAGAGGACTGACCGCCAAGGTAGTGGGACGGGAAATCCAGAGGAAAATCAACAGTGGGACCGATTCTGTCAAGATTTAAATCAGGCCCTAAGTTATTACTGTTCAGATGTTGATGGATGTAGATGAATCAGAGGATAATTCATGATGTTTTAAGCTTCTCTAGATTATTTTAAAGTCCAGATGTAGGACAGCTTTGACCAGCTAAATAAAAAAAAGATGAAATACTCGTACTTGACACTCTCATCCATTTACTGCACCTTAGGTGATACCTATCACTTCTGCCTCTTCCAAAGAAAGTCATAAAACCCTCTAACAAATTAAAAAAACCATATAAATACTAGATGAATAATTTGTGGAAAAAACTATTTCCTGCTTAGGTACTAGGTACACTTTCTCATTCTTGTTATTACATGAGTCACGGAATGTTGTTTGGAAAGAAAGTAAGAGGACGGACCCTGGTATAAGGGCAGTTGAAAATAAGAGTTGTACCCACTGCTTTTCATGTGGTACCATGATAAACATCTACTCCTACCTCATTCTTGTTGTGGACAATTCATTATTTTTCCAGTGTATTAATGGGGATGATGAATGAATTCAGTAGGAGCACCAGTAAACATAAATTTTTTTCTGGTAAGAGCCAGAATTACCTGCCAAGTGTGCTCAACTAGGTTTTATGATTCTGACAATGGAATTTTACTTGGTGCATCTCTTGTGATAGGAAACAATTGATTTTAAAGCATTGCTAAGGTGAATGTGGATTAAAATAATTTATAAATCCACCTCCCCTAGAAAGACCAGGAAACAGTGACATACATCAATTTGCATCTGAACAAATATTTTTGTGTTAACAGAAACAATCTAATGTGGTAGTAAAACATTGCAAATTATATTCCAGGAAGCAGGGTGATGAGGACGGTTTTGAAGATTGTGTTTCTACATTAAGGTTACTTGCATTCACATGTGATTTAGACATGCCACTCAATGCTGCCAAAGAAATAGCTTAAGGAGTGGAACTTGTGAATATTGTGTTCAAGAAATAGTAATTCTAAGATAAGATAGAATTGTTAATCCTTTTGGTTTAATACACTGACTTGTGGCATGTGCTCATGAGGGTCATACTGGTATACCTGACACTTGCAGGATAATTTGTGAATGTCGTTACTGCGTGGCATTGGATACAATGGTGGACAAATGGGTCAGATTGCGTATGGAAGTTCTCTACAAGTGACAAAGCTATTATTACAGATTCTTTTCCAATTGTCCTACCAAATGGCCACACGACAAATGGGTATGCATGTTGTTGAACCATATTTGTTCTCCCTAAACAGGAAGCTTATAAGATTTAAATAGAATTATAAAATGGCCTCAAGTTAGAATGGCACATAAAGTGTCCTCTGAAACCATTATTGGAACTTTAGACAAGTTTTTCCGTAGGGAAGATCTACCTGACAATGGTCTGCAACTCACAAGCAACCACACAGAAGAATTCTTAGCTTAGTTTGGAATATAACATTGAAGAATTTCTGTTTTTCCAAGCTGAAGAGAGTGGCCAAGTGGAAAGATCCAACAGAGTAATACAGGAGTTATTTCAATTATCTGGAAGTGGTGGAACTGAGTGGAGGCAAGCTTCACAAGTAAATTTGAGTACATAGAGAACAACATCCAATCCTGTCACTTTGCTTAGCCCATTTGATTTGTTGAGGGGACATGAAGTGAGTTCCAAACCTGAATCTTGGTGAGTAAAGAATAAGTGTGGCAAAGACATTAAGGATGACTAATATGAAATTGAAAACACCAATGGACAAGAAAAGAGGAAAAAGAATCAGTACATATTTGTAAAGATAGGAAATTGAATCAACCGATATCTGATACTGGAAAAGGTATTGCATGATGGTCTGACCAGACAGTTGTGAACAAGATTTTCAAGCATGGTGTTCAAGTACAAAGTGTCAAAGTGTGGCATTTCAACAGAGTGTCCTTGTTTAGTGATTGAGTTAGAAAGCAGCACCAACCACCCAATGACACAGAGTTTGAGAGAAAGCTGGAATGCAGCAGATATGATAGATATGATAGGTGTGCCTAAAGCAAAAAATATGAGTGTGGCATTTGTTTTGGGAGAACCCAATCCGATCAATGTTAGGGCTGTTCAAAGAGTTTCTGTGAGTTCAACAAAAAAGAAAATTAGTTCCAATGACAGTATTCTAGAACTGACGAAAAGCACAAACTGTTGAAAAATTCCTTTTAATTGGAAAAATGATGTGCTGTATTAAAGTTTTTTACATCCTCATTTTAATTCACATGATCATTTATCATTTTGTTAATTGTTTTTGTTAGTTCGCTTTAAGTTGTCCTTGTCTTTTCTGAAATAGGAATACAACACGTATTAGAGATAAACTGTTAAGCAGAAAGGTGTGTGATAACCTGTAGCTGCTGCTCAGTCACCACTCACATTCTTTCATCCTTGTTATTACATGATTTGTGAAATGTTGTTGGGAAAGAATGTGTGAGGATGGAATTTGGTGTCAGGGCAGAGGAGATAGGAGCTGGGCAGACTACGATGCTCCTGTTGAATCCACTGTTTTTCTTATGGTACCATAATCAATACCTACTCTTTCATTCATGGTGTAGACAACTTTTTTTTTGCAATGTAACAAAATTCACTCTAAAGCCTACTTTCAGGAAGACAATTAGGATTATGTCCTTAGAAATTTAATAAATCACATTCCAAGGTGCATTTGCAGAATACAACAATGCTAATTATTGATACCGAGAGATCACAAGAGATCAAATGCAGAAGCTTCAGGTACCCAAACTGCTAATATCATGCTGGTAACAAGATTAGGACCATCTAACCATGTGTTCACTACTATGACAATGTTAAACAGGCTGTGTGTTATGAAGTACATGCATTTCAAATGGTTGCGCATGCTACATGAGTATGTGCTCACTGCGCAGTCCATTTGAAGTTGACCATTAAAAATCAGTTTTTCCTGCCTTCTTTTTTAGATCTAAGGTAAAACGACTAGCTGAACCAAATATCCTTTCATCTTCTGGCAATGGGAGATTGTATGCTTTTTAGTGAGGGAGTAGCTCTCTTGTAGTCCCTGCAGAGTGAGGTCTGCTTTGAATCATCGCTTGATAAAACATTGTTTTCCTAAGCTTTTCATTTTAGTTGTTCTACATAGATATTGTTGAATTGAAGAGGTCTAAGGTTTTTACAATTCCTAGTAGTGAAACACTTTTAAATTTGTTTTTCACTACTGCAAGGCCTATCTCTTCCACGGCATAACATTGGGATTGCCTTATTAAATTTTATAAGTGTAATTTCCAATTGGGAAGAGGTGGGACCCCATGTTTGGTGTTTGTGGAATCACAATTTAAAATTACAACTTATTGTGAAGTCGGATTTTGCATTGTAATTCTGAAAATGCCACTTTTCTTACTTTAGCCATTTGGTGCCTTCTGCTTGTCTTTTCATACAAGTCTGGCGTGGATGACAGCTAAGTTTGTGCATTCCCTCTAGATAGCCACAGACAGAGAGATCTTAGGTGTGATTGATGGGCCAACCACAGCCTGATGGCCCATACTGGGCAGGATGGGAGGGAGGAGCTGACACCTACATCTGAATGGTCTATATCCTGTCCCCTCACAAAGGGCTGCGTACCCCTCTGTAGTTAGTCTGATGCCAGAGAAGGAAGGTCAAGGACTCAGCATTTCAAAGGCCCACTTTGAAGTCTGTCCCACCTCGAATGCACACCTGGGTATAAGTCCTGGACCTCAGACACCACCAGCTCAGTACACTTCTGGACCTGTGGATACTCTGCCAAGAGATGCACTGCTGTGTTGCTGAAAGGATTGTCACACTGTTGGACTCTGATGGACTCATGACTTTACAAGAAGTTCCATCACACATCATTTCAGTTATTGTTTAGTTTTATATTGTAGCGATAATGGCCTTTCAACTGGAGTTTTTATGTGAATTTCAATGGTATGTATAACAAACACAGACAAAGAAGTCTTTACCCTGCACCTAGCAACTGTACCCAAAGAACCCAACATATACAACCTGGAGATGTGGAAGAAGGATCTGGGAGCAGGGTGTGGCTTCTGCTCCAAGACCCACTATGCATGGGCTCTATTACTACCCAGCAGTCTCTAGGCACAAGATGATCATTCCAGCCAAGACCTCTACCCAACCCCTGTGGCCCCTGAACTCATGGTACTTAATATTTGGAGGTATGCAGGGAACTCGGAAAGCAGGGAGTGACCTAAGGTCATACTTTAAATCTAGGAACACATGTACGAATGTTTGAATTAGCAATTTCCTAATTGTGATTCCCTGTGAATCTCTATTGCTAATTCAAATGTATGAAACCCTTTAGTGTTTCATTTGTGATTGGTAGTGGGTTGTACATAGACCTACCTCATGAATATTAATGGGGTAGGCTTCAATTTGTGGCACATTAGGAATTGCAGCCATCACAGGGATGGTGGCCTGCTGGGCTCAGCAGACCACTATGTTTGTGATTGCTTTTAAATAAAGCAATTATTTTTTTAACACAGACCGTTTTCCTTCAATGAAAATGGTATGCGCTTAAAAAGAAAAACATTAAACATTTAAGTGAACATTTTTTAAGAGTAGGCACTGGTTTGTGGGACAACTGCCTGCTCCTGCAAAAATATTTACCCAGTCTTTCTCAAAAGGGAAGGGGTCCCTATGCGGATGGGTTTCCACCAATGGCCAGATGTACAAATGTTTTTTGTATTCCCAAATGGTCCAATTCACAGTCGGGCTGTTTGCAACTGCGAAAAACCATTTTGGGATGTACTCAGTAATCCATTACTGAATCGCAAAATAGGTTTGCGTGTCAGTATTAGGAAGGGGCATTTCAAGGAAGTCCCTTCCTAACAACGAATTACAGGTGGATGTATGAATGTTTTGCAACCTGAATGCAATCGCAAAATATTCGCAGTTTACCACCAACTTCAAGTTGTTGGTAACCCATCTGCAATTGGGAAGGGGTCCCCAAGGCAAAAGTGGGTGCAAAAACATTTTTAAGAACAGGTAGTGGCCCCATAGACCAGCAATTCAAGAAGAGTTCCCAATGCAGCACCATAGAAAAACCTCTTGGAGGGTCAAATAAGATATGTGGGTGGGTCACATCCTCATCAGAGATCAGGGGATATCCTTAAAGGTAGACAATTCTTTTTCTTTCCATGACAAAAGTTGGAACACCAAGTTCACCAACACAAAAAGCAGTTACTGTACTGTTCACAGACCACATATACACAAAAAAGTGGTAAACAGACAAAAATCTAAAATTCCAGTAGGAATTTGAATTTAAAGGGGGTTTGCCTAATATCTGCCCCTAGAGTTAATGTGCAAGGTCCATGGTTGGGACAGGGCCTGCTGTTCATGGTTGTATGTGAAGGCTAGGTGCAGTAAACTAGGGCTTAATAGGTAGGGTTTAATGTATAGGCTGGTCCAAAATTAGAAATTTACAGAAAACTGGTATTGCTTTTCCTTATCAGTACCTGCTTTAGTACTATGGACCTCATTACAAGTTTGGCGGTCCTGGGACCCCCATGTTGGCGGTCACGTCGCCAATAGGCTGGCAGAGAAGACCGCCATATTATGACCATGGTGGTTTTCCCAACAGAAAACAGTCAAAGCACTGCCATCACTGCCAGTGGGGTCTAGCCACCACGGATGACGGTAGTCACCTGAGGGCTGGCAGAGACCATGTTTCTGCCGGACAGATTACGAGGTTGCACACCACCAAGGTTTCCACCATGGTCACACCACCACGGAAACCCAGGCAGAAACCAACCGTATAAATGGAGACACTCACCGTCAGGAAGACAGACTTGTCTGGAGCTGCCATGGAACCAGAACTAAAGGCCTTCCTGCTGCTAGCCCAGAGACACCGCACTCAACGCTGAAGACGATGATAGCAACCGTGAGTGCACACACTTACCTGTCACTGCTGTAAATTGTCAAAGTACATTCGCACACACAATTAACCAATCGGGAACGGGTGGCCAGGGTGACGCACACATAACCTGACAATGACACGCACACTCACACCTGCACATACACAGTACACATACTACAGCAATCACACATACACACACGTCAAGGTATCTGACATATCACTCATCACACACACACACACAGTCAAACCACACAAAGGCACACAACATTGCAACAAACACATGCCAACACAAACCCCACTCAATACCATGGGAACAACATGTCCCCAACAGACACATGGCCATCACACAGCACACACCTATCACTGGGGGACAAATGGGCCACACTCAATCTCACATGCTGCCCAGACAAAACAGGAAGCATAAGCACCACTTACACTCAAATAGTCATACACAATCAATGTCAACCATTTTCTACAATGCCCCAAGAAAAGAAATCCAGCAAAACATGTAATGTTGAAACCAACAACAAATGGTTGGTCCAATTATGTAATAGAAATTAGTATAAATATTAAAAAGTTCAAGGCCATAGGCCAGTCCCCCGAACTTAACTCCTGACTGCCATGTAAGATCTACAGGTAGGGGAATCAAAGCGGCAGGCAGGCACCTCAGGGACTGGGGGTACAGTAGGGGGTTTGGACTTAGGCTTGGCAGAAGTCCTTTGGGATCAGGCTTGGAAGGGGGCATTTATGTCTAGGCCTAGGGGAGGGTTGGGTTCTCTTGGGAGGGTTAAACTTTTTGGCAGGGGAGTGGCATGGGTACTTGCAGGGGGGTAGGGGAGGTCTTGGAGTTAGAAGGGACAGGCCTGGGGAGGGAAATGGAGCGTTTAGGGGTCTCACGTGGGGGACAGGAGTAGGGAAAAGGTCAAAACATGAAGGGTCATTTTCTGAGACACACAGGGATGGTCAGCAGAAAGGGGTTTGGGAGTGAAGGGTGAGGGAGTGGTTGTCTGACGTGTTAGTGTGCTCATCGTGGGTGCGTGAGTGTGGGACGTATGCTTGCAGGTGGTGGCTGTCTGTTAGGTGGGCGAGTGAGGGTGTTTATGTGTACGGGACTCAAGGGGTGGAGGTGCTGTGGAATGCATTGGTGGGTGGGTGACTGGCTGTTGGGAAGGTGACTGCAGGTATGGTGGATGTGCTGCATGTAGGAGTATCAGTGGTTGGGATGTTTGTAGGTCTGGTGGTTAGAGTGGATGTCTATGAGTCTGCTGTGGTGCTGTCTGTGAGTAAGATAGGTGTAGTTGCTGTATCTGTGAATGTTGGTGTGGTATCCGTAGGTGTGTCAGGTGTTATGTCTGTGATGTTGGGGTGATGGGGCTATCAGGACAGATAGTGACTGTTAAAGTGTGTAGGTGTATGTTGCTTGTGTGCATGCTGGTGGTGTGTCTTGTAGTGCTTGTGTTTGACTGAGCTACCCATGGATGTTGACGTGGATGCATGCTTGCCTGCCTGTGTCCTTTGGCTGGGTCTGGAAGAGGGGTTTGGGATTGGGAAGAGGAAGGTGGAGGGGGAACAGAAGACAAAGGGTGACTGGCTGCCATCAGTGTGGAGGCCAGTGCACCACAAATGCCCTCCAGGAACGCATTACTCTGCTGGACTTAAGTTGCCAGTCCCTGGATGGCATTCGCGATGGTCAACTGACCCACAGTGATTGACCTCAGGAGGTCAATAGCTTCCTCACTGAGGGCAGCAGGGCTGACAGGGGCAGAGGCAGAGGTGCCTGCAGCAAAGGAGATGCCCACTCTCTTGAGTGAGCAGGAACGGCCAACTGGGTGGGGAACTAGAGGAGGGCAGTGGTAGTAAGGGAAGTGACAGAGATGGTGACGGGGTGTTCCCAGATGGGCCCACCACCGCCAAGGAGTGTCCCCTGGAGGAGGATTCTGATGAAGAAGACGTGGATCCTACCTCTTCCGTGGCACTCCCCTTGCCCTCCAGGTTACTGGGTCCCTTGGTGTCAGTGGTCTCAGCACTCCAGGTCCTATGGCTGGCACCTTCCCCATTCGGCTGTGCCCCATCTCCTTTGTCTGCCGATGTACAGAAAGAGAGAGAGAGAAAGAGAGGGTAATCACGTTCTTCACACATACATACATTACAACATGCACAATTGTTAGAAAACATCTCTTCCTAATAAAGTCCCCGTCAGAAACCATTCAGAGTTGCATCGCGTCACAACAAGATACCCACATGACAACAGTCTTACTCACAACATAAGCCATCCATCTGACTACTACTTCATCATACCATCAAATCAGCTGTAACTCAAACGCATCATGCACAAGATGGATTGGCTATATCAAAAATCTATCCCCATACAGATCATCACTGTCCATCATCACATCGGTCTAATGAAATGCAATTGACTGACAATATCATGCCTACTCCTACTCAACACCTGCCCAGTCCATCACCAAAAATCATGTTCAATGAAAGTAAACTCATCTCACTTCACATACAACATAGCATGTTGCTTTCCAATCACATGACTATCTGATCATTCTATACCCAACTTGCACAATGGCAAAAACCTCAGATGAATACACTACATGTGGCATTACCATACACTGTGCATCACAAAATGACATAGCATGTCATTGAAACATCAATCTAAATACTAGGAAAAGATTCATTGAGTTTCTGCAGCCACTAATCTGATACATTGTCACATAGACAACAATCCTATGTACTGCAACAGAGGCCTTCCTAGCACACATAATACATCCACAGACAACCACAGAGAGAATAGTTACACCAACAAAACAATGGACACCAAACAGAGCCCACAAAGCACTCATTCCATTCTACCTTAGATGCTGAATATAAACCTCTACATGAAAACATATGAACACCTACATCACTAACAACTGTCCACACGTGATTCCCACTACATAATTCCAGAACAAAAACATACACAAGTGATTGCTAATGTACCCAGTAATGACACATACACCTAGAGTCAACCTAATTAAATGACAACATATCCTACAACACCAACATATGTATGTGAAATAGAACACCTGCCACACCATTAAGTCAGGTGGAAATGAGCAGAGCCATAACCAAACCTGTCCAAACAGCCTCAGATTTGTAAAGTTATGTCTGGGGAAAAACGTAGCTACACTATTTAATCAGGCACGAAGTAGCAATTGAGACATGATATAGGCAGCAAATAGCATATGTTGCACTCATGTAGGTATGGTATTGGCCCATGTAGCATTGACAATACACATGGGCTAAGGGTTCAGCAGCCCAGCCACTTCACTTCTCTACACCAGGTAAATTTGGATAAAAGGTATTTGTGCAAATGTCAATGTAATATCATGAAATGGCAACTTATTATTGTCACCATACGTTCACTATTGTGGGATGTCTACCCTTCTCAAACTTCACATTTCACAATATATGAATCTGACATGACAATGGGGACACCTCCTCAGACCTCATATGGAGTGTAGTAGGTTGCCCATACCAAAAGCTTGATTTGGATGACAGCCTCACATGAAGTGTCCAACTATTTCAGGAGACAAGATTACTTGGCCCTGTTATTCATCTGTCAGACACACTGTTGCACATAGAGCAGATCCAGTGGAGTGCCAGAGACCAAAGAGCTATACATCCCACTATTTGGGTAAATGGACTTGGGAACACTAGGTTGGAAGGATGATAGAGCAGGTTAAAAATATGTATGGCTGAGTAAAGTCACACATATGACTCAGTCACATGTGCATCTCTCACACTATTTGGTAGACAAAGCTGATTATCATGTTCCCTTGCACAATACAATGGCCACATCTGTGTTTGTATGTTGGCAACTGCATTACCATGTCTTCCTAGTAGTCTCCATACCTGTAGAACATACCACATTGTCACAGCTGCAATACGCAGACATTGTACACTAAACTATCAAATGCAAGTACATGGGTTCCATCAGTACTTGCCCCCTTGTGGCTGCTGTGCTGCCCTCACATAACCATCCACCTCAGGGTAGTCCACTGCCAAAATGCGGGCCATTGGGTGGATCAAGGCCGGAAGGCCACCCCTCCCTCAGATGGACCTCTGCAGTCTTCTGGGCCCAGCGTCTCAGGTCCTCCCATCACTTTCCTACAGTCGGTGCTCTGCCGGCTGTGGACCCCCATGGTCTGTGCTTGCTTGGCGATGGCCTGCAAAATTCCCTTCTTCTGATGGGCGTTGACCTGCACGGATGACACAAACATAAGTCAAAAGTCAATTCCACATGCACCATACCAATAGTAGTGGACAATATGCATCAGTGACAGCAAGTAGGCAAACATTCCCATCCTCTCAACTAACACTCATTTACTGACTATCACCTGCATGCATCAACACCTTCACTATGTAAAAATTCAGTTACACCATCATTCACCACACCTGTCACACATTGGTATTGCATTGGACTCACTTGCTCCTCTGGTGCACCATATAGCTGTTCATGCATGGGTAGGACCTCCTCCACAAGCCTCTGTATCTCCTCAGGGGTGACGGGTGGGGCAACGTTACCTGTAAGATGTGGCATAAGAGCTTTCAGAGGCAGTACACAGCTGCTTAAGTAGTGGAGGTCTTACTGGCAGCAGTGTCAGGAGTCAAGTGAACAATACTGCAGAAGATGGCAATCACATCTGCCACGTTCAGGACCATTACCACTGGCGGACATCGCCATTGGTCCAAGTCTGCTACAGGCAGCAAAGTCTTGCAATGGCAACTTCCGCTGTGGTTGTGACCGCCTACCACTATGATGACTTCCGCCGGCATACTTAGGTCACTTCCATGTGTCCAGGGCAGTAGGTCAGGTGCGGCCACTTTGAGTTTTATCAACTGCATCATTCACTATACCCATATTGTGCAGTAGAACTAAGTACTGCCTTTAAGTTTAGTTATCAGTATGTGCATCTTTGCAGTAAATGCTGTGTTAAAGGAGGATATGTGGTGTTAGCAATGTATACCTACGCGGATGTTCACATGGTTTCTACAAAACTTAGATGATGTGCAACAACATGTGTAAGACATGCCATTTTGGTTGGAGTGACAATCATGTACAGTAACTGATTAATCTGTCTGTGTAGTTCAATAGTTAAATGGGGGTATGTGTCCCAATGAGGGTGTCATCTGGTTAATACCTATGTGCTGTAATGTAGATATCTGAGTTTGTAACGACCTAGACAGCAGATATGTGTTAGCTGTGTTACTGACTTTACAAGATGTCTGCATGCTGCATGTCACACACTAGGGCCCTCATTACGAACATGGCGGTTTGGCCCGCCATGCCGTCATTGGCAGCTGAAGCCACCAGCCGGCATGACGGGCCAAACCGCCATATTCTGAACATGGTGAGGGCCGCCATCAGCAGCCCTCACCCACCGCCAGGCTCCTGCCGTCAGGCAGCCTGGCGGTGAGTTGAAACACTATCCGTTAGGGTAGCTGCGCTACCCTGCAGATAATGTTTCCATTTCCGCCAGCCTTTTCCTAGTGGGATATCCCGCCAGGGAAAGGCTGGCGGAGGGGGTGCCCCTGCACTGCCCATGCACTTTGCATGGGCAGTGCAGGGGCCCCGGTGCAGAGCCCCACGCCGCAGGTCACTGCCTGATTTTAGGGCAGTGGTTTGCGCAACGGGTGCAACTGCACCTGCCGCACAGAGGCATTGATGGCGGCTCCATGTGGAGCTGCCCTCAATGTCCCGGCCGGGCCTTTCTGTGAGCCGGTGGGTGGAAACAATGTTTCCGCCCGCCGGCTCACAGAAATGTTCATAATTTGGCTGGCGGTGTTCCAGGGTCGCTGGCGGTCAGTGTTTTGACCGCCAGCATGAACGCGTCGGTTGTTGCCGCCATGTTTTTAATGACCCCCTATATCTCAATTTCTTCACATACTTTTCCTGTCATGAGGAGACAATGATAACCACCAGTGTATATTCCACTATTAGACCTGCACACCATGAAGGACAGACATTGCATCCAGACTTATCGGCTGAATCGTCATACTATCATGAATCTCTGTGATCAATTGGAGCCTGATCTGATGCCTGCCATTTGCAATCTCTATAGCATACCACCAATCATTCAAATCTTTTCAGTGCTACACTTCCTGGCCACTGGGTCCTTCCAGTATACAGTGGCCCTAACTGCAGGAATGTTTCAGCCACTGTTCCGTATGGTTTTTAGGTATGTACAGTGTGCATTGGTGAAACACCTGGACAGCTACATCAGGTTTCGCCGGTGTGCAGATTTGGCCTATGTGAAGGCAGACTTTTATGCTATGGGACACATTCCACATGTGGTTGGAGCCATAGATGGCACCCATGTAGCCTTGGTTCCCCCCAGTGCCAATTAACAGGTGCACAGGAACAAGAAAAACTACCACTTAATCAACATTCAGGTGGTGTATCTGGGAGGCCAGTACATTTCACAAGCCAGTGCCAAATATCCTGGATCAGTCCATGATTCCTTCATCATGTAGAATAGCAATGCCCCACTGCTAATGACATGACTCCACACAGAGAGGGCCAGGCTGGTTGGTAAGTAAGAACTGAATTGTGTGTTTGGAATGTATGTCTCCTGCCATCACAATGTAGAATGTCCCACATATATGTGCGTGTTTTTCTACCAATTTGTTCACAGGTAACTTTGGCTATCCAAACCGTTCTTAGTTGTTGACACCAGTGAGGTACCCAACCACGCCAGGGGAAGTCCTCTACAATGAGGCTCACGGGAGGACAAGGCGTGTTGTTGAGCGGACCTTTGAGCTCCAGAAGGCAATATTTAGATACATGGACATATCAAAGCCCCTCCTCTACTCACCCAAAAAGGTATGCCAAATAATAGTTGCCTGCTCCATGCTCCACAATCTTGCCATGAGTTGACAGATAACATTTATACCAGATGAGGGGGAGCCAGAAGTACCTGTGGGTGGTAATGCAGATTTGCCAATTGATAAAGACCCAGAGGAAGATGGAGCAGGAGACTCAAGGGCAGATCTCACCAATCAGTACTTCAATTGACTAAAAGGTATGTGAAGTAGACGTAGGCCCTCATTACAGCCCTTGCGGTCGGTGTTAAAGTGGCAGTAACACCGCCAACAGGCCAGCGGTAAAAAAAATAGAATCATGACCACAGCGGAAACTGCAAACACAAACAGCCATTTTAATACTCTGACCGCCACAGCGGTAGCAACAAACGTTGCAGCGGTAACCACCAACAGCCAGGCAGATGACAATGTACTGCCCACTCCATTACAACCCGCACATCCCCCAGCTTTTCCGGGGAAGTACCAACGCCATCAAAAGCACGGCAGAAACAGTACTCTGAAGGGAAACCACTCACCTCTCGACACTCAAGGAAGAACCAGGACGCCATGGAGCCCGAGCTGCAGGTTTTCCCCATGCTGGTGTATCTTCTCATACACCAGGAGCATGAACGCCGGCGATGACAACCATGGTGAGTACTGCACCTAGCACACAGGGGAGGGGGGAAGGAAAAAGAGAGTGACACACACACGCAACACGCAACACCCCCACCCTCACCCACAACACCATACACACAAACACATTCAACAACATTATATATACAACCTGTAACCCTCAGGAATAACGCAAGGACAAAAGGAATGGAGTCAAATGAGTGTAATATTAGTAATACTTAGAAATACGTTCATAAAGCAAAAACAGTATGTACAATATATACAATATATACAAAATGCGGGACAATGCCCACTCAAAAATTGTCCGTGGCCCACTGGGCCAAAACACATAGGCCAAGCCCACACTTGACTCCTGCCACAATACAGAGAGAACACTGCAGGGGCATCAGGTCGAAAACACACAGGCACCTCAGTGGGACGGGAAATGGGGGGGGCACCTCAGCCGGAAGATGGTACAACGCCACTGCTCCTGGAGGGGGCTCCATGCCCACTGCTTGGTCCTGGGGAGTGCAAGACCACAGTCTCTCAAGTGGGTGGTTTGCCCACTGCTTGGTCCTAGGAAGTGCAAAGCCAAAGTCTCTCTAGTGGATACCATCTTCCACTGGTTCTGGAGGGGACCTTGTGCCCAATGTGCTTCATCCTGGCAAGGATGGGCTGAGTGGATGCCTTCTTCCACTGGTTCTAGAGGGGGCCTTGTGCCCAGTGTGCTTCATCCTGGCAAGGATGGGCTGAGTGGATGGCTTCTTCCACTGGTTCTGGAAGGGGCCTTGTGCCCAGTGTGCTTCATCCTGGCAAGGATGGGCTGAGTGGATGGCTTCTTCCACTGGTTCTGGAGGGGGCTTTGTGCTCTGTGATGCAGATGTTTTGGAGTGCAAGGTCACAGTCTCTCACCTGGGTGTCACAATGACAGCTTTTGCAGGGGCCAGGACACACTGCAGTCCATGTAGTCACCGCTACACACTGCTCTCCAGTGGTGATGGCTGCTCAGTGAATCGCAGTTGCGCTGCAGGTGGCGGTGCTGGCCGCGGTGCAGGTGGTGGTGCTGGCGGTTGTGGTGGTAGCCTCCAGGCCTTCACCTGAAGCCTCGGACGGCTGCCCACTGGGGCTGCTGCTGCTGGCAGTGGTGCTTCTTGTGGCAGGGCAGGTGGCGGTGCTGGCCACGGTGCAGGTGGCGGTGCAGGTGGCGGTGCTGGCTGCGGTACAGGTGGCGGTGCTGGTGGTTGTGGTGGTAGCCTCCAGGCCTTCACCTGCAGCCTTGGACAGCTGCCCACTGGGGCTGCTGCTGCTGGCAATGGTGCTGCTTGCGGCGGGGCAGGTGGCGGTGCTGGCTGTGGTGCAGGTGGTGGTTGTGGTGGTAGCCTCCAGGCCTTCACCTTCAGGCGGCTGAAGTGCCATGGCTGGTGTTCTGTTCCCCTTCCTGCCCTTGGCAGATGGTGGTGCCTCCTTGCTTCTGCCACTTGGAGTCTTTGACTTGGCCTTGCTGGCTGGTTGTGCCACCTTCCTCTTGCTGGCAGCTGTCCCCTTCTTGCCCTTGCCAGGTGGCAGAACCTTCTTGGGCTTGGCAGGTGTTGGTGGCACACTGGCTGGGCTGACAGGTGCCTCTTTGGAGCCTCTCACAGCTGCTGAAACCACAGCGGATGTGGACTGGGTGGCTGAGGTGCTGGGCTGGGGTCTGGACACTCTGGCCTGAGGTGAAGGATGGGGGGGCAGGAATAGGTCAAGGGAGGAGAGGAAACGCTTTTTAGGGACACTGGGGCTGGAAGAGGGTGAATTTTTGGGAGTGGAGGAAGAGGGAGTGGTGGTAGGAGGTGTCTGTCTGCTGTGTTTGGGTGCAGGTGCATGGGCTGGATGCTGTTGTGAGGTGGATGGCTGTTGGGAGTCCTTGTGTTTGTGTACTTTGGGAGGAGGGGTCACAGACACAGTGTTAGAGGACACAGGGGACGTGTGCATGGATGTGGGGGTGGTGACTGCCAGTGAGGGGCGTATACTGATAGGGGTACTGGTGATGGGGGTAGTGGATGAGGATGTCGTGCACGCATTTGTGTGCCGAGATGCTACTGGGAGGGAGGTGGACAACGAGAAGGAGGGGGACACAGTGGAGGCAGTAGATGTTGCTGTGTCTGCATGGGGATGGTGCTTGTGTGAGTGCCTGTGAGATGAAGTGTGGTGCTTGTGTTTGCCAGAGCCACTTCTGTGTGTTGATTTGGGTGATTGCTGGTCTGAAGGTGTGCTTAGGATAGGTTGGGGTTGAGGGGATTGGGACTGGGTAGAGGACGTTGGAGGGGGGAGGCTGGAGACAGGGACAATGGCTGCCATCAGTGCGGAGGCCAGAGCCTGGAACGCTCTCTGTTGAGCTGCCACGCCAGAGTGAATGCCCTCCAGGTATGCATTTGTTTGTTGCAAATGCCTTTCAACACCCTGGATGGCATTCAGTATGGTTGACTTCCCAACAGTGAGGGATCTCAGGAGGTCAATAGCCTACTCCCTGAGGGCAGCAGGGCTGACTGGGGCAGGGGCTGAGGTGCCTGGGGCGAAGGAGATGCCCACCCTCCTGGGTGAGCGGGCACGGGAAACACTCTGAGAGGCTGCTGGGAGGGTGGTGCTGGTACGGGGGTGACAGCTGCACCTGTTGTTGGGGTGGGCACAGAGGTGTCTGCCACTGCCAGGGAGCTTCCCTCGGAGGAGGAGTCGCTGTCAGAAGTGTCCCCTCCTGTTCTCATCGTGGTGCTCCCCTCGCCCTCCATCCCACTGGTGCCCTCACCGTCGGTGGATTTGGCCTCCAGGCCCATGTGGGATGCAGCTCCCTCCGTCGCCGGTGCCTCTGCTCCTCCACCAGATGATGCTAATGCACACAAGGACACAAGGACAGGGTGTCAAAACAAAAAGGGGGGGAGACAGAGGATACACTTGGTCAACACCAGCAACAACACTTCCATTGGCGTAAACAATACACAGAGGTCAGCCCTATGCACTAGGCCATGCACTACCAGTTACAATGCTTGTCACCAGCCCATTGGGTACATTGCTTAACACCATTAGCTGCACACCTGAAACCAACAGGACCCTGCCCAGTAGTATATTCCCACTAACACTATTGGGGTTAGAGTGCTTCAGAGCCTGCCCAAGAAGGGACCTACCTGCCAGTTCACCCTGGCCTATGGGCACCCACAGCCCACATCCCCCACCCAGGTAAAACATTACAACTTGCAAAGTCATGATTCAGAATCTATACTCACCCCCTTGTGGCTGCTGTGATGCCTTCAAGCACCAATCCAACTCCGGATAGGCCACCTCCAGGATGCGGAACGTCAGGGGGGTCAGGGTCCGACAGGCACCCCTTCCTCGTTGCGAGGCCAGCCCCAGCTGGGCCTCCGCCTTCTTCCTTGCCCAGCGGCGCAGGTCCTCCCACCGTTTGCAGAATTGGGTGATCCGCCTGTCAAAGACCCCCAGGGTCCGCACCTCCTTGGCGATGGCACGCCAAATACCCTTTTTCTGATGGGCGCTGACCTGCAGAAAAATACAGCAGAAAAGGTATTATTCATACCGCCTGGACTGTTACACTCATGGCCCACAATATCCCTCCCATCCCCTTACCACAGACATTGACCACCAGACATGCAGCACTCTTCCCAGGACCCTTCAGCCTCCCCGCACGAGGCTTACATACACAGCAATTCCTACATTCATGGCCCACGCATCATGCTCACAGTGTACACACCTGTTTATCCGGAGTACCATAGAGTAAAGTATACTGGGGTAGGACCCCATCCACCAGTCTCTCCAACTCCTCCAAAGTGAAGGCAGGGGCCCTTTCCCCAGACACTCGAGCCATTGTCGCTTCCAGACACAGGTCACAGCAGCACTTGCAGTGTAGGTCCTCTCCTGTTGAAGGTCAGGAAGCAAGTGAGTGAACAGATAGAAAATAGCAGTCACATCCGCAGTGGTGCGTACCGTCACCGCCGGCGTACATCGCCATTGGCTCCTGGAACCCATAGGGCCCAATGATAACCAATGCGAAGTTGCGCGGAGGGCATCGACCGCCGACCGCAACACCGTACAACGCAGCACAATTACCTAATTTCCACTTGTCTCTCCTCACAGGTCAGGCAGCCGCCATTTCAGGGGGGCGCAGGCCATAACACCTAACTGCGTCACAGCAGACATTTGCACATCAACTGACTCTCGAATTCACATACTGTTTCTGTAAAGGAAGAAATGCATTTTATTTTAACATATGTGTGAATATGACCCTCTGCTCACCGTTTTTCACCCTACCCTAGAGTTCAACCGCTGAGGATGAATAGGAGATGGAGACATCCCCCGTGTACAGACCCCTGGTGGACCTGGTGACAATGGAGGACAGGCACTTTATCCTGACCTACAGACTTAATAGGGCCACAATCCAAGAACTGTATGCCCAATTGGAGCCAGACTTGATTTCAGCTATCCACCAGCCCACAGGTATCACCCCTTTAGTGAGGGTCCTGTCAGTGCTCCATTTCCTGGCAAGTGGTTCCTTCCAAGCGACAGTGGCCATGGCATCAGGGATGTCTCAGCCAATGTTCCCCAACGTGCTGACCAGAGTGTTGTCTGCCCTGCTAAAACACATGCGCAGCTACATCGTATTCCCCCAGGTGGATGATTTGGCCACAGTGAAGGCTGACTTTCATGCCCTGGGACATATCCCCAACATCATTGGTGCCATTGATGGTACACATATTGCATTTGTTCCCCCCAGAGAAATGCATAGAAAATAGGAATAGGAATAGAAAAAGCTTTCACTCTCTGAATGTGCAGATGGTGTGTTTGGCGGACCAGTACATCTCCCATGTGAATGCCAAGTATCCTGGCTCTGTGCATGATGCCTTTATCATGATGAATAGCAGCATTCCATATATGATGTCTACTCTAGAGCCACCGGGTGTGGGTAATAGGTGAGCCCATGATCCCCACCCAGTTGATGTAGGTATGTGGGTGTGGGTTTGGCCCTAAGGGTGAGTGTGTGGCTAACAGTGACTCTGGTTACCCCAACCTCTCATGGCTACTGACCCCAGTACGGAATGCCAGGACAAGTGCAGAGGAACGTTACAATGAGGCACATGGGTGAACAAGGAAGATAAATGAGAGAACCTTTGAACTCCTGAAGGCCAGATTCAGGTGCCTCCATCTGACAGGTGGATCCCTGTACTACTCACCCAAGAAGGTGTGCCTGATCATCGTTGCATGTTGCATGTTGCACAACCTGGCCTTGAGATGATAGGTGCCTTTCCTGCAGGAGGATGAGCCTGGAGATGGTCTTGTAGCAGCAGTGGAGCCTGTGGACAGTGACGAAGAGGAGGCAGAGGAAGAAGATGTGGTCAACAGACGTACAATCATTCAACAGTACTTCCAGTGACACACAGGTAAGACACTGTAACTTCACCTTGCATTGCAGTTTTGTGTTTGACATTGAACATGGCAGCCTGATTTCTCTATGTCTATGGCCACTTACTGTACCCTTTGGCATCTCTATTTTCTGATCTCTATGCCCCACTCTGGCTCCTGGTGTGTTTACAGCTGCCCACTACAGGTTATACCTATGTTAATATTACAATAGATTAGAAATGCAATGTTTACAGCTTGTTAAACGAATACATATTTCAATCAATTGACAGACTCCATACTTGTATTTGTTCCAATGGTGTTTTTTTAGGTGCTAATAAGTGGAGGGGGTATTGCAATGGGCTGGGTTGCTGATGGAGGAAAGTCCAGGGTAGAGTCCAGTCTATTTGTATCACAGGTGCATTGTCCAAGGGGGCATAGGAAGGGGAGCAATGGCAGTTAAAGGTGGACAGGGTGACAGAGTGGGACACAAGGGTGACAATTAGGAGAGTCTTATTTCCTGGCGGGGTCTTGGCAATGTTCTCTGGCTTCTGCCTGGATCACAAGGACTGGTTGCGGGTGGTTCTCCTTCTGCAGGGGGTGGGGTGCTGGTGGCCTGTTGGTCCTGTGGCAGGACCTCCTGTCCACTAGCACCGGCAGAGGTGGAGGGCTGTTCTTCGGTGTAGCTAGTGTCAGGGGCCCGTTGGTGTGCCACTGCCTCCCTCATGGTGTTGGCCATGTCTGCTGGCACCCCTGCAATGGTGACAAGGGTGGTGTGGATGTGTTTCAGGTCCTCCCTGATCCCCAGGTACTGTCCCTTCTGCAGCCACTGGGTCTCCTGCAACTTGTACAGTATCTGGCCCATGGTCTCCTGGGAATGGTGGTATGCTCCCAGGATCCCTGCAAGTGTCTCGTGGAGAGTGGGTTCCCTGGGCCTGTCCTACCCCTGTCGCACAGCAGTCCTCCCAGCTTCTATGTTGTCCTGTGCCTATGTCCCCTGAACCGTGTGCCCACTGCTACTGACCCCAGTTCTCTGATTGTCTTGGGTTTGTGGGGTTGCCTGGGGTCCCTGTGGTGGTGGACACACTGCTGATTGGCGTGTCCTGGGGACAGAGATATGGGCCCGCTGGGTGGGTGCTGTGGTGGTGTTTCCTGAGGGGGGAGGCCCTGTGGTGGGTTGGGACTGTGGCAGGGTAACCGACTGTTCAGAGGTCCCTGATGGGCCAAGTTGTTCATTGACGTTGAGTAGGGGTCCTGTGGGGATGTAAATGCAGTGTTATTGTATCTGCGTGTGACATCTTGTGCATGGATATGTTTTCCTCTATGGTTGTTATTAGCAAGGCAGGTTTGTCTTGTGTGAGTTGTGCTTGGTTTGGCTAAGTGATTGTCACTAGTGTGCATGCTGTGGTGATGGTTGTACATGCAGGTCTGTGATGGGTGTCCATGCATTGGTGTTGCATACGGGGCTTGGTATTGGGATGGGTGGGTTGGGATAGTGGGGTATATGTGAGGTGGCGGAGTGATGGGGGTGAGGGTAGGGGTAGGAGTTTGTGATGGCATGCAAGTAGGGTGGGGGATATAGTAGTAAAGATTTGACTTACCAGAGTCCAGTCCTCCTGCTACTCCTGCGAGGCCCTCAGGATGCATGATCACCAAGACTTGCTCCTCCCATGTTGTTAGTTGTGGGGGTCCACCGCCAGTCCGCTGTATAGCTACCTGGTGTCTTGAAACCACGGAACACACCTTCCCCCGTAGGTCGTTCCACCTCTTCCTGATGTCATCCCTTGTTCTGGGGTGCTGTCCCACGGTGTCGACCTTGTCCACGACTCTCCGCCATAGCTCCTTCTTCCTAGCAATAGACGTCTGCTGCACCTGTGATCCGAATAGCTGTGGCTCTACTCAGATGATTTCCTCCACCATGACCCTAGTTCCTCCTCAGAGAACTTAGGGTGTCTTTGGGGTGCCATGGGTGTAGTGTGAGTGGTATGTGTGAGGGTGTGTGGAGTGATGTGTTGGGGTATGTGCTGTGAGGTATCGTGGATGGTGCATGGGTGATGGTGTTATGTGGCTCAGATTCAGTGGGTGCTCCTGGCTTGTCTCACTCAAATTCTTTGGGTCGTAAAGGGTTGTGGGTAATGTGGGTGGGTGTTTTATAGTGTTGTGTGTGTGTGTGGGTGTTGTGTGTGTATGTGTGTCAGGTATGTGTAGTTTGAATTGTCCAATGTGGTGCTGTTTTGTTAGTGTGTGTGTATTATGAGCACAGTGGTCTATACCGCCAATGGTTTACCGTGGTTAAATGACCGCCGCAGTGATTCGTGGGTCATGATGCTCTGGGCGTATTTCTGGTGGCGTAACTGTGTGGGTTTTGCTACCGCCAGTTTATCACTGACCTTTGGGCTGGTGGACTTGTGTTGGTGTCTGTATAGTGGCAGATTTCTCTGTGTGGGTCATAATATCCGTAGCAGTATACCGCAGCGGTCATGGAATGTTGGTGGCCTTCAGCACGGCGGTAGGGGGCATTTACCGCCAATGTTCTAATGAGGGCTATAATGTTGTGGGTCAAATTTGCAACCTGAAGTAGATGGGTAGCATGTCACCTCCTTCATTGAATTATCTGTGGGGTTGTAGATAGCTCCAAAGCCTATGAGTGAGTTGTGCTTGCAAACTGTAAATTGTATTGTGTACAGAGCAAGGTGGTCTTCATTATCATGTATTGTTATAGCAGATGCTAAATCACACTTCTAGAAATTACTTCTATGTCCCATCCTTCTTCTCTTCCAAACACAGATTTCCCTATATCCTATTTGGCTGATCAACCTTGGCAAATGACAGACAGTTTCAGAAGAAGATGGGAATTGCAGACAGACATGAGAAGCGGACATGGCTAATGCTAGGTACAATGAGTCTTGATTATTTGGTATGTCTAACATTGTTAGACTGACAGGAAACTGCGGTGGAAAAGTGTTTTCCTGTCAAGGTCACCTGTAGAGTTGATGAGGATCTCTAATGCAGTCATTTGTGTCTGAATATGTGTCTGGCTCATGTGTAAATGTGGGACCATAGCCTCTCCCTGCACAATGGTAGCAGTTTTATTTATTCTACCTTGAACCTAGCTGTCAATGTGTTCCTACTTTGCAGACCAATGTGCATGTCACTGTGGACCGACATAGGTGAGTGACAAGCTTACAGGTATGAGACCAATGTAAGTGAACGTTTCTAGGTATGGGTAGATCAGTACTGATCTCTGCCTGTACCATGGGATATGCATATTTGAAAGCTATGGTATGGGTATGTGGTAAGGCTTTGCCAGGTGATACAATGTAACAATATGTGTACCTCTGGCCTTGTTGGTAGAGTGACATGTCCCTAACTTTTGTATCGTGTAGTTTAGCATTGTATTGCACCTTAGCAGACATCCTGATGCTATTCTCAGTCATGCTCTTTGTGTTGTTAGCATATCTTTCACTGTTTGTGTGTAGTTGTAGTTTACAACTTATATGGTGTCTGTCCAGTTACAATACTATTGTAATGAGTCTCCTGCTGATGGAGTCCATGCATGAGGACCATAACGAAGGGTGTGCAAAACATAGGGACATGCTCAGACTAGAGTTGGCATGCATGACTATTGTACATGGTGATAAATGAGACATGCACAGGGCCTGTGTTTAAGTGTGATTTATTGTGGAGAAATAAAACACATATGTGACTATGAATGTTAAACTAACACAAAAAAGGTGATAGGTTTCATCATGGTGGATGACATCATCAGGGTAGCTGCTACACCATTTGGGAACACAGGTCCAGTGTCCTTGCAACATAGGAAAATAAATTGAGATTGGTTACAGAACAGTCAACAGGCTGTATCTGTGGTGCACAAGGGGAACAGTTCAGGAAAGGTTTACTTCCTGGCAGTGGGTTTGGTCATGGCATCTGCTCCTGCAGGATGTCTGGGTGGACGCCCACGTTTGTGGGGGAGCGGTCTTTCAGCTACAGAGGGTGGGGTGTCTGAGGCATGTCCTTCCCCTGGCAGGGCCTCCATTCCACTAGCAGCCACAGATGTAGATGAGCCTGATGTATCTTTGCTAGTGGAAGCGGTCAGATGTATGGTACAAGGCATACTCAGTGTGTTATTCAAGTATCTCAGCACCCCTGCAATGGAAGCCAAGTGGCATTTTGTGCCTGCCACTGCTGCATGACTTCCTGGTGGTTGTTCCTCTGCAGCTTTTGGATTTCCTCCAACATGGTGATAACTTGGCCCATCATGCCTTGGGAACTTTGGTGGGCTCCCAAGACTTTGGAGATGGTATCCTGGTCAGTAGTGTCCCTTGAGACCCCATCCTCTGGCCAACAGCATCCCTCCCACAAACCCTGCCCCCAAATGCCTGTGCCCACTCTCAGTGGTGTCAGGTCCATCATTTTAAGGGGTGGCAAGGTGAGACTCAGGTATCTGTACTGTGGGGCACACAAAGGATGGTACAGTCCTTGGGACACAGGTTAGGGGACGAATGGTTGCCTGTGATGTAGATGGAACAGGGCTGGTGGGAGTTGCTGTGGGCAGGGTGAGGCTGACAGGTGTTGATTTACCAGGTGTCCCAGATGGTCCAGGTTCTTCATCAGTGTCCAGACATCCAGGGGTGTTGTCCTCACTGGAGCCATCATCCAGACAGAAAGTGGCAGTCTCTGGTATCCTCCCATGCTGACAATGGCAAGATTATCTGTGGAGGGATGTGATTGGGTGATGGGTGTTGTGGATTGTGCATGGTACTAATATGTATGTTTTGTAAGCTGTGCAGGTGTGTGATGTGTGCATCGTGAAGTGTTAATGAGTAACTATCCTTGCTATTTTTGGCTCTTTGGGATGTTGGCTGTCTGTGGCTGTTGGGTGGATTTTTGATTGCAAAGAATTATGGGTGGTGTAGGGGTGTATTATATAGTGCAGTGAGTAGGTGTGTCAGGTGTGTGGATGTGTATCAGGTGTGGGGTATTGCAACTATCTTATGTGGTGTGGTGTTCTGAGTTAGTTGAGTCCGCTGCGGTTTGCACCACCAATGGTTTTCCGGCATGGAAGAACTGCTGTAGCGATTTGTGGATCGTAATATGATGGGTGGATTTTTGTAGGGCTGGTGGTGCTGGTGGTGGAACAGCCTCTTTTTAGTCTTCCAGTATCCTGGCAGTTTCTGGAATTTGGCTGTTTTTTGGCGGACTTCACAGTGTGACTCAATACGGCAGTCAAATTACCGTTAACATGGCAGTCTTTTGGTAGCTACCACCATGGCGGTCTTGCCAAAAGACCACCAAAGTCGTAAGGAGGCCCTAAATGTGAGAATAAAACACTTTAAAAAGTACTCTACGGCTATCCTAATGATCCCTTACTGATAATTAAAGTAAAAAAGACACAAATGACATGCTAAAAATAAATACAGACAATTTCAAATAAGTTTTACTTATTTTCATGCCCAGGCTTTAGCTGACTGTTAAAACGTGAACAGATGGGTGATATTTTTCACTGGGAAAGATGGCAACCCTAACTTTAGGACATGGACAGATGACATAGGTGTCGGTCACACCCTGCTTCAAGACCTTACAGAAAATAGCTGAATGCAAAGAGCAGTGAGCTCTGAGGCTAAAGATTCGGCATGCCACATTCTTTAGGGGCCTACACAGTACTGAAAATGCACCGTACACACCCACATACCATATGGAGTGAATGCAGTGGTTAGGGTCCTTCGTGCTGACAGGGGCAAAGGCATGCCCTGTGTCCAAAATCTCCTGTAGTTATCCCTAATGTCATGTGCTGTGGACATTGATGGAATAGTAAGA
This sequence comes from Pleurodeles waltl, assembly GCF_031143425.1. Taxonomy (NCBI): domain Eukaryota; kingdom Metazoa; phylum Chordata; class Amphibia; order Caudata; family Salamandridae; genus Pleurodeles; species Pleurodeles waltl. The sequence continues at coordinate 721,037,639 of NC_090443.1, forward strand.
CAACAGAGGAAATAGACAAATTCCATACATTGGGCTCTGAGCCCAGTGTGACAGGGACAATGAAAAAGTATTTGTAGTGTTGAAAACATATCAAATTTTGGTAGTACTCTATCAGTCATAAACTACTTCAAACTTACTTGCATACAAGGTAAAGATCAATATTCCCGATGAGTAAAAACATTGTTCATTACACTTAAATATGCACTTTGACCCCTACTCTGTATGTGTTTCCATTGAATGTGTGGGCTCACATCTTGAAACAGGAGCTGTAAAAATAACCTTTTAGTTTTTGGCTGTAATTGTTCTGATCCATAATATGTACCTATAGACATATATATGTATATATATATATACTGAAAAAGAACGCGAATCAGTCAGCCCCAAACGCGGCAGGCTGTAACAGGGTCGAGAACCCTATATAATCAACAAATTACTTCTTAAAAAGAAGATAATGTTACAGCCACTCGTGTCACTGTCAAAAAATGAGTTTAATGTGACAGAACAAACAAAACAGCAAAAAGAAGAACTCTTTCTCTAACGCGTTTCAGGAGACATGGCTCCCTTGTTCACAGAGACATCTTCAGCCCCATTTCTCTCTCCATTTTACATACTGCCCTAAACGTCAACATAAAAAAGGGACTAAATTTCCTTTATACACTGATGGCCGCCATATTTAAATATACTTCAGCTACCAAGGATGTAACCTCACTTAGACATTAAATTCACCTTATTCTCAATATTTGTAGTATTATTAAATATTATGGTATATTTAACTCAATCTTTTATGTATACTTTCACTTCCTATATAATTATAACAATTAACTTTTTATGTATTCTCAAGTTGAAAAAATTAATTCATATTCCAAATACATCAGTTCCATAATATTTTACCTAAATAATCATACCTCTTGTAGTAAATGGACTTTCTCTTAATCATACCATTCGTATAATCCTTGGATTCTATCAATATAATAGCTCTTTTGCTTTTATATAATCAATTCAAATTCCTGTCAAGAGATAGAAATGAGGAAACATTAATAATATCAAACCATACATAAATCATACGATAAATTACTAATACTGAATCAAAATAATTGTATCAGAAAAACTAATACTGGTTTCACGACTAGTTAATGCAAATGTACAGATAATTCTTCGTCCTTATTCATCCCTTTAGGGTCCATCGTATTACATTTGATAATCAGCCTTGATTCTAATTTTCTCAAATCCAAAGTCCTGTTTCCACCTCTTACTCTCATTAAGATCCTGTCAAGAACCATAAATTGTAATTTGTTTACATTTTTGTCATGACATTCCTTGAAGTGCCTTGCCACAGGATATGACTTGTCTTCGTTCTTAATTGCTCTCATATGTTCCAGGATATGTTTTTTAGCCGTATGTATCGTACTGCCTATGTAAAATTTATTGCATGGACATTTTAAAGCATAAATACAGTAATCCGATACACAAGAAACATGCTTTCTTATTATAAAAGGTTTTTGTGTCCCCGGAAAGTCCACCTCCTTACAATTAGAACTATATTTACAAGCTTTACATTTACCACAACTATAAAATCCTTGAATAGACTTTACTTTTTCATTACTAGATATTAAACTATGGCTTAACACATCTTTCAAGGAGCGACTTCTTCTAAAAGTAAAAGCCGGATAGTCATCCAATAATTTGTCTATATTTTCATCAGTTTTGAGGGCTGGCCAGAATTTCGAGAAGGCCTTCCTAATATCATTAACCCTATTATGATACGAGGTTATGAATCTTATCTTAGTATTCTCCTTTTTGGCATTATCCAACTTTTCAACCAGAAGATCTTCCCTTTTAATTTGTTGAACCCTACTTATAGCTTTATTTATAACTGTCTGAGGGTAACCTCTTTCTCGGAATCTGTTGACCATTACTTCAACCTCACTTTCAAATGTGGTATCTAAACTACAATTCCTTCTAGCCCGTAATAATTCTCCATACGGGATACTATAGATCAGATTCTTTGGATGACTACTCGCAAAGGTAAACTTACACCTTTGTGTAAGTTAACGATTGTATGCTATTCACAAAGGGATTTAGGAGTAGTATTTGTACGAGTGACCAGTTGCCATGCCTAAAAGAGATAAGTCTTTTTATGTGCAGAGAGTCCACACTCGTAAAGATACTACTCGTAAATCCCTTTGTGAAAAGCAAAGAATCATAAACGTACAAGAAAGTGTAAGTTTACCTTTGGGAATCAAGCCCTAAGTCTTCAAATTCTGATCCATTATAATATTTAAATCAAACAGTTTTCATCTACAATGTTTAGTGTCTCATTGCATAAAGTGTTGACCACTGCAACAGTATGATGGAGAGCTGATTTGTTTCTATGTTTTCTTGCATAGAACTTTATACATTGCTATCCACTATGAATTATTGCGTAAGAAATGGAATCTACTCTAAAATATTTACTATCTTTACCATCTTCTGAAATGTGACCTAATCTGCAAGTTTAAGAGCCTGGATGCCAAATCTAGATATGCTGGGAGAAGATGGTTGTATTGAAGGACACCATCCGAACGTTTAATTTGGTGAGTACCTCTGGACACCAGAAAATATCTGAGAGCCAAGATGAATTTAGGTGTGATGATTTGGTCCCTTCCTTCTACAGTTTATCATGGCTATAGTTAATTCAAGAATGCATGTAGTCAGCCTGGGTATGGTTGCCTCAGAAGATTAGCATAAATTCAGTAACTTCATGTTACTCTTGTTATACAGAACTACAGAAATTACGCTATTAAGCCACATTGTGTAATTATGAACTATTTAAGATAAAATGTACAATAAATGTGCTATTCACAGTAAAAGTCTCCAGTGAATGCACAGGAATAATGCAAACAACACAGCATGACCTGCTGTTGTTCACAGTGCATTTGTTTCATTTGCACTATCCAAAATTAGAATCAAGGGCACGTTTCATACTAAAATACAGTACCAAATGACAGTTTTGTACTTCTGTAAGTACACATTATTTCCCACAAGTTTGCTGAGATTTACAAATTAAGCAAAAGCAAATTATGCACATTTCGTATGCCATTAATCAGTACAGAGGTCACACCATTGAAAAAGATGAGGGTGAAAAAATACCCCTTTAGTCTACATAACAGAATGTGTAGGTTAGACAACCATACTGTCAAGGACTGGACATGGCCATTTGGTCCAATGCCAGTATCTGGAGTGCCCACGGTAAGAACAATTCCTTCTTGAAGTTGCAAAGTCAGAAAGACAGGTGTCCACTGGAAGGGTCACAACTGGAGAAAAAGCCAGTTACACAAAAACCTCTAGGAGGTGAATGATTGAAGACTGTGATCCTTAAAGTCAGTGAAGAAGATGGTGAAAGGGCAAAGACAATACTGATGATATTCCAAATTCTCCACAAAAAAGGCAGGGACACAAATGACATAACAGAAGAGTGTAGAACCTTCAAAAATTATAATGACTGCATTGTGATGCAGTGAAAACAAAGGAAGTCCTTAAAAAGTGTACAGACAGCAAAATGAAATGACATAGGAATTTTTATGACATGAGCCATTGAAATTGGAAAACAGAAAGGCAATAAATAGCACACCTCCATCTTGGAACTACAAAACAACATGTGGAAAGCCAGGACTGGACTTCACTTCCTTAAACGTCTCCTGCAGGCACTTAGACGTGATATCCTTCCACCTCCAGGTGGGCCATGAGGTAGATGGTGATTACTGGCTCTGCCCACCCCTACTCAGGGAGCCTAAACAAAAGGGTGCAGGCTAGAGGCTGCCAGCAAGACCATCCCCTGAAAACAGAACAGTAGACCAGACCTCCAAAGACAACAGATGAGTTGAAATGCCTCTAAACTCCATTTCCTGAAAACTGGCTTTGACCCACCAGTCCCATGGTCCTCCTGCTGGAACCCACCTCAGACATGGCCCCTGAGTGGGTTTCAACAGTACACTGTCCTTTGCAGCAACTGGCTTCCTGGGAAATGCCCCCCAAAATTAGTGGACTAAATTGGAGGCATGACTGAGGAAGAAGGAACTCAAGATCCCTCGCTAGCTGGGTATCCTTTCCAATGAACCAGATACTGCAGTTGAACTAGCAAAAGTTGCAGATTTCTCTGATCTCATATTCTTGATTGACAAATCCAAGAAATAGGGGAGACTGTAACCCCCCATGACAGGGGTCAGTAACATAATGTTTGGGATGGGAGACGTGAAAGTTCGGATATACCTTTTGTGAGTTGAATAACTGTAGATGGATGGCCACAGGACTTAGTTGTTTAGTGATGACAAAGGGTGCAAAAAACAGGGACTTACAAGTAGATGATCTATAGGAAGAAATCTACAGAAAAGCTACACATTATCCCTTATGTGAAAAGATGGGGCAGGTATTCTGGGAGCATCGGACTTGGATTTCTTTGCATGCTTGGCACAGAGAAGGTTCTAAATTAAATTAGAACTTTTCATATCCATTTTTTCTAATAAATCATTAGCAGTATTCGCCATGGGAGCAGCAGATAATAAATAATGATGAGACTCCTGAAGACAGATAAAAGGAAAGGAAGGTAGTCCTCCCAGATGGTTTGTATAGCCTTACAATACACATTATGTACTGCTCCAGGCTCTGACTAACTGTCGCTGTCTAGCTATTAGTCTGTGGATGAAAACCAGATGAGAGAGTGTGTTGACCATCAAAAGGGGAACTTATAGCTTTCCACAATCAAGTGGTACACTGAGATCCGCTCTCAGGCAATAATATTTCAGCTACCCCATGTAAGTAGCAAATATCAGTCAAAGATAATTTTGCCATGCTGGTGAATGAATGAAAGCAAAATGTGAAATATAGATGAATGAAAAATATCAGGAAAATGATCAACTCTCCCCATAATCACCCAGCAGCCATCAGAAAGAGAAAGGTGTACAATGAAGTCAGTTGAGATTGTAAGCATTTTTGTGAGGAGGAACAGGCAAAGGGTGCAGATACCAAAATAGTTTGTCATGTATGGCCTTGGCACATACTGGGCAAGACCATTTATACAGTTCAACAATTCTAAGAGATTGTTGTGAGAAATAGAAATTTTAGTGACTCACCAATCGGGGTTCGCTTAACAGGGTCTCTAAATCAGCTGTGGATAACTGAGCATGAGAGTTGCTAACTATTTGTAAGAAGGTCTGAGCAAGATTGATTACTCTTTCAGGAATTAATGAGTTTGTTGTTTCAGGTTCTTCAGCTGTGGAAAACCTTGTCAAGGCATCTGCCAATATGTTCTTGGAGAGAGGAATGTAGACGATAAAGAAAGCAAATTGAAAGACAAAATAAACCCAACAAGCTTTCCTACTTTTTCAATAAAGCACGTTTTTAGAAACTTTCAGATTCCTGTGGTATGTTTGAACCCCAAAAGGCTCATTGGGCCCAATCAAGAGGCGTTGCAAGGCTAAAAATTCCCTTTCCACATAGAGTACTTCTTCTCACAAGAATTCAAAACATGGGACAGATAAATGATTGTGTGTTTCAAATGATCCTCAGGTTGTTCTTGAAATAGAAGTGCCTCCCCTATTTATTTAGAAGAGTCATATCAGATCAGGACATCAAAGGCCTCCTTTAATTCCAAGGATGTTTTTTCTACCTCTTCCATCCAAATAAAATCTGTGGTTAAGCTTTGCTTCTTGAGGGTATGACAGATGTGACTGCTCATGTTAGCAAAATCCTTGATGAACTGGCCAACTCAAAATTGACTACACCTGGAAAACTTTCAGTCTTCTTATCTGAGGTTGGAGATGGCCAGACAATAGTTACAGATACCTTGCTAGGTTTCATAGGTAGACCTTGGCAGAATAGACAATAGCCCAGATACTCTCTCTCTCACAAAGGTGAACTTCTCTGGCTTGCAAATTGGATTATGTTGCCTGAAATAATGGAAAATAGATCTTACATGCTGTAGGTTATAACACAATGTTATCTAAATCAGAGTTATTGATGGGTTCAAGTCCAAGCAATAAATAAGGATGCCTTTAAATTATGTGTTTATCTTGTCATATTTGTGATGCTACTACAACAGAGGTCAAACGTCAGGCTATGTCACCTGAAAAGTGGCTACTTATTTTATTAAAATGGGATTGGTGTTAATTCTTTCTCTGACTGCACAGTGAGAGGAGTTTTTAAAGTGAATTATGCAATTTTTGCAAAAGACACCAAAATACCTGTAAATGAAGTATATACATTTAGCAGTTAGGACACCAAAATGAAGTACATTGTTTTGTAGTTCTGAAGTGTGCTGGAAAAAGAGATTTTAATAGTTTCAGAACAAACAAAGCCACTTTCATTGTCTTCCTTATGTCCCATTCTTTAATTCTGAGCAGACGGTAAGCTCCACAAAAGTCTAATGTAGCGAACACTGTGGCTTTTCAAACAGATTCAAGTATATCCTTGATGAGGGGCTGAGGATGTATGTCCTTGAAAGTTACTTTTTTTAGACCTCTATAGGCAATACATGTTCCCAACTCGTTAGACTTTTTCGACACAAAGAACATAGTCACCCCTGCAGGTGAGGTGGATTGTGTGATCAAGCCAATGTGAAGGCTTTCCTTTGGATATTGCCTTAGAATGTATTTGTCAGTCTCAGACAATAAATTCACCCACAGGGAATAATAATAGCCCCAGGAATGTGGGAATAGAGCAGTTAAACTTGTGAGGCAGAAGTTAACATATGGTTGGGTTCTGAAAAACATCCAAAAACTCCTGCTAGAGCTTGGGAACTGTGGATGTAACTTCAATTGTATAGACAGCTTCAGAAACTCCTGCCTGGTCTTCTTGATCTGGAGACCAACATGAGTCATCAGACTAAGAATTCTTATATTTCTTAGTCTAATCCTTGTCAATATATGTGTCTGCCACTCCAGAGTGAAGAAGCACATATAATGAGACTGCCTTCTTGGTTTCCATTAAGAATTTAATTGGAAGTAGAAATAAACAGGAACTGACTCCGGAGAGCTAGACAGAACTGTATTAGGGATATTGACTGCACTCATCCTTTCTATCTTTGCAAAGGATGGGAACTGCTTTTCCCAGAACATGGGGAGGCCTGACAGGACACTCTTGAACCAGGTGATTTGTATTTGCAGAGCACAAATGAAGACCAGCCTTTTGTCTACCATCTTTTTCAGTCTTGGAAAATGTTTATCTTGTCATATTTGTGATGCTACTACAACAGAGGTCAAACGTCAGGCTATGTCACCTGAAAAGTGGCTACTTATTTTATTAAAATGGGATTGGTGTTAATTCTTTCTCTGACTGCACAGTGAGAGGAGTTTTTAAAGTGAATTATGCAATTTTTGCAACAGACACCAAAATACCTGTAAATGAACTATATGCATTTAGCAGTTAGGACACCAAAATGAAGTACATTGTTTTGTAGTTCTGAAGTGTGCTGGAAAAAGAGATTTTAATAGTTTCAGAACAAACAAAGCCACTTTTATTGTCTTCCTTATGTCCCATTCTTTAATTCTGAGCAGACGGTAAGCTCCACAAAAGTCTAATGTAGCGAACACTGTGGCTTTTCAAACAGATTCAAGTATATCCTTGATGAGGGGCTGAGGATGTCTGTTCTTGAAAGTTACTTTTTTTAGACCTCTATAGGCAATACATGTTCCCAACTTGTTAGACTTTTTCGACACAAAGAACATAGTCACCCCTGCAGGTGAGGTGGATTGTATGATCAAGCCAATGTGAAGGCTTTCCTTTGGATATTGCCTTAGAATGTATTTGTCAGTCTCTGACAATAAATTCACCCACAGGGAATAATAATAGCCCCAAGAATGTGGGAATAGAGCAGTTAAACTTGTGAGGCAGAAGTTAACATATGGTTGGGTTCTGAAAAACATCCAAAAACTCCTGCTAGAGCTTGGGAACTGTGGATGTAACTTCAATTGTATAGACAGCTTCAGAAACTCCTGCCTGGTCTTCTTGATCTGGAGACCAACATGAGTCATCAGACTAAGAATTCTTATATTTCTTAGTCTAATCCTTGTCAATATATGTGTCTGCCACTCCAGAGTGAAGAAGCACATATAATGAGACTGCCTTCTTGGTTTCCATTAAGAATTTAATTGGAAGTAGAAATAAACAGGAACTGACTCCGGAGAGCTAGTCAGAACTGTATTAGGGATATTGACTGCACTCATCCTTTCTATCTTTGCAAAGGATGGGAACTGCTTTTCCCAGAACATGGGGAGGCCTGACAGGACACTCTTGAACCAGGTGATTTGTATTTGCAGAGCACAAATGAAGACCAGCCTTTTGTCTACCATCTTTTTCAGTCTTGGAAAATGTTTATCTTGTCATATTTGTGATGCTACTACAACAGAGGTCAAACGTCAGGCTATGTCACCTGAAAAGTGGCTACTTATTTTATTAAAATGGGATTGGTGTTAATTCTTTCTTTGACTGTACAGTGAGAGGAGTTTTTAAAGTGAATTATGCAATTTTTGCAACAGACACCAAAATACCTGTAAATGAACTATATGCATTTAGCAGTTAGGACACCAAAATGAAGTACTGTGTTTTGTAGTTCTGAAGTGTGCTGGAAAAAGAGATTTTAATAGTTTCAGAACAAACAAAGCCACTTTCATAGTCTTCCTTATGTCCCATTCTTTAATTCTGAGCAGACGGTAAGCTCCACAAAAGTCTAATGTAGCGAACACTGTGGCTTTTCAAACAGATTCAAGTATATCCTTGATGAGGGGCTGAGGATGTCTGTCCTTGAAAGTTACTTTTTTTGGACCTCTATGGGCAATACATGTTCCCAACTTGTTAGACTTTTTCGACACAAAGAACAGTCACCCCTGCAGGTGAGGTGGATTGTGTGATCAAGCCAATGTGAAGGCTTTCCTTTGGATATTGCCTTAGAATGTATTTGTCAGTCTCAGACAATAAATTCACCCACAGGGAATAATAATAGCCCCAGGAATGTGGGAATAGAGCAGTTAAACTTGTGAGGCAGAAGTTAACATATGGTTGGGTTCTGAAAAACATCCAAAAACTCCTGCTAGAGCTTGGGAACTGTGGATGTGACTTCAATTGTATAGACAGCTTCAGAAACTCCTGCCTGGTCTTCTTGATCTGGAGACCAACATGAGTCATCAGACTAAGAATTCTTATATTTCTTAGTCTAATCCTTGTCAATATATGTGTCTGCCACTCCAGAGTGAAGAAGCACATATAATGAGACTGCCTTCTTGGTTTCCATTAAGAATTTAATTGGAAGTAGAAATAAACAGGAACTGACTCCGGAGAGCTAGACAGAACTGTATTAGGGATATTGACTGCACTCATCCTTTCTATCTTTGCAAAGGATGGGAACTGCTTTTCCCAGAACATGGGGAGGCCTGACAGGACACTCTTGAACCAGGTGATTTGGATTTGCAGAGCACAAATGAAGACCAGCCTTTTGTCTACCATCTTTTTCAGTCTTGGAAAATGGAGCTCTAGTTGACCCAATCTGAATTAACTATTCCTTGAAACTTGGACTAGAGTTATGAGGGGATTCCATTTGTTGGAAATTCAGTTTTGGGGTCAGAATAATAGACTTAAGGTTTCCACCATTCAGTCCATTTTTTTTAAGCTAATGTACAGTGTTTAAGGCTTTGTCAAGTAGCTCAGCTAGTATGAGATAACTCAGCCTTGATCTCATGATGGAGATTTCTCTAGACAAGGGCATCTGAGTACTTGCAATCCAATTTGTTTTCTGCGCCAAGTCACGAAAATGAGTAATATATGTCAGAACACTCATCAAGCCTTGAGGTATTTCACTGACAGTGTCTTCAAAAGGAAATTCATGATCTCAGCCTTTCACAAAGCTTCCTAAACTTCTGCAGACTCCATTGGAGTGGTCCAAGCTAAAGCGGTTTCGGTTAGGGAACCAATTAAGTAGACAACCTTAGCTTAGTCTGAGGCAACTTGTCCAGGTCAAAATCCAAAATGAACTGTAAGACTGCCCAGACATTGTTTAATTCAGTTGGGTCCACAGGAAACATGGCATGCTTTGGGCTTCTGTTGAAACATTGGAAGTCCTTGCTGTCAAGGTTTGACACAGTGCAGTGTTTTCAGCTTGTAGCTTATCCAATTCCTGACTTTGCTGCTCTAAAAGTCTAACCACATCCAAATTGGGATCCATGTTTTCTCTGGGATCTGGAGTATTGTGGCAGTGAAACCAGTCAAGGACTGGATGTGGACATTTGCTCCAAATCCAGTTTCTGGACTGTCGAAAGAAAAGACAATTCTCTCTTAAAGCCACAATGCCTTTCCACAAAGACTGATACCCACAGGATCAGACAAAACTGTAGGTTAAGCAGGCGCACAAAAGCCTCCAGAAGATTGATGACTGAAGAATTTGATTCTTGACAGCAAAGAAGATGGCAGCAGTACAAAGACCAGACTGCAAAAGTATCTCATTCAGGTACAAAAAGATCAGTAACAAAAATTAGGCAACACGAGAATGTAGAACTGGCTAAAAAATACTATTGATGTATTGTGCCAAAGTGAAAAGAATCAAAGGAAATCTATATAAAATGTATCAACAAGAAAATGAAATGACATTGAAATAACATGACAGGATGTATTGGAGACTGGTGAAAAGGAGAAAAGAAATACACAAAATAGCACACCTCCCTCTTGGAACTGGAAAGTAGTATGTTAGACGTTTCATCCTTGGCGTGGTCTCCCTTAACTTTTTGCCTCTGTTCCCCAGGTTATTGGTGTGTGCTGGACTCTGATTTTGCTGTTTTTATTACTCTGGGCACTTTACCACTGCTAACCAGTGCTAAAGTGCAAGTGCTCCTGTTTAAAATGTGTATGTAATTGGTTCTCCATGATTGGCATATTTGTTTTACTGTTAAGTCCCTAGTAAAGTGCACTAGAGGTGCCCAGGGCCTGTAAATCAAATGTTACTAGTGGGCCTGCAGCACTGGTTGTGCCACCCACACAAGTACCCCTGTAATCATGTCTCAGACCTGCCACTGCAGTGTCTGTGTGTGTAAATGTGCACTGTAAATTCGACTTGGCAAGTGTACCCACTTGCCAGGCCTAAACCTTCCCTTTTCTTACATATAAGGCACCCCTAAGGTAGGCCCTAGGTAGCCCCAAGAGCAGGGTGCAGTGTATGGTTAAGGTAGGACATATAGGCCCTCATTCTGACCTTGGCGGGCGGCGGAGGCCGCCCGCCAAAGTCCCGCCGTCAGATTACCGTTCCGCGGTCGAAAGACCGCGGCGGTAATTCTGACTTTCCCGCTGGGCTGGCGGGCGGTCGCCTTCAGACCGCCCGCCAGCCCAGCGGGAAAGAGGCTTCCACGATGAAGCCGGCTCGGAATCGAGCCGGCGGAGTGGAAGCTGTGCGACGGGTGCAGTTGCACCCGTCGCGTATTTCACTGTCTGCGCTGCAGACAGTGAAATACATGTAGGGGCCCTCTTACGGGGGCCCCTGCAATGCCCATGCCATTGGCATGGGCACTGCAGGGGCCCCCAGGGGCCCCGCGACCCCCCCTACCGCCATCCGGATCCCGGCGGTCCGACCGCCGGGATCTGGATGGCGGTAGGGGGGGTCGGAATCCCCGCGGCGGTGCAGCAAGCTGCGCCGCCGTGGAGGATTCAATGGGGCGGCGGTACACTGGCGGGAGCCCGCCAGTGGTGCCGGTCCGACCGCGGCTTTACCGCCGCGGTCGGAATCCCCATTGGAGCACCGCCGGCCTGTCGGCGGTGCTCCCGCGGTCCTCCGCCCTGGCGGTCAAAGACCGCCAGGGTCAGAATGACCACCATAGTAATGTGTTTTATATGTCCAGACAGGGAAATATTGCTAAATTCGTTTTTCACTGTTGCAAGGCCTGTCCCTCTCATAGGTTAACATGGGGGCTACCTTTAAATCTGATTAAAGTGTACATTCCCTTTGGGAACGGATGGACATGTGGAGTCTGGGGTCTCTGAGCTCACAATTTAAAAATACATCTTTTAGTAAAGTTGATTTTAAGACTGTGCGTTTGAAAATGCCACTTTTAGAAAGTGAGCATTTTCTTGCTTATACCATTTCTGTGACTCTGCCTGTTTGTGGATTCCCTGTCTGGGTCAGTTTGACAGTTGGGCTGGTTGCACCTCACACTAGACAGTGGCACAAAAGGAGCTGGGGTGTAGTCTGCATTTCCTGACGAGCCATCTGTGCTAGGAGGGAGGGGACGAGTGGTCACTTACACCTAAAAGAGCTGTGCCTGTCCTCACACAATGCAGTCTCCGACCCCCTGGTGAGTGTCTGGGGCCTGGCCTGGGCAAGGCAGGATTTCACATTCAGAAGAGACTTTACTTTGAAGTAGGAGTACTTCAAAGGAGAAATTGGGTATAAGAAGGGCACCCAAAACCACAGACTTTAGAAACACTTCTGGAACCAAGAGGAACCTCTGCCTGGAGAAGAAGGGCTGCCCTGCCTGTGATTGTGCTTTGTGGAGCTTTCCTGCAGTGCTGCTTCTGCCAAAGTAAGAGGGCAAAGACTGGACTTTGTGTGCCTTCCATCTTGTGAAGAAATCTCCAAGGGCTTGATTTAGAGCTTGCCTCCTGTTGTTTGAAGTCTCAGGGACAGCAAAGACTTCTCTCTGCCAGCACCTGGAGTCTCTGAAGAGACTCCTGCTCTGACAAGTGGTTCCCTATCCCGTCCCTGGGCCCTTGAAAGGAAAGCTGGTGGAAATCCAAGGAAATCGACTTCGGACGACTCCGGACCGACGCCGCTGCTGAATCCGGGGACACCGTCTGCATCCGACGCCGTGACCTTCGCTGGAACGCGACGCTCTTCGCAGGCCCGACGCCGCTGCAGCCCCGCTGAAGTCCACGACTCCGTGGAAGTCGCCGCACCACGTCGTGACCGACGCCGCTCGAAATGCGCGGATTCAACGCTTGGCACAGACGCCGCGATCCCTGACTGCGCGCATCGACTTGTTTTCACTCTTTACCAAAGGTACTGTACTTGGGGGTCTACGCGACTCCGTGTCCGGCGCCGCTGGTGTCGGTTTGTTGTGAACGACTAAGTCACGACGCCGTGTTAACACCTCATCGAAGCATTTTTGTTTCTAAGCGCTATTTTTGAGTTTAATCTTAAAAAATTCATAACTTGACTTGTGTGTGTTGGATTTTTGTCGTTTTGGTCTTGTTTTGTTTAGATAAATATTTCCTATTTTTCTAAACTGGTGTTGTCACGGTTTCGGGCTGGTCTGATCAGGACTCTGGTTGGGACACCCCTTGAGGTCACCGAATATCCTAGAGAGGTAGTGTGCTGGGGCAGAAGAGCAGCTAAAGGCATACACGGAAAGGACAGCTATGGACAGGCACAGGAAACAGGAAAGTAAAAGCAGAGCAACCCTTGTGTGAACAAACAGGAAACGGATTACCAGTGGACAAACACGCTGGGGTTGTACACAGAGTAAGGCGCAGAACCTCCCACAGTGACAGGGAATCTCAATGCCTCTGTGCGGTTTGCTCTTACAGATAGTCACCCTACCAGCCCCATAGAAAGGAGGCAGCAGAAGTGATTCTGTCTCTGGACCCTAGAGCACAAACAAGGATAGTACTTACATACACAGGACACGCTCTTGTGGGTCCAGCTTTAAACACAGTGGCGATAACTGAGAAAACAGCAATAGCACACTGTCAGGCACGAAATACAACGTATAACACTGGACAAAGATGGGGGCTGGAATTGCCTCCTGGAAACCAGGAGCCAACCCCAGTACACAGGAGGACACGTATACACTGGTGAAGACTGATAGAACACTTACCAGACACAAAGAACCAAGAAGAAACCGAAACAGAAGGGAACAAACAAAGAGGCAGAGGCAAGAACTAGGAACAGGCTCAGGCTGAAGCAAAGGCGGGTCTAGGACTTGAAAACAGGGCGCAAACTTCTGGCTGGGACAGACAGAGACAGGACTGGGAAACTGAGAACAGGCTCTGGCTGGAACAGGCAAGGACAGGACTGGAATACAGGGAGTAGGAAATGAGCAGTAAACAGGACTGGGAAACAGAGAGAAGGTTCAGGCTGAAACAAGGCAGGAGCAGGGCAGAGAAACAGGGAGCAGGCTTTGGAAGAAACAAACAGGTACAAGGCTAAGAAGTAGGGAGCAGACTCTGGCTGGAACAATCAGGAGCAGGGCAGAGAAACAGGAAACAGGGTCAGGCTGGAACAGAACAGGAACAAAACTGGAACACCATCCGACAAGGGGTCTGTAACACAAAGGAATTGAAGTCCGATGCACGACGGGGAGCTTGAGGAAATGGCTGCTTATAAGCAGTTCCAAGCTGGGCTGCACAGGAGAGGTTTCAGGTGTGTGTGGTTTCGGACACTTGCAAGTCCTGGAGGAGAGGATCCAGTGAAAAGGAGCAACTGGACTTCTCCCATTTAAAACAATTGGAAACAGAATCCGGATTTTCCTGACTACCAAGCTGTGCATTATGGGATTTGCAGTCCCAAGAAGCAAATGTAGTCCTACACAAGTGTACCATGGAGAAAAGAGAAACAAACAGGAGTCAGCAAGGGACTCTAGATAGGTGTTCAAGGTGATTCCCAGGCTTCTGACAGTCCCCTTACAGCGCCCCCTGGAAATGGGACGACAGAGTCGTAACAGGTGTTGTGTCATTTTGTAGTGTTTTCATTAAATTACTGTGTGTGTTGGTAAAGATACTTTACACCTAGCACTCTGAAGTTAAGCCTACTGCTCTGCTAAGCTACCAAGGGGGTAAGCAGGGGTTAGCTAAGGGTGATTCTCTTTTACCCTGACTAGAGTGAGGGTCCTTGCTTGAACAGGGGGTAACCTGACTGTCAACCAAAGACCCATTTCTAACATTGGTGATCAGCGGTTGGGATTTGGACTTGTATTTGTACTTGACATACAGTGATTAAGTGTACACTATTATTTTGAGTGCAGACCACTACGTGACCACATCCTGCTTGTCTTGAGATTTCTGCTTTTTCTCTTTTTGTGGATTTTTCCCTACATCCACTTTGTTTTTCTTCGCTGATCTTTGATTGACTTTGAACTTCATTTGGGAACTTGGGGCCAGATGTAGCAAAGTTTTGCGAGTCGCAAATGGCCCGAATCGCTATTTGCGACTGTGCAAAATCGGAAATGGGATGCAAAAATCCCATTTCCGACTCACAAAAAGCGATGCGAGCCGTTACCGACTCGCAAAATGTGCGACCCCATTTTGCGACCCGCAAATGGCAAGTCGCAATTTGCGAGTCGCAAACCATATGCAATAGCAAATCGCAAATTGCGACTAGTCGCAAAAAGCCCAGTTTGCATGTCCCATTTACCACTAACTCAGAGCAGGTGGTAACCATTACCAAAGCATAAAAGGAGACCCAGAAGGCATCTGGGTTACTCAAGATGGCGGAGATATACCTGATAGCAGTGAGGAGGAGAGTCCACGCAGCCCAGCAGAGGAGGAGGAGGAGCCAGAGACAGGAGAAGATTTATAGAACAAGGCAAACCCTGTTCCAGCAAACTGAGGAAGAGATATACGATAAATACCGCCTTAGCAGCGCAGCCATACTAGAATTAATTGAATTACTAAAACCACAGATAGAACACCAGACTCTGCGCGGCTGCGCCATCCCTACGCATGTGCAAGTGCTATGCTCACTGCACCTCTTGGCCTCAGGGAGCTATCGGGGGGCCATTGCTGTGGCAGGTGGGGTATCTCAAAGTGCACTATCAAGGTTCCTCAGGGCCTTCCTAGATGCCATACTCACACACATGTCTCACTTCATATACCTACCCAGGAATGAGGCAGAAATTAACAGCACCAAGCTGGACTTTTACTGGATGGCAAACTTTACCCATGTCATAGGATGTGTAGATGGGACACATATTCAAATATGCCCCCCTGCAAACCTGGAACATCTGTTCCGCAACAGAAAGTGTACCCACTCACTCAATATTCAGGTTGTTTGTGACGCCCATTATGTCATCACTGACATTGTTGCAAAATTTCCAGGCAGTACCCATGACTCCTACATTTTTAGGCACAGTGGGATACACCAACGCCTGGAACGTGGGGAGTTTGGAGACGGATACCTCCTAGGTAGAGCTGCATACACCTTGCAGACATACACACAGGTCACTGTGCACACCAACCAGGACTTTCTAACAGTGTAATGTTTGTGCCCAACAGGTGACAGTGCATATGCTCTACGGCCATGGATAATGACTCCATTCTTAACACCCAGCAATGAATGTGAGAGGCGATACAACAGTGCACATAAGAGGACCAGGAACCTTATTGAACGCACCTTCGGATTACTGAAAGCAAGATTCAGATGCCTCCACCGCAGTGGAGGTGCCCTCCAGTATACCCCCATTACAGCATTCAAAATTGTTGTCGCATGCGCCATCCTGTACAATATTGCCACCCGACGTGGGCTACCTCTCACCCCTGCAGACCCAGATCCTGAGGATGAAGAGCAAGAGCAACCACATCGCCATCATGGGGATCGGAGTATAGCTAATCAAGGCAGACTGAGACAGGAACACATCGCAAACCAATACTTTGGAAGGTACGTGTCAACTCCAACCATACTCACCTACTGACCAAAAACTCCATTTGTTAAGTGGAACAAAAAAACTATTTAATATGTGCAGAAATACAACTATTTACAATTACTAACTGTTCATGGTCATCTAAATGCAAACCATGCATGGGGCACATTGCTGTCATGTGCCATATCATCAGGGACAGGGTTATGTCTATGTCCTACGGCGGCCCCTGCCAGCCTGGCTGGTCCCTGGTGGATCTGCAGTGCTCTGCCTGGTACTCCCACTCCGGAGCACCCTAGTGCCACTGGCAGAGACACTGCTCACTGTAGAGCCCTCCTCGCTGTCCTGGGGTGTGTCCCCTGTGCCCCTGGACAGATGCCGTGCCTCCATTAAGTCAATCATGTGTGTGATCCGGCCCAGGCCCCTAACCACATCTCCTGCAAAATGGCCCATTTCGACTTGGAGGCCAACTGTCCTTCTCGACAGGCCAGTGGTGTTCACAGCCAGTCTGCCAATTGATGTGGCCATCCTGTCAAGCCTCTGTAGCAGCTGACGGTCCCTGTGCCGCCCACCCTCGCCCTGTGCCAGTAGTCCTGCCACCAGATCCCTCATGGACAGGGCTAGGTCCCCAGTGTTTATGGCAATAACGTCTATTCGGGAATTTAGCTGCTGCATGCTGGCCTCGTTGTTTCTGACAAAGCGGTGCAGCACACCACTAATCCGCCCTAATATATTGTTTTGCAGGCGCTGACCACGGAGCAGCTGTGCCTCGCTGTTGGTGGTAGATGGACGGCCGGACACAGCCTGCAGCCCTGCTCTCCTGTTCCTGCATCGCCTGCGCAGCGGTGGCTGACCTGTGTGCTCTACTGTGCCACTCCTGCCTGTTGCTGGCGCAGCCTCCTGAAACACAGTTGCAGCAGGTGTGGACATCACAGGGATGGTGTTGGTCGTGCAGGTGGGAGTGGTGGCAGCTCCTGTGCTGTCCTCATGGGGCTGGCTGCTGTGGGTTGTGCTGGTGTCTTGTGGGAGACCTGTGGGACATGGGGAACAGACTGTCAGTGTCTACTATCTGTTGCACACTTCCTAATAAACAATTGCCTATGAACTGCCTACTTGACTACATTTCCCATAATGCATCATTCTGGTGTTTGCTACCCTGAAATGGAGCTATCTTGGTTGAGCATGCCCCTGTGTACATGGTGGGTGGGGGTATGGCATTGATAGGGGTACAGGCATATCACATGGTACTCACCGGTTGATGTAGTGGGCTCAGAGGTGTCCAGATCTCCAAATCCTGACACTGCGTCCTGCTCCAGGGTCTCCTCCATCCTTTCTTCCAGGGGTGTGGGTGGTGGACCAGATGATGGTCCCCCTCCTGTGCCTCTCATCTCCCGGAGCCTTTCAGCCACCCTCTCCTTGGTCCGGGAGCGGAGGTCATACCACCGTTTCTTTTATCTCTTCCACACTCCTGTGGCTCACCCCCAGGGAGTTAATTTGTTCTTGGATCTCCTGCCAGAGTTGTTTTTTGGTGGCTTCTGGCACATTGAGGGCTGCCTTTCCGAATAGTTCATCATAGTGCTGTCAGTATTCGTCTGTCAGCACCTCCAGCTCCTTCTCTGAGAATTTTAGTTTTCTTTTTCTAGGAGTTTCTTCCATTGTAGCTGCTGTTCCTCCTGTTTGCAGTTCAGCAGTTTAAAATGGGTGTGGTCCTCCTTCCTCCCAGGTGTATTTGTAAACTTCCTGGCTGTGATGTCATCATCATGTGCCAGGAAGTGTTTCCAGAGTGTTCTGGAGTGGTTTCTGGAGTGTTCTGCAGCACCTGCAATCAATTTACATGGTACTCGCAATTTGCGACACCCACTCGCAAATTGCGAGTTCGTTTTTTGCGAAGTCGCAAAAAGCGACCTCGCAAACAGCGGACTCGCTATATGCGTTGCGACTCCGGGTGCGAGTCGCAAATTTTACACTGACATTGTACCTGCATTTCTATTAGCGACACGCAATTTGCGAGTCGCACATACTCGCAAATTGCGAGTCGCTAGTTTTTTTGTACCTACATCTGGCCCTTGTTTCTGCATTTGGAACTTTGCACTCTTTTAACCTTTCATCATGTCTCAACTTGGAGATGCATCAGTTGAAGCTGTTTTTGACCTGAAGCAATTGGATAGTTATAACAAGGCTCAGCTAAAGCAGTTTTGTAAAAATTTTGGTTGTCCCATTAAGAGCTCTTCCAAGAAGGATGAGCTGAAAAAGGCGCTGAGGGCCTGGGTGACAACCAGAAGCGCTGGATGGCACACTGAGGATGAGGATGAGGAGGGAGGGCAATCAGTACATAATGGTATAGTGGGGGGACCTGTTATTCCCAGGGAAAGAGTCTCTAGGGCAGGTAGCAGTGTATCCTCCAAAGGTCTGACGCCTGAAGAATTGCAGGACAGACAGGCAGAGAGGGCATACCAATTGGAGCTGCAGAAGCTCAATCTGGAGAAAGAAAGAGATGAGAGAAGAGCAGTCCTTGAGGAAAGGAAGATGCCGCTGGCTCATGAGCTTAACTTAAAGGAGTTAGATTAGAGAAGCCAGTCCAGTAGGGATGGTGGCAGAAATCCTACAGTGCAGTCTGAGAGAAGGGTACACATCCCAAAAGCCTTGTGAGGGATTATAAGAGGGAGGATGATATCTACTTGTGGTTCAAGGGTTATGAGTCAGCTCTCCACATGAACCTGGTCCCTGAAGCTCAATGGGGGGCAGCCCTGTGGAAGCATTTTGGGGCAGAGGGGAGGGACACACTGACAGCCTTAGGGGATGCTCAGAGTCTCACCTACCCTGCCATTATAAGAGGGAGGATGATATCTACTTGTGGTTCAAGGGTTATGAGTCAGCTCTCCACATGAACCTGGTCCCTGAAGCTCATTGGGGGGCAGCCCTGTGGAAGCATTTTGAGGCAGAGGGGAGGGACACACTGACAGCCTTAGGGGATGCTCAGCGTCTCACCTACCCTGTCATGAAGGAGGCCTTACTCACCAGGTATGGACTCACCCCTGAGCAGTACAAGGAGAAGTTTAGATCCTACAAGAGAAAGGAATCCCAAACATGGTTGGAATGTGTTGATTCTTTTTGCAGGTCACTGGATGGTTGGGTGAAGGCAGTAAGGTAAACACGTATGAGGGGCTTTACAATTTAATTGCTTGGGAGCACTTGGACAGTTTATGTTTTCCAGAGCTGCGCCAGCACCTCATTGACAGCAAGCTGACTGACCCCAGGAAGCTTGCACAGGAAGCGGACCACTGGGAGAGCACCACGGTCCAAAAGAGGTACGGGGGAGTCCACGCCAAGGGTGGGCACGGTCCCTCTCAGAAGAAACGGGGGGTGAGGGTAAACAGGGGGAGTTCTCTAAAGGGCCCCAAACAGATCCCCAGGGAAAGGATTCCCAACCTCCCAGTGAAAAGAAGCCGTGGTTCTCCAAAGGGAAGCCACCGGTAGGTGGTCCCCCACGTAAGTGCTATTCATGTGACCAGATTGGTCATGTGAGGGGGGACCCCAAATGCCCCAAATATAAACCGGCACCCACTGGTGCGCAATCCCAGGGTTTGGCCAGTGTAGCGCTTGGGGAGGAGTTGGCTCCAGGTGGGTGGGAGCCAGCAGAAATGACCCTTGTCTCACTAGGGGACAGTGAGATGGTCCAGAGAAACCTAGTGCCTGATAACACTAAGAAGTACAGGCAATGGGTGACCATCAATGGACAGAGGGTGGAGGCTCTGAGAGACACAGGAGCCAGTGTGACTACAGTGAGGAGTCACCTGGTGTCTGAAGAGCAGATTGATCCCCGGGTACTTTACCAAGTAGTTGCGGTAGACAACTCTGAGCGCCTCTGCAGAGTGGCACAGGTTCCCTTTGAATGGGGGGGGGGTCTCAGGTTCCTGGAAAGTAGCTGTGAGTCCAACCATGCCTGTTGATTGTTTGCTAGGCAACGACCTGGAGGATTCCCCTTGGAAGGAGGTGGAACACAGGTCTCACTTGGAGATGTTGGGTCTGCCTGGGTGGGTATGCGTATCCTCTCGGTTTATGGCAGCCAATCAGGGTAGTCAAGAGCCCCTGGAGCCTCAAACAGTGGCCCAGGGGACCGCCAAGAAGAGGAAGGGCAGGGGGCATGGGAAACTGGCCCCAGAGGTTCCCACGGTTCGGGAGGAGGCAGAGCCTGAGGGTGACGCCCCGGAACCTACAGGGGAGCAGGTGGCTGAACTGGGGGAGGTCCCTGAGCTGTCACAGTGGCAGCAGGAAGGGGACCCACCAGGGAAGCATTCTGCGCAGCAGGAGTGCCCTACTCTTGAGGGGCTGCGGCAGCAGGCTGCAGCCCAGGAGGCTGGCGAGGTGCCAGGTACTCACCTGAGATATTGGGAGGATGGCCTCCTGTATAGTGAGCCTAAGGTTCCTGAGGTTGGGTCAGCTCGTATGCTGGTGTTACCCCAGTGCTTCAGGGCCTTCCTCTGGGTTTGGCTCATGATGTGCCTTTGGCAGGACATCTAGGGCAGGACAAGACCTATAAGAGTCTTGTCTCCCACTTTTACTGGCCCTTGATGCACAAGCAGTCAGCAGCTTATTGTAGGTCTTGTCAGACTTGTCAGGCAAGTGGCAAGAGTGGGGGGAAATGCAAAGCTCCCCTCCAACCTTTACCTATAGTCAGTACCCCCTTTGAACGGGTAGGAATTAACATTGTGGGGCCTCTGGACCCCAAGACAGCCATGGGCAACAGGTTCATCCTGGTCTTGGTGGACCATGCCACACGGTACCCAGACGCCATTCCTCTAAGGACGGTCACTGCCCCCATGGTGGGACGTGCCTTGATGGGAGTTTTTACCCGCATGGGGTTCCCCAAGGAAGTGGTATCTGATAGAGGTACAAACTTCATATCCACTTGTAAGAAGTCTCTGTGGAAGGTGTGTGGGGTAACCTACAAGTTCACCACACCTTACCACCCCCAAAGTAATGGTCTGGTTGAGAGATTCAACCGCACCTTGAAAGGCATGATTCAGGGCCTGTCAGAGCCCTTGAGGCGTAAGTGGGACGTCCTCTTGCCATGCCTTCTGTTCGCTTACAGGGATGTGCCTCAAAAGGGACCTGGATTTAGCCCCTTTGAGCTCATCTAGGGCCACCCTGTGAGGGGACCGCTCAGTCTGGTGAAGGAGGCTTTGGAGAAAGCTCCTAGTAAACCACCCCAGGATGTATTTAGCTACATGCTGGCACTAAGAAACCAGACTGCCCGCTTCAGGAGTCTCGCTCAGGAGAACCTGGAAGCAAGCCAGGAGGATATGAAACGGTGGTACGACCAGAATGCCACTCTGGTTGAGTTTCAGCCTGGACAAAAAGTGTAGGTCATGCCACCAGTGGAGCCTAGGGCTCTCCAAGATAAGTGGACTGGGCCTTTTGAGGTGGTGGAAAGAAAGAGCGAGGTCACCTATCTGGTAGACTTGCAATCCCCCAGGAACCATTTGAGGGTCCTACATGTTAACCGCCTCAAACCACACTTTGAGCGAACTGAGCTATCCATGCTCCTAGCGAC
This sequence comes from Pleurodeles waltl, assembly GCF_031143425.1. Taxonomy (NCBI): domain Eukaryota; kingdom Metazoa; phylum Chordata; class Amphibia; order Caudata; family Salamandridae; genus Pleurodeles; species Pleurodeles waltl. The sequence continues at coordinate 721,059,773 of NC_090443.1, forward strand.
AGATGACGGGGTGGAGGAAGAGAGTGAGCCTCTTCTTGACCTCCTGTCTGCAGGAGAGAAAGATGGGTCTGTGGAGGGAGTGATCCTCTCCCCCTCCCTGACTGAGGAACAGCAGAGGGACTGTCGCCACGTGTTGGGACAGTTCGACTCGCTGTTTTCCCTGATCCCAGGAGTCACACACCTGTGCACACATGATGTGGACACTGGGGACAGTACAGCTGTTAAACATAACGTTTACAGGGTGACTGACAGGGTCAGGGCTTGCATTAAGGAGGAAGTCTCGAAAATGTTAACCCTAGGGGTTATTGAGCACTCCAGCAGTCCTTGGGCCAGCCCAGTGGTAATGGTCCCAAAGGCTGCTGCTCCTGGTGCCATTCCGGAACTTAGGTTCTGTGTGGACTACCGGGGTCTCAATGCGGTCAGCAAGACTGACGCACACCCCATCCCCCGAGCTGATGAGCTCATTGATCGGTTAGGAGTTGCCAAGTACCTCAGTATGTTTGATTTAACATCTGGGTACTGGCAGATTGCCTTAACTGAGGGGGCAAAGGAGAGGTCAGCATTCCTTACCCCAGATGGGCACTTCCACTTCAACGTGATGCCCTTTGGGATGAAGAATGCCCCTGCCACCTTTCAGAGGTTGGTCAACCAGGTGTTGGCAGGACTGGATGAGTTCAGTGCCGCCTACCTGGATGATATCGCTGTGTTTAGTTCCACATGGGAGGAACACCTGCAACACCTCTGGAGAGTGTTAGAGGCCCTGCAGAAGGCAGGCCTCACTATTAAGGTGAGCAAGTGCCAAATAGGGCAGGGTTCTGTGGTGTACTTAGGACACCAGGTGGGGGGTGGCCAGGTGGCACCCCTACAGCCTAAGATTGACACGATTCTGGCTTGGGAGCCTCCCAAGACCCAGACTGAAGTGAGAGCCTTTTTAGGTCTCACAGGATATTACAGGAGGTTTGTTAAGGGATATGGTACCATTGTTACCCCATTAACTGAGTTGACTTCTAAGAAGCAACCCAAGAAAGTGATCTGGACAGAGGCTTGCCAGAACGCTTTTGATGCCCTGAAGGCTGCCATGTGCACAGCACCTGTGCTGAAGGCACCTGACTACTCCAAGGAGTTTGTTGTGCAAACAGACGCCTCAGAGCATGGTATTGGAGCAGTACTCTCACAGCTTAGTGAAGAGGGCCTAGATCAACCCTTAGCCTTCATTAGCAGGAGGTTACTACCCAGGGAACGTAGGTGGAGTGCCATAGAACGCGAAGCGTTTGCTGTGGTCTGGGCACTGAAGAAGCTAAGACCCTACTTGTTTGGGACTCACTTCCGAGTTCAGACCGACCACAGGCCCCTCAGATGGTTAATGCAGATGAGGGGTGAGAATCCAAAACTGTTGAGGTGGTCCATTTCCCTACAGGGGATGGACTTTACGGTGGAACATCGTCCTGGTACAGAACACGCCAATGCTGATGGTCGGTCCAGATTCTTCCGCCTTAGTGATGAGAACTCCCATGAGGTTGGGTAGTTGCTCCCCACTTTTAGCTGGGGGGGACACGTGTTAGACTTTTCATCCTTGGCGTGGTCTCCCTTAACTTTTTGCCTCTGTTCCCCAGGTTATTGATGTGTGCTGGACTCTGATTTTGCTGTTTTTATTACTCTGGGTACTTTACCACTGCTAACCAGTGCTAAAGTGAAAGTGCTCCTGTTTAAAATGTATATGTAATTGGTTCTCCATGATTGGCATATTTGTTTTACTGCTAAGTCCCTAGTAAAGTGCACTAGAGGTGCCCAGGGCCTGTAAATCAAATGTTACTAGTGGGCCTGCAGCACTGGTTGTGCCACCCACACAAGTAACCCTGTAATCATGCCTCAGACCTGCCACTGTAGTGTCTGTGTGTGTAAATGTGCACTGTAAATTCGACTTGGCAAGTGTACCCACTTGCCAGGCCTACACCTTTCCTTTTCTTACATGTAAGGCACCCCTAAGGTAGACCCTAGGTAGCCCAAAGGGCAGGGTGCAGTGTATGGTTAAGGTAGGACATTTAGGGGGTCATTCCAACCTCAGCGGTAAAAGGCGCTTACCGCCGTGCAGAAGACTGCCATAACACCGCCGCGGCCACGGTAATCTGCCACGGTCATTCTGACCCACAACAGGCAAACCGCCAAAATACAGACATCCACAAAAGTCCGCCACACCAAAGGCCAGCGAGAAACTGGCGATGACCAAACCTCCACCGTCACGCCAACAGAAATACGCCCACACTATCACGACACACGAATCCACGCAGCGGTCTTTCAACCGCGGTATTCCATTGGCGGTACACACCGCCGCTCTCAAAATACACACACTCTTACTAAACACAGCCACATTGGATAAATCGAAATACACACACCTGAGACACATACACACACCACTCCCACACATCCAATACAATATAAAACACACACCCACATCACCCACAAACCCCTACTCCTAGAGATTCGTGAACACGCACAGAGATAAGAGACCCGAGCACCCAGACGCGCAATTCACTGTCACCCAGCAATATTACCACGCACTTCAAACTACACACCAATACACATCACCACACTTAGCACCACACAATCCACCCCACACATCACCCAAACCACCCCATGGCACCGCAAAGACACCCCAGGTTTTCTGACGATGAACTCAGGGTCATGGTGGAGGAAATTGTACGGGGAGAGCCACAGCTCTTCGGGACACAGGTGCAGCACACCACCATTTCCAGGAAGATAGAGCTATGGAGCAGAATAGTGGACAGGGTCAACGCTGTGGGACAGCACCCAAGAAATAGGGACGACATCAGGAAGCGGTGGAACGACCTACGGGGGAAGGTGCGTTCCATGGTATCCAAGCACAACATCGCGGTGCAGAAGACTGGCGGCGGACCCCCACCTCCTCCCCCAGAATTTACAACATGGGAGGAGCAGGTCTTGGCGATCCTGCATCCTGATGGCCTCGCAGGAGTAGGCGGAGGAATGGACTCTGGTAAGTCAAATCTTAACTACTTCATCCCCCCAACCACACCAGCATGCCAACCCATACCCCCACTCTCACCCCCACCCCCATCACACCTACTCCTTGCAAATGTCTCACCCTCACAACCCACCCATCCCAACACCAAGCCCTGCATGTGACCACAAAGCATGGACACCCATCACCTAAGCATGCCCACTGCACATACCCATCCCACCCCCAAACCACCGTCACAAAAGCCCCCACACAGGAATGCAAGCACAGGTGTACACGGGCACCCACCCATTGCACGCTATGGCACACACAGAAGCAATAATCATACATTTATACCCCTGCAGGACCCGAACGCCACGTCACCGCGCAGGAGGGTCCACAAATGTCCACTCCACCCCCAGAAGAGGCCCACAGTGATGACAGCACCTCTGTCTCCCTGGATCTAGATGACCAGCCCGGCCCATCGGGGACCTCTGGACAGTCGGTTCCCCTCAGACAGCCACAGGCCACAGCAGACCTTCCCCCCTCTGGGAACACCAGCACAGCACCCACCCAGCGGGCCCATATCTCTGTCCCCAGGACACGTCAATCAGCGGTGTGTCCAGCCCTACAGGGCACCCAGGTTAACCCACCACCCCAACAACAACAGGGACCTGGGGGCAGTGGTAGTGGGCACACAGTCCAGGGGACAGAGGCACAGGGAAACAGGGGAACTGGGAGGGCTGCTGTGCGACAGGGGGGGGACAGGCCCAGGGAACCCACCCTCCACGAGGCCCTCTCCTCCATCATGGGAGCATACCACCACTCCCAGGAGACGATGGCCACGGTCCTGGCAAGGTTTCAGGAGATCCAGCTTCTGCAGGAGCAACAGTATATGGGGTTCAGGGAAGAACTAAGAAACATCAGTACCGCCATGGGCACCATCGTAGTGGCTCTGAATCAGGTAGTCACCACATTGCGGGACACTGTTGCACCACAAAAGGCCCCTGACACTAGCATGGACCAAGAACTGCCTAGCACCTCCGCCGGCGCTAGTGGACAGGAGGCCCCGACACAAGTCCAACAGGCCACCAGAACCCCACCCCCTGCAGAAGGAGAACCACCCCGCAAGCGGGCCCTGAGATCCAGGAAGAAGACAGAGTAAGAGGCCAAGACCCCCGCCAGCAAAGGATACCTCCCTGATTGTCATCCCACTGTCCCACATTGACACCCTGTCCAACCTTACACTGCTCCTGCTCCACTTTCCACAGGCATCTGGACAATGCACCTGTGATACTGATAGTCTGGACTCTGCCATGGACAATCCTCCACCATCACACCTCAACGATTTGCAACCACTCACCAATTTTGAGCACTGTAATAAACACACTTATTGCATAAAACAATCTGGAGTCTGGCTGGGATTTTGTACAAATGTATTAGACATTACCGTGCCAAATGACATATACACATTGTGATGCCAACATACCAATGTCACACAGCTGTAGTCCATGGGGAAATAAAGCAGATGTCACGCAGTGGGGCCCACATCTCTGAAATCGGAAGGGAAAGTCACGACTCAGTTACCATACACAGGGGGAAAAGGACAGACAGTAGAGAGGTAGTAGGGGTTAAGTATATGTAATATGCCGGTGTGGATTCTTACCTGTGTGTCATTGAAAATACTGGTGTATTACTGTGTTCCTGTTGTCTATGTCGTCCTCTTCGCCTTCCTCCTCTTCACTCTCCACAGGCTCCACAGCTGCTACAACACCACCATCTGGACCATCCTCCTGCAGAAAAGGCACCTGGCGTTGCAAAGCCAGGTTGTGAAGCATACAGCAGGCCACGATGATCTGGCACACTTTCTTTGGTGAGTACATTAGGGATCCACCATTCATATGGAGGCACCTAAACCTGGCCTTCAGGAGGCCGAAGGTCAGCTCAATCACCCTCCTAGTTCTCCCATGGGCCTCATTGTACCGTTCCACTGCCCTTGTCCTGGGATTCCTCACTGGAGTCAGTAGCCATGACAGGTTGGGGTAACCAGAGTCTCCTAATAGCCACACACGGTGCCTCTGGAGTTGACCCATCACGTAAGGGATGCTGCTATTCCGCATGATGTAGGCGTCATGCACTGACCCAGGGAACTTGGCATTAACATGGGAGATGTACTGGTCAGCCAAACACACCATCTGGACATTCATGGAATGATAACTCTTCCTGTTCCTGTACACCTGTTCACTCCGGCTGGGGGGGACCAAAGCAACATGTGTCCCATCAATGGCACCAATGATGTTGGGTATATGTCCAAGGGCATAGAAATCAGCCTTCACTGTAGCCAAATCCCCCACCTCAGGGAAGACGATGTAGCTCCGCATGTGTTTGAGCAGGGCAGACAACACTCTGGACAACACCTTGGAAAACATGGGCTGGGACATCCCTGATGATATGGCCACTGTTGTTTGAAATGACCCACTTGCTAGGAAATGGAGTACTGACAGCACCTGCACTAGAGGGGGGATCCCTGTAGGTTGGCGGATTGGTGACATCAGGTCTGGCTCCAACTGGGTACATAGTTCCTGTATAGTGGCTCGGTCAAGCCTGTATGTCAGTATGACATGTCTTTCCTCCATTGTCGACAGGTCCACCAGCGGTCTGTACACAGGAAGATTTCTCCATCTCCTCGCATGTCCCAGCGGACGGTGCCTATGAAGGACAACAGCGAGCACAGAGTCAAACAACCCACAGGTACGTAACCACAGCTTGTACATAACATGATTCCCAATGCATTGAATGGCTTGTATGAGTGTCGATGCAAGGCCTAGGTATGTGTGACGCAGTAGAAAATAAGGCATGTGGGCCCTTGAAATGGCGGCTGCCTGACCTGTGAAGTGCGACAATGGGATGTGAGGTCAATGCGCTGGCGTGGGACACCGTGGCGGTAGGCGGTCGAAGACCGTGGCGCAAAGCTGCATTGGTTAACATTGAAGCCTATGGGTCTCAGGAGCCAATGATGATGTGCGCCGGCGGTCGCGGTACGTACCGCCGCGGTACGCACCGCCGCGGGCGTGACCGCCATTTTCTATCTGTTTAATCACTCGATACCTGATCTTCCACAGGAGAGGACCTACACTGCAAGTGCTGCTGTGACCACGGTCTGGAAGAGACAATGGCTCATGCGACTGGGGAAAGGGCCCCTGCCTTCACTGCTCAGGAGTTGGAGAAACTCGTGGATGGGGTCCTTCCCCAGTATGCGCTACTCTACGGTCCTCCAGACCAACAGGTAAGTACACTGGGACCATGCTTTGTGGCCAATGCCTGTGCTGAGTGGGGTGGATGAAAGATGGTGGGGAGGGGAGCGATTGAGGCATGGATCAAATGACGGATGAGAGCATGTGCCACATGGCAAGGGTGGGGATGGGGGGGCCACTCACATCGAGCATGCAGAAGGTGATGATTATTCTTCTCTCCCTGTACATGTCACATAGGTCAGCGCCCACCAGAAAATCGCTATTTGGCGTGCCATCGCCAAGGATGTCCGGACCCTGGAGGTCCACCAGAGAGGGGGCACCCACTGCAGGAAGAGATGGGAGGACATCCGACGCTGGAGCAGGAAGACGGCGGAGGCTCAGCTGGGGATGGCCTCCCAACGTGGAAGGGGTGCCAGGCGTACTTTGACCCCCCTGATTCCCGGATCCTGGCGGTGGCCTACCCCGATTTGGATGGGCGCGTGAGGACATCACAGCAGACACAAGGGGGTGAGTACACTCAAATCCTGGTGACTTTGCGCGCAGTGGAGGTGTCTGGGTGGGGGAGGAGGGCTGTGGGTATCCCTAGGCCAGGGCGATATCTGTAGGCTAGGCCCCTCCGTAAGGCATGGCCCTGTGCCCCCGCCCACCACCTCTGTAGGGTGCCAAGTGCAGCTATTCATTGCCCTGTGTCATGTATGTGAGCAGGGGTCGCCCATAGGCTTGTAGGCCATGTCCCACAGATTGCGTAGTGGACCCCAAGTGCGCGGGGTAGTGCAGGGGGCTTCTGTCTCTGTCCTGTCCGCCAACGGTGTCGCCAATGCATGCACTCAACATTTCTTTATATTTCCCCACCCCCCTATTTTTGCTGTCTTCCTGTTCATTTGTGCATTACCATCATCAGTCGGAGGAGAAGTGGCATCGGAGCACGAGGGAGCTGCATCTCACATGGCCATGGCGGGCCATGCAACTGACTCAGATTTCACCAGTGAGATGGAGGGCGAGGGGAGCTCCACAGCGGGGACTCGTGCGGATGTCAGTGACAGCGACTCGTCCTCTGAAGGGAGCTCCCTTGTGGTGGCGGCAACATCCGTGCCCCCCGCTACAACAGGTACAGCCGCCACCCAGCGCACCAGCACCGCCCTCCCAGCAGCCCCTCAGCGTTTGCCCCGTGTCCGCTCACCCAGGAAGGTGGGCATCTCCTTCGCCCCAGGCACCTCAGGCCCTGCCCCTGTCACCCCTGCTGCCCTCAGTGAGGATGTCATTGACCTCCTGAGGACGATCATTGTTGGGCAGTCTACCCTTTTGAATGCCATCCAGGGTGTAGAAAGGGAGGTGCACCAGAGTAATGCAGACCTGGATGGCATTCATTCGGGTCAGGCTGCCCATCAGCGATCATTCAACACTCTGGCCTCAGCACTGATGGCAGCAATTGTCCCTGTCTCTAGCCTCCCCCCTCCAACTTCCTCCACCCAGACCCAATCCCCTGTACCTCTGCCTATCCCAGACACACCATCAGACCAGCCTGCACACACCTCAACACCCAGGGGAAGCTCATCCAGACATAAGCACCTCACATCACACAAGCATTCACACAAGCAACATCCACATACAGACATACCAACACCCACTACCTCCACTGTGTCCCCCTCCTCCTCGTCTCCCTCCCTGTCACGTCTCCACTCACACCTGCATGCACAACATCTTCAGCCACTACGTCCATCACCAGCACACCCACCAGAACACCCCGCACACATGCAGTCACCACCCCCACTACCATTCACACGTCCCCTGTGTCCTCTCCCAGTGTGTCTGTCACCCCCTCTTCCAAGATACACAAACGCAGGCAGCCACCCACCCAACAGCCATCCACCTCACAACAGCCTCCAGCCCAAGCACCTGCACCCAAAGACACCAGACTTCAAACTCCTACAACCACAACCTCTTCCTCCACTCCCATACCTACTACACCTACCCGTCCCTCTCTTACTAAACTTATTTTCCTTTCCAAACTTGACCTCTTCCCAACAACTCCCCCACCCCGTCCATCTAAAAAGACTCCAGTCAGCACCTCAGCCACCACAACAGCGGGCCATGTGAAGACAGTCTGCCATGGACTGTGGAGTCCCCCACCCTCAAGGGCAGACAGCTCAGTAGGGAGCCGAGGCACGGTCAGCCCACCGCCGCAAAAACATGCGAAGATTGTAAGTGCCCGGCGCGAGAGGCCTAAAACACCTGGGACCAAAATCCCTACCATGGCTCCGGCAGGGAGTGTGGTGCCACCTGGCACACCGCCAAAGGTGGGCAAGGGCCACAGGCGACCAGGGAAGGCTGGGAAGGGCAGCACGCCTGACAAGACTGCCAGCAGCCCAGCTGTGCAGGAGGGCCCCGCATGCCCCATCCCAGGTGGGCAGGAGGACACCAACAGGCCCGGTACTGCAGCCCAGGAGGGCCCCACCAGGCCCATCCCAGGTGGGCAGGAAGGCGCAGCCAGCCACAGGTCAGGTGGCGAATGACCTCCACGCCATGGGCTGATCCGCTGAACTGGGCACCGCCGTCTCAAGCACTGCTCCGCTGGGCCCTTCATCTCAAGCACTGCTCCGCTGGGCACCGCCGTCTCAAGCACCGCTCCGCTGGGCACCACCGTCTCAAGCACCGCTGAACTGGGCCCTTCATCTCAAGCACCGCTGAACTGGGCCCTTCATCTCAAGCACCGCTGAACTGGGCCCTTCATCTCAAGCAACGCTCCGCTGGGCCCTTCATCTCAAGCACCGCTCTGCTGGGCACCGCCGTCTTAAGCACCGCTGAACTGGGCCCTTCATCTCAAGCACCGCTCCGCTGGGCCCTTCATCTCAAGCACCGCTCCGCTGGGCACCGCCATCTCAAGCACCGCTGAACTGGGCCCTTCATCTCAAGCACCGCTCCGATAGGCACCGCCGTCTCAAGCACCGCTGAACTGGGCCCTTCATCTCAAGCACCGCTGAACTGGGCCCTTCATCTCAAGCACCGCTCCGCTGGGCCCTTCATCTCAAGCACCGCTCCCCTGGGCCCTTCATCTCAAGCACCGCTCCGCTGGGCACCGCCGTCTCAAGCACCGCTGAACTGGGCCCTTCATCTCAAGCACCGCTCCGCTGGGCCCTTCATCTCAAGCACCGCTCCGCTGGACCCTTCATCTCAAGCACCGCTCCGCTGGGCACCGCCGTCTCAAGCACCGCTGAACTGGGCCCTTCATCTCAAGCACCGCCCCGCTGGGCCCTTCATCTCAAGCACCGCTCCGCTGGGCACTGCTGTCTCAAGCACCGCTCCGCTGGGCACCGCCGTCTCAAGCACCGCTGAACTGGGCCCTTTATCTCAAGCACCGCTCCGCTGGGCCCTTCATCTCAAGCACCGCTCCGCTGGGCACCGCCGTCTCAAGCACCGCTGGGCACCGCTGAACTGGGCCCTTCATCTCAAGCACCGCTCCGCTGGGCCCTTCATCTCAAGCTCCGCTCCGCTGGGCACCGCCGTCTCAAGCACCGCTGAACTGGGCCCTTCATCTCAAGCACCGCTCCGCTGGGCCCTTCATCTCAAGCACTGCTCCGCTGGGCCCTTCATCTCAAGCACCGCTCCGCTGGGCACCGCCGTCTCAAGCACCGCTGAACTGGGCCCTTCATCTCAAGCACCGCTGGCCCATTGGCGGAAGGGGCAGGCCCACATCTGTGTCAGGCAGGGCTGCACGAAGCACTCTGGGCACTAGTCCCCCTCCAGTACCAGTGGAGACTGATATTGACTTGAGAGACTGTGGCTTTGCACTCCCCAGGATGTAACAGTGGGCAAGCCACCCACTGTAGAGACTTGAGAGACTGTGGCTTTGCACTCCCCAGGATGGCACAGTGGGCAAGCCACCCACTGTAGAGACTTGAGAGACTGTGGCTTTGCACTCCCCAGGATGGCACAGTGGGCAACCCACCCACTGTAGAGACTTGAGAGACTGTGGCTTTGCACTCCCCAGGATATGGCAGTGGGCAAGCCACCCACTGTAGAGACTTGAGAGACTGTGGCTTTGCACTCCCCAGGATGGAACAGTGGGCAAGCCACCCACTGTAGAGACTTGAGAGACTGTGGCTTTGCACTCCCCAGGATGGAACAGTGGCCATGGAGGCCCCTGGTGGATCTGGCGTCGTGGACTCATCTGGCTGAGGTGCCCCCCTTCCCTTCCCCCTGAGGTGCCTGTAGTTTTCCTATCTGATGCCCCTGCAGTGTTCTCTCCGTTGGAGTCAGGTATCCTGTGTGGGCTTTGCCCATGTGATTTGGGCCCAGTGGCCCATGAACAATGCCTGATACACATATCGGACTTCACAATTTATGTATATAAAGTTTTAGATGTGTGATATATTTTATACTCAGTGATACAATATATTCCAAAGTTTATAATCATTTCCTTTTGTCTTTGCATTCTTCCGGGGGGTTTGGGGGGGTAACTGTCATGTGTTGCTAAGCATTGATGTGTGTGTTGTAGTGGGTGAGGGTGATGGTGGGTGTGTCGCATATGTGTGTCCCCGTAATTTTTTGCCTCCCCCCTCCCCTGTGTCGTAGGTGCAGTACTCACCGTTGTCTTCTGCGCCGGCGTTCGTGCTCCTGGTAGAGGAGCAGGAAGACAATCGCTGGGAGGATGTGGAGTTCGGGTTCCATGCTGTCCAGATTCCTCGTGGGGTGTATGGAGGTGAGCGTTTTCCGTTTGAAATGGCTGTTTCCGCCGTGTTTTTATCGGCGGGGCTACCGCCCCGGAAAAGGTGGCGGATTGGTGGGTTGTGATAGGGTGGGCGGTACATTGTCTCCCTCCTGTCTGTTGGCGGTGACCGCCGCACTGTTTGTTTGTCCCGCCGTGGCGGGCGGTGTGTTGAAGTGGCGGGCTCTGTTGGCGGTTTCCGCCAGGGTCGGAATTCCATTTTTTTTACCGCCAGCCTGTTAGCGGTTTTGCCGCCGCTTTAACACCGACCGCCGAGGTTGGAATGACCCCCATAGTAATGTGTTTTATATGTCCTGACCGTGAAATATTGCTAAATTCATTTTTCACTGTTGCAAGGCCTGTCCATCTCATAGGTTAACATGGGGGCTACCTTTAAATCTGATTAAAGTGTACATTCCCTTTGGGAGCAGATGGACATGTGGAGTTTGGGTCTCTGAGCTCACAATTTAAAAATACATCTTTTAGTAAAGTTGATTTTGAGATTGTGCGTTTGAAAATGCCACTTTTAGAAAGTGAGCATTTTCTTGCTTATACCATTTCTGTGACTCTGCCTGTTTGTGGATTCCCTGTCTGGGTCAGTTTGACAGTTGGGCTGGTTGCACCTCACACTCGATAGTGACACAAAAGGAGCTGGGGTGTATCTGCATTTCCTGACGAGCCATCTGTGCTAGGAGGGAGGGGAGAAGTGGTCACTTACACCTGAAAGGGCTGTGCCTGTCCTCACACAATGCAGTCTCCGACCCCCTGGTGAGTGTCTGGGGCCTGGCTTGGGCAAGGCAGGATTTCACATTCAGAAGAGACTTTACTTTGAAGTAGGCCTACTTCAAAGGAGAAATTGGGTATAAGACGGGCACCCAAAGCCACAGACTTTAGAATCACTTCTGGAACCAAGAGGAACCTCTGCCTGGAGAAGAGCTGAACAGCTGAGGAAGAAGGGCTGCCCTGCCCGTGACTGTGCTTTGTGGAGCTTTCCTGCAGTGCTGCTTCTGCCAAAGTAAGAGGGCGAAGACTGGACTTTGTGTGCCTTCCATCTTGTGAAGAAATCACCAAGGGCTTGATTTAGAGCTTGCCTCCTGTTGTTTGAAGTCTCAGGGACAGCAAAGACTTCTCTCTGCCAGCACCTGGAGTCTCTGAAGAGACTCCTGCTCTGACAAGTGGTGCCCTATCCCGTCCCTGGGCCCTTGAAAGGAAAGCTGGTGGAAATCCAAGGAAATCGACTTCGGACGACTCCGGACCGACGCCGCTGCTGAATCCGGGGATGCTGCCTGCACCCGACGCCGTGACCTTCGCTGGAACGCAACGCTCTTCACAGGCCCGACGCCGCTGCAGCCCCGCTGAAGTCCACGACTCCGTGGAAGTCGCCGCACCACGTCGTGACCGACGCCACTCGAAGTGCGCGGATTCAACGCTTCGCACAGATTCCGCGATCCCTGACTTCGCGCATCGACTTGTTTCCACTCTTCACCAAAGGTACTGTACTTGGGGGTCTACGCGACTCCGTGTCCGGCGCCGCTGGTGTCGGTTTGTTGGGAACGACTCCGTCACGACGCCGTGTTAACACCTCATCGAAGCATTTTTGTTTCTAAGTGCTATTTTTGAGTTTATTCTTTAAAAATTCATAACTTGACTTGTGTATGTTGGATTTTTGTCGTTTTGGTCTTGTTTTGTTTAGATAAATATTTCCTATTTTTCTAAACTGGTGTTGTGTCATTTTGTAGTGTTTTCATTAAGTTACTGTGTGTGTTGGTACTTTACACCTAGCACTCTGAAGTTAAGCCTACTGCTCTGCCAAGGTACCAAGGGGGTAAGCAGGGGTTAGATGAGGGTGATTCTCTTTTACCCTGACTAGAGTGAGGGTCCTTGCTTGAACAGGGGGTAACCTGACTGTCAACCAAAGACCCCATTTCTAACATAGTATATAAAAAAACAGGAATAGAATCTTCTTGCTTAAAGGATTCATGTATATCCTTGGGCAAATGATAGCCCTCCTTTTCAAAGAACACCGAGCACTGCCCTTCCCCATCCTCCACTCAGAGAAGCTGAGATGCAAAATGGCACAGGCTGGAGGCTGCCAGCAAGGTCATCTACCCAGAACCCAGGAGAACAGTGGGTTTCGACACCCCTTCTAAAAACTGTGGCTGAGTTAAAATGCCCACAAAGGGATTTCCTGAATGTTGGAGGTAAACTACCCTGTCATGCTGGCCTCCTTTGGGAACATACCTGTACTGCAGCTTTTCTGCAGACAGAAGCCACCTGTGGTCTGAGACTCTGCCCCCAAGCAGTCACAACACATACACAGAAAATGTGAGACTATATTATGGAACATATTCCTGTTTCATGAAGATTGTGTTTTATTTTTAACTAAATCTTAGTTGTGACATGAGGTTACCATTGAAGATGTTCCTTGAAGAATAAGGAACTAAACGCATTTGCTGTTTTTATTTAATGGAATAATGAACAAAGAAGTTAATGGAACTTATTGAAGACTCATGAGTTTATCTTTGGAAATGACTGACTGAGGGCAGTCTGTTTCAGAATTAACTACTTTTTTTGCATTTATGGCAGCCTTATCCCTTACAATTGGGTACTGGCTGGAGGTGCACCTGAGAATTATAAAATACTGATAATACTGATTTGGAAACACAATGCTCATTTTTAACTATAGCTGTCATTGGAAATTGTTTGTTATATCACAGTTGTAGTCCATTATACAACTATATATATATATCACCACCACATCGCTACCGGAATCCCGAGGCACACCTCCATGGCGGTCCCAGCGTGGACTCGGAAATCCACATATACAGCAGTTGCTTCCCTGAATTCAAAGAAGACGCTCGGACAGCGTTTGTACTTGCATGCGTAATTTAATAGTAAAAGGTCTCCTTACAACGCGTTTCAGCCGTAGCCTTGATCACATATGGGAAGGCTAGTTCAATTTAAATATGTCTACTTCCAAAGTATCAAATTTATATACTTAGAATGAAAATGACAAAAATATCTACTGCTAAAATATCAACTACAAACATATAGTAAAATTAGTATAGACTACAAAAATGCAATAATTCAAATTATAAATAAAATAATTAAAATGTAATACATAATTATTAAAAGTAATTAAAGTATTTAAAAATATTAATTAGTTCCAAAATGTATATATAATTTTTTTTAATACTTTCCTAGACAAATAAATAGGTTACCTACATGTTAAAATTTAAAATCTATGGTTCATATTTATTATGCAAACACATCAATAAAAATATTATTTTCCAATTATTTATATGTAGCATAACTTTCTTTAAGTATACTATATAAATAACATCAAATGCAAATATTAAACATAATTGCATGTTATAAAAACCAACAACATAAAAACATTTTAATTTGAAAAAATCACCAACACAATTGAAACATTTAATAATTAAGAAATGTAAAATTTTAAATTACACACACATCTCTAAATCGACCCTATGCATTTTTTCAGTCATTGTAAATAATTAAATTATATATGTCAATACATATAATAACATTTTAAAGGTTTACAAAATAACACACCCATCTACAAATTATTTATAAAAACCAATAATGAAAACAATTAAGAAATAGCAGTGATATATTTTCCAGTTACACTCATAGAAACAATATAAGTACACATATACTTATTATTGTGGTCAGATTTACTATTCTTTTTCCAGTTCAAATAACTGAAGCCAACCCGCCAATGTACCACTCCGACTGCCATGGTGGTAGCAGCCACCGGGCTGGAGATACCCATCTCCAGCCCTGCGGCTGCCATTGTGCCGCCTGCGGGATTATGACCCCCTTCAACCGCCATGGTTTTTGTGGCATTCATAATGCCACGAAAACCATGGCGGTATGCCCTGTCAGTGACAGGGAATTTCTTCCCTGTCACTTATAGGAGGCCCCCACCCCCCACCTCTCCAAACACCCCCCCACCCCACCCCTACATCCACACACCCCCATTCACACACGCAGACACACAATCATTCACACATACATACACACATGCATACATCCAATCACACACACATGCGCACACACTTCAAAACATACACATACACATGCATTACAATTTTTATACATACAATCACTCAGACTTCCATACATTCACGCACGTAATCAACACTCAACACACACACGCAATCACGCACACACATACATGCACACATCCCCACACACATACACACACAACACCACCCACCCCACCCCACTCCCCTGTTGGAGACTAGACTTACCTGGATCCAGGCGGGATGGGGTGTTGCTTTCTCAAAATACAGCTGGCAGTGGTCTACTGGCGTAGTGCTGCTGGAGGTAGCAGCAACACCTTACCGCCATTCGCCAGTATGGCTAGAGCTGGATTTCCGCCATTCGTGTGGCAGAAATCCTGCTGTGGTCATTATATGGCAGACGGCTAGTAGCCGCGGCAATGGTCTTTTGGCGGCCGTTGCTGCGGCAGTAGGCGGTTTTTACCTCCAATGTGATAATGAGGACCATAGTTCTGTCCTACTAACCCCTTTAATTATTCTCGATGTCGTATTGATTTACATTTATTGTATGGGGAATTGAAGCTATAAATGGTATCCCAGCAGGGATGCTGCCAAAAGAATAACAACTTGATTCTGAGTTTGGCAGTCGGAAAACCCAGCCGCCAGACCTATGGCGAGGAGACGGCCATCAAGGTGGCAGTCTATCCACCAGCCCCATTGCAACTTTCCCACTGGGCTTTCCCTAGTGGGAAAGTTGAGGTAGCATTGTTCCGGCTCATCAGTGAGCCTGCTGCAATGCTGCGACATGCAGGGTGCACTAGCACCCTTGAAATGCGCACTGTCAGCACATCAGACAGTGCACATTTCAAGGGTGCTGGGAAGGAGGGTCCCTGCACTGTCTATGCCACGGGCATGGGCAGTGCAGGGCCCCCTTTGTGGCCCCCTGCACTTGTTCTCTGCCAGCCTTTTTATGGCGGTCAGACCACCATGAAAAGGCGGGCTGAGAACAAGGTTGTAATCAGCAGGGCAGAGCTGAGTTCAGCACTGCCTTGGTTGATTACAACCAGGACCACTTTTAGCCCGTTGGGATCTTGGATCCTGGCAGGATGGCGGTAGGTTGGCGGGTCTGCCCACCAACCTTGTAATGTGGCGGTCCGACCGCCACTGCTGCGGAGGTCTAACCTCCACTGCAAGGCTGGTGGTCTTAAAACTGCCAGACTCGTAATCGGGCACTAATTCCTGAGAAAAAGCTTATAAGTAATCTGTGCATTAGAGACGTTGATAGCCTTTCTACTTTGACTGAAGTAGACTGAGAAAATTCAAATGTGGTGATCCCTTTTTTAAATTTAGGAAATAGGAAATTGACTTGGATACAAAGCCAAGTCAACCAACATGATGCTATTGATATATTTGAAGAAGTTGTACGAGAGGGCCTGAAGAAATTAGCTCATTGAGGTGGCTGGGAAGAACTCTTACAGTGGCTCAGAGAAGAGTATCAACAGATTTGGAAAATTATGATTCAAATTTTATCAGACAATCAAAGAGATAATATGGTTGTGCTGATCAACTGTATATACTTAGAAAATGCATACAAACAACTTAATATGCCTGGTTGTTATAAGAGAGTTAACAGGGATACAAGCACGCAGAGTAACATGGAATATCATGAAAAGTTGAAGGAATGGAGGGACACAGGTATGACCCAAAGGAAATAATTTAGATTCTTATTCTGTAAACATCCCAAAATACTTGTCCTCTTTCCCCAACCAAAAATGCATAAGAATACAAAGAGGCAACCTGGAAGACCTATGTCTGCTTGAGAACACATCCAAGTGTATGGATTTTTTCTCCTTCCCTTTGTGCCGGCATTACCTTCATTCATTCAAGATAAAGATTTTCTCTCACATAATAAAGGAATACATTGGGAAGGTGATTTTCTGTTGCTGACTTTGGGAGTAGGCAGTTTGGCTACAGGTATAAAGCATGAGGACAGTGTTAATGCTTGCAGATATTTTTGATGGCACACCCACTTTCTTTTTTCACACAGAAATTATTCTAGAAATTATTTGATTCTGCCTTACAACTTATTCTTATTTGATGATGGGTACTTTAGACAAGAACATGGCTATGGGCATGTGTTTTATTCTGAACTATGCTAATGTATTGATGGGCTGGTTGGAGGAGCATGGTGTCAGTGCCTTAGAAGCTTCAATTCACATGTTGTCATGTTGATATGTTATATTGATGCAACTTGGAGGGGAAGCAAGGAGAAAACTAGAAATGTTATGTCCTGTTTTAATGACAACTCATTAAACCTCAAACTTACTGTCAGTATAATTAGGGCTGACATTAGATCTGGATATACCAATAACAGTCAAGGATCGTATGTTTGAAATACCCCTACATAGTAAAATCATGGCAACGAACACTCTGTCAAATGTATGCAGTAGTCATCCTAAACCCCTGGTACAAAGCAATTCTTTATGGGGAGTTACTTAGGGCATACCACGATTGCAGCACTGATAAGGCATTTATAAAAGAAAGTGAGACTATGTTATCTGGGTTTGGGGAGTGAGGTTACCCCACAAGGACAATACAAGCTGCCCTATCCAAAGTTATCAAACTGGACTGGAAAGATTTAATCAACCTTGGGAAAGGAAACAGGGATGGTTCTGTCAGGTTTATTACAACATACAATGAAAAAGCACACTAAGCAAGGAGGATGTTAAGGTAACGTTAACAAATCTTATTGATTGAACCCAGCTTGGCTGGCACAGTGGACACTCACCCACACATTACCTTTATTAATGGCAGAACATTGAAAGACAGATTGAGCAAGACTTTAGTAAATGTAGAAAAAATAGAAGGACAACCAATGCTTCTGGGATTCTTTTGTTGTAGGAATTGGAAAGCATGCAAAAATTGCAGGAATAGACACATTCTCAATCACATTGGAAGTCACAGGAGAAAATAATAAAACATCTCACCTGCAAGTGTATGTCTTGGTTTGCCTTTGTGACAAATCGTATATTGGTAGCACGATACACCCAATTAAAAACAGTTGTTAGAGCACCTTCATGCCATTAAACACTGGGATCAACATTATCATGTGGCCAGACATTTTATTTTGTTTCACAATTCTTTATCAGGGATTAGACATAGGAAAGTAACATCATGCATGGCAGTTACAGTACAGAGGAACAGCATGAACTTTCTCAATCAATACTGTACACCTGACATTTCGACAATCGTAAATGCCTGAACAACAGTGATGAATTTCCGTGCAGTACATATAAAACATTTTGAGTAATGTGAACGCCTCAATAACAACGCTCACGACTGCAAAGAACTCTTCTGCATTGTGAAGGAACTTTCCAACCCCAACGCCAACGTCAACGACGTCCCTCCTTCCCAGGAACTCTGCGACGAGCTCTCCACCTTCTTCTACCAGAAAATCGCAACCATCCACGACAGCTTCAACACCTCACCTCTGCCGGACCCCACCCCCAGAAACTCCTCCCACGCCTACCGCATCACCACCTGGACTCAAGTAGATGACGCTGAAACACGAAAAAACATGAACTCCATTCACTCAGGATCCCCCGCTGACCCCTGCCCACATCACGTGTTCAACAAAGCCGACGCCACCATCGCCCCCAAACTCCGCAAGATCATCAACCTCTCCTTCGACACCGCTACTTTCCCGGACAGCTGGAAGCACGCAGAAATCCAACCCCTCCTCAAGAAACCCAAGGCTGACCACAACGATCTCCAAAACTTCCGTCCGATCTCCCTCCTCCCTTTCCCAGCGAAAGTCATCGAGAAGATCGTCAACGCACAACTCGCCCACTTCCTAGAAGACAACGCCATCCTAGACCCCTCTCAATCTGTTTTCAGACAAAACCACAGCACTGAGACCGCACTCCTCGCCGCCACAGATGACATCAGGCAACAAATGGACAACGGCGAAACCTCAGCCCTGATCCTCTTAGACCGCTTTTGATACAGTCTGCCACCGCACCCTACTAAACCGTCTCCACGAGGCCGGCATCCAAGACAAAGCCCTCAACTGGATCTCATCCTTTCTCTCCGACAGAACTCAGAGAGTCCGACTCTCACCCTTCCGCTCCAAAGCCACCAACCTCATCTGCGGCGTCCCCAAGGCTCCTCACTCAGCCCAACGTTGTTCAACGTCTACATGGCCCCCCTCGCACAACTGGCCCGCCAACACAACCTCAGCATCATCTCCTACGCCGACGACACCCAACTCGTCCTCTCCCTGACCAAAGATCCTCTCACCGCCAAAACCAACCTCCACGAGGGACTGAAATCCATCGCCGAGTGGATGAGCAACAGCCGCCTGAAACTCAACTCCGACAAGACGGAAGTCCTCATCCTCGGACGCACCCCCTCGGCCTGGAACGACTCCTGGTGGGCCACCGCCCTCGGCCTGCCACCCACCCCTGCCAGCCACGCACGAATCCTGGGCTTCATCCTCGACTCGGCTCCCACCATGTCCAAACAGGTCAACGCTGTCTCCTCTTCCTGTTTCAACACCCTCCGCATGCTCCGCAGGATTTTCAAGTGGATTCCAACAGGAACCAGAAAGACGGTGACCCAAGCCCTCGTCAGTAGCCGACTCGACTACAGCAACGCACTCTACACAGGCATCCCAACGAAAGACATCAAACGACTCCAACGCATCCAGAACGCAGCCGCCCGCCTGATCCTCGACGTACCCCGCCGAGGTCACATCTCCCCCCACCTGAAGAACCTCCACTGGCTCCCCGTGGAAAAGAGGATCACCTTTAAACTCCTCACCCACGCACACAAGGCACTCCACAACACCGGACCCACCTACCTGAACTCCAGACTCAACTTCTACATTCCCTCACGTCAACTACGCTCTGCCAACCTCGCCCTCGCCATTGTCCCCCGAATCCAGCGCAAGACCTCTGGCGGCAGATCCTTCTCCTACCTCGCCGCCAAGACCTGGAACTCTCTCCCCACCTCTCTTCGCCAGACCCAGGACCTCCTCACCTTCAGGAGACTCCTCAAGACATGGCTCTTCGAACATTAGCAGCACCCCCCCCCCCAGCGCCTCGAAACCCTAACGGGTACATAGCGCGCTTTATAAATCTTTTGATTGATTGATTGATTGTAGGACATGCAACCGTGAGTCCAGTCCCTGTACATTACCATCCACAGAAAGAAAGGGCAGGTGCTATATAACATCAGTACCGGCCATAAACAGGGATATATGGTGGGTCTCAACACCAGGGCTCACTACTATAATAGTCTCAAGGGTACGGGTATGGTATACCCTTACTTTATAAGGGGGCGAGCCTGATAACACTAGGACCTCTGATGAGTAAGGATCGCTGCAAACTACGACAGTATGGAGAAGGAAGCAGGGGCATCAAAAGGACAGTAGTTATCATTGAGAGCTCTCATCTTGTGGCGGCGGTAGAGTAAACTGTCTTGCAAAAGATGCAGAGTGGATGATGGTAGAGATTAAAATCCATTTTGGTGAGGAAAGCAAAGAAAGAAAGGAAGGGAGAAAAAGTAGAAGAGGGGGAGGTTCGAAAAAGAGAGAAATAAATGTAGTGAGGAGGGGAAGGAAGGGGTATATATTGAAGAGTGCGGGGAGGGAAGAGGCGGTGAGCTGAAGAATGAAAATCAGAAAATGTGGAGGAAGAGAGGACAGAGTGCAAAAGAGAGGGTGGAGGAAAAAAGGGAGAGTGAGATAAAAAGAGGGGGGTTGGAGGGAAAGAAAAGAGAAGAAGGAAGAAAGGGAGAGAGAAAGAGAGAGAGAGAAAGAGAAACAAAGAGCGATTGTGACTTGGTTGCAAAAAGGGGGAGGAGGTGCGAGAGAGTGGGAGGGGGGTGTAGTGGGTGGACGAGAGGTTCAGCGTTCCCCAAGCTGGAGGAAGGGGGCCCAAGTTTGTTAGAACACCTCTGTCTGAGCCTTCAAGGCATAAATAATACACTCATGGGCAGCATCAGCATGGGGGATATTGCTGTTCTCTACTGATGTAGGATACAAAGTTTAGCCATGGCCAGCGCCGTATATAGTAGGCGGAGTTGCATGCAGGATATATCCCTAGCACCGTCAGTATCGTGCAGTAGAAGCAAGGGTGCTGGGAGAGAGGGTAGTGACAGCAATATGTCCCTCAGCGTGGACCCGACTGCCTCCCAATACGGTTGAATGTTTGGACAATCACATAGTATATGCATTAGGTCACAGCATGAGTATGGGCAGCGGCCGCATTGCGCGTGGGGCAAGAGCCTGGCTGATCTGAGCTTCTGGGGTGTCCAGTACCAGTCGTGTAGGGTTTTAAAGAGATGTAGGGCCAGATGTATCAAGCTCCCGGTTTGCATTTCTTAAATAGCGAATTTTAAGAAATCACTACAGTATTTTAGAAAGGCAAAATGGGATGTATGAAAACTGCAAGTCGGTAATAGCGATTTCTTAAAATAATTCGCAATCTCAATTTGCAAGTTGCAAATACCAAATCGCAAAAAAAAAGCGAATCGGTATTTGCAAATCGCAAATTGCAAAAACTGCAAACCGGAACAGCCTGATGACATCACAACCAGGAAGTGAGTCAGCCCATGCTGTTTCCAGAAGTCCCACCCAAGGAGCAGGCATAGAGACACAACCCAGCACCAGGGAGGCAGCCTTGAGAGCCAGCCACGACCAAATAGGAACATGGCAACTGATGGGAATATGAAGGAGAAAGGTGACAGGAAGCGCAAGCTCAAATTTAGTGAGCAGGAATTGGAGGTGCTCACCCAGAAGGTGGTCAAGAACCACGACAAACATTTTGGGAAAAAATCACTCCAGGTACCTGAGAGTGAGAAGAGGAAACTGTGGTCAGATATTCAGACCACAATATGCACAGTGGGTGTAGCGCAGCGCTCCGTTGAGGAGGTACGCAAGCGATGGTATGACTTGCGGTCAAGTGCCAAAGAGAGGGTAGCCAGCAGGCTAAATGAGGCAAGGAGCACCGGAGGAGGACCACCCACCCAAACACCGTCCACACCAATGGAAGCCATGGTGAAGTCAACACTGCTTCCTGAAGCTGTAAGCGGTGTCACTGACATTGACACCTCAGGCACACCCATCACCAGCAAAGGTAAGGGCAGTAATGATGTGTCTCCCCATATGTGCATGTATAAATGCCCTTTAGAAAATAGCTATTGTCACCATGCAGTGTGATAAGTAGTACATGCCACATCTTACATATAACACAACAATGCCTTATGGGAGTGGTAGTCCACACCCATAAAAAATGACATGCTGCACATTGTTGTTGCAAGTGTAGGGGGATACCGAAACCCAGCCACAGTCCAACTCAAGCATCAGTGAGTCCTTCATACATGCACCAACTAGACGCAGGGCAAGAGTGTTACCTCTCCCAGAGTATAACCTGAAATGCCGCATAAAGAACCCACACCACCCCCAGAGGCTAGAAGCACAGTAAGACAGCAGTCCCTGCCCCAGGGTGAGTCCACTCCCCTCAGGAGGTGTGGCGAAGCAGGCAGACAGTGCACAGAGGAATGTGAGGGCCCATCACTCCTTGGCAGCCTTGAGGCTTCCATGCTGAAAGTGCAGCATCAGCAATGTAAACACATGAGGTCAATGCACAGGCAGTTGGTGTCAATTGATCATAACATGGGCTCAATGCACAGGCAGTTTGAGTCTCACAATGACAAAATGGAACAATGCACAAGCAGGTGGATGCACTAAATGAAATCATGGGAGCACAAGCAGTTCAAGCCTCTGAATAAAAACATGGGAGCAATGCACAAGCAGTTCGAGTCTCTTAATGAAAACATGGGAGTAATGCACAAGCAGTTAGAGTCTATTAAACGGTTCTGTGCCGCGGACGTAATGGTTACGTCCTACGGCACAGTGCTCGTGTGCCCAGGACGTAACCATTACCTCCTGGGCACAGAGCTCAGAGGGAGCGCCCTTCCCCTTCCACCCCCGACCCTCCTGACACCCCCAGTGACGTCTGATGACATCAGAGCACATTTGCGCGCTGACCTCATCAGATGCAAAGCATTTCTCTTCCGATCATGTGATGGGGGCCTGAGAGGCTTCAAAGGGAAGGAAAGGAATTCCCTTCCCTTTGAAGTCTCTCAGAGCATTTCAAAAGCCGGATTGTAAATCAATCCGGCTGTTGAAATGCCCACTAGACACCAGGGATTTCTTTTAGAATTGAAATTGGCATGAGGAGAGCGACCCCTTGGACAAGGGTCGCTCCCCAGGGGGGCAATATTTTTCAAGGCCTTTTCTGCCCCCCTTTGGGGCAGATTGGCCTATTGTTAGGGGGGGCAGAATCCGCTAGGCGCCAGGGATCATTTTTTTAGTTTTTTTTTTTGGTTGGGGAGCGCACCTTAGGCAAGGGTCGCTCACTAGGGGGCAAATTATATTTAGGCCATTTCTGACCCCCCTTGGGGGCAGATTTGCCTACTTTAATGAGGCCAGTCTGCCTCCAAGGGGGGTAGAAACCACTAGACACCAGTGTTTTATTTTTTTACGTCAAATTCATGGAAGGGGAGCGATCCCTTAGGCCTTGTTATTAGTCCGATCTGCCCCCAGGGGGGGCAGAAGTCTCTAGGCGCCAGGGCTAATTTTTGTTGGTGTTTTTTTTTTTTTTTTTTTTAGGCAAGGGTCGCTCCCCTGGGGGGCAAATTGTATTTAGACCATTTCTGCCCCCCTGGGGGCAGATCGACCGATTTTAGGTCAATCTGCCCCCAGGGTGGGCAGAAACCACTAGGCATGGGGATCTTTTTATTTTGCGCCAATGTCACGCAAGGGGAGCGACCCCTTAGGCAAGGGTCGCTCCTCGAGGGTGTGGGGGCAGGGGGGCCAATTTATTTTAGGACATTTCTGCCTCCCCAGGGGCAGATCAGACTATTGTTATTAGGCCCATCTGCCCCGTGGGGAAGAAACCTCTAGGAGCCAGGGCAAAAATTTTTGTGTGTTTTTTTTTGTTTGTTTTTTAGAGATGGGGAGCGACCCATTAGGCAAGGGTCGCTCACCTGGGGGGCAAATTGTATTTAGACCATTTATGCCCCCCTTGGGGGCAGATCAGCCGATTTTATGTCACTCTGCCCCAAGGGGGGCAGAAACCACTAGGCACCGGGGATTGTTTTTTTGCGCCAATGTCACGCAAGGGGAGCGACCCCTTAGGCAAGGGTCGCTCCCCGAGGGGGAGGGGAGGGGGCAGGGGCCAAATTTATTTTAGGTCATTTCTGCACCCCTGGGGGCAGATTGTCCTATTGTTAGTAGGACGATCTGCCCCCAGGGGTGGCAGAAACCTCTGGGAGCCAGGGAATTTTTTTTTTAGTTTTTTTCGGATTTTGTTTTTTTGCGGTGGGGAGTTACCCCTTGGCTAAGGGTCGCTCCCCATGGGGGCACATTACTGTTGGCCATATCTGCCCCCCTTGGGGGCAGATCGGCCTATTTTTGGAAGGCCCATCTGCCCCCAAGGGGGCCAGAAAGCCCACCACAGGCCAGGGAAGCTTTTTTTTCAAAAAGAAGAGGGTTGGGGGTATGGCCATATCCCCACCCCAAATAAATGGGGCAAAGTTGTTCTGCCCACCAGTGGGAAGATGGGGCAATTACCCCTGATCCACACCCCGGGGGGGCAGAAAGTCTACTAGATGCCAGGGAATTTAAAAAAACAAAAAATATTGCGGTGGTGGCTACCAACCAGTATGGGCCTGGTTATGCCCCCTTCCCAACTGAAGGGGGTAACAGTCTTTCAGCTCTCCCCCGCACTCTAAAAAATCTTATCCCACAGCAAGCAAGAAAACATTTGATTATTTTGCCCTGCAAACCTCCATCTTGGCTGGAAATCACACATTTTTCCCACGTTTTTGTGATGGAACCTTCCGGAATCTGCAGGAATCCACAAAATTTCTACCACCCAGCATTGTCTCATCTATACCGATAAAAATTCTGCTGCACTTGTCAGCCTAAAAATCTTTTTTTGCAAACTGCCCTTTTGGACCTCCTTTGGTTCCCCCTTAATATCAACATGTTTTTGGCTCTTCCCTTTAACAAGCACTTGGCCCACCTACACAAATGAGGTATCATTTTTACCGGGAGACTGGGGGGAACCTTGAGTGGTATGAAATTTGTCCCAGTGCGGTAATCCCACACAGAAATGTTTGTAAAATGTGATTTTTTAGCTAAATTTGAGGTTTGCTGGGGATTCTGGGTAAGAAAACATTGGGTGATCCACGCAAGTCATACCTCCCTGGACTCCCTCGGGTGTCTAGTTTTCAGAAATGTATGGGTTTGGTAGATCTCCCTAGATGGCTGCTGAGCCCAGTACCAAAAATGCAGGTGTCCCCTCAAAAACAGGTAGTTTTGATTTTGATAATTTTGATGTGTCCAGATAGTGTTTTGGGGCATTTTTTTTTTTTTGCGGGCATTAGGCCTACCCACAAAAGTGAGGTACCATTTTTATCGGGAGACTTGGGGGAACGCTGGGTGGAAGGAAATTTGTGTATCCTCTCAGATTCCAGAACTTTCTGTCACCAAAATGAGAGGAAAAGATGTTTTTTTGGCCAAATTTTGAGGTTTGCAAAGGATTCTGGGTAACAGAACCTGGTCAGAGTCCCACAAGTCACCCCATCTTGAATTCCCCTAGGTGTCTAGTTTTAAAAAATGCGCTGGTTTGCTAGGTTTCCCCAGGTGCCGGTTGAGCTAGAGGCCAAAATCCACAGGTAGGCACTTTGTAAAAAACACCTCTGTTTTCTGTGAAAAAATGTGATGTGTCCACATTGTGTTTTGGGCCATTTCCTTTCGTGGGCGCTAGGCCTACCCACACAAGTGAGGTACCATTTTTATCGGGAGACTTGGGGAAACACTGGGTGGAAGGAAATTTGTGGCTCCTGTCAGATTCTAGAACTTTCTGTCACTGAAATGAGAGGAAAAGGGTTTTTTTGGCCAAATTTTGAGGTTTGCAATGGATTCTAGGTAACAGAACCTGGTCAGAGCCCCACAAGTCACCCCATCTTGGATTCCCCTAGGTGTCTAGTTTTAAAAAATGTGCTGGTTTGCTAGGTTTCCCCAGGTGCCGGCTGAGCTAGAGGCCAAAATCCACAGGTTGTCACTTTGTAAAAAAACACCTCTATTTTCTGTGAAAAAATGTGATGTGTCCACGTTGAGTTGTGGGCCATTTCCTTTCGTGGGCGCTAGGCCTACCCACACAAGTGAGGTACAATTTCTATCGGGAGACTTGGGGAAACGCTGCGTGGAAGGAAATTTGTGGCTCCCCTCAGATTCCAGAACTTTCTGTCACCAAAATGAGAGGAAAAAGTGTTTTTTTGGCCAAATTTTGAGGTTTGCAAAGGATTCTGGGTAACAGAACCTGGTCAGAGCCCCACAAGTCACCCCATCTTGGATTCCCCTTGGTGTCTAGTTTTCAAAAATGTGCTGGTTTGCTAGGTTTCCCCAGGTGCCAGCTGAGTTAGAGGCCAAAATCCACAGGTAGGCACTTTGTAAAAAACACCTCTGTTTTCTGTGAAAAAATGTGATGTGTCCATGTTGTGTTTTGGGCCATTTCCTTTTGTGGGCACTAGGCTTACCCACACAAGTGAGGTACCATTTTTATCGGGTGACTTGGGGGAATGCTGGGTAGAAGGAAATTTGTGGGTCCTCTCAGATTCCAGAACTTTCTGTCACCGAAATGGGAGAAAAAAGTGTTTTTTTGGGCCAAATTTTGAGGTTTGCAAAGAATTCTGGGTAACAGAACCTGGTCAGAGCCCCACAAGTCACCCCATCTTGGATTCCCCCAGGGGTCTAGTTTTCAAAAATGTGCTGGTTTGCTAAGTTTCCCCAGATGCCGGCTGAGCTAGAGGCCAAAATCTACAGGTAGGCACTTTGAAAAAAACACCTCTGTTTTCTGTGAAAAAATGTGATGTGTCCACGTTGTGTTTTGGGCCATTTCCTTTCATAGGCGCTAGGCCTACCCACACAAGTGAGGTACCATTTTTATCTGGAGACTTGGGGAAACACTGGGTGGAAGGAAATTTGTGGCTCCTCTCAGAATCCAGAACTTTTTGTCACCAAAATGAGAGGAAAAGGTGTTTTTTTGGCCAAATGTTGAGGTTTTCAAAGGATTCTGGGTAACAGAACTTGGTCAGATCCCACAAGTCACCCCATCTTGGATTTCCCTAGGTGTCTAGTTTTAAAAAATACACTGGTTTGCTAGGTTTCCCTAGGTGCCGGCTGAGCTAGAGGCCAAAATCCACAGGTAGGCACTTTGTAAAAAACACCTCTGTTTTCTGTGAAAAAATGTGATGTGTCCACGTAGTGTTTTGGGCCATTTCGTTTCGTAGGCGCTAGGCCTACCCACACAAGTGAGGTACCATTTTTATCGGCAGACTTGGGGAAACACTGGGTGGAAGGAAATTTGTGGCTCCTCTCAGATTCCAGAAATTTCTGTCACCTGAATAAGAGGGAAAAAGTGTTTTTATGGCCAAATTTTTAGGTTTGCAAAGGATTCTGGGTAACAGAAACTGGTCAGAGCCCCACAAGTCACCCCATCTTGGATTCCCCTAGGTGTCTAGTTTTCAAAACTGTGCTGGTTTTCTAGATTTCCCTAGGTGCCGGCTGAGCTATAAGCCAAAATCCACAGGTAGGCACTTTGCAAAAAACAGCTCTGTTTTCTTTGTGAAAATGTGATGTGTCCACGTTCTGTTTTGGGACATTTCTTGCTGCGGGTGCTAGACCTATCCACGCAAGTGAGGTACCATTTTTATCGGGAGACATGGGGGAACACAGAATAGCAAAACAAGTGTTATTGCCCCTTGTCTTTCTCTACATTTTTTCCTTCCAAATGTAAGACAGTGTGTAAAAAAGACGTCTATTTGAGAAATGCCCTGTAATTCACATGCTAGTATGGGCACCCCGGCATTCAGAGATGTGCAAATAGCCACTGCTTCTCAAAACCTTATCTTGTGGCCATTTTGGAAATACAAAGGTTTTCTTGATACCTATTTTTCACTTTTTATATTTCAGCAAATGAATTGCTGTATACAGGGTATACAATAAAAACCCATTGCAAGGTGCAGCTCATTTATTGGCTCTGCGTACCTAGGGTTCTTGATGAACCTACAGGTCCTATATATCCCCGTAACCAGAAGAGTCCAGCTGACGTAACGGTATATTGTTTTAAAAAATCTGACATCGCAGGAAAAAGTTACAGAGTAAAACGTGGAGAAAAATTGCTGTTTTTTTACCTCAATTTCAATATTTTTTTATTTCAGCTGTTATTTTCTGTAGGAAACACTTGTAGGATCTACACAAATGACCCCTTTCTGAATTTAGAATTTCGTCTACTTTTCAGAAATGTTTAGCTTTCTGGGATCCAGCATTGGTTTCTCACCCATTTTGGTCACTAACTGGAAGGAGGCTGAAAGCACAAAAAATAGTAAAAATGGGGTATGTCCCAGTAAAATGTCAAAATTGTATTGAAAAATGGGGTTTTCTAATTCAAGTCTGCCTGTTCCTGAAAGCTGGGAAGATGGTGATCTTTCCGCAAACCCTTTGTTGATGCCATTTTCAGGGGAAAAACACGCGCCGCCTTCTGCAGCCCTTTTTTCCATTTAAAAAAAAACAAACTAACTTTTCACTGTATTTTGGCTAATTTCTTGGTCTATTTCAGGGGAACCCACAAAGTCTGGGTACCTCTAGAATTCCTAGGATGTTGGAAAAAAAGGACGCAAATTTGGCGTGGGTAGCTTATGTGAACAAAAAGTTATGAGGGCCTAAGCGTGAACGGCCCCAAACAGCCAAAAAAACGCTCGGCACAGGAGGGGAAAAGGCCTGGCAGCGAATGGGTTAATGAAAACATGTGCAAGCTGCATGCGGGACAGCAAACAGCAGCAAAAAACACAAAGGAGATGACAAACGCCATTAGGGAACTCTGCCTGTGATGCAGCAGGAGCATGTCAGCCACCGTAGGCGCCATCACCAATTGATGGGCAGGTTGGATGGGTTCTGCAGATCTGTCAATCGGCTCCCAACCACAACTGCCTTGATATCATGACGTGCTGTGGGCATACAAGTGGAAATGGCACATTGCAGTCGGGACATTGCACAAGGATTGGTGCAAGTAACCAATGTTTTGGAGACAACGCAGACAGCACGGAGTGCTACAAACAGCGAACTTGGTGGTGGGGATAGTGAGGAGCTCTCTAGCCTCAGCAGTCTCACAGCCCCTGTGATGGATCCCAGGCATCTCAGTACCAGACACAGTACTGTCTTTGAACCTGCTACAAGAGGTGCAACCGAGGCCACTGAACACTCAAGTGGAGTGCGTGAACATAGGAAGTAATGTTGAGAGGTACAGGGGACTGGCTTAACATGTAGCAAAACAGTTATACTATGATGCTAATAGTGTGACACTGTTACTCGCACCTGTTTGTGTACAGTGCATAGCTATGACCTAATCACACATATATGACCTGAAGTCAAGGTAATAAAGATGCTTCCTACAGCAATACATAAAAAAGACGTGGTATTGTCATTACTTACATCAGAAATAGTTGCATGTGATCTCAGCATGTCTTTGTCTGCCCTGTGCTGCACTGCTTCTGTTTGCTGGGTGAAGGGGTGGCAAGGGATCATCATCCTCATCTGAGTCCGGCTCGTGGGTTCTACAAGTCTGCCCCTCGTTGTGGCAATGTTGTGCCATATAGCAC
This sequence comes from Pleurodeles waltl, assembly GCF_031143425.1. Taxonomy (NCBI): domain Eukaryota; kingdom Metazoa; phylum Chordata; class Amphibia; order Caudata; family Salamandridae; genus Pleurodeles; species Pleurodeles waltl. The sequence goes on from NC_090443.1 coordinate 721,089,467, forward strand.
ATGTAGCCACAATTTTGCATGTTTTTTCAGGGCTGTATTGTAGTGCACCACCACTCTTGTGTATGCATCTGAAGGGTCTCTTCAGCAGGCCAAAGGTCCTCTCCACATCGCTGCGGGTTGTCCTGTGAGCATCATTATACCTCCTTTCGGCTGGCATTGCAGGACTCAGGTAGGGTGTCAGTATGAATGACAGCACGGCATAGGCACTGTCTCCTGGAATGACAGGAAAGTAAAATGAGTAATTGTTATCCATGACATCACATATACATCAATACAACATTGTCAACTGTTACATTATCCAATAGGTATACTTCGCCAAACTCCCCAGCAAGTTGTCTTGTGTAAATTCCACTGTGCCGAAAGATGTAGGAGTCATGTGTGCTATCTGGGTATCTGGCCACGAGATCAGTTATGATGTTGGAGGCATTTCTAATTATTTGTATATTCATGGAATGTGTACTTTTACGGTTCCGATACACATACTCTTCGGCCGATGGTGGACAGATAGCTACATGTGTCCCATCGATGGTGTTGATTACATGTGGGAATTGGGCAATCTGGTATGAAAAATCATGAGAGATGTTAAAAATAGGGTCTTTGGTTGACAGTCAAGTTACCCCCTGTTCAAGCAAGGACCCTCACTCTAGTCAGGGGGAAAGGAGAATCACCCTCAGCTAACCCCTACTTACCCCCTTGGTAGCTTGGCACGAGCAGTAGGCTTAACTTTAGAGTGATAGGTGTAAAGTGTTTGTACCAACACACACAGTAAATTAATGAAAACACTACAAAATAACACAACACCAGTTTGGAAAAATAGAAAATATTTATCTAAACAAAACAAGATAAAAACAACAAAAATCCACAATACACAAGTCAAGTTATCAATTACAAAGCAAAAAGAGTCTTTATGTAGTTTAAACCACACACTAACACTGTTTGCGTGAAAATGTACCTTGGGTGTGTCAAAAATAACCCCACACAGGTGAGTGTGTGTCAAAAAGGGCTTTGATGCGTCGATTTCACTCGAGACCTTGCGTCGTTTCTCCTTTCATCGGGTCGGGGCACGTTGTTTCTTCTCTCCGCAGGAGAGCAATGTGTCGATCCGGTCGGCACTCTCGGGTCCGGGCAGCCCGTGCGTTGTTTTAACACGCCCAGCGGTGCTTGCGTCAGAAATCCAGCCGCACGATGATCTGAAAACCACACATCGCAGGTTGCGATCTCCCAGCCTCCGTCAGCGGTGCTGCGCATCATTTCTCCAGCTCTGTGTGTCGATTGTTTGGTTGCTTTTCTGGCGAGCGCCGATTTTCAGCCACAGAGCCGGCCTTGTGTCATTTCTACAGCCGCAGAATGGAGTTGCGTCGATCATTTGCCCGCACGGCGCTCTGTGCGTGGATTTCCTCCTCTTAGGCAGCCAGCTTCTCCTTTCAGGGTCCTAGGAACTGGATGGGAACCACAGGGCAGAGTAGAAGTCTCTCCAGAGACTCCAGGAGCTGGCAGAGAGAAGTCTTTGCTGTCCCTGAGACTTCAAACAACAGGAGGCAAGCTCTAAATCAAGTCCTTGCAGAGTTCTTCTCAGGATGTAAGGCACACAAAGACTAGCCTCTGCACTCTTACTCTGGCAGAAGCAGCAACTGCAGGATAGCTCCACAAAGCACAGTCACCGGTAGGGCAGCTCTTCTTCCTCAGCTCTTCAGCCCTTCCCCAGGCAGAGGTTCCTCTTGGTTTCCAGAAGTGTTCCAAAGTCTGTGGTTTTGGGTGCCCTTCTAATACCCAATTTCTCCTTTGAAGTAGGCCTACTTGCCTTGCCTTGCCCAGGCCAGGCCCCAGACACTCACCAGGGGGTTGGAGACTGCATTGTGTGAGGACAGGCACAGCCCTTTCAGGTTTGAGTGACCACTCCTCCCCTCCCTCCTAGCACAGATGGCTCATCAATATATGCAGGCTACACCCCAGCTCCCTTTGTGTCACTGTCTAGTGTGAGGTGCAACCAGCCCAACTGTCAAACTGACCCAGACAGGGAATCCACAAACAGGCAGAGTCACAGAAATGGTATAAGCAAGAAAACGCTCACTCTCTAAAAGTGGCATTTTCAAACACACAATCTTAAAATCAACTTTACTAAAAAGATGTATTTTTAAATTGTGAGCTCAGAGACCCCAAACTCCACATGTCCATCCACTCCCAAAGGGAATCTACACTTTAATCAGTTTTAAAGGTAGGCCCCATGTTAACCTATGAGAGGGGCAGGCCTTGCAACAGTGAAAAACAAATTTAGCAATATTTCACTGTCAGGACATATAAAACACATTACTATGGTGGTCATTCTGACCCTGGCGGTCTTTGACCGCCAGGGCGGAGGACCGCGGGAGCACCGCCGACAGGCCGGCGGTGCTCCAATGGGGATTCCGACCGCGGCGGTAAAGCCGCGGTCGGACCGGCACCACTGGCGGGGTCCCGCCAGTGTACCGCCGCCCCATTGAATCCTCCGCGGCGGCGCAGCTTGCTGCACCGCCGCGGGGATTCCGACCCCCCCTACCGCCATCCAGATCCCGGCGGTCGGACCGCCGGGATCCGGATGGCGGTAGGGGGGGTCGCGGGGCCCCTGGGGGCCCCTGCAGTGCCCATGCCACTGGCATGGGCATTGCAGGGGCCCCCGTAAGAGGGCCCCTACATGTGTTTCACTGTCTGCTGTGCAGACAGTGAAATACGCGACGGGTGCAACTGCACCCGTCGCACAGCTTCCACTCCGCCGGCTCGATTCCGAGCCGGCTTCATCGTGGAAGCCTCTTTCCCGCTGGGCTGGCTGGCGGTCTGAAGGCGACCGCCCGCCAGCCCAGCGGGAAAGTCAGAATTACCGCCGCGGTCTTTCGACCGCGGAACGGTAACCTGACGGCGGGACATTGGCGGGCGGCCTCCGCCGCCCGCCAAGGTCAGAATGAGGGCCTATATGTCCCACCTTAACCATACACTGCACCCTGCCCTTGGGGCTACCTAGGGCCTACCATAGGGGTGTCTGCATTTAAGAAAAGGGAAGGTTTAGGCCTGGCAAATGGGTACACTTGCCAAGTCGAATTTACAGTTAAAACTGCACACACAGACACTGCAATGGCAGGTCTGAGACATGATTATAGAGATACTTATGTGGGTGGCACAACAAGTGCAGCAGGCCCACTAGTAGCATTTGATTTACAGGCCCTGGCACCTCTAGTGCACTTTACTAGGGACTTACTAGTAAATCAAATATGCCAATCATGGATAAGCCAATTACCTACACATTTTGTAAAGGATCACTTGCACTTTAGCACTGGTTAGCAGTGGTAAAGTGCCCAGAGTAACAAAAACAGCAAAACCAGAGTCCAGCAGACATAAACAACCTGGGGAACAGAGGCAAAAAGTTAAGGGAGACCACACCAAGGGTGAAAAGTCTAACAAGAAAGCACTCTGTGAGACCCCTCCAGCTGCTGCTAAGACCCCTTGATAGCTCCCTGAGGCTAATAGGTGCATTGAGCATAATACCTGCACACGGGTGGGTATACTATTGGTCCTGTGTGTGTTGCCCTGCGGTATGAGTTGTAGATCAGCTATCAGGTCAAGTATCATGCCTGATCTTAACCTGTACTTATCATGTATCTCCTCCTCTGTCTGGTCAAAAAGGGTAATGCACACTCTAAAAATGTGCTCCTGTCTCCTCCTCCCTCTCCTCAAACCTGCCATCACGTAGAGTGCAGCCGTTGTGGAAAAGAGGCTCAGTCATTCTCTGCCTCTTGATATAGGTTGCACCAGTTCACCACCTGATTTCACTTCATGATAAAATACACTTGCAAAAGGCCATTCTGCGAATATTTGCTATTTGCGAATTATTGATGCATAGCATTGCAAGAAAGATTTTGCGATTTGCATTCTGCGTATCCCAAATAGCGACATGATTTTGTGAGTTGCATGCTGCATTTGCAAATCCAGGTTGCAATTTGCGAATCGCAGAATGCGAATCTCCAAACCATGTCACTATTTGCGATACTCAAAATGCAACCCACAAATTCATGGCGCAGTTGCAAGGAATCAATTCGCAAACAGCAAAATTTACCGATTCGCACAATTTGCAAATGCAAAATCCTTTGATACATCTGGCCCTAAATTTCATACGTGCTTGTCAGATGCCTTGTTCCCGAACCTCCATCAGAGCAGTCCATTCTTCCATATCGTAGTCTAACCGTAGATGTGTTTGCCATTTAGCCTTGAGGGATATGAGAAGGAGGAGAGAGAATAGGTGTTGGTTCAGTAATTTTTGCATGCCCAACATCACTCTACGAAAAGAGCCCTAGGTTCTAGGTAAGCACCGGTGAGTGGTGCAGACTCAACGGGCGAGTACCCATGAGGCTATAAAGTCAATGTGAAAGCTACTGATATTGCCAGGAATATTGACTAGGGAGTTCAAATTCGGCCTCTAATGCCGGAAACATTTTTAATAGCCTGTTTTCAAGGAGTTGGTCGATAGTTAGAATAACCTTAGTTTGCCAGCCCTCCCAGTCAACCATTTCCCCACCTATCATTAGGTCGTTATTGCCTCAGAGTGGCGCATGAGTGTGAATCCAAGGGTCCACTCCTAAAAGACGGTGTGCTCGGCACCATGAATGTAACATGGCCTGCACCACTGCGTGGGAGGTTGGGATATGGAGGCTTTGGCTCCGTAAAGTACTTCCAGGCCTCTTGCTTTACTCAAGAGTGTGCGTTCCACCTGTAATCAAAGGGGTGGATATGGTTTGCCTGGGAGAAGAAAGGTCAACTAAGACAGATGGAGTGACAGCGCATAATGTTCCACGCGGGCAAGCCCAGGCCTCCGCATACCCATTGCACGAGGAGCATGGCTTTGGAAATCCTTGGCTGCATGGAACCCCATACGAATTTATGTATGCAGGCGTCTACTTTCCTTAGCATTGGTAACTGTACTTGTAGTGGTAACATCCCAGGATGTAAGTGCAATGAGGTAAAGTTACCATTCGGACGGCATGTACCCTCCCCCAAAGGGAGAGTCTCAGTTGGCTCCATTTTGCAAAATATTGTTGGGTGCGAGTGAGCAAGGATTCTAGGTTATCCTGTACCATTTGGTACAAGCCCCTGTTAACAAGAATTCCTGGATATTTGAGGAGCAATTGTTTCCATGAAATGGGGAAGGCCGTTATAGTTGCACTCATAGTCATAGGAGTTAAAGGAAGGGCTTCACTTTCGTCCCAGTAGATTTTATATTCCAAAATTGCTTCAAATCCTGTCAGAATAGCTCGTAGAGCTGGGAGTGAGTGAGTGAGATCTGTGAGCGTAAGTAATATGTCGTCAGCATATAAATAAATCACGGAGCGACCACCCAGGATGGCGAAGCCAGCTATGGAGAGGGTTCTGAGTATGAGCACTGCTAAGGGTTCAAGAGCTAGAAGGAATAGCAGCGACGAAAGTGGACATCCCTGCCGCATCCCCCAGTTGACGGGAAATGCATTGAAGTGGAAACCCCCTCAATTGACCTGCATTGACAGATTTGCCAGACGATTTGCCAGGGGACACCTCTTCGAGGTGGGGAGAATGAAGAGCACCAGAAGAGCCGGTAGGGCACAAAACCAGAGGCCTGGGGTCGCAGGAGCAGCTATTAGTTACTGTGGCAGGACCCTAGTTTTGCTGGCCTCTGCTCCTGACATATGCAGTGTACATCAGTTCCCACTGGGTGCAGGGGCCATCAGTGAAGGGGAGAATGGGGGCTGTGATTAAGGGCAACGTTAGATCAAAAAAGTCCTGAAGCTACGACCTTGATCTGTCCAGGACGACTCACCTCATGTTTGCTGTCGCCACAGGCTTGTAGGGCCCTGGGGATGTCCCAGATGGCACTGGTAATGGAAAGGTGTGAGAGGGACATAAACCTTATCTGACCCAGAAAGTCAGTGTGACGCCTCAGGCTCAGGGAGCACAGTCCATGCTGTTGGTTCTGGTGGGGATGAGTGAAAGAGGATGATTCCGCGGTTATTCCTTACCGTGGAAGTCGCGGGCCTGCCCTTGATCCCAGATTCAGAGATTGCAATCGCCCGACCTAAGACTTCCTCGCCGGGTCTCCTGTGTTGAGTGTAGCCAAGGTGCCACTAGATGTAAGGTGCAAGCGGGATGTAAGTAAGCCAAAGCAGGCCTGTGTTTGTTGCCCCTGTTGTCAATCATGGGACCTCCCCCTCAGCTTAAACGGTGTGGCCGCCGCATGAAAGACCTCTCCCCCAGGTCGCCATTATGCACCCTTGAGGCTCTTTACTGTCCTTAAGTGGGTCCACAGTAGTTGTCCCCATTGTGAGCCATGGATTCTTCCTGCTTCCTGGGGGTACCGCAATCTCACACAGAGTTCCACTGTCGAGTCACCTCTGCTCCCTGCCGCAGTGCTATGCTCTTTTGTTGGTCTTATTAAAATTTTATTCAGTCCTTCATTAATTCAACGAGGCCCGACGCTTCTGTTTTTGGTCATGGTGAAGGCCGCAGGCTCTGCTCTCACCCTGTATGGAGTAGCAGCAGCGTGCGGGGCCCTTCTCACAGGTCACCGCTGCAAGCTGCCAGGGCTCCGTGTTGCTCTTAGTGAAACCCCAGAAGAAAATAGTTGCCGTCGACGTGGCGGTCTTTCAATGCCGGTTCCACCCTCAGCCTGGGAGTCGCAGCAGGTGTAGGTGCTGCGCACAGGTCCCCACCGCACGCTGTGGTGTCTCCGTCTGGGGACTAAACTAATTCAACCGGCGGCTGCCTCCTATGCTGCAGGCCGCGGGCTCCGACGTCTCTTCCTTGATCCCCTGGGAGGGCTCATCGGGCAGCTGGGCCTGCTTCCATCAGTCAAAAAGGGGGGGAGGGAGGGGTATGGGCTCCCCTGACATCCAGCCAGCTCTGTCGCTGCCCCAAGGACACACCGTGCCGCGGAGCTCAGTTTCAGGCAGCCATCATTCTCGTGGCTAGACCACGCCCTCGTGACCAGATATTTTAAGGAATATCATGACAGCAAACGATATGTCCTATATTACTTTCCTATTGAAGGAATACCATGGAGTATAAGAGGGGGCAATAGGGTACAGGCCCTCAGACACCAAGGATCAAGGCTCATTATAGAATTGGACACAAAAGCCCTAGAGGGTTGAATAAAGATGAACATATTGGTTGCATTCAACATATATATATATATATATATATACAGTATATATATATATATATATATATGTGTGTGTGTATAAAACAAGCTAATATAGCAGTGCGCCCTGACTGCTGGTGAAAACAGCGGGGATTGACCACAACCCCAACAATTACCACAACACAATAATTCTGCTGCACTCCCAGGAGTTGAATTCTTCCAGTTACTCAGGACAGCCACCATCTGCATCACATCTTTATCCACAACGCATTTCAACAATGTCTTTTTCAAGTGGATTTAAAAAAAGTTAGATCAGTCCTTCAATTGTGCTATGCTTTGTATTGTTCACTGAAAAACACTCTGGGAGTTGTAGTATGATATAACATGCTGGGCATAACCTCATGGCAACTTTTGATTTCCAAAGTGTAACTTTCATAATACACACTTCCGATCATGCTGGTGCTTTCAATCGGCTCAGTGCCTTCCATCTCAAAAATATGTTTCTATCCATGCCATTTCCAGCTTATGTTATTTCTCATTCAGGCCTTTAAACACTCCCAGATTCAGCTCTTAATCAGGCGACTGTAATATATTTAAAAGTTGACATCTTAACCAGCTCACAGGCCTGTAACTACTGAAAAATGTTCCAGGTACAGGGCTGCATTGACTTCCTAGGAACATTAAGGAGGAGTCAGCTCATTGCTTAAAAACTGGCTGTTTCATGATGCTTGACACTAAAGCGCACGTGAAAGTCAGTCTCTCTGCGTATAGTGCACCATGCAAGGATAAGTATCCTCAAGACACCATCTGTGATTCAAAACTTAAGTCCTGGTGCTGGGCACCTGAACAAAAATGAAAGGGGGACCCCCAAATGCTGGGGACTGCCACCTCCCTGGGGCTGTGTGCATGTGGGAGGGGGTCACATGGCCCCCTTTGTGGAGCCACAAACGGCCCTTGGGACCACCACCCCCATGGCCAGCTCCTGCTGTGTCCCAGGATGCCCACTCCAGGGTCATAGCTGTTTCCTGTGTCTTGGCTGCAGCACTAAAGCTGCAGCCAAGCCACAGCAAACACTGGCTTTTGACAGTGGGACACCCTCTCACACCAATTCTCACAACCAGAGAGGCAGCGGAAAACTCCTGCTGTGCACGGGCAAAGAACAATGCACAGCATGGTGCAAGGTTGGGTGCTTATGGGTGGTTGGCCACAGGGCCTCGCCATGCACTGCTAATTACCCACAAATTATGGCACTAAAAATGACATCTTTGATAGTATCATTGATAACATCAATGTAACATTTGCAGTAAAAATCTGTGCATGGCTGGTGTGTGAGTTGTAGTAACCTTAGGGCACGAGTTATAGTTACTTGAGACATAACTTTAACTGTCCCTGGCGACTTTCTAAGGTTTTGTACATTTAAAATGTGAGCCTAACTATAATGTCCCTTTTCTTCAGTGAATATATATATATATACATATATCCTCCAAACAGTTGAGTTTTCACTCGTTATACGGCTGCACCATGAACAAATTTTACTGCTGCCATCACATAAACAGGACAATCTTCCATAGGTTGATGCTTGTTTATTTATTTCAAATAAAGTGCAGAAATTCGTGCTACCTCCAAATACAAATGAAATGTCAATGCGTTTCAGCTAACACCTTCTACCGGACATTCCAAACACCGTCTCAATTCCTCAAATATCTTGTTAGTCCCTCGTATATTTTCACTCCCCTAGAGGTGCAGAACAATGGGGCGGCCAACTTATAATATATATATAGGCCTATATATCAGCTTTGCCCATAAACACCTAATAAAATATATGATAAAATCATCAACCTTGTCATCATCATTATTGTTGTTAAAATAATACAAAATTCTAAAATATATGAGCACCTGCATATATAACTAAACTGGTACTATACGATTGCTAAATTGTGTTTGCGGTCACTTCAATCTGCGACCTGTTAACATATGCATAAATTAACTAGGCAAATGTTCATTTTGTATATAAAGTGCCATATTAGTTAAAGTAATAAAGTGACAAGTGCATAATATGTTTTTTTGGAAGTTCAATAACTATTCACTAATCAATTACACAACTAATGACATACCGTAATCATATGCAATATCTATTTCAATATTTCAATATAAATTTTTTAAATAATACAAAGTTGTAAAATACATGAACACCTGCATATATCCATAGATTTATACTATACAGTTGCTAAATTGTGTTCGCGATCACTTCAGTCTGCAATCTATTAACATAGATAAATTTATACTGGACAGATGCTCATTTTGTATATAACATAACATATTGGTCAGGATAGTAAAGTGACTAGTGCATAATGTATTTTATGAGTTCAATGACCATTTGCTAGTCAGTTACGCGACCTACAACATACCCTACACATGTGAAGTATCTATTTCAATATTTCAATATATATAAAATAATTTGACGATAACCTCATCTCTCGGTATATGTCATCTAATTTTAAAGTAGTCCCATACTAGAAGTAATATATAGTACTCTAATTCAATATGTCTTCACAAGTACATAAGTCCAAAATTCTATATGGCCCAAACTTTACAACTATAGTTTCTCATTTTACTTTACCGTATACTGGGTGACCTTGTGCAAAAAGTTTGATGAACATGGTCCCTGTTTACTCATAAAATAACAAGATGGCATTATGTAGTTTCCCCTATGATTTCAATGATCTGTACCAATAAATCATTCCTCAACTTGATGTGAAATAATATATATATATATAATAATATATATATATCTAAAAAACTTGACCACACCCACTAAAGTGCCTAAAGTAAATGGAAGTGAATCAAATGAAAAAATATTGTTAAAAACCCTCATAGCAAGTTTCAGCAATTTTAGTTCCTACTCTCAGCATCTAATCCTTAATTATCCTAATGATGTAGGTGTCAACCTTTGAATTACCGAACTTATCAAGAGCGAGAGAGAGCGAGAGAGAGAGTTTTCTCATCAATAATTTTATTAAAATTTTTGCAGTGGCTGTCATGAATGATGTAATATGTGGGGTAATTAGTTGTGTGTGGCAGGTGTATGAGTTATACATATCCTAAGTCATGATTTATAGTTATTTGAAATAGCTCTATCTATAACAGCTGTGAATGTAAATTCAGAACCTAACTACGACATACCTGTAACCTTTGCTTTTTTCAGTGAATTTCTAAGGTTTTTTTATAATGCTAATTCTTAAATATAATGTCCCTGTAGACTTTCGCTTTTTCAGTGAATTTCTAGTTGTTTTTTTTAATGCAGCGGGGGGTTGGCCACAAGAACTTCAGCCGTGCACAGCAGGAGTTGTTCACAAGACCTGGCCTGCAGTCAGGCCATGCATTCACCCCCCCCCTTCATGCATCCAACTCTGAGCCACGCACGGCCTCCAAGAGTGCATGGTGAGGGTTGGCCTGCAGTTGGCCCTACAACCAAGCATTCATAGGTATCCAAACCCATGCCATGTAGTGTCTCTGGCCAAACAGACAGGGCTTCTAGGTCATTTTGTGCATTTGCATACCCGTAGCAGTCAAAAGGGAGACCAACGTGCTCTGTTCTCAACAGAAGATGACAAGAAAAAACCCACTTATCACAGTCACTATAGAAGATATTGTGCTCTGAAAGAACAATGATACATTCACCTCCAGCAAGGATTTCATTTAATTATTCAAGGTGGAACAGAATAGAAAATACAATTTTCCTTGGCCAAGAGCAAAAAAAGTTAGGATGATTTCTCTTTAATGGAAAGAGAGCTTCAACTGGGGCACCTGCTTTGTTTATAATTGTAAGTGCTACCAATTGAGGTTTAATTTCTGTGAAATGAGCATCAGTGCCAGAATGTGTCCTGACATCCTAGAAGAGATCACAGTTTTGTGCAAACTGTCTACCCAACTGGAGTACTTTCTACTGGCTAATTAGCATGTGCTACCTCGTTGGGTAAATGTATAGTGCATATTTCACAGTACAAATTCCACAATACAGCCCCAAGGTAATATTTACAGTGACCTTATGTCGATCATTTTGGTATACAGAAATCTGTATTTACATGAATTATTGTGTTGAGAAGACAAAGAATGCATCTCCTCTGTCTCCTGGTGAACACAGGGGGAGCCTAAATGCCCCCTCTACGCTTGCCGGCTCCCTGCCTCCTGCTTCTACGCGCATTGAGCAGCTAAAAATGCTGCTCTCTGTGTTTGGGAGCAATTCTTTCACCTGCTGGGAGCAGACTTATGTTTTGTCTCGCTTAACGGGAGCTTTCCACACAGCATGTTAAGTGACTGGTATACTAATTTTGAAAATGTCATTAAGGTTCATCAAACTGCGCCAATATTCTAGGTAAAATAAAAACAAAATCCTATGGAAACAAGGTCCTAACTATAATCACTTATTGGCCATCGCCAGTAGGTAATATCTATCTATCTGTCCGTCTATCTATCTATCTATCGATCTATCTACCTATCTATCCACACAAACATACATATATTTGCATATTAAATACACACACACATATATATATATATATATATATATATATATATATATATATATATATATATATATATATATATGTAAATAACATATATACATATATATATAAGTATATATATTACCTACTAGCGGTCCCCAGCGGTAGTTATAGCTAGGACCTACTTTCCATAGGAAAACCATTTTTTGTTTTGCCGATAACTTTGGTGACGTTTGACAAATCTTCATGAAATTTTAAAACAAGTATGACAGTCAGTTCAGCTGCTGTTTTCAAAGTTTTGGGGTAATCTATCAAGCAAGGGCCAAGAAAGTGGGGGGGGGGCGAGGGCATAACATGTTTCCCAATGCAAGTTCCCATAGCCATGAACCATTGGACAGAATTATATAAAATTAGGCAAAAAGCCCAGAAAGAGACCTTTCTGTTATTTGGTGTAACTCCATTCACTAGTTTTAGACCCTTTCTCATCTTGATCTTTCCCTTCAGTGCTAAGCCTTTTTTTTGTTATTTGGGGTAGTTTGTGCTTAGGCCTCCATAACTTTTTGCCCACCTAAGCTACCCATGCCAAATGTGTGTCATTTTTTTCAAACATCCTGGGGATTCTAAAGGTGTCCAGGGTCTGTGAATTCCCCTGGAGGGGACCGAAAGATATGCAAAATCAGACAAACATTGTTTTTTAGAAAAATAGGGAACACAATAGGTGCTTCAGATAAAAGTGTCTCTTTTTTCCCTAAAAATGGAATCCATGAAGAGTTTGCTGTACTAAAGTCACCATCTTCCCAGATTTCAAGAACATGCAGAGCTGAATAAAACAAAACTAATTTTGACCCTCAGTTTTGAGATTTTTCTAAAAGGTAGCTTATTTTCCTTGGCTTTCGAGCTTGCAGGTAGGAGTGGGTGCAGAATTCTGCTCCACCAGCAGGGTTCACAGAGTTTTGTCCACCCCCCCCCAGAGTGCAGAGTGTTGAAAAACTCTGCGGAGGGACGCATAATGGAGTTTTTCCTCGCATGCGATTCGTTAACGTTAAGTTGGTGAGCGCAAGAAATCGCTGTCTTGGCAAGCGTGATTTTTTTAACACAGGCGGTTACGGCAGGACACAGCTGCCTGTGTTGAGAAAGCTGCTGCTCATGTTGAGGAAGCTGCCACTTGAGTACGTAATCTACTTGAGTGGCAGAAAGAAGTTAGCGCCCTCTCGCACTCCGTGTGATGCCATTCGTGATGATTTTACAGCGCATGAGAAACTCTTGGTGCTGAAAATCAGCGCTAACACCTGACTTACCCAAACTCCACCGCAAGCAGAACTCAGCGTAGGTCAGCAGAGTTTTTTTTGCACTTTGCTAAGCTCCATGTAGCAGAACTCTGCAAACTATGCCCAGGCCTACTCTCAACGTATTTCCAGTTTGTGGTAGAAACCTGTGTGACAACCATGGGTGATTCAGAAAGGCTATAGAGTTCTATGAAGTAGACACAATTCCAAATTCATCAAGGGGTCATATGTGTAGATCCTTCAAGGTTTTCCCAAGGAAAATAACTGTTGAAATAAAGAAATATTGAAAATCAGTAGGAAGAAATGAGCATCTGTGACAACATTTTCATCTGTAACTTTTTGTAACAATAGATATCAAGGGAACTTATGTATTTCTGAAATGGGCACAAGAAATAGAGTTTAGGAGTAGTGGTTTTTTCTACATCTCTGACTTTGTGATTACCCATACTAGCGTATGATTTTAAGGGTGTTTTTTTCAAAATGTCATCTTTCTTATACACTGGCTTACATATGAAAGGCACAAATGCACTGCAATACGTGGGTAGGTCTAGTGCCCACAACAGGAAAGACCCAGAATGCAACATGAATACAGCACATTTTTCCATCAAAAACTGATCCTCTTTTTCCAGTGTGGGTAGCTCTAAATTTTGAACCCTAGCTCAGCTGACATCTGGGGAAACCTAGCCAACCTGTACATTTTTTTAAAAACTAGGCATCATGAGAACAAAGGAGTGGGCTGACTTACATTACATTTCTTTACCCAAACTCCTCTGCAAACCTCAAACTTTGACTAAACAAAACACATTTTTCTCACATTTCTGTGATGGAAAGTTCTGGATTCTATAGGGAGGCACAAACTTCCTTCCACCTGGCCTTCCCCCAAATCCCTTAATAAAAATGGTACCTCACTTGTGTGGGTAGACCTGGTGCCCGCGATAGGAGAAGGTCCAAAATGAAACATGAACACAGCACATTTCTACCGAATACTGACCCTCATTTTCTGATGTGGGTAGCTCTAGATTTCGTACCCCAGCTCTGCTGGCACCTACAAAAAGCTAGCCAACCTGTACAGTTTTTGAAAACTAGACACCTTAGGGTATTTAGGGAAGGCTGACTTGTATGGCTCTCACCACATTTTATTCTCATAGTCTCTTGTACACCTCCAACTTTGACTAGAAAACGCATTTTCCCCACATTTCTGTGACGGAAAGTTCTTGAATCTGTGGGGGCCACAAACTTCCTTCCACCCGACATTCCCCAAGTCTCACAATAAAAATGGTATCTCACTTGTGAAAGTAGATCTAGGTGCCCACAACAGGAAATGGCCCAATACACAAAAACTGCCCCTCTTTTTTTCAATGTGGGTAGCTCTAGATTTTGGTCCCCAGCTCAGCTTGCACCTAGAGAAACCTAGCCAACCTGTACATTTCTGAAAAGTAGACGCCTAGAGGCATCCAGGATGGTGTGACTTTGCTTGGATCTTTTTAGGCTTTTTTTTTACCCACAATACATTCAAACCTCAATCTTTACCTGAAATCCTGCATTTTCCTTACATTTCTGTGATGGAAACATCTGGAATCCACAGAAATTCTCATAATTCCTACCACCCAGTATTGTACCTCCTGAGCCAATAAAAATTGTGCCACACTTGTATGGCTGGGTGTACTGTTGCATCAGGAACGAATCAAACGAAGGACTATGGGACCACTGTTGTATCCATTCCTGTTTCTGGCACTAGGTCCTTCCACACAAGTGGGAAAGAGTTTTTATTGGTACAGATGGGGCAATGCTGGGTGGTAAGAATTATGTGGATTCCTTTGGATTCCGGAAGTTTCCATCACAGACATTTAGGGAAAATTAGTGACTTCAGTCAAAGTTGGAGGTTTGCAGGGCATTGTGGGTAAGAAAATATTTTGGGAGCATGTGAAGCACATCACCCTGGTCTCTGACAAATGTCTAGTTTTTAGAAGTGTCTGGGTTTAGTAGGCTTGTCCAGGTGGCAGCCTACCCAAGACCAAAAAGTGCAGCAGTTCACTATTGCAAGAAGAACAATATTGGGAGTTAACCAAGCTCTCCTGGTCCATATGTAAAATCAATACCCAAAAGAGTCAAATGTCCTCTTGCTTGCTGTTTGACCTTGCCTTTTTTGCATGGTCATCCCCAAACTGTTTGCCTTCTTCCTCCTATTTTTTCTGACCTGTTTTATTGGCTTTAGGACTCTGGGCACTTTACCACTGCTGACAAATGCTAAAGTGCAAGTGCTCCCTGTATAAATGATATTGGTGATTGGTTTATCCATGATTGGCTTATTTGATTTACCAGCCCGTCCCTAGTAAAGTGCACCAGAGGTGCCCAGGGCCTGTAAATCAAAGTGTGGGCGTGCAACACTGATTGTGCCACCCGCATGAGTAAACATGTCTCAGACATGCCCCTGCAGTGTCTGTGTGGGCAGTTTGGAACTGCCAGTTTGACCTGGCAAGTGTACCCACCTGCCAGGCCCAAACCTTCCATTTTACTACATGTAAGTCACCTCCTAGGGTAGGCCCAAGGCAGCCCCATGGGCAGGGTGCAGTATATTTAAAAGGTAAGAGAGTTCTTTGTGTTTTACATGTCCTAATAGTAAAACACAACTACATTCAGTTTTTACTATTGCAGGACCTATTTCACCCCTAAGTTAACATGGAGATTGCCTTGAAATATCTTTTGAGTGCCATTTCCCATTAGGAGCAGACAAAGACATGGAGTTCTGGGTCTATGCACTCTCAATTTAAAAATGCATCTTTTGGTGAAGGTGTTTTTTAGCTTGTGTGTTTCAAAATGCCACTTTTAGAAAGTGGGCATTTTCTTGCTGAACTATTCTGTGCCACTGCCTGGTTTTGGAAAAAAAACATCTGGGTCAGGATGACAGTTGGAATGTTTTTGAATTCACTCTAGACAGTCATACAAAGGGACCTGAGGTGTGCTCTGCATATCCTGATGGGTCTTCCTGGGCTTGAGTGGTAGGTGGAGCTGACACTTACACCTGAATATTGCTGTGCCTGTCCTTACACAACTCTGTCTTTAGCCCCATGGAGTGTGTCTGGGGCTAGGTCAGGAAAGGCAGAGTATTGTGCACTAAAAAAACTTTCCTTTGAAGTTTGCCTACTTCAAAGGCAGTATTTATCCCAGAACCCCAGACTTTTTTGACGGTACTGGATCAAGAGGAGACTCTGCCAAGGAGAAGAGCAGAAGAGCTGTGAGGAGGAGTACTGCCCCTTTGCTGTGTGTGAGTTGCTGAGTTGGCTTGCAGTTGCTGATTTGGAGAGAACAAAGACTGGACTTTGTTGTGTATCCTGCTTGTGACGTTTCTCCAAGGGCTTGGACTGAGCTTGCCTCCTATTAAGGAGTCTCAGGGACATCAAAGACTTCACTTGCCAGGCCTTGGGTTCTCTTGTGAGGACACTGACTTGCCAAGAGGTGCCCAATACAGTACTTGGGCCCTTGAGAGTGAAATTTGGCAGAAAAACAAGAAGAACCAGGCACATTGACTCCAGATGACTCCAGAACCAGCACTGCTGCCAGACTCTGTGTTGCTTCCTGCACCTGAAGCTGTGGTCCCCTCTGAAGTTTGATGACCATGACCGAGTGCTGTGTAACTGACATACATGACACCTGACTTCACCACTACACTTGTGGCACCATGGTGTGATCGTGATGCTGCAAAGTCGCCTCATCGCGTATTGACCTGCTTGACTCATCGACCCTGCAGGATCTTAAGGAACCAATGCATCACCGCCAACGCTGCCTTACCTCTGCTGCCTCTATAAGAAACTGATGCCTTACCTCCTCTGCACAGCAGCAAAGAACCAACACCTCATCTCCTGTGTAGCAGTACAGAACCGACGCAGCACCGGCTCCAGTTATGCCTCACCTCCCAACTCCTTGCCACATCTTTGACTGTGCCTCATTTCTAATTTACTGTACCTGAGATCCTTGCATCTCAGTGACCTGCTCTCCTCTCCCTCGTGAGTGCCATTGGAGAGTTAGGAGCGACTCCGTCATAACGCAGTGATAGTATCAGTTGAAGGCATTGTGTTTCTAAGTGCTTTTATTGGGATTTAATCTTTCAAAATCCATATCTTTACTTATATGTGGATTTTTGTTGTATTGGTCTTATTTTACTTAGATAAATATTGGCTATTTTTCTAAACTGGTGTGGTGTCCATTTGAAGAGTTTTCACTTTGTTGCTGCATGTGGGCACAAATAGTTAACACATTGCCTCTGGGATAAGCCTGACTGCTTGTGCTAACCTACCAAGGGAGTGAGCAGGGGTTACCTTAGGAGCGTGACACCCTTACCCTGACTAGAGTGAGGGTCCCTTCTTGGACAGGATGTTAACTGGCTGCCAAATAGATTCCCCATTTCAAACACCTACCAATGGGATGAGATGCTTTAGTCCGCAGGGGGAAGGGGTAGCAGAAAGACTTTTGCCCCCTTTCAGTTTTGGTGGGGACATAACCATGTCCATGGTGGTGGGCTTTTTTTCAATTTACCGGCATCTAGTGGGCTATCTGACCCGAGAGGCTGATCAGGGGTTATTACCTTCATCTGTCCCTCAGGGGGCAGAAAGATTGTGTCCCCATTTATTGAGGCTGAGGTTTTGATTTGCCTGTTGTGGGCAGCCCCACCTGTGTTTTTTTTACAAAAACATATTTTCTGGCATCTAGTGGGCTTTCCACCCTCCCAGGGGTCAGATGGAGTAATTACCCCCTTCTCCTCCCCAGGGGGGGCAGAAAGACTTTGGCCTTGATTACGAGTTTGGTGGATGGGAACACCTGTCCACCAAACTTCCCACAGGGTGGCCGCCACTGCGGTGGCGACCTCCCCACCGGACCCATTATGACTTTCCCGCTGGGCTGACAGGTGGAAGCCAAGGTTTCTGCAGTTCAGCCCAGCAGGAAAGTGATGTTACCATTGTCGCCGGCTCCTAATCGAGCCAGCGGCACTGCTGCTGCCTGCAGGAGGCACCATCACTCTCGTAATGTGCACTGTCTGCATGGCATTGCAACCACGAAAAGGTTGGCTGAGACCCAGGTTGTAATCAGCTGCATGGAGCTGACTGCAGCACCACCCTTGCTGATTGCAACCTGCACCCACCTTCAGCCCGCTGGGATCACTGATCCTGGCAGAGACGGTGATGCCCTGGCGGTCAGACCACCAGGGTTGTAATGTGGCAATCGGACCATCACAGCAACAATGGCCCAGACCGGTACCCAAAGTCTGGCGGTCTAGTGACCCCCAGACTTCTAATTAGGCCCTTTGTCCCCATTTATATAGGGTAGGGGCATGGCCACCATTTTAAATTATTTCTTTGTGTCTAGTAAGCTTTCAACCCTTGGGGGGCAGATTGGGGGTAATTAGCCCATCGGCCCTCAGGGCAGAATCGCTATGCCCATTTTTGGCGGGGTGGTGGCCCCATCATGCCCATTCCGGGTAGCCCTCACCACTAGACATTTCTAAAAAAAAATAATGCCTGGTGCTTAGTGGGCTTTCTGCCACCCAGAGGGCAGATGAGTGGCTATTGCCTTACCTGCCCCCCCGGTGGGGGGCAAAAAGGCTTCAGTCCCCATTTATGTGGGGATGGGGCATGGCCATGCCCATTGTTGGCAGCCCTCACCCCTCTTTCATAAAAAAAAAACCCTGGTGTCTAGTAGATTTTCTGCTACTTGGGGGTAGGTAGGGGGCAAAAACCCCTGGGCAGAAATACTGAAACCATTTTTTAGGGAGAGAGGGGATTACTTGCACATTCAGGACTGCCCCCACCCATAAACGTTTCTGAGAAAATAATCCCTGGTGTCTAGTGGGCTCCTCCTCCCGGGGGGGGGGGGCAGAAAGACTCTGGTCTCTATTTATTTAGGGTAGGGGCATGGCTATGCTCTTTTATTTAAAAAATCCTTGGTGTCAAATGGGCTTTCTCCTCCCCCCGGGGGAACAGATGGATGTAATAACCCCCATGAGCCCCAAGGAGGCTCCGAAAGACTGTGCCCATTTTTGGGGGGTGGGGGCATGGGCATGTCCATTCTAATTACAAAAAATACTGAACAAACTGAGCAAAAATGTTTCAGGTAATGTGGTGCTCACAGTTTAGGCTCATTAACTGTCTCTCCACCGGCTACCACATGGCAGTGTCCATGCCAGGTGAAGTTAAGGGGAAAGGCAGGTCGTGATTAGCCTGGAGGGAAGCTTGGCAAGAACCCTTCCATGGGCCACCTTTGCCTCTCTTCCATGGGAGCAGAAGTATCAGCAAAGGTGGCAGTCTTGTGACCCCGCACACTTCACAATCAGGCAGTCAGACTGCCAAGGAAGTGCGTTGGAGACTGCCGAAACTGCAATGGCAGGACACTTCCTGTTGTCATCATAATTAGACCTTGGCAGAATTCACAGAGTTGCGTTTTACGGAACTCTGTGGAGTAGCAAAAAATTCTGCCGCGATACACAGAGTTCTGCGGATAGGTGATATTCCTTTCTCATGCCTGTTTACATTGCATTTTACGTCAAACGCAACACGAAGTATGTACTCGCATTCAAAATTGCTTGCGAATGGCACCATGCTTTTTGCATGGGGGCAGCCATTTTGTTTTTCACTCTGTTGATGGTGCTGGCCCTGTTTTTTAATTCCTTAATAATCTTTTAAATCCTCCACCCTCCTAATTAATGTACCCCTCACTTTTATTTATTGTTTTAGTGTGTCTTTTTGTGTGTGTGTGTATTTTTAAATTTTCTTCATTTTTTACATGCTTATGTGACTTTTTGTCTTTGTTTTTATTTTTCCCTTCATTTCTTCAGTTATTTCTTCCATCCTTCCTTCTCCTTCTGTTTCTTTTCTTCACCCCAACACCCAGCACCTTGCAGAGCAGGGCAGTGTCGGTGATGAGGGGAGCAGCACCACCAAACCCCCCAGACAGCCAGCAGCAGTCATCTACCTGGTGGGTGGTGGAGATGCAAGAGGTGCTGCCCAGCTCATCTTTTGTGAGGAGGATGTGGCAGGACTGGTTTTCGACATGCAGCACCACCTACCCGACATGCTGGCAGCTGGTGGCAGACCTGTCAGTCATTACCCCCTGTGGGAGCATCAGCTGTGTTGGGCTAGGGCGCACAGGTGTGTTTGGGACCCCACCCATGTCCAGCGCACCACTCAGCAGCTGACAAACCGATGGGCGGATATCATCGACCGCGAGCAGGACCTGCTTGACCTGCTATGCATGGGGATTCCTGGGCTCAGTGAGTATTAACTATTTTGTTGTGTTTTTGTTATACAATGCTAACTTTTTCTGAGTAGCATGCTGCTCCTACTCAGAGGTAAGTTACTATTATTTAATGTTAAGAGTATTATTTATTAATTGGTCCAGATCTAGCTAGGCAGGTATTCAGTGCTAGATCATTGTACTCATAGGCACTTGCTTTGGCTGATTATTTAAAAAGCTGTTGCAATGCAGACTCCTCTGTCATCTGTCACCTTAGTGAATTAGTGATATTAGTGAGTTTGCATTCTCTGTGACTTTCTTTATGTAGCTCATACACTCCCAAGCAATATCACAGTGATGTGCAGTACTAGTATGCATCAATACACTGCAAAAAAGGGAGACTGAGTTGGTCCATCAATGGTGTTGAGGAAGAATAGAATCAAGGATCATTAATTGCAGTACATTAATTCCACATGTAGGTTTTCTTAGGGCAATTTGGAACAGGGATTCTAGGAGTATAGCCAACTCAACAATAGTCGATCATACTAGTACCATATGCAACCTGATTTAAGTACAATGTTACTGTGTTTGCCTGTAATATAATAATTTTGTGGAGATTAACTGTATCACTAATCTATTTTTTGATCTTCTTTATTTCTTACATCAGCTCCGAAAGGCAAGAAGATGGGGACCACAGAGGTGGGCCCGATAGGAGCAGGGTAGGCACTGACCACTTACGCCAATTTTTATTTAATTCCTGTTATCCCTGCATTATCTTTTTTCTGTCTTTCATTGACCATTTTTATTCCACCCCTTCATTGTGCTTCAATGATTCTGAGTCCTCACCATCATAGGCTACAGCTCTGCCCTTCCATTAGACAAAGTTTTTGGTTGGCTTGACCAAATGGCTTGTCTAACATTGTGAACCAACAAAATGCCAAGAGTGATATTTTTGATAGAAGATACTTCAGTGCTAACCGAACTATAAAGATGTATTGCAGTTGGCTATTGTTATTAAAAAAATAAAGAGGAGTTGTACCTGGCATCTAAAAACTGTATCATGTTTTTTTTCTGGCCACTCCGACCATCAGTGGAGCCAGCTTAAGTTCCACTCCAGGAGCAGACAGAGCAGGGAGAGAAGAGGCAGTAGGGACAGGAGGTGGTAAGTCACATTACTTGCTTATTGATAATTATTATTACTCACTAGCTACAAGAGCATTGTTGTGATTATGAACCTCCAGCATTACAGCTACGGCAGTGGTTGGGTTACTGATTGCCTCTTCTATCTGTAACTCAATACACATAATGTATGCTAAAAATTATGGCTTGATGAAAATGGGAAAGAACAGAAGGTTAAAAGAAAGGATGGGTGAAATGAGTGAAAGAAAAGGAAGCGTTGGTAGGTAGTGGAAAGGAAGTGTGGGTAAGTGGATTGATTGCTTAAAGGATGATTGAAAGAAGGGGTGGATACTGAATTGATGGAAAATGGGTTGTGAATTTTGGTGAAAGCCTGGATGAGAGAAAGTAAAGATTAAAACATTGTGGTTAGTGGTTAATATAGTAGGAAGAATGAAAGGGTGATTTAATAATTGTAGGGATGATTAAACAAGGGGGCTCTTCTGTAGGGGGGCGTGCTGCTCACCTACTTCACTTACTTTGTGTTTTAGGATAATCAAAGCTATGGTTCAAAGTGGGGGTATTTTAATTTGTGTGCTAATCCCTTGACTCATTGCATTTGAAAAACGAGACAGATATGTATCCCACCCATCATTATCATTCACAAATCTCCTCCCTGCCCAGGGAATTTCACCACCCATGACCAAAGAAATGCAGTATGGTTCTATTTGTGCCATCAGTGTTGGCTGTGCAATGTGCGCCTGCTTCAGGTAATGCGGTATTTACAAAGTTTTCAATGCATTGCAAACCAAACACACAATGTGTGTTGTTTTCCCTTTGCCCACTCATTCAACTCCTAGTACTTCACTCCTTTTTTCTTTCCTAAGTACTTCCATCCAAGCCTACCAAACAAATTGAAAAATCAATTCTTGGCATGTGCCACATTTTTATAACTATGTGAAGTGTTTCCAAAATTTATGTCATGGGTTCCCATAACAGATTTATTTTATGCCTTTCAGATTTTTCCCTTTAGGTTTTTATTTATACAGTGACTGAATAAGCCAAAGCTTAGGCACATGATGAATCGATAATCAGTTACACCCCCTGTTCTATGACAAAAGCTCTACCTACCCGCCTAATCCCTCTGCCTTACTCTGCAATGGAGTATGTCAAGTTTCCTTTCCTTACTAACGAGTGAATGAATTTGTTGGAAAGAATTTGTGGAGGTAGGTGAGGCCAGTGAGTAAAGTTTGACTAGTAAGTGCCCGAGTTGATTTAATGTTTGGTGCAAGGGATACTCTGTGATGAATGTGCCAAATACAATCTGTATAGCCTGTTCCTTTCTCTGTAGTGCAGTGCTTCGTTTTCCCCACCATCTACTGTCGGCCGACAAGATAAACATATCCCTGTTTTATACTTGACATGTGTGACATATCCTATCTATTGATTTGCCTCTTTGGGACCAGGGTAGAAACTAAGTGAAAGACATTTAGGGAAGTGCAGGGCCATTGGAAATAAAGATAGATAATTGTCAACTACAGCTGCCCCAGCTGCAGACAGTAGCTTTTGGACTTTTGCCCTTATGCCGGGTCATCCCCAATCTTTTTGCCTCCTGGCTCCTATTTTTTCTGATCTGTTTTTGTTGGCTTTAGAACTCTGAGCACTTTACCACTGCTAACCAGTGCTAAAGTGCATATGCTCTCTGTGTAAATTGTATTGCTGATTGGATTTCCATGATTGGCATATTTGATTTGGTAAGTCCATAGTACAGTGCACTAGAGGTGCCCAGGGCCTGTAGATCAAATGCTACTAGTGGGCCTGCAGCACTGGTTGTGCCACCCACAATAGTAGCCCTGCCATCATGTCCCAGACCTCCCACTGTAGTGTCTGTGTGTGTAGTTTTAAACTCCCAATTCAACTTGGCAAGTGTACCCACTTGCCAGGCCTAAACCTTCCCTTTTGTAACATGTAAGACACCCCTAAGGTAGGCCCTATGTAGCCCCATGGGCAGGGTGCGTTGTATGTTTAAGGTAGGATATATACTAATGTGTTTTATATGTCCTAACAGTGAAATACTGCCAAATATGTTTTTCACTGTTGCAAGGCCTATCCCTCTCATAGGTTAACATGGGGGCTGCCTTTAAATATGATTAAAGCGTAGATTCCCTTTGGGAGCATTTAGACATGTGGAGTTTGGGGTCTCTGAACTCCCAATTTAAAAATACATCTTTTAGTAAAGTTGATTTTAAGATTGTGTGTTTGAAAATGCCACTTTTAGAAAGTGAGCATTTTCATGCTTGAGCCATTCTGTGACTCTGCATGTTTGTGGATTCCCTGTCTCGGTCAGTTTGACAGTTGGGCTGTTTGCACCTCTCTCTAGACAGTGACACAAAGGGAGCTGGGGTGTAGCCTGCATATCCTGATGAGCCATCTGTGCTAGGAGGGAGGGAAGAAGTGGTTACTCACACCTGAAAGGGCCGTGCCTGCCCTCACGCAATGCAGTCTCAAATCCCCTGGTGTGTGTCTAGGGCCTGGACTGGACAAGGCAGGATTTCACAAACAAGAGAGACTTTCCTTTGAAGTAAGCGTACTTCAAAGGCCAAAATGGGTATAGGAAGGGTACCCAAAACCACAGACTTTAGATCACTTCTGGAAATAAAGAGGAACCTCTGCCTGGAGAAGAGCTGGAGAGCTGAGGAGAAGTGCTGCCCTGCCTGTGACTGTGCTTTGTGGACCTATCCTGCAGTTGCTGCTTCTGTCTGGTGAAAGGGGACAAAGACTGGACTTTGTTGTGCATTTCTGCTTGTAAAGAAATCTCCAAGGGCTTGTCCTGAGCTTGCCTCCTGTTGTTGAAGTCTAAGGGCCATCTCTGCTGAGACTCCTGCCCTGCCAAGTGGTGCCCTATCCAGTTCCTGGGGCCTTGACAGGTGAAGCTGGTAGACCGAGATTGAAAATCCACGCACCGACCGGCGTGCAGGGAAATTACTGACGCAATCTTTGAGACACGGCTGAAGAAACGGCGCACTGCTGGCTTTGCGGCTGAAATCGACGCTCCGTCTGCAGTGCAGATGGATGCCCGACACACACGGCTGGGTAAACAACGCTCCACACCACTAAAGGAGGCTGGTAACATCGTAACTCACCCAGCACGGTTTTGCTGGTACCGTGCTGCAGGATTTTCAACGCAAACCTTGCTGGGTGCGGAAAAACGATGCAACGCCTGCCCAGACCCGGGTACTTGCCCGGCTGGACGCATCGCTCTCCTGCGGAGAGAAAAAACGACACACAGCGACCTGACCAGAGAAGGAGAAATGACGAACGGTCTCGCTTGCAGGTGAGAAATCAACGCATTACTAACCTTTTTCGACGCACACTGACCCCTGCGTGTTATTTTGATGCTACACAGGTACTTTTCAATGCTAACAGTGTTTTTACTGTTTACAAAAGGATTTAAGACTCTTTTGCTTTTAAAATTAATAACTTGACTTGTGTATGTTGGATTTTTGTCATTTTGGTCTTGTTTTGTTTAGATAAATATTTCCTATTTTTCGAAACCTGGGTTGTGTCATTTTGTAGTGTTTTCAATGAGTTACTGTGTGTGTTGGTACAAATACTTTACACCTAGACTCTGAAGTTGAGCCTGCCTGCTCATGCCAAGTTACCAAGGGGATGAGCGGGGGTTACCTGAGGGTGATTCTCCTTTACCCTGACTAGAGTGAGGGTCCATGCTTGGACAGGGGGTAACCTGACAGCCAACCAAAGACCCCATTTCTAACAGTAGCAAAGTAGTCGAAGTACTAGCTAGCATACCTCCATTAATTTGTCACAACAACTTGTAATCCATAGTGGATCATGTCTTACTCATAAATGAGGAAGTAATTCATTTTTATTTTTCCACTAAAAGTGTCTCTTTAGCTACTAGAACAGCCTTTAAGAGAAAAAGATGAACCACTGTTTTTTTTAATCTGGTGTAATTCTGCCTTAATTCTTTTTTACTGGACAGTAAGTGCTTTTTATGTGAAGCATGTGTGGGTAAACAAATAAAATTGGCCCTGTGACTCTCCTAATCATAATCACATCAAATTCAGATGTCCCTAGGGGACCAGCAATGTAGTACTTCTGTGACACCCACAACCTACTTTGAAGTAGTGTTCGTTCGGAACATTGTTTAAAATGTGTCTTTTTTATTTTTGTTCTTCTAAATATAGTTACTCCTGCTGGACAACCACTAAACAGGCAGGAGATAGCGGCCCGTCTGTGGCAGCAGATGTTGGAGAACATCCAGGCCGAATACCTGTGGCTGGTGCTCCTGGAGGAGGAAGAGGGTGAAATAGCTGTCTTGGACCCAGGACCAGCTCAGCAGAACGACAGCCACTGCCTCCCAGCCACTACATCATCACCGCCGCTATCAGCTGTCAAGGTCCCTGACTGCAATTGCTGCCTCCTCCTGCTCTGACAGGGCATTGCTCCACTGTATCCTGCAGTGAATGGACTGGGTAGAGAGCCGGCTTGCTAGGATCGAGCAGAGCCTAGATCATTTCCAGAACCATATAGAGAGTGCCCCCTTCTAGCCCTTTTTTAATGTTTTGTTTTAGTGATCGTTGTGGGTGGAAGGGTGAGGGGGAGATGGGACGAGGTTTTCAAATAATTTTATATTGGACTTTTTGTTTGACATTTTGAGGACAGGACTATTTGTTTGGGGAGAGGGGTGGGACGGTTGTGGGTGGAAAGGGTGGGTTTTTTATTTGATAAAAATCAAAGGGGGATACATTATTTTACTTGATTTGTGCTTCAAGTGTTTAGTTTGCACTGCTGCCTTTTAGCGTAGCCTGTTTGCTAAATCTGCTACAAAATGTATCCTGTTTACTTGTACCCTTGCTCTATTGCCCTCTGCAACCATATTGACCTATAGGGGTGGTTGCCATTGCCTATATTGCCTACAAAAACCTAGATACACATAGACAACATCTTCTTCAGTAGGAGTAAATTACTAACTAAACAAGTTCACTTAAATCCATCTTTCTACTTTTACCTGAATAGATGAAGTGAAGGAGTCTTCTTACTGCAGGGGTTTCCCAAGGTGGCATCTTAATGGGGTGGTAGGTAGTAGTTGAAGCATGCTAGCGTGCTAAGAGGGAAGACAGAAGGTGCCACTCCCACCTATGTAAACTCCAACTGCAGGACTGATCAAAGAGTTAGCCACCCCTGTCAACTAGATTGAAAGAAAACAGAGACTTAGTGGGTCTTATTACATCATAACGTTAGGAAGACTGAGACCAGACAACCACAATGATAGCATTTGACACACAACAAAGAAGACCTAATATTATAATTTAAAAAAACTAGCAATATTAATGTCTTCTGAGCAATGTTGGGGAGCTAGTATTTGAAAACTAAACTTAGGAAATTAGATCATGGAGGCAGGAGAAGTGTGCTCAGAGTCAAGAGTGGTTGGACAAGGTTAATGCTTTTATGCAACACACAACAAAAGGCATGAATGATAATGCGAAATATTGCCCAGGTAATACACGGTCATGCTGTGAGTTGGTGTTGCTTTCACTACACCACCCCCAGCAAGTGTGTGATCCATTCATGGTGTAAAATTAGTCCTCAAATAAATCACACAGCTGGGGGAGAAGGGTTAGGGGCTCGATGAATGGATGGAAAAAGGGGTTTGGGGAAAAGTGTGAGAAAGGAAACACTACACAAATGAAACCATGACAATATTCATTGGGGCGCTGAGCAGCACACCATCATTAATCTGTTGTGGAAGGAAACAATGAAGGGATAAGTATAACACAGTTCAGATAATGCATTTTAAACAGTCCTTCTACCCCAGAGAGACCCAAGATAGTATATCTCTAAACGTTCTGTCTTCTATGTTTGAAAAATACAAACTATGGAGGATTGAACTTAACCCACCCAGTTCTTAAAATTATGATTGTTAAAAGGAAAACGATACTGTATTGCCAAATTGAGTGGTGCATCTCCCATCTTCTTGGAATGTCCATCACTCTTGGGTATCTGGCTGAACCTGTCCCGTAGGTAGCTTGAGTCTTAAGCTTTCACCAGGTTTTGTTTATGGAGGAGAGGACTAGGAGAAGGCCTGCATATTGAAAAAAACAGGAACTGTATTATAGAGTAAAGGAGAAGGACAAAAGGAAGCAAGGTAAGCTTCATGAGGATTCAGGAGTATACCAAAAAGACTCAGAGGCAAAGCAAGAACATAAGAAGAGTTTGAGGTTTGAGCCAGCAATGCAGCAAATACATACTCAGCAACAAAGCACCTTTCTTCAGTCCATAGATCTGAGTGAGTACTAGGCCTCAGAGTCTTCACCATCATCATGGTTTCTCTTTGAAGTTGATAACTTCCTCCTTCTAACTATTTAGGTAGTCCCACCCTGAGTCCTTCCATCCCCCCCTCCTGATTCGGAATAACTCCATCCCAGTCATAAACTGAGTTAGGTAGGCCTGTGTAGTCAAGTGCACTGCTGTTTGAGAACAAATAGAGAAACAGAACTGGAGTATTTTGTGTAGATTTGTGTTTGGTAACTAAAGTGACTGGTCTGGTCTGAGGAATTAGAAAAAATCAGTTGATCGTTCAGGTAAATTTCACTAAGAGTGAAAGACCTATCACTTTCATAAAAAATGATCACCTATCAGCCCCCAGACATTGCAAATCATCAGAATCAAGTTTATAAATTTGTTGAACTCCCTTCCTCACTGCAGTCACCACATATATCATCAATCATTGCTCACAATCACTCAATGTATCACCATTCATTGGTGCAGTAGTTAGTAGTTACCTCTTCCAATCCAAGCATGTTGGTCGAACAACATAATATGTCCTCCATTGGTAGCAAGCAGCAACACATTGGAACTCGTCATTGACAGTCTTTTAATCAATGATGCTCTAGGGCAGCCCTACTAGGTTATTTTAAAAAAGGATAGGCAACGGCATGTGAGGGAGGCAGGCATCATCTCCAATGTCCTAAAGGGAATGTAGGGGCTTCTTTACTGGACACTGGTCCAACTCCAATCCGGCCATATAATATGTGACTAACAAATGGTGGGGCAGCATGATGTTGCACTAGTATTTGTTTTTTGCAAAGAAAGAAAGAAGTTCAATGAGACATAATTATAAAGGTTTATGGTGGCACTGGCATATTCAATGTGGGAAGTAGAGTTTGTCCTCATACTCAGGTGGTTCACCAAGAATTGGTCGGCAAACACACTTGATTCTGACAAATCATCCTCTTCCTCCTCTTTTGGTGTTGTGAGAGCAGTGTAATCAGGTGGTATAACATGCTGGTTCGTTTTGATCTTGGTTAATCTCTCTACATTTTGGGGCAAGAGACTGGTCCTTCCCACTGTAACAAATGCACCAGCTGCACTAAACACATGTTCAGCAATCACGCTGCCTACAGGACAAACCTGATACTTTATTGCCAGCCTGCTGAGCCCTGGCCATTGGCACATCTTCCTATACCAATACACCAATGGGTTTTGATCCACCTGTACCTCTTTTGGGTCATCCAAATACTCATGGAACATCCTCTGAAGTGTCATTAGTGCTGTCACTTGCTCAACCTCTTTTGCCTCTGCACTGGACTTAAGGCCTGCCACATGAAACCAAGCCAATGCAGAGGTTGGGTTTGATTCTCCTGATGCTGGTGTTCCCGGTGTTCTTGTTGCTGGTGTTGGCTGCTGTTAGAAACGTCTTCCCTCTCTGGAAGTTGAAGGCGGCACCCCAGAACTGCAGAGTGGGACTTAACAATCCACGTCTTGTATTTTAAAACATCCCTTTCAGAAAAAAGAATGAAAGAGGAAATAATTTTTTTGTATTTTTTTTGTAGCGTGGATCAAGCAGAGTGGCACAGATGTACTGTTTGGATGGGATAACTTTATTTTGCAGCCTTGCATTACAACTCAAGCGATCTCAACAAAGGCATACACATCTGGGTTTTTGTTCACACCTCCGAATGTGAATCTTTCAGACACCTTCTTTAGCTGTTCCTGTAGCAGACGTAACAACTGGATAACTTGACCCACTGTCCTTTATGCTAACTTCCTGTGTGAAAGCCTCAAAAGGGAGCAGCATTTGTCTCAGACAATTGACTAGACCCCATTTGTCTACATCAATGGTCATAGCTTTCCCAAGTGCATCCCCTCCTCTTAGAATGACATAGTCATTGTTCTGTCTGTACTGCTCAGATATTGCAATATATAATAGGATGAGTTCCAAGGTGTTGGCACCTCCTGTTTCAGGGCTTTAATTGGTACTCTTATCACACTGTATAATCCACAACTGCTTTTGGGCTTTAAAAGAATGGCTGAAATAACTATAGATTCATCTGCAGGCAGTCAAAATGTTGCTGAATAGATCTTCTTTTTTTAGAAAGTCTTGCACAAGCAGGTTGACGCAATGTGCCAAACACAGGACCCTTGATTAGCCACCCTCTGCCATGGCCTTGACTATGTTACTGCCATTGTCCTTGGTAACAAATCCAATTCAGAGACCTCTGGGTCGCAGCCATTGAGACTCCTTGCTATTAAATGAATCCAAGATGTTTCCAACTGTGTGTGATTTCTCCATGGCAAACATGGTTACTGTTGCATGCCTCCGAACACCCTTAAAAATGTCTTGAGAGACAAGACCTGTAGATAGCTTTTGCTTTACCCCACAAAAGAGATCCAGTGTGAAGTGTTACACTTGTAATCAGTAGCCTGACAACTGGTCCAAGTCTGTCATTAGGTGGACACTTTGCTGCAAAGCTTGTCCAACCAATTGCAGCACATCGAGATGCAGTGCTGGAACAGTAACTCTGGCAAAATAGGTCCGACTTGAAACTTTCCATTGCGGTCAGATGACTGCCATAAACTATAAAAATCCCACTCCTTCCACAAAAGAAAAGGGAAGAGGTCCAGCGCTAAAATTTTTGCCAGCTTCCCATTGTACAATTGTACCATTGGGTGGTTGCAATTGGAGGGCCCATCCTGCCTAAACATGCCTGTAATTGTAGCCTGGATTTTCTTTCCACTGACGCAGATGACTTTTGGGATGTAGGTGGTGGTAGAGTCAATGTGTGCCATGGTGCAGTCACCATATGATGTGGAGTCTCCATTCAGCTCTGAGTCATCCTGTGCCATTGTGAGGTTACTGAGGTTGGTGAATCTGGCACACTTTTGGAGAAAGGGCTGCTTTGCATGAGGATCTCACCCTCTTCTTCCTCACTTTCTACGGTGATTTGACCAGTTGTAGCTGATGTTTCCTGGTTTTCTCACCTTCACCACTTCAACCATGTTCAGCCATTTTAAGGTACTCTTCCCACTGGAACATGCAATGTGGTCATCTGGCCTCTAGTACCATCATGTGAACCAGGCTTACCTCGACAAACACTCACATAGCAAATGGAGTATATGACAGTGTACTCCTCCTGTTTTCTAATTTAAAAAAAAGTCCCAAACTGGGGTGGAGTACTTTCTTATTGGGCCACTGCCAATACCTCAAGAAGAACTGGAGGTAGGTGGGTGTGTCAATTGCTTCTCTGCAGTACATGCTTCTACTGAGGTATGGGTTGGTGCAGGTCTCTGCTGGGGCCCTCAAATATGAGAGTTGGCAGTGTTGCCTGTTCCACATCCTTTGGAGCAGGATGGATAGTAATAACAGTCTCCTCTGTGCTAGCTTCTATAATGAATGGCTCAGCGTCATCATTCTCCTCATCATCATACCCTTTCATGATTCTAAGACTTTTTAGAATTTTCTTTTCTCTTGCCACTCCTGGTGTCTCCCAGACTCTGCTGGGGTCCACTCCATGTCCCTATCATCGCCATCAGAAGTGGTGCTTCGAGAAGATAGTGGAGTAGTATATTTGCTTTTTCTTGCTGGAGATCTGGGAGCAATTGATTCCAAAAGAGGAGGTTCTTGCTCAGCAGGAAGCTTGACCTCCTGTTCTGCTCCAACTTTGGGAAGATCTACTATTGCTGGCTGTGACTGCTGTCCACTTTGCTCTGTTTCCTGAAACAATTGGGTACTAACTTATGAGTGGGACAGATCCAAATCAATGTCACTGCTCGTCTGCCTCGCCATGATTGTAGTGGCTGCTCACTTAAAGACATGGTCTTGGGCTTAGCTCATGGTGGTGCTGTTGATGCAGGGGTGCTGTTCCCAGGTTCCTCCCCGGAGGCCGACATGACAGGCACACGCATCTCAAAAAAGGTTCTGGTTGGCACACCACTGGTGGAAAGCTGCTTCTTCTCACTGACAACATTCTTGGGAGCAACTTTGTTTGGGGCCATCTTAAGCTCTAAGTTGGAAGTGGCACTAAGATGCACAAGCGAAAGAGTCTGGAGGATCGAAGTAACTGTACAGCCTTCTCTTTGGCAGTACTGTGGGTGATATGAGGTCTCTTCTCTTGTGCACCTAAAAGCACACCATAACATTTCATTTCAAATCAGGCAGCACAGCATGCAGATATAGCTCTTTCCTTTATCTCCATCTGTTTTAGTCAGAGAGAGGTGCATGAATAAATGGAATAATGCTTAAAAAACATTTGGCAGCAAGTTGGTCCAGGGAAAATGGAATAATCATTAAAAATGAATTATGCTGCTGATTTGTCTGCTGTGCTTTGCAGCCAGGGTGTCCAGGAGCAAATGGAATTATTATACACCTAAAGAAACCGAATGCTGTAGTGCGGCTGGGCACCTAGGGTGGATGGATGGATGGATAGATGGATGAATGGATGGATGTATGGATGGATTGATGGAGGAATGGCTGTGGATAGATGGATCAAGGCAAAATGCAGAACTAAAGAAAATTTAAAAAGTCTAAAAAAAGAAAACCTAAAATAAACATTAAAATAAAAAAGAAAATGTAAAAATTACATTAAAAAAAAAAATTAAAATTAAAATAAAAACAGAATTAAATAAATAATAGAATGCAAATAAAAACTAAAATAGAACATACAAATAATAAAATAAATATAAACCTAAAATAAACAAATGATCAGTAATTAAAGATGTTTGTATGTATGCCCATTGCAAAGAAGCACTAGCCGGATGCACAAAATGGCTGTCAGCCACATGGTCAAACAACAACAACAAGGAGCAAGGAGGAGAGGGGAAAAAAAAAGAACACATGCATGCCTGTGGCAAAGGAACACTGGCTGCATGTACTAAATGGCTTCCAGCTACAAAGGTCAAACAACAACAAGGAGCAAGGAGGCATGGGGAACAAAGAAAGAACACATGTAAGCCTATGGCAAAAGGTGTCCTGGCTGCATGCACAAACTGACTGCCAGCATATGGTCAAACAACAATGACAAGGTCAGGTCCACACACCTGACGTCCAGGTTTCTGTGGGAGCGAAGAGGTAGCCCACACCCCTTGCCACTATTCTCACACCACTGAAGATTACAGTAAAGGAGCAGATAGCACGTGTGGGGCAGGTGTAGGGATCAGGGTTAGGAAAGGGAGAAGACAAAACACTGTTCCAGGATATTCCACAATCACTGTCCTAAAGAAATACCCTTGGGCTTTTCACATGGGGATTCTCTGAACAAAGATAGGAAACACCGTAAATATATACACTTCTAAGACTTATGCAATAATCAACACTTATATTTGTTTGTAAACAATATACACACTACTGTATGATTTGGCAAACATGCATCAAAATACATTTGTGCCAGAACACTGTATTGTTCATGTGTCTCTAGTCCTTGATAAAGGCTTTTCTTTATTCAAACTTTCATTGTTCACAGTCTCTTTAAAAATAAAATCTGCAAAGAGTTAAATCCAAATGTCTATTCCCCAGAGACGTTAATTTGCACAATGCAAATCACAAGCATTTGAACTTTAGATATCGATTCTTTTGCTATAATTTGTCATAAATATTGTCCCTGAATGTCTGAATCAAATCACTCCCAAAAATACATACATTAGTTCAATTGCCAATGAGTTCACTTCTCTTGTTTAAAAAAAATAAATTACAAGGTTCCCTAAACTTTTGACACCCAGGGCATGGAAGTGTGGAAAGTCCTTACTTGACAGTAATGCTTTTCTCCTTTTCTTTTTTCTTTCTAGGAAATGCTGATGAGGAACAGTGTGGAAATAGAGGGGTCCATGGAAAACTCAGATCCTGAAACGGGATGCTTCAAAGACCAGACAAGCCGGGAGACAGGGAGCAGGTAGGAAACGTGAAGCCAACTTATTCTCATGTTGTTTGGCATGGGGAAAAGAACAGGCAGCAATAAAGGTGTTTACAATGAGCCATCGGAACATGTTGCAGTCTTTCTCAGTGTTTCTGTTTGAGGCTTTGGTAAAAGATCAGAGCTCTTAATTTTAAAATACAAAGGTAATTGTGCTTAAATATAACACCAGTAATAGTGTGCCCCAAGAGAATGTTAGAATAATTCTTAAAGTCCATTGTATTGTTTATGCAACATCTGTGGACCCTTATTCAAAGGAGGTGATATAAACCAGACACACTAGTTACAAGTAGGTAAACTATGTGAATCAAGGTGTACATCAGCACATTAAATCTGGTTAGAGCTGGCAATGCCAACAGTACAGGAAGAGTGAGTCTTAACAAACAAGGAGCAAGGAGAACAAAGGAGAACATATGCAAGCCTATGGCAAAGACATATAGGCTGGATGCAGAAAATGGCTGCCAGCCACATGATGAAACAACAGTTGAGAACAAGGAGGCATGGAGAACAAAGAACACGTGCAAGCCTATGGACATAGACATAGATTACACAAAATGGCCCCTGGCCACACGGCATGGAGAAGAAAGACAAATGGTGGATGATGACACACACACACACACACATACACTGGCCACAAGGAGGCATGGTCGATGAAAACACTAACATTAATTCAGCAATGCAAAACATGAAAATTGACTGAACCATAAAACTTTCACACACTGTACACATATCCTCCTATGTCATCAAATATTACCACACAATGGGCCTGATTCTAACTTTGGAGGACGGTGTTAAACCGTCCCAAAAGTGGCGGATATACCACCTACCGTATTACGAGTTCCATAGGATATAATGGACTCGTAATACGGTAGGTGGTATATCCGCCACTTTTGGGACGGTTTAACACCATCCTCCAAAGTTAGAATCAGGCCCAATATCTACACTTTTTCCCAAAAAATTAAATGCAAATAATAGCCAACATTTTTTATTTAATCAAATGCCATCCCTGCCCTACATGAAGTTTTAAAAACATATACCACTGAAATATTTATTTCATGCACTGATGACTACTAGCAGTGGGCCTATTGGCTAGATGGGTCTTTGGCAATCTCGGCCACGTAGTCAAATAATATTTCAAATGCTACAAATGTAGAACATGACAAGTACTAAGCTGTGCAAGCATTTTCCTTTAACTATACCCATACTTAAACTTCAGGCCAGCCACCACTATAAATGTTTAAAATCAAATTAAATTACTAAGAAATATTTATGCATGTCTAACAAACTAACAACACCTTTATTCAATAGTTTTGGAACTTACTTGTGTGATTTCACAAAAACAAAGTCCTGAAATACAAAGGTATGCCCAGGAGACAAAGTAAGTGATCCTTCCACCTCAAAATCCAAGTGAAAAGTGACCAGGAGATGGACAAAGCACTGGGAGGAGCCTGGTGGACAAGAAGAGGATGTTGGAGTCTCTGGGGCACTTTCCTGTTTGAACTCTGAAAAACAACTT
Organism: Pleurodeles waltl; assembly: GCF_031143425.1. Classification (NCBI taxonomy): domain Eukaryota; kingdom Metazoa; phylum Chordata; class Amphibia; order Caudata; family Salamandridae; genus Pleurodeles; species Pleurodeles waltl. Next base: position 721,124,455 of record NC_090443.1, read on the forward strand.
GAAAGGTCCATTGGAGTAGAAATGTCACTCAAAAACACTTTTTGACTAGATTTAGATGAATCTAGAGTAGAAAATCTACTTCAGGTGCATCACACTTGCGAACTGGACTGTTTTGGGAGCCGATGTGGCTGGAAGCAGCGCAAATAAATGCAAAGTCTCTCACAAGCGGCTGGAAACAGGCCGATTGAATGCAAAGTCTTACACGTGCTCGCTAGCAGCCCAGGAGTATAATGGTGCTCACAGGAGAGCGCCAAAACCCAACCTTGCACACGCGAACAACTCCGCTCCTCACCAGATTGAGGAATTCAGGAACTCTTCACTACTCCACATAGCGCGAAGTGCCGAATTGCGCAAACTCCGCCAGTGGAGTGAATTTCTATGCCTCAATCTAATCGTATTCAGGCCCTAAAGGACAAGGCTCCCAAGGCACTTTCTACTGGACTCACTACTAAAACTGAAAATAGCACTGTGAGAGAGAGAGAAATTTACCCTTTTAACTTTCTAACTCAAACACTACTCGCAGTGAATATATTTGGGGTGCAGCAGATTTACTATAGAAAATCCGGTCTTCTGAACTTTTGGTAAGTGCACATAATTGGGGGAAGGAGGGTCAGATTTACAATTCAAACTCCGCTCCTTCTAACACTGGGGAAAGTGCAAGAACTCCTGTTCAAACCCTGGACAAAAAAGATTTTGTAAAGTACATTTAATTAGGAAAGTGAAAATTACAATTCTAACACAAGATTATTTTTTTTTACTATTAAATGTACACTATAGCCTTCGAAAATTTAAAAACAACCATATTAATTTAATTTTTAAATGATATACCACAGAAAATACACTTGAAATACTTAAAAAAATTATAGTTTTTTCTTTTTAAAACCGATATATATATATAATAAAATATTTCAATTTTGTTATTTAAATATTTATATATATCTATAATGTTTCAATTTTGTAACTTAGAAACAACATTGAAATATAAGCAAAACTATGAAGTAATTTTGAATCAAAACATGTTTTCAAAATATTTTTAATATAAATATTTAAATAACTAATGCCAATTTATTTATTAACAAATTAAAAATAAGTTAAATAACATGTTATTAAGATCCCACACTATTTATACTAATGAACATTCCTAATAATAATAAAGGCCCCACGAGTTCCCCAATGAAAATCCAATTTCCATATTGAAATAATAAACATTATTGAACCCTAATGTTTTACATTTTGATTTAATAGTTTTATAATTTATTAAAATAAATATGAAAATTTAAATCTGTAACACATTGAAGAATAAGGGCCTGATTTATAACTCGGCGAATGGATTGCTCATTCCCAACAAAGGCGGATATCCTGTCTGCTGAAATCTAAATCCCATTGAATAGAATGGGATTGAGAAGTCTGCGGGTGGGATATCCGTCCTGTTGTTATGAAGTAACCTGTCTGCCAAGTTCTAAATTAGGCCCTAATACTTTGTAAAACAAAGTCCATATAATAAAAATACTACCCACATAATTCCCAAGTAATTGCCACAAATGGTCACAGAAATTAATAACATAATGAAGGAAGAAACAAACAGAAAGAACATAATAAAAGTTAAAACAATCCTCATTAAGTGAAAAATAATAACATTAATTAGAACATTGGAATGTTGGCAGCTCCATTGAAAACAATGGAGTGCTCTGGGCTTTTACTGGCCGGTAAAAGCCCGCAGCGCCAACATTCCAATCTTCTTTGTTCACAGCAACAGCTGTGAACAAAGCCTCACGGAGCCTGAGGGGATTTTAATCCCCTCCGGTTCCGTGAAGCCTTTCTTTAATTTATGAGAACATTCTGCCCTCTAATGGCAGAATGTTCTAATAGCCTTAGAACCCGCGTAGCGGGCTCTACCGGGTATTAAAGGCCCGCTCCCGTGTTAAAGGCCCGAGCCGAAGGGCGAGGGCCTTTAATACCCGGTAGAGCCCGCTACGGCAGGTTCTAAGGCTATATCAATATATATATATTTTTTTTAAATCTCTATCGATCCAAATCCTAATAAATTTTATGTCATAAAACAAACCATATAAAAATGTTACTATTAAAAGGAAGCAATTTAATATGCATTTTATAGCAATGTATATATACAAATAACCACATCTAAAACATATTAAACCAATATTAAATATAACGATTTATTGGTAATGAACAGTATTTTAAAGATCAATAGTATTGTTAAAAATATATATATATACTGGCACTCAATATTTAAAATCTGGATATTTTTGCACTCCAGGTATTTTGACTTCAATATCATGGTCAAACAATACACTGACATCGCTATTCAGGAGACCTACAATACTGTAGAACCTCTTCCTAATGGTCGGTAGGTTCCATTCTTCTTGAAAGCATATGACTCTGTAGTAAAATCCAGAATTCACAGATACAGCCTGAACTCCTGACAGAGAAGTGTTGAAAGAGCTCTAAAATAGAAATACATTATTCTCACATCTCTCAGATGTGCATACATGTTTGAGAACTGTAAGACAGTAGTTCTTAATTGCGGAGGCACGTTGTCAGTAATACTTGTTACGAAAGCAAGTGTGCCTTTAAATGCAATTTGTGATTACTGAATCTGAGTGCACCGTGGGAATCACTGTCAGCCCTCGCGGGGCAGCACCTGCAGCATGTGCTGCACCATTTCAAGGCAGGGTCACATGCAGGCACTTAGGAAGAGGGGTGGCAGCACCTTGGTTTTCCTTTCTTATGGTCTCTGCTATCAGTATTGTTCTGGGAAACAATGTCTTTTAGCATGCTATTTTTTCCTAAGGAGTGTTAATGTTAGCCAATTGACAGTGAGATGTTCCTATTTACATTTGAAAAGCTATCTCTGCCTGCTCACTAACAGAATTATTTAATCCTGGAGAGAAAAGGCAGTGACATTTTATTTTGCATTTCTCTAGTTCTCTAGTTTGTTCAGTGCACCAGGACATATCAGCCATTCCTTGGTTTTCAAACAAAATAAAAACTAGGACTTGTATTTCTGTCTTATGGCATTCTTACTGGTATCAATGCTCCACAATACGAAGTGATGAAGGCTAACATACAAGAACTGGCCAAAGTGGTTATAAATTAGCTGGAGCCACTTTTCAGACATGTTTTAAAGTGTTACAAAGTCATCTAGTCCATTTCTCATTCTGCTTTTTCACATATGAACTCAAAATTAAACTCTGCTCACTTATTTTGTGAAAGATTCACTCTTTCTTTCATGTCACACATTAAAACGAGCTTTGGCAATACAAATTGTTTCGTCTTTTGTGCAATGGAAAGTTCTATACTGAGCTACACCAACACACCAAAGGTACACCATGGTGAGTAGTAATAATGCAAAGAATAAATAAATGCCAGGCTTCAGTAGCAGAAAGAATATCACAAAATTATCTCACTTAGGACGAGACTGATACAATACAGGTAGCTAACACACTAAAGAGGGGGGAAGAGGCGTTAATGGACTGTTGCACGCTCTATCTAAAGATACAAGAAGTACAACACACCTGGAACAAAGAGCCAGAACTCTAGTAGAATCACTATATATTACTGTGCTCATATAGGATGATGAAACTCACCTACCTCATGTGGTATGATTCATCAGTGGGTGCCACGCATAGCAGTGTAAATATCCAAGAGTGCTACTGCACGTTGGTTGTACAGTCTCCTGGTTACGGTGTTCCCTAGTATTGGCAAGGTTAAATGAAGGGCCACTGGAATGCTGGGATGTGGGAGGACCAAATTATGCAGCAGAGTTGATTACATTATGCTGCAAAGTGAGCTAAATTATGCCTAATATTGTGGCACATTTTGTGATAGTATCACTTACTTTGAAATTTTTACACAGGTTAACTCTGACAGAGCAAAGTTTTGACCTCATTACTGCCATTTTAACACCCAAATATAAAACAAGCAATGGAAAGGATACCAGTTAACATTTGCAAAGGTGCTTCCACTGCACTGCTCAACATGTTACTGTGTTTTAGTAACAATTGATCCATTTGACGTAGGAACAAAAATACCTTTTGGTTAAAATCTGCAAATCACACAGCAGATGATAGATTATTTGGAAAATATGGCAAATTCACAATTATGGGGGAAACGGCACAGTTGCAACAACTCATAAATTTAGTGTCCATTTTTAAATCCCTTCTCCCATCATTTATGTTCTCCCTTTGTTAAACTCTCATATCTATATTAAAATTGTGTGGGAGTGAGCTAAACTGTTTTACTGGTATCTCCTTGACACGATTAAAAAAAGAAGATAGAGCAACGGAGCCTGCCTGTCTTTTGTGTCAGTAAGTTTTGTCTTTCAAATATTTCTCCTTTGCCAACAGGAACTTCTCCAAGACTGGAGACATCTTACATCAAATATTGTGGAAAAGTCACTATTCATAGGGCATGATATGCAAATGCATTCTATATATCCTTTCGTATTCAGAACCTGTGGAGCACCTTTATTCAGCAGTGGAACACCCCACCTTCATAGACTACACCGTTAGCAGAAATACCTCCCTCCTTCAGAGACAATATGGGTTAGGGCAGCATACATGCATGCTTTCCCCATCACAGGACACATATGAATCAGCCAGCAGCAGCACAGGTTATGCTTCCTCAAAGAATTAGTACAGGATGGCAGTAGCAAGATAGGTTTGCCACTCTCACATAAGGTGCAAGCTCAGGTTTCCATTCCAAGTACAACAGAACCACCAGGGCAGACTGGTACAAGCTATCATAAGGGCAAAGAACATGTACAGTTAATACACGATTGACATGCAGGATGGAGACAGATCTCTGGAGCAGGTGCTTAACTCAGTCAGGGGAATGTAATAGGTAGATGTGAGTTCAAACACTATTCCCAATTAGGTGATATTCTATGTCAACATCCTCAAAGTCTTAAGTTTTCAATATATTGAGAAGTAGCTGTCAAATCATAGGTCATTGCTATTTGGAGCAGTCTAGCCACAGCCTAAGTAACTATGCTGTTTACAGGCACATAGGTGCACCAGGTGCTATGAAACTCCACCCTTGGTGCCACACCTGTTCAAAATGATGGTGTGATCATTTTCGAATACACGGGTGTGATCAATTACAACTTACCTCCAACTCACATAGTTGACCTCATGCCTGCTATTAAATTTACCAGCATACGTATGATCCAAACTCAAATGTTCAGTTGAAAATGCTTGGAAAACAGCCTATCATCACCAACTTGCTTGTACACCGGAAACTAGTTGTGTGGTTGAGAACACCACGCTCAATCGCAAACCTCTGAGTTTTTATTATGAATGCACATTCAAGAAGCATTATTTTCTAATGGGTTTCTTGAATGTGTATGGACTATGTGCAAATCAGTCTTAACCCTGTCCAATGGGAACAGTCCAGCCCAAACTGCCAGGCTAGGTACTCCCTGAACTGAAACACAAGAAACCCAAGACCGATTTCACCCTTATGAGTGTTCATCAGCCAGGTATAGCTTGGTTCCAGTGCCACAGTGAGCACAAGACCCATGTCTGGGCATACCTGTTACACTTGGGACATCCAAAGCAAGGTGATAGATTGAATGCTTGAATTAACCCCAGCCACTGGCAATCGGTCAGGGCCACATCCGAATATATCATTTTTCCCCCACCATGCCATCTAGGTTTGGACCTAGCCATATACATATCAGTCTTTACCCTGTTCCAATAATATGTAGCCTGAGCAATTACCAGTGACTTACACTGATTCAAGCAGCCATGTGAGGTCCAGCAACAAGCTGCGTCGGGCTGCACCGCATTGTCTTGCTTTTCTTGCTTTCGAATGTGCGCGCATGTTTGGGAAAAGTTCCTCAAACATACACGTATACAACTTGTGCTCAGACCTTTCAATTCAAAGCAAAAGGCTGTACACAAAGGTTTCTTGATTATCAAATAGCTAAAATGCATCTTAAGGGAGCCCTTTTATTTCACTTTTACAAAACATGAAAAACGCTTCCCATATAATGTGTTTTTAAATAGTTTGAATTACTTCACCTATCCTTACCCTCCAACTCACTCTCAGAAACAAAGATTTATTTTTCGAAGGCAGTCATTAAAACCTATTCATTCAAATATTTTAATTTTCTCGCTTTTGAACTCCTGAATTTTTCACCTAGTTTCAGCAATAGGTGCTTGTATATGTTAAATTTCTTCCAGTTCAGAGATATCGGAAAATGCATCAAACTTCATTATACACTAATATACGGCAATTAATTCACTGACAGGACTAATATGAATGTGTTTTTCAGCATTATTAACGTTTCTCACTTGTCATGTGGTGTTTTCCAATGACTGATTCTGTCACTTACATTAAAAAATTGTGACATTTCAGAGTCAGGTACTTCAGTATACAATGTTTCGATTGAGTGGAAGACTCACGGTATTGAATAGGAAGAGGAAACTCGTCTGATAGGATGAGCAGTGAACGTACCTTATTTTCCGTTAAGCATACTCTTATTCCTTATAGGGTCACTGTTCACTGTTCTCTGCTCTTTGCCTAAGGTTTTGGGGTCATTCAATTGAATTTCTAAATGGATTGAGGTATTTTTAGGAGATTCAGGGCCTCATTACAAGAGGCCCGCGCCACCAGAGCCTCACTTTTTATGACGCTCTGGTGGCACAGTCCTCTCAAGCGTATCTATGAGGAGACGCACAGGCACCCTGAGTAGCTTTGCATGGCCTCCTAGATATGGAGTAAGGCGAAGCATCGCAAAGCCCTGCTTTGCCTTACTCTAGTCAAGGAGGCGTTCCATGGGCATTGCATTGGTGTTCCCATGCAACACCTATGGGTTTTGACACTTTCCTGATTTACACGTTTTTCCTCTTTCTGTGTGTGCTGAGTTCTGCAGCACCCATAGAAAGAGGAAAATGACTCCATTGATTTCTTGTGTGCAGGACCGTGTCCCTTCCTGCACAAAAAGAATTGTGCCAAAAACGCAGACACGCTTGCAACATGGTGCAAGGGTGCATGCGTTGGCGCTAGGCACCAATGCAGGCCTGGCACAGGCAGAGAGGGCAGGAATGTGCTGTATTTCATTAATCCGACACATTCCTGCCCTTTCCTGTTGATGCAGGGAAGCGCAGCAAGAAACCTTGTAGAAATACCATGTGTGTAAATGAGGCCCTCAGTGTCTAGGCACCTGTTGCTATGAGGTTACGAAATATAATCAAAATAGAGTGATTGCAATGATGCAATTTTCTGGATGTGAACACAGGAACACAGGTGTGCTGTTCTTCTGAGGACTCCATCACAGCCACTTATATGGATTCTCAGAGGGAAGCCTGACTCAATATTAATGAACGGGACTTTCTGTGAATACTTGCTGATGTTTGTTTTTAGTGCTGTGCTAGACAGATACATCACACGCAGCAGAAAAAAGGATCACGTTTGATTACAGCACTGTGCAAAAACAGCACTGGGCTTGTGAGATCAGAGTTGATAAATGTAATCTTCATGGCCCTGATTTTACCCCTTCACGGTACTTTTCACAAATTATTTTTTCACAGCATCAGCAATGTGACATAAGGATGTTTGCAGTTGTGAGGATGTACTAATCTGTCACTACAAAAAAATCTGTACATCAGGACTTGCAGAAATACTGCCTCATTCATATTAGTGAGGCTGGATTTCCTATGCAAATCCCACCAAATGGCTGTGGTTGATGTGACGGAGGCCCATGAGGAACAGTAGACAACCACTACTGAATTCATATAAAAGCATGATTTGTCCCCCTCCCTGTAACCAAAATAAAAACTTTACAATTACACTGTTAAAATCTAGTCACACACTTCCTTGTATCATCAAAAACAAGATGATGGATATGCTTGAATCAATGTCAATCACTCAAGGCGCATTCCAATCCATCATTTTTCACCCACCATGCCACATCAGGTTGGACCCAGCCACATGCAAATCAGTCTTGACTCTGCTCCAATGAGAACGGTTCAGCCAGTGCTGCCAGATCAGGTCCTCCATGAACCAGAAAACAAGCCATCCAGGACCAGTTTCACCCTTATTAGTGCTCATCAGCCAGGTGTAGCTTGCTTCCAGTGGCACAGTGAGCACAGGATCCACATCTGGGCATACTTGTTACACTTAGTACATCAAAAAACAAGGTGCCATGAGGAATGCTTGAATTAACCTCAGCCACTGTCAATGGGTCAGTGCCACATCCGAGTCCATCATTTTTCTCCCACTATGCCATCTCAGTTTGGTCCCAGCCATATAGAAATCAGTCTTGACCCTGCTCCAATGGGATGTGGCTTGACCAATTACCAGTGGCTGGCATTAATCAAGCAGCAAGGGGCAGCGATGCGAGGTCCTGTGCAAAGTTGCATCGTGCTGTGTTGGATTTGATGAAACCCACAGTTAGATAGGGATTGTTGGACCTGACAGCCTTAGGGTGGTCACCCCTAACTTTTTGCCTGCCTCTCTCCACCTTTTAGATACTGTTTTTGCTGGTTTTAAGACTCTGCGCACTTTACCCCTTCTGGGACCCTGACAGACAGAATTCAACTGAAAGGGGACCTGGTGCACTTCTAAGCCACTCTTTGAAGTCTCCCCCACTTCAAAGGCACATTTAGATCTATAAATAGGACCTCTGTCCCTACCAACTCAGACACTTCCTGGAGAAGAAACTTGCAACCAGAACCTGCATCCTGCCAAGAAGAATTGCCTGGTTGCCCAAAGGACTCACCTGACTGCTTTCTGTGAAGGACTGCTGCCTTGCTGTTGCCCTGCTTCCTTGCTGCTCTCTGGCTGAGGTGAAGAGGTGCTTTCCCAGAGCTTGGATAGTTCTTGCCTCCTGTTCCCTGAAGTCTCAGGACCAAAAATACTTCATCTCTTCAAGAAGGACTCCTTGTGCGACGAAATTCGACGCACAGCCTGCCAGAAACAATACACAGCCTGCACTGCGGTGAAAATTTCACTGCACGCCGAACCGGAATGACACAGCCCGACTTCGCAACGAGAAGATCGACGCAGAGCCAGCGTAGCGACCGTAAATTCGACGTGCGGCCCACTGGATCGACGCATACCCGAGCCGGAACGATGCAGCCCGACTTCCAGAGAGAATTCAACGCAGCGCCTGCCGTGAGGTAGAAAATTAGACGCAAAACCCACCGGATCGACACAGCTCCTGTGACTTCATCCTGCCAGTGCAGGAAATCCACGCACCGTCCCCGGGGTGTCTGAAAACCCCGCAATCCGAAGAGGATCCACAACCGAGCACCGGAAATTGACGCACAGCTGTCCTTTCGGGGAAACTAAACGATGCATCGCTGTGTGCAGCCCAAGAAATCGACGCACACCCCTTTGTTTCCACACTTCTCCTCCTCTGCAGCCCTTTGTGGAGATGTTTCACACGAACCAGGTACTTTGTGCTTGAAAGAGACTTTGATTGCTTTTAAAAGACTTAAGACACTTTATATCACTTTTCTGTGATATCTCTACATTTACTTATTGCATCTTTGATCGTTTTGACCTGCAATTATCCAGATAAATATTATGGCCCTCATTCTGACCTTGGCGGTCTTTTCGCAAGACCGCCGAGTTACCGCCGCGGTGAAGACCGCCGACCGCGGCGGTATGCCGCTGTGCGCATTCTGACCGCTGGGAGCGTTCCGCCGGAAAACCGCCAGCAGCCACACTGGCGGTCGGCGGGAAAGTGGAGACTGGTCAACCTCCACCGCCACGCCAGCAGAACACCGCCCACAGAATTACGACCCACATTTCTGTGAGGCGGTCTTCTGTTGGCGGTCTTCTGTTGGCGGTCACCTCCCCATGGCTCCTGTCACCTCCCGGAGGACCAACGCACAAGGTAAGTTGACCGTCCGTGAGGGGAGGGGGTGGGGGGTGTTGTGTGATGTGGGCGTGCATGGGGGTGTGCGTGTGAGTGTGTAGAGGGGGTGTGTGAGTGCGTGTATGCGGGCGGGGGGTGCTGCTGTGTCTATGGGTAATGTGTGCTGTTCGGCAGGTGCGCATGTCTGCATGTATGTGTGCGGGTATGTGTCCCCGTTGTGTATGTGTGTGTAGGAGGTGTGTATATGTGCATGTTGGGGGTGTGTGCATGTCGGGGTGCATGTATGTGCATGTCGGGGTGGGGGTGGGGAGGGGGTTCGTACCACCTCTGGGGGGTGGCAGGGGGGTGGAGGGTGTGGGGGGAGGACTCGGGTGGGTAGTGGGGGGTGGGGGAGACCCCTATCAGTGCCAGGGAAGGAATTCCCTGGCCCCGATAGTGCTTACCGCCATGGTTCGCACGGCGGTTCCCGCCCGCAAGAAACCGCGGCGGTAGGCAGGGTCATAATACCCTTGGCGGTCTTGGGACGACCGCCGGGCCGGAGTGCGCAAACTCCAGCCCCGCGGTCATGACCGCCGTGGCGGTCGGAGTGGAGAAGTGGCGGTCGGTCGCGGCGGGGACCGCCGCGGTCAGAATGCCATTTTTAATACCGCCGGTCTGTTCGCGGTCCGACCGCCGTCTCTCCGCCGACCGCCAGGGTCAGAATGAGGGCCTATATGTTTTTCTAAACACTGTGTGGTGTATTTTTGTGGTGCTATATTGTGGTATTGTATGATTTATTGTACAAATACTTTACACATTGCCTTCTAAGTTAAGCCTGACTGCTCAGTGCCAAGCTACCCGAGGGTGGGCACAGGATAATTTGGATTGTGTGTGACTTACTCTGACTAGAGTGAGGGTCCTTGCTTGGACAGGGGTAACCTGACTGCCAACCAAAGACCCCATTTCTAACAGGGAGGAGTACACTCTAATGCCAGCCAAGATCAAGGACCTCTCGGGGACCAGGACTCACTCCAGGCAGAAACAGTTGGTCTCAAGCAGGTCCAGGCAGGTCCAGTGCAGCAGGCCAGCTAATTAGATGCAGGGTGGCCTCTGAAGCTTGTTTTGTCCCCATAGCTCACAGAGGATGTCAGCCAGCTAACAGTTGGAGTCTCTCTGGCTAGCCTGGGATGAGGCGAGCAGCTCAGGTCTTCCTTCAGTAAGGCACTCTTTCAAGAAGCAAGGTAGTCCCTTGGTAGGAGAGCAGTTTTTCTTCTGTGATTTCTGCTTGTTCAGGAGTGCTCTGAAGAGTGGCCTATATTTACACCTGGTGTCAATCTTTGTGTGCAGGGACTCCCTGTCCTATCCACAAATCTGGTTCTGGAAAGTTATTCCTCCTTCCCCTATCAAGTCTCCAAACTGACTGTGGTGAAAAAGCCAGGTCAGGCTTGGTGTCAGGCTCCTTTCTGTGTACAGGAGGCAAAGTCCTTTGAAATGTAAGTAGGGCTCACTACAGCCCTTTCGAGTCATCCCACCAGGATGGCCTATCCTCTTCACCCCTCAGCAGCCTTTGTGTTACTGTCTAGAAGTAACCATAAAACACAAACCCCAACAGCAAGGCCATTCACTGTCATTTGGCCCAGGACAATGAGTTGTACATAGTAAAAAGGAAGTTTTAGGCCTGTCAAAATGTTTGTCTTGCCAGGCTGAAATGGTAGTTTAAAACTGCACTAAAGGTTGCAGTGGCATACTTGAGACATGTTTTAAAAGGCTACTTTTGTGAGTGGCACAATAGGTGTTGTAGGGTTACTAGTGGCATTTAATTTCGAGGACGAGGGTACTGGTAGTCCCATCTAGTAGGGACTTACAAGTAAGTTAAATGTCACAGTTAGGTGTAAGTCAATGTTACAATGTATGAAGAGTAAGCATACACACTTTAGCACTGGTTAGCAGTTGTAAAGTGCACAGAGTCATAAAGCCAACAAAGCAAATTCGGCAAAACAGGAGAAGTGAAGGCAAACTATTTGTGGGAGTGCCATGCCATGGATATCTGGTTAAACAAGCACTAATCGACAAATCTGTATGAAATTTTCCAAATAAAAAGTTTATCCACTTTAGCTTCTTCATGGAAAGTTTCACACTGGTCTGTTAAGTGAAGACCAAGAAAAAGAGAGGTTCTCAAAACCTTAATTTCCCATAGGAAACTTTGCTCTCCCGTACAGAAAAAAAGGTTGAACAGAATTACAGCAAATTTGGCAGAAAGTGTGCTTTTTGTGCTTTGGTGTAAATCAGTTCAGCACTTAAAAAAGATTAGCATTCAAAGAAGGGTTCAGGCTGGGCAAGAGTGGGTTCAAAAGTTAGGGATCTCTGGACAGTTAGTCTAGCGAGAGTTTGACAGAATCAAAAAAGTGAACAATAGGGCATTGAATATGGCTAGAGGAGGTTTTTCTCCCATCAGCCATTTCAGACCTGTCGTACAGGTTACAATGCTGGTGCCTAGCAGTCTGACAGGTAACTGTGAATAAAATACTGTATTTTTCATTACAGAATTAGGGACTGTGGCACAAAGAATTCTCAAAATGCACACGGTTTGCTTCATTCCGACGTTGCTGGGCAGGGGCTTCCCTGCATTGCCCATGGCATGGGCAGTGGGGGTTCCCCTGTGCCCCCCGGCACTGGCTTTCCACCAGCCTTCTTATAGCAGGGACCCCCCCATGAGAAGGCTGGTGGAAAGCTGAGTTGTAATCAGCCAGGTGGTGCTGAACTCAGAGCCACCCTAGCTGAGTACAACTCCGGCCACTGTCAGACCAAAGATAGTGGTCCCCTTGGCGGGTCGGCCTGCCAGGGTTGTAATGTAGTGGTCGGACCACCACAGTTGCAGCGGTCAGACGGTCATGGCAAGCCTGGCTGTCCTTGGACTGCCAGCCTCGTAATGAGGCCCATAATCTATAAATGTTTGAAAAAACACTGGCCTGTATTGAACCTAGATAGAGATCTTAGAAAATTTGTAATCAATATTTCAAAAGTAACCTAAACTGATTTTAAAAATGATATTAAGCATGCCTGGGTGACAAATTTAGATATACTTCTAAGTGAAAAATCGAATAGTCCGAGGTAGCTATTGGCTTCCCAGCACACTCAATGAATGTTACAAATGTGTCAATTATAACTGTTGCAAAGATGTATTGGATAGAAATAAGGATTTTACACACACTGTGGATATCAGGAGGTATGACAATGTATCCTTCATTAATTGCAATACAAAAACATTGTATATTTATAATCATTTACATTTGTGGTTTACAGTATTTTGGTTCCACAATGGGAACATTAAAAGAGAGATAGAGGGGGCATTTGAGAGTCATAGAGAAAGCAAACAATAAATATCCCATAGCTACGCACTTAGAGATGTAACAAATGTTAGATCAAGTTTGTAGGGAGAGAACAAATAAAATCTAATAAGCATGGTGGAGACATAGAATTAACATGTAGTGTAAAACATAGTAAGAAGCCAAACATTTCAAGTGAGAACATAGGGTTGAGTTGTGTTTTGGCCTAAAGCACTGTTATATCTTACTTTTCTTACAGTAAATTCCATATCCTAAAATTGCAAGGAAATTTAGTGGGCCTCAAAAAAATGTTGACTCATTTTGTTACTGATAAAACCTTTTATCTAATTTATAAGAAGCTAAATCAGAAAGGTACACAAATAAAACACAGTCTATCAACAATAAAAGCATCACAACAATAAAAGCATCATTTAATCCGCATATTAAGTTAAAAAATAGATTGTACATTCACTGGGAACAAAGGATTTTACGGGTAGGAAATGCAATGGTAAAAAACATAGAAATTCACTTAAAAAAACAAAGGTTACAGAAACATTATAGTTAGGCTCACATTTTAAATGTTCAAAACTATATAAATTCACCTCAAATAGTTAGAGTTATCTTAAGTAATTATAACTCATGCCCTAAAGAAACTATAACTCGCACCCCAACCATGCACAGTTTTTTCGTCACAAATTCTACTACAAATATTACATTGATATTACCAATGATGTTATCAAAGATGTCATGAGTGCCATAATTTTGGGGGTAATTTGCAGTGGATATGCATTTACTCAGAGGGAAGTAACTAGAAACAATAAATCAGGTCTGATGAATGAACTGCTGATATTTTAAAAGCATAAAATTTACCAACGAACATTAAATCTAAGGTATCTTGGACTGCGATGGAGTCAGATGAGCAAGGATCCAGATCTTCAACCTTTTGCCATGCTCTCAGTGCTGCTAATACAAGATGCAGTAACCTTAACCTGAATCTTGTAAGGAGGAAGTAAGTATTCATACTGCAAACTCATATCAAGTAGGGCTCTGTACCAAAAATAGATTTCACAAGGGCATGGGCTCAAACAGTAGGTTTCAAAAGTTGTTGCAATTCTCTCTAATTCCTAATAAAGTTAAAGAAGCTAATTTTTGGCCACTTCATGACACCTCTTGTGATACAATCAAGGTTAAATAAAAGAGCAGGTCGACTTAAGGCAAAAAACAAGTTTCTAAAATGTCAGCTACTGAATTTGGGGGCCTTCATCTAGCTGAAGGCAGTCCATAATGATGATCTTGCTAAGAGATGTCCCCCTGAGTAACCAGATTGATAGCTATCTGAGGAGGTGCCAAAGGGCAAGGAAATCAGAAAGATAACCAACCCCAAGTTCCTCATGAGCTATAGTGGCTGGTGTGATGTGAGCAAACACAAGAGCTGTCTATAAAAGGAATTGTCAAAAGTTTGCAAGATCAAAGTGTCCTCATACTCTCATATATCACTTCCATAAAATGCAGCAGAAAGGCACTTTGAAAAATTCTAATCAAGGTGAAGGGGAGCTTAAAACCCAATCTAGGAGAAAACATACAAATAGAAGAGATGGGCCTAATCGTAGACTAGATAGGTCAGTGGATTATGTACCCTTAGAGTCCAATTGGACCCAAGATAAGAAAACACAGAAATATTAAACATTTTGCTACCGGTGACAAACTATCAGCAGGTTTCGGGGGACTTAGGACTAGCCATCATGAAATGGGCCTTGGCCGAGTTAGTTGAGAGATCCACATGGTTATACACACCTCAAAAGACTGTAAAAGGTGCTTTAGGCCAATGTCAGCTTGAGCTAAAAAGACCACATTGTCAGTGTAAAGTAGAACTACCATCAGTTTACCATAAGCTGTGCGTAAGTCTCTGACATCGTGGAGAAGGGCAGACTCAAGGAGAATGATGGAAAGAGTAGGCACAAAAGAAGCTATAATGCAAACCTCTCTAACCCCACCTTTTGACCTCACAAATGGCCGTGTATATTGGCCACTAAGGCTATGGGGGTTATTATGAGTTTGGTGGTCTGACCGCCAGACCACCATATTGGCAGCCTCACAGACCACTGTATTACGAATAGAACAGCCAGGACTGCCAAAAGACAGGCAAAAAACAACACCGCCAGGACTCTGAAGGGCGGGAAATAGGTGGTCCAACCAACCACCAAACCTATTACAACTCACAAATCACAATCATGGTTCTTCGATGACGGACATCCAATGGTGGCCCGTAGTGGTCGCCAGAGTAATACACAACACCACATTGGATAGATTCAAAAATCACACAGCTGACACACATCCACACACCTGACACACCTACAAACTGCAGTATAAAGCAAACCCCTTCACACACCACAATCCTTTGCATCGACAACACCACACATAGAAGCCAGAGCCAAAAATCAGAGACAATACCATAGACTAGACCCCCATCCAACTTTCACATTCCAACTATCCCAGATGGGTACAACACACCCAGCACACAAAATCATACCTATGCACATCATTTACTAACTGTCACCCCCTCACCATACAACACCTACATCCCATCATCATTTTACTGTGTTGTCCACCACCACAATGTCAACACAAAAAATACCCGTCTCACAGATGATGAGTTGTGAGTCATGGTGGATGAGTAGAGCCACACTTATTTGGAGCCCAAGTCCAGCAGACCACAATTGGAAGGAAAATGGAAATGTGGCAAAGAATAGTCAAATAGGGTGAATTCCGTTGGCAGCTACCCATGCACAAGGGAGGATATCAGGAAGAGGTGAAACTACCTCAGGGGAAAGGTGTATTCCATGTCAGCCAGGAACCAGCTGGTGGTACTCAAGACTGGCAGTCGTCGCACACTTCTACCACCACAGTTCATCATGGGAAGAGTAGGTCTTGGCCACTTTGAATACTGAGGGCCAGGAATAACTTGGGTCGAGTCAGGTAAGTCACTACACCAATAAAGGCACCAAAATGTATTGTAATGCATGCTCACTGATCACCTTTTGCCACTTTTACAGTCAACCCACTCACCACCCCTGTGCCAAACTGTCCAAATACCCCTGTCTGGCATCTCACGTGAAGTTAACTCACCTGGTAGCACTGTGTATGGTGTGGGTAGTACAGGGACTTACAGCACTACAGCTCCCAGAAAGCATTGTTGTACCATTAAGAAAACCAGAACAGTGTACCATTTTAAAAATTGCCTTGCATGTAAACTAAACAATGGAAAACACTCACACGAATTCTCCACAATTGTACAGTCTATTGGAATGACAGTAATGCTATGGACATATGCTAGTACAATAACACTAACGCACAGCTACAATTGTGTCCTCTGCTAAACTGTCCCTTCTACCTCTCATCACCCATAGAAATTTGCTCACCTATGGGGATAACAATAGTATAGTCTGTTGCCATTAGACAGCTATTGACAGGAATGCCAAGGACAGCTGCCACCAACATACCACACACACACAGCTACAACTGTATCCTCTGCTACTCTGTCCCTCCTACCTCCCATCACCTATTGCACTCTCTTGGCCTGGGGGGATCTCACATATATGCAGTGTGCTGTACTCGGTGTAGCCCAACACATATTGCCAGGTAGAATGGTTACTCCAAATCTGATGGTCAGGTTAGTGTCTACATATCATTGTGCAGCTCTCTTTTAACTCAACACTGAAGCATTACTAACTGGGAGATACCATGAAACATATAATGCTACCCCGATGTCAAGTTATGAGTCAAAGTACAGACATCCAGGTGCCAAGATATCCTGACATCCTGTAGCAAGGTGACTTTAAAAGGAATTGTCTGCCCCCAAATGTCAGGTCTTCATAATTGAAAGCAGGTGTCACTGTCATATAATGGGATCATGCAAAGCCAATCTCAACATGGCCCAAAACATATATATACCTGTCAAATGTGGTGCTACATGTCGCATAACAACCTGTAACTGTCTGTTTCCCATCTTCAACAAGTCTACCTGCCACTGAGATCATGTAAAGCACTCCTGAGTCAGCCACTTTGCCCCTGCATGGAGACCTCAGTGAGGAGATCACTCCTGGATGTGTGAACATTGTGGATGGCTCTGGCCCATCAGGGCAACCTGGTCAGACGACAACTATCAGCCTTACCCTGCCCACATTGATTCCTCCCAGCCCTATTGAATCTACATCACAAACAACCAATTGTCCCCAAACCTGTGTCCCAGGGACAGCAACAACCAAAATGTGCTCTCCCAGTCCAGGCACCAGAGTCACAACTCAAAATCCCTAACAATGATGTACCCAGCACCAGTGGCAGTGGGCAAACTGTTCTAAGGGCACAGGCATGTGGGGGTAGGGTATGTGGGGGAGATGGTGTGGGCCAGCGGCATGAGGCTGCTAGGGATTCTTCCAGCCAGGACATCATATCCCAAGTTTTGGGAGCCTAACAACAATCCGAAGGCATGATGGGCCAGGTACTTGTCATGATGGAAGAGAACACGCAGCTGCAGAAGGACAACCACCATGAAGTCATGCAACATTGGGAGGTCCAAAAGGGCCAGCTGGCTTCTATAACAGGGCTGCTTTAAGACATCAACACCAACCTGAGCAAGGAACGTCCATAACACCAGACCCCTTCCATTGGCCAAGTTACACCAGCCTCTTCAACATCTGTATCAGCCAGTGGCATTGAGGCTCTGCCAGGGGAAAGACATGCCGCAGACACCCCTGCCTCCGCAGCTGAATAACTTCCCCCCACAAGTGTTGATGTCCACCCAAACAACCAGGAGATGCAGATGACAAGACAATAACCACTGCCAGGAAGTAACACCTGTATTGCTACATACACTACGTGCATGTGGCAGCACTACGTGCAAGGTAAACAGTGGTGCAGAGTGTGGACCATTAGCCTCTGCTTTCATTGGCCTTCGCTTCCATTTTGGTTCACGACTCCATTTTGTCGAGTCTGGTTCGGTGCGTAAGGCACTGTTCTGTGTTTTTCCACAAGCTTCGGCAAGCTGAAGGGTGGGGTGTTTTTCTGCTCAACTTCGCTCCATCTGCCTGGTACGAAGGGCGCTATTTACATTCCACGAGCTATCAGTTAGAACAACAGGGGGATGCGCCTGTACACAAGGAGGAATGCAAGCTTCACCTTGGAGTCCTCTCCTGGGAACTTGGCCCATTCTGAGGAGACGTCTCGAAGGGTGAACAAGGTACCGCCGATTGCACAATTTGTAAAGGAGGGGGTCTTTTTCTAGAAAAGACTCCTGGGCGTTAGTAAATACTATAAAAGTTGGGGGCCTGGATGGGCTGGTTTAGGAACTCTCTTCTGGGTTGGACGCAACGCCAGGAGGACTGATTGTCCCGAACAGAGGCTCCCTGTGTCAGCTGATTTGGGTTCCCCAGCTTTGTGTACGGCGGAGGGATGCAGACGCTCTTTTCGGTGAAGCTTTTCAATTTATTAAGTGTATTGTGTGTGCGCGCGTAATGTGTACTTATTCTTGCAGTCATTTTCATGCTATTGAGCATTGAAGTATATTGTGTGTGCGCGCGTAATATGCACTTATTCTTGCAGTCATTTTCATGCTATTGAGCATTGAGGTATATTGTGTGTGCTTGTATTATATGCACTTACTCTTGCAATTATTCACAGAGTGCTTATATCTTCATCATTATTCTCATGTTATTCTCCTGATGTATATATATATATATATTAGTGTGGTTTAGTTTTGCTAGCTGAGAACTTGCCCCTTAAATAAACTTGATTATTCTACTTACGAAGGTGTTTGAGAGTGATTGCTTTACATTGTGCCTTAAAATATCCTGAAGTGCATAGTTTTGATATTCTGAAGAGTAAAGCAGCACAACACCCAAATAATAGATTCCCTTTTTTGTTCCTCAGATGCACCCTGCTGACTTTTCTACAAGCACTTTCCATTTTACCAGGATAGTAGGACAATGAACTTGGGACTTAAAATGTTGTGGCAGCTACTCTGATGATAACATCCACCATGACTGATCCCTTCACTGTTTGAACATTATTTCTTTACTCACATTCATTCTAATCTCCTGTGCACATGTAAATAAACACAACTAATACACTAATGGAATCATTAAGACCCCAACCGCCAGGGTCATGTGGCGGTTCGGCAGCCACATTATGACTGTGGCGGTTTGCGCCATGGTCGGACCACCAGCACCGCCAGATCATGACTTTTCATCTGTCTGCCAGTGCTGGCAGTCTTAATCCGTCAGGACAGTGCTGAAAGCAGCCCTGCCATGGGGATTACGAGTCCCTTCTCTGATGGCAATTACATGACAGTAACCCTGCTATGTAATGGCTGGTGGAGATGGGGTGCAGGGGGCCCATGGGGCCCCTGCACTGCCTATGCACACCGCATGGGCAGGAGCCCCCATGGCCAGCTCCAACGTTCTGCAACAGGTGCTGGTGCACCCTACGCACCGCAGCATTTCCACTGACTCAATTATGAGCCAGCGTCAATATTGTGGCCTGTTTCCCGCTGTTTCAACCTGTTGACCCAGCAGTAAACTCACAATGGGGCCCACGGGAATGGGACTGCACTGATGGTAACCTGACCCCAGGAGTTTGGTGGACGGCCTTTTCAGTCTGCCTAACTCATAATGACCCCCTAAGTGTGATAGTCATTTTTCATCTATCTGAGCAGTTTCATCTGAAATATATTTCATGCTCATTATTGACTCATAAGAAGAAAATGTGAGGAGGGACATGTCACAGGTAGTCATGCTGGGGATCAATATCAACTTAATGACACAAGTGGACAATCACCAACTTCTATTTATTACACTGTGCAGCACATGGGCTGACCAAATGTCAGGAAAGTCATAGTCATCTATGTCTAAAAATTTATTGCTCATGCCTAAATGTCAGTAAGACACATCCAACAGACCACTGAAGTAAGGGACATGTCATACTGTGCCCCTCCGAATAGGCCACAGATTGGTGGAAATTGTCATCAGCTGAACCTTTGTCGCATACCTATACCATGCCTACCAAATCAACATACCCTATAACACAGACAGAGGACAGTACAACAGTCCCTAGTCAGAGAACCTTCCACTCACAATGTTCAGCCATCTGAAGGTTTGCTACTCACTATGTCAGTGTTGACATACATGCACAATGGCCTGGAATGAGGAAACACAATTACATCTACATACATGTAAAACAGGATTATTGTCAATACAATATGAAGGTTGAGTGAATGGATTGGGCAGGATGACTTGTGTCAAAGACACATGATCACACACATGACACCACTGGTCCCACATACCATGGCAAACAGGTCTATTGTGTAGAACAGATCTCTGCCATCCCACTGTCCTGACAGCATGGGCATGGGATCCACACGCCCGAAAAATATGTAACATAGTACCTGTATCAATCCATTTCCTCTTGACTTGTCAGACCAGCTAAAGCCACCTGCCATTGACACAACTCAGAAATGTCCACATGAGGATGGCATTGTGAAGACACCTGGAAGGAAAAAGTGGTAAACACGGAGTGTAGGCAGGTAAAGGCTTACATAACCTAGATAAATCTGTAGCAAATATTGTAGTCTCTCAGGTTGTGCATTTTGACTGCCCCAAACAAAGGAAATCCTCACAAGAGTCAGGACTCCAACTCTATACTTGCCTGAAAACCTGAGCTGTATACTGCAAAGCATCAAATGACCTGTCTGATGGTCACACAGAGACCCTTCTCAAACAATCCCGACCCCCACACTACCCCACAGAGTCTGTGAAATTACAGACCATCACATACTTACACTTAGGTGAAGTGCTGATTGATGAGATCTGCCCGCATGTCTCTACCTTCATCCTTATCACTGTCATCCTCACTTGGCATTTCTGCATCCTCACATGGTGGAACTGCTCGCTCCCCTTCATCTGGGATATATGGGATCTGTCGCCTCAGAGCAAGGTTGAACAGCATGTAGCAGTCCACAATGATCTGACAAACGTTAGTGGGTAAGTAGAGGAGGGCTCCACCAGACTTATCGATGCTGCAAAATCTTGCCTTCAGAAGCCCAAAAGTCCAGTCCACAATGCGCCGTGTCCTTCCATTGGCCTCATTGAAGCAGACATCCCCTGGCCTGGTTGGGTTCCTCACTGCTGTCAACAACCAGGGACGGTTTGGGTAGGCACAGTCCCCTGTAAGGAATCGTAACGTGTGCATACATGAGTCCAGGGCATCATCACATTTAGCAGAAGACATAGCATACAAACACACATGGCATATGTAACGTACCAACCAGCTAGGCCTTCTCTGGGTACTACTGTGTTATCAGCTGTGGGATAGCACTGTTCCACATGATGAAGGCATCATGGACTGAACCTGGGTTCCATGCACATACTTGGGAAATATAGAGCTCTGCCAAACAGACTACTTGGACATTTCTTCCTGTTCTGACAGACCTGTTCATTGCCATGTGGTGGAACCAAGGCTACATGAGTACCATTAATGGCTCCCACTAGATGTGGGATGTGTGCTAAATCATAGAACTCTGCCTTCACATGGGTAAAATCCTCATGTTATGGAAATTGGATGTAGCTGTCCAGGTGTTTCAACAATTCAGACAGTACAAGACCTGACTGAACTTAGGCTGGGACATCCCAGCAGTTAGTGCCACTGTATTTTGGAAGGAGCCTGTGGCTAGGAAGTGCAGCACTGACATGACTTGTACAATGGGTGGTATACTGTCTGGATGATGAATGAGAGGCATCAGATCTGGCTCCAACTGACGACAGAGATCCTTGATTGTCTGCCTATCCAGGGGGTAGATCTGAATGGCATGTCTATTCTCCATGGTCTGCAAGTCTAATAGGGGACAGCTCACAGTAGGTTGTCTGACCCTTCTCATTCCAGGGTAACTATGTGAGAGAAAATAAGAAGGTATGTCTATCACTCATTTTGTCTCTTGTAAGTGACAGTACATATTGCACATAAAAAATGTGACATGCCATTTGATTCAGTGAAAACATGATACACAGCACATACCAATGTTAAAAGTGGCACATTATTGACATGTCATTCCCTTACCTCAGTAAGGACATGTGTATATAAACGGATGTGTCAGTGAGACTATGTGATAGTGACATTAAACAATGCCTGTGAATAAAAGACCAAAGTACATTTTTGCCCATGGCCGAGAGCGTAGTGACTACGCCACCAAAGATTTCTGAAACTTAGCTGGACAACATGACAGCATGTTCCTTCAATCTGAACAAATATACATCTTTGGACAATGCCGGTACTGAGGATTATGCATTAGAAATGTTTCCCTCAATGTGACGCATCATAAATTTAGCTTTTCCGACCAAAGTAAGGTTTTAAAATGGTGACTGCCTGACCTACTACATTGGACAATGGGAAACCACCGCCAGTGGAAGTCATCATGGCAGTAGGCGGATGCTACCGCGGAGGACACTGCCATTGGAACACATTGCTGCCTGTGGCGGTCTTCGGCCCATGTGCAGTGTCTGCCAGCGGTGACAGTCGAGTACATGGTGGACTTGACCACTATCGCCTGATGAATCTCTCACTTGACTCCTGACACTGGTGCCAGCAAGACCTCCACAACCTGAGATGCTATGTACTGCCTCTGGGAGCAATCATGCCATTTTCTACAGGTGATAGGGCCCCTGCCTTCTCACCAGAAGAGCTGGAGAAGCTGGTGGATGAGGTGCTACCCCTGTATGAACAGCTCTATGATGTACCAGAGCAGCAGGTAAGAGTACCATTTTCACATATGTTACTGTAGCTCGAATAAGCTGTGATTCGGTTAGCCTAGGCTTATTGGAAATATGTCAGATTGTGCCCTTTAAGCCATGTAGGTACTATCAGTTTGCTTAAATGATTGAGTTCCTGGGCATGTGAAGTGACAAAAGTCGAGTCTTGAGACATTGTGGAAAGTGTGCAGTGAGTGTTCCCTGACCCACCTTGTGACTGTTGCACATGGTTAGCTAAATCCCATCATCAGATGTGCTTGATGTGTGGACATAAGTGCTAACATGACAGCAGGAGGTGTCCATACATGTTGTTTGCCAGTTTCTCACCATAATTGTGCCTTCAGTGTATCTACACATAAAACTGTGGCCACATCTGGCATTGTTGAAGGTTGTACTGAAGGCACCTAATGACACTCTATGGTCCTAAGCTCTACACAATTATTGCCCTTGCCAATTGGCTATGGGATACATGAAGTACTCTGATGCATCTAACCTTTTGGGACATGGTAGTTTGTGCTGATGTGTGTGCTCTGCCTGCAGAGAAAGTTGCCTTCCAATTGCCACATTCTGTAAATATTGCCAACTGGACTGCTATTGTATAGTTTCTGCACTGCAAGTGTGAGCCTGTAGCCACACTCTGTATCCATATACAACCTGTGATGGTTAAAATTCATGCCGCACTACTGAGGTTCCTCAACGTCTGCCAATGCCCAGTGTTTACCATTGCTATGGCATTGGGAGCGTGGTGGAGAGCTGTGACAGATGTGCTCATGACATCGCTGACCATTTGAGCTACATGTCCTTGACAGGTCCCATGATCACACTGCCCTGTTGGCTCCTTAATCCAGCACTGACGTTTACTGTGCATGCTCCAAGTTTATTGGACATTGAACTTCTGCAAACAGTGTGTTGTGAACTGATGTTCCATGACATTTGACCCAGTGTTTTGGACACAATATGGGACATGTCAACTGCGAAGACAGGTGTATTTTTTAGACATAAGCCCTCATTACAACATTGGCGGTAAATGGCGCTTACCGCCGTGCAGAAGACCGCCAACACACCGCTGCGGCCGCGGAATTCCGCTTCAGATATTACGACTCACAGCTCGGAATCTGCCAAAATCCAGACACCCACACAAGTCCGCCACACCAAAGGTCAGTGATAAACTGGCGATAACAAAACCTCCACCGTCACGCCAACAGGAATACGCCCACACTATCACGACCCATGAATCCACGCGGCGGTCTTTTAACCGCGGTATTCCATTGGTGGTACACACCACCGCGCTCAAAATACACACACATTTACAAAACACAACCACATTGAACAATTCGAAATACACACACCTGATACACATACACACACCACTCCCACACACCCAATACAACATAAAACATACACCCACATCACCCACAAACCCTTACAACCAGAATTGCGACAGAAGGCCAGAGAGAGACACCACCATCAACAAACTAGCATCCACAGGCACTCAACACCATCACTCACACAACATCCACGCACCTCATACAACACACAAAAACACATCCCCTCACACATCACAACACACACCACCTCACACATCACCCACACCACGCCAAGGCACCGCAAAGACACCCCATGTTTTCTGAGGAGGAGCTCAGGGTCATGGTGGAGGAAATCATCAGGGTAGAGCCACAGCTATTCGGATCACAGGTGCAGCACACCTCCATAGCTAGGAAGATGGAGCTATGGCGCAGAATCATGGACAGGATCAATGCAGTGGGACAGCATCCAAGAAGAAGTGGAACGACCTACGGGGGAAGGTGCGCTCCGTGGTCTCAAGACACCAGATAGCAGTTCAGAGGACTGGTGGCGGACCCCCACCTCCTCCCCCACAACTAACAACATGGGAGGAGCAGGTCTTGGCTATACTGCATCCTGAGGGCCTTGCAGGAGTAGCTGGAGGAATGGACTCTGGTAAGTCAAATCTGAACTACCATATCCCCCACCCTGCCTGCATGCTATCACATACCCCCACCCTCACCCCCATCACTCCAACACCTCACATATGTCCCACTATCACAAACCACCCATCCCAACACCAAGCCCTGCATGCAACAACAAAGCATGGACACCCATCACCAAAGCATGTCCACTATAGATACCCACACAGACCCCAAAACAATTATCACACAAGGTCCTACACAAGAATGTAAGACTAGGGTACAGGGTCACCCACCCATTGCACACGATGGCACACACAGATGCAGTAATCATGCCTTTACACCCCTGCAGGACCCCTACCCAACGTCACCGGACAGGAGGTTCCAGACATGTCCACCCCCCCACAGAAGAGGCCCACAGTGATGACAGCAGCTCTGTCCAAGTGGATCTAGATGACTAGCCCGGCCCATCTGGGACCTCTGGACAGTCGGTTCCCCTGACACAGTCACACGCCACCACAGAGCCTCCCCCCTCAGGAAACACCAGCACAGCACCCACCCAGCGGGCCCATACCTCTTTCCCCAGGACACGTCAAGCAGCAGTGTGTCCACCACTACAGGCAACCCAGGCAAACCCACCAACCCAAGAACAGCAGAGACCTGGGGGTAGTGGCAGTGGGCACACGGTTCAGGGGACAGAGGCACAGGAAAACCGGGGAACTGGGAGGTCTGCTGTGCGACAGGGGGAGGACAGGCCCAGGGAACCCACTCTCTATGAGGCCCTCTCCAACATCATGGGGGCGTACCATCTTTCCCAGGAGACGATGGCAACGGTACTGGCCAAGTTTCAGGAGACCCAGCGGCTGCAGGAGGAACAGTATTTGGGGTTCAGGGAGGAACTCAAGTCCATCAACACCACCCTGGTCACCATTGTAGGGGTGCTGAAGACCTTGTGAACACCAGGAGGGACACTGTGGCACAAACAGGGGCCCCTGACATTAGCCTGGACGAAGAACTGCCCACCACCTCCGCCGGCGCTAGTGGACAGGAGGCACCGCCACAGGAACACGACACCAGCACCCCACGCCCTGCATATGGAGAACCACCCCGCAAACGGTCCCTGAGATCCAGGACAAAGACAGACAACAATGCCAAGACCCCCGCCAAGAAATGAGACCACCCTGAATGTCATCCTTCTATCCCACTTTGTCACCCTGTCCATCCTTAAACTGCCCTAGCTCCACTTCCCATGCCCGTTTGGACAATGCACAGGGGAGACAAATAACTGGTCTCTGCCATGGACATTCCTCCACCATCATCCCTGACCATTTTACAAATCCCTCCACTATTTTGCACTCAGGTAAACACCCTTGAATCACAAAACAATCTGGAGTCAGTCTGTGCTTTCACAAATGTGTATTTGCAGTAACTGAGGAAAATAGCAATGTCCATTATATGGTCAAAATACCTATGTCACACAGCTCTAGTCCATGAGGTAACATAGCAGAGGTCACACAGTGGGACTCACATCTGTGAAATGGAAAGGCAAAGTGACAGGTCAGGGTCCATACACTGGGTGAAAGTGACAGACATATGATAGGTCTAACAATTGTATGAGATGTAGGAAGCAGTGATGTCTTCTTACCTGTGTCTCACTGGAAGTATTGCTGGATCACATTGTTTCTGTTGTCGATATCCTCTTCTTCTGCATCCTCTTCTTCACTGTCCACAGGCTCCACAGCTGCCACAAGACCTCCTTCTGGACCATCCTCCTGCAGAAAAGGCACCTGTCGTCGCAAGTCCAAGTTGTGCAGTATACAGCAGGCCCTGATGATCTGGCACACCTTCTTTGGTGAGTAGTAGAGAGAACCACCTGTCATATGGAGGCACCGGAACCTGGCCTTCAGGAGGCCGAAGGTCCTTTCTATCACTCTCCTAGTTCACCCATGTGCGTAGTTGTAGCATTCCTCTTCCCTTGTCCTGAGATTTCTCACTGGGGTCAGTAGCCATGACAGGTTGGGTAACCAGAGTCACCTGCAAATGTCGAGGGACAACTGTTAGACACACACTAACCCTTAGGGACAACCCCAGACCCTATACTATTCACAAGGTATAGGGTCCTTGTCCTCACCTATTAGCCACACACGGTGCCTCTGGACTTGCCCCATCACATAAGGGATGCTGCTATTCCTCAGAATGTAGTAGTCATGCACTGAGCCAGGAAACTTGGCGTTCACATGGGAGATGTATTGGTCGGCCAAACACACCATCTGCACATTCATTGAATGGTAGCTCTTCCGGTTTCTGTACACCTGTTCACTCCTGCGGGGGGACCAAGGCCACATGTGTCCCATCAATGGCACCTATGATGTTGGGGATATGTCCCAGGGCATAGAAGTCACCTTTCACTGTAGGCAAGTCCTCCACCTGAGGGAACACGATGTAGCTGCGCATGTGTTTCAGCAGGGCAGACAACACTCTGGACAACACGTTTGAGAACATAGGCTGGGACATCCCTGATGCTATGGCCACTGTTCTTTGAAAAGACCCACTTGCTAGGAAATGGAGTACTGACAGGACCTGCACTAGAGGGGGGATTCCTGTGGGATGGCGGATAGCTGACATCAGGTCTGGCTCCAACTGGGCACACAGGTCTTGGATTGTGGCACGATCAAGTCTGTAGGTGACTATTACTAGTCTCTCTTCCATTGTCGACAGGTCCACCAGCGGTCTGTACACTGGAGGATGCCGCCATCTCCTCACCTGCCCCAGCGGACGTGCCCTATGGATGAGAACAGCGAGCACAGAGTCAGCCAACACTGAGGTAGTAAAAAAACAATTTTATTGCACACATTTGTCAATCCGCTATGGGCCTGTCTTTGTGTGTATGCAAGGCCTAGATATGTGTGACGCATTTAAAAGTAATGCCATGTGGCCCCCTGAAATGGCGGCTGCCTGACCTGTAATGTGGGACAAGGGGATATGAGGTAACTGCGCTGGCATTGTACACTGTTGCGGTAGGCGGTCGAAGACCGCGGTACAATCCTGCATTGCTTAACATTGGCCCCCAGTGATGATACGCACCGCCGCGGACGTGACCGCCATTTTCTGTCTGTTCACTCACTTGATACCTGATCTTCGACAGGAGAGGACCTACACTGCAAGTGCTGCTGTGACCTCAGTCTGGAAGCGACTATGGCTCATGTGTCTGGGGAAAAGGGCCCCCTGCCTTCACTTCAGAGGAGTTGGGTAAACTAGTGGATGGGGTCCTCCCCCAGTACACTCTACTCTACGGTCCTCCAGACAAACAGGTGAGTACATTGTGAGCATGCTGTATGGGCAATGCCTGTTTGGAGTGGTGTGGATGGAAGTTACGGGGGGAGATGAGGCCTGCATGATCGGACGGTGAGTGTATGTGTGTCAGGGCAAGGGTGAGAACGTGGGATAATGACTGTGATGGTCCGGAGAGTTAAAGTTTTTCCTTTTCCCCCTGTACTATTCCAGTAGGTCAGCATCCACCAGAAGAAGGATATTGGGCGTGCCATCGCGAAGGACGTCGGGACTCTGGGGGTCCACCACAGATGGAGCACCCACTGCCGTAAAAGATGGGAGGACATTTGCCGCTGGAGCAAGAAGACGGCGGAGGCCCAGCTGGGGATGGCCTCCCAATGTGGGAGGGGTGCCCGTCGCACCATGACCCCCATGATGTTCCGGATCCTGGCGGTGGCGTATCCGGAATTGGACGGGCGCTTGAGGGCATCACAGCAGCCACAAGGGGGTGTGTACCGTCACATCCATCTGACTCTGCACGCATTGGAGGTGTCTGGGTGGGGGAGGTGGGCAGTGGGTTCCCCTAGGCTAGGGCGAGCTTTGTAGGCAAGGACCCTTTGTGAGGCAGGCTAAGTGGCACCCCAACCACACCAGTGGTAAGAGCCATCTACACCTAGTCAGGCTCCTGTGACTTCCATGTGTGCAGCAATCGGGCATAGGCCATGTACCCCATGTCCCTGTGATTAATTAAGGAACTCTAAGTGCATGGCATAGAGCAGAGGGCTGCTGTGTCTGTAGTGTCTGCCAACGGTAGCGGTATTGCATGCACTGAGCATGTCTTTCTTCTTTCGCCCCCCCTTTTTGTGGTCTCCCTGTTTTTGTGTGCATTAGCATCATCAGGCGGAGGAGCTGTGCCACCGGAGCAGGAGGGAGCTGCATCCCACATGGCCCTGGAGGGCGAGACAATGGAGTCTGAAGTCACCAGTGGGACGGAGGGTGAGGGGAGCTCACGGCGGGGACAGGAGCAGAGACCAGCGACACCGACTCCTCCTCTGATGGGAGCTCCCTTGCGGTGGCGGGCCCCTCTGTGCCCACCGCATATACAGGTACAGCTGCCACCCCCCCTACCAGCACCGCCCTCCCAGCAGCCCCTCAGCGTGTGTCCCGTGGCCGCTCACCCAGGAGGGTGGGCATCTCCTTCGCCCCAGGCACCTCAGGCCCTGCCCCAGTCAGCCTTGCTGCCCTCAGTGAGGAGGCCATTGATCTCCTGAGATCCCTCACTGTTGGTCAGTCTACCATTCTGAATGCCATCCAGGGTGTAGAGAGGCAGTTGCAACAGACAAATGCATACCTGGAGGGCATTCATTCTGGCCAGGCAGTCCAACAGCGAGCTTTTCAGGCTCTGGCCTCTGCACTGATGGCACCCATTGTCCCTGTGTCCAGCCTCTCCCCTCCAACTTCCTCCACCCAGACCCAATCCGCAGTACCTCAGCCTATCCCAACCACATCATCAGACCAGCAAGCACACACCTCAACACACAAGGGTGGCTCTGGCAAACATAAGCACCACACATCCCACAGGCACTCACACAAGCATCATACCCATGCACACATATCAACATCCACTGCCTCCACAGTGTCCCCCTCCTCCACGTCTCCCTCCTCCCTCCCTGTCACGTCTCCACTCACACCTGCATGCACTACATCTTCAGCCACTACCTCCATCACCAACATGCCCATCACTACACACCGCTCACGTGCACTCACCACCCCCATTACCATTCACACATCCCCTGTGTCCTCTCCCAGTGTGTCTGTGAGCCCTCCTCCCAAAGTACACAAACACAGTCACACACCCACCCAACAGCCATCCACCTCACAACAGCCTCCAGCCCATGCACCTTCACCCAAAGTCAGCAAACAAACACCTCCTACAACCACTACCTCTTCCTCCACTCCCAAACCTCCTCCATCTACCCGTCCCAGTGTGTCTAAAAAACTTTTCCTATCAAATGTTAACCTCTTCCCTAAACTTCCCCCACCCCGTCCGTCCCCTAGGGCCCACCTTTTCAGGTCCCAACCCAGCACCTCAGCCACCACATCACCGGGCACAGTGGTGCCAGCAATAGCCGGATTTTGGAGTATGCCAAGCAACAGGGCTGCCAGTGTCCCAAGGAGCGAGGCCAAGGACATTCCCCCACCTCCAAAACAGAAAAAGTTGCCCACATCCCAGAGGGAGAAGGCCAAACCACCTGCCACCAAGGGCTCAGGCAAGACAATTGTTGAAAGTGGCAAGACAGCTGCGCCACCATCCAAGGTGGGGAAGGGCCTGAAAATGAAAGGCAAGTCAACGTCACCGCCAACCTGCACGGCGGACAAGACCGCCACCGCCACATGCACCGCCGCCACGGACACCGCAGCCAGCACCCCAGATACTGAGCCCTTCACCAGCACCGCAGACACTGTGCCCTTCAGCAGCACCGCAGTCAGTGAGCCCCCCACCAGCACTGCCTCTACTAACACCGCCACCAGCACCGCAGTCAGTGAGCCCGCCACCAGCACCGCCGCTACTGACACCACCGCCAGCACCGCGGTCAGTGAACCCGCCACCAGCACTGCCGCTACTGACACCGCCACCAGCACGGCAGTCAGTGAGCCAGCCACCAGCACAGCAGTCAGTGAGGCCGCCACCAGCACCGCCGCCACAATGACCGCCTCAAGCACCGCCGATACTGCCCCCGCCGCCAGCGGCCCGCGACATCCTGAGCCAGTGGCTCCACCGCAGACATGGCTGCCATCCCCAGTGGTCATTCATACGAGGCTGGTGGTCAGTTCCAGGGGCCTGGGCAGCTTCCATGTTGCACCGCCGTCAGTGGAGTGTCACATCCACTACCTCAGTCCTTGGCAGGATGAAGCACTCTGGGCACAAAGCCCCCTCTAGAACCAGTGGAGAAAGACATCCACTACCTCTGTCCTTGGCAGGATGAAGCACTCTGGGCACAAAGCCCCCTCAAGAACCAGTGGAGAAAGACATCCTCTACCTGAGTCCTTGGCAGGATGAAGCACTCTGGGCACAAAGCCCCCTCCAGAACCAGTGGAGAAAGACATCGACTACCTCAGTCCTTGGCAGGAAGAAGCACTCTGGGCACAAAGCCCCCTCCAGAACCAGTGGAGAAAGACATCCACTACCTCACTCCTTGTCAGGATGAAGAACTCTGGGCACAAAGCCCCCTCCAGAACCAATGGAGAAAGACATCCACTACCTCTGTCCTTGGCAGGATGAAGCACTCTGGGCACAAAGCCCCCTCCAGATCCAGTGGAGAAAGGCATCCACTTGATAGACTGTGGCCTTGCACTCCCCAGGATAAAGCAGTGGGCAAACCACCCTCTGGAGAGACTTGAAGACTGTGGCTTTGCACTCCCCAGGATAAAGCAGTGGGCAACCCACCCATTGGAGAGACTTGAGAGACTGTGGCTTTGCACTCCCCAGGATAAAGCAGTGGGCAAACCACCCACTGGAGAGACTTGAGAGACTGTGGCTTTGCATTCCCCAGGATACATCAATGGGTGTAGAGCCCCCTCGTGGAGCTGGCGTCGTGCACTCATCCGGCTGAGTTGTCCCCCCTTTCCTTCCCCCTGAGGTGCCTGTTTTATTTCGATCTGATGCCCCTGCAGTGTTCTCTCCGTTTCGATCAGGTATCGAGTGTGGGCCTCGCCCATGCATTTTGGGCCCAGTGGTCCACGAACTATATAGGTGTAATACCTGGACTTGAATTCTTGGTGTACATAATTGTTTATAGTGTATATACATTTTTGACTAATGGATTATTCTTGATTACAATGGTTACAATCATTTCCTTTTGTCATTGCGTTCTTCCAGGGGGGGTTTGGGGGTGTAAATGTAATGTTGCAGCATGTATTTGTGTGTATGTTGTTGTGGGTGAGGGTGGGGGTGGGGGTGTTGCGTGTGTGTGTCACTCTCTTTTCCCTCCCCCCTCCCCTGTGTTGTAGGTGCAGTACTCACCATGGTCGTCGCCGCCGTTGTTCGTGCTCCTGGTAGAGGAGCAGGAAGACTATCGCAGGGAGGATTTGGAGTTCAGTCTCCATGGCGTCCTGGTTCCTCGTGGGGTGTGTAGAGGTGAGTGTTTTCCCTTCCAAGTCCAGTTTGTGCCGTGTTTTTTTTGTGTTGAATCCGCCCTGGAAAAGGTGGTGGATTGGCCTCTCATAATAGTGTGGGTGGTACATTGTCTTCCGCCTGTCTGTTGCCGGTGACCGCCATGCTGTTTGTTTGTACCGCCGTGGTGAACGGAGTGTTAAAGTGGCTGTCTATATTGGCAGTTTCCGCCATGGTCATAATTCCATTTTTTTTTACTTCCGGTCTGTTGGCGGTTTTACCGCCGCTTTACCACCGACCGCCAGGGTTGTAATGAGGGCCATAATTATTGTGTGCACGCATGTTTTGGAAGTATGATGCAAATTGTTTGGAATGACACAAATATCCTCAGTTCTAGGAGTAGCATGTCGGTGCGTGTGTATGTGCATAGGTGCACTCATGTAGAGGCCTGTATGTTTGTGTGCACAACATGCGACTCCCTTGTAATTTGTCCTGGCAGTATGGCCATTTAAGTAGCCCGGCTGTGTCCTGTAGGAACCATATGCAGATTGTGATCATCAAGGTCTATGGATGTATGTGCGCAATGTTTGCCATTTGGTATAGCTGTCACCTGCCAGTTTGTGTCATATGTTATATATCGTGTTTCTGGTCAATGTCATGTTGATTGCTCATGTCACACAAAACACATCACTGATCAGTGCAGGGGCTGAGCTGGCGATTGTGATGGGTACCCTTGTGGGGAATGTTAGAAGTGATGTCCCCCTATCAAATTTCTTCTATGTGCCATAGGTGGACAGGATGATAAAGACAGTTTATCATAGGCTTGATGGACTGACTTGTAATTAATTCAGCCTGCTCTTGTGGACATGATATTCATTCTTGTCTTTTGCATCGATGCAGGTCAACGTCCATCAGAAGAAAGGGATTTGGAGTGCCATCGGCAAGAAGGTGTGGACCATGGAGGGTCCACAGCCGGCGGAGCACACACTGTCAGAAAAGGTGGAAGGACCTGAGACGCCGGGCCCGGATGATCGCAGAAGCCCAGCTGGGGCTGTCCTCCCAACGAGGACAGGGTGTCCGTTGGACCATGACCCACACTAATGGCCTGCATTTTGGCAGTGGCCTACCCTGAGTTGGATGGGCATTTGAGGGCAGCACAGCAGCCATAAGGGGAGAAAACACATACCAAACACATTTACCCCTTAAACAGACGATTGAGTGAGGGACAGGATGTTAGCTCTGACAATGTGGTAAGTGTAATGTGTCACAGATCTTCTGTGATAATATTGATGCACACAAGTCATGTATTGGCAATAGGTGTGCCATTCATTTTATTCTGAGACATGGTACTGAACTTTAGGGGGGCCTCGGTCCTATAGCGCAGAATGGAGCACACGTGGCAGTGTTTTTTGTGCTCCAGTGATCTGCTTTTACTACCCTGGTGGATGTTAGTTCCCACCAACAGATCACTCCTCTCTAATGTCACAGTAGAAAGGCAGGTCGGTTCTTACTCTCTGTCCTCTGCTACGTACCAAGGGGTATGCCTATGTGTGAATTGAAGTCAGGTAGGCGCAAGTCATCTCCAGTATTTGTTGGTTTCTGATGTGTCACAGCATTATGTGATGCAATGGTGTCCATCAGACGTGTCACATGACATACAGAGCTAACATATTCACACCTGTTGCAAGGTAATTCCCCTTGGTAAGTGAGGAATGTACAATGATATGTGTGATATCCCATCAGAGGTGGAAATATGCATGGTGCTTACCAGTGTGCATATGCTACATTTCCACAGGGACACATATGTTGGTATCAGATGTAAGAATGTGATTGTCATGCTGATGTCCTGATAGCAGAAACAACACATATTTTGTCCATCATATACTTTTTTAGGTATAACACATGGGCAATGGTTGTCTGCTCACAGCTATGGCCCAGACAGTACTTTGTCAACATCATGTGTATTTTAAAGACAAATGTCATATCTTCTCTTTTGGAATTTGTCACTTGCTGTTGCTATAAAGAATATGACAAATGAGGGAAGGGTGTTTGAGAACTTACTGTTTGACAATAAGCGTATGTAGTGCAGTTGTGGTAGTTCATTAACACCTGCTTGCAGGTTGGTAAGTGTGACCTGACTGTTGGATTGCATCGTATTTGTTGTACCTGTTATGTTAGCATCACTTATGCTTTGCCTCTGTGAATCCACCTCAGACAGATGCCAGGCTTTCCATGTCTGATTTGTGGGTAGTGATGTTGTTTCTCATTCTGTGACAAATTGGTTTATTCATGTAAGTGTTGGCAAGTCTGTTCCCCTCCTTCCTGCACAGTGCATCAGACTGTCTGATACATACACAACACAGTAAACTGCTGCTAATTGTGTCTGAGACATTGGTGTGAGCTTACTTGATCATTTCATGACTATTATTGTTTGTCTTCTGGAGACATTTTTCATAGATAGCTTAGACCTGAGTCCATTGTCCCTTCTTGCTACATCACAATTGATGTATGTGTGCATGACATGTGTACTGCCTCTTTGACCAACATTTGGTAGGTGTGACTGTTGATATGTCATATAATGGCATGTGTCCCTAGTGATATGTCAAAGATAAGCACCGCAAGACACACCACCGGCCCGCACACAAACAGCATCCACCTGCAGACACAGACACAGTCACGACTTGCCAGGAGACCCCAACCACCTCCAGCATCACAGACACACCACCTGGCCCACATGCAGATACCACACCTACATTCACTGATCCAGCCATCACACCTATCCAACCCGCAGACACCACCCCAGCAGACCTTCTTACATTCACCCCAGTCACCACACCCGCAGAAACCGCATCCACATTTGAGGGCAGCACAGCAGCCACAAGGGGAGAAAACACATACCAAACACATTTACCCCTTTATCAGACGATTGAGTGAGGGACAGGATGTTAGCTCTGACAATGTGGTAAGTGAAAGGTGTCACAGATCTTCTGTGATAATATTGATGTACACAAGTCATATATTGGCAATAGGTGTGCCATTCATTTTATTCTGAGACATGGTACTGAACTATGGGGGGGCCTCAGTCCTATAGCACAGAATGGAGCACACGTGACAGTGTTTTTTGTGCTCCAGTGATCTGCGTTTACTCCCCTGGTGGATGTTAGTTCCCACCAACAGATCACTCCTCCCTAATGTCACAGTAGAAAGGTAGGTCAGTTCTTGCTCTCTGTCCTCTGCTACGTATCAGGGGGTATGTATATGTGTAAATTGAAGTCAGGTAGGGGCAAGTCAGCTCCAGTATTTGTTGGTTTCTGATGTGTCACAGCATTATGTGATGCACTGGTGTCCATCAGACGTGCCACATGACAAACATAGCTAACATATTCACACCTGTTGCAAGGTAATTCCCCTTGATAAGTTAGGAATGTACAATGACATGTGTGATATCTCATCAGAGGTGGAAATATGCATGGTGCTTACCAGTGTGCATATGCTACATTTCCACAGGGACACATATGTTGGTATCAGATGTAAGAATGTGATTGTCATGCTGATGTCCTGATAGCAGAAAAAACACATATTTTGTCCATCGTATACTTGTGTAGGTATGATGCATGGGCAATGGTTGTCTGCTCACAGCTATGGCCCAGACAGTACTTTGTCAACATCATGTGTATTTTAAAGACAAATGTCATGTCTTTTTTTTTTAATTTGTCACTTGCTGTTGCGGTGAAGAATATGACAAATGAGGGAAGGGTGTTTGAGCACTTACTGTTTGACAATAAACTTATGTAGTGCAGTTGTGGTAGTTCATTAACACCTGCTTGCAGGTTGGTAAGTTTGACCTGACTGTTGGATTGCATCATCTTTGTTGTACCTGTTATGTTAGCATCACTTATGCTTTGCCTCTGGGAATCCACGTCAGACAGATGCCAGGCTTGCCATGTCTGATTTGTGGGTAGTGATGTTGTTTCTCATTCTGTGACAAATTGGTTTATTCATGTAAGTGTTGGCAAGTCTGTTCCCCTCCTTCCTGCACAGTGCAGCAGTGTGTTTGATACATACACAACATAGTAAACTGCTGCTAATTGTGTCTGGGACATTGGTGTGAGCTTACTTGATCATTTCATGACTATTATTGTTTGTCTTCTAGAGACATTTTTCATAGATAGCTTAGACCTGAGTCCATTGTCCCTCCTTGCTACATCACAATTGATTTATGTGTGCGTGACATGTGTACTGCCTCCTTGACCAACATTTGGCAGGTGTGACTGTTGGTATGTCATATATTGGCATGTGTCCATAGTGGTATGTCAAAGATAAGCACCGCAAGACACACCACCGGCCTGCACACAAACAACATCCACCTGCAGACACAGACACAGTCACGACTTGCCAGGATACCCCAACCACCTCCAGCATCACAGACGCAACACCTGGCACACCCGCAGACACCATATCCACTGACACTCCTATATGCAGCACATCCACCATACCTGCAGTCACCACCCCAACAGAAAGCCACCAATCCACCACCGCATCCCCCAGCACCTTGACCCCCTCTCAGCCCAAGACACATAAACACCCTCAATCACCCACCCAACAGACACCCACCACACACAAGCACTCATCCCACAAACATGCACCCAAGAAATCTATACCTAAACATCAGACAACCACTCCCTCACCCTCCACACCCAATCCCCGTTTGACTTTTTCCCTACTCTTCCTCCGTGACATCCCCAAAGATCTGTCCCCCCAAGACTACCCCTTCCACTGCCAAGACCTCCCCTACCCCTTTACCAGCACCCATGCCCCTCCTCCCACCAAGAAGAGGTCCACCCTTCTCAAAAAAGTTCCCCCTTCCTAAGCCAAAACCCATCCCTCCCAAGCCCATGCCCAAACCCAACCCCCCACCACGCCAATACTCCCAGAGGTGCCTGCCATCTCCGTTGATGCCCCTACCTGTGGAGTTTACATAGCAGTCAGGAGTCAAGTTGGGGCACCATTTTGTGCCTTTGGTGCAAACCATTTTGGACGTATGGACTGGCCAATGGCCTTGAAGTTTCATATGGTTTTCACTGGCTAAATATTAAATCCAACCAGTTGTTGGTTTTCTGGTTACATCTTTGTCCTGCATGTCCTTTCCTAGGTTTGAGTTGTTCCTGGCTGACATTGGTTGTGTGCCAGTATTCTGTTGTGTGTGCTGAATGCTGCTTTATGTAGTGCTTTAGCAGTATGTGAGGTTGGATGCAGTGCTGTTGTCCCCCAGGGGTAGGGTATGTGGTGTCTGATAGGTCCTTGTATGCAGCTGAAATGATGCTGTCATGCTATTGTGTTGTTTTTGTAGTGATTTGTGTTTGTTGTTGTGATGTGCAATGTGGTCCTGTATGGTGTATGCCTTGTCCCCTGATGGGGCTACTGTGTACATGTGGTGTGTGTTGTGGAGTTTGGTCAGCGCAGACATGGAGTGTGTTAAATTGTGCAACTGTGTTTTACTTTTGAGTGCATGTGACTATTTAGGTGTGTGTCCCTCTGAGCTGGCTTGTATGGTGTTTCAATCAATCAACCAAGCAGTTTTTTATAAAGAACAACTACTCACCCATGAGGGTCTCACGGGTCTCAAGGTGCTGGTGGTGGGTCTAGGCCTCATTCGAAGAACCATGTCTTGAAGTTCTTGCTGAAGATGTTGAGTGATGGGCTTTGTCTGAGGTATGTGGGCAGGTTGTTTCAGCTCTTAGCTGCGAGGTAAGAAAAAGATCTTCCACCAGCAGTGGTTGTCTAGATGCGTGGGATGGTGGCTAGCGCCTGCTGGGTAGAGCAGAGGGGTCTGGCAGGGTTAAATCAATCAATTTGGAGTAGCACATGCTTTGTAGCCATGCGCTTCACAGATATGTGTGACCCATATGTGTGACTGTGCATTACATTTGTTGGTATTGCTTCTCCATGAGATCTGAATGGGGCCTCTGCATGTGGCATGTTTTTGTGGGCCTTGTTCAACACAGTATCCTAGTATGACTTCCTTCCAGAAGTGGTATTGCAGCTCCCATCACTGTTGCATCGGTCTTGTTGTGATCTGTCGCTTTGTGTGTTTTGTGTCTGCGTATATTGTGCATGGCATGATAGGTTTGATGTGCTGTGTGTGTGTCTGACGTGTGTGTCGATTGCTGGGTTGTATGATGGTGTTGTGATGTGTGTTCCATTACACAAGGATGTACATGTGTGTTGTATGTGTGTCCAGTTTCTGGCCAGTGTTGGGTGTGAGTATGTGAGATGTTTTTGCAGTTAGGCAGTTGTTATGTTGTTACAAGTTTGTATGGGAATCTGTGTGCATGGGCCTGTGCTCTGTTGCCTGTGTAAATGTGTGATATTGACATTTGGTATGTGTGCTGCCTGAAGTGTGCATGATGTGTATGTGTGAGTGTCCTTGGAGCAGTATGTGAGTGTGTGTGTGACACTATGCTGTTAAGTATGTGTGCAGCCCTTTGTACCCCCTCCCTATGGTATGTTATGTAACTGACAAATGTATACATTTCACATATATAACAGGTGAGTGTGTGTACTTATGGTTGTTGTCGTTCTCGTGGCGATGATTCTGTTGTCGTTTGGCAAGCAGGAGCAGCAAGATGATGTCTAGTTCTGGTTCCATGATGGCTCTGGACGTTTATGGCTTCCTGGAGGTGAGTGTCTCCTTTTATTATGTTAGTTTCCACCTGGTGCTCAGTGGTAGTGAGACTGCGTTGGTCACATTGGCGGTGTGCAACCTCCGAACAGGTTCAGTGGAAACATGGTCTCTGCTGGACTGTTTATGCCTCCAGATAACCGCTGCAGTCTGTCCTACCTGGTGGTGACATCGGGCTGCTGGAGGTCCTCTGTGTGTACCACTGCCAAACTCATATTAGGGTGGTCTGTGCCGCCAGCCTGTTGGCGGTCGGACCGCCACCACCAACATG
Organism: Pleurodeles waltl; assembly: GCF_031143425.1. Taxonomy (NCBI): domain Eukaryota; kingdom Metazoa; phylum Chordata; class Amphibia; order Caudata; family Salamandridae; genus Pleurodeles; species Pleurodeles waltl. Next base: position 721,163,666 of record NC_090443.1, read on the forward strand.
GCAGTCATGGGACTGCCAAACTCATAATTAGGCACAATATCTTATAATTGCAAATATGCAAATATCCTTGTGCAGACCCCTTACAATAAGAATTATGTCAATATCCACTCTGATTGAGATCAACACATACCAAAGTTTGGATCTGCTGACTGTGGTTGAAAGCCGAAGAGAGATACATAAAGGCTACATGCAATGACCTCCACTTCTCTACCACATATTTGTTAAAGAGTAAGTGTAAATTTAGACACTGATCAAGGGAGCTCCATTCAGGTCTAAACCCGAACTGGAGGACAGAAAGAATCCCATTTGTTTCTGCCCAGGTAATAAAAGGGGTCAGCATCACCTGCCCCACAACTTTTACTACTGATTTGATTAAAGAGTTGGGACAGTAGCAGCGAGGGTCACCTTTACTCCCTTTTTGAAGATCAGCATGGTAACAGCTTAGACAAAATATGGGTCAAGCTTTGTTGCATTGCTGCATTGAGGATCTGTGCAAGCAAGGCTGTGAGCTGGGTTCCGACAAAAACAAATTGGAGGCCACCCCATCTGACCCTGGTGCCTTATTTCTTGTTAAACTAAGAAATACTTCATGCACTTCCTACAGGGCAAACACAATGTCAGAAACACCCATGGGGGACCAGAGTCTTTCTCAATGTGTCAGAGTCATAAACCTACTCAAAATGTTTGACCCAGGCTTCGGGAGAAGTGTGTGACTAAACAGAATTCCCAACATCTGGGGCAAACACAATTTCCTAGAAAGGGCACTCTGAGAAAGCCTGCAAACCTGCAAGAGGTGATCCCAGGCACCCTCTCTCTATTCTTTAAAGCCCTCTTAGTTGATTGTAAACACAGAACAAACAAACTTTATCCCTGGGTTAGGATCTAGAGCTTTCTTCAAATCCCTATGCTCTCTGAAGCACCTATTATTGAACCACCAGGAAGCAAAGGAGATGCACCAAGATTTTTAACTGTTAGGAGAATGTTCACTGGATGCCAGATGACTCTGAAGGCAGCAGGAATAACCTGATCACTTAACTCCTTTCAAAGACACTTGTCAAATTCAACGAAGCATGAAGATATTAATTTGTTCAAAACTGTCTCCAGGATAACGCTGGTCGATTTCAACCTACTTCACTGCATGGAGAGGGTGATAGCTTTATTGTCAAGATTAGAGATGGAAAGACTAGCATCATCGAACTCAAAGGTAGTCTTAGCGGGATGGTTAAAGGGTTATGGTCACTGACCCACTTGCTCGATCACTACTAAGTGCTTAATATGAGGCACAAGGGGAGATGAGAAAAAATATATAATCAATGATTGTTAGCAATCCTCTACCAATAAAGTTTGGGTGGAATGCAGAAGAATTTACACTTGTTGTGCCTCTAGTGTGGGATGAAGGTTAAACCTATTTAAAAGAATATTCATAAAATCCCCCACCCACAGAATGGACCATGCACAGGGCATCACACAAATCAACATTGTCCAAATAAACAGCCCTGCTCCTCACACATATCCATGTTAAAATCCCCTATTGAAATCTTCGGAAGAAAGGCAGAGAAGGCATCTCTATTACTGGTTAAAAATGCTTGTAGTGCTTGAAGATGTTCCAGCCTATCAGGGATGAATTTGAATTATAAATAATGAATGACCAGCAGACTATTAGGTTTAGAGGAACATGATTGAACAGCTGATATGTGCAGTGAGTCCATAGCCAACTGGAGAGTATCACAATCCAAATTCAAGGAAACTAGGATAGCTACACCACCTTTGGCTCGATCTCAGGAGGTGGCAGAGCCTGGAGAGAAAATTGAGATGAAACCATTTCATTTAAAAAAAGTGATCAATAACCCAGGTTTCCTGAAAACAAATGATATTAAACTTCCCAATAAAGTCCAGCCAGCTACTCGTTTGCCTCTTTGAATGTAAACTTCAAATGTTCCACCCAAGGACATTTGGAAAAAGTCAGCACACCCTCTAACAATGAGCTGAAGATGCTGGGGAACAGGACAAAAAATCAGGGGTGAGGACAGTCTGTCCTAACAGTACAGAGAACTAAAATGAATTAAAGGGGGAATGTCAGGGATATGGCTAGCGTATAAAAATAAGCCTGACCAGGACCCTGGCCCTGGGGGAACTAAGGCAATATAGCCATTTGGTAGGTGGATTGAAAAAGCCTAGGGGAAGCACTTTGGCCCATATTTATACTTTTTGTTGCAAATCATCGCTAGCGCAGATTTGTGTCAAAAAGTTTACCGGCAGCTAACGCCACTCCAACGCACCAGCCTGGCGCCTTATTAATGGAATGACGTTAGCCGGCGCTGCGGCCTGGTTAGCGTCAAAATAAATTACGGTAACAGGGCAGCGGAGGCGAAGGGGAGACTGAGGGTTGTGCGTCAAAGAATGGTGCAAGGCAGGTTAGAGTCAAAAATATTGGCTCTAACCTGACTAGCGTAATTTTTTGGCGCACAACCCCCATGGAAATGACTCCTGTCTTAGCAAAGACAGGAGTCATGCCCCCTGCCCAATGGCTATTCCCAGGGGACTTCTGTCCCCTGGGCATGGCCATTGGGCACAGTGGCATGTAGGGGGGCCCAAGTTAGGCCCCCCAATGCCACTTAATAAAAAATATATATATATATACTCACCTGCACTCACCATGGATGGGTCCCCTATGCATGGGTGTCCTCCAGGGGTGGGCAAGGGTGGCAGGGGGTGTCCCTGAGTGCAGGGAAGGGCACATGTGGACTGCTTCCATGGTCTCCCACCATGGAAATGAGCCCACAGTTCCCTTAACGCCTGCCCTGACCCAGGCATTTAAAAACAGTGCAAATCCGGCTGGGCGCCTTGTTTTAAGGCCTGCCTCCTCCTGTGCGTCATTTTGACGCCAGAGGATAAATAAGGCGCATATGCCTTAGAGTCATTTGTTGCACAGAAACACCTACCTTGCATGTCATTACAGCAAGGTAGGTTTTCATGTACAACAAATGACTCAAACTCCATAACTTTGGTGCTGGACGGGTCTAGCATCAAAGTATAAATATGGAGTTAGGTTTGCGCTGAATTTGCGCCAAAATAAATGATGCAAATCCGACGCAAACAGAGTATAAATATGGGCCTTGGATTGATACGCAAGTATCATGTTTGACTGCAAGGTATGAAAGCAAAATGCCCCAAATCTTAGGTCTATTAAAGTAAATTAACATGCAGTCCCCATCATGGACCTGTTGACCTGCGCCTACCCAATCAACATGTCTTGCCATTTTAATATGATTTTAATATGATTGAACAGGGAAAGATTATCACCCACCCACTTATTGCACTTGTTGGACCTGGCCCTTTTTGCAGGGTCATCCCCAAATGTCTTGCCTCCTTCCTCCTATTTTTCCTGACGTGTTTTTGTTGGCCTTTGAACTCTGAGCACTTTACCACTGCTAACCAGTGGTAAAGTGCGTATGCTCTCTGTGTAAATTGTACTGTTGATTGGTTTATCCATGATTGGTATATTTCATTTACTGGCAAGTCCCTAGTAAAGTGCACTAGAGGTGCCCAGGGCCTGTAAATCAAATGCTACTAGTGGGCCTGCAGCACTGGTTGTGCCACCCACATAAGTAGCCCTGTAATCATGTCTCAGACCTGCAACTGCAGTGTGCAGTTTTAAACTGTAAATTCGACTTGGCAAGTGTCCCCACCTGCCAGGCCTAACCCTTCCCTTTTCGTACATATAAGACACCACTAAGGTAGGCCTTAGGTAGCCCCATGGGCAGGGTGCAGGGAATGGTTAAGGCAGGACATTTACTGATGTGCTTTATATGCCCTGACAGTGAAATATTGCCAGATTCGTTGATCACTCATAGGTTAACCTGGGGACTGCCTTTAAACATGATTAAAGCGTAGATCCCCTTTGGGAGAAGATAGACATGTGGAGTTTGGGACCTCTGAACTCACAATTTAAAAATACATCTTTTAGTAAAGTTGGTTTTGAGATTGTGTATTTGAAAATGCCACTTTTAGAATGTGGGCACTTTCTTGCTTAAACCATTTTTGTGACTGTTTGTGGATTCCCTGTCTGGGTTAGTTTGACAGTTGGGCTGTTTGCACCTCTCTCCAGACAGTGACACAAAGGGGGCTGTGGTGTCTCCTGCATATTCTGATGCGCCATCTGTGCTAGGAGGGAGGCCAGAAGTGGTCACTCGCACCTGAAAGGGCTGTGCCTGCCCTCACACAATGCAGTCTCCAACCCCCTGGTATGTGTCTGAGGCCTTGCCTGGGCAAGGCAGGATTTCACAAACAAGTGAGACTTTCCTTTGAAGAAAGCCTACTTCAAAGGAAAAAAGAAGTATAAGAAGAAGACTCAAAACCACAGAATTTGGACACTTCTTGGTGTAGACACTCTACCTCACATACATTTCCTGGAGAAGAAACTGGAGCCAGAACCTACATCCTGCCAAGAAGAACTGCCTGGCTGCCCAAAGGACTCACCTGACTACTTTCTGTGAAGGACTGCTGCCTTGCTGTTGCCTTGTTGCCTTGCTGCTTTCTGGCTGTGGTGAAGAAGTGCTCTTCAAGGGCTGGATAGAGCTTGCCTCCTGTTCCCTGAAGTCTCAGGACCAAAAAGACTTCACCTCTACAAGAAGGACTCCTTGTGCTGTGAAATTAGACGCACAGCCTGCCAGAAACAACGCAGAGCCTGCACAGCGGTGAAAATGTCTCCACACGCTGAACCGGAATGACACAGCCCGACTTCGCATTGAGAAGATCGATGCAGCGCCAGCATAGCGACCGGAAATTCAACCCACGGGCCGCTGGAACGACGCAGCCCGACTTCCAGAGAGGAATCGATGCAGAGCCTGCCATGCGGGAGAAATTTTCACGCAAAGCCCACTGGATCGACGCAGCGCTTGTGACTTTGCTCTGCAAGCCCAGGATTCCACATACCGTCCCCGGGGCACCAGAAAACCCCACAACCCGAAGAGGAACCCAGTCCGTGCACCGGAAATCGACGCAAAGTCTTCCCCTGCGTAGAAAATAACGACGCAAGTCGGTGTGCGAAGGGGCGAAACCGATGCACGCCTCCCCATTTTCCACGCATCACCTCCTCTGCGGTCCCATGTGGAGATTTTGAACACGAACCAGGTACTTTCTGCTTGCAAGAGACATTTATTGTTTTTATTGAAACATTTATTTATTTTTCAAAGACTTAAGACACTTTATATCACTTTTACAGTGATATCTCAACATTTACTTATTGAATTTGAATCGGTTTGACCTGCATCTTATCAGATAAATATTATGAATTTTTCTAAACACTGTGTGGTGTACTTTTGTGGTGCTATATGGTGTTATTGTATGATTTATTACACAAATACTTTACACATTGCCTTCTAAGTTAAGCCTCACTGCTCAGTGCCAAGTTACCAGAGGGTTGGCACAGGATCATTTGGATTGTGTGTGACTTACCCTGACTAGAGTGAGGGTCCTTGCTTCGACAGGGGGTAACCTGACTGCCAACCAAAGACCCAATTTCTAACAGCACCACTGTATAGTTTATGTATTAACTATTGTGTAGTTTCAAAAGCACCCACACTCAGCCATGGGACATTAGCCATAACTAATGTATAAGGTGTTGCAGGGGAGGAAGTGAAAGCTCAAATGCCCTTGTACGTAGTTTGCCAGTAGCTCTAATAAATCATGTTTATCATTGTTTCGTTTGTTAAAGGGGCGGGCATTGGTGATGACAAGATGAGGGGAATGCACTGTGCACTCCCCTCACTGTGCATGTATATTTGGCCAGCTGTATCGGGCCAGCCAAAAATACATGCGCAGTAGGATCTCTGCACAGTTGCTGGGCTGGAGTGAGCCTGCACAGGCTCCCAGTCTGTCTGGAAGCGCCCTGGCTGGGTGTTCCCAGCCAATCTTAACGCTGCTTTGAGCAGCATCAGAATTGGCTGCAGGGCTGGCTGGGAGCCTGTGCCTGCCTGCAGCGATGGGAGAGGAGTGGCACAGCGGCGGAGAAGCAGGTAAGTGATATATTTTTTAATTTATTTGTCCCCCACAACCCCATGCATCCCCCCCGCCCCACCCCAACAAAGCCCTGTGAGCCGCTCCTGGTAGGTATAACACCAAACAAAGGAATAGGAGTTCCGGGTCAGTTAGTGCTACTTTTCTGTTATTCTAGGGAAAATCTTCAGAGACTTTGGCTTGCTGAAGGCTTGGTGTGTGAGTCATTTAGGGGGTGATTCTAACCCCGGCGGTCTTAGACCGCCGGGGCCAGGGTCGGCGGGAGCACCGCCGACAGACCGGCGGTGCCCCGCAGGGCATTCTGACTGCGGCGCTTTGGCCGCGGTCAGTGCAGGAAAACCGGCGGTCTCCCGCCGGTTTTCCGCTGCCCCTTGGAATCCACCAAGGCGGCGCAGCTTGCTGCGCCGCCGAGGGGATTCCGACCCCCCCCTACCGCCATCCAGTTCCCGGCGGTCCGCCCGCCGGGAACCGGATGCCGGTAGGGGGGGTCGCGGGGCCCCTGGGGGCCCCTGCAGTGCCCATGCCACTGGCATGGGCACTGCAGGGGCCCCCGTAAGAGGGCCCCTACAAGTATTTCACTGTCTGCTTGGCAGACAGTGAAATACGCGACGGGTGCAAATGCACCCGTCGCACCTTCCCACTCCGCCGGCTCGATTACGAGCCGGCATCCTCGTGGGAAGGTCGTTTTCCCCTGGGCTGGCGGGCGGCCTTTTGGCGGCCGCCCGCCAGCCCAGGGGAAAACTTGAAATACCCGCGGCACGGTATTTTGGGGGCGGAATTCTGGCGGGCGGCCTCCGCCGCCCGCCAGAATCAGAATCACCCCCTTAGTGTCGTCGGGCGGCTGGATACAAAACATTATTGATTGCAACCGAGCCCTCATTTCATCTACCCCCCACAGGATCAGAGTGGTCTCCCAGCCCTTTCAGAGTGTTATTAATGAAAGAAAATCTGTGATAAATTGACTCCAAGGGCTTCTTCGGCAGAATTTCTCTTTTAACAAACAACGTTGCCAGAACAGACACTAGGACGAGGTACATGTAGCAGGGAGGTACTTCAGAATCATATAAATCTATTTTTGCTTTAGCTGTGCGAGGGGAGCTAACCCCTTCACCAACCTTGAGATCTAATTTGCGGGTGCTACCACCACTATTGGTTGAAACTGTTGTTTTCTTTTCATTTCCAGAGGTTCTTGTCTGAACTGGATCCATAGGCAGAGGGTGAACAATGCCAGTTACAGCCAAAGTGCAAAGGCCTGTATCAATAGGATCCAAAGGTGCAACAAAATTGAGACTGATCAAGGTCTTGTCTAAGCAACTATTGACCATTGAAACAATGCTGGAAGGTCTGGCCACAGAGTTATGGTTAAGGCCAAGTTCCCTCTCAACAGAAATAATTTAAGGTCCCCACAGCTAAAGAAAGAAAATATATATATTTTTTTGCTCTTATTTTGGTTAGCAGGATCTCTTGCCAGTTTTAAATTTTTCTTGTCCTACATTAGCCTTTGGATCAAGGTGCCATGCACCAGGAAAAAAAGACGGGGCTCAGCCCAGCCTCAGACAAGCGCAGATGGGCACATATGGGCCCAACCTTGGCCCAGTTCTTGCCCGGCCATGCCCAGACATGTCCTGTGCATGTCTGGCACTACAAGAGAGAAATACACACTATAATGCCCTTTGGGGAAGTGCTCCTCCTCTTCCTGCCCCCTGGCCCATTGCATGCGCTGCTGGTGTCACGAGCTGAATGAGAGACTTTCACACTTAAAGAGCTGGGGGAAATGCTTTTTACTTTTCCTGCCCTCTTCTGCCACTGATTTCTGGGCCTTGAAGTCCTTGCCCCTAACATGCCCTGCTAGTGTCTGACGCTGAAGGAGAGAAGCCACTCTTCCTGCCATCTTCTGTCCCTGAATTCTGATCCTTGAAGTCCTGGTCTCTTGCATGCACTGCCAGTGTCCCATGCTCCTCCTCTTCCTGCTCTCTCCTTTGCTGAATTCTGGGCCTTGAAGTCCTGGCTTCTTGAATGCACTGCTGGTGACCCTTTTAATTTTGCTGTATTATCCTATGTATCTGGTAAATCGTCCAATGTCATATGTGATACCTGAAGCCAGTCCTGTCTTTTTAGCCAAAAATACTGTGTACGCTGATAGCACTGATTTCAGTATGATCTGCGTCTGTGTTTCCCAGAATAAGACTAAATGATCCTGTTAGCCAGAGGCTAGAGTCTTCCTCCCTTAAGAATAGTTCATTCCCCTGAGAGTGGTCCACACTAACCACCCCAGTTTGAAGACTTATGCTAGAAAGTGTAGAGATGTATTAGTCCCACACTTTAAAGTATCTGTGTTTTGTAAATGTGTCTGTAATGGGATGCCTAATAAGGTTCAGCAAATGTAGGCCAGTAGTTCCTGGGACTGACTCACCTGTGCTGATAGACAAAAACAATTTAAGCTTATTCTTCTGAATAGACTCATTCTTCCAAATAGCCCCATGAAATATGAGAGAGAGACCTAGTGTGTGTGTTTGTGCATGTATTGCAACATACATGAGGCTGCTTTTACAGCAAGACACAATAATTTGTTTTTCAGTGATACACCTGCTACTATTAAGCATTTGTTGTACGGATGACAGTTATAGATAGTTGATTATCCACAGCTGGAAGCATGTGGAAGTCTAACTATCTTGTCATGATCTAAACATCTTTTCTTCTAGTTTGATAATGATTTTAATAGAGTGTCCCCTATCTGCCACAGCGGGGATTGACATGATAACTAGTTCAGTGACAATGGGAGTATAAAGCTCTACAATATGGGTGTGCTGACACATAAGCAGCATAGCAGTCCATTGACCAGCTGACCTTAGCATGGGTAGAGGAGGAAAGAGTGGTGCAATCTACAAAGTCTCTATTTGCCGAACAAACTGAGAGGTGCAACTTTGAACGTTGACTGACATTATTATAATTAAATTACATTTGATGTCACCTCAGTTCATAGCTGACCACTTAACAATCATTTCTAGTTCAATTAAAGCAAAAAGGCTGCATGTTTCAATTGGAGAAAACAATGACATTTCTGTGCAATTAAATATATAACTAGTAAAAGCCCATCAAGCCTATGTGACTGTATTGTCTAATGTTGCAAATGTACACTCACATGATGCAGTAGCTGGTCCTGACCAACTTCATGGAAATCAAAGAAGAAGCATACCGTGAACCAAAGAAAATTCTTGCAATGGGGCAGCGAAGTTTAATTTAAAGCGAAACTTTATCCATCCACATTTGAATTGGAAATGAATCAGACTACCAAAATGGTTTAGAGCCTGATTTAAATGCTGGCTGTAATGGTCCCGATGTCAACTTTTCAACTGGAAACCCGCACACCACAGTGACAGTCCGCCATATTTAGATTTCAGCAGGGGCATAGGTGAAAGACCACCGATGCTCTGCCGTCACCACCTAGAAAATTCACCCACGTTGACGGCGCCATAGGCAACAGCGGATGGTGGCGGGGCCATAGTCCCTTTTACTGCAGAGCCGATCATGATGTGCAGTCCCGCCGACACAACTGTGGCGGCCAAACCTCCACACCTGAGTTGGCAGATTGGGAGCTATATAAGGACCTAAATCACCTTTTTTATGCTTTCCACACATCCTGCCGCCATCAACCCGCTGCTACCAGTCCTTCCGTTGTTCCTGAATCCGGTCCAAGATGGAAATCAACCCTGTGTTCGTCAGAACAGAAGGTAAATCACAGGCATTCATGTTACCTTCAGAGTTGTAGCATCACAGTAATACTGGACTCATGCATGGTTCAAACATTTGTACAAACACCACCACAATGCTGTGCAATGCTGAAGTGTGTAATGTTGTAATCAGGAAATGTATTGGAACAGACCTCGAGCTATAAGTAGCACACACCAATGTGATACAGACTGTCTTCATGGCAATGGACACCTACACAAAAAGTCTCAACAGTCACAAATAGAAATGTTTCCACACAAGTAGTGTGATAATGTCCCCATACTCTTGAAAATATCAACTGAAACAGTATACCCAATCTGAACCAAACAATCCCATGATAAAGTAGCAACTACACTACAACATGCTACAGGTGGGGGTAGACAGAATGTACTACAATTTTTACTGGTGAACTGCAGACATGGTAAAGATGTATGAAGGTCACTTGTCCCCTTGGTGTGTAATATATCTCAAACATAAGATCACATATAACTGTAAAGTGCCAGGCTCCCCATGTAATTCATATATGCATATTATTGACACATTATGTCAAAATAAATGCATGTGCATTTTCCAGTCACAAAAACAAAAACATATGTGATTGTGTTATAAATGTCCAGTAACAATATGAATGCTTGCACCAAAATTATTATGTGCATCACAAATGCAAAACACTAAGGTATGTTTTAACAAAATATCTAAAAGATATAACCTGTGCTTGTCACTGTGACAAATAAGAGTAATTGCATGGCACACACATTAGCAGAAATACCATCAGCAGCAAACAATTACTAACAATCACAAAATAAGGCCAGGGCAAAGGATTGTTTTTCAAAATAAAAATGTTTTAAATAAATGAGATAACTCTTGCATAAGTAAATAAATACAATAGCAGAGAAACAAACAAAGGCACAGGGCCAGCAGTCCATTGTGTGGGTAAATGCCCACAACTTGCCTCCCAATGTCACTGATAAAATAAACCTTCTCTGGAAGGGTCATCTATGGAGCGGAGAGCAGGCACCTCAATGATCTCACTGGGAGGGGGAGTCCTTGGGCTTGGGAGGGGTGGTTTTTGGTTTGGGAGGGGTTGATTTACGTTTGGAAGGGGTGGAGTAGGATGTGGAAGGGGTGGTATTGGAGGTGGCAAGGCTGGAAAGACATTTGGGATGGGCAGATTTGGGTCTGGAAGGGGTCAAGGCCAGGGAAAAAAAGTAGGTCCTCCTTAAGAAAATGGTAGGTTAGTTTTCAAGGAATTGGGTTTGTGAGGTAGAGTGAGTGGATGCGTCTGTTGTGCATGTGTTGAAGGATTGGGTGCTTGATGGTCTGGTGTATGTGCTGTATGTTTAGATGTGGGGTGTGGTTACGTTGCAGTGGGTGCACTGAAAGGGGTGTTCTTGTGGTGTGTGTGTGGGTGTTAGTGTAGTGGTCGGTGTTGTGTCTGTGGGTATGCTGGTAGTGTGATGCCTGTGGCTATGCTTGTGGTGTGTGTGTAGTCTGCATGTGTGTGTTTGTGCCTGTGTTATTTGCTATATAAGTGTTGGGGTGAGCGACTTTTGGCTGCTGTTGTGGGTGCATGCATATGTTTGCATGTGCTTTGGAAAGAGCTGAGTTAAGGAATTTCGGATGGAGAAGGGGTGGAAGTGTGGGCAGGAGGATGAGGTGGGTAGGAGGCTGCATTCAAAGAGGAGGCCAGACCATGGAATGACTGCTGTAGGCCAGACAGGGTACAAAAAAGCCAGCATCTGGGTGTTCTGGCCAGCCAACCCCTGGATTTTATTCAGAAGTGCAGTCTGGCCTACAATAATCATCTATAATAGGTCCAGAGTCTCCTCAGTGAGCACAGTTTGGGACACTGGGACAGGGGCAGAGGTGCCTCCAGCAAAGGTGACACCACACATTTTAGGGGGGTTGCTATGGCCAAGTGGGGAGGAGCAAGCAGGAGGCTGGAGATTGGAATGGGGGGTGGACAAAGACGCAGGTGTCACAGTCACTCGAGGGTCTGTACCCACTAATCTTCATTGGAGGCCTCTGAAGAACATGTAGAGTCACCGGTGTCCTCAGTGCCAGTCTCCTAACCCTCCATGTCACTGGGTCCCTCAGTGTCAGTGGTGTCCCGATTCCCAGTGTCCAACTTCATCCACAACGATGTGGCCGCTGTCACCTTCGCCTTGTCCAGTTGATGCTGAAGAAACAGATACAACAGTTTTAGGGTATCTGTGAGAATGCAATTGCAAATCAATGTACATCACACAACATTTGCAACAGGTTCAATAATCCCCCTTCTTAGCTCCCATCTCATGTATGCCTTTGCCACTTATACACTTGCAGTTCACTCCATTACAAAGGGTTCGAACAGCATCAGTAAACACATAGAACTGGAGGTATCTCTGAACTACTGCAATACAGAGCTAAAATTAATTCATTTCTCCCAAAGGGTAAGTTTTTGAGATGGAAATTGACTGCTCAAGATGCAAACCCGCCACCCCACAACATCTATGTGATCTAACCTTCCATATGCAAATGTCCCTTTCAGTATCACATTGCTCTTCATCATCAATTTCTCCTCTGGGCTAGACTAAGGGCACAAAATTGTTGTATGTGGGATGTACAAGTCTCTCACCAATGTGGACACATTCCTGTCTGTTGCAGTCAATAGAGTTTGGCAGACAAATTCATGTTGGTAATCCTGTTTGCATGCAGCCATGTGTCTGACCATAACGGTACTTGCTTTGTGAGGAAGAACATAGTGTCACCCTTCAGCATGACATCACCCACAGCATCAGACACTGTCTGATCAACTTACATCTCCAGAAATCACCATGGGCTTTCGATGTGTGTCCACCTCCATGTTGATGGCAGAAGTGTCTGAGTTGGTGGGGGTCAGAAGACCCAGCTTATATACCCAAAAATGCCTTTGAAGTGTGGGAAACCTCAAAAAGTGGCTTTGAAGTGCACAAGTTCCCCTTTCAGTACAGGTCTTTCTGGAGGGTCCCACTGGGAGGGGGGGGGGTGGCAGTCTATTGTGTGAGGTCAGGCCGCTAGCCTTTGAAATGTAATTGTCAGGCCCTCCACCCTTCCAGCCCAGAAAGTCCCATTCAGTATGCAGATGAGTGCAAGTGTGACTGAGGCCCTCATTACAACATTGGCGGTATTGACCGCCACGGCGACAACCGCCAACATACCACCGCCGTGGCTACCAGCCAGCAACACGTATTATGACCGCCGATGGTGTTCCAGCACAAATCTGGTGGAACACCACCGCCGGTCATGGCGGCAGAGAGCGGTAAGGCGGCGCTGCTGACAACAGCACCGCCACACCAGCAAAACACCGCCGACCGTATCATGAGCAATGATACAGCCTGGCGGTGTTTTGCTGGCGGACGCTTCTGCTGACAGCAGCGGTGCGGACTGTCTCCAGCCAGAGGAGCAGGTAAGTCGGGTTCTCCGACCGGAGTGTGGGGTGGGTGGTGTTGTGTGTAGGTGGGGGGTGTGTGTGCGTATGTTTTGGGATGTGCCTACTGCCATGGTTTTCATGGTGGTACAGAAACCACAAAAACCATGACGGTAGGCCGGGTCGTAATGCCGAGGGTAGGAATGTGACGGCCGCCGGGATGGAGACTGAAGTCTCCAGCCCAGCGGCTGTTACCACTCCGGCGGTCGGTGTGTTAAAGTGCCGGTGATGGATGGCAGTAACCGCCAGGGTCCAAATCCCATTGTTTTTACCGCTGGCCTGTTGGCGGTATTACCGCCGCTTTAACACCGACCACCAGGGTTGTAATGAGGGCCTGAGTGTCCTGTGTTTGTGGTTGTCTGGGTGGAATGCACAAGGAAACTGTCAACCATCCCAGCCCAGTCATTGATTGGAGACAGGCTGTAAGGCACAGATGGTTTTAAATGCAGGGAAATGCTCACTTTTTAAAAGTGGCATTTCTAAAATAGTAATATAAAATTCAACAGCACCAATAGGCAGGATTTTCTTTTACCATTCTGGCCATACTAAATATGACCTGGTTACCCCTTTCTGATCAGAATTTACCACTCAAACAGTATATGAGGGTAGTCCTAATGCTAGCCTATGAATGGAGCAGACCTCACAGTAGTGGAAAATGAATTTAGGAGTTTTCCACTTCCAGGACATATAAAACACACATGTAAATCCTGCCTTCTACCTACATAACACCCTGCCCTATGGGATACCGAGGGCCTATGTTAGGGGTGACGCATATGTAGAAAAATGGGAGTTTAAGACTTGGCAAGCACTTTTAAATGCCAAGTCAAAGTGGCAATGCAACTGCACATACAGGCCGTGCAATGGCAGCCCTGAGACACGGTTAAGGGGCTACTTATGTGGATGGCACAATCTGTGCTGCAGGCCCACTATTAGCATTCAATTTACAGGTCCTGTAACATGTAGTGCACTTTACTAGAGACTTATAAGTAAATCAGATATGAAAATTGGGAATGAACCAATGTTACCATGTTTAAGGGAAAGATCATATGCACTTTAGCACTGGTCAGCAGGCGGGCAAGAAGTTGGGGGATGACCACCCTAAGATTGTGAGGTCTAACACTGACTATACATATTGCACTTTGTTAAAGGGAGAACTACAAACATGCTGCTAGTAATTGATGTGACACAATACATTTCATGTAGTCCAAATTAACTATATCTGTTTTGCTAAGGGTATTGCAGCATTCTAAATGTCAAACTCAATAGCAGGACTCCATTAGTGATTAGTGAGACATACAGAGGTGTAACATACCAGTCTCCACTCCACCAGAGATTCCTGTCAAGCCTTCATGATGCAAGATCTTCAAGACCTTCTCTTGCCAGGGAAAGAGTTCGAATAGAGGAGGGGAGAACCACTACCAGACCTCTGGGCCTCCAGGTGATGATTGGAGGCCAGTGAACTAGCTTTCCCTTGCAGGTCATTCCACCTCTTCCTAATCTCCTCCTGTGTTCACAGATTGTTAGCTACAGCATTCACTCTGTCAACTATTCTGAGCCACATTTGCCTCTTCTAGGAAATGGTAGTATTTTTGGCTTGTACTCCAAACAATGGTGGCTCTACTCTTATGATGTTATCCACCGTGACAGACAACTCTCCCTCTGAAAAACTGAGATTTATCCTCCTTGCCATAGTAAATTATGTAGAAAAACTAAACTAGTGCACGAAAAGATGAGGGAAAAACAATTAAATATGGTTTTAACAAAAAATACAGAGGGATAGTTACACAGAAAAAAACCTGCCTCCTGTGTTGTGAATTCTGCTGGCTGTCTGCTCCAATGTGATGGCAAAGGATCATGGTATGAAACTGAGTGTGTTTTATAGTGTGTTTTGCATGTTTTAAAATGTCCAATTTACAACAGGTGTGGGCTGTGTGTGAGCTGCTAGCATTCAACCAATAGCCACATCCATAGTACTAGACTTAACGGGATCCAAGACAGACTCCCGCCGTCAAGGGCACACTGCTGACACACTGGCAGCTCAACTGCGTGGTCTAAATAGGCTTGACAGGATGCTGCCGTCAAGACTGCGATGGAGGGCTTACTCGTCAGCATTGCTGGCATGATGGAGTACATTCCGTTGTGGCGGTCTTTGGCTTAGCCACAATACATCTAAATACAGCGGAGACCGCTAATATCACTCTTTTCATGCCTGCCACCAACATGGCTCGGTGGTTCCACTGCCAACATCTAAATTGGACTCCTAATTTAAACTGCCTGAAAAAAACTTACCATCTTGATTGTATGTCTTCATTTACAACTTTAAATCAATTTCTTGTGATGAAAAAAAAAAATATATATATATATATCTATATATATATAGATATATATATAGATATATGCCTTTCCTGCATGTTTTATTGTCTATAATATGGTGTTATCAATAGATAATGGATAATTAGAAAAAAAATCTAATCAAAGACGATACATGGCTAGTGTAAAATCTGAAACTTGATTTTCCTTCTATATATTATTCCATCATAGCTGTGAATGCCTGGCTCCAACAGCTGCAGCATGAGTCATAATTTTTTATTGACTGATTCATAACTGGTAAACTGACTGATCAATTGTTGATTGATTAATGGATTAGGTACATTTGTATAGTGCCCCTACTAGTATTCTGTTATTCTGCTTTCCTGTGTTTGGTTTTATACTATCATTCTGGTTTATTAAGACGATTAACTAAATGTATCTATTTTTGTATTTCATTGGGCTAATATATAAATATAGATTGAACCATTAAATTATTTTCAAGGCCCCTCCCCTATAAAGAGTTAGAATTGATGCACAATGAATTGCATCAAATATATTTAATTTATGGATATCTCTGTTGCTCTTTTTCAAAAAGAGGGTAAATAAAACAGTTATAAAAATATGTTTTCTTTTTAATGGATGAGCTTAAATCGTTGGCAAATATTCGGTTGTCACATTCCTCACTGGTAAGTAGTGCACATGTTGCTGTTTCAATCTGTTCCATTTTAAATTGTCTAGAATATTGGCCATAGTGCTTGGTGCTCAACAGGCGAGTGAATTATGAAGGATGTTGAAGGTTTGTCATGATAAAATACATTGCTAAATCACTAATATATGTTCACCTGTGTAGAGGCTTTATGCAAAACCATGGGACCCTCCTGCAGAATATGAAGAAGGGCCCTTGGGTCTCTCATATCTCAATGCCTCATCAAGAGTAGTAAGTACAGTATAAATACATATATTCTTTGGTTTTATGTCGATCAGGGGTCCCTGAAGGGTTGAGGCCCCTGAAAAGTTGACCTGGAAGGGGCAACCATGAACGTTTTACCCTTCCTTCAACAGGCAGTAGAGGTTAAAGGGCCTCATTTATGAGGAAATGGCGCAGCATGGTGCTGCATGTGTTTTCCCCTGCACCGGCCCTAAATCAGCTACCTAGCACCAATGCAGCCACCTGTGTGCAATGGTGCAAGGATGCCTGCGTTGCGGGGGTTACTGTTTACGTGCAGGAAGGGGCACCTTCCTGCACAAAAGCAATCATTAATGGTGATTTGCTCCTTCTACGTGTGCTTCAGAATGCAGCATACATAGAAAGAGCAAAAAACAAGGATAAATAAATGGGGAGGCGTTCGTTTTTTGTGGTGCCCATTGCACACCCCTTTGGTGGAGAAAACTCTGTTGGGGTAGCCCACATTTACAAGGCCACGTTAAGCCACGAAAAGAGGGCTCAATACACCTTGCAAATATGGAGCAGGGCACAGCACCACCAGAGCCTCGCAAAAAGTGACGCTCCAGTGGCGCAAGGGGCTTGTAAATGAGCCCCAAAGTACCTGACAGTCTGTTCAAAGGCACATAGGAGGAAGCCGTGTATAAGCGCTGCCATTTGCTTTTGTCTGAGCTGAATCTGAGCAGTCACCTTTTGTTTAGGTTTTCAGAGCGCAAGTAGACATCTTACTCGTTAGCACATATGTAAGGGAAGCAGGAATCTGAGCTGAACAAGAAAGGGCT
The DNA here is from genome assembly GCF_031143425.1 of Pleurodeles waltl. Lineage (NCBI taxonomy): Eukaryota > Metazoa > Chordata > Amphibia > Caudata > Salamandridae > Pleurodeles > Pleurodeles waltl. The sequence goes on from NC_090443.1 coordinate 721,180,896, forward strand.
GACATAAGTTGAGCATTGCTCTCATCTGACTTTTTTTTACAATCCCTGCTAATAAATGATGTGAAGGAAAGGCAGAGTCGTGGTATGAAGTGTGTTACCTCCTAGAGAGTTCTGAAAGAAGGAATGCGTCTTCATAGAGTGAAAATGAAAACATATTAACATATCAGCAGGAAAAACAAAACAATAAAGCGGTAGTAGCATATCATTATTAAGTGAGAAGGAATATGATTGATTTGTCAAATGGATTTTTCTTGCCTTTTTTATTGAAAATTACTGAAGGATAGCATCATTTTAGTACCTAAGGCAACAGTAAATCTACTGTGTGTGTTTTTGAAGTTTATCTATGATTTCGCAACGCTAAATGTGTCGGATTCGAAAATGAGAACTCCGTATTGCGTTCTCCAGTAGTGGCAGATACCCAAAAAAGTCAACGAAGAAGTGTACACGAATAATAGTGAATGAGGGACACTGTGACCTGGCTTCCACTGCCATCCTTTCTCCCCAGGAGGCGCTCGTGATGAGATATGACACATTTTCTACTCTGCATGCTTCCGGGAACTAGTCTCATTGAAATATGGACTGATTTTATAGCATGAGACATGCTGCTTCAGACAAAATGTAAAAGAATGACCAAGGAAATAAACTGAAGTGAAGGGGTGAGATTTATCGTTCTAAGAACGATTATTACTACATTATCAAGTAAGAACAAACCCATGAATCCACAAATCGTCTGCGGCATTTAATAACCATATATTTATTTATGAATTTATATGCATATATATATATATATCTGTGTATGCATCTGGGTATATATATATATATATATATATGTATATATGTGTGTGTGTATATATTTATATATTATATATATTTTCACTTAAAAAATGTTACAGGGACGTTATAGTTAGGATCTACGCCCACAAACCCATGGAAATTCAGCAGTCATAGTTTTGATTAGCTCAATTAACTGTAACTCGTGCCCTAAGGTGACCATAACTCGCGCCTCCGCCACGCACAGTTTTCTTCTCAATAATTTTCTTGCAAATGGTATACTGATATTATGAGGTTATCAAAGATGTCATGAGAGATGTAACATTTGGGGTAATTAGCATGGTGCAATGGTGCATGGTGAGGGCGTGAGTTATAGCTACCTTAGGGCACGAGCTATAGATACTTGAGCTAACCATAACTATAACTGAAGAATTTCTATGGTTTTGTGCAAGTAAATTCAGATCCTAACTATAACATCCCTGTAACCTTTAGGTTTTTCAGTGAATTTCTATTTTTTTTAAAGTAATTTAAATTACTATATGTTAATAAAATCACCCCGCACATGACCTTTGGCTGTGTGCAGTAGGGGTTGGTAAAGGGCCTGGCCTGCAGCCAACCCGTTATATCTACCCAAACCACGCCCTACATGGCCTTTGGCGGTGCGCAGTGGGAGTTGACTGCAGGGCCTGGCAACCCTGGTGGATAGCAACCCCCTATAACCACCCAACCTCGCAGTCATAAGTCTCTGAGTGGGTCTGTGAGTGTGTGAATGAGTACCTCAGTGGGTTTGTCAGTGGGTGCATGGGTCTCTGAGTAGGTCAGTGAGTGGGTGCATGAGTCTCTGAGTGGATGTGTGAGTGGATGCATGACTGACTGAGTGGGTCTCTAAGTAGGTGCATGATGGTCTGAGTGTGCCTATCATTGCATGCATGAGTGTCTGAGTGGGTCTGTGGATGGGTGCGTGAGGGTCTGGATGGGTCTGTGAGTGGGTGCATGAGTGTTTGAGTGAGTTTGTGAGTGGGTGCATGAGGGTCTGAGTGGGTCTGTGAGTGGATGCATGAGTGCCTGAGTAGGTCTGTGAGTGGGTGCATGAGTGTCTAGGTAGGTCTGTTAGTGGGGAAATGAGTCTCTGAGTGGTCTGTGAGTGACTGCATGAGTTTCTGAGTTCCTCTGAGAGTGGGTTAATGAGTGCATGAGTGGTAATGTGAGTGGGTGTGTGAGTGTCTGTGTGGGTGTTTCTGTAGCTGTGTGAGTGACTCAGCCACAAAGTACTTCACCTGCCCTTTTATCCAACACGATTCTACACTTTTGCACGAAATATCTACCCAAGTTGAGTCCTTTTTGGCACCTTGGGTAAATGTCCAGTACATATTCTACCCTACAGCTGTGTCGTGGACCACGAGGAAATGCCTCTACTGACCTTGTGTGACTATAATTTAGATTCTCCTGTAGAGAGGCCAACAAGACTACAAGGATGTACATTGTCACCAAACCAGGGTCCTTTCTCGTATCTATATAATAAAAGTGCTTCTTTGTTTTGTGGAGATGTTCTCATATCCCTCGGCATCAAGAGCATGCCACCAGAATCAGTGGCAAATGCACTTTGGTGCGCTGTTCATCACCCTGCGCAAAAAGGGGAAGACTTTTTATTATTTACAGAAATGGGAGAGAGGACTGCGCAGCCCCCTCCCTCAGCCGATTTTGGCTCTGGAGACCTCTTCCCCAGGGGAAATTTTGGTCTCTGGGGATCCCATCCCCCAGGGCCCAGCCTTGTGTCCCTGGTTGCCCTGATCCCAGACAGGGCACCTAGTGTGCACAATGAGGACCACAGGGGGAGCCTCAAAGCCCCCACTGTCCTAGCTGGCTCCTAAGCTCCTGGGCTCCCTAAGACATAGCAGGAGTCGGCCTTGGGGGGTAGCAGTTCCCAGGGCCATTATTGCCTCCACAAAGGTGGGCCGCATGACCCCAGCCAGTGTTTAACTTGACCCCAGAAAGGTGGTTATCCCCAGAGCCGGGGGTCTGTGACAGACCCCCTATCTTATGTTATTTCAGCCCCAGGGAGGTGATGGTCCCCAGGGCTGAATGGCCCCTGTATTAATTTCATATTTAGATTTTGCAAGGTGGCGGTCCCATGGGCTGTGGGGGAGGCCATATGGTCCTCCCCCATTACAAATTACTCTTTTCCCCCAGGGAGGTGGTGGTCCCCTGGGTGGGGCACCCCACACACTTATTTTACAGTGCCCCATGGAGGTGGCGGTCAATGGGGTTTTGAAAAACCCTAGAAGGGGGCCCCATGTGCCCACTCCTTTTCTCACCCCTCAATGCCCCCGAGACCTAGTCCACCCAGACGAAAAGAAAAGGAAAAGTTCAAAGACCGCTTTAAAAAAAATATATAATCTCTGAAAAATCTGCAGATCCATCTATTTCTGAGATTTTTGAAAGTAAAATGCTTTTTAGCCCTGGCGGGGTCCTTGGGGGACCCCTAGACCAAGGCTAGGAGCTCAGGGTGACTCTACCATGTCCCCTTTTAATTTTTTTATCTTTTTTTTGTGGGTCTCAGCTGAAGCAGAGTTACGAGATGGCTATCAACACTTCCTTGTTGAAAAAAATTGCACATAGAAAAAAATTGTTTGATTTATTTCAATTTGAGCCACATCAGTATATAATTGAAAAAGGATTTGAACTTGAGCCACAGCAATGATAGATCATCAAATGTATTTCAGGACATAAATGAAATAGATTTGGAGTTTGAACATCTTATTTATGAGCGACTGCATGGATATATATTCTATTTATTTCTCAGAAAGAGTTGTGTGAAATGTTTTCACTTCATTATTAGAGTGATTTTTCATAAAGTATGTATTGCACAATAAGTATGTACTTGATAAGATGATTTGAAATGCATGTATGATAAAGAGTGGGTTTTGTTGTGAGACTATAGTTGAGTGGAAGATGAGTGAATTGAGTTTACAAATTAGGGCAGATGGCTGTGGGACGGTATTTTGGAACATATATGCTTATGATGTCATTTTTTATTGCTTGATAGATTAAGGATGCCCTCTGATTTAACAAAATTGATTTGCCAAATAAATGATATATAATGTTGTTTGAAGCCGTACATGTATTCTTTTAAAAGATGAAGACTGTTGAGCGTATATAAATTGAGAGTGGTGACCTGGGTTGGGTTGTAATTTTTTCTAGTATTTTCCTTGCCCCAGGAACCGGAATTCCATATCAAGAGGTCTCTTTTTACATACACTGTTTTGGGGTAGGACCTTGGGCTTAGGTTTTGACTTTTGCAGTGGCACTTCTAGGTGAAACCTGAGGGAGCTTTATAGCTCAGTGATGTCCTTTAGGGGATGGATGTTGTGCTTTATAAATACCTAAATAAATAAATACAAAATATGAACTCTGGTGTTATGCTTCATTTCCATGTTTGAACACACATTCTATAAGGCCACCTATTACATATGATCCATAAATAATATCATATTTGGAGACTGACTGACATGTTTACCCAAAGCGATAACACTGATAGTACTGTGCATGTAGTCCCTACTTGCATGGACAGAAAATGCAAAGTATAAGAAAGTTATGTAATGTCCATGCATGGGCAAACAATTGTCAAATTTATCATAAATCATACACAGCAATTACTAAACATCATATGCATTGTCATGTCTCTTAAGGCATCCCATTTGTTAATAGTGACTTCACTGACCTTTTGGCCAGTGTCTGTTGTCCCCTCCTGTGTAGCTACTGCTGCTGCTGCTGTCTCCTCACAGAGTCTGAAGGCTCTGTGTTCGAGGTCCACCTCTACCCGCAGGCACCCGTCTGAGCCTCATCCCTGGTGGCCTAGTGGCTATCTGCGTCTGTCTAGTCTGTCTGCCTTTTTCTCTCTTTTTCTTTCCTTTCACGCTTTTTCTGCTTCCTGCTTTCCCCACTCCCTGCTGCCCCCTCAGCCTCAACCCCCACCCTTGTAGCATTTCCCATCATCCTGCTATCCCGCCTCCCAGTTAACCGATCCCCCCTCTGCTTCTTAAGGGTGGGCGCTGCATGCCAAATGCAAGCCCATCTGCGCCGGTCGGTGCCTGGACCGCACCCAGAACCATGGACCATGGATCTCGCACCACCCACAGATACAACACCAGGACCGTCTATGCACTGAACCCTGGGTGCTAGAGCACCTGACACCCTGCCTCCCCCAAGGACACCCACAGACCTTTCTCCTGCCGCCACCTCACCTTCTCCGCATGCCAAACACCAGAAGTCACAGCGTCAGAACCACTTCCAGACCACCTCAAGTACATCCTCCTTAACATCTGCTCCCTGTACAAACACTCTATAGAGATTTGGGTCCTGATAGACACCACCCAAGCGGATATCGCTTTCTATACTGAAACATGGACTAACACTACATCCAGACCGGACATCACCATCCCCAGAGACTACAAGCTGCTACACAAGGACCGTCCATCCAGACTAGGAAGCGGCACAGCCATCGTCCACAAGACTACCCTCCAACTGAAGGTGAACACACGGAAAGTCACTACCATCATGGAGCATCTTCACTTCAAAGTACACACCACCCCTAACTCCCTCATCTGCAGACCAACCAGTCCACGCCCAGCGTTCAGAAACAACATTGTCACCCTCATAGGCACCCCATGCTCTTGCCTCCAGCAACTACATTCTCCTTGGCGACCTCAACTTCCATTTCAAAAATCAATCAATCAATCAATCACGCAATTTATAGAGCGTGCTACTCACCCGTCAGGGTCTCAAGGCGCTGGGGGGGGAGCTACTTGTAGAATGGCCATGTCTTGAGGCTTTTCCTGAAAGTCAGGAGGTCCAGGGTCTGGTGTAGGTGGAGCGGTTGGGAGTTCCAGGTCTTGGCGGCGAGGTGAGAGAAGGATCATCCTCCGGTGGTGGTACGGCAAATGCGGGGGACGGAGGAGAGGGCGGGGCTGGCGGAGCGGAGCTGGCGAACAGGGGTGTGGAAGGTGAGTCTGTCGTTGAGGTAGGCCGGACCTGTGTGGTGGAGGGCTTTGTGTGCGTGGGTGAGTAGTTTGAAGGTAATCCTCTTCGATACGGGTAGCCAGTGTAGGTCTCTGAGGTGGGCAGAGATGTGGTCGCGGCGTGGGACGTTGAGGATGAGTCGGGAGGAGGCGTTTTGGATACGTTGCATTTTCGTTTGTAGTTTGGCCATGGTTCCTGCATAGAGTGCGTTGCCGAAGTCCAGTCGGCTGCTGACTAGGGCATGGGTGACTGTCTTTCTGGTTTTGACGGGAATCCACTTGAAAATCTTGCAGAGCATGCGGAGGGTGTTGCAACAGGAAGAGGAGACTGCATTGACCTGCTGAGTCATGCTGAGTGCTGAGTCCAGGATGATTCCCAGGTTCCGTACTTGGGTGGTGGGAGTGAGCGTGGCTCCTATGGAGGTAGGCCACCAGGAGTCGTTCAAGGCGGAGGGGTTGCTGCTGAGGATGAGGATCTCTGTTTTGTCTGTGTTTAGCTTGAGGCGGCTTCATTCCATCCAGTTGGCGATGGCGTGAAGTCCATTGTGGAGGTTGTTTCTTGCGGTTGTGGGGTCTTTTGTGAGGGAGATGATCAGCTGGGTGTCGTCTGCGTAGGATACTATGTTGATGTGGTGAGATTGTGCAATGTTGACAAGAGGAGCCATGTAAACGTTGAAAAGTGTTGGGCTGAGGGAGGATCCCTGGGGGATGCCACAGATGGTTTTGGAGAATTCGGACAGGTAGGGCAGAAGGCGGACTCTCTGGGTTCTACCTGAGAGGAATGAAGAGATCCAGTCGAGGGCCTTGCCGCGAATCCCGGTGTTGTGGAAGCGTGTTCGAAGGGTGTGGTGACAAACGGTGTCAAAGGCTGCGGAGAGGTCCAGGAGGATGAGCACTGTGGTTTCGCCTTCGTTGAGCATGGTCCTGATGTCATCAGTGGCAGCAATGAGTGCAGTGTCCGTGCTGTGGTTCTTGCGAAATCCGGATTAGGAGGTATCAAGCGCTTTGCTGTCTTCCAGGAAGCGGGATAGTTGGCTGTTCACGATTTCCTCAATGACCTTCGCTGGGAAGGGGAGGAGGGAGATGGGCCGGTAGTTTTTGGGGTCATCTGGGTCCGCTATGGGTTTCTTCAACAGGGCATTGACGTCAGGGTGTTTCCAGCTCTCCGGGAAGTTGGCTGTCTCGAAGGAGCTGTTGATGATGACGCAGAGGTGGGGGCGATGATGTCGCTGGCTTTGTTGAAGATCAGGTGCGGGCAGGGGTCCGAAGGGGAGCTGGAGTGGATGGAGGCCATGGTGTTGATGGTGTCTTCATTGTTGACGTGGGTCCAGGAGCATAGAGGGTTGGTGTTGCTTGGTGTGTTGGGTTCGTGGTTGTCTGTGGTTGGCTGGTGGGTCTGGGGTTTGAAGCTGTTGTGGATGTCTTCGATCTTTCGATGGAACTAAGTGGCGAGGGAGTTGCAGAGCTTCTGTGATGGCGGGGGTTCGTAGGAGCAGGGCGTGGGGTTGGAGAGTTCTTTGATGATGCCGAAGTGCTCTTTGTTGTTGTCAGCGTTGGTGTCTATGCGGCTTTTGTAGTAGGTTCTTTTGGTGGTGCAGATCAGCTGGTGATGTTTGCAGATGGCAGTCTTGAGGGCGATGTGGTTGGATTAGGTGGGTGTAAGGCGCCAGGTCTTCTCCATTCTTTGGCTTTCCCGTTTGGAGGCCTGCAGGTCGGGGGTGAACCAGCTGGCCTTGGGTCTGTGGTGGATGGCTGAGGGTTGTTTAAGTGGTGCGAGGGTGTTGGCGCAGTCTTCTATCCATTGATGCAAGTTGGTGGCGACTGTGTTGGGGTCCCGGGTCCTGGGAGGAGGTGCCTGGGAGAGGGGGGAGATCAGCTGTTCTGTCGAGATTCTGTTCCAATAGGGATGGGGGGTTGAGTGGTGAGGTGGTGAGTGACTGGCTTCTGGAAGAAGAAATGGATGCAGCGATGGTCGGTCCAGTGGAGTTTGGTGGTATTGCTGAAGGAGACGTGGTTGCTGGCTGAGAAGATGGGGTCGAGTGTGTGTCCTGCGGTGTGAGTGGGCGACGTGACGAGTTGCTTGAGGCCGAGGTTGGCGAGGTTGTCGATAAGGTTGGTAGTGTTGATATCGTTGTTGTTTTCTAGGTAGAAGTTCAGATCGCCGAGGAGGATGTAGTCCGTTGAGGCAAGGGCTTGGGCGCTGATGGTGTTGGCGATGTCGTCGCAGAAGTGAGGTCGGGGCCTGAGGGTCTGTAGACCAGTATTCCTCTGAGGGTGGTGTTGGCGTTCATGTGGATTTTGAAATGGAGATGCTCGGCGGAGGTAATGGTGTCGTGGGAGCTGGTGGAGACTCTGATGGTGCTTTTGTGGACTATGGCGATTCTTCCTCCTGGTTTGTTGCTGCGGTCTCTTCTAGTGATCTTGTAGCGTGCAGGTATGGCTATGGCTATGTCTGGTTCCGAGGCCGAATTCATCCAGGTGATCACAACACCTCAACACTACTCAAGAACCTAGACACAATCGGGCTCAAGCAACTGGTCACCTCACCAACGCACATCACCGGACACACTCTCGACCCCATTTTCTCTGTCAGCAGCAACTTCACCATCATCAACTTGACCCCACTACAATAGACCGACCACCACTGCATCCACTTTTCCATCTCCATGCCCACAACGCACACTCACTCAACGCGTCCTGTCTACAGGAAATTGAACCAGATCTCAGTGGAGCAACTTATCAACACTTTCAGCAACTCACCAACCCCCAACACAACAGATGCCAACACCTCAGGTTGCACCCTCCACAAATGGATTACCGACTCCACCGGCACCCAGTCCCTCTCCGGACGACCACAGGGAAACACTCCTCCAAAAAAGCCATTTGGTTCACCTCCACACTTCAGGAATCAAAGCAATCATGCTGGAGGCTGGAGAAGAAGTAGGGAAACAGCAAATCCCCAGAAGACCTTGCAATCTTCAAATCTACCACTAGATCCCACAACAGCCACATCAGGTCCACCAGTAAATCTGCCCTGCTGGACCGGTTCAACTCCACCACACACAACAGTAATGAACTCTTCAACGTCATCAAAGAATTCGCCAAACCACAAGCCAAGACCACTAACATCCCTCCATCTCAGGATCTCTGTGACAGACTGATCACCTTCTTCCATCGGAAGATCAAAGCCATCTATGACAGTTTCGGACCCCAAGACTCTGAGCTCACCAACAATACCCCTACAAGGCTCCACCAAATCCCCACGACTCCTGCAAGCCTAGACCCCCGTCATGACGGATGAGACCCACTCCATCATGAGCAGCATCCACTCTGGAGCCCCGTCCAACCACCACCCACACTACATCTTCAACAAGGTCAGCGCCTTGATCAAGCCCAAACTCTGCAAGACCATCAACTGCTCCCTAGAGTCAGTAATCTACCCCAAAGAGTGGAAGCACCCCGAGATCTGCCCACTTCTGAAGAAACCCACAGCTGGCCCAACTGACCTCAAGAACTACCACCCCATCTTACTGCTGCTCTTCCCAGCTAGGTTCGCTGAAAAAGCAATCAACAGTCAGCTACGCCAGCACATTGAGAACAACAACATCCTGGATGTCTCCCAATCAGGATTCAGAACTAACCACAGTACTGAAATCACCCTGCTCACCGCCACCGATGACATCTGCTCCCTCATCAACTGTGGACAAACAGCAGCCCTCATCCTACTTGACCTTTAAGCCGCTTTCGATCCAGTGTCTCACAGCACACTGTGCACCAGACTCCACACAGCAGGCATACGTGGCAAGGCCCTTTAATGTATACACTCCTTCCTGACAGACAGAACACAGAATGTCAGGCTCCCACCACACATGTCAGAACCCACTGACATCAGCTGTGGAGTTCTCCAAGGATCATCGCTGAGCCCCATGCTATTCAACAGCAACATGATCCCACTCAACCCCATCGTCAGGAACTACGGTATGAATATCATCTCCTATGCTGATGACACTCAGCTGATCATCTCCTTGACCGGGAACCCCTCAACAGCCAAAAAGAATTCCAGGGATGGGATGGAAGCAGTCGCCACCTGGATGAGGGAGAGCTGCCTTAGGCTGAACTCTGACAAAACTGAGATCCTCATCCTGGGACCCTCCTCATCAGCCTGGGATGACTCCTGGTGACCCTCAACACTTGGAAATCCCCCCCATCCCTACAGACCACGCATGAAATCTCGGTGTCATACTCGAGTCAATGCTCACCATAACCAGGCAGGTCAACTCCATCGCCTCCACCTGCTTCCACACCCTTCGACTCCTACGGAAAATCTTCAGATGTATACCCACTGACTGCCGAAAAACCGTGACACATGCCCTAATCATGAGCAGACTTGACTATGACAACGCCCTCTATGCCGGAACTTCCAAGATGAACCTAAACAAGCTGCAATAAATTCAGAACGCTGCCACCAGATTCGTATTAGACATCCCTATGAAGAACACATCACAGAACACCTGAAAAACCTCCACTGGCTGACTGTCGAGAAAAGGATAGACTTCATACTCCTCGTACACACCTACAGAGCCCTCCACGACAGCGGACCCAGCTATCTCAACCACCGCATCACATGATACTCCCCTTACAGGCCTCTCCGTTCATCCCTACAGTTGCTTGCCAACATACCCGGCATAAAGAAGTCCTCAGCTGGAGGAAGAGCTTTCTCATAACTAGCAGGAAAAGGTTGGAACACCTTACCTCCTCACCTCAGACAGTCGCCATCGCTGCCTCAGTTCAGGAAGGACCTCAAGACCTGGCTCTTCAACTGATCTCTGAGGACACACCTCTCAGTGCCTGGAGACCCTATGGGTGAGTAGTGCCCTCTAAAAATACATGATTGACTGATTGATTGATTGAATGGTTTTTATCCTGAATCCTGTAGTGGCTAATTAGACAATCATATCTAAATGTATACTACAGAAATACGGCTCGTTTTACACAGGTCCTGCAACAGTAACTAGATAAGTAAAGTGTCTTAGTGCAAGCTCTTAGGGTGCATATGCTGTAAAAGTTTCGATAAGCCCCCATAAGATAAGTATATATATATATATATATATATATATATATATATTTATATATATATGTATATATATATATATATATATATATATATATATATATATATATATATATATATATATATATGCAGATATATATATAGATATGTAGATATAGCTATATAGATATATAAATATACATTACTTAATTTACCATTGTTCCCAAAAGTTTTCTAGGCATAGTAAGCAGTGCTGTAAGATGACAGTTTTATTTTTCTGTCTTCCCACTCCTTCTCGTTAGAATCCTTCTCCTCCAAACCTTGAAGATGACTTGAACATTCCTCTGAATTTTTGGAGATTTATAAGGTATCACACTGTGACATTGACCTGCCCCCTTCACCAGCCTTTCAAGTGCAACTGTGTCTACAGAATCTAGGGCTAGATGTAGGAAAGCCAGAGTGTGCGTATTGCAAATTGCGAGTCTGAGCGACTCACAATTTGCAATTCGCAAACCCAGGTGCAGGATCGTGTCCCTGACACCATCTGCGAATCGCAAGGGGGTCACAAAGACCCACCTCATTACTATTAATGAGGTGGGTCACAATTCGCGACCCCCTTGCGATTCGCAGCACTCACAGGGATGGTTGGCTGCTGGAGACAGCAGACCACCATGTCTGTGACTGCTTTTTAATAAAGCAGGTTTTTTTTGTTGTATTGCAGCCCGTTTTCTTTAAAGGAAAACGAGTTGCAATACACACAAAAAATGTAACTTTTTTGTTTCATTTTTTCAGAGCCATTCACAAAGGGGAAGGGGACCCATTGGGACCCCTTCTCTTTTGCGAATGGGTTAGCACACATTTGAAATGGGTGCTAACTGCGAATTGCTTTGCGACCGCGTTCGCGGTCACAAAGCAGTTCTACATCACGATGCGAATCTCAAATAGGAAGGGGAAGACCCCTTCCTATTTGCAAGTCGCATTCCCATTTTGCGCATCGGTAATCAGGTTACCGACTCGCAAAATGGGAATGAGCATCGCGATGTGCCTTTTGCATGGTGCAAAAAGCGAATTTCGCTGTTTGCACCATGCAAAAAGCTTTGTACATCTGGCCCCTAGTGAGGTCTAACTGCTTGGGAAGGAGCAGTGATTTGAAGACAGGCTCTGACAGTTTCCCTCTCATTTGACTGAAAGGGAAGCTTCTAAAGGCACTGAACTTTAGGGGAAATGGTCTTAGCACCAAAGGCCCGGGCCTGTAAAGATACAGCGGGTAAATGGAAGCTGTTATTGTTCATAGCTAAGAGTAACAGTACTAATAAAACCAGAATTGTCCCTGTGTACCACCTCAAAAATAAGAGGCTGTAGATCTTTTAAACAGTGGAACAGTGTTAGGCTGTCACACTACTGCTTCACCAGCCTATTCTTGCACCCTGCTTATTTGTATTCCAAGTGATGGTACAAAGCACATCCCTGCCTCCCTCTCCCGCTACACCCATGTACATCACGAAAATCTCACCAAGATAAAAAAAGCTGCCCCATGTTTTTTCACCCTGTCACCAGTTGCTATGTTGTGGCTTTGCTATACACCTTCTGTCCTAGCACAGAAATGTGACAGTAAGCCCAATTGCCTCAAGACAAAAAAAACACAAATAACAGAAGAGAATGGTGAGAAGGGTCACATTCCATGGCAGAGTAAGGAATTAGGACATGTGGACCTACCAGTGGTATGCAGATCTGACAACCTCAAAGCGCTTCCTAAGCCACAACTAGCAGTTATTCCCTGCAAAGAAAAACATTCAGAAGTGCCGACTAAATATAATAATTCTATGTTGGTTATTAAAAGGGCCATCTAGTGAAAGATGTCACAATAGGCTCTATCACCTAACCGTGCATCATCAGAGGGACATTCAGTAACCTAATATGGCCAAAGAAAGTAACCTCTTCTGATGTGAAGACAATAATGGGGGGATACGTCTTTACTGAAGCATAAATTTACACCATCAGTGGCCACCGAAAGGTCTAAGATGGGACTTCTACTAGCTGCATACTTGGAACTCTTTACATAGTCCACAGAATTGATTCTCGGAGATTTGTACGTGTCGGATGATGCTATGACGCAAAATATGCAGGCAGTCAAGCTATTCAGTTAAATTCGTTTTTGACGCGTGAAAACAGGCCATAAAACTTACGTAGCTATGAAAGTATACAATTGTATATTGAATAAATTACTTCGAAGGTGTTCCAAGGTAAGTGACTAGCCAGTGACTGAAAGGTAGCAGAAAATGCAAGAAAAATAAAGCAACTTATGGCAAATACTATGGTTCAGCCTGCAATTCAATAAGGCTAAAGCCAAATGTATCGATTTAGAGAATGTTACTTGGAGAAACAACGTCGTCCAGTTAGAATGAATCAATATTCTATAATGCATACACATTTAAATTATTCATGCACAATTGAAATATCTCTAGCTACCATCTAGGTACGTTAACCAAATTACAGCTTCACAAGACTTGGCAAATGAAACCAGGATGAAGAGAAATTTATTTTTATGCCAGCTTTATAGAATGTATATATCTCAGTCTCCGAGAGCTCCGTGGACTTCAATTCACCAAAATACCAGGGGTAGAAAAATTAGCATCACACATTCCATCTCTTCTTCCACTCACACACACATGCTTACACATAAACACACATTCACTCATACACACACTCTCTCACATAAACACTCTCACGCGCAAGCATGCACGCAACATACATTTAGAAGTGTTTTTTACTTACCTCAGCTACGGAGGAGGTTCACATTCCAGTTAACTGTACTCCATTGTTTATTACACTAATAGTAAATAATACATTAATCATTGTTACTTTAACAAAAACTAATTGAAAGCAAGGAAGTGGGGCTCAAAGCAGCGTCCATAAGGACGAGCTGGCCCTGTGTTCCTTGCACTGATTTGCGACCTCTGAGGCCCATGGTCGCAAAGGCAGTGCCAGGGGCCCCAAGGTTCAAGCTGGGGGGTCGCAGCTGCGATCCCTGGCGACCCTAAAATGACGTTCATGGAGAGCTCACTCAAATTCCAGAATGCAGGGCACTGCTCCTTTTGGTTTCAGACACCATGGATTTACTATCTAGATCATCATGACTTATCGGGATTAAAGCTAAATGTGTGCTTAAGGTTTTGTGATGCTTAGAGTGTACTTTTTAGGTCGAGCATGGCAGCGCGCAAGCGCTGCTTTTCCGACGTGTTGGTATGTAGCTGGGCTTTTAACCACGCTCACCTCATACCCATCAGTACCACTCGTTCGTGGGCTTGCCCTTCAAAAATCCTTTGATGACATTGGTAAATGGTTTATGTTTGTCCCTCCTTGGGGAGGTTTTGTTACCGTCTTGGCCATTGCCCCGGTTACACGGCTAATTGCACTTTTGCCAATAAGTTTGACTGCGAGCGAACTTCTTTTTCCTTTTGTGTGTCTCTTCACACTGGTGCCAATGGCGGCCAAAGTGCTGTGAATCGGCTTGCTCATGCAAAACTGTTTTATTTTTCCATTTTCAATTTATGTGGCAACTAAAGTCCGGTTAGGAGTTTACAACGTTAATAGCTCTAACTCGAGCAAATGCGAGACTCATTGCATTGCAAATGCTTGTTATGTGTTTTTGGGGATCTCTAACTCAGGAGTTTTACTTATGGCTGTGAAGTTCATGGTAAGCAGTTTGTATTCTAACTAGATGCTGTATAAGACACGGTTTATTGTTTCAGATCAGGGCAGATGACCAACTGCTGCTTGTTCTCTACTACAGTTTGCATTAAGAGCCAATCCATAGTTTAAAATTTGCATTTGTCTATTTGCATATCATTAGCTCATGCAATATCAAATGACTCACCGTCCTTTAAAAAAGAGGAAGGTAGTGCAATCCTTGGCTGTCATTTTGCAATACACCTCTAATACAGGAGTTTATGGTTCTAGCAGCAGACATTAAAATGATCAAGCTGAACTGAGAAAGGAAATAACTCAATGCCTTCTGAGAAAAAGCCTCCGAACATCCTACTTAAAGGTGTAAATTTAGCAGTGGAAATACAATACAGCGATGTAGGCAAGCACTATTCATGAGCCACATGTAGAATTAAGGGGCATATTTATACTCCATTTGCACCAAATTTGCATCATTTTTTTACACAAATTCAGTGCAAAACGAACTTCATATTTATATTATGACGTTAGACCCATCTAACGTCAAACTATTGGAGTTTGCACCATTTTTTAGATGCTTGAACCTACCTTGCATCAATGAGATGTAAGGTAGGTGTTCAAAAATGGTGCTACCCCCATAGCCCCATATTTATCCCCGTGTAAAATGACGCACAGGTCGGAGGAAGGGCTAAATAATGGTGCAAAGCTTGCTTTGTACCATTATTTAACACCTGGGTCAAACCAGGCATTAGGGGGCCTGTGGACCCATTCCATGGTTAAACACCATGGAATGGGTCCACAGATGCCCTCTTCAAGCCCCAGGAACACCCCCACCCACGCCAGAGGGACACTGGAGAATGGGGGACCCCATCTCAGTAAGTTGGGTAAGTGTAGGTAAGTATCTCTTTTTAAATTGGGGCCCCCTACATGGCACAGGGTGCAATGGCCATGCCCAGGGGACACTGGTCCCCTGTGCTGGCCATTAGGGTGGTGGGCATGATTCCTATCTTTTATAAGACAGGGGTCATGTGGTATGGATCGTTTTGAGTCAGAAAATGACACTAGGCTGGTTAGAGGCATTTTTTTGCCTCTAACCAGCCTAACCTCATTTTTTGGTGCAAAACCCCCTTTTCTCATACCGCCACCCCCACCCGGCTAACGTCTTTTTTTTCCGCTATCTCATCCTTTGCGCTGATTTGCACCATTCCATAAATATGGTGCCCAGCTGGTGCTCAGGAGTGGCACAAGCCGGCGCTAAACTTTTTGATGCAAAACTGTGGTAGTGCAGTTTTGCATCAAAAAGTATATATATGCCCTAAATATTTACATTGCTATGAACGTGCATTCAATCACCTGGTGAGCCACAATTCTATATTAACATGGGAACATTGTTGCTCCCCCTTTCCTCAAACATATCATTAACTGTAGATGGGGCATTGGACATTAGATTAAATTTTGACATAGTTTTGGGCAGGCAGAACCAAGGTCACTTGAAATAAAATACAAAAGAATCCCCCAGGCCACCTATTCTGGTTGCTCTAAGCTCAACAGTCTATATTATAAAAAGTACATTCACGGCTCCAAGCATTTTTTTTTTCATTTACTATTCAATCCAACATAATATCTCACATGCCAAATACAATCCAAGAATCTTATAACCCTATTAATCATTTTATAACAGCACATTTATAACAAAAACATCTTCACTGGAATCAGACCATTCACCTCTCCATTTATTTACTCATTGTCTCACAACCAACCAAACTCTCATGCCTACATGTTATTCATATATTGTTGTACATTTTTGTTCCAGAGACAATGAGCTTAGTACCCTTGAGACTACAGTTTCTTGTAACTAACTAGCTTTGAACCCAAACTAGAAAAGGTACTGCTTGTTAAAAAGAGATTAGTTGCAGGTCAGTCAATTGGGGAGGTTTTTGGTGTGCTAAGTTGAGGTCCTCCGGAAATGAAAAGGACCTATTACTTTTTCAGTAGGTTTGGAAGAAATCCAAATCCCAGAAAGTAGCAGGGCCTCACCAGCAGAGCTGTAAAATATTCCAGACAGGTTTCATGGTAAGGAAGCAATTGTAGGATTTATGAACAGGACAATCACGCAAGTGCAGCATCTGAAGTCTCTCGACAAGCAGCAGGCACTTGAAAGGGATGGCTTAAATATCCAAGTGTGCATTGAAAATAGTCGCCAACCTTTACCACCAGAAAGCATAGGATTGTAGACTTAAAGATGCAAACTCAAAGTCAGCGAAAGATGTGCATATCTAAACACTAGATCGTTGATAATTCTCCCTCCTCAAACTGCAAAATGCAGATAATACATAAAAAAAGAGCAGCGGTGTGCAAGCCAGCAAATTCAACGAGGATGCCAAGCCAGAGAAGAGCCAAGGGTCTGGCTTGGTTGCAAGAGCCAAAGCATGAACTGAGTCATCAAATGATTCAGTATGTAAATCATGCACCAAATGTCATGCAAAATAACGTTTAATATTTTAAAAACGTGTTTTCAGCACTTCTAAGTGTCTCAGTTAGGTACAGTCAGAATATCACTGTATTAAGTGACATTTATTGAAACTAGTATTTAATATCATTGTTTTAATGGTGAAGTGGGTTCATTTTTTGTATCATACATGTGCAAGTAAGCTTTTTATGTAGCATAGATCCTAAAATGAATTACTCCCATATGTTCTCAAATTGGTTGGTCAAGATAAATACTACATTTTAGAAAAGAGTGATTTACCTTGAATTACCGATTCTGGTAAAGCGGGAAAGCCTGGAATTGAGTCCAAGACTCCAAGTAACAATTTTGCAATTCTTCCACTGTATGGTTAACTCCTTCTCTTTTCCATTTAACACCAAAAGACAATGCTCTCTGTTCACTCAAATAACAACATTAGTGTTAGTGCATGGAGTCCAATAAGTTCACCTACCACAACTTGAGTGAAAATTACACCACATGCATGCACATATATAGGTGACAGAATATATCAGTGTAAATTGATGCTACAATTTGCATGCATGACATGCTGTAACCAGAGCAGCAAATTGCTCTTGGCGGATCCAAGATGTCCTTGTTTTGCTAATTCTTCAACTGGGCCCATTAAGTTAGTGAGCTCTACCTTAAATCCCTCAAATTGGTAAAGTCAGAGCGAGGCAGCTGTAACATTAACAAAGATGTAGCATCTTCTGCCTTCCTTTCCTTACATTTAAAGTACAACATGCCATTCTCATGATGCTCATGCAGACATAACCACAATAAAGAAAAATGAAACATAATAAAGATCTATCTATCTATCTATCTATCTATCTATCTATCTATCTATCTATCTATCTATCTATCTATCTATAATCATAATCATAATCATAATCATAAATATTTATAAAGCGCGCTACTCACCCGTGCGGGTCTCAAGGCGCTAGGGGGAAGGGGCTACAGCTGCTCGAAGAGCCAGGTCTTGAGTAGTCTCCGGAAAGCAGAGTGGTCCTGGGTGGTCCTGAGGATGGTGGGGAGGGAGTTGTATCTATCTATCTATCTATCTATCTATCTATCTATCTATCTATCTATCTATCTATCTATCTATCCATCTATCTATTTATCTATCTTATTTAAATATTTATATGTTTGGGTGTTTTTGTTGCACAGATTGCATTGGTCATAATTACTTATATTTTCTGAGGGAACTGAGACATATGAAAATATTTCAAGGTTTCCAACGAAATATGGATTTTCCATCATAATGATAGTCCTCAAGCCATTCTGCAGAGATTACCCATTGTCAAACAACAAGGACTCTTCCAAGAATGTAACAGGCAAAGACTTCATGCATAGAGATCTACATCAAAGATCCAAATATACAAATACATAAATGGTAAACTAAAGAACTACATAAAAAAAATAAAAAATATATAATGGACAACAATACAAAGAGAAATCATCGTAGATAAAAGACAAGGAAAATGTACAAATCAGTAAAGAATGAAGTCATTGTATCTCTTAGACCATCGCAGTTTCCTGCGATCTCAGAGTTTCTTCCTTCCCTCTACATCGCCCAAAATCTCATCACCCTTTTTACCCAAACTCATTTTCACCCACCTTCCTTATAGCACACAATGTGGGACCTTCACCACCTTTTTACAGTTCCACACAATACAGTCACTGAGCCTAAGAATAAACTGGTTTACTGTTTACTATTCTGACCTTAAGAGGAGAAGAAAATTTGGAGTCTCCCTTACTCACTCTTCCTATCAAAACGTGAACCCAATCATGAGCCACATAATCATCGACTCTACCATCACTCATCACAAACATCTCCTTTTTCTCAATTACCTTTGCTGATATTTACTATTTCTCATCAATTCAAAGGCAGACATTGCTGGCGGCACAGTGAGGTGTGGTGTAATATGCCCAAATCACCTTACTCACAGCCAGCCTTCATTCACTTCTACTACTCAATTACATTTGCAGACCTTCCTTATGTGTCCTATACCATCTCTCAACCAAACCATTACTTTGAAGGTAATAAACAGGCGATCACACACATCCCACCCCACACGTCCTTAAAAATCATTTCACATCTTCCAAAACACACTGCATACCATTGTTGGATGCAATAATTTCAGGCACCCCTTCTCTGCCAAATAGGTTACCTTCAAGACACCTTGAAAAATAGTCAACAACAATGACAGCATACTGAGGACTCCCACCCAAAACATACAATGGACCCGTTACATCAATAAGAATTTTCCTCCACAGACCATCAGCCTTATCGGAATCCAGTGGTTGGTATTTTATCGCCCTTTGTGACTGATCACTCCATGTACATGGTTCATATTCATGTATACTGCACTCCACCTCATGATCCATTCCAGGCCACCAATATTCCACTCAGATGCATCTCTTTGGGGCACTCATCCCAAGGTGCCGCTTGAGAGCAAGTTCAACAATTTGCTTCCTAAACTTTGACAGCACCACCAACAACTCCCTTTTGAATAAAACACCACCCACAACAGCTCCACACTCACTTGGTGAAACAATTCTACTGCATCAGAAGCTCTCCCCTTTTCAGGCCAGCCATCATTCATGTACTCTGTCACTTCCTGCACAACTTCATCTTGCACAGCACCAATCCATTCCTAATGTGAGATTCTCCCCCTTCGTAATCATACTCACTTGAGGTACCACCAGCGTATCCTGATTTTCTTCCACATACACTTCCTCATTGGCTATCAACCTGGACAAACAATCAGCCAAAACATTTTTTCCAGGTACTTTCTCCATTCTAAAATTATACTCCTACATTCTCATAACCCATTGTCCTATCCTGGCAGATATTCTATCTGCCCTCTTGCTGGAAAAAACATCCACCAAAGGCCAGTATTCCAGGCGGACTGTGAACTCAACCCACCACATACTTCTGAAAATAGTTCACACCCCACCAACAGGCCAAAGCTTCTTTCTCGGTGGAAGAATCAGTTTTCTCTAGTCTCTGACGAATGGACTGCTGAAATCTTTCAAACACTCACCCCAGTCACAAAGCTGGGTTAAAAGCATCATTTAGTTCCTCACCATTCCACCTCAGTTTGGACTCAGTCATATGCAAATCAGTCTAGACCCTGCTCCCCATGGGAACAGTCCAGCTCGAACTGCCAGGCAAGGTTCTCTCTGGACCGGAAACAAGCATCCTGGGACCGGATTCAGGGTTTCACCCCTCATCAGCCAGGCTAGCTTGAATCAGTGGAGAAGTGAGCAAAGGACCCACATCTAGGCATACCCTGGCCACTTAAGGCAAACATAGCAACAATAAAGAGATGATGGACGGAGTGCTGGAACTTTTCAAACACTCACCCCCAGTCACAGATCTGGGTTAAATTCATTGTTCTTTTGCTCACCATGCCACCTCAGTATGGAACCAGCCATATGCAACTCAGTCTTGACCCTGCTACCCATGGGAACAGTCCAACCCGAACTGCCAGGCAAAGGTCCTCCCTGGACCGGAAACAATCATCCTGGGACCGGTTTCAGGGTATCACCCCTCATCAGCATGGTCAGCTTGATTCCAGTGGCACAGTGAGCAAGGGACCCACATCTGGGCATACCCTTGCCACTTAGGGCGAACATAGCAACAAACAAAGAGATGATGGGTGGAGTGCTGAAACCTTTCAAACACTCCTCCGCAGTCACAGATCTGAGTGAAATCCATCATTCTTTAGCTCACCATGCCACCCTGGATTAGACCCAGCCATATACCCTGGCAACTTAGAGCAAACATAGCAACACATGAAGAGATTATTGATTAAAGCCAGATCTGTGACCGGGGTGGATGTTTGAAAAGTTTTAACACTCCTTCCATCATTTTATTTTGTGATGTTAGAATCATTTTCTCTGTCTCCCTTAAGGGTCTTGATGCATTAGCCATGGTAACCTCTCTCCCATCATTAACCAGCCATAATATTGCCCCCAACCCAACATAACTAGCAAATGTATTGATATGGTAGCACCTTTGGTGGCAAAGGGTTTAAGCACAGTAGCAGATGCTATCATTAATTTCACTTCACAGAACTCCCTTTCAAAATCATCAAACCACACAAATATTTCATTTTTCATCATAACTTTTCTATATGCTTAGTTTTATCTGAAAACATAGGAATAAACTCTGAGTAATATTCAACTAGACCTGAAAATGATCCCAGCTGATCCTTATTCGCAGGTGAAGGAGCCTTCTCTATTGCAGTGACCAACTTCATCTTTGGCGAGATTCCTTTGTCAACAGCCCAATGCCCCTTATATTGCACACCATTCATTCATATCCTTCATTTCTCTCTCTTGATCATCCACCCATTGTTTTACAAAATTTTCAAAACCTCTCCTATTATTTATTGTGATCATCCCCATCCTTCTCAAACACAAGAAAGTCATCCTGGAAATTGGTAGCATGGGAAATTCCCTTAAACAGATGATGCATCGCATGCTGAAACACAGTGGACTCAGAAGCTAATCCGAATGACATCTGCTTGAATCTATAAGCACCATCCAGTGTAGCAAGGAAGTCAAAGGTCTAGAATCAGGGTGTAGTACTATTTGATGCCACATCAAAGACAAATCCAGAGTGAAAAATCCCTTAGCCTCTTTATAATGGTCAGCATTTCCCCTATGTTGGGTAAAGGATGCCTATCATCCCAGATAGAAGCATTTAAATCACCCAAATCTACACACAAGTGCAACTTACCATTTCCTTTCTTTGCTAGAACCTCTGGGACAACCACTCCAATGCTTCTATTTCCTCACTGATCCCCTCAGCACATGACATCTGTTACTTCTGTTTCTACTGGCTTCCTCATAAGTGGAAGACACCATGGTTCATCTGTATTGGCCGTTGACCCCTCCTTCCAGACAAGTTTGTGCATGAACCCCTTTAGCACGCCTAACTTTGCGACAGACACTAAAGGAATGTCCTTTTTAAGAGATAGAGACATCTCTTCTATCTTAACTATCTCTGACTGTGCCCCTAAAAACTGATCAGGATGAATAGGGTCCAGCTGCATCATCAAATCTTTCCGTTGGGGCTATCCAAGAAGACAGGAGCCATCTTTGGCAAAATAGAATTCGGGAGGAACTACTACTCTTTGAAATTCCAAGTTATCTTCAATGAACCCAAACAGATCTGTGGTTTGATTGCCATGAGTTACTAATTTGACATCTGGTGAATTAAGAGTGTGATTGGGAAATATGCTTATTTTTTTGTTACCAATAAGACTGTACCTAGCACTAGTGTCAGCCATGACATTTACTTCATCACCATCAATCTTGATCGTGTACTATTACAATACTTCTTACATGTTGTATGTGAAAAATGACATCCTGATGTCCCTCAAGCTTGCTACTACTCTCCACTATATTAAACTCATCTTTGGCCTTTCTGAAACCACCCTACCTCCCACAGCACACCCTTGCAAGATGCACTTTGAGTCTGCATTTCCTGCACACTCACAGGGCACTTTTCATCTGTCTCTAAATGCGCTTCAAACCACACTTGAAACAAGTCTTATCTCTGAACTTAGACAATGCAGCATTGTCCTTTATTGCTGGCTTCTGGTCATTCCTTTGAACAGCATGCATTCTATTTTTTGATGCAAATTCTTTCAACCCTTCATCAGTGAGTTCAGCTCTTTTTATAATGTCAATGGCCATTTGTAAAGTTAAACCCTCAGTATCTAACAAACTCTCTTGCACTTTTTAGTTATTCGCTTACAATACTGATTGGTCTCCCAACATGTCATCAAGGAAACATTTTTAGTTGCACATCGCTGCCAATCACCTCAAGTCAGTGACATAACTTTCCACTGATGCACCAAGTATTTGACATCTTTTGAGAAATGTGCACTTCCCGCCACTTAATTTTTCTTCCTTCTAAAGTTCAAAGTTAACTGCATGATCCTGACTCATGTTTGTCCTCTCCCTCTTATTCCTCCTCCTCTGCATCCACGAGGGGTGGAAGATACTTCAACATGCATCTCCCTTTGGCCAGCGGCAATGTTTTTACATGGCTAACTTCCTATCAGCTGTAAAAATATCTCCACCAATGGCCCATATAAAAGCCTCAAGACATCTTTCCGTTCTTCCGAGGGTGCATTAGGGTCCCCAAGCATCTGTATAAAAAACATGGGAGCTAAAAACCCTTCCTTGATGCCCTCTTTTTTATCATGTTGTTGAGACTTCAAGCTGGTAGAAGAAAATCGCCAGTGCCACCAAAACAGCTCAGCAACCTTGTCCCAGTTCCTTTGATTCTCAAGTATATTTATTGCCATTTTGGCACTGGGAGATCAAATGCGGGAGCAAGCTGGCTAAGGTTGCTAGGCAACAAAGAGCATTACTCCTGTAGCAACATGTTGCTGTCTCAGCATAGTGTAATGAAACAAGCTGGGTGCCTGCAATTGCTTGGCAACCGAGGGGCCCAGCCGTGAAGTCAACGTCAGCAATCTGTCAATGCCTGAGCGTGCTTATAGAAAGCATACACTCAGCCAGCTGTGTTGTTCCCCAAAACAAATTCCTGCCACATCATTTCCCATTTGCAAATACCTACAAATTATTGGGTACAACCAAATCTCAAGCAATGATCCCCTGTGAGCGGGCTCCAATTCAAATTTCCACTGCCCATTCTGCAGTGATTGTGGGTCACACAATACTCGTCGTTAGTGAAACAATGAACATGCCTCCAAGAATGTAACAGGTATGGACTTTATTCATACACATCTACACCAGGAGGGAGTCTGCCTGCAACTGCCTCTAGACCTCGATTTCATTCCAGAATATTTCAAGGTTCCAAATGAAATATGGAATTTTACATCATAATGACAGTCCCCAAGCCACTCTGTAGAGCTTTCCCATTGTCATGGCCATTAGGATTATGCCTTATGAAGGACCAAATTATGCAGCAGGTTCATCTAAATTACTCTGTAAATATGCAAATTACGCACCACATTCTCTGGGTTTTAACAGTTTTTGTCATATAAACAAGGTAAAGTGCCTTAGAAGATTGGCTTTGCTCGAATTGAGCTCTCCACTACCATGAGAAAAGAACAGAGCCATACATTTGCTGGAATCAAACTCAGCTTTCCTTGGCTCTTCCACCTCTTACAAGGGAAACATATGGAGTGCCAGGAAAGTTCTGCCAATTTGAAGAACACTCAGGCAAGATTGAGGTCATCTATTGTACTGTCGGAGCTCATGGGCCAGACATCACTGTTAAGCATTTCATATCAAATCAAGCATAGTACCCCCCATGCAGCTTAGGTGCACACTAACTTATTTTAATTAACAAGATATCAGTGGGGTTTTGGAAAATGGAGGATTGTGCAATATAATAAATTGCAATGCAAAACAACTTAAGGCTGGAGTTGTGTGGAATTCCTATAGCCTGACACCCAGGACATATTGTTCAAGGTCAAGGACAATAAGTTTTCATATTTATTTTGTCCTTGGGACAAGTAGGTCTAAGCCCCTGCAGTATAAACTCTTTGGCTGCCCGTTTAAAGGGAAGGGAATGGTCTGCAGTTGAGGTAATATTTATGTTCATGTGCTAATGCTGTTTAAACTTGTTTTTATGGCTCAATAATGCAAAACCTTTATTACTAAGCTGAGCGATTTATATAACTGTGGTAAGATTGAACTGCACAACTGAGAGTGGTTCCAGTAAAAAATGTACCCACACGTTTGAAAAGTTTAACAATATGAGGCTACGTATAATGCACCCAGAATGCCCTCTGATTACATGCAAATGTTTGCAAAAACTTGTAATCAAGATTGATGATTTTCTTTCAAAACAGTATGTTCAGAAAAAGAATGCAACTAGGGAAAAAACATTTTGCTAAATTCTTGCTAAATTATAGACACCAATTTGTGAAGCATCATTTAGTAAAACATGTTGATGCATGCTAGTGTTTCCAAATAATATTCATAATGAAAAAACAGTGTAACCAGTTTCAACAAGATTATGGGAAACGTGAAAATAAGCATTGGCAAAGCCAACTGATCCAGCAATGGTAGTCAGTCTTTTGGTTTTGTCAATGCATGTCTTGTTTTGATATGGCTTTTGTAAAACTTTGTTGTGGGAACTGCGAGGCCCTCACCATTGTAACAAGCATTGGCAAAAGCAAAAAATAAATATTTAGCTTTTTCTCAAAAATCACGTTACCACATTAGTTCCAGGAACTGAATAAAACTACTTTATGTGCCAATATGATTTTTGTGAAAGAGCAGAATATTACCTATCACTCACAGTAAAGCCAGACTATAGATGGATAAATAGAGAAATAGAATTTTAATAAAAACAAAAGGTCTTCTTTAACGCCAGGCCTAATTAGGTGTCCAATTCATAAAGAAAGTCACAAAAGTGCACCCATGGTATATGTCTTTGCATTAGTGCAGACATATGGCTTACATGAATTCACAAAAATTTACAGAAGATTGGGAAATCGTACTTCTAGAAAATATTTGTGAACTATATTTTAGCATAAGCAAATCTGCATTTGTAGATTTGTTCATGCAAAAATCTATTGATTATTTATAAGTTCATTTTCCCTCCAACCACTTTTTTTTCCCCAACCCTTGAAGAACTTCTACTTCTGCTCTTGTCAGGAGTAAATTTCCAGCCTTTCTCAGTATGAGAAAAGGTTAGACAAAAGCTGCTGAAAATCCTTAGAACAAATTAGTTGGTTTGCACAGACGCAAAGGCATTCCAACCATGGAACTATTGCTTACTGCTTCCTCCAGCCCAAGTATATAGATCTGTGGAAAGGTGGCAAAATAAGGAAACTTCTAGTACTAAAGCCCTACTATAGTATATAGTGAGACTGCTGTCATATATTGTCACAGGACTACATGGCATGAAAGGGACAAGTAGATTTTTTTTTACAGAACAAGTAGATTTATGAAGCAACCTGTCCCATGGACAAGCAGATATATTATTAAATTCCACAACCCAGAGGCTGTTCCTTTCAGGATGTTCTAACTTTGACAGTCTTGTGGATTACAGTCATTTACCAGAAATGCTAAGCATTGGTCAGGTATAATAGCTGGTAACCTTTGGTCTGCTTCACAAAATAATCAGCCTCTTTCTCAGGAAATGAACACATAAATAGGCCTGAGAAGAAATTTTCTAAAGTAAACATGATATAGATGGATATATTGCATAAAGAATTTTATATACATAGAAGAACTAGGAAGGATATATATACTGAATCAGTCTTTTAATCATAGGTTGCACAATGCTTACTTTCATGATGGACTTCGCTTTGCTATAGAAATGCAATGTTAAACAATATGTCTGCATTTTTTTAAAGATGTATTTTTCCCTGTTTCTTCTTTGCTTTAAGATATACTTCTTTTTCAGTTTTGTTTAGTTCAAGCAATCAGGGCATGACAGATCTTTCACTCTATTGGGCATTTCCCAGGTGGGTTCGATCTTTTGGAGGCAGTTTTGAATGTCCAGGGTCGCTCCATGTGCCTGTTACTTTCCACAGCTCCCTGAGCTTAACAGCAGCACGCTCCGGGAGGCTTCAAAACAGACAGAGAAAACAGAGGGAAAGAGAGTAAAGGTAGTGAGAGGGAGAAGAGAGAGAAAATGGGTGGACTG
Organism: Pleurodeles waltl; assembly: GCF_031143425.1. Taxonomy (NCBI): domain Eukaryota; kingdom Metazoa; phylum Chordata; class Amphibia; order Caudata; family Salamandridae; genus Pleurodeles; species Pleurodeles waltl. Next base: position 721,207,559 of record NC_090443.1, read on the forward strand.
AAGGAAGGAGAGGGACTGCGCTAGGAGAAGGGGGAGTGGGACTGGTTTGAGCTTTTTGCCAAGGCTCCTTTTGGTCAACCATCCCGACTCTGCATACATTTGTCGTGCGTTTGTGATGTTTTCTGTACTTAATAATAATGACAACAATTTGCCCATGTGTCACGCAGGGTCTTAGATAAATCAGGCCACCGACTCTTTCCTTTCTTAAACATTATAAGTTACACAGCAGAGGATCTCAGCACTTTTACTTACAAGGTACTCCCATTGTGAGTGTTGGTCGCAGAAGCTGGGTCAAACATCTAACTGACACAAACGTTATGACAAAAATCATAACTGTGTGTGAAAAAAAGTATATTTCACCTTAAATTTACCACTCAACAACCTTTGTGTGTGACCCTTTTTATTGCTACTCTTTATATATGTATTCTATGCACATTCTTTACATTATTAAATTGCTGCTATGGAATGGTCATTACTTTAATGCATTAAGCCAGTGGTTCCCAACCTTTTGACTTCTGTGGACCCCCCCTTTATCATTACATGAGCCCGGGGACCCCCCACTGAATTTGTATTGGATTCCAGGGACCCCCCACTGAGTCATTATTGAAAGCCGGGGACCTAATCTGTTAATATTATTTTATTCTCCAAGCAGTCACGGACCACCTGAGGAGGCTTCGCGGACCCCCAGTGGTCCCTGGACCACAGGTTGGGAACCACTGTGTTAAGCTATACTTCATACCGAGACCCTCCTCAACACATGCATTTAGTCTGAATTACCAAACTTTTCATCCCCATTCTTAGTTTCTTTCTCAAGTCAACTCTATCACCAAAAGAGTTCACCACCATTTGCTAGGGGGCAGGGCTTTCTTTAACTTCTGTGACTCGTCATGGGACTGCCCTTGCCTTTGAAGTAGCAACTTGATACCAAGGCTATGTATCATGTCATCTCTCACCTTATTGGTTGCCACTGGCTTTCCAACATGGAACCATCTAACTTCAAGGTCTTAAGTCTAACCCAAAAAGCACTGCGTGGTAACTTAAGGCACCGTGAAACTTTAATCAGCTGCTCTGTCCTTATAAGCCAAAAAACAGCTGTTCCTCCAATGTTGTTTGCAAGAATGAGGACACAGTCCTTAGTATACTTAATTGTGAACATACAAAATAACGTGTCACTATAGGCTGAATTTCACATTTAAAATTCATATTAGTTTCACCTTCTCTTGAAAGAGGGTGATGTGTCTTTTCAACTGTTTTTCACTTGCATCTTTATTTTGTCATACATTGCAATGAGTGACTTATTTTCGTGCGTGACAAATGTTGTTATTCCTCTGGAATCCTAAATAGTTGTATCAGTGATACCCAATGACAATTTACCTTGTAATTTAGCTTTATTTGCGTTAACAATAAAATAATAGTAACTTATTTTAAATAGCTGTTAATATCGAATATTTTGCCATTTGCAAACACGTGAGCAACAACTGTAATTATAACCCAAATTCATAGTACACAATTTATCAACCTGGGTAGGATGAAAAAATTAGTTATCGGATGCCGAGACCTACAGGTCACACCAGATATTAGCAAGGAGTGATTAAGGTGCAGAGACAGCTTGACCGTATCCACTTTTAATAATGAAAATAATTATTCCTGGTGCTGAGCGTGTAATACAAAATGCTGGTGTTTCTAAATAAAATTATTTTAATGGATACTAGGTATAAGCATATAGATATTTTCTACTTTTAACAGCTTTACCACAGTGGGTGCAAAGTCCTGGTATCACAAAGGTGGCAGTATTAATCAAAATAATAATTGCTCCCCTGTTTATCTTGGAGTAATATCTAATTTTGTGTAACGGATAACAAATCTCTCCAGGAATATTAGGACAAAAAATTAATTTGGATTTTGAGTTTTGCTCCAACTTTGGAAATACAGAAGCTTGCACCACTGACCCTGCAGCAGTTTGTGATTCATACCTAAATTCTCTAATACTTATCCTTTGTCCAGTTGGCTAGAGGGCATTTTTTTGGGTGCAAATGTTGCCTTAGATTCTTGCAGCACTTAGACTCGTGCAGACTTGACAATATGAAATGGTACAGGGTCTTGAACTGTAGGTCTCATCTGCTGCCTCTCTTTGGCTCTATAATACTCACAGAAGCAAGTTACACAATCCATAGACGAAACAAATATATGTGGCACTCAATTAATCTTAATGACAGCTTGCTCTTAGCCCCATTTGGTTAACTGTTCAAAGGCCAGATTCTACAGCGTGTTGACATACCTTTCTAGCATTCTTCAATCAAAGATTGGGCTTTCTCACATTTGCATCACAATTCAACCCCTTTGTGAAGGGCATTAACACGGATCTATCCTTGAAAAAACAAATCACCTAGTTTCATCAACCTGCACTCTGGATGAAGCTGACAAGACGCTAGGTGTTTTCATGATTAGCCACTTATAATATATTTCACATGGGCAACTCAAATAGGCTCTCAGACAGGTCATGCAGAAATTGAAATCAGACTGCCAGATTGTGTTGATTCTGCGGCATCATCATCATCATATGATCAATCAAGTCTTTTTACATGGCTAAAACATGGAGATGTTAATCACCAGGAGTACAGGGTTACAGACAGTATAACAACCTTCTCCTTGGCCTGAGGACAGAAGTAAAGTGCCAGTGTTTCAAAATGTTTCTTAAACCTGATCAATTCAGATTGTCTCTCGATGGAGGGACTGGTTTCAATGTTTTGATCAGTGAGTTTGTTCCAGTCACCTGAACTTAGTACTGAAGCCTATCCCTGGCCCTTGATGATTGGACCAGGGTCTAAGGTTGTTCTGTGCAATTGAACAGATCTTCGCTCAAGTCAAAGGCGATCTCAAGAAATGGCGAAATACCTGAGTATATATTCACTGTTTGTGATACCTGGAAAAAACTCACTGCCACCCGAGATCTGTGGACATTTCACTGCCGGGCAAACAATGGCTGTTGCCCTGCTGCCTCACCTGATGACAGTTATCATGGTGCTTGTGGGTGGGCAGGGTGCTGCACACGGAGGGCAGGAGAGGTGCAGAGGTGCAGGGACTGCTGGAGAGCCACTGCATTCCTTTCAGACACCTACGTGGCAGAAGCTAACCTGCCGGCATAATCCCCTTCATCAGCACTCTTTTCCTGGTGCACAGGGGCTAGGAAGCTCATTCGGGGTACCAGAACCCACTGGGTTTTTTCCTCCAACAGATGCTTTTTCCGGCAGGCACTTTGTGCTTTAGCACTGTCTTGTGCTGGCCGCATCATGGCTACCAGATGTGGTCGCTTTTACCTCTGGCAGACCAGGACCATCCAATCCAATCACCACCACCATGAGGAACTTCAGCTAGGCTACAATCTTTTGAGGATGGCAATGACACACTCTTGTTCAAGGTGTTTGCCCGTTAGTGATTGCTTATTTTTTTAGAGGGTGTGACCCCTGCTGCCCTCCTTACCCTACCCACAGACATATTTACCCCTCCCACTGCAGTATTGTTAACTAGGCCCTGCAGTGCTGGTGGTGAAATGTCCTCTGGCATAAAAACAAGTGGTTCAAAGTCCACATACCACCACCCAATGGTAATCTACTCTCACAAATGCAAAGAGAATCAATCAAATTCAAGTGCATCTCCTTAGATCTATTGTTTAGCTCAATGATGATGAGACATTCCACTGCTATGAGTAGGTCCAGGTGGGGCCTTAGAATATACGGTGATGGGACCAGTGCTTAGTTTCTGAAAGAAATAGTGACATTGGCTTGTGAAATTAAACTTCGGTGCACCGAATACCAAGGCTGGTAATCTTTTATTCCACTACCAGACACTCACTGCCCCTTTTCCCATCCTGGTAGGTTCCTCTTCTCCTTTTGGGATAGTTTTGCTGTCTTTCTCTTCCTCTGTCTTTCCCATCTGTGCATTTTTCCCTCCCTTGCACTTAGTAGTTATCTGATCCTGGGAAATAAGTGCCAATCCCCAAAAATAAGTGGTGTGGTGCCCGTCGGAAACCACCACCTCAAATTAAACATGAATGGAACACATTATGTAATGCTGCAGTAGGTTATGTATTCACTGTAAACTGCCCTCAACAAATCGGTGCCTGAACCTACATCTGTTCTGTTTCAGCTGAGCCCAGCAGGTGATGGATTGGTGCAGAGCACTTCCTGTGTCTAGTTGCCAACCAGTTCTTGACCCTCCATATTCATCTCAGCAATGTGGAGTGACACAGGTAGAGTTCTCGAGCTCTGAGTGTCATCTTCTTGTGTGCCATAGACTGATCTGCTGTAACTTACTCAAGCTGGTATTGCCACACGTAAAGGCTACTTGTCTACGCAGTAGTAACTGATATAGATCTGATGCTCACTGCATTGGTTTTCTCCAGAAAGAAGAGGAAAATAGAGATCATCTGATATTCAGAGGGTGAGAACAGGCATCTGAAAAAATACACTGGTCCTAGAGGGAGCCAATCATACTGGGAGTCTACATATTAGAGTCCCAGAAAAAGTACTTTATCCAGATAGGGAAACAACCAAATATTCATACAGCACTTTGGTGGAGGTCTAAGAGACAAAGGGGATTTTAATACACCAGTGATGCTAGCCAGGAAGGGATTTTGTGACCTAAACAGAAAAGCTAGCTGATTGCTTAGACGTTTTAAATCAGGAACAGTGTAGTTCAGTAATAATTAGCACACTGCCCCATACTCTACAGCTACCCAAAAGGTGATCTTAAAATATTTGCAGCTGTCAGGGAATGGGCATGTTGTTTATATGATTCCACAGGAGGAGAATCCATGCCAATGAAAGTAGGAATGATCTCAGCTACAAAGAGCTCTGCTCCATGCAAATGGTTCTGCCAATCTGCAAGGTGTGTCAGCACCACTCATTGTTGTAAGGGTCATGCAAGCTGAAGGTAATGTTGAAATAAATCTGGAGAGCAAAACAAGGCACTATTTGTAATCACACCACTTGAAGCTCAATTTACATAATGAATTTTCAACAATTGATTCCACAAATATGCAGATTTCCCCCCATTGGAGGAGCTCAGTGGCAAAGGTCTTCAGCATCCCTGAATTCCTCCAAATCCAGTGCAGATCAATTGGGGAGCCAACCTCAGTTCCCATGAGGAGGATGTCTTTGCACAGGCCCAGGCAGAATGCTCATGGCCGCACAGTCTCATTCTACCCTTTTGTAATCCCAGTATGCCTCTGCCAATCAGTTAAAGTCCTTCCTAGGAGTGGTAAGGTCGGTGACAATAAAATGTTTAGGACAGGCCACCAAATGGAATGTGTAGCCTATCCTATTTTAGGTTTACATCTATTTTAAATGATAAAATCCCAAAGAAAGGGAAATAACCTTCATTATTGTAAACCTATGTATACCTGTACACCCAATTACTAAAATGTCATTCAAAAAAAGGAAAGTGAGAGAGAATGAGACATTTTTATTTCTTCCTGAAGGGACCAACACATTGTAACTTTGATAAACAAAGTGACAGCACCAAAGACTGAGCTAAGATTATTCTGCTTAAGCTTTGTTGTTTAGGTATGTCACTAAAATATTGTTTCTTCTTCCTTTTGTTTTTTCCAGTTTTGTGTGCTTTGAGAAATGGTGCAGGTTTAGAAGCCTGTCTTAGGTCTGATATTAGTATTGTATACACTGTAGAGAATCTGGGAATATTAAAAATGCTTTTTATCTTTTTGCAGTGTTTAATTATTGCATTGATTGATGCAATGGCTGGCTCATAGGAATCTTGGCCAAAATGTGCTAGCTATCACAGATACAGAGGGGCTAAAACCCATTAGCTCCCTTTTTTAACAAGTCAGTATTGATAGCGGATCACCTGGCAAACACCCCAGGTTTTAAACATTCAATTCAAGGTACCTGGACACGTGATAGTTGTGAAAACATGACATAGTACTTTTCAAAATCTAACAAAATTCATAGCTGTAAGGTGTCCTGTTATTATGTGTGATACCTTCAGTTAATCCTGGTTTTTTATCCAACCCACTTAATTGTGGGGTGGTTTAGCCCATATACAAAATGTTGACAGCAAAATTTCAAGTCTCAGAATATGATGTTTTTTAAAAGAACTGATTCAAAGTGAAACATTTGCCATGGGGACACTTGGCAGCTATGAATGTCCACACAAAAGTAGCATCACTTTAATGTAGTCAGTCAAAGATTACAGAAAAACAGTGGTAAGCATAGTTAAATCATCAAACTGCAGGTGCTGCAGAATACAGTACTGCAAATTATTCTGGTGTAATTCAAAATGTAAAAGGTTTCACAGAGCACTATGGTTTTGGCATGGAGACCACCCCTACGATGTCATAGTATTCAGTAAGGAGTAAGTGAATGACCCCAAACTGTTCCAGGAGTTTGTTTATTAAACATTTGGATATAACACCCTTACTTTTTTAATCCATTAACACACCTGTAGACCAAATAGAGTCCACAGAGAGTGAGTGTAAGGTAATGAGGCGTGAGAGAGGGTAATGAGATGTGAGTGTGAGTGAGAGTGCAACATACAGTTCTTCTGTCCTTAAAACAGTCTAACAAAGGTCTGTTGGACACACAGCCAAGGTAGGTAAGGGAGCAAGTGAGAAAGAAGCAAGATGGGATCGGCAAGGAAGAACAATGAGAAAAAAAGAAAAAAAAAGGAGATTATGAAAGACAGATGTACAATAAAACAAAGGAAGAAACAATAGAGAGTAAGCAAGAGAGAGACATAAAGCAATGTGGAAGAGGCAAGGAACGATAAAAGAAAAAAGAAACAGAAGGCAGAAACATCGAGGAACGAGAGGAGAAACAGAAACTGAAAAATAAAGAATATTCAGAGAAATCAGTTAAGACACCCTCTGTACAGGTGATTTGTCAGTGCTAAATAACATCCAATCCTTACGGAATAAAACGTATGAAATGCGACAGTAATTTATAAAGGGAAAAGATGTTGGAAAACGTTTCACATTCATCTGTTTAAGACTTTTTGTTTTCTTGATAAAACAACTAAAATACCCCAAGAAATAATATTTTTTGTTCATGATTTTATAATACAATTCTGTCATAAATTATTAAATGACTTAATGGACACTGCATTAGAAAGAAAACAGACAAATTACAGAGTAATTTCACTGTTGGAAAACGGAGAGCCACTCATAGGAAGTAAAACACTCTATTTTGACACCGAATGCCTGGAGCAAAAGCAATTAAGGCTGCAAAATATTGCCGGCTGACATGATGTGTATGTAAATTTGTCATTCATTGGGAAGGGTTTGTAACAATCAAGAGTAATGCTCACAGTAAACCAATCCATGTGGCACAAAATGCTTTTCTGCTAAGAGTACCCTAAAAAGGATGGTTATGTATCATTTAGTGATTTTATCATAATACATGTGGCATCTACTTAGAGTAAAGGGATAACTCACCGATATAAGCAGCCTGAGCATAGCCCGTTGTTTCGAAACCTTAGCTGTATTCATAAACACATCACAATCTGCTGGAAGGAACATTTTGTTTTTCTGCCAGCACTTGCATTTATGCAGATTCCATCTGTTTAATAAATGCTATATGTAATACATGGGGTGGTCATTGCAAACGTAAGCATTTTTGTGCCCCAGGGCAAGACATATTTTCATGTCCCCTGGTCGGATCTGTTTTGAATTTATCACCGATTTTCGGGTAAATCAAGCTCTCATGATACCAAACAATATTGAATTACACCTTAGTCTTTCAGTAACGAGGGCAGTCAGAAACAACTAAAAGCTCAAGCTGCCCAGCATTGACTAGCCAAATGTTTACCACAGAAAGTTTGAATAACGATTGCTAAAGCTATTTCTTTTGGTGCTTAGATCGCATTTTTTAAAATTGCTACCATAATATTTTAAATAGATTTCAGTTTCTACCCAATTTGTTCCTCTTATTGCAGGAAAAAACAATAAATAGTGACTTGGTGGGTGTTTCATTGGGTAGTGCATAATATGAAAATAAGACATGGACAAAGAGTTAGAATTTGTACCTTAAAATGACCCATTTGCGTGCTTACAAATACATGCCCCATTCAAAATCGCATGATCGCTGCCCTTGGTGAAATCAAAGCAGTTCTCTTAGAATTTCCATCATTCCGCAGATGAAATCTGATAATATTATTCATAATTTTTTTGTCCTGTCTCGTCCCTCTTCTTTCTATACACTTGTTTGTCAAACAGTGACCCCCAACTCTGATGTGAAAGAGAAGCAGGAGCGGGTGAGAGGCAGGAGGACAGCAAAGAAATAGAGCCAAAGGAAAGGTAGTGATGTAACTATAATGTCTGGATCCAAAGAAGTGTAAATTTCCCACAATTCCTAAATACCTATGCTGGAGAGCAGGAAAGGAGCAAGCCACAAGACACTGAAATTGGGAAAGAAACAGGGAAAGGGATTGAAAGAGAAATCCTGGACTGGAGCCCACCCTCCTTCGAGGTTTGTCTATTTCAGAGAACGCCACTACTCTGTCTCGGTCTATCAGTATTTGGAAGATGTTGCATGTTGGAAATTGTTTTTCTGGTTGGGGGGGTGAAACCCTACTCAAGCAAAAACCACAATTTCTGTCAGGACAAAGTACTAAGCCAACACCAAATAACCTGTGCTTAACCCTCTAGCAGCTCGAAATCAAGCAGTCAGGCTTAACTTAGAGGCTATGTGTAAAGTATTTTCTAGCACTTCAAACAGTAAAAGAGTGAACACACAACACAAGAAAAATCCCATGCCGATCTTGAGGCTCCCCCCATGGTCCCAGATAGCCTGTATAGGGGAACAAATAGCCTAAAAATATAGGTAACCTGACGGTGAAGGACACAGACCTTCACACTGATAGTTGGGAGTTTGACTCCAGGAGTATCTGTAGTCATTTCCCACCTTTAATTTCTTTTCAACTGCAAATCTTTAAGGCTCATACTGAAAGGTGATCTTTCTCTTTTTAACTGACAAATACATTTTCTTTTCAATTTCTGCAGAACTATCTCATTCTAAGTATATCATCCATCAAAGCTTAAAAACATCTCTTTCTCTCTCCCTCTCACTTTCTTTCTCTCTCTCCCTCTCTCTTTCAATTTCTGTCTCCAACTCACACACCCAATCAAACCCTCACACACCTACTCACAGGCCCATTCAGACACTCAAATACCCACTCACAGACCCACTGACACCCTCATGCAGCCACTCACAGACCTGCGCTACCCACTAAGACACTGATGCACACACACTCACACCCAGGCACTCTCTAAGCCATTTTCACCCCAGATACATCCTCTTACACCCATTCTCACACCCAGATATATAGGCTGAGGCCAACTCCTGACGTGGATGGCCAAAGGGCTGTCTGCAGAGAAGCGTTGGGTGGTTAGCAGGGTTGGCCACAGGGACTGGCTGCAGGCCAGGCCTTGCAGGCAATCTCTGCTGCACACAGGCGAAGGCCATGCACAGTGCAAAGTTGGGTGCTTAAAGGGGGTTGGCTTCAAGGTCATTTTTTTAACATATAGTAATTTTCATTACTATACGTCATGCTTGGCAGTGGTTGGATTAACGTATAGTGATAAAAATTACTATACGTTAAAAAAAATCTTTGAAATTGTCTGAAAAAAACAAAGGTTACAGGGACATTATAGTTAGGAAATAGAATTTAAGACACCATAGAAATTCACTGCAAAAAACAAAGGTTAAAGGGCGGTATAGTTAGGCTTACATTTTAAACATACAAACCCATAGAAATTCACCTGTTAGAGATAACTATAATGTGTGCCCTCGCCATGCACTGCTTATTACCACACAAATTATATCGCTCATGACATCTTTGGTAACATTATTGATAATATCAATGTTATATTTTCAGTAACATTTTTGATGAACAAACTGTGCATGGTGGGGGTGTGAGGTATAGTTACCGTAAGGCACTAGTTATAGTTACTTGAAATAACTCTAACGGGTGAATTTCTATGGTTTTGTACATTTAACATGTGAGCCTAACTATGACGTCCCAGTAAACTTTGCTTTTTTTAGTGAATATATAAATACATATATCTCCACAGTCCCCACATATTTAATGACAGCACTCACTCAGGCAGCAGTTTGATCAGGATTCAATCACCGTATCAGCCGAACTAAAGATCTTGCACACATAATCACTGAATTGTTCAGGTCACATATAAACCATTACAACTTACATCAAAAGTGAGAACGGCTATAGGAGAACAGAGAGTTTATACAAATTTAGAAAAAACATGGGTGCCATCTTGTCCTATACAGCAATATACATAATGCACATACTAGTTAATAAATTAAACAAAACATTAATCCAAAGGTGATCAAAATTGCCATCATTAGCAAAAAGAACAATGTAATGAAATACATTGTAATAACAGTCATATTTGGAAAAATATATGTATATATCCGGGTTCCAACAAAGGATCCTGTGAACCAATGATGTTCACCACAGAAACTGAGCACAGTAACAAAAACATATACTCCCAAATTGTCACAAGGAGATATTAAATCCTCAAACATAAATATTAATAGAGACGTTGTACTATTCTTACTTACACTGTTGTCATGTAAAAACAATTAATTAGTCGTGACATTGCAGTAAAAGTAAAATGCCTAACATCCAAGCAAAAAAGAAAATAACCCAATATTTCTATATTTGGAGAACTCCTACTGTGCTCCTCCAGAATCTAAGCCAAACTAGCTCCTAGTGTGCTGGGACACCAATTCAAATTCACAGAAACTCTATATATTAAAGTATGTGGCACAATCAACTGAAGGTGGGCACCCCAAATTGGTAAAGTCTATGCAGTTTATAGAAGTGTTTGAAGTTTTTACTGCCACACTTGGGCCCTACATAAACATAGTCAGTCACTTTATCCCACTTTTGATGAGGTGAACAACAAGGGGCTCCATCCAAGTAACTGTAAATAAAATTAATACAAAGATGTCAAACTGTATATACGTATAAGACAGCAGACCAGATAAACATTTGTAACCCAGATAATACACATCACCAACACCAGTGAATTGAAGGATATCATAAAAAAGACGGCTAGAAGTGGTCCCCAATCATCATAAAGAAGACAAATCGACAGCCCTTCCTCCTTTTCTGGAAAGTGAAGACACAACAAACATAAAAATAAAAAGTTACAAATTCTTATGTACATAAACACACTACTACACTTGCATTTTGTGTTCCAGAACTAATCAATCTCCTGCTAAGCCTGCAAATGTGCACTAAGCTCTTCATCATGGTTCAATCCATTAGGCATTAGTGAATGAAGATCAATGATTAGTTCAGATTCTCATTATGTTAATAGTGCAACCTGGTTGCCACATCTAGGATTCCTGTTGATATGTTCAATGCAATAAAATACCAATTTTGTACGATCTTTGTAATGGTATTTCTCAAAATGTCTCACCATTGAGTATCTTTGATCACCATGTTCAATGGCTCTCATATGCTCTAAGACACACTTTTTAACTGCACATTTGGTGCTCCCCACTTATCGTAAGGAACACAGACACTCAAGTATACATATCACAAATTGTGTGCTACCTATCAGAAATTGTTAAATAGAGCGTGTATATCTGCCAATGGTTGTGTACTCTTTCTTCATATGGCTAAATTTGTAGTCCAAATTTTGTATCAACAGTGTTCATGGTGCTATCATTATGTACCAGAAGATCTCGAAATGATTTGGCCTTACAGTATGTAAGGCTCGGTTTGGCCTCAAACCTATTCCCTACAATATTGTCATTCTGAAGGATACCTCAGTGTTTAGACATGATCTTTCTCACTACCCCAGTATTATTGTTGTATGTTAGAATCATTCTCATGGTGAAATTGTCTTTGGGTGACCTGGTATTAGAAAACAAAATCTCATCTCTCATTATATCATCTACCTCTCTGCATGCTTCCTGCAGGATCCAGTTAGGATACCCCTATCTTTAAATCTCTGTATCATGATCTCTTTTTTCAAATTGAAAAGAATTCTCAGTGCTGCAAATCCTCTAGTAGGTCCGGCCCCTAAGAAATGATAAAATGCCTGAATACCCTGTTTATGATTAATGACAGTATATAGAGATTTAACATCCATGGTAGCTAGCAAATAATATTCTTCCCAACTAATCCTAGTGATCTTACCATTAAAGTCCTTCATATCATTCACATGAAAAGGAAGAGTTACTTCAAAATCATGAAGGACTAGATCCACATATCTGCATACGTTTTCAAAGGCGCGATCCCTCGATGACACGATATGTAAGAGTGCACACATCAGTGTTTTAGTGGGTGCGTCAGTATGAGCTTGGGTCTGTGAGTGAGTGCATCAGGGTGTAAGTGGGTCTGTGAGTGGGTGTGTGATGGTCTGAGTGAGTGTGTGAGTGGGACTGTAACTGTGTGAATGGTTCTGAGTGGGTACTTGAGGGTCTGACTGGGGCTGTTAGTGAGTGCATGAAGGTCTGAGTAGGTCCCTGAGTGAGTCTGTAAGTGTCTGAGTGGGTCTGTGAGTGAGTGCATGAGTGTGTGAGTGAGTCTGTGAGTGGGTGCATGTCTTAGTGGTGTGTGAGTGAAGAGAGAGAGATAGAGCAAAAGAAAGTGAGAGAGAGAGAGATGGAGTTTTTTAGTCTTTGATGTCTGATATACTTTAAATGAGTTATTTGTTTCCAATTTAAAATAAAAAATGTTTTTTTTAAAATAAGAATTAAAAAAAAAAATTGAAAGGAGTCCAGCTAGACTTGAACCCCCAAAGCTCAGAGTGAAGGTCTGCGACCTTCACTGAGATATGGTTTTATTATTGGCTATCTAGAATCGCGAGGAAGCCTTCAAGGGCTCCTCCGTGGTCCCTATATATTTATTATTATTTTATTTTTAAAGCCCTTTACTGGCTATCTGGGACCGTGAGGGTTGCAGTCCCCAGGGCCAACAGTGTCTCCAAGACAGGGCTCACATGCCCCCCGCAAGAATAGCCCCAGGGGTGGTGGTCCACGGGGCTTTAGGGTGCAAAAGGTACCCCCATCCTTTTTTTAAATATTTGCCCCTGGGTGTGGTGGTGCCCAGGGCAGCAGGGGGGCTGAACGCCTCCCTGCATACTTTAAAAGGAAAGCTGTGGGGAGGTGGCGGTCCCCGGGGCAGCGGGTGGCCGTGGACCCTCGGATATGTTAAAATGAAAGCCTTGGGAAGTGGGGGGGACCTGCATATTTTTTCAAAAAAGCCCTGGGGAGGTAGTGGTCTCCAGAGCAGTGGGGGCTGCAGGCCCTCCGCATATGTTAAAATGAAAGCCCTGGGGAAGGGCTGGTCCCCGGAGTTGCGGAGGTGCCAGGAGGCTCTCCCACACTAAGGCCCTCATTATGAACACGGTGGTGTTTATCACCGGGTTCAGGCTGGCGGCCATTTAACTGACCACCAGCCCCGCCTGGGACCCAGCCGGGTGCATAAGGAACATTCTGCTGGGCCAGCAGGCGGAAACATTGTTTCACCCGCCGGCTCAGCATAATGCCTGGCCGGGACATTTCCGGCGGCTCCACATAGAGCTGCCGTCAATGCCTCTGTGCGGCGGGTGCAGCTGCACCTGTCGTGCAGATCACTGCCTGTAAATCGGCACAGGGCACAGGGGCCCCTGCACTGCCCATGCCAAGTGCATGGGTAGTGCAGGGGCACCAGGGGGCCACAGAGCACCCCTTCAACGGCCTTTCCCTGTGTTGATTAAATGGCGGTTCAGACCGCCATGCCGGTGGAGGTCTTTTCCACCGTCTGCCAGCATGGCGGTCTGAACTGCCATGTTCATAAGGAAGGCCTAAATTATTAATGCCCCTGTGACCTTGCCTAGCCAGGTGCCTATAAAAAAAACAAGCGCAAATATACATATATAACCTACTGTCGGTCTTTAGCAGTGGGTAGTTATTTTTAGGACCATATTTCCATAGAAAAAGTGCTTTTTTACTTGACTATGGGCCTGATTCTAACTTTGGAGGACGGTGTTAAACCGTCCCAAAAGTGGCGGATATACCACCTACCGTATTACGAGTCCATTATATCCTATGGAACTCGTAATACGGTAGGTGGTATATCCGCCACTTTTGGGACGGTTTAACACCGTCCTCCAAAGTTAGAATCAGGCCCTTTATCTTTGGCACTGTTTGGCCCCATATATATATATATAGATATATACATTCCCACGTTGTTCCTGCTGGAGTCCTGGACCTATGAGGGGTGGAGCAGCCCACGCCAGCGGAGCAGCTGGCCAAACACACATATATATATGTATATAGATATATATATATATATATATATATATATATATATATATATATATATATGTGTGTGTGTGTGTGTGTGCATGTGTGTGTGTGTGTGTTATCTGATGCCTAACATATTCATAGGTCATTGCATGGTTTCTATATACGTTGTATTGATTAGATGCTTAGGAGCCTCTGTTTTAATTATCTATCACAATAGGTTCATATTATCTTAAATATCTACAAGCATTTGGCTATTGAAATATTGAGGAAAAGATAAAAATAATGTTATAAAAGTACACAAATAAATTACCTTCAAACACCGCAACACTTGAAAGTCTGTGTTTATACAATACAACTTTAAACATAATATATTCTTTATATGTATTCCCTTTCCATGTAATCATGTATCTATATATTTATTACTTTAGTTCTACTGTACAAGAGAAAATAAGACTTTCTCCAATGCACTACTCCTTCTCACCGTAAACCTCACTCAATCTATCCTCTATCTCCACTCTCTGACTTATCTCAAACCTCATTCTACTACTTCGATCTGCAAAATAAGCCTCCCTAAACTCTTCCCTCCTCTATCCCTCCTCGCTCAACCCAAACCTCAATTTACTACTATGATCTCCCAAACAACCCCATAAATTCTTTCCTCATGTATCTCTCCTTTGACTCATCTCAAACCTCATTTTACTACTATGGTCTCCCTAATCCCTTTCTACAGACTCATCCCTCCTCCATCTCTCCTTTTCTCATCCCAAACCTCACCTTACTAGTAAGATCTCCCAATTAACACTTTCTGGATTCTTCCCTCTTCTATCCCCCCATTATTCCACTCAATTCAACTAACAGACTCACATGTCCACCGCTCAAATTAACTCATATTCTCCTATACTAAACCTAATACTATATTCATATTTCCCTATACTAATCCACCATTAATCCTTTTGGGTTCTGGAGTAGCATTCTACTCACCAAAAAGCACGTTGACACCTCATCAGTGGTAATAAGTGCTATTTAAATGCAATTACAATTACAATTAGAATGTTGCACAGCAGCAATTAGGAAGCAGACCACAGCTGGGCTAGCAGAGCACATTCAGGACCACTACCAAGGGTGTGGTGGCACCACTTGAGGACAAAACTCAGAACAAGTAGAGTCCAGGTGTTGGTTTCAAGATGATTGGAGCCTTTTCTGTTCCTGAGGCTTTGATCAGGAGGCCAGCCAACTGGCCTATGGAGCTTACTTTGGTGGTCCTGGGATCAAGATGCAGGTCTAGTCCTTCTTACTTAGGTAGCAGTGCAATAGAGGGGCAGTTCTTCTGGCAAGGCAGTCTGAAGTTTTTCTGAGTCTTCCACAGGTCCAGAGCTGTACTGAGGAGTTGGGATGGAGTGTCCATTATTTTCCCACTTTGAATTTGGAGAAGGTTCTGGAGGTCTTTACCTTCAGAGGTGTTTGGAATTTCCTGCCTCCCAGCCTTTTCCGCAGCTTGTCTGGGGTCTCAATAAACTAGTGTCAAACCCCGTTGTGACTGTGATCAGGCAGAGCCTTTGAGATGTGCATGAGTGATGAGTGACCGCTCCTCCCTCTCATCAAGTCAGAGATGGCCCATCCTGCAACACCTGTGCTCCTTTATCTCACTGTCTAGGAGCAATACACAATAACCAATTGCCAGCTGCAATTAATCATGTGACCCAAGATACAGATAGCAGACACCAAATGTTTAGGACAATAAAATGGCAACTTTCTAAAAGTGTAATTTTCAGAATTGTGACTTAAAATCCAACATTACCATTAAAGGCAGTTTAAAATTATAATTCTTTAGACACCAAACCTGATATTCCTCCCTGCTCCCAAATTAAAGTTATTACTTACTGAACGTAATAAGTTAACCTAATGTTATCCAATGGGGGAGGCAGGCCTTGCAATGGTGAAAAACAAATTTAAGAGGTTTTCGCTACCAGGCCATGTAAAAGTTTAATTTATTCATCCAACTTTTAAAATACACTGCACCCTGCCATATGGGCTGTGTAGGGCCTACCCTAGGAGTGCCGTATATATATTAGAAAGGAATGTTTAGATCTGACTAAAGGTTTATTTTGACAGGTCGAAATAGCAGTTTAAAACTGCACACACAGGTTGCAACAGTAAGCATGAGACAATGTTAAAAGGGCTACTTTGGTGAGTAGCACAATCAGTGTTACAGGACCACTAGTAACGTTTAATTTACAGGTCCTCATTACATGTAGTAGCTTTTCACCAGGGACTTACAAGTAAATTAAATGTGCCAATTGGGGTAAGCCACTTTCACCATGTTTAAATGAGAGAGTGTATATAGTTTAGTATTGATTAGCAGTGGTAAGGTATGCAGAGTCAACAAAAATGGAGGAGTAAGGCAAAAAGTTTGGGGGAAGACCACCTTATGAATGGCAGGTCTAACTGTGCAGCTGTCAGCAAAAGGGCAGTTGGTAAGAATGAATCCGGGTGATAACCAAAACAAACTGAACAAACAGAATCAAGCTTACTGGTTTCAGCAGCGGGTAGAGCTGTTCTGAGCCCAAAGCTGAAGCCCTCAGGATGTTGCTGCAAACACATACGTAAGACTCTACATCAAAACAGCACAAAGACAACACACAAATTGTGAAGGTACTACAGGTCTAACTATGGAATTAAGGGATCCAAGAAGGGAAGAAATGTGAACAATGTAATAACTAGGATGAAAAAACAGGAAGGCATTGCAACGATGAGACACATTGTCAAGTGAAAACTATAATTCAAATTGGGGATTAAATAGGATTCAAACACTCTTCACCTGGAAAGTGCCCCTACCTCAGGAAATGAGCATGTGCAGGGAGCATGTTGATAGCAGTTTATTGTTCTGCCCCTTTACAACTTCCACTGGCCTGTTTCCAGTCCCCCAAAGCCCCTGAATCCTTCCATATAGAGAGGTTCAAGATAGAAACCATATTGAGTGGAGAGGTAGAAACAGTGGCAAAATGGGAAGTAGGAAAAAGTAGTAGGTAAAGAAAGTATTGAGGTAGAAAGGGACGTAGGGCAGAAGGAATAAAGGTTTGAAAGAGATAAGGTGAAAGAAAAGAGGTAAACCAGAGTAGCAGAGTTAAGGTAGGGAAAGAGAGGTGATGTTGAAACATGTAGAAAGATAGGGTGAGGAAGATAGAGGTCTGAGATCGAGACAGAGAAGTGAGGTAAAGTGTGAGAAAGTAGGTTTTTGGCAACAGTCCCTGTCAAAGTGAACAGCTAAAGTCACTAAATTAACCTGTGCTTAACTCTCTGATAGATTGGCACAAAGCAGTCATGCCTAACTAACAGGCAATATGTAAAGTATTCATGCAGCATACAAACAGTAACAAAGTGTAAGCAGAACACAAGAAAAACATCACACCGATATAGAAAAATTGAATACATTTTATTAAATTATTTGGCATCAAAACAACAAAGATCCGATTGCATTACTCAGAGTTATAAATTATTAAAGTTCTAACCATGGACATCTACTCGCATGAGACCAAGTCAAAGTAAAAATTATGGCCTACCACAATGAAGAATGCTTTGTATACAAAAAGAGGATTGGACCAGGTCAGTGCTTACCTTCTGACTTAGAAGAAAATTCAGGCAAAATGTTCTGAGAAAGCAGACATTCAGCAGATCAAGGCTGCAGGTGGTGTTTGAGGAGGAGGAGTTGTCGTTGGGGAGTCGCTGAACGATGTAGTGATGAAGATTTCCACATTCAGGCTTAGGGCCTGATTTAGAACTCGGTGGACGGGTTACTCCGTCACAACAGTGATGGATATCTTTCCCACCAAAATTTAAATCCCATTATATCCTACGGGATTTAGATTTTGGCAGATTAGATATTTGTCACTGTTGTGATGGAGTAACCTGTCTGCCGAGGTCTAAATCAGGCCCTTGGTCTCTTTTTTGGAAGTTGAAAATCCCCAGTCGGACAAGGCTGATAGCTAAAGCCGATGGGAGTTTCATGAGGTCAGATACCCCTTCTGCGAATGACAGTGGAACAGGATTTGCTTCTGTGCAGAAGAATGTAGTGGGAGATGCCATGAAGTCAGGACGACCAGTGATGCACCTTGGGCAGATAGAGAAGCAGATTGGTCTTGGTCCTCGCTCAGAGCTGTTCAGCCGAAAAATTTCTAAACCCAATGTTTTGGATATTGGGTATCTGGCCACCTTTAGCACCACCTCCAAGGGTCCAGGATGGGAGAGGCACCACTTGGATGGTTGGGAATCACTCAAGCTGGGCCAAGGTGTGAGTTCAATATGGTTATATTATTTTCTGTCCCTGAGGCTCTGAGCAGGAGGCCAGCCAACTAGCCCTTGGAATCACTCTGGTAGTCTTGGGTTGAAGAAGTGAAACATGGCTCAAATAGAGAGCAGGCCTCTGATGGTTTAAGGTAGGCTTCAGTCAGCAGAGCAGTCCTTCTAGGTGTAACAAGCCATCTTTTGAAGTACACAGCAGGCTGCAGCAGCAGGCAATCCTCTGAGAGCCCTTCCACATGTCACAAGGAGAACTGAAGATTTGGTCTGAGGGTTCTATTTTTATACCTTGTGCCTTCTTTGAAGCAAGAGAAGTTTCTTGAGAATTCTCTTTCAAGTACTTGAAGTTTCCCGCCTCCCCTGCCTAAAAAATGCAATGGTGACAAGTCATTTGTGTGTAGACTGGGTACAGCCTACTAAGTCACAAGTGGGTCTGTGCCCTGCTGCGCTCCCCCATCTTGCCAGTGATGTCCCATCTAGGCACACCCAATCCTTGTATTGTGTGGCAGTCTAGGAGGAATATGCAAAGTCCGACAGCCAACTATACCCAGTCATGTGACCCAGGAACAGGCTGCAGGCACAACATTTTTAGGGCAGGCAAATGCCCTTGTTCCAAAAGTAGCATTTTCAAAATTGCAAATTGAAATCCACCTTTACCAGTAAGAGGATTTTTAATTACAATTTCTCAGGCACCAACCATGAAACCCTTACTTATTCCTAATCAAAAGTTAGCACTTATGAAATGTATTTAGGTAACCCTATGTTTTCCTACGGTAGAGATAGGCCTCACAGTAGTATAAAAAAATATATATATATATATATATATATATATATATATATATAGCAGTTTTTCACTATCAGGACATGTATAACTTAAAAGTACATGTTTAGCCTTTTATTTCCCAAGCATCCTACTCCATGGGCTACCTAGGGCCTAGCCTAGGGGTACCTTATATGCAATAAATGGGGAGTTTAAGGCTTGTCAAACAGATTATATTGTCAAATGGAACTGGCAGTTTAAAACTCCATTCAGGCTGTAATGTCAGGCCTAGGACATGTTCTAAGGGGCCACTTAAGTGGGTGGCACAATAGGTGTTGCAGGCCAGCTAGTAGCATTTAATTTACAGGGCCTGGGTATATAGTATACTACTTTACTAGGGGATTAAACGTATATTAAATATGCCAATCAGGTGTAAGTAAATTTTACCACATTTTAGGGAGGGAGCGCAGCTGCTTAGCAGTGGTAAAGTGTACAGATTCCTAAGTCCAACAAAAACAAAATTCTATAAAAACCAGAGGGGTGAAGGCAAAATGTATGGGGAGGGTGCAGCAGAGAGACCTAAGTCCAACATAAGGAGTTATATGAAGAAAGAGGTAGAGAGAGTAATGAGACATAGAAGGTGAACTGAAATAGAAAAGAAGGCACACAATAAAAGAGCTAAATAAAGGGGTTACTGAGAGAAAATGAGGTAGACGAGGTGAGGTGAAGTAGCAAACAAATGATGCAGTAAGTTTAGAAGTTAGATCATCAGAAAAAAGGCTGGAGTGAAATGAGGGAAAGAGGGAAAGGAGGTAGACAGACAGATGTAAAATAGCACTGTTAGGTAGAAAGAGGAGTGAGGTAGAAAATGAATGTCGTGCTGGGAGAAGGTGAAGTCATGAAAGGCAATATAGAGAAAGGGATAGAGAGAGATGTAGCGATAGGCACGCAGAGTGGTAGAGAGATATATGAGGTTTAAGGAGATAGGAGGAGAAAGGAGCATAGATGTAGTTGTATTCGAGGGAAAATGTGAGGTATTCAGAATTGAGGTAGTGAGAGCTGAGAAAGAGGGGTAAGCACATAGGATGGAGAGGTAGGCATAAGGAATGATAAGTAGTGAGGGGCAAGTGAGACAAGGTCAGGTTAAGTGAGGCGAAAGGCAGTAAGGCAGGTGAGGCAAAAAAAGATGCAGAGGAAGGCAGAGTAGTAAAATAGAGGTATTAAAAGAGAAGGGTAAGAAGAGAGATGAAGTAGAGAGACAGGTGGGGATTCAGAAGCAGATGTGTAGGAAAGAGATGAAGTATGGCACGATTGAGAGATAGAGAGAATTAGATAAAGATGAGGTAGAAAGGGACGATATAGGCACAAAGAAGGAAGTAGACAGAGGTAGGTGAGATGAAAAGTATATTAAACAAAGGTAGTCAGAGATATAGAGAGAAAGGTAAACACTAATGTGTTGTTTAGGAAGAGAGCGATGATAAAGTACGAGATGGGTCAGTGAAAAAAGGGAACAAGGGATATAATGGTAGAAAAGGGTAAGTTAGATGTAGTCGGAGAGAGGCCAACTTCGAGGTTGATACAGACAGAGAGAGGGAAAGGAAGATGTTTGGCTAGAAAAAGAGACAGAAGTGAGAGAGAGAAATATCACTTAATGAAGATGGGGGCTTGGAAGATGGGGAAATTTGCCCACTTTTTCTATGCCTTTAAAAGGCTTTGGGGCTTATTATAGAGTCCACACCGGTGCCTGAAAGTAATTTTGCACTAATAGATTTTCCTAATACCTTGATTTCCCTGAAGGATTTTTCAACTAAGGAGGTTCCCCATATAAATGAGAGTAGGGACTTCTTACTTTCGATACAATTATTTCCAAATATTTCCAAATGGTATTAACCAGCTACATGATGTGATAGTACTACTTCAATTTATGTACAGAATATTTATAGCACAGATAGACATGTGTATGTGTTTGTGTGCATATGTAGAACAATACTTTCTATAGGACCTTCATGAAGTGAGAGGCTCCTTTTTCTTGGACCTCTTTCGTTCCATTTATAATCTATTCCCATACTTCATGAGAGCTGGAGCTTGGTGGGAATTTTGAAGGATAGAATATGAATGGGCTCCTAGTGAGTCACTCTAGTCAGAGCCACCATTTCTTTTACAGTTCTTTAGTTCCCAAGTCATGACAGAAAGTTTGAGTTGTAAGAAATTATTAGGGACCTACCCTAGGAGAATACTCTCTTTTTGTCTCTTGTTCTTGGACAAAGGTGAGGTAAATTCATCACTGTTGCTATAATTCTGGTACGATACAAAGAGGAGTTAAATAGCCCTACCTTGGCCACCAGAAGACTTTGAAGACTCCAAGGCTTGTATGTTCAAGCTCTTCGTTATAGCTCAAGGCCTTCTCTTTTATGAGATATTCAGAGTAACCTGGAAGCTGTTCCAGATATGAGGAGCAATCTTCATCAGCTGTTAGATCTATATCCTGAGAGGACATTCCAGTCTTAATGTAGAAGCTCTCTCTCTCTGTCTAACTAGTCGCCCCACTTTTCCCCTTTTTAATCTCACTATAAAACTGACCTGGGAGGAGAGACATTCTCACTCTCTTGGCTGAGCCCAGGATAAGTTGACTTAAGCTGTTTAGAATACCATTACAATCTGTTCTGTTCGTCAGAGTTTGCTGGAGTTTCACATGAAAACCATAGTTTATGTTCTTTTAAATTTTAACTGATATCACTCTTTAAAATGAATTTTGGAAAGCAATCATTGCTTTCCAACATCTTTCCTGATGGACAATAGACAAAGTAATTGTTCAGATACCATCCAGTATGCCACCACATTTAGGGCCTGATTTAGAACTTGACGGATGGGTTACTCCATCACAAAGGTGACGGATATCTCGTCCACTGAAATCTAAATCCCATAGGACATCATGGGATTTAGATTTTGGCAGTCGGGACATTCGTCACCATTGTAATAGAGTAACCTGTCCATCAAGCTCTAAATCAGGCCCTTAGTCAGTTCAAGAATTATTGCCAACTCTATGTACACACCAATACTTAAAAATGTCTGTAAGATCCTACAAACTGTATTCATTCAGCATATTCAGAATAAATTTGACTATTTAAATAAATAAATTAAATTAAATAGTAGAACAATTTACTGGAGCGCATCAAACAATATGTTGTAATATGGGTTTATTAAATTATAATGAGCCACATTATTGACCCTTTTTCTGAATTCCAAATTTCTACCTAATTCATTTTAAAATAATTGCAAATAATAAACTTTTCATGTTGATTCACAACTTAAAGATACTGAATCCTCTTACATTTATGTTAAGAACTTAATGAATATTTTGATGTCAAAACCTAAGGCGTTTCTGACATACCATTTTTAATAATCTCCGAATACTCAAAGTTAAAAGTCAAAAATGTAACTGCAATGGGAAAACGACTTGTATTTCAGTTGTCAACTCATATATGAGACTAAATACGGAGAAAACTGCATGAAACATACCATACATACAGTTCAACCCAAACTTTATTTTTAAACTATAACAGATTGTTGTGTACTCCTCAGTCCTGGCTAACATAAATTTGTTGCAACATTATATTTGCTGGACTTGAAAACAAAGCTCTGTAGGTCTCAAAGATAGGTTGTTAACATGCTCACGTGTCCATTAATTTTTAGACCAAAGTATGGAAGCAAATTAAGTTAGCTTTAAAATCCACAATACTTTTTACCTTTAATAATATATTTTTCAGTAATCCTTTGATAAGTGGTCATTTCATTCCTTTGACTTAAGTATGTTAAATCTATTGTTGCTGCACTTATTTCTCATGAGCCATGGTGGTATATTATGTGTTTTAATCATGCTTATATTTCACCTAAATCACTTGCTATTAAAAGATAATCCTTGCGGACTCCCGTTTCTTAATAATATCACAAGAATTCATGAAACACATCACTCATTTAGTTAAGTAGTTAAAAAGCCTTCTTAAAGAAAATATTTTATATTTTTCAAAATATAATTGTAAAGTATATATAATGTCCTTTAAAATAATATCATTTTGTTTATGTGTTCCGTGTGCCACACGTTAATAACTGGCAATATATTTTACCTGTATTCTAAATTGTATCATCAAACTTTACATATACACAAGATATTATTAATATTTAACTATTTCTTTAAATTGCTGCTAGTAATTACACTTTATACACTTAATGATGCATTACTCAAGCCAGACAGCTCCAAACAGGGCTTAACTACACACTGTAATAGAACCGCTTTTCTTATGGTTATGTCCTGCACCCAGTATATAATATTGCTTTATCGTGTAAATTGATATTTCTTTCTACATCTAGGGCCAGATGTATCAAGCGATTTTGCATTCGCAAACGGTGCGAATCGCTAAATTTGGCCGTTTGCGAATGCAAAAATGCCTTTCAGAATGTATGAAAGGCATTCGCAGTGCAATTTAAAGGAATCGCTAAAATAGCGATTCCTTAAAATTGCGACCCCATTTAGAGAATCGCAAATTGCTATTCTCTAAATAGGAAATCGCAAATAAGGAATCCTTATTTGCGATTTCTTAAGCACATGTATCAAGCATTTCCTAAATGCGAATTGGGCATTTAGGAAATGCAATTACCACCAACAAAAGTTTGGTGGTAACCATGTGCATATTTTAAAAATGCATTTAAATTGCATTTTTAAAATTGACATGTAGCGCACACATGCCCCTAAGGCATGTGTGTGCTTCACATGTCCGTAAAAATATTTTTGGGGTGCAGCAGAGGGGGCCTTAGGCCCCCAGCACCCTGGGATTTGCATTTCCTAAATTGCGAATTCCTAACTGGAATTCGCAATTTAGGAAATGCAAAACCATTCGCAGCAGGCACATAGGTGCCAATATAGTTGGATTCTATATTTGCGATTCGGTAATAGCATTTGCGAATTTTAAGAAATCGCTATTACCGAATCGCAAAAATCATACATACCATTTTGCATTTCTTAAATAGCGATTTCTTAAAATTCGCTATTTAAGAAATGCAATTTGTTTTTTTCATACATCTGGCCTCTAGTCACTTAAGACCTTTTATATTTTTAACAATGTTATGATGTATCTGTTGTTTATATGTACTTTTATGATTTTTAATCAAGTTGAATAAATGAAGAATGGAACTATTTCTTGATTATCTTGTGATCTGCAAAATATGTTTTTTCTCTCTTTTTTCTTGCTTCCTTTCAGTGGCAGCTGGTGATTTTTGAAAGAGGTGTGACATAAAAGTTCCTTCCTACTTTCAGGGCATGAGTGAGGCAGCCACATGGTCCTATGGTCTGAACTGCACATTGTAAACGCAGAGATCATGGGACCAATTTTGTCTTCCCCACTTGACCAAAATGTGTGATACTATGCAAATATTTTACTTCACCAAGCCTCCCTTTCCTACGTTATCATTAATGAGTGCTCCTTAAAATACACAAGCTGGGAGTATATGCCCTGTAGAAAGACATGTTGTGTTTGATTTCATAAAAAATAATGTTATTTCATGTTAATGTTGCTTCATGTATCATACGAAACTAGGCCACACATACAGCAGAGACACCTTAAGGATGTCTGGGGCCCTGTGACAATCATAATTTCAACTCTTTCATGCCCTCTTTTGCCAGGTCACACTGACAGTGCACATCTAATATTCATGGATAGTGATGTGTGTTTTCAATATTGTAAACAGCAACAGCAGCTGACTAATATTACTGCAAAACATTTTTATGACACTCTCCCATTTCTAATGCCAGGTCCTGTTTTGACCTAAAAGAAACTTTTTAATGGATGTTGCATGAAACATAAAAGCAACATTTCTCAGCAAAATGTCTTCCACACATCACCCACATTAAACATAAACAAAAGGAAAATGGTATTCCAGACAATCTGTTTCACAATTATTCAAGGTCATCAGGGCAAGATTCTGCGGAACAGAGTTGTCTCTATCTGCCCCCCCCTAAAGGCTGTGCCCCTGGACCAGAGCCCACTTTGCCCATGCCTTAAAGGGTCTTTGCTACATTGTGTACATGGCAACTGACTAATAGTACTGATTTAGAGTGGGTACAAAGAAATGTTCCTAAATTCATGTGAGTCATGTTTAATAAATCAAAGGATATATAAAATACAGAGGAGACACACGTTCTCTCATTCATACTTACGCTTGCATAGTTACATAAACCTGTGCCAGTCAGGGCTTTTACTAAAACCACTTTAATTTCTTCACTCGGGGGTCAGAAAATATGTAGTGCTGTAAGTTGTAGTGCAGCATCTGGGAGCAACATAAGCCCCAAGACATCTTGTACATGACTGTTAATGACACTAAGGCCCTCATTATGACTCTGGCGGACGGCGGTATTTTGGAGAAAGGTACAGCCAAAAGGCTGGCGGTACCTTTCCCCAAAATATGACATTGCGGTTTGTCTCAAGCCAAACCGCCAATGTACCACTCTGTCTGCCAGGGCGATAACAGCCGCCGGGCTAGAGACTTCAATTTTCAGCCAGGCAGCCATCAGTGTCCCACCAGTGGGATTATGACCCCGCCTACCACCATGGTTTTCGTGGCTTCCATACCTCCACGAAAACCATGGCGGTAGGCACTATCAGTGTCAGGGAACTCCTTCCCTGACACTGATGGGAGTCTCCCCCGCTCCTCACCCCCTCCCCAGAGTATTCCCCCACCATCCCCCTCTTGACCCCCGAACGACATACATGCACATTCATGCACCAACATACACACGCATACACACACTCATACACACATTCCCCCACGCATGCATACATACATTCACACACACATCCACACACACTGCACACGCTAGCTTACACGCATTCACACCACACAACATACACACACTCACACCCATTCATGAACACATGCATTCACACCACACAACATACACGCACTCGCACCCATTCATGCACCCACGCATTCCACACACCACACACCCGCATGCATGCACAGAGACACATACACCCACACCCCCCACACACACACAACACCCTCTCCACTGTCAGAGCACCAGATTTACATGCTTGCAGGGGGTCCTCCTGCAGGAGATGGGATGTGATGCTACTGCCAGCAGCAGCGTCCGCCAGCAGAACACCGCCAAGCTGTATCATGTGTCATGATACGGTCTGCGGTGGTCTACTGGCGTGGCGCTGCGCTGTTGCTGGCAGCAGCGCCACCTTACCGCCATCCACCGCCATGACCATAGCAGGAATTCCGCAAGCCTTCTGGCGGAATTCCGGCTACGGTCATAATATGGCAGGCGGTAGGTAGCCGCGGCGATGGTGGTTTGGCGGCTGTCGGCGCAGCGGTAGGCAATCATTACCGCCAATTACATAATGAGAGCCTAAGTGACTCTTCAGTGTCAAAATTGAGGAAATAACTTCTTTAGCTGCATACTACGAGGAACCTACTTGATTTATAGTTTGCCTATTTCTGACTAACGATGTGTCAAAAATCACCCAAATAAAGTACAATGAGGGTAGAGTGAGGGAAAGAAAGAAGAGAGAGTATTAGAAATAGATGGGAAGGGAAAGGGTGAGGGGTGATTGAAGGTGATAGATTCAATTAAAACAAGCAAAAAGAAAGGGATAACCAGAGAGGCAAAGAGAGTTTCCTTCCCTGATCTAAGTCTTATACTCCTGTCCATCCCAGGCCTGGGTGGAGATATCCCTTCAGTGGCTGGCTCTTCCTTCTTCTGCACCCCCATGCACAGACAGACCGACTTCTCTCTGACTCCTCCTGGCCCTCCGCAGGCAATTCAAGCACTGCTTTTATGCTGAGTATAATATTAAGGAGCATAAAAGCAGTGCTAGCATTGCCTGGGGAATGCAAGCACAACGCTCCACTGATGACCAATGGGGCTGTGTCTTTGTTGATGATGCTCCATGGTATCCTTCAATGTGGAAGCCTGAACTGTGCATGTCAGATTGGCCACAGCAAAAATACCGGCCAATCTGACATGCGCAGCTCAGTTTCAGCCTCTGATGCTCGTCCCACTTACTGAGAGCTCCATAGCTCTGCCCCATAATGAAATCAAATTAATGGAGGACATACAGGGCTAATTTAAATTGTCAAATGATCCTGGTAGTAATTTGCAGCAATAGGTGGATCAACACCCCTAAGCCCCTGTGAACGAACCGCCACTGCTTCCTTTCACATCTTATCTACTTCTTTCTTTTCTTAGTTTCTCTTTCTCTTGATCTATTATTAAAAATATATTTTCATTTTGTATTACCCTATTTTCTAATGATAATAACATTTCTCTAAATTGTGAATATTAAATTCACTTCCTAAAATGAGTATGCTTTGTAAAAAAATATTTTGTTATGTTATTCTAGGTACCACTTGTTTTAAATTCTAATCAAATATTTTCTTAAAACTTAAAAAACAATGTTGCTCAATGAGTCCATACTAAATAGCATTAAAATACACATAATTATAGTAATTGTAAATTCCTTTTTATGTTCCAAATATATACATCCATGATATAATGTATTTTAATTGATAGGATCATACATCCTGTAAAGATGTGCCATGTTAATAATTTAAGGTTTTACCTGTACACATCCAAGGAAGTAACTTGACATCATTTATCTACCTAGCCATCACTGTAACTTTTTTTCAAGGATTGATTTATAATATTAAATTACCAAGAGCCAATATATTTCTAATATAGGTGGGTAAAAAATGCCTTTCTGTTTGCAGAGTGTTGCCCACTTTGAGCTTCTCTTGGTGCACAGACTTCCAGAAAACTCCACTAACTGCTGCATGGCGGAGTTTTTTCTCATGC
This sequence comes from Pleurodeles waltl, assembly GCF_031143425.1. Lineage (NCBI taxonomy): Eukaryota > Metazoa > Chordata > Amphibia > Caudata > Salamandridae > Pleurodeles > Pleurodeles waltl. The sequence goes on from NC_090443.1 coordinate 721,235,748, forward strand.
ACGGCTGGCCAACATTAACCTGGCAAGTGAGAACTTGCATCACCTAGCATGATTTGCAAGTGCTAGAACACCTTCTGGTGAGATTTCTCAGTGTGGCTGGTTGCAACAGGTCACGACTTTTCACACTGAGAAAGCTGGAGTTGAAAATCTCCTTAAATGTCAGAAAGAAGCAGCGTCTTCTAGTGCATTGTGTGGTACCATTTGCACTGACTTGTCAGTGCAGAGAAAGCTCCTCGCACTAAAAATCAGCACGAGCAGCTCAACGTGCCCAATTCTGCCGCTCATGGAACTCCGTGGAATCTTGCTGAGTTTTTCTGTAATTGCATAGGATTCCACAGACAGAGTAAATCTCTTCCCAGGTCTAGTTTCTATTTGTAGATGATTCTTTATAGCTAATCAGGAATCAAAATTTTAGCATCTTATATCACTAGTTTTCTGGGAGTGCACGGAACAACAACACTGCTTTTCAAATCAAACAACACTCTTGGCCCATAGTGCGGGTGTTATGTAGTTTTACAGCAACGTTCTTTCATGTAAATGTGTAAATAGCAAACTCTTTACCTTGACTAATTAACAGCACAATTGTTATGCTTGCAGGGTATTTCACTCCTTAATGAAAGAGCAAGACCTCACATCCATTGGACCTAAGTACTAAACTCTTGAATGCCTTTGTTAGGTATCTGACTGCATCACATACATTCACACATACTGTAACTTGGTTTGAGTTCGTTTTTTTCTGTACATATAATACATTTAGATTATTCCCTTCTTTTCAGATAATACTTCAATTTTTTAACAGTAGCATAGTTTCAATAAGCTTTGAATATTTTTCACATCCTCAGGACATATTTACTATTTGTTTAAAATTATTGTATTCTAATGGGCATCAGCTTACTCTGCAAAGGTCATCTTCTGCAAGATGTATCATTCCTTTTGGTCTAGGTTCAGAATCTAGGCCACTATACCTTACCAAATGTCTGACTTCTCTACAGCGTTTACTGTCCTCAACCATTTTATCCTATCTGCTGGGTGCTCAGTCAGCATCCCATAGGAAAAGTGTGCACCTTCTTCCATTACTACAGAAAGTGATGGTCTTGTTGGAGCATAGCCCACCCTGCCTCTCCGAAGTTAGGGATAGTAATCTGAATTCAGGCAGGATTATGGACACCTGGGAAGATCCTCTTGTATTACCACTTGTGCAGTCATTTATACGTTTGAAACTTTACCTGAAATTACATTTATGATGACCCCTTTTGATAAATGTGTCCAGAATCTCCTTTTAGACTTCAGTTACTAAAACTGTCATTTTCTCACAAAGCTTTTCAGGAAGGTTTGTCACTACAACATTTCTTGGATTACATCAGACAATGCCTCATACTGTGCTCCTGCAGTGGCCTGCAAAGAAAATGCTCCACAGTCTAAGAGATATATTAAAAAGTGAAAAGTAGTGTAGCATACACCAACACTTGACAGAACTCCTGTCTGCTCCGATTTGATTTTTATACATATGGGTCTAATTTAAGGTTACATTGTGAGCAAGTTAAAAATGGACTGGGATGCGGCCAGGAATGAATAATTACCAGTGACTGAGATTAAATGAACCATTCTACCAATCACTTTTTTGTTCACTTCACTGTGACTCCCTAAGTACAACGCGTTGGCCCAGATGTGGCTCCTGACTGCAGAGACCCAAATAGGCCAAAACTGGTTTTGGGTTGCTGGTTTTCTGGTTCAGAGAGGACTTGGCTTTATAGTTTGGACTGGACTGTTCCTATTGGAGCAGGATCAAGTCTGATTTCCATATGGCTTGATGGAACCTCAGGTGACGTGGTGGGCAAAATAATGGTGGACTGGAATGAGACTCTGAGTAATTACCAGTGGATGAGATTAATTCAAGCATTCCACCCTTCATTTTTTTGTTTACTTCATTACACTAGAGCAAGGAGACTTATCATAGATGGGCTGCTGGACAGAGGTTTAGAATGCAGAAATCAACCAGTTCTTTCACCTCTAAATGAGTCAAGGGAACTGTGAAAGTGATGAACAGGATATCTGAAGATTCTTTTGTGGAAGTCCTGGATCCACTGCTCCATAAATAACACCAAAACTGCTTGATTTAGAGGATGGTAGCAAGGGCACATCCACCAAAGATGGTGAGGTTTTCTCCTACTCCTTCTTTAACAAATCATCCTAGTTAAGATACTTGCCTTTACGCAACAATAGTAAAATAGCAGAAATGGTAAAACTATCAGGTTACCCACTTTGTTTTTCAAGATGTAGAGCTAACTCCACCAACAAGCTAGTAGATCAGCCATCCAATCTAGAGTGGCTGACCTGCCAAATATCTATTGACAAATGTTCCTTCAAAGATAATCATTGAAAGGGTGGGTCACTCTCAGAAAAAAAAGTACATTTAGTGTCCCTTAAATCCTAGGAAACACTGCTGGAAGTTAAGGCATTAGATAATATGAGCTTTGGTACTGTGCTCTCACTTATGGGAAACATTTGCAGTGTCAACATTTAGTGATCAACATTCTATTTTTTTTAAGTGCCCTTTGATGGATTTTCCACTAGAAGTTTCTACCCACAAATGGCTTCTGCAAAGCTACATGGAGCCACTTTATATCGTCAAAGCATTACAGAAATACTAATGTGTGAATGTAACTTATACATACAAAGAATGAACAAGCTTAAAGTCTTATACAAATGTGCACTAAGAAATAGCAGGAAACTAAACCAAATATAGTGGATGAGAGAAATAGGAGCAGAGGGGAAGTGTTACCCATCTGATCATTTTCATTCTTCTGTCTGTTAAATTTCCATACAAATTTATGGGCCTCATTACGAGGCTGGTGGTCATAAGACCGCTAGCCTCACGGTGGCAGTCGGACCACTGCAGCTGTGGTGGTCCGACCTCCATATTGCAAGTTTGGCAGTCAGACCCCCATCCGGCTGCCATCTCTGCCAGGATCCTAGATCCTGACAGGGTGAGGGCGGTCTTGGTTGCAATCAGCCAGTGTGGTGCTGAAATCAACACTACGCAGCTGATTACAACCTTGTTCTCGACCAGGCTTTTCATGGCAGTTTCACCACCATGGAAAGGATGGCAGAGAACATGCGTAGGGGACCACAGGGAATGAAACACTCATAATGAGCCCCTAAGTCTATTAAGGGACTGAGAGATGCCAATGATAAATTAACCACCCAAAGGCACACATCAACCATTTCTGTAAGACTTCGTAACCAAACCTTATGCAGTAACATCAAAGTTTCAGTCACACAGCATTAAACTGTTTTATAGGGTGTTTTTAAGTTATCTTATGTGCCTAAATTGGAGTATCATATTCACTCAACTGGAGCAATCTTAATGAATGCATTCGGACAATCATCTAGCTGCAATTTAGTTTTTGATTTTCCAATTTCAGGACTTTTTTCGTTCTGAATATTAGAGCTCCTCACAGCCACAAGTCATCAGATAAATTGCGAGTGTTGATGCTATCCAAGACTTTGAGGTCCTCATTTAGAGTTTGGAGTTTGGAGGATGGGAGAACAGGTTAATTTGTCATAAACATGATGGATATCCCATCTGATGTATTACGATGTCCATAGGAAATAATTAAATTATAATATGGGGACGGGACATCTGCCACCTTTGTGATGGAGTAACCCCATCCGCCAAACTCTCAATCAGGCCCCACGTTTCCACACTCATTAGAGTCCAGTTCAATCAGGAAATGATTTGAGGTAACCTGAAAATATCCATCTGTGACATGGTGAAAATGTAGCAAAGGACACATAATTCAACTTCCACAATCAGATGCCACTGAAGGCACCGACGAAGATTAACTCTAAGACTCAACTTTGCAGAACCTTCCTTTAAAGAGCACCCCATATTATTTGCATCCATTGATAAACAAAGTCCTACTCTCTAGTGCCTCCTCAGTGTCAGTAAAAGTGACAGGTGTGTAATTGAGGAGTCACCTTTCCGTGTAATGCCCATGTTCTGATTAATACATAGCTTATGACGGCTGCAAAGTTTCATGTGCCTTCCCACCTCAGCCTATCTGTCGTGCTAGCCAAATGAAAATGAGATGTACTTCTCTTGGTTACAGTTCTAACTAAGGGCAGTCTGAAACTCTTGTGCTACCAGAACTTGATCTCGTTTCACCTGTGAAACAGAAGGTGGACTGCAAAACACAGAGTTAGAAATACATTTTTACTACCAAAGTAGTGTTGCAGCATTTTCTAAAATAAGTAAAATGTGCTAATAGTGTGAGTAAATTATTTTTGAATAATTGGAGTTTTAATGCATACAATTGTAACCGATGAACAAATGGTATTCTACCTGAAATAAGTTAGGTAGGTCACCTAGAAGTCTAGATCATTCTGTGAGTAGCTATTTAGAAAGTTAACGTTGTTACTATATTAGCGATATACAACATCATTAGAAAGCGTGTATTGTGAACAAAGATTCCATGATGTTCCTAAAGTATAATTTTTAAGGACTTCTTGTGGAAGTTCCAAGAAAGATGTGTTGGCGCAATTTCTATGAGCCATTGTTTAAGAAATGTTTAATTTGTAATTCAGAGTGCAGTTGCTGAGGAAACAAGTAGAATATTTCTGTTACCTTAAAGAATGGGTTTGTGCTGAATAAATGCTTAGCCTTTAACATTATGTTGTTGTTTCTGATTTACCAAATGTGACCCTACCTATAATCATTCCATGATAAATTTGCAGACTATTTTTAATAGCTTGTGTGATTCATCTATCAAACCTCTATTTGTTTGCAGGAATCTTTTACCATTTTTCTTGTAGGAGACTTGCCATGCTGTCGGTGCTCTTTGTGAGCTGAAACTTGGAATTTTTACTTACATAATGCCTAATTAGGTGTTATATAGTTGTCTGATTTTGTATTTGCCTATAATTCTGTAATTGGGCCTTAATGGAAATTCATGTATTTCTCTTTCTGCACCACACTTTTGACTATTCTGTAATAAAAACCTGTTTTGCTTTATTTTTGATCTAGAACTGAGCCCTTTATGCGTCTAATAGTTTATGCTGTTTAACTTTGATAAGGTGTGTTTTTCTGATGAAGAGTGTAGTCTCTAACCCCTAAATAAACTGGAGACTCTGGAGCTAAATTATTTTGGTAAAAGTTTGGGGTGATCAAATATTGAAGTTCAGATGATTATTGTGTTAGACTCCCACAGTTGCTAAAGGGAAGTATGAACATCTACAGTTAATCCTGAATCCGACAGGCTGCAGCCTTTCAGTTATCTCCAGATTGACCTAAAGGTTGATGTGAACATGTTTCCAAATGAAGTTGGCACTTGATTGGTCCAGTCGTCATACAGCAGACTGATGTCTAACTAAATGCATTACTGTTCCTTTGCTTGCTGTTTTATGAAGGGATTATATTGGGTATCCAGTGATTCCCAGAGGAAAATGTAAAAACAAATGCTTATTACAGTGCCAATAATATATTGGAAGTGAATCAGCAGAGGCTCAATGCCCTTTTTCCACTCCAGTTATTTATATTCTATCCTTCAGGAAAGTAGCTGCACACCAGATCATTTCTGACCACAACATAGCAGCTGCAGTGTCACCCACCGTGTGCCATCACACCCCGAGTGAGCTGGGATTTCTTTTGTCTACATATATATCATTTATATCTATTCCCTGAAGATTTCAAACATTAACTATGACATTGGGTGAACTAAGTTCAAGAAAATGTCAATAGTCCCTAGTTAGAAAAGTATTCTACATGAAACAAGTTTAAATCCCCAAACCTCTACTGAGAAGCATTTCATTTTGGGAATTCCTGTGAACTAGATGTAATTGCTCAAACAATAGGGAAATGGAAATCCAGTTTGAGCATATAAAAAAGAGATTTTAAGGAAGGGGCTCCGTAAGATCTCAATTTGAGGCAGGAGCCAAGAGGGCAAAATCCATAACCCGAACAGAGACATTACCATTGAGGAATCCCAATGCTGATGTACAGGATGAGAGAAATGTACGCTTGATCCTCAGTTACAGTAAAGAAAGTAAAGAAATTGTGAAAATCTTCAACAAACACTGGAACTTCCTTAGAAGTGATGAAGATATAGCACAGATAGTTGGTCTGAGACCCCATGTGAGATATAAAAAAGCATGATCTCTAAAGGATTGGCTTGAAAGGAGCCACTTCACAGCAGACCAACACTAAAACTGGTGATCGAAAAGTAGAAAATGTTTTGTAAAATGTAGCACTAGTAAAGCATGTAGGGTAGGCAAGAATGTCAAAACCTTTTATACTCACAAGGGCACAGAAATCCACTTTAAGCCGACAGGTAGCAGCCAGTTTCTTGTGTAAATCTTAGAGTGTGAATGTTGACTACGCTATGTAGGTAGCACAATCTGTCCTCTTAAGAAAAGGATCTTGGAACATAGCAGAGTGATATAACATCAGAATAAAAGCAATGTGAATGCCAAACACTATGCAGCAACACATGTGAATGATTGGGGGACTACTAGATACTTTGGCATATCACAAATTCCAAACAATGAAAGGGGAGGAGATAGAACTCTTAAATTACTCCAACTTGAGAGTATAAGCTTAGTTATATTAAATTGTGGCCTTTCTTTTCAAATTGATGCATTGTGATTGTTTTCACATTGAGTATTGACTTCTAGTGGATGACAGTCTCTCTGTATAGTGCTAGTTGGGTTGTAATAGAGAACTGCACAATTGCAAGGTAAGTGATGATGGGAGGCACAGTTTGGTCTCTCCGGTAGGGAAATAAGAGCTATGGGCAATCAATGGATGAGCAGAATTGTAATCTATCATGGCTTTTCAATGGCATCTTCTTTATTACAAGTAGTGTTGTGAGGCACTTAGCCCAATCCCAGATTGTCTAGTGACACCTATACTCTAAGATATTATTATGTCATACTCAAGACTCTAGGGCCCAGATTTAAGAGGGCCTAGCATCATCTAACAACACATTAGTGTCATTTCTATGCTAATGTGGTGTTAGATGGTGAAAAACACTGCGCCATTTACAAAGTGGCACAATGCTTGCATTGCGCCACTTTGTAACTCCTTGCGCCACATTATGCCTGCGCCAGGCATAATGTATGCAAGTGGGGGGGGGGAGTTTCCTCGTTAAGGGGGCAAAAAAATGGCACAAAGAAATGGTAGAAATTTGGGTCATTTTTATCTGCATTTTTTAATGCCTGCTCAGAGCAGGAATTAAAAGGAGGCTCCCATTGTTTTTAATTGAACTCTTGGTGCTTTGCAGGATTAGTGTCAAAATTCTTTACACAATCCTGCAAAGCACCAAATTAGCATAAGAAATTATGATGCTAGTTCCGTATCTTAGATACAACGCACACATGGTGGTGTTAGGGGGTGCTAAGGGGTGCAAGAAAAGTGGTGCTGCACTAAGGGCAGTGCCACTTTTCATCAATCTGCCCCTAGAGATTTAGCCTACATAGAGCATTAAAGGATGGTCTCCCTATGCTAACAATGATCACAATCACATGATAGTCTAATGTTGTACTAGGAAGGGCACTTAGCAGTATGAAAGTCTGGGGAACTAGGATGGCCGATAACACATACTGCTAACTAGCCATACTATATGATCATAGGTATTAGGTACATGGTGCCCTACACACAGCCCTATGGTGATGGAGGTTGAAACAAAATCAGATATGATCCTCTGGTTTTCCAAGGTAAGACCACATATGGCATTCAACATAGTCAGGCATATTGACTCTTTTTATTACCAGTGACACACAACAACATTGTGAGATGTAACTATACATCTAGGCTGAAATTAAGCTACACAAAATGACTGAGCAATAGGAAGAGGAAACACACGGCATTGATCACAAACATAACACCATTTGCTCATGGGACAATCCGGAAATGGCATAGAGTGACATGCCCACAGTTGATATCACCAGAGTGGGAGATCGCATGTGATGTCTGTGATTAAAGTGCACCTTGAGAACTTACATAAGCAATATGTATTTGACATCATAAGTTTGGAAGAGGAAAGTGCCCTTTTGAAAAATGTCTAACCATTATTTCTTTTTAAGTGTGTATAATTGTGTATGATTAAAAACTATGGGGCACAGAATGCCTCATTGTTGGCAAGACAGACGTTTTGTACAAATATTTAAATTGATGTAGGACTCACCAACCATGAGCAAGACTCACAGAGAGTTGAAAAGCATTTGTGGTTGACTTTAATTTTCAAATAAATATGAATCTAAAAGTGTTCCAGGAGTGCGATTGTTTAGAGGGTCGGTCTCCCTCTGTCACCTGCACCAGTAGTGGAGGGTTCCGCTTGTACCAGTGGCCGCTTTGTTTACAAATGAAGACCTAAGTGAGAGCACCCAATACTTAGGATATTATGGCCAGCTACAAACGAAGGCCCTAATTATGACATTGGTGGTATTTCAGCAAGACCGCCGCACTGGCGGCTGCCGAAAGACTGCCAGGAATGGCAGTCTCTTGAGCGCCACATTACGAGTCACACATGGGAGACAGCCCAAAATGGTTGAATTTTAAAGACCGCCAGGGCGGGAGAGAGGCAGTCCCACCACCAGCACCACCACAACGTCATGACTTTGTCCTCCATATTATGAGGCAAATTACTGGTGGTTCGCACCGCTGTGCACCATCCAATGGGAACGCATTGTCAATGGGGGACTGGGCCCATGGGCAGTGACAGTCAGGTATGCGGTGGTCATCATCGCCTACATCTCCCCCCTCACAGACGACCTCCTCAACGTGGGCTGCAGTGTGGCCCTGTCAGGTAGGTGGGTCGAATGCAATGGGGGTAGGTATGTGCCTTGACGTGCATGTGTATGGTGTGTGCGCACAGTTTTGTGGCGGTGTGGGTGTGTGTGTAGGGGAGACAGGAATGTTTATTCCTGTAGCTGGGTACGCTACCGGCCGGGTTTCATGGCTGGGCGACCGCCACAAAAGCCCTGCCGGTAAGCACCTTTGTAATATGACTGGTGGTGTAGGGCATGCCGCTGGCCAGGAGGAGGCCCCGCTGGCTGTGGTGGTCTGCCCACACTGGTGGGCCTGGCAGTGGTGTGGCTGTATGTCATCGACCAAACAGCTGTGCTCCTAATACGGCGCTGCCCACAGTGGTGAGACTGCCACCTCCACTGCAGCGGTCCTCGGACCACCGTGGTCGAAATGAGGGCCTAAGTCTGCCGTTCATTGTACTGCATAGTGGAGAAATGCAAGCACTGGCATTGTGGCACTTGTGAGCGAGCAGACACACTTATGAACAACGTGAATGACACTTCACAACCACGTCGATCACTGGCATGTTGGGGAACACAGAGACCAACTCATGTGACGAGGAGTTCGCCTACTGAGAGGGCTAGCATCCTACACATGGAGTTGGAAGGTACATATTGTAAATGAATGTGCCAGTGCTGCATGTGCGATCACATGTATGTGTTCACAAACTCATTAGTGTGTATCGATGCTGCCTAGATGCTGATGGTCTGGACTCTCTTCGAGGATAAATGAAATTTTGGAACAATACACAGCGACTGTGAGTTCTACCGGACAAATCAAATTACTGCAATGGAATCTAGGGCTGCCAAAAGGGCCTTAAAGGCAGAAACCTTGTTCTCTATAAATCAACCACATATATATCACAATGAATATGGATAAAAATGTACCCAATCTGCAAACATTATTCTCCAATTAGAAAAAACTCAGTCACAAAGAAATAACAAAAAGCTGTGAGATAATAACACTTTGAAAATTTCTACAAATGGGGAGGGTCCCAAGAGAACTCCATATTTTCACTGTGCCAAACCACTCTGATATCAAACCAGAAATGCTAGTGGAATGGGGTGAGAATAACATGACAGGCTCAAACAATGTTTATTAAATATGTCACGATGGATATGAAGGAATTGGTAAAAATCATCCACAAAATAGAAAAGAAAATATCAGGAATGACTGACAAAGAAGTAGAAAAATTAAGGAAGAAGATGAAGAGCAGGCTGGAAAAGTATGAATCTAAAATTAAAGCTCAAAAGCAGAAAAAAATAATAAGAGATTAATATGATTAGAAGAACCGGATTGTATATACTTTTGCTAAACAGTTTGAGGCAATGAAATAGCAATGTACATCTAAATCAAAAATTAGGCAGCCAGTGGCACCTAAAGAGATTAGCAAATCAGACACAGATCTCAGTGAAGGTGAGATGACCTTTGTGACGAGGATGAAAATAACCCGATTGGAAGAGATACAACTTATGTACTTGGGCCTACAGACATCAAAAGGGAGGGGCCAAGGATGCAATCAAGACAGGCCAGCCAAAAAACAAGCAACACCTCGCAGAAAGACCATAAGAGGACTTGGGGTAAATAAATTATCCTCTACTGAACAGAAAAAGAAAATGAATAAAACCAACCAAGTAGAGGAAAATCTAGTGGCAAACTTGTCGAATTACCAGCTGACACAAGAGGAGTGAACGTTACTCAATAAAGGCTTGTCTTATTGTCCCAAACAACATTTTGATATAGTAGATACCAAAATAGATACTTACAAGTTCATAAAGAAGATCAAACTAGAAAAGCACTTTGCCAAATAGGAATCTAAACTATCAAGTGCCCCTGGTGGACATGCGAGTACGAGGTTGACTACTGATCAGATACCACATGTGAAAGTAATCCTTGATCTTATGCATGTCCTGGGTGATGAAGACTAAACAGCTACACAGATATTGGAACACCTTGATATTTCAATTAATAATCACAAGCCAAGTCATTTAAAACCTAGGTCTAAATTCTGACCCATCCTGCACTGGCCAATCAAATTTTCTATGGACTAGTGATTGATGGTTTAGAGAAAGTGAGAAACAGACACAACCTCCAAAAGAAAGAAAACATGACTCTTGCTGAAAGAAAAGCCTTGCATCAACTGAGTACAAATCACTATAGAATCCTGAAACCAGCAAAGGGGGCAATATTGTCATCCTGAATCAGCAATACTACGTACAGGAGGCATACCGGCAGCTACATAACAAGGATAGCTATAGAAGGCTAGATGTCAACCTCATTTGGTCTGTATGCTAAACAATTTATTAAAGCAATAGCACTAATCAATGAGGAGGAATACCAGTACCTACTGGCCAGCAATCTGATTATGCTAACCATATATTTTCTGCTCAAAAGTCTTAAAGCAGTAATCAATCCACCTGGGAGACCCATCAAATCTGGCTGTGGATCAATCTATGCCAAAGTTTCACGATACGTTGACTACTACATTGCCTAAATAGTGACTAACTTAAAATCCTACATCTAGGACATCAACGACATGGGGGATTATTTGAGAATGGTATCCAACATTGACTAGCAAGAGAGCTATCACCTTGTTACCATCAACATTGTGTTTCTATATTAGGCCTTGGTTTAGAAATCTACTTTGCGGGCGGAGTTTGCGGAATTTAGGTACTCTGCATTATGCAGCGTAGTACGAAGTTCCTGAATTCCGCATTCTGGCTTGGAGCACGAATCATGTCCAAGCGCAAGATTGGGTTTTGGTGCTCTATCGCGAGTGCCACTATACTCCTGAGCCGCTAGTAGCGCAAGACTTTGCATTTGATCACACTGTTTCCGGCCGCGGGCGCAAGTCTTCACTTTCACTTGCAAAACTTCTGCCCATGACAGCAGCAAACACAGTCCCACAAATGCACCTGGAGTAGATTTTCTACTCCAGATACATCTAAATTTAGTTTTAAAATGTTTTTGAGTGGATTCTCTTCTCCAGTGGACTCTTAAAGTTGTTTTTTAGATTGAGAAGCCTTAATTTTTCGAACAGGATGGAAGGGCCACTGGGACACCAACTTTATGTTCCTGTCCAACAGGCTCCTTCCAGTGCTCTGTCCATCTCCTGGTCACTTTTCACTTGGCTTTTAAGGTGGAAGGATCACTCTCTTTGTCTCCTGGATCTACCTTTGGATTTAAGGAATTTGTGAAATCACACAAGGAAGATAAATAACTAAGGGCCAGATGTAGCAAACGTTTGCGACTCGCAAATGGGCAGAATCGCAATTTGCGACAGTGCAAAATCGGAAATGGGATGCAAAAAGCCCATTTCCGACTCGCAAAAAGCGATGGGTCCCGTTTGCGAGTCGCATCTGTTGCGACCCCATTGTGCGACCCGCAAATTGCGAGTCGCAATTTGCGAGTCGCAACCCATATGCAATTGCAACTCGCAAATTGCGACTAGTCGCAAAAAGCCCAGTTTGCATGTCCCATTTACCACTAACTCAGAGCAGGTGGTAACCATTACCAAAGTATAAAAGGAGACCCAGAAGCCATCTGGGTTACTCAAGATGGCGGTGATATACCTGATAGCAGTGAGGAGGAGAGTCTACGCAGCCCAGCAGAGGAGGAGGAGGGGCCACAGACAGGAGAAGATATATAGAACAAGGCAGACCCTTTTCCAGCAAACTGAAGAGGAGATCTATGATAAATACCGCCTTAGCAGCGCAGCCATTCTAGAATTAATAGATTTACTAAAGCCACAGCTAGAACACAAGACCCTGCGTGGCTGCGCCATCCCTACACATGTGCAAGTACTATGCGCACTGCACCTCTTGGCCTCAGGGAGCTATCAGGGGGTCATTGCCGTGGCAGGTGGGTATCCCAAAGTGCAGTGTCAAGGTTCCTCAGGGCATTCCTAGATGCCTTAGTCACGCACAGGTCTCACTTCATATACTTACCAAGGAATGAGGCAGAAATTAACAGCACCAAGCTGGACTTTTACCGCATTGCCCACTTTCCCCATGTCATTGGATGTGTAGATGGGACACACATTCAAATATGCCCCCCTGCTAATCTGGAACACATTTTCCACAACAGAAAGTGTACCCACTCACTCAACATACAGGTTGTTTGTGATGCCCATTACGTCATCACGGACATCGTAGCTAAGTTTCCAGGCAGTACCCATGACTCATACATTTTTAGGCATAGCGGGATACATCAACGCATGGAACGTGGCGAATTTGGAGACGGATACCTCCTAGGTAGAGCCACAGACACTTGCAGACATACACACAGGTCACTGTGCACGACTATCTGGACTTCCTAACAGTGTACTTTTGTGCCCAACAGGTGACAGTGCATATGCTCTAAGGCCATGGATCATGACTCCGTTTTTAACACCAAGAAATGAATCTGAGAGGCAATACAACAGTGCGCATAAGAGGACCAGGAACCTGATCGAGCGCACCTTCGGACTCCTGAAGGCAAGATTCAGATGCCTCCACCGCAGTGGAGGCGCCCTCCAATACACCCCCCTTACCGCATTCAAAATTGTGGTCGCATGCGCCATCCTCCACAACATAGCCACCCGACGTGGGCTACCTCTCACCCCTGCAGACCCAGATCCTGATGATGAAGAGCAAGAACAACCACATCGCCATCATGAGGATAGGAGTCTAGCTAATCAAGGCAGACTGAGACGGGAACACATTGCAATGCAATATTTTGGACGGTACGTGTAAACTCCCACCTTACTCACCCATTAACCAAACACTCCTTTTGTTAAGTGGAAGTAAAATAACTGTTTTAATAATGTAATGAATGAACTATATACAAGATGAAATTGTCCATGGGCAGGGAAATGCCAACCAGTCATGTGGCACATTAACGGCATGTGCCACATTTATTTCTCCTGGCTGTTCTCTAAGATCTCCTGCCCCTCCTGGGAGCCTGGCTGGTCCCTGCTGCGTCCATGGTGCTCTGCCTACCACTCCTTAGCACCCTACTGTCAGTGGCAGATACACTGCTCACTGTGGAGCCCTCTTCACTGTCTTGGGGTGTTTCCCCGGTGGCCCTCGACATCTCCTGTGTCTCCATTAGTTCTATTATGTGTGTGAGACGTCCCAGGCCCCTGGCAACATCCCCAGCAAAATGGCCCATCTCTATTTGCAGGCCAACTGTCCTCCTCGACAGGCCTGTTGTGTTGATGGCTAGCCTGCCGATCGATGTGGCCATCCTGTCCAGTCTTAGCATTATCTGGCGATCTCTGCGCCGCCCAGCCTCTGCCTGGCCCAGCAGTCCGCCCGCCAGTTCCCTGATGGCAAAGGCAATGTCCCCAGTGTTCTGGCACATCAGGTCCATGCATCTGTTGAGGTGCTGCATGCTTGCATGGTTGTGTCTTACAAAGCGGTGCAGCACCCCACTAATCCTGCCCAATATTCTGTTCTGCAGGCGCTGACCCCGCAGCAGATGTGCCTCACTGCTGGTTGGAGGAAGTATCCGGGATCCAGATGCTCTTGCCCTGCGACGCCTGCGCAGTGGTGGCTGCCCTGTGCTCCCACCTGTATCCTCCCTGGCTGTTGCTGGGGCAGCTCCTGGCGTTGTTGTTGCAGCAGGCGTTACCACTGCAGGAATGCTGCTGACTGTGCAGGTGGGGGTGCTGGAGGGTCCTGGGGTGTCCTCCTGGGCCTGGGTGCTTGGGGTGTTGGGGGTGTCTTGCTGGAGACCTGTGGGACATGGGGAACACACTGTCAGTGTCTAGTATCTATTGCACAATTCCTAATAAACATTTGCCTATGAACTGCCTACTTGACTACATTTCCCATAATGCATCATTCTGGCTTTTTGTACCCTGAAATGTAGCTAATTTGGTTGTGCATGCACCTGTGTACATGGTGGGTGGGGTATGACATTGATAGGGGTACAGGCTTATCACATGGTACTCACCGGTTGATGTGCTGGGCTCTGAGGTGTCCAGGTCCCCAAATCCACACACTGCCTCCGGCTCAAATGCTTCCTCAATCCTTTCTTCAAGGGGTGTGGGTGGTGGCACAGATGATGGTCCCCCTCCAGTGCCTCTCATCTCCCGGAGCCTTTCTGCTACCCTCTCCTTGGTCCGGGAGCAGAGGTCATACCACCTCTTCCTTATGTCCTCAATTGTCCTATGGCTCACACCCAGGGAATTAATTTTTTCTTGCATTTCCTGCCAGATTTTCTTTTTGGTGGCCTCAGGAACAGTGAGGGCTGCTCTCCCAAAGAGCTCATCATGGTGCTGACAACATTCCTCGGTCAGCACCTCAAGCTCCCTCTCAGAAAATTTGATTTTCCTTTTTCGTGGGGTTCCCTCCATGGCTGCTGCTGCTTGTTCAGTGTGAAGACTGGCAGTTATAAAAGGGTGTGGTCCAGCCTCCTCCCAGGTGTATTAGTAAACTTCCTGGCTGTGATGTCATCATCATGTGCCAGGAAGTGTTTCCAGAGTGTTCTGGTGTGCTTTCTGGAGTGTTCTGCTGCACCTGCAAGCAATTTTGAAGGTACTCGCAATTTGCGACACCCACTCGCTAATTGCGAGTTCGTTTTTTGCACACTCGCAAACAGCGACCTCGCAATCTGCGGACTCGCACACAGCGCTGCGAGTCCGGCTGCGAGTCGCTAAATAGGACCGGTTTATTTCCTGGCATACCAAATTGCGACTCGCATTTTGCGAGTCGCAATTTTTATTTTTGCTACATCTGGCCCCTTGGGTGTTGTTTGTTTGCTTGGCCATATATCAGTATTTGTTTGCACTTTAATTTTTATTTTGCAATAGTTTGTATTGTGGTGGGTGGCCTAGAGTTTAAGTATGGGCCTTGTAATTCATTTAGCATTTCATTGATTTTTCATCTTTTTTAAAGTTAGGGCAGGGATGGCATTGGATTAAATTAAAAATGTTGGGTATTTTTTGGATTTCATTTTTTTTGTTGCAAAAAGTGTTTATGTTGTGTGGTAATATTTAATGGCATAGGAGGATGTGTGTATTGTTGTGAGATATTGCGGAGTTAATTTTTGCGTCTTGCATTACTGAAATAATGTTAGTGTTTTCTTCAGTGTTACCACTAGGTCTCCTTATGGCCAGTGTGTATAAGTGTTTGTTTGTCAACATCCACCATTTGTCTTTATTCTCCATGCCTTGTGGCCAGATGCCATTTTGTGTAGTCTATGTCCATAGCCTTGCATGTGTTCTTTGATCTCCATGCCTTCTTGACCATGTGGCTGGGGGCCATTTTCTGCATCCAGTCAGTGTGTCTTAGCCATAGGCCTGCACATGAACTTCTTTGTTCTCCTTGTTGTTGTTGTTTGACCATGTGGCTGCAGCCATTTTGTGCATGCAGCCAAAGTTTCTTTGCCATAGGCATGGATGTGTTCTTTCTTTGTTCGCCATTCCTCCTTGTTCCTTCTTGTTGCTGTTTGACCTTGTGGCTAGCAGTCATTTTGTCCACCCAGCCAGTGTCCCTTTGCCATAGGCTTACATGTGTTCTTTCTTTGTCCCCCATGCCTCTTTGCTCCTTGTGGTTTGACAATGTGTCTGGCAGCCAGTTTGTGCATGCATCTAGTGTTCCTTTCCTATAGGCTTGCATGTGTTCTTTCTTTGTTCACCATGCCTCGTTGCTCCTTCTTGTTGCTGTTTGACCATGTGGCTAGCGGCCATTTTGCCCATCCAGGCAGTGCCCCTTTGCCATATGCTTGCATGTGTTCTTTCTTTGTTCTCCATGCCTCCTTGCTCCTTGTTGTTGTTTGTCAATGTGGCTGGCACCCATTTTGTGCATGCAGCCAGTGTTTCTTTACCATAGGCTTGCATGTGTTCTTCCTTTGTTCACCATGCCTCCTTGCCCCTTGTTGTTTGACTATGTGGCTGGTGGCCATTTTGTCCATTCAGCCGGTGGCCCTTTGCCATAGGCTTGCATATGTTCTTTGTTTGCCATGCTTCCTTGCTTCTTGTTGTTTTACCATGTGGCTGGCAGCCATTTTGTGCATACAGCCACTGTGTCTTTGCCATAGGCGTACATATTGATTTGTTTATATTACATTTTCTAGTTTCATTATTTATTTTACTTTTTTATTCTATTGATTTTAATTTAATTGTGTGTTTCATTTTTTTTATTTTTTTTATTTTGTTTTTTTTCAATTTTATATTTAATTATTAATTTTGTTTTGTTTTATTTCTTGTTTTTTATTTAAATTTTTGTTTCCTTTACATGTTTTAATTTACTATTTTAATTTTATTTAATTTTACATTTTGCACAACAGAAGAGACCTCACATCTACTGCAGTACTGACAAAGAGAAGGCCTTACATTTACTTTGGTCCTCCAACCTTTTCCGCCTTATGCATTTTAGTACCACTGCCAACTTAGAGCTTAACATTGCACCCAAGAAAGTGGCCAGTGAGAAGAAGCAGCTTTCCATCAGTGGCATGCCAACTGCAACCTTTTTCAGGAGATGTATGCCTTCCACATCGGCCTCCAGAGAGGAACCTGGGAACACCACCACTCCAATCTAATCCCATGACCATGTCTGTTAGTGAGACAGTCACTGCAATAATGGGGACACCAACAAGCAGTGACTTTGAATTGGATTTGTCCTTTTCACCAAGTAGTACCTAATCATTTCAGGAAACAGGGCATAGTGGACAGCAGCTGCAGCCAGAAATATTAGACCTTCCCTAAGTTGGAGCAGGACAGGAGGTCAAGCTTCCTGCCGAGCAAGAACCTCCTCTTTTAGAATCAATGATTTCCAGATGTTCAGCAAAAAAAGGAAGGGTACTACTCCACCATGTTCTCCAAGCACCACTTCTGATGACTATGATAGGGACATGGAGTGGACCCCAGCAGAGTCTAGTAAACACTAGGATAGGCAAGGGAAAAGAAAAGTTCCAAAAAGCCTTAGAATCATGTAAGGGGATGATGATGAAGAAGATGATGACAATAAACGTGTCATTGTGGAAGCTGGCACAGAGGAGTCTGACATTACTAGCCAAACTTCTCTGAGGGATGTGGCAAAGGCAGCACCACCAGCTCTCATATTTGTAAAGCATCAGCAGAGACCTGCACCAACCCATACCTAAGATGAAATATGCACTGCAGTGAGACAATTGACACACCCACATACCTCCATTTCCTTTTCAGGCATTGGCAGTGGCCCAATAAGGAAGTACTTCACCCCAGTTTGGGACTTTTTTTATTATTAGCAAACAGGAGCAGGACATTGTGATATGCTCCGCTGGCCACACAAGTGTTTGTCAAGGTAAACCTGGTTCATGCTATGGTACTAGAGGCCAGACAACTCATATGAGAAAACATCACGCAATCCGGTAGGAGGAGCACCTTAAAAAAATTGCTGAACGTGGGCACGGTGGTGAAGGTGTGGACAGCCAGGAAACATCAGTGACAGCTGGTCAAATCATGGTGGAAGGTGAGGAAGAAGAGAGTGACATCCTCACACAAAGCAACCCAGTCCCCAGCAGTGAGCCAGAAACACCCACCTTAGAAATCTTAAAATGGCACAGGGTGACTCAGTGTCAGATGGAGACACCACAGCATATGGTGACTACACCAAGATGCACATTGGGTCTGCTACCACCTGCATCTCAAAAGTCAAAATCCAGGCAACAATTATGGACATGTTTAGGCAGGAGGTGCCCTATGACCGCAATCATCTAATGGCACATTTGTACAATGGGAAGCTGGTACAAATGTTGGCGCTAGACCTCCTCCCTTTTTAGAGTCGAGCGCAAGAGCTCTGGTCTGTTGTAATCTCTCTGTGGGCTTTTGACCATGCCCACTCTTGCTATTCATTCTTTGTTGTGCTTGTCTTAAATGCTTCATTTTTATTGGTGCATTTTTTGAAATGTCCCTCCTTTGTGTGCTGAGTTCCCTCCCAGGCGATTTAACTAAGTGAAGATTTCTGTTGCCCATTACACTTTCGGTTTGCCTTTCATCCCAGCTGTGATCCTTTCACACAGGGAGCCAATAACCCTCATGCTCATGATGGCAGTGGCACTTTGAATCAGCTTGTTTCTCTCAACTGTTTGACTTTTCATTTTCAATTTATGTGCAAGAAAAGTCCAGTTAGGAATTTACAACGCTAATAGCTCTAACTCGAGCAAAAGCGAGACCCATTGCATTGCAAATGCGTGTTCTTTTGTTGAATGAGTGGGATTTTTGGAGTTTGTGGCAGCCCTCTGCCCTAAATGGACGGTTCCAAGTCAGACTGATTTTGCCAGAGTTGCTGTCCCAGCACTACATCACAATGTGCTGCAATTGGTTGGACCATTTGTCAGGTGACGGATTACATGTGCATCATCGTACACTGGATCTTTTTTATGGGGGTAAAGCAAATGCTATCTACTGGTCGTGGCCCTTAAGTAAGTTTGAAGAGCATTTGGCGGCATCCAACAGTAGCCATGCTCGTCATGGAGAAATCACACATAGCCACAAACATCTTGGAGGAATTTACCAGCAAGGTGTCTGAATGCCTGTGATCCAGAGGTCTCCAAATTGGATTTGTTGCCATGGACAATGGCAGTAACATAGTCAAGGCCATGGAAGATGGTGTCTATTTCAGGGTCCTGTGTTTGGTGCACTGCATCAACCTGGTTGTGCAAAACTTTCTCAAAAAAGAAGACACAGTCAGCAACATACTAAACACCTGCAGACAAATCTGCACTCATTTCAGCCATTCTTTTAAAGCCTGGAAACTGTGGCAGATTATTCAGCGTGGTAACAGAGTACCAGTTAAAGCCCTGATTCCGGAGGTGCCAACACGTTGGAATCCAACCGATTATATGTTGCAACATCTGTTTGAACACTGATGAATGAGTATGTCATTCTAAGAGGGATGCAAATAGGAAAGCTATGATCTTGGATGCGGACAAATGGGGCCTAGACAAATGCCTGACACAGATGTTGCTCCTTTTGAGGTTTTCACAGGAGAAGTTAACAAGGAGGACAGTGTGATGGGCCAAGGTATCCCATTGTTGCATCCGCTACAGGACCAGATACAGAAGGTGCCTGAATCGTTTGCACTCAGAGGTGTGATTGAAACCCCAGAAGCACATGCTTTGGTTGAGAGCCTCAGCTATTGCTTGACTTGTAATGCAAGGCTGAAAAATTACATTATCTCATCCATAGAGTACATCTGTGCCACCTAAGCCTGGGCGGAGTGAGCGGAGTCGTGTTATGCGAAACTCTGTGAAGTGGGAAAAAATTTGAATAGCGGGCAGAGTTCTCCATTGCACCCGTTCGCATTGTGTTCAACTTTAAACGTAATGCGAAGTACTTACTTGAGTTCAAAATTGAGCACAAACGGCACGATGTGGTTTGCACGGGCACCTCATCATATTTTTCTTTCTGTGTATGTTGCTGGGCCAGTTTTTCTCATCCCTCATCAATCTTTGCAATCCTCCATCCTTATATTTAATCTAACCCTATTTTTTATTCATTGTATTAGTGTGTCTTTTTGTTCCAATTATTTTTAGGTTTTTAAAACAAATGTTCGTGTTTTTAGTGATGTTTTGTATTTTTGTTAATTTTTTCCTTATTTCTTTCTTCCTTGCCTCTCCCCTAGTTTCTTCTCTTCTCTTCTTCACCCTACCCCACCCAGCACCATTGCAGAGCAGGGGAACAGCAGCTACCTATCTTGTGGGCAGCAGCACCATCAAGGGGTGCAGCCACGGCTGATCTTTAGTGGGAAGGAGGTGGCAGCACTGTTTTTTTATGTGCAGTGCCACCTCTCCTTCTTGCTGGCAACAGGTGGCAAGCCTAGGAGAGGTTACCTCCTGCGGAAGCGTAAATAATCAACCATGAACAGGACCTGCTCGACCTGCTAGGCATCAAGATTCTGAGGCTTGGTGAGTAATATATTTTTATTGTGCTTGTGTTCTACAATTCTAACTTTTTTTCTGAATAGCATGCAGCTTGCACTCAGCGGTAAGTTACATTTAATTTACATTAAGAATATTATTTATTATGTGATCCAGTTAGACCTAGGCAGGTGCTCGGCGCTATATCATCATAGTCTTAGGCACTCGCTTTGGCTGATTATTTAAGAAGCCATTGCAACTCAGACTCCTCTGTCCTTCTAGAGTATGCATGCATTGCAAAAAACGGATCTGACTTGGTTCATCAAGGAGTTGAGAAATGAGAATAAAATAAAAGATCATTCATTGCAATGCATTAGTTTCAAATGGCATTTTTGTTAAGGAAATTTGGAATTTAATTTTAGGATTATAGCCAACTCAACAATAGTTGATCACACTATTACCATGGGCGATCTGATTAAGTACAATGTTATTGCATTTGCCTGTTATATTATCATTATGTAGGGATTTACGGTAACACTAAAGTATTTTTTTAATTTTCTTTATTTCTTATATCATCACCCAAAAACAAGAGAAGGGTCACTGCGTTAGATGGTCTGGCAGGAGCTCAGAAGGCGCCGACCACCACCACCAATGCTGATGGCTGTGCTCTGCTCATCCCAGTATGTCCTATTATTTAAATCATTATTATCATGTCCGTAAATTGTACCTCTCTCCACTTTTATACTACTTTTAATTTTACCTTGTGTACTTTTTTAATACTGTTTTCCTTTTTTCCAACTCCTTTCTAAATTTTGTTTAATTCCTGTTATCCGGCATTTTCTTTTTTTCTGTTTTTCATTGGCTGTTTTGTATTCCACCCCTTCATTGCTCTTCAATGATTCTGAGTCATCATCAATGATAGGCTATAGCTCTGCCCGTCTATTACACAAAGGGGGATGAGGCAGCAGGGACAGGTGTTGGTAGGAGTCACATTGCTTGCTTATTGACAATTACTATTACTCAGTAGCTACAAGGGCGTTGTCATGATCAGATTCTTGATTACAGCGACAGCGGTGTTGGGTTACTTTTGGCCTCTTCTATCTGCAACTCAGCAAAAGCACACATGATGTATGCTTAAAATGTTGGCTTGATGGAAACGTGAAAGAACAGAAGGTTAAAAGAAAGGATGGGTGAAAAGAGTGAAAGGAAAGGATGCATAAATGGATGTAAAAGGATGTGTGGGTATTTGGTAAATGAATGGATGGTTGAAAGGATGATTGAAAGAAAGAGTTGATACTGGATAATAAATGGCTGGATAAAGGATTGTGAATATGGGTGAAAGACTGGATGACAGAAAGTAAAGTTAAATCATTGTGGCTGTGGGTGAATTTAGTAGTAAGAATGAAAGGATGATTGAATAATTGCTTGGATAAATAAAGACGAGAGACTCTTCTGTAGAGGGGCATGCTTCGTTCTCACCTACTTCACTTACTTTTTGTGTTTTAACATTTATGATTATCAAAGCTATCGTTAAAAGTTGGGGGCATGTTAAATTGTGTTCTAATCCCTTGACTCACCGTGTTTGTTAAATAAGGCAGATATGTATCCCATCATCATTCAGCAACCCTCTCCCTGCCCATGGCTTTTTGCCACCCATGACCAATTTATTTTACACTTGTTCTGGTTTTTCCCTTTAGGCATTCCCCATACAGTGATTGAATAAGCCAAAGCCTAGGCACATGATGAATCGATGATCAGTGATGCCCATCTATTCTTCTATAGCAAAAGCTCCACCTACCTGCCTAATCCCTCTGCATTACTCTTCAGTAGAGTAAGTCCAATTTCTTTCTTTTTCTTACTGCCCAGTGAATGAATTTGTTGGAAAGAATTTTTGATGGTGGGCGAGGCCAGTGAGTAAAGTGGGACTAGTAAGTGCCCCATTTGATTTCAAGTTTGATGTAAGGTGTACTCATTGCCAAATGTGCCAAATGAAATCTACATAGGCCATTTCATTCCCTGTAGTGCAGTGCATCATTTTCCCCACTGTCTACTTACGGCAGACATGATAAATATATGCGCATTTTAGACATGACAGGTGTGACATATCTTATTTATTCATCAGCCTCTTTGGAGTAGAAACTAAATGAAAGGCATTTGAGGAAGAGCATGGCCATTGGAATTAAAGACAGATAACTGTCAGCTACAGCTGCCTGAGCTGCAGACAGTAGCAACGTACCTGAAGCGCTGGCTAGCATGCCTCCAATTATTTGGTACAACAACTTGTACTCCATAGCGCATAATGCCTTATTCATCATAAATGAGAGGTAATTAATTTTAATTTTTGCACTAAATATGTCTGTTAAGTTACTAGAAAAGCCTTTAAAACAAAAATCACTGTTTTTTCAATCTGGTCTTATTCTGCCTTAATTTGTTTCTACCAGACAGTCAGTGCTTTTTGTGTAAAGCATGTGTAGGTAAAGAAATAAAATTATCCCTGTGACTCTCCTAAAGATAATCACATCAAAGTCTTGCACAACCAGGTTGATGCAGTGCTCCAAACACAGGACCCTGAAATAGCCACTATCTGCCATGGCCTTGACTATGTTACTGCCATTGTCCATGGCAACAAATTAAATTTGAAGACCTCTGGGTCGCAGCAATTCAGACACCTTGCTATTAAATTAATGCAAGATGTTTGTAGTTGTGTGTGATTTCCACCATGGTGAACATTGCTAATGTTGCATGCTGCCAACATCTCGTAAAAATGTCTTCAGGGTCAAGACCTGTAAAGAGCTTTTGCTTTACCCCATAAAAGAGATCCAGTGTGTAGTGATGCACATGTAATCAGTCATCTGACAACTGGTCCACATGTCTGTCATCAGGTGAATAGTATAGACAACACTTTCCTGCAAAGCTTGCCCAACCAATTTCAGCACTTCATGCTGCAGCAACGGAACAGCAACTCTGGCAAAATAGGTCTGACTTGGAACCTTCCATTTTGGGTACAGGGTGCCACAAACTCTAAGAATCCCACTCCTTCCACAAAAGAAAAAGGGAGGAGGTCCAGCGCTAACTTTTTTGCCAGCTTTCCATTGTACAAACGTGCCATTGGGTGGTTGCTGTTGTAGGGCACCTCCTGCCTAGACATCCCCACAATTGGAGCCTAGATTTTATCCTTTTGTGTGGCAACTGATGCAGGTGATTTTTGAGATGTAGGTGGTGGTAGACTCAATGCGTATTGAGGTGCAGTCACAGTATGCCAGGGTGTCTCCATCTGCATCTAAGCCTTCCTGTGTTATTGTGAGGTTGTTGAGGTGGGTGATTCTGGTGCACTGCAGAAGACAGGGCTGCTGTGTGTGAGGATGTTATCCTCTCCTTCCTCACCTTCCACAGTGATTTGACCAGTTGTAGCTGATGTTTCCTGGCTCTCCTCACCTTCACCACTGCATGCATGTTTAGCCATTTGTTAAGATGCTCCTTCTACAGGATTGTGCGATTTTTTTTCATTTGGGTCGTCTGGCCTGCAGTACCATAATGTGAAACAGGCTTACCTTGACCAACACTCGCTTAACAAATGTAGCATTTGACAATGTTCTCCTCCTGTTAGCTAATCCTAAAAAAGACCCAAACTGTGGAGAAGTACTTTCCTATTGGGCCAATGCCTGTAGAAAAACTGGAAGTAGGTGGGTGTGTTGATTGGTCACTGCAGTCCATACTTCTACTGAGGTACAGGTTGCTGAAGGTTTCTGCTGTGGCCTTACAAGTATGGGAGCTCATGGTACTGCCTGTGCCACACCCCTTGGAGCAGGTTGGATACTATTGTCAGACTCCTGTGTGCCAGCTTCCACAATGACTGGCTTGTCATCCTCATCTGCCTCATCATCATCCCCTTCCATGATTCTAAAGCTTCCTTGAACTTTTCTTTTCCCTTTCCTCTCCTGGTGTTTTCCGGGCTCTGCAGGGGTCTACATCATGTCCCTATCATTGGCATCAGAAGTGGTGCTTTGAGAAGATGGTGGAGTAGTACCCTTCCTTTTTCTTGCTGGATATCTGGGAGCCATTGATTCTAAAAGAGGAGGTTCATGCTCGGCAGGAAGCTTGGCTTCCTGTTCTGCTCCATCTTCGGGAGGATCTGGCTGTGGCTACTGTCCACTTTGCTCTGTTTCCTGAAACAATTAGGAACTACTTTACAAAAGGGGCAAATACAATTCAATATCACAGTTTGTCAGCATCGCCATGATTTAGTGGCTGCCTCACTGACAGACATGGTCTTGGGCTTAGGTTGGGGTTGTAATGCCACTGGTGGAAAGCTGCTTCTTCTTCTCACTGGTCATTTTCTTGGGTGCAGCTTTCTTTGGGGCCATCTTAAGCTCTAGGATGGCAGAGGCACTAAAATGCTCAAACAAAAGAGTTTAGTGGACCCAAGTAATAGTGGGGCCTTCTCTTTAGCAGCAGTGCAGAAAACAACCAAGCAAAAAAACATGTAGTCAATGAAACATGGCATTGTTGCTGTTTGAAACAGTACAGTCAAGTGCAATCTTAGTGTGCTTGGTTACTTATGTAATGAATACCAATGTAATCAACTATTGTAAAGGCAAACCACACCGCCACACCATAAAAAATTACATTTCAAGTCAGACAGAACAACAGACAGATCTAGCTGTTTTTTTTTTCTATCTGTTTTAAACCAGACACCTCGGGTAGTCAGAGAGGGGTGCAAAGGTAAATGCAATAATCCTTTAAACAACCTATGGCTGAAGGTGGTCCTGGGAAATGGAATTATCATTAACAAAATTAATTGTGCTGTTGATTTGTCTGCAGTGCTCCACAGCCAAGGTGCCCTGGAGGAAATGGAATTACTTCTAAAGAAATTGAATGTTGTACTGCAGCTGTGCTTCTTTGGTGATAGACAGATAGAGGAATGGATGGATGGATGGATTAAGGCAAAATGCAGAATTAAATAAAAATTAAAACAAAAATAAAAGATATAGAAACATTTAAAAACTAAAAGAAAAAAAAAGAAAAAAGTAAAAACAAAAAAGAAAACAAAAAAAAAAAAAAAAATTTAAAAGAAATACAAATTAATAAAAACATAAAAAGTGAAATAAACAAAATAAAATAAAAAATAAAATAGAAAACAAAATTACAATTAAAGAGAAAAAAATGTAAAAAATACAAATAGAGACTTAAAACACAAATGATCAATAATCAAGAATGTTTTTTATTTAAACCTATGTCAGAGACACACTGGTTACATGCAGAAAATGGCTGTCCACCAGCCACATGGTCAACAACAACTACAAGGAGAAAGGAGGCATGGCAATCAAAGGACACATGCAAGCCTATGGCAAGGACCACTGGCTGGATAGACAAAATGGCTGCCAGCCAGCATGGTGCATCAACAACAGAAAGGAGCAAGGAGGTATGGCAAACAATGACACATGCAGGCCTTTGGCAAGGGGCACTGGTTGCATGCACAAAATGGCTGTCAGCCAGCCACATTGTCAAACAACAACAAGGAGCAAGGAGGAATGGCAAACAAAGGACACATACAAGCCTATGGCAAGGGACATTGGCTGCATGCCCAAAATGGCTGCCATCCAACCACATGGTCTACCCACAATGACAAGGAGCAAGGAGGCATGGCAAACACAGGACACATGCAAGCCTATGGCAAGGGACACTGGCTGGATGGTCAAAGATGTCTGCCAGTAAGACGCATGATCAAACAACAACAACAAGGTCATGGAGGCATGGCAAACAAAGGACACATGCAAGCCTACGGCTGCATGCACAAAATGGCTGCCAGCCAGCCACATGGTCAAACAAAATCAACAAAGAGGCATAGCAAACAAAGGACACATGCAAGCCTATGGCAATGGGTCACTGACTGCATCCACAAAATGGCTGCCAGCCACATGGTAAAACAGCAACTACAAGTAGCAAGGAGAGCAAAGAAGAAAACATGCAAGCCTACAGCAAAGGGACACTGGCTGAATGAACAAAATGGCCACCAGCCACATGATCAAACAACAACTGCAAACAGGAGGCATGGGGAGCAAAGAACACATGCAAGCCCATGGCAAAGGGACACTGGCTGGATGGACAAAATGTTCACCATCCACATGGTTAAACAACAACTGTAAACAAGGAGTCATTGAGAACAAAGAACACATGCAAGCCTATGGACAGAAAATGGCCCTTAGCCATATTGTACGGAGAACAAAGAGAAACAGTGGAAAATGACAAACACACACACAGACTGGCCATAAGGAGGCATGGTGGTGGCAACACTGAAGAAAAGTGACCAACATTAATTCAGAAATGCAAAACATTAGGAAATTAACTGAGCTATACAAAATTCAAAACACACATCCTTGTTTACCATTAAATATTACCCGGCAACATATACACTTTTTGCAGCAAAAAAAAATTACATGCAAACAATAGCCAGTATTTGTAATTTATCCAATGCCATCCCTGCCATCCCTTCCCTAAATAAAGTTTTAAAACATATACCACTAAAATATTTTTTATACACTGTTGACAACTACTTCTGGCTAAGCCTAGATGGCCCTTTGGAAATTGAGGCCACATACTAAGATAATATTGCAAATGTTACAAACATGAAGAAAAGGTACTGAGCTTTGCAACAATTTTCCTTTACAAAGGTGACAAATAAATGAAATGCAAGATAAATAATAACTAGGCCTATACTAAAACTTCAGGCAACCCACCACTTTCAAATTTGCAAATCTAATTAAAGTACAAATAAATACTGGTGCATGCCCAAGCAAGCAAACAACACCCTTATACAATAGTTTTTGAACTTATTTATGTGATTTAACAAAAACAAAGGCCCTTATTATGACATAGGCGGTAAATGCCACCTACCGCCAGGGCAACAACCGCCACAAGAACGTTGCCTGGCTACCTACCGTCCGCCATATTATGACCGTAGCTGGAATTCTGCCATAAGGTTGGGTGGAATTCCGGCTTCGGTCATGGTGGCGGACTGCAGTAAGGTGTCGCTGCTGCCAGCAGCAGCGCCACACCAGTAGACCGCCGCTGACCGTATCATGATACAGCCTGGCGGTGTTCTGCTGGCAGATGCTGCTGCTGGCAGCAGCACCACGTCCTGTCTCCTGCCAGAGGACCCCATGCCAGCAGGTAAGTCAGGTGCTCTGACAGGGGATGGGGATGGGGGGTGTTGTATGTGTGTGTGTGTGTGTGTATGTTTCTGTGTGCATGCGGATGTGGGACGTGTGGAATGCGTGTGTGTATTAATGGATGTGAGTGTGTGTGTATGTTGTGATGTGTGAAGGCGTCTGTGCCTGTATGTATGTCAGTGTGTGTGGTTGTGTGTGTGCATGGATGTATGCATGCATGGGTGAATGTAGGTATGTGTGTGTGTATGCATGTGTATGTCTGTGCTTGTAGGTGTGTGTATGTTGGGGAGGTCAAAAGGGGGAGGGGAGGTGGGTAGGACTCTGGGGAGGGAGTGGGGGGCAGGGGAGACCCCTATCAGTGCCAGGGAATAAATACCCTGGCACTGATAGTGCCTACTGCCATGGTTTTCGTGGCAGTAAAAAAGCCACGGAAACCATGGCGGTGGGCGGGGTCATATTACCATGGGTGGCCTAGTAATGGCCACCGGGCTAGAGACTGTATTCTCCAGCCCGGCGGTCATTACCACTGTGGCAGTTGGTGCGGTACATTGGCGGTTTGTCTTCTGCCAATGTCATAATATGGCAGTAGCTACTGCCAGCCTGTTGGCGGTACTACCGCCACTACAACACCGACTGCCGGGGTCATAATGACCCCCACAGTCCTTAAACCCACAGGTATTTCCAGGAGACAAAAAGAGTGATCCTTCCACCTCGAAAATCAAAGTGAATAGTGACCAGGAGATGGACATAGCACTGGGAGGAGCCTGCTGGGCAGGAACAGGGAGTTGGAGTCTATGACGCACTTCCTGTTTGAAAAAAAAAAGGCTTTTCAATCTGGAAAACAAATTGCAGGGTCCATTGAGGAAGAAAAATCTAGTCAAAATCTCTTTTTGACTAGATTTAACGGCATCTGGAGTAGGAAATCCACTCCAGAAGTGAGTGTTGTGGCCATCGGCGTGGCCGGGACAGTGCGAGTGAATGTGAAGTCTTGCACAGGCTCGCTAGTGGCTGGGCAGTATTGTGGCACTAATGTGAATCTCACAAGCGTGAACAAGCTCAGCTCCACGCATGAATTCGGGAACTCCACGCTACTCTGTAGCGCCCAATTTCTGCAAACTCTAGTGGCAGGGCGCAATTCTATACCTGGGTCTAGTGCCACACTACTTGAGCCACGCTACAAAAAAAATGTTTCCTCTTTCATTCCTTTTTCTGAAGGGGATGTTTCAGAATACAAGAGGTCCATTGTTGAGCATGTTGGATAACTGGAAGAAGAACAGCTAGAACTTATAGTTCCACTCTACAGTTCTGGGGTGCCACCTTCAATTTCCAGAGAGGGCAGTCTTGTCTCACAGCAGCCAACACCAGCAACAAAAAAACAGGCAACAACAGCATAAGAAGAATCGGACCAAACCTCTGCATTGGCTTGGTTTCAAGTGGCAGGTCTTAGGTCCAGTGCAGAGGCGAAGGCAAAAGAGGTCAAGCAAGTGGTAGCACCAATGACCATTCAGAGGATATATTCCAGGAGTATCTGGATTACCCAAAAGAGGTGTATGTGGATCAAAACCCATTGGTGTATTGGCATGAGAAGTTGTGGCAATGGCCAGAACTCTTCAGACTGGCAATAAAGCATCTGGCTTGTCCGGTAGCCAGCGTGTCTGCTGATCATGTGTTCAGTGCAGCTGGTGCAGTTGTTACAGTGAGAAGGACCAGTCTCTCACTTCAAAATGTGGGGAGATTAACCATGATCAAATTGAATCAGTATTTTATACCACTTGATTACACTGTTCCCAAAACACCACAGGAGGAGTAAGAGGACGATTGGTCAGAATCAATTGTGTTGGCTGAACAACTTCTGGATGAACCACTTGAGTTTGAGGATAAACTCTACTTCTTAGACTGAGTATGCAAGAGCCACCATAGAAAGTTTTAATCATTTCTGGTTGAACTTCTTTCTTTCTTTGCAACAAAAATATATTAGTGGAACATTATTGTTTGTGTTAGATTTATGCTGCCCCAGGATTTTTTAGTCTCATAGTATATGGCCGGATTGGAGTTGAACCCATGTGCAGTGAAGAAGCCTCCACACTCCCTTGGGGACATTGGAGACAATGCCTGCCTCCCTCATTTCACATTGCCCATCCTTTTGTTTTACATCACCTAGAAGGGCTGCTCCATAGAATCATTGATTAAAAGACTTCCAGTGCCAATACCAAATTCCATTGTGTTGCTACTTGTTACCAGTAGAGAAGATAGTATTTTGTTCAACCACATGCTTGGATTGGAAGAGGTAACTCCTGACTATTGTACCAATGAGTGGTGATATATTGAGTGAGTGAATCAGGAGAAAGAGGATTGAAGGACTCAGGGCATGACTAATTCAACAGCTATAAAGTTATTGACTTCAAAGAGAAACCAGGAAGACTCTGAAGCCTAGTACTCCCTCAGCTCTGTGGACTGGAGGGAGGTGCAGTGTTTGAAAATGCTGTTGATTCTGTGTTTGATGCAGTGCTGGCTCAAATGTAGAACTCCTCTTATGTTCTTCCTCTGCCTCAGAGTCTTCTAGGTACACTCTAGACTCCTCATGAAGCTTACCTTGCTTCCTTTTGTCCTTGTTTTTTACTCTGTGATACAGTTACTGTTTTTTTCAATATGCACACCTTCTTCTAGTCGTCTCCTGCACAGAACAAACTTGGTGAAAGATCAAGACTACAGCTTACCTACCAGACAGATGTTGTAGTTGGACTCTTGTTCTAGGCAAGACTGCTGGGTTAGGAATGACAGCACTTTTGTTTGTAGATGACTAAGCTAATCCTACAACAAGTCGCAACTGTAAGCCCAATCCTCCAGGCTCACAAGCAGTACCTCACCAAAAACCCAAATAGAAAAAGGTGATTTGTGGCAGCTTTTATGCATGGGCTCAAGAGTGCGACATCTCAGGGAAGTCATGGTTATATGGAGATTACCCTTTTCTCACATGAGCAACAAGACTCAGTCAAACTCAGCCAATGAAGGAGATGCAGTAAAGTTTTCAATAGTTTTTTTTAACAAGACTGCAATCTACTTTAAAATGCATGAGCTGCAACGATTAGGATAATGAACAATGCAAGAAACAGAATTGTGAAGATGAGAGTCATGAATGCAAAGACCTCCACCATCTTGCATCAACATGAGAAGTGAAATAGCCCCTAATACCCCAGTATGATGAACCTAATCCTTAACAAAAAGAGAGCTAGGTGTGTTAAACCTAATCTGCCTGTACCGTGTTCATGGGACATAAATCAATGTGAGTTGTGCTAGATCCATATGTTCTAGCACTAGGATAAGATCTTTAAGTTCAGCCAGCTGAGCTGTGCAGTCCCCCAAGGTCTGCGTGTAGGTATTGTGATGGTGGAATATACCATATTTCATCACTCTGCTCATTGCTGCACAAACAGCTGAGTACTGGTGTACTGAACCATCAGTGTAAATGACAGTGTGGTATCTGTCAAGCGTGAAGATGTCAAAAGGTGCAGGGTACTCCTGTTTGTATTGGAGAAATTCCTGTGTTTGAAGTTTTGGATCAAAAATGTAATCAACATTGGTGGCAGTCAGGGAAGTTGCCCACTGAATCCAACGTGGATGAAAAGTTGTAGCATTAGGAACACTAGCTTTGGCGACTGCCTCTAAGGCTAGCACCAGGGAAACGACAATAAGGTGTTTCCTTGATAACAGCCATGTGTACTGCAGATAGAATTTTTTCTGTGGGTGAAAAGCATTGTTCTTCATTGGAATATAAATGTGATTCACAAGCAATGGGCACCGTGTCACCCTCATTAAAGGTGACATAAGTGAACCCAATGGCACCAGTAATTATTTTGATGACCCAATTTGTTTTGTTATCACAAGTGTGTAAGTGTTTTGCTTCTACCATGTCCTGCTGCAATCCTCTAAGGATGCATGTGTACTCACTGTCCAGTGTCTGCTAGAAAAGCCTGGGCGTATTAATTCATAAAGTGGCTTGATGCGTTGTGCAAAGTCGGGAATGTAAGTTCTGCCAAAGTTAAAGAAACCAAGTAAAGACTGTAGTTTCATGATAGTGTTTGGTTGAGCACATTTTTCTAAAAAGTGTGGGGCCAGGATAGTTCCCTCATTTTATAGCTCATATACCAGGAACAATACACTGAGAAAGGCTAATTTTGTTTTCTTGAAATAAAATTTGTAACAGAGGGCTGCGAATCCTAGAACGATCCAATCAACCCTAGCAAGATGAATGTTGAGGTTGTCATCTATGAGACAGATGTCACCCACATAGGACAACCCCTGGGGTCAATATTATGCAATACTGATTTTGCATGGGCTGAGAATAGCCCTTGGCTGTACTGTGTCCTGGGGGAAAATAACAGAAGCGTTTTTGTCAGCCAAATGAGAATGCACTCAGGACCCGACTTTCGTGTGTTAAGTTTTGGCAGATAAAAACAATGAAAATATCCTAGGTTGTTTTGTATTTTCCCACACTATGGGCCAGATGTATGTAATTTTGGGTTTGCGACTCGCAACCCGGATGCAGGATGGTGTCCTTGACACAATCTGCGAATCGCAAGCGGGTTGCAAAGATCCACCTCATTAATATTAATGAGGTGGGTCGCAACTTTCGATCCCCTTGCGATTCGCAGCACTCACAGGGATGGTGGCCTGCTGGAGACAGCAGACCACAATGTCTGTGACTGCTTTTGAATAAAGCAGTATTTTTAATGTATTGCAGCCCGTTTTCCTTAAAGGAAAATGAGTTGCAATTCAAACGAAAAAATTAAACATTTTTGTTTAATTTTTTCAGAGCAGGCAGTGGTCCAAAGGACCACTGCCTGCACTGAAAAAATGTTTTCAAGGCTATTCACAAAGGGGAAGGGGTCCCCTGGGGACCCCTTCCCTTTTGCGAATGGGTTACCACCAGTGTGACACTGGTGGTAACTGCATATTGCTTTGCGATCGCGGTCACAAAGCAATTCTACATCGCGATGCGAATCGCAAATAGGAAGGGGGACGCATTCCCATTTTGCGAGTTGGTAACCAGGTTACCAACTCACAAAATGGGAATGAGCATTGCGATGTGCTTTTTGCATGGCGCATAAACAGCGAAATTCGCTGTTTGCGTCAAGCAAAAAGCTTGCCACATCTCACCCTAAATTATTAATCAGTGTTGTGTGAATTTTGTTTTGCGTATGTGTGTGTGACTGTTTAAGTGTTTGTAATCTAAAACTATTCCATATGAATGATCGGGTTTTGCAACTGGGTATAATGGATTATTCATTGCAGAGACACAGGACTCAATTACTCTCTGGTACTCAAGCTGAGTGAGGATCTCTCTCACTGGAGCATTGGCTTCATGTTTAATGGTATATTGGGGCTGACGCTTGGGTGTAGACCTAATCGGTATTACATGGTAAGAAGAATCCTTTCCCAATCTACATGGTTAGCCCAGTTGACAGCGTATGCTTGTCTTACCGCTTCTGGAATAAGATCAGAGAAAGGAGGCAAAATGACATCTTCCTCAGTGGGAGCTTACGGACGTGCTCAGGTGGCCAGTCTCTTTCGGCCAATAGGATATCACAACTAAGATCATCCGAGAATATTATTATAATGGTGCCTCTATGTCTCCCTCAATTTGGATATTTAAATCATAAACTCTGTCGGGTGGGAGAACTCGCCCGTCCGCAGTCTCAACTGCAATAAAGTCGCTAGTCACCATTGTTGGTGGAGCCATGTCGTAGTTGGACTCTTGCTCTAGGCAAGACTGCTAGTTTAGGGATGATAGCACTTTTGTTTGTAGGCGACTAAGCCAATCCTACAACAAGGTGCATCTGTAAGCCCAATCCCCCCAGCTCACAAGCAGTACCTGACCAAAAACCAAAATAGTAAAAGGTGATTTGAGTCCATCTTTTACCCATGGACTCAAGAGTGCGACATCTCAGGGGAGTCGTGGTTAAACAGAGATTACTCTTTTCTCACATAAGCAACAATTCTCAGTGACACCCAGGAAATGAAGGGGATGCACCAAAGTTTCAGTAGGTTTTATTAACAAGACTGAAATCTACTGTAAAATGCATGAGCTGCAATGATTAGGATAATGAACATTGCAAGAACCAGAACTGTGAAGATGAGTCATGAATACAAAGTCCCCCACCATCTTGCAACAACATAAAATGTGAAATGGGCCCTTGTACCCTAGCATAATTAACCTAATCTCTAACCTAAAGAGTGCTAGGTGTGTTAAACCTAATCTGCGAATACCATGTCCATGAGGCGCGCGCCCCCATCCCTTGTTACCTTGGAATTAGGTCTCTAGATCTGACTCCATAGGTACACGAAGGATGGGTCTGCATCAAGGCGACGTGTAGCATAGATAGCATTGACGGCATCTGGTAGGAATCCCTCTGATAACCTTCTCTGCGTGAGATGTATTTATACAGATCTTGTACGACTCCTGATGCTGGTATGTTCCCAAACAATAGATAAGAAGACATGCTTGGGCAGCAATTATATATTTTTTTAAATCCCTCAAAAAGTACATTATGTTCCTGTCACACTTAAGTGGAGAAGGGACATGATGTGAATACCTACGTATATCACTTGTCATTGGCACTGATAGTGACGCCTTCACAGAGCGACACTGATAAAGTAAAATCAAAACAACTTCCTAACTATAAACATAGCAGCCAAAACAGAGCAGGCTACGTAGGCTGAAAGTCACTAGGGTACGTGGGCACAGGCCTGTAAGCTAGAAGGCAAAGATAAACTCCTGATTCCAATTTAAACTAAATATGATCCACTACACAGATTCAGCCTGGCACCCAAGTTTGACGAACATTCCAAGAAGAATGGAGATGCACCACCTAATTTGGCAATACAGTATCATTTTCCTTTTAACAATCATAATTTTTTAAACCGGGTGGGTTAAATAACTTCAGTCTTTCATAATTTGTATTTTTCAAATCAAGAAGACATTACATTTAGAGATATACTATCTTGGGTATCTATGGGGCACAAGGATGGTTTGCAATGCATTTCACTGAACAGTGTCATACTTATCCCTTCATCATTTCCTTCCACAACAGATTAATTATGGTGTGCTGCTTGGTGCCACAATGAATATTGTTATGGTTTCTTTTGCAGTGATTGTCACACTTTTCTCCAAATCCTCTTTCCCATCCATTCATCAAGACCCGCTAATGCTCTTCCCCTGAGCTATATGATTTATTGAGGTGTGACTTAATTTTACACCATAAATGGATCACACACTTGCTGGGGCGGATGAGGTGAAAGGGACACCAGGTCACAGCATGACCTTCTATTACCTCAGCAATATTCCACACCAGCCCCATCAACATCATTATTAAGGCCTGTTGTGTTGTGTGTTTCGTAAACGTTTACCCTCTTGACTCTTTCTCCTAGCTCCATGATTTCGTTTCCTAAGTTTAGTTTTTAAATACTTGCTCCCCGCCATTGTTCAGAAGAAGTTGATATTGCTATTTTTTATTATCATATCAGGTCTTCTTGTTGTGTGTCAAATAATGCCATTGTGGTACTCTGTTTTCTTTCAATCTAGTTGACAGTGATGGATAACCCTTTGATTAATCCTGCAGTTTTCTTCCCCGTTAGCACCTAGCCTCATACTACTACTTCCTACCACCCCCTTAAGATGTCACCTTGGGAAAAACCCTGCAGTAAGAAGACTCCCTTGCTTCATCTATTCAGGAAAGAAAAGAATTATGGTATAAAGTTAACCTGTTTAGTTAGTAATTAACTCCTACTGAAGAGGATGTCTATTTGTTTATAAGTTTTTGTAGGCAAAATGGGCAATGGCAATCATCCCCTAGTGGTCAATATAGTTGCAGAGAGCAATAGTGAGACACTTTTTGAGCAGACCTAGAACACAGGCTTTACTAAAAGACAGCAGTGCAACCTAAAACACCAAAATAAACATTTGTAGTGACCAGGAGGCTGGAGCCTGACACTGGTGTGCTGGTGTGCTGCTGGACAGTGTCCTGGGTCCTGGATCAGAGGCAGCTATTTCAGCCTCTTCCTCCACTGGGACCACCAGCCGCCAGTATTTGACCTAGATGTTCTCCAGCCACTGCCACCGCAGATGGGCAGCTATCTCCTATCTGGATGGTGGTCACCCAACAGGAGTAGCTATCCGGAGGAAAATAAGAATAAAAAAGACAAATTGTAAACAATGCTCTGAACAAACACTTCTTCAAAAGTAGGTAGTTGGTAGCACATTAATACTACATTACTGGTGCCCTAGGAACATTGGAATTTGATGTGATTATGTTTAGGAGAGTCACAGGGACAATTGTATTTGTTTATCCACACATGCCTCACATAAAAAGCACTGACTGGTAGAAAAGAATTAGGCAGAATAATAGCAGATTAAAAAACAGTGATGTTTTTCTTTTATAGGCATCTCTAGTAACTAAACACACACTTTTAGTGGAAAAATAAAAATTCATTACCTCTCATTTATCAGCAAGGCATTTTGCACTATGGAGTACAAATTTTGTGCCAAATTAATGGAAGGATGCTAGCCAGCGCTTCAAGTTCTTTGCTACTATCTGCAGCTAGGGCAGCTGTACTTGACAATCATCGATTTTTAATCTCAATGGCTCTGCTCTTCCCCAGATGCCTTTCATTTATTTTCTACCCTGATTTAAAGAGGCAGATGAATAAATAAAATACGTCACACATGTCATGTATAAAATGTGGATATATTATGTATCCTATTTGCTGTAAGTGGACAGTGGGCAAAATGATGCACAGCTCCACAGGGAAAGGAACAGTCTATGTAGATTGTATTTCGCACCTTCTTCACAGAGTATCCCTTATACCAAACTTGAAATCAAATTGGGCACTTACTAATCCCACTTCATTTATTGGCCTCACACACCACCACAATTTTTTTCTAACAAATTAAGGCCCATATTTATACTTTTTGACACAAACCAGCGCCGGCGCTGGTTTGCGTCAAACATTTTACCACCGGCTAACGCCATTCCTACGCGCCGTGCAGGTGCCTTATTTAAGGAATGATGTTAGCCGGCGCTGTGGACTGGTCAGAGTTAATAAAAATTACTCAAACCAGGCAGCGCCGGCGTAGGGGAAAATGGGGGTTGTGCGTCAAAAAATGGTGCAAGTCAGGTTTGAGGCAAAAACCATGCCTCAAACCGGACTTGCATCATTTTTTGATGCACAACCCCCATTGAAATGTCTCCTGTCTTAGTAAAGACAGGAGTCATGCCCCCTTGCCCAATGACAGAAGTCCCCTGGGCATGGTCATTGGGCACAGTGGCATGTAGGGGGGCCCAAATTAGGCCCCCCTGTGGCACTTTAAAAAAAAAAAATGATACTTACCTCAACCTACCTGTACTTACCTGAGATGGATCCCCCCATCCATGGGTGTCCTCCAGGGGTGGGCGAGGGTGGCAGGAGGTGTCCCTGGGGGCAGTGAAGGGCACCTCTGGACTCCTTCCATGGTCAGAGACCATGGAAGTGAGCCCACAGGTCCCTTAACGCCTGCCCTCACCCAGGCATTAAAAAACGGCGCACATCAGGCTGGGTGCCGTTTTTTAAGGCCCGCCCCCTCCTCTGCATCAAAATTACGCAGGAGTATAAATAAGGCGCACAGGCCTTAAAGTCATTTTTTGGGCAGGAACGCCTACCTTGCATGTCATTAACGCAAGGCAGTTTCCTGCATTCAAAAAATGACACACACTGAGGAATTTTGACGTCCGCGGGCTCGGGCGTCAAAGTTTAAATATGGTGCACGGTTTGCGCCGAATGTGTGTCAAAATTTTGCTTGGCAGCAAGGAAAGGAAACTTGACTTACTCTACGGCAGAGTAAGGCAGAGGGTTTGGGCAGGTAGGTAGAGCTTTTGCTATAGAATAAAGTAGTGTCAACGATCACCAATTCATCATGTGCCTAAGCTTTGACTTATGCTGTCACTTTGTGAATGAAAGTGTAAAGACAAAAAACTGAAGAGGTGTAAAATAAATCTGTTATGGGAAACCATTAAATATATTTTGGAAACACTTTACATAGCCACAAAAATGTGGCACATGCAAGAATGGACTTTTCAATTTGTTTGGATGGAATAACTTAGGAAAGAATAAAGGAGTGAAGTACTAAGAAGTGCATGAGTGGGCAAAGGGAAAAAAAGTGTTTGGTTTGCATGCATTGAAAGCTTTGTAAATGCTGTATTAGCGATAGCAGGCGCACATTGCAAAGCCAACACTGCAGTCACAAATTGAACCATACTGCACTTCTTCAGTCATGGTTGGCAAAATGCCATGGGCAGAGAGAGGGTTGATAAATGATGATGTTGATGGGTGGGATTCATATCTGCCTAGTTTAACAAATATAGTGAGTCAAGGGATGGAACACAAATTAAAATACCCTGCACTTTGAATCATAGCTTTGATAACCAAAAGACACAAATTAATCAAAGTAGGTGAGCAGCATGACCCTCTATAGAAGAGTTCCCTTGTTCATTTATCCTATCAATTATTCAGTCATCCCTTCATTCTTCCTACCATATTAACCCACAGTCACCATGATTTAAGCTTTACTTTCTCTCGAGTCTTTCACCAAAATTCACAATCCATTATTGATCGATTCAGTATCCACTATCCACCATTTCTTAAAAACATCATTTCACCTATCCATCCATTTGCCCAATACTCACCCATGCATCCTTTCACCCACCCACACATGCTTTTCTTTCACTCATTTCACTCATCCTTTCTTTTAACCTTCTTTTCTTTCCGGTTCCCATCCAGCCATCATTTTTAGCGTACTTTACATGTGCATTTGCTAAACTGCAGATATAAGAGGCCATAAGTAATCCAACCACCGCTGTAACTGTAACGCAGGTGGTTCAAGATCAAGACGACACCCTTGTAGCTAGTGAGTAATAGTAAATGTCAATAAGCAAGCAATGTGACTTACTGCATCTCATCACTGCTGCCACTTCTAGCCCCACTCCATCTGGTCCTGCAGAGAAACTTGAGCCTGATCCACTGGTGCTCAGTGTGGCTGGTAAAAAAACCTTTATATAATTTTTAGATGTGAGGTACACCTTCCCTTAATTTTTGTAATAAAAAAAATGCAACAGCAGTACATTGTTGCAGTTTGGTTAGCACAGCAGTATCTTCTATCTAAAATATCACTAGGCATTTTGTTGGTTCGCAATGTTAGAAAAGCCAGGCAGTCAAGCCAACCAAAAACTTTGCATTATGGAGGGTCAGAACGATAGCATATGATGATGATGATATGGAATCATGAAAGTGCAATGAAAGGGTGGAATCCAAAATTGTTAATGAAAGGCAAAAAAAAGATAATGCAGGGATAGCAGGAATTAAACAAAAATTGGATAAGGGAATTGGTAAAAAAGGAGACAATAAAAAAAAAATGTAAACAAGGCAAAATTAAAACTAGTATAATAGTGGGCAGAGGTAAATTTTAGGGAAATAATAATAGCATAAAATAATAGTACTTACTGGGATGAGCAGAGGCTGCAGGATTGGCAATGGTAGTTGGAACCTCACCAGCTCCTGCCAGACCCACTTCTGTGGTGCCCCTCTTCTTGCCCTTGGGTGTTGATATAAATTATTTTTTAAAAAGATGAAAAAAAAGGATTAGTGTCATAGGTAATCTCCACAAAATTATTATAACAGGTAAACGCAGTAACACTGTACTTATCTAAATCACGTTGCCCATGGTACTAGCATGAGCGACTATTGTTGAGTTGGCTGTACTCCGAAAATCCCTGTTTCAAATTTTAGCAACAAAAACTACATTTGGAACTAATTCACTCCAATGAATGATTTTTTATTCTATTCTCATTTCTCAATCCCCTGATGGCCCAACTCAGTCTCCCTTTTTTGCAATACATAGATGCATACTAGTGGCAATATTGTTATATGCTTGGGAGGGATGCCACCAGTATGACAGTGGCATCCTCCCCGCAAGTTTGTCGGTCAGCTCGTCCGACCACCAAACTCGTAATAAGTCCAAAAGGT
This sequence comes from Pleurodeles waltl, assembly GCF_031143425.1. Taxonomy (NCBI): domain Eukaryota; kingdom Metazoa; phylum Chordata; class Amphibia; order Caudata; family Salamandridae; genus Pleurodeles; species Pleurodeles waltl. The sequence continues at coordinate 721,275,603 of NC_090443.1, forward strand.
TGCATCTAATATGCTAGTGGAACAATATATAATTAAACAGCAATGGGAAGATGACCAAACCCTGAGGCATTCCTGATGACATTTGTTTGAGATCTAACAAATAACTTAAGTAATATGCTTAGTCAGAAAGCTTGGAGCTAGTCAAGAAAAAAGTCTTTGATTCTGAAGGTCTCCAAGTGTATCAACAAGATATGGTGGATGACAGTATCAAAGGTCACCCAGACAGTCAACCGAATTAGAGCTGCTGGATTATCTTTATCTCCATACCTGTGGAGTCATGCAATACTACCATCACCACATCTTCCGTGGTATAGCGTGTCTGAAAGAAAAAGACAGTGCACTCGACATTTTTAAATAAACAGTAGCACTGATACTGATATTCTATTATCAGTGCATTCTAGATCCAATGAGAATTGTTTTGATAATTTTCAAATGTGTGCATTTCTATTAATCTTGAACACTGCCAATACCACTGAAGAATGAATAATGGCCCTGGCATAATAATGTGAGTTCAACAAGAATTATTTTTTCAACCTTGTCAGGATAATATTTTCACCAGACCTTGAGGTCTTATTATTCTTAATCTAAGACAAACAGTCCTCATCAGTCAGTAAGGCAAACTGACTTAGGGCCGGATTTAGATCATGACGGAGTTCCGTCATCCCACCGTGACAGCAGTTCCAAGTACTCTGTCAAGCTGACGGAGTTCGGACTACCGTATTTAGATCTATGGCAGCTGAACCTTCGTCCATGTTGACAGAGTAGAGTCCGTCGTGTAAGTGATCTACTGCTGTTGACGTGGTGGACTCCAGTGCTGACTAACTCTGTTGCCGTCAGGGTGGCGACATTGCGTCAAGCATGTTTAGGTTTCATAGCCATGCTGATGTTGTTCTGCCAGTGGATTTCTGCCAGCGGGAGTCCGTTGCGGGACTCTCTCAACATTGTACAATGACTCCAGCTATTGGATGGATGTTAGCAGCACACACCTGACATATACTGGCCAATTGTGAACAGCTGCAAACCACGCTATAAAACACACTTCATTTCTAACCATCATCCTTTGCCATGCCACTGCAGAACACCATTTTGCTGCGGAATTTGTCACTCAGTCTCTTCATTTTTTATTTGTTTTATTTTTACATTTTTCATCATCTTGTGGGCCACTATATCATTTTGTTGTTCGTTTCTCACTATAGCACCAAGGAGGAATCCATATTTGAAAGAGGGAGAATTGTCAGAAATGGTGGATGAAAATCATCAGAGTACAGCCGCAATTGCTTGAAGCCCAAGTACAAAATACAACCATCTCCTGCATAATGGTGATCACCTGCCCCATCCTGCCCTGGGATTGTTGGTATGCCCCTAGGACATGTGTGAGTACCTCCTGGGCAGTCAGTTCCCTGGTCCTGGCCTCGACCTGGCAAACAGCTTCCACTGACCCTGGCCCCTGTGCCTGTGTCCCCTGAATGGTGTGCCCACTCCCACTTACACCAGGACCTTCACTGTCTTGCCTCTGTGGTGTCAACTCGGCTCCCTGTACAGGTGGGCACACTATTGATCAACGTGTCCTGAGGACAGAGGTTTGGGGACGTTCGCTGGCTGCTGTGGTGTTGGAATCAGAAGGGGGAGGCCCGGTGGTGGACTGGGTGTGGAATGTGTAAGCTGACTGACCAGCCGTCCCAGATGGGCCAGGGAGTTCATCCAGCTTGGGACATCCAGAGTTGCTGTAATCACTGAGGGCATCTTCTGGTTGAGGACTAGGTTGCCGTGGCACCTGCTCGCCTGTGACATTGGCTGGGGCACCTGTGAAGATGTGAGTGATTTGTTAGAGTCACTGTCTGTCACAAATTCTGGATTTCTGGCTTTCCCTATGGGTTTGGTGCTGTCCTCCCACCTTGGTTAATGTATGGTGATGGTTTGTAGGATTGGTAGTGCTACTTGCTACCCCTGCATTGCTGTTGTGTGTGCATGCAGAGCTGGGAGAGTTGTGCTTGCAGTGGGTAGGGCATGCAGGGGTATACAATTGAGGGTGGTTATTGGGGTGGTGCACTGTACGGGATGGAGTAGGGTGTAGCGAGTCAGGTTGAGGTGGCGGCATGCAATGCAGGTATCGGTTGAGGCAGGGTAGTAATGGTGACTTACCAGTGTCCACCCTTTCAGTTACTCCAGTTAGGCCCTCAGGATGCAGGATTGCCAAGACGTTCTCCTCCCATGCTGTGAACTGTGGGGGAGGAGGTGCCAGTCCTCATGTTGGCAACCTGGTGTCTTGATGCAATGGAATGTACCTTCCCCCATAGGTCATTCCACCTCTTTCGAATGTCGTCCCTTGTGTGTGGATATTGTCCCACAGAGTTCACCTTGTCTACGATCCTCCACCATAGCTCCATCTTTCTGGCAATGGAGATCTGCTGGACCTGTGCACCAAATCGCTGTGGCTCTACCCTGACGATTTCTTCCACCATCACCCGCAACTCCTCATTAGTGAAATGGGGGTTCTTTTGTGGGGACATGCCTAGTGTGTAGTGTATGTGTTGTCCAGAGGGTGTTAGGTGTTGAGGTAGGGTGTGTGGTGTCTGATGTGTGACGGGTGTATAGGTGGATGTGGTGTTTGTGAGTGCAGTTCCCTAAAGGTTTGGCCTGGTAATGTGTAGCAGTCTTTTCGTGTTTGCAAAGGATTGTGGGTTGTGAGGGGTGGTGTTTTGTAGTGCTGTTGGTGGGTGAGTACGGTGTGTGTATATGTGTCAGGTGTGGGTTTTTTAATCTGACCAATGTTGGCTTCTACCGGTGTTGGGTGCCCAATTCTGCTACGGCAGTGTGCACCGCCAATGGCTGACTGCCGTTTAATGTCCGCTGTGGTGATTTGTGATCCTTAATTTGGAGGGCGGATATTGCTGGCCTAGCGGGGAGGGTGGTGGCTCTGACAGTTTTTCACCTCTGTTGGGTCGGGCGGAATTGTGGTTGTGGCTGGTTTCTGTCAGTTTTCTGTTTGTGTGTCATTATCTGGCGGGCAGATTACCGCCTCGGCGGCAGTCTGTTGGCGGCCGTCACCATGGCGGTCTTCGGAGAAGACCACCAATGACATAAATAGGGCCAATGTTTTCTGACCTTCATTAAAAGATATAAATAAAAATGTAAAGTATCGAAATGTATTGTTATCAACCAATTAGCAGCATTATCATTGTATTTCTCTTTTTAACAAGATCAATATGTGTTGCCATAATGTGTGTTGTTCTCCATGTACCATCCCTTGCATTTGCTTAGTTTGTAGGTTTTTTCAATGCATTGTGATGTACTCATAAACAGGTTCCAAATTCCATCAATTTCCACATAAAGGAATAATTCAACTAAGTGTCCTTTTCAGCTATGTACATCATTCACATATGTGTCTACATATTGTAAATGTGTGTTCATGTTCACTGCAGATATTTTCCTAGGTATGTTTAACTCACATGTTTACAAGTGTTATTGGCGAATAGAAATGGTTACACCTACCACGATGCCCGGGTTTTGTCACTGGACAATTATTTCGCAATGAGATGTTGTTCATTCTCTGTTTTCGTCCATAGATGAGATATGTCAAAGTGTCTTGCATTTGACAATCCCCATTTTATGCTATCAATGAAAATGTTGTTTTTGAAATATATCTAGCATGTTGTCACCTGCTTGTCATTTGATTGAATTGATGTAATTGGTTGTTACAAATCATAGTATGTTGACTTCAAATCATATCCTGTTGTATGCTGAATATAGTAGAATTGATGAACAATTTACTTTGCAATGTTCATATGATGCCTAATGCCATTAATTCTTGTTAGACCTGACAGCCTTATGGTGTTCACCCCTAACTTTTTGCCTGCCTCCCTCTACTTTTTGGATACTGTTTTTGCTGGTTTTAGGACTCTGCGCACTTTACCACTGCTAACCAGTACTAAAGTGCATATGCTCTCTCCCTTAAAACATGGTGACACTGGTTCATACCCAATTGGCTTATTTCATCTACTTGTAAGTCCCCAGTAAAGTGCACTACATGTGCCCAGGGCCTTTAGATTAAATGCTACTAGTGGACCTGCAGCACTGATTGTGCCACCCACATAATTAGCCCCTCAACCATGCCTCAGGCCTGCCATTGCAAGGCCTGTATGTGCATTTTCACTGCTACTTTGACTTGGTATTTAAAAGTAGTTGCCAAGCCTTAAACTCCCCTTTTTCTACATATAGGTCACCCCTAAGGTAGGCCCTACGTAACTCCTAGGGCAGGGTGCTATGTAGGTAAAAGGTAGGACATATACCGGTGTAGTTTATATGTCCTGGAAGTGTAGAACTCCTAAATTCGTTTTATGCTGCTCTGAGGCCTGCTCCTTTCATAGGCTAACATTAGGGCTACCCTCATATACTGTTTGAGTGGTAGCAAGGTCATATTTAGTGTGGCCAGAATGGTAATAAGAAACCCTGCTGACTGGTGAAGTTGGTTTTAATATTACAATTTTAGAAATGCCACTTCTAGAAAGTGAGCATTTCTCTGCACTTAAATCCTTCTGTGCCTTACAATCCACATCTGGCTGGGTTACTTGACAGCTCCCTTGTGCATTTCACTCAGAAAAACCCAAACACAGGATGCTCAGTCACACCTGCACACATCTGCATACTGAATGGGTCTTCCCCGGCTGGGAGTGTGGAGGGCCTGACACTCACATGTCAAAGGACAGTGGCCTGCCCTCACACAATGGACTGCCAAACCCCCTAATGGGATCCTGGCAGACAGGATGGAACTGAAAGGGGACCTTGTGCACTTCTAAGCCACTCTTTGAAGTCTCCCCACTTCAAAGGCATATTTGGGTATTTAAACAGGGTCTCTGACCCTACCAACTCAGACACTTCTGGACAAAATACCACCGGTGGCGAAACTCTGAACCAGAACCTGCAACCTGCCAAGAGGAACTGCCTGGCTGCCCAAAGGACTCACCCTACTACAGTTTGTGGCCACAGAATCATTTCAATGGACTGTGGGAGTATCTGGTGGAATGCTACAGCCAACTTTAAGTGGTATGCTACAAAATGTTCTTTCTACTATGATGAGACACATCAACAGCTTCATACACTTAACCCAAAATGAGGATTTTGGTGATGCGAAGTAAGATAAGTATTCTCTGTGTCAACTAACAAATGTGTTTATAGCACGTTAAGCAGCATATATTGCCTTCATGGCAGCATTCAACAGAAAATAAGTCTAATGAAATCTCAGGAACATCTCTTCATACATTGTAGAAGTAGTCTTTGTACAAGATATGTACTTCTAAAATGTGTGTCTTCCTCAGGATCAACTCATTCTCCCTTTATGCTTTGCAACAGCAGCATATAACTGCAAATGTCACAACTTTGAAATGTCTAAATGAAAATGACATGGTGAAGGATCCTAGAAAAAAAAACAATAAGAATATATGTATTTTTCTTGACAAAATAGACTCAAATGATAAGTTACGAGGACACATTCACTTACAACAATCAGAGATAATCAATGTCAATCAACACAATAGTCCTTGTGTCAAAACTTTTAATAACAAACATCTTTGTCATAGAATTTTACGAACTAACCATTACTAAAAAATCTTAATGCGTTTCCACAATATGCATGCCATTTAATGATAATTCTAAATTTGATTATGACCACAAGTAGGTTCATTGAAATAACAAACCACAAAGATTTTTAAAAGAGAATTAACCATCTGGGATAGTTCATTATTGATTTCAGTTGTGATGGTGATATAACCTTTTTGTTTTAAGATTTAAGAGCTCTGCTTTAAGTAAGGTGCAAAGGTGGCAATGGGGGCTGTAGCCCCAACACAACAGGTAGATTTACAAAGGCTTTCTGCACTGTCACCTCCCATTTGGCAATTGATCTGTGATATTTATTAGTTAATTCAGTTGCAGTGAATGACTCATTTACATTGCATAGAGTTACTTCCAAAGGGCAGGGCTTTAACCCCTTCTGTGCCGCTGACGTAGTGGTTACGTCCCGCGGCACAGTGCTGCTGTGCCGAGGACGTAACCACTACGTCCTCGGCACACAGCCCAGAGGGAGCGCTTTTGCTCCCTCTGTGTGCTTCTCCCCCACCCCCCAAAGTCAGGGATGGAAGGGGAAGCCCTTCCCCTTCCACCCCCGACCCCCCCATAATGACGTCAGCACGCGATCGCGCGCTGACTTCATTATGGGATCCTCGCCGCACAGGAAGCCATTTGCTTCCTGTGCGGCGACGAGTAAAGAGGTGAGTTCCTCTTCCCGGTGGGTGGGGGGTTGGGGCTAAAGAGGCACCGGGGAAAAGAAAAGGCTTTTCCTTTTCCCCTGTGTCTCTTTGAGCATTCCTGCTGCCCGATCGCATTGCGATGGGGCAGCAGGAATGCCCACTAGACACCAGGGATTTTTTTTTTGTTGTTCTTTCGTGTTTTTGTCTTCCGGGGAGCGGCCCCTTGGGGAAGGGTCGCTCCCCTTTAGGGGGCAATTACTACGGCCATTTCTGCCCCCCTTGGGGGCAGATCTGGCTACTTTTTAGCCAGATCTGCCCCCAAGGGGGGCAGAAAACACTAGATCACCAGGGATTTATATTGTTATGAGCATTTATGTGTTGGGGGGTGCCCCCTTGGGCAAGGGGCACCCCCCCAAGGGGGCAGAGAACTGTTGGCCTTTTCTGCCCCCCTTGGGGGCAGATCGGCTTATTTTTTTTAGGTCCATCTGCCCCCAAGGGGGGCAGAAGCCACTTAGGCACCAGGGATTGTGTGTGTAGTGGATGGGGGGGGCGCCCCCTTGGGCAAGGGTCGCTCCCCTTTGGGGGGCATGTCTTTTAGGGCCATTTCTGCCCCCCTTGAGGGCAGATTGGCTACTTTTTAGCCAGATCTGCCCCCAAGGGGGGCAGAAAACACTAGATCACCAGGGTTTTTTATTTTTATGTGTATTTATGTGGGGGGGTGCCCCCTTGGGCAAGGGGCGCCCCCCCCAAGGGGGCAGAGAACTGTTGGCCTTTTCTGCCCCCCTTGGGGGCAAATCGGCCTATTTTGTTTAGGTCCATCTGCCCCCAAGGGGGGCAGAAGCCACTTCGGCACCAGGGATTGTGTGTGTAGTGGATGGGGGGGGCGCCCCCTTGGGCAAGGGTCGCTCCTCTTTGGAGGGCATGTCTTTTAGGGCCATTTCTGCCCCCTTTGAGGGCAGATCAGCCTATTATTTTTAGGCAGATCTGCCCCAAGGGGGGCAGAAACCACTAGAACGCCAGGGATTTTTTTTTATGTGTTTATTTTTGTGGTTGGGCGTCCCCTTGGGCACGGGGCGCCCCCCCAAGGGGGGCATTGACCTGTTGGCCATTTCTGCCCCCCCTGGGGGCAGATGGGCCTATTTTTGTAGGCCCACCTGCCCCCAAGGGGAGCAGAAGCCACTTAGACACCAGGGATAGTGTGTGTGTGTGTTAGTGGATGGGGAGGGGGCCTTGGGCAAGGGTCGCCCCCCACTTTGGGGGCACATGTACCCAGGCCATTTCTGCACCCCTTGGAGACAGATCAGCCTATTATTTTTAGGCTGGTCTGCCCCCAAGGGGGGCAGAAACCACTAGAACGCCAGGGATTTTTTTTTATTTGTTTATTTTTGTGGGGGGGCGTCCCCTTGGGCACGGGGCGCCCCCCCAAGGGGGGCATTGACCTGTTGGCCATTTCTACACCCCCTGGGGGCAGATGGGCCTATTTTGTTAGGCCCACCTGCCCCCAAGGGGGGCAGAAGCCACTTAGACACCAGGGATAGTGTGTGTGTGTGTGTGTGTGTTAGTGGATGGGGGGGGCCTTGGGCAAGGGTCGCCCCCCACTTTGGGGGCACATGTACCCAGGCCATTTCTGCACCCCTTGGAGACAGATCAGCCTATTATTTTTAGGCTGGTCTGCCCCCAAGGTGGGCAGAAACCACTAGAACGCCAGGGATTTTTTTTTATTTGTTTATATTTGTGGGGGGGCGTCCCCTTGGGCACGGGGCGCCCCCCCAAGGGGGGCATTGACCTGTTGGCCATTTCTACACCCCCTGGGGGCAGATGGGCCTATTTTCTTAGGCCCACCTGCCCCCAAGGGGGGCAGAAGCCACTTAGGCACCAGGGATAGTTTTGTGTGTGTGTTTTTTTTTATTATTTTTTTTAGGGCTGTCCCCTTTGGCAAGGGTCGCTCTCCATGGGGACACACTACTAAAGGTATTTTCTGGCTTCCTTGGGGCAGACAGGCCTATTCTTTTAGTAGGCCCATCTGCCCCTATGGCAGAATCCACTTAGGCACCAATTTCTAAATGTTTGATGGTGGGGTGTTTGTCAACTGAAGAAGTCTTTGCATTTGTGATAAAAAAATGTTTTCCTCCTTTTTGTTCTAGTTCAAAGCTTTTGCTTTATTTGCTGTGGCTCCTTGTGGTTTTGGCGGTGGTTGACCTGCAGTTTGCACAGTTGCATGTTTTAGGTAAGTAAAAACAATTTACTCCAAAGGAGTATTGTTGCAATGCATGAATGACATGTTTGTAGGGGGTGTACTAAATGCAGGATTGTGTGTGAAATTGTCCTTAGGTTTGTGCACAATGATATTTGTTTTGTCTTATTTCTAATTTGCCTTTCTTTCTTTATTTTTAGTGGGATATCATTGGTGATTGCTGTGTAGTTGCTGGTGAATCAAGCTTTTTCAGGCAAGTGAGCGGTATAGTTTGTGAGTTTATAACTCTTACTAACAAAGCTACACTTTGTTACTTGTCTTACACAGTGCTGGTTGTTGGTGGTGAATTTGTTCAGTTAATTTTAGCAGGAGAGATTATGGCTAGCCGCAGGATGACCGCTCAGCAGGTGGTTGGTATGCTTTTTGAGTCACAGTCTGATCATGACTATGAGACGGACTCTGCATCTGAGGCAGAGGAGGAAGTCAGAGATTCTGGCAGTGATGTTTCTGTTGGAGGGGAATCTTCTGATGATGAAGCCACACTCAGTGCAGATGAAGGGCCTGTTTTAGAGGAGGACATTGATGTGCCAATAGTGCAGCAACCTGGGGCTGAAAGGTTTCCCGTTATAAGACCTGATGTCTGGGTTGCCCCAAACATGGAGCAGCCAGAGTTGCCTGCCTTTACTGGTCTCCCGGGGTGTAACGCCAATACAGAGAACTTTATGCCTATCAATTTCTTTGAGTTATTCATGGATGATATGTTTTTGGAAGAGATTGTTGAGCAGACTAATTTGTATGAGGAGCAGCATTTGAGGGACAACGCTGCTAGACTTAGGCCACACTCTAGAGCTGCCCAGTGGATTCCCACAAATTTGGAGGAGTTAAAAAAGTTTTGGGGTTTGACTTTTTTGATGGGGTTGATAAGGAAGCCGTCACTGGCTTCGTATTGGTCTACTAGTCCCTTGATGGCAACAGCTATATTTCCAGCGACCATAAGTCGTAATCGGTATTTGCTTCTTCTTAGGATGCTGCATTTTGTTGACAATGCATTAGACTTGCCACGAGATCACCCAGATTCTGACCGTCTTTTTAAGATTAGGCCTGTACTTGATCATTTTGTAGATCGGTTTTCGGAGGTCTATGTTCCAGGCAAAGAGTTAAGTGTGGACGAGTCTTTGGTCCTCTTCAAGGGTCGTTTGGTTTTTAGGCAGTACATTCCTAGCAAAAGGGCACGATATGGAATTAAATTGTATATGCTGTCTGAAAGTAGGACAGGATATGTGTATAGTTTCCGTGTGTACACTGGTAGGGATTCCAATATTGACCCCCCTGGTTGTCCTCCCACTTTTGGAGTTACTGAGAAAATTGTGTGGGATCTTGGTAGACGACTGTTCAACAAAGGTCACCATTTGTATGTAGATAACTTCTACACTGGTGTGCAATTGTTCAAGGAATTGTTTAGAGTGGACACAGTTGCTTGTGGCACAATCCGTTCTAACCGGAAAGGCTATCCAAGGGAGCTTGACTGTAAAAAACTTGAGAGAGGACAGTGCTGTGCCTTGCGGAACGAGGAGCTGCTAGCTTTGAAATTTTCAGACAAGAGGGATGTCTACATGCTAAGTACCATCCATGATGAGAGTACTTCCCCTGTGACTGTTTGGGGCCAGGTTGCTGAAGTGCGCAAACCTGTGTGCATTTTAGATTATAATAAGCACATGGGAGGTGTAGATAGAGTTGACCAGAGGTTGGAACCTTATACTGCTATTCGTAAGTCTTACGTTTGGTATAAGAAGTTAGCACTTCACCTCTTCCACTTAGCAACCTTCAATGCTTTTATTGTGTTTAGGGATAGGTCTCCAGAGTCAAAGATGACATTTGTGAAATTTCAGGAGTCAGTGATAGAGAGCCTTATTGTGGTGGAACAGGCCAGAGTTCCTAGAGAAGCAGTGGTGGAGGATGTGGCTAGATTGAAAGATCGCCACTTTGCTGAGCACATTCCTCCTACACCCAAAAAAGACTTTCCAGCTAACAAATGTAGAGTGTGTTTTCGAAGAGGTATCCGGAGGGAGACTCGAATGTACTGCCCAGATTGTCCTTCAAAGCCTGGGCTGTGTGTCGGTGCTTGTTTTAAGAATTACCACACCCAGAAGAATTTCTGGGAACAACCATGAGTGTAAACTCATGTCTGTTTTGTATTTTCATGTGTTTAGTTTCATGGTTAGCATTTCTGTCATGTTCTTAGTTAGAGCTTTTGTGTTTGTAGTTTTTTAATTCTTTCTACTTAGTTAGGGGTGCCTCTGTTAAAAAAAGAAAAAAAAATGATGCCAATGTGTGTGGAGTGGGGCTTGGCTGAGAGTGTACATATTGACTTGCTGTTGGCTACTGCAACACACTGCCAGCCAAACACCAGTCCACACACTCCCATCAGCTGGTGTGATTGTTGTATCAGGCATGTGGGCGTATGTAAGTGATGGGCCCTTGAGTGGCGCTGTCTGTCGATGTGAGTGTTGTAATGTGCTGGGCCCGTGGCTGGCGGTGTGAATGGCCTTGTGTGTGTCATGTATGAAAGTTATGTGAATGGACTGTAAAGCGGTTGGTGCCTTGTCGCGGCTTTACAGCTCACGAGCTGTGAGTCATTGGTTCATTTTTTTGCCTTTCAGTTACTAACCGTGCATTTCATTTTTGTGAAAGCTCTTCTGTTAGTAAAATTTGATCCACTGAACCATCACTCACCCTTGTGCCAAATCCAACCAGTATGTGTGGTAAAAATGACAAAACCTGCTCCGCTGTAATCAGGCGTCGCAGCACACCTGTGACACGCTAGGTGCCTCAGGTGGGACCCCAATGATGAAGCATGCCACCAACTTGGTTGGTGGGTGAGGGGTCTTTTTCACATAACCTAAGTGTGTTTCTTTTCAAAATTTTAGTGTTTGGCACATCACGGACGTATGTGGGCACATCAAAACGATATATTACAAAACTACCTGTGTTTGGGGGGGAGAGGGCACCTATGATTTTGGTCCTGTGTGCGGCCTTCATCTAGGGAAACCTACCAAACCCAGACATTTTTTAAAACTAGACACCCCAAGGAGTCCAGGGAGGTGCGGCTTGCGTGGATCCCCCAACATTTTCTTACCCAGACTCCTCTGTAAACCTCAAAATGTGCTTAAAAAAGCATATTTTCCATACTTTTCTTCGTAAGATCACCACTCCAGCACAAAATTCCTACTCCCCAGTGTTCCCCTCAGTCTCCCAAGTAAAATGACACCTCACTTATGTGGGACCCCAAAGCAGAGTCAGTCTAAAGATGTATAAAAGAATATGTCCTTATAAACTTGCTGTGCTATCCCCTCTATCTCTACAAGTTTTGGGCCTTATTCTGTTGCAGGCACCTGGCCCACCCACACAAGTGAGGTATCATTTTTATTGGGAGACTTGGGGGAACGCTGGGTGGAAGGAAATTTGTGGCTCCACTCAGATTCCAGAACTTTCTGTCACCGAAATGTGTGGAAAATGTGTTTTTTTAGACAGAATTTGAGGTTTGCAAAGGATTCTGGGGAACAGAACCTGGTCAGAGCCCCGCAAGTCACCCCATCTTGGATTCCCCTAGGTCTCTAGGTTTCAAAAATGCACAGGTTTGATAGGTTTCCCTAGGTGCCGGCTGAGCTAGAGGCCAAAATCTACAGGTAGGCACTGTTTTCAATGAAAAAATGTGATGTGTCCACATTGCGTTTTGGGGTGTCTGCTGTCGCGGGCGCTAGGCCTACCCACACAAGTGAGGTATCATTTTTATCGGGAGACGTGGGGGAACGCTGGGTGGAAGGAAATTTGTGGCTCCTCTCAGATTCCAGAACTTTCTGCCACAGAAATGTTAGGAACATGTGTTTTTTTAGCCAAATTTTGAGGTTTGCAAAGGATTCTGGGTAACAGAAACTGGTCCGAGCCACACAAGTCACCCCATCTTGGATTCCCCTTGGTCTCTAGTTTTCAGAAATGCACAGGTTTGGTAGGTTTCCCTAGGTGGCGGTTGAGCTACAAGCCAAAATCTACAGGTAGGCACTTTGCAAAAAACACCTTTGTTTTCCTTCACAAATTTGGATGTGTCCACGTTGCGCTTTGGGGCGTTTCCTGTCGCAGGCGCTAGGCCTACCCACACAAGTGAGGTATCATTTTTATCGGGAGACGTAGGGGAACGCTGGGTGGAAGGAAATTCGTGGCTCCTCTCAGATTCCAGAACTTTCTGCCACAGAAATGTTAGGAACATGTGTTTTTTTAGCCAAATTTTGAGGTTTGCAAAGGATTCTGGGTAACAGAACCTGGTCCGAGCCACACAAGTCACCCCATCTTGGATTCCCCTAGGTCTCTAGTTTTCAGAAATGCACAGGTTTGGTAGGTTTCCCTAGGTGGCGGCTGAGCTATAGGCCAAAATCTACAGGTAGGCACTTTGCAAAAAACACCTCTGTTTTCCTTCACAAATTTGGATGTGTCCACGTTGCGCTTTGGGGTGTTTCCTGTCGCAGGCGCTAGGCCTACCCACACAAGTGAGGTATCATTTTTATCAGGAGACGTGGGGGAACGCTGGGTGGAAGGAAATTTGTGGCTCCTCTCAGATTCCAGAACTTTCTGCCACAGAAATGTTAGGAACATGTGTTTTTTTAGCCAAATTTTGAGGTTTGCAAAGGATTCTGGGTAACAGAACCTGGTCCGAGCCACACAAGTCACCCCACCTTGGATTCCCCTAGGTCGCTAGTTTTCAGAAATGCACAGGTTTGGTAGGTTTCCCTAGGTGGCGGCTGAGCTACAGGCCAAAATCTACAGGTAGGCACTTTGCAAAAAACACCTCTGTTTTCCTTCACAAATTTGGATGTGTCCACGTTGCGCTTTGGGGCGTTTTCTTTCGCGGGCGCTAGGCCTACCCACACAAGTGAGGTATAATTTTTATCGGGAGACGTGGGGGAACGCTGGGTGGAAGGAAATTTGTGGCTCCTCTTAGATTCCAGAACTTTCTGCCACAGAAATGTTAGGAACATGTGTTTTTTTAGCCAAATTTTGAGGTTTGCAAAGGATTCTGGGTAACAGAACCTGGTCCGAGCCACACAAGTCACCCCATCTTGGATTCCCCTAGGTCTCTAGTTTTCAGAAATGCACAGGTTTGGTAGGTTTCCCCAGGTGGCGGCTGAGCTAAAGGCCAAAATCTACAGGTAGGCACTTTGCAAAAAACACCTCTGTTTTCCTTCACAAATTTGGATGTGTCCACGTTGCGCTTTGGGGCGTTTCCTGTCGCGGGCGCTAGGCCTACCCACACAAGTGAGGTATCATTTTTATCAGGAGACGTGGGGGAACGCTGGGTGGAAGGAAATTTGTGGCTCCTCTTAGATTCCAGAACTTTCTGCCACAGAAATGTTAGGAACATGTGTTTTTTTAGCCAAATTTTGAGGTTTGCAAAGGATTCTGGGTAACAGAACCTGGTCCGAGTCACACAAGTCACCCCATCTTGGATTCCCCTAGGTCTCTAGTTTTCAGAAATGCACAGGTTTGGTAGGTTTCCCTAGGTGGCGGCTGAGCTACAGGCCAAAATCTACAGGTAGGCACTTTGCAAAAAACACCTCTGTTTTCCTTCACAAATTTGGATGTGTCCACGTTGCGCTTTGGGGCGTTTCCTGTCGCGGGCGCTAGGCCTACCCACACAAGTGAGGTATCATTTTTATCGGGAGACGTGGGGGAACGCTGGGTGGAAGGAAATTTGTGGCTCCTCTCAGATTCCAGAACTTTCTGCCACAGAAATGTTAGGAACATGTGTTTTTTTAGCCAAATTTTGAGGTTTGCAAAGGATTCTGGGAAACAGAACCTGGTCCGAGCCACACAAGTCACCCCATCTTGGATTCCCCTAGGTCTCTAGTTTTCAGAAATGCACAGGTTTGGTAGGTTTCCCTAGGTGGCGGCTGAGCTACAGGCCAAAATCTACAGGTAGTCACTTTGCAAAAAACACCTCTGTTTCCCTTCACAAATTTGGATGTGTCCACGTTGCGCTTGGGGGCATTTCCTGTCGCGGGCACTAGGACTACCCACACAAGTGAGGTATCATTTTTATCGGGAGACGTGGGGGAACGCTGGGTGGAAGGAAATTTGTGGCTCCTCTCAGATTCCAGAACTTTCTGCCACAGAAATATTAGGAACATGTGTTTTTTTAGCCAAATTTTGAGGTTTGCAAAGGATTCTGGGTAACAGAACCTGGTCCGAGCCACACAAGTCACCCCACCTTGGATTCCCCTAGGTCTCTAGTTTTCAGAAATGCACAGGTTTGGTAGGTTTCCCTAGGTGGCGGCTGAGCTACAGGCCAAAATCTACAGGTAGGCATTTTGCAAAAAACACCTCTGTTTTCCTCACAAATTTGGATGTGTCCAAGTTGCGCTTTGGGGCATTTCCTGTCACGGGCGCTAGGCCTACGCACACAAGTGAGGTATCATTTTTATCGGGAGATGTGGGGCAACGCTGGGTGGAAGGAAATTCGTGGCTCCTCTCAGATTCCAGAACTTTCTGCCACAGAAATGTGAGGAACATGTGTTTTTTTAGCCAAATTTTGAGGTTTGCAAAGGATTCTGGGTAACAGAACCTGGTCCGAGCCACACAAGTCACCCCATCTTGGATTCCCCTAGGTCTCTAGTTTTCAGATATGCACAGGTTTGGTAGGTTTCCCTAGGTGGCGGGTGAGCTGCAAGCCAAAATCTACAGGTAGGCACTTTGCAAAAAACACCTCTGTTTTCCGTCACAAATTTGGATGTGTCCACGTTGCGCTTTGGGGCGTTTCCTGTCGCGGGCGCTAGGCCTACCCACACAAGTGAGGTATCATTTTGATCGGGAGACGTGGGGGAACGCTGGGTGGAAGGAAATTTGTGGCTCCTCTCAGATTCCAGAACTTTCTGCCACAGATATGTTAGGAACATGTGTTTTTTTAGCCAAATTGTGAGGTTTGCAAAGGATTCTGGGTAACAGAACCTGGTCCGAGCCACACAAGTCACCCCATCTTGGATTCCCCTAGGTCTCTAGTTTTCTGAAATGCACAGGTTTGGTAGGTTTCCCTAGGTGGCGGCTGAGCTACAGGCCAAAATCTACAGGTAGGCACTTTGCAAAAAACACCTCTGTTTTCCTTCAAAAATTTGGCTGTGTCCATGTTGCGCTTTGGGGCGTTTCCTGTCACGGGCGCTAGGCCTATGCACACAAGTGAGGTATCATTTTTATCGGGAGACGTGGGGGAACGCTGGGTGGAAGGAAATTCGTGGCTCCTCTGAGATTCGAGAACTTTCTGCCACAGAAATGTGAGGAACATGTGTTTTTTTAGCCAAATTTTGAGGTTTGCAAAGGATTCTGGGTAACAGAACCTGGTCCGAGCCACACAAGTCACCCCATCTTGGATTCCCCTAGGTCTCTAGTTTTCAGAAATGCACAGGTTTGGTAGGTCTCCCTAGGTGGCAGCTGAGCTACAAGCCAAAATCTACAGGTAGGCACTTTGCAAAAAACACCTCTGTTTTCCTTCACAAATTTGGATGTGTCCACGTTGCGCTTTGGGGCGTTTTCTGTCACGGGCGCTAGGCCTACCCACACAAGTGAGGTATCATTTTTATCGGGAGACGTGGGGGAACGCTGGGTGGAAGGAAATTTGTGGCTCCTCTCAGATTCCAGAACTTTCTGCCACAGAAATTTGAGGAACATGTGTTTTTTTAGCCAGATTTTGAGATTTGCAAAGGATTCTGGGTAACAGAACCTGGTCCGAGCCACACAAGTCACCCCATCTTGGATTTCCCTAGGTCTCTAGTTTTCAGAAATGCACAGGTTTGGTAGGTTTCCCTAGGTGGGGGCTGAGCTAGAGGCCAAAATCTACAGGTAGGCACGTTGCTAAAAACAGCTCTGTTTTCTGTGATGTGTCCACGTTGTGTTTTGGGGCATATCCTGTCGCGGGCCCTAGGCCTACCCACACAAGTGAGGTATCATTTTTATCGGGAGACTTGGGGGAACATAGAATAGCAAAACAAGTGTTATTGCACCTTGTCTTTCTCTACATTTTTTCCTTCCAAATGGAAGACAGTGTGTAAAAAAGACATCTATTTGAGAAATGCCCTGTAATTCACATGCTAGTATGGGCACCCCGGAATTCAGAGATGTGCAAATAACCACTGCTTCTCAACACCTTATCTTGTGCCCATTTTGGAAATACAAAGGTTTTCTTGATAGTTTTTTTTTACTCTTTATATTTCAGCAAATGAATTGCTGTATACCCGGCATAGATTGAAAACCCACTGCAGGGTGTAGGTCATTTATTGGCTCTGGGTACCTAGAGTTCTTTATGAACCTATAAGCCCTATATATCCCGCAACCAGAAGAGTCCAGCAGACATAACGGTATATTGCTTTCGAAGATCTGACATTGCAGGAAAAAGTTACAGAGTAAAACATAGAGTAAAATTGATGTTTTTTTCACCTCAATTTCAATATTTTTCTTTTTCAGTTGTTATTTTCTGTAGGAAACCCTTGTAGGATCTACACAAATTACCCCTTGCTGAATTCAGATTTTTGTCTACGTTTCAAAAATGTTGCGGTTTCTGGGATCCAGCATTGGTTTCATGCCCATTTCTGTCACTGACTGGAAGGAGGCTGAAAGCACAAAAAATCGTAAAAATGAGGTATGTCCTAGTAAAATGCCAAAATTGTGTTGAAAAATTGGGTTTTCTGATTCAAGTCTGCCTGTTCCTGAAAGCTGGGAAGCTGGTGATTTTATCACCGCAAACCCTTTGTTGATGCCCTTTTCAGGGAAAAAACCACAAGCCTTCTTCTGCAGCCCATTTTTGCCATTTTTTTGAAAAAAACTAAATTTTCACTGTTTTGTGGCTAATTTCTTGGCCTCCTTCTGGGGAACCCACAAAGTCTGGGTACCTCTAGAATCCCTAGGATGTTGGAAAAAAAGGACACAAATTTGGCGTGGGTAGCTTATGTGAACAAAAAGTTATGAGGGCCTAAGCGCGAACTGCTCCAAATAGCAAAAAAAAGGCTCGGCACAGGAGGGGGAAAAGGCCTGGCAGCGAAGGGGTTAAGATATTAGTAAGATGTGTTTAGCTCAGAGGCAGCCAGCCACCAGAGCCACCAGTGCTTTAAGTCGGATGAAATAAAATGTGTGTTGGAGTGTAGAGGTCTGTAAACGGGATTCTACCAAAAAAGTGCATGTAGGAATCCTTTCCAAAATGAATGGCCTCTATAACTAAGGATGTGGGTTAAAACAGGACAAATAAAGCCCTGTGTTTCAGACAGTGTGCAGCCTGTCCAGTATTTGGGTGCCCAGGAGCTTTCCATTATTGCAAGAAGATTTATCCTACAACATACACCTAGAGCAAGCCAGAACTATTGCCTGTCCTTGTTAGCAGCATCTGATAAACAACTTTGGGGGTTATTACAACTTTGGAGGAGGTGTTAATCCGTCCCAAAAGTGACGGTAAAGTGACGGATATACCACCAGCCGTATTACGAGTTCATTATATCCTATGGAACTCGTAATACGGCTGGTGGTATATCCGTCACTTTACCGTCACTTTTGGGACGGATTAACACCTCCTCCAAAGTTGAAATAACCCCCTATATTTTTTTGCATAAATAGTTAGAATGAAAATATTTCAATTCTGATAAATTTAGACTGCATAAAACATTACTCATGTCTTTGGAAGGGGTAGTGGTCTTCAAAGTGTCTCCTTCACTCCTGTTCTTCCTTTCACACCACCTTCCACTATATTTTCCCAGTGTGTGGGTCTTTCACATAAATGGGAAATTACCATAGCCAATTATGCGACCCCTGCCCTGTGTGCTCTATAAAGAGGCCAATGATTGGATGATCATGTAGTCTGAGCATCACGAGCCACTAGCAGGCACTGTGAGAAACTTACACAGCATTCAGGCTCAACTACAGGCCCCTCAATTATGCCCAGTCATGAACATCCATACACAGTTGAGCTCAGCCAGATATGTAAGAGGCACTCGATGACCAGTATGCCCTATATAAGAGCTGTGCCTTGCTTTAGGAAAGTACAGAAATGCATCTAGGAAAGCAATTACTCCCGGGGAATGCAAGATGAAGTAAAACATGTGAAGTGTAAACTGTAAAGTATCACTAACGTGAAAGGAGCAGAGCCTGTTAATGTGATGAGACCACCCATTTCTCATAGCACTAAGTTTTTAGGGAGGGATCTCACAATTAGAATATTCAATTTGGACTCTCATTTCTACACAAGCCATTTATCAGAAGAACAAGTAAAAGTTACATTTAAAAAACGGTCCATTCTTTTGCAGATGAACTTTGCACACTGTCGGGCCAGTTTCTACAAAGTGCTTTTTGAAAAAGCAGTGCATAATTAAACAAGCACATTCAGTTCTGTTTCTGAAGTTATTTTTCAGCATAGGGTCGCTACATATTTGACACATGTATCACACATGAATTTAACAACTTTATGATACATTGTACAGCAGCTGCAGACCCTTGCCAGTCGCACTCGTAATCCAACATCCTTAGAATAATGGGAGCGAAGGTGAAGCAGCATGTCATAATTTATATACAGCACTTAAAGTATGAGCTTTTCTCAAAGTGCGGTCCCGCAGGATGCTAATAAAACATGAAAGAGAAACCTCTTTCTTGAAAAGGAGAAAAATAAAGACAATTCCTGATTTATCTTTATATGCAGGCTCAGAGGCTCATGCTGCACGGCTTGTAAAGGGAGGCTGGGCAGGCGCACATCTTAGGGAGAACACTGATCCTAACATTTCCTTTGTGTTCTCAATTTCGGATCCTTAATTTTATTTGGTCTTCCAAATGTACAGCTACCCATACATTACTTCTAAGTTAAGTCTGCCTGGTTTTGTGCCACGTTACCAAAGGGTTAAGCACAGGTTAATTTAGTGATTTTAGTGGTTCACCCTGAAAGGATTTGTGACTGTTGCCTGACCAGTGTTAACACCATACTCAACCACCAACCCAGTTTCTCACTGAGACCAAATAGATTCCCAATGCAGAAGGTTAGTGAAGGTTGATGTTGATCATTAGAACCCCTAGCAGGCTTGCTAGCAGCTGTAAGCATAAAAGGAAAAGGCAAATGACCTGGCCTAGTCTCTGCTGTGACTGAAATCCCTTTCCAACCAAATACCTATGCCCTTAACCTGGCAGAAGCCCACATAAGACACTACCACAGAGTGTATGAGCCTCACCTCAACAAAGAAGGACAGCATGAGGGTTACTGAAGTGATCGCTCTTAAACCTATGACCCACCATTTGTACATCAGTTTAGCCTACTTTCCACTATTTGCAGTATATAGAAGGTTAGAATGTTAGACTGCTTTTACAGCGCTCGAATACCCATGGGTGTCTTGGTGCTAGTTCTGCTGTGCCTTGGACCGAGACCATACTATATATCAAACAGCTAGGTTTTCAAGGCAACCTGGAGGTCTGGACTGAAAGCTCCCTTTTTTAAGAACTTTCGTTTTGGGATTACAAATATGTAATGTTCTGCGTATTTTTGAGAGCTTGTCAGTGTTATGATGACGATGCAACCATAGTGTATTGAGGTAGGTGGGTATGCTGCTGGAGCTATGCTTGTGTTTTTGGTTTGTTGGGGTTATAGAAACGATAGGAAAATGCGCCTGGTCTCTGGTTTCCTTGGGTTAGAGAAGACTATTGATGGTCTGATGGGCTTTAATGGAGTGTTAGGGGGCTGTGTATTTAAATTTCAATCACCTTTACATACAGGCCCAGCTTTTGGCATGGGCGAACAGGGCCCAGGCCCATGGCTCCAATCTTCAGACTGGCACACAGAGCTGTTGCATTAAAGTTATGCAAAAAACAAGGCCCCCTTTCTGCAGACACAAACAATGCCACCGCCCCCTCCAATGCCACTGCTTCATTTTATTCATCAACAACAGCGAGGGCACCGAACATCTTTCTGCCCAGGCTCTGTTTACTTCTTTATTCTTTATACCTTTCCCTTGTCTCCATTACTTCAGCCTACAGTTACTTCACCAAACTATCCTTAACACTAAAATGCCCTTTCCATTGACCCCTTTGTTAATCCTGTCTACCTCCTTCATCCCTAACTTCACTCTAATGCTCACTATTTGCCTAATCTTAGTTTCATTTTCATTTAGCTACATTCACATGAATTAATATTAACCTTCACCCTAATTGTAAATCTGACTGTGAAGTAAATTTATTTTAAAGTAATTAAAATAATAGGCTACTTTATTCTAATTTGAACCCTAATTCTGAGTTAGTTTAAAATATCTAAAATATTTTATTTGAGAATAGAGTTGGTTAATTCAGACTCTAGCCCTATCTTTATTATATCAATAGAATTACCTTTAAAATGATTACCGCATTGCAATTATGACTAAATCTGTAATGTCATCATTAAGGTCAATGGGCTGAAATTAAACTAACCTTTGTAAGCGTAATTAATGTTTACCCATCCCTAAAAGTATATATGCAAAAATAAATGGATACACCCCATTCCACCACAATGATCGCTATAACCCTACATTTAAATGAAAATATATTTTTAAATTACTTGCATTTTCATCAATACATTCGTCCTAAGTACTGTAATGGTAACTAAAGTGTTACTTTTTTCAATAACAAATACTGTAATGCTAACCGTAACCTTTAAATAATTTTGATTCAATTCATGTCTGCATAATTACAATAAAACTAGCCTGGGTCCTAATGCTAAAAATGGACTATATTGTATAACAATGTTTTAATTACTACATTTTTATAATCCTAATATTGTATTTTAGTTACCGAATGCTCTGTGTTATGTGCTAATTTACTAAATACAGACTAACTAGATGAGGAGACAAAGGGGGTCATTCTGACCCTGGCGGTCTTGGACCGCCAGGGCAAGAATGACGGAAGCACCGCCAACAGGCTGGCGGTGCTTCATTTCCCATTTTGACCGCAGCGGTAAAGCCGCGGTCACACCGCCGGGGACGGCGGTGTCTTGCCGATTTTCCCCCGGCAGTGATAATCCGCCAGGGCAGCGCTGCAAGCAGCGCTGCCCTGGGGTTTATGACCCCCTTACCGCCAGCCTGTTTCTGGCGGTTGACACCGCCAGGAAGAGGCTGGCGGTAAGGGGTGTCCTGGGGCCCCTGGGGGCCCCTGCACTGCCCATGCCACTGGCATGGGCAGTGCAGGGGCCCCCTAACAGGGCCCCGGCCTGCTTTTCACTGTCTGCATGGCAGACAGTGAAAAGCGCGACGGGTGCAACTGCACCCGTCGCACGGCCGCAACACTGCCGGCTCCATTAGGAGCCGGCTCCTGTGTTGCGGCCTCATTCCCGCTGGGCCGGCGGGAATGTTGGAATGGGGGCTGCGTTATTGCGGCCGCATGGCGGCCTCTTGGCGGTTCCCGTCTGGCGGGCGGCAGTAGCCGCCCGCCAATGTTAGAATGACCCCCAAAGTAATTACACTGATCAGTCAATTGCTTGTGCTCGGGTTCAGAGAGGACCTGGCATTGCAGTTTGGGCTGGCACAGAATCAAGACTGATTTGCATATGGCTGGGTCTAAGCTAAGGTGGTATTGAGGGCAAATGAACCATTGGTTGAAACACTACCCCGAGTGATTGCCAGTGGTCAAACAAAATTGCACACATTTCTCCCATCATATTTTGTGTGTCTGGTGTTATGATATCTCTCAGTCAGCTTCAAATATTCTCTGGGTTCTCAAATGAAATTCAAATGTCATCTTCTCAACTTTGCTATAATTGTACAACCACATGATAGTGGCTTCATTGGTAAACATGCTGGTTATTGTTGTGTATTCAAATGTTATTCCAAAACATATATATGAATTAGTATTATATTCCTAACCACAGGTTGTTTCTTCCTGCACTTCTGACAGCTTTCCCACTATTATTTTACTAGGTCAATTTATCTCACAACCTAAAAGGTATTGGAAATACGCAACATTGTTTTCTTTCCAAATATATCAGAAATATTGTATGTATATCAGGATAAGTGCCTCTACAGTGCTAGACAAGTTTTCCATTGCGAGCACCATACGTTTCACCAAAAATGAAATCTACTAAAGTGGAAATTACATTTACAGGACAGTATCTCTCACAACCCAAACTAGAGAAAGGAATAGACTGGGGAGGAGGAAGTTAACCAATTGTTTGTGTGATATATTTTCTCACTCCACCAACTTAAAACTGTAACCAATGGCTCCAAAAACGTTTCTATCTACATTTCACCTCCTAACATTTCCTAAGTACCTATTATATAAAATAATATATGTCAACACTGTTAGAAATTGAGTTTCTATTTGCAGAGGTATGCACCCTGGTCAGGCAGAAACCACAATCCTAGTCAAGGCAAATGTCAGGCAAACCCTAAATTAATCTGTGCTCACCCTCTTGTAGCTTGGCACAGAGCAGTCAGGCTTACCTTAGAGGCATTGTGTAAAGTATTTGTGCAACACTTCATATGGTAAAACAGAGAAACCACCACTCAAAAAGATGCCTTACCTGGTTAGAAATATAGAAAAATAGAATTTAATCTAATAAATAAAAGAAGACCGAAAATTACAAAATACAATCTTAGAAGGAAGAAGCGCCAATCCAGGACATCTGTTTGCACCGGACTAGGACACAGTCCGAAGTTCAGGCCGAACGCGATGGAGTGCTGGCCAGATACAGGAACCCAGTAAGGCCCGCTGAACAAAAGTATCTTAATCCTGGTTGCGTTGACTTTGAAGATGTGAGGTGCAGCAGAAGATTTCTGTCATTGTCCATCCCCTCAGTGGAGGTGATGCATCAATTTTCTCCCATGCAGTAGAGAGGATGCATTGATTTTCTCCACACAACAGCAGTGATTCATTGGTTCCGAGATGCGTCAGTTCGGAAGGCGATGCAACTAGTGCTATTCCTGGAACAGCGGCGATGCATTAGGGTTGATCCAAGCTGCAGAGGCCATGCACCCGTTCCAATCCATGCAACATGGGCAAAGCACTGATACCAATCTGTTCATTAACAGTGATGTGTCAGGTTGACAGAAAATGTATCGGTTCTGCTGAAACAATCACCTTGGGTCCACTTCCAAGCCCTAGGACTGGGGTGGCACCACTTGGCAGAACATACTCACAGCTGGCAGAGTTCAGGTGCAGACATAGGTTGGTTAGAAGTCTTTTAGGTCCCTAAAATTTCAGATCAGGAGGCCATTCAACTGGCCCTTGGAGTCACTCTGTGCTGGAAAAATGCAGATCAAGTACTCCTCACTTTCAGGAAAGAGAGCAGCAGGCAGCAGGTTGGCACATCAGGAGTGCAGCAGATTAGGAGTCCAGCAGAGTGGCAGTCCTTGTAGCAGCACAGCAGTCCTTCTTCTTCACAGGGTATTCAGATGTCCAGAAGTGTGCTGAAATGGTAGGGTCCGAGGTCCAGTTCTTAAACCCAATCGTGCTTTTGAAATGTGGGTGAAGTGCAGAGAGGTTCTCCCTTCCTGCCCTAGCTCCAGACTCACTACAGGAGGTTGTGCAGCCCCTTGTGTAGGGACAGAACATAGCCTATTCAAGTTTAAATGTGAGCTGTACCTAGCTACTCCCTCCCTTCTTCCTAGAATGGCCCATCAGGTCACATTCAAGCTCCCATTGTGTGTGGCTGTCTAGACCGAATACACAAATCCCAGTAGTCACTCAACACAGGCTTGCAATTAGAGACAGGCTGAAGGCACACAGGGCTAACAGGAGGAAACCGCCAACTTTTTAAAAGTGCAATTTTCAAAGTTGTCATGAAAAATCTGTCTTTACCATTAAGAATGATTTATCATTACAATTCCAGAAGTGCTAATCAAGACAGGTCCACCTCCTATAAATTAGGAATTACAACTTATTAAAACTAATACAGAATCCTCAATGTGAGAGGGGTAGACCTCACTTTAGTGGAAAACAAATGTGGGAGTTTTGCACTACTAGGACATGTAAAACCTAAAAGCACATGTCCTACCTTTTAATTACATAGTAAGGGGTTATAAAAGTCAAGTCAACATGGCATGTAAAACTGCATTCAGGGTTCAATGGCAAGCCTGGGACTTATTTTGGAGGGCTACTTAAGTGGGTGGCACAATAAGTGCTGCAGGACCACTGATAGCATTTAATTTATAGGTCCTGGATTTCTGTTATACTACTCTACAATGGACTTACAAGCAAATCAAATATGGCAATTGGGTATATGCCAGTTAAACCATGTTGTAGGGAAAGAACACAAGCACCTTAGCACTGGGTAGCAGTGGTACATTCAAAGAGTCCTAATGCCAACAAAAAATATTTTAGCAAAATTGGGGGCAAACAGGCAAAACATTTGGGGAGGACACCCTAAGGTGGACAAGTCAAACACCCATGCAAAATCTACATTTTGCTAAAACTACTTTGTAACTGATACATAAATTCAATTTTGTTCACACTTACCAAATGTCTTTGACATGCTGATGTGCACAGCAAGGCTCCTGTACTTGGTGCAGCCTGTTTGTCCTTTCATTATTTGCTTTTTACTTTAAAATATGACCAGATGTGATGACTTCAGGTGCCCCACGTATGTAGGTTTGGGAATTAAGAAAGCTTTTACCTATTCATAAAATAAATCTTGAGAAACATAATTGATTAATTTTCCCATGTACAACAAAGAATACACATAATTCAAATTGCATAGGTTTTGAAAATAAAATTATCTCCATACACTAAGTTGTGCATGCTTCCTTTTTGGTCACCAGTACTCTTTAGCCAAGCATAATTGTTCAGTTTTTGAAGATGCAAGATGTCTTATGTGTAAACTAAGAGGTTCTGTCTTTGATATGTTCTAGAAGGGTGCTGGATTGACACTGATGCTGCTGTTGATGATGCCTCCCATTGTTGCCACTGCTGACTAGAGCCTCATCAATGGGATCTTAGCCAAGCTCTGGATTTGGTCCCAGATTTGGCTCCGGATTTGGTCCAGAATCTCATGGGGTGGTACTCCCTCCTCACTACATCATGCCTGCTTGCCGACCAATAGCCTAGCGCCTGTTTTGGCCTTGGGCAGTTTTAGGTGGAAGGGGACTGGGGGTGCGACCAGCAGACCAGAAGACCTGAAAACCTAAAGTTGCCAAGGAGCCCCGAGCCCCTGGATCCAGCAGAGGGGAGGTCTGCGATGGCGGTGAGGAGCGCTGGAGTTCCCATAGCAGTGCCAATTACCTGAGCAACCACTGAAGTGCATTAGTAACTTGCCTTTAACCCACGCTGCCCCCCTTCCTTGTCACGTTTAGCTCATGCAAGAATGGTGTAAGCAGCAGCCTTCGGCTTGTCCGGCAAAGTTGCCATTAGGGCTACTGCTGCCAGGGAAGGTTGCGGACTGCAGCAGAAGCACCTGTGCTAGGCTGCGGTGTGGCTTGCCATCCCACTCATCCCTGGCTGTGAGTTGGAAAGGGTGGCAAAATTAGCAAAAACTGGCAAAAATTGGGTAAAGTGGTAAAGTTACAATGTGGCAAAGTGGCAATGGCGCAATAGTGAAACAGTGGAAGGAGGATGGAACTGAGGATGAAATTGAGACCAACACCTACAACCGAGGCCCCCTTAGGCACACCCATCTGTGCCAAATCTGTAACAGAATAACCTAATAAACGTAATAGACCTCCAGGCTTACCATACTTAAGTACACTACAGATGTCTTTGACAGCATCTCGACTTAACTTAGGGGGCTGGCTGACACAAAGGCTATCCAAAGGCCTATCCAGAAGTCCAAGCAAGCAAAGAAAGCAAACCAATCCTTTTCTATTGGGGTAGAGGTTGTCTCACAGACTATTCTACCTGCGGCAAGCCAGAGCAATGGTTATAAGGAGAGAACCCTACGAAAGCGTGTAGACAGTCAGCGTCACCATGGGAGTCCAGGGGGCAGGGTAGACTGAGTTCCTAAGACCCCAAAAATATCAGACACCAAGTGCAGCAAGCACCACAAGGGCAGCCCGTCAGGCTCACAGGCAAAACAAGACCACCACCAGCACACTTAAATCTGTGCACAGCAAAAGACCCAGCCACACCCAAATGAGCAGCAAGGTAGTCATCAGTAAGAAAGTATTAATTGAAGACTTCTTTGGGGAAAAAATAGAGCTTGCAGGCTTAACAGCAGCTCCAAGCACATTGGCAGTAACAAAACCACCTACAACATCACCTTTTAACACTACCCCCCAGCTGAGCAGGGACAACTCAATGATTGACAGATAGCCTACTCGCAGAGCTTGATCTTGCAATAAAGGCAGAGGGATTGAAATAAAAGGGCACAAATGTCATTAGCACATGCCACTCACAGTTACCGCACCTCCAATGCTGACCCTCAGTAACATAAGTTACCTACTATACCGATGACTCTAATTTCCCAACTGCGCAGATCCACAATTTGGGTGGGCAAGTGGGTGGCACACTTTTACAGAAATTCCAAAGCCTACAGCACTAACCTTTACTGTCTGGGGGGATTCCATGAAGCCAACCAGGCCCCACATATTGCTGTACATTGCAGGAAGGACGGTGACTGTAGATGAAATGGCATTGACATTCTGCAGCAACACACTCAATCAACAACAGCTCAGGACCAGAGCCTTTCAGGGAGTTCCAGAAATGGAAATGATAAGGGGCCTGCCCCGCCCACCTTCTAAAATCCCAGTGAGCAGAGCAACCTATTAGCCTCAATCAACTCGACCCTGGTAGTCACAATAAATGGTCTGACTTGGCAGACAAATAAACTGGAGTTACATCTTGACCTTATACAAACCATAGCAATATCAATCGCAAGGATGGAGGCTAAATTGAATGACTTGGAGCATAGGGAGCTAACCACCAGCTCAGCTGGAAAAGACATTTCAACCTGCCACCTAATAGTGGAAAAACAATAGGCTAAATTTACAAAAAAAGTGGCGCAGCGGCAAAATTTGCTGTACCGCGCTGCACCACTTTTGAAACACAGGGATGAACCACATTTACATAAATATGGTGGCACCCCTCTGTTTCCCCCAGCGCTGGTGCTAAATTTAGCTTTAAACAAAGGCATCCTTGCACCATAGTGCAAGGGTGTGTGCGTTGAGAGGTGTGATTCTGTGTGTGCTTCCTGCACATAAACAATCTACAATGACGATTTGGCACTTCTATGTGTGCTGCAGGATGCAGAACACATAGAAGTAACAAATATAATTTTTCAATGATTGTTGATATGCGGGAAGGGTCACCTTCTTGCACATAAACAATCATTAATGGCCTTTTGCTCTTTCTATGTGTGCTGCAAAATGCAGCGCACATAGAAAAAGCTCAAACGAGGAGGAATAAAAGTATTCCTCCTCATTGCACCATGAGAACGCCACCCCTGGGGTAGCGTTAGTTTTTTGTGCTGCCACAGATTTACAATTTCTCATGGGGAAGCATCAAAAGCAATGGTTGTTGTGGGGGAACACCCACAGCCACACCCATTGCACGCTTCTCTGCTGCAGAAAACTGCGTACGAGGGGCTCATATTTACACTGAGGCGTTAAGCCACAAAAAGTGGCGTAACGCCTCCTTGTAAATATGGTGCAGTGAATAGCACCACCGGAGCGTCACTAAAAGTGATGATCCAGTGGCACTAGGGTCTTGTAAATCTGGCCCTAAATACTTTACCCGAGGATTTAACCACAATGATCTCGGACTGGAAACTTGCATTTCAAATTCCAACCAGAACCAGTCCACTATCATTCCACTCCACACCACAAATCACTGCAAATCTGCCCCCAGCAGTCACAGGTAATTTTGTAAGTGCACCAGGAAACATGGGAAACCCCAGAACAGCTTTGTTGCTATCCACAGCTGCCCCACAACAGGCTCTGCTAATTAACCCCCCACCTCCGCCATTCCTGGGGAAGATGCCCACAATGCTGCACTCCAAGCTACCCCAGAGCCACTCTCCCAGCAGAGGAAAATCCTTTCTTAAACAACCAAGCTGGTAACGAAGATCTTGTGGAGACTAAATGGACAACGGCTCTCTCAAAGAGATTAACAAAAAGAGATTAAAAAAGGCCAAAAATAAAGCAGCAAAAGAGGAAGTGCAAACCCAGTACTAAAATGACTAAAGGAAGGATAACAGACAACAACCCAACTAGTGTAATACCCATCTTCAAGGAAAGGTTGACAGGCAAGAAGGAGGCCGGACCTCCGAAAGCAACTCATTCACCAGCTCTCCAGTCTCTAGTGAGATCTGCAATGGATCATGGAGTAGGTCCCCTTTCAGGGTAATGTTGCTCAACAACTCCTTCAATGACTTGTGCCCTCCTGGAAACAACACAACCTGTGCAACACACTTCGGTATCTCTTTTTGCACCCTGTGCCCACTCAGAGACCACACAACCAGCAGCCGCCAGGCCATGTGGTCAATCAGGATTATCAGTGGACATCAAAAAACACAGCAAGAAATGGAAGAAACACCAAACACTGTGACATCGCACTATGGCCCATATTTATACTTTTTGACGCAAAACTGCGCTAATGCAGTTTTGCGCCAAAAAAATTAGCGCCGGCTAACGCCATTCTGAAGCGGCATGCGGGCGCCGTATTTATTGAATGGCGTTAGCCGACCGGTGCTGCCTGGTGTGCGTGAAAAAAAAACACGTACACCAGGCAGCGCCGGCGTAGGGCAAAATGGCGTTTGGGCATCCAAAAATGGGGCAAGTCAGGCTGAGGCAAAAAAATCGTCTTAACCCGATATGCGCCATTTTTTTTGGGCGCCCAGATGCCATTAACATGACTCCTGTCTTAGCAAAGACAGGAGTCATGCCCCCTTGCCCAATGGCCATGCCCAGGGGACTCCTGTCCCCTGGGCATGGTCATTGGGCATAGTGGCATGTAGGGGGGCACAAATCAGGCCCCCCTATGCCCAAAAAAAAATTAAAAAAATATACTTACCACAACTTACCTTTTCTTCCCTGGGATGGGTCCCTCCATCCTTGGGTGTCCTCCTGGAGTGGGCAAGGGTGGCAGGGGGTGTCCCTGGGGGCTTGGGAGGGCACCTCTGGGCTCATTCTGAGCCCACAGGTCCCTTAACGCCTGCCCTGACCCAGGCGCTAAAATCCGGCGCAAATGCGGGTTTTTTAGTCCCGCCCACTCCCGGGCGTCATTTTTGCCCGGGAGTATAAATACGACGCATATGCATCGGAGTCATTTTTTAAGACGGGAACGCCTACCTTGCATATCATTAACGCAAGGAAGGTGTTCACGCAAAAAAATGACGCTAACTCCATGAAATTTGGCGCTAGACGCGTCTAACGCCAAAGTATAAATATGGAGTTAGTTTTGCGTCGAATTTGCGTCGAAAAAAACGACGCAAATTCGGCGCAAACGGAGTATAAATATGCCCCTAAAAGCCTACCGGACTCTCCCCTGGCCTAGCCATGACTGGACAAACAAACAATTCCTGCTTACCTAGCGAACCCCCATGTGACCCCAGGCCATCCAAGTTGGTGCTCACACCAGAGGACTCATCCTAAGGTAGCCATGACATTTAGAGCCGTTAAAAGTGTATTATGATTATTTAAGACCATCCCAGACTCTCTCAATATAAACTCGGAAGAACTCCTGAGTGTAGAGTTTAAAACACTTCCAGAGTGCAACAACAGAAGAGAATCAACAATATTGACACTGAAATCGCCCACATTGGCAGAAGAAATTCTAGCTTGTAAACCGATTTTCGAATAATGGGACATTGTGATTTCAAAAATTAGAGTTCCCAAGTGTCCACTCCCATTGAATAATCGAAGTAAATCCCTGAACCATAAAGATCGTACTCACTTCCGTCTTGAGGTGGGCAGGGCACTCACAACTAAACCTGCCCCATAGTGAAATGTGCATATCTCAATGCTACTCAAATGTTAGAGCCCCAATCAGGAGGATCGCCCTGGAACCTACTGAGGCAAAGTTTAAAACAGACTGGAGTTGGCTATCATCCACTTTATCTAGTGACCTACAATACTACTCCTAGCAACTACAACTCAGTCTCAGACAGACAACACTATTTACATGTAATATTCTGAAATGTGGTCGGGATATCCAGCCTCCTAAAATTTCCTCTTGCAATTTTGCCCATAATGAATGCTGATATCCTTTGTTTTCAAGAAACATCATCAACAAGTCCTACGATAATCCCTGGTTTCCATGAAAAATATCAACCAGCGGAACAAATAAACATTTTTGGAAGTTCATTAGCTGGCCTCTCAATATATCTTAACATCGGTCTAGACATGAATGCAAAAAATAAATCACTGCTCAGGACGATATGCTACAACTGATTGCCTTGGAGGGTCTAAGAAAAAACAACCTCTGGATAACCATTTTACTGGTCAAGCTCCCCTTCAACGGCTTCGGCCCCGAGTGAGAGGACAGGATGACCCAACTCTGTGATAATCTAGACGCCCTGCTTCGTGACCATGTCAACTGCAACCCCATAATCTGTGGAGATTTCAACGTTCGCTACTTGGCTGAACACAGACTGACCATTCATCACTCTATGCCCCCGGAAGTGCTGTGCAGTTTGCTTAATAAACATGACCTCAATTCCATTCAACACACTCTAGAGGAAAATATGCGGCTTTAAAATTCCCAAAGACATTCAGGAGGAAAAGCATGGCTGACTACAAGTTAATTTCAGATAAAATGTTTGAGCATGTGGAAACCTTTAGAATGATTCCATCACCTGAGAGTGAGCATCGGCCACTCTGCACAGTGTTGAAACTATGCTTGACCAGGCGCAAATGTCATAACATAGTGGGTACATCCAAAGGTGATGAACATTTACCATTAATCCGTTGAATAAAATGGGGGTCAGCCTCTCTCCAAAAACTGGCAGGTTGGAAATCCAACAGCGGCCCCTTTCTTAAGATTCAAGTGAGCGAATACCTGCTGGGCAATTGGGATGCCATTCCTCGGATGCCTCCTGTTAAATCTTCTCAAATGTGCCATATAATGGAGAGTTAGTGGAGCATTCGTAGGCTTCTGAAATCGCTCCAAAAAAGACAAAAACCCCAACACAAGTCAGAGCTGCAGTCAAAGTTGCAGGCCCTAACAAAACACCACAAGCAGCTGGTCTGGCTCACACAATGTACACTAATGGACAAAGAGTGGATACTGTATATTGATTATTAGGCAAATGCAGTCAGGCTGACCTATGGAGATACATCAAAAATAAAATATGCCAAAAAGGCCCAAGAACCAACATGATTGATGAACCTCATTGAATGCAGCACGCAAACAAGCTATGCGTAGCTTCCCTCACTCATGCTTCTCCTTCAAGTAAGCCAGAAGCCTCAGTTGACATCTTGAAACAAGAGCCGACATTTACGGTCAACCTCATCTCAAAAATCTTGCTTAAAATTCGAGCAACTGATGATCCTGGCCCCAATGGCGTCTCAGTCCAAGTTTTTAAGGATGACATTGAGGTGTGGTCAACAATACTTTTCCCAAGGTATCATACATGCTCAGTGACAGGGCAGGTGCCGGATAGCTGGGGGAGCTCTA
This sequence comes from Pleurodeles waltl, assembly GCF_031143425.1. Lineage (NCBI taxonomy): Eukaryota > Metazoa > Chordata > Amphibia > Caudata > Salamandridae > Pleurodeles > Pleurodeles waltl. Next base: position 721,307,607 of record NC_090443.1, read on the forward strand.
TATAACACCCAATATTCAAGAAGGGAGCTGGCCATCTCAGGCTGATGAAGCTGTTGTGAACCTTCACAACAAGAGACCATTGGTATATGTATACTTTGGTGCGTATTGAAACTAGACCTAAAGAAATGAACACATCCCATATAACACTGAAAGATCTCGACTCCTGAGAAATGCATGGTTTAACTTATAGTTCGACTTGTCTTAAATCTTCTGAGCAGAGGTGGAAAAATAAAAGTGATACCAAACAAGTAGCCACCGCTACACACAATTTAACCTTGAATGGTTTATTTCTACACACACATGCAGTTTTATCTCTAGACTCCTTTCCTTACTTCACAACAAACCATACCATGAAACTGATTCACTATAATATATGGGCAGGTACTGCCGAAGCCTTCCCACAACAAATTCTCACACCATCCCTAAGTACGCCCACATAGATATTACTTTGCTTTGCAGAGAAGCACACTCTTTTGGATTAAGGGGTCGTGAACCCCTGGCCGTCTTTTTATTGATAAAAACACATAAATCAATCAACAATCATCAAAATATACACGCAGTAACCCCATCATATTTACATCATATTTACAGCATTTCAGATGCCTAGCCTTAACAGAGTACGCTAATTCATCCAACTTTCTAACACTGACAAAAGCAGTTTGTGCCTACATATCCCAATGTTGGTGACTGTGAATGAGGTCATGACTGATTGCTAATACACCCAGTCCCTATGCCACCTCCCACTAGGAGGACTAGGGAAAGGATCTCCCTAGGGGATCACTTTTTCCCCTCCCAAACACACTTATGGGTACACCCTGTGAAGGGGGCCCTCCTGCCCACCAGGATACCTACCTCGGGCACCCCCTGCTGACCTCAGGCTCCAACCCACCCCAAGGGGCAGTGCTAGCTTCAGACCTTTGCACATGCACGGTGGTTGTCCCTAGGGGCATGATGCCAGTGACCGCTCACAACCCCCACACACCTGGATGTCATCCTCACTTCACAGCCAGCACCGTTTGGAGGGTCCAATTACCTTGCAGTCCTGCTCAATTAAGAAAAAGTACCTAATTGTCCCCCCATTCATGATCTCACCCTTGCACAGACCACCATAGTAGACTGACTATCTGGCCTCCTTCCCCCTCTAGCAGGCACTCCTCTACCAAGGACAATGGACTAACCAAGCAAGAAGATTTTCTAACAACATGTCATACCCAACACAAGAAAAATGCAACCAATCCTGCAGGAAGAAACCCTCCCCATGAATGCAGCCATGTGAAATGACAGCTAACCTTGGTGATCAAAACAACTTGGCTAATTTGTTAATAACTCTCCTCACCGAGTCATTGAGAGCCTGAACTGAAAGACCGCCCCTCCACTGCAGACGGGGGACCATGTCGGACCAGGCAAGTACCGCCTTTGGGACTCTCTGGGCGAACCAACCAAACTCTGGGACCACCAACTCAAGCACCTGCTGGCAAACCAGGGGCACCAAGTCATTACCCCCAAGATGCAAAATGATGACACCCGGTGGTGGGCAACCTAGGGGAAGCACTGAGTCCAGTGCCAGCCTTAGTTGAGTGAGGCGCAGCCCACCATGGCCGAAGAAAGAAATATGGTATCCAGCCTGTGATGCATGTGACACAATGGCTCTCCTTCTATAAAGATCACCTGCCCGTTAGACATGAGAGTGGCTGATGACCCACACCTCAGTGACCCCTGCAGCTCCTGTGTGAACCAAAACTCTTGGGATCTTCAAAAGACTATCTCAGCCACCTAAAGTGAATCCAGGAAAGCATAAGGAGTGAGAGACAGATACTCACAACATATGCATCCTAACATACTTCTTGTAGCAATCCGAGGACCAACTGCCAATCCTCCTAACCACTGCACCTGAAAACCCCATCACCACTGCCACCGTGGCTGCCCTGATCCTAAAGCAGTGGGTACCAAATTCCGCTGCGGACAGAGAGCAGTTGAGTACCTGTTAGAAGTGGTACCTGGTCAGCAGTGTGCCAATGTCATGCACCAAAACCATAACCCTTGGCCCCAGGTGGCGCTGTGCTAAGAAGGCCTCCAAATTATATACCAGACAGCACATGTTACCTGGAGCTCCTAGCAAAAGAATGTCATCAACTCTCCCCTCTTGGTCTGTCTTACAATGAGGGATGTTGATCACCAAGGACACAGACCCTTCGGGCCAATGAATAACTACCAGCTGCAGTTCCCCTGTTATGTCTGTCTTATTTCTTGATACCAGTTCACCAGTCTGAGGGCCCCATAGAAGGCCAGGGTAATGGCCACCCTAAACAAAGCAACCTCACAGGGACAGATACAGATACGCTTCAACTCCCCCAGGATGGATCCCAGCTTTACCGTATCAATGGGATGCCTAGAATCAGGTTTGGTGCCCTGATGCAGCTGCCAACCCTTGAGGGCCCTTCTTACCAGGAATTATTTTGTTCCATCAGGCACTCCCCGCAGTTGTGCAATGAAAGAGATGGCGGCAGTTTGGCACCTAGCACATGCAACAGACCTCCCTTCCTCACTCAGAACCTTCAAAAATGCCAAGATCAATGACACGTCAAAACTCAAAATACAAACCTGCCCACTAAGGAAATTAGTATATGCCGTGAACGCCCCCTCATAAGCCTTCCTTGTCTTGGGTGTTTGACTGGTTGCCACAAGGTCTGATAGTCCTTGGTACCAATCTGCCATAGATGTTCTAGGAAGGGAGTTGGGAACTCCTTTGCTGCGGGGTGATGGAGCCTGAAAACCTGCATCTTAAAACAGGACAGGGCGTCAGCAAGGTTATTGAAGACACCAGGTCTGAAAGTCACATTCAAACTCAGACACATCACAATCTCCTTCAGTTCTTTCAAGATCATTTTGCACCTGGCAACCTGCTGGTTAATGCATTCTACCACTGACATGTTATCAGACCAGAAGATCACAGACTGGTTGCAAAACCTCTCAGGTCAGATTGACAATGCCACAAGAATTGGAAATAGTTCCAGAAAACCAACATTAGTTACTAGACTATATTGGACCCATTCCTCGGGCACCGCTGTGAACACCAGGCCGTACCAAATATAGCACCACTCCCTTCACTGAAAGCTGCATCTGTAAAGAGGCCCACTTCTTTGTTAGCTTTAGGTGGACTTAGCCACACAACTGTCCCATTAAAGTCATGCAGGAAGGATTCCCAAATCCTCATATCCCATTTGACCTCACTGGAGAGCCTGGTGTGGTGATGTTTGACCATCAACGCCGACATGGCCTGAGCAATAGATCGAGAAAAAGGGCACCCCATGGGGTTAATTCACAGTGCGAAGTTCAGCTGGCCCACCAAACATTGTAACTGGTGTAGTGTGACCTTCCGTGCCCTCAAACATGCCTGAGGGGCTTGGGAGATGGAAATTACTTTGTCCCTCAGAGGCCTGGAAACTCCTGAAACTAAATCCAGTTCAATCCCTACGAATTAAATTGTGGTATAGGGCCCCACTGTCTTGCCATGGCCATGTGGGACCCCAAACTCACTCATGAGAATCTGAAATACCTCTGATGCACCAGCACACTGATTAGACCCAGAGGGACCCAGAATGAGGAAATCATCTAAGTAGTGGAGTACCCATTGATATTGTGCTTTGTATCTAAAAACCCACTCCAAGAAAGAGCTACTTTTTCTGAAATAGGAACAAGACACGAATCAACCCATTGGCATACACCTATCAAAATAGTACTTCCCTTCCCACTGGAAACCCAGAAGATGGAAGTCATCAGGATGGACAGGTAGTAGCCTAAAGCCGGAATAACTGTCGGACTTCACCATCAGATCTCCAAGCAACAGCTCCTGCAACATCTGAATTGCTTGATCCAAAGACGTACACTTGACAGAACACAGAGCCCCATCAATACCTTTGTCACAGATTGGTCCTTTGGCGCAGACAGGTTATAAATTAACCTGAACTCACCAGGTTCTTTCTAGGGAAAACTCCTAGGGGAGAACAGACAAAACTCTGCATGGGAACTTCATAAAAAGGCCCCGCTACCCGCCCCAACTTCAACTCCCTGAGAATCTTAGCCCCAGCCACTTCAGGTCAGACCACACAGACAGCTGGTTCTTACAATGGGGTGAGCCCACATTGCCTTGGGCTGGGATACTGAAACCGTACCTAAAGCCCAGATACAGCACCTGTGCAGCTGCCCGATTAGTGTAGGAATTAAGCCAAGGGACCATAGCCAATAACTTAACGGGGGAGGCCTTACCGAAACACATGAACTCAGGATGGGAGGCTTGGCCACAGAAAGAACAGCAGTGCTTGAAACAGCAGGTCCCCGGGGATCTTGAGCACGTGCGCCGGTTGAAATTCCAGCAGGCCCCTCTTTTTGCCACACTCCCCAGCAGTGACCGAGGCAGCTCCCGACGCAGCTCAACCAACCTCCTGTGGTCAATTTGTGTACCGCAGCCAAGTGATTATGTGGATATGATCCCATCCTAGTGTTGGTTTATTGGCCTAGATCCTTCTAAGCTCCCTATCATACTCTTTCCATGTAGTACCACCATACTCATCATGCATCCCCACAATCCTGTTCTGGTAGCAGGCTAACTGGGCTCCTAAATCATTAAACCGCTTTGCTAGAATGGCCAGATAAATTGAGAAAGCCTTTACCCAGTTAGACAGTGACTAAGGGGAAGAGGGTTGAATCCTCAGGGATGCTATGGCCTGATCCATAGCATCCATCCTAAGCATCAATGCCTCAAAGACAGCCTCTGAGCGTGAACACTTCACACCTCTCTGTGTGTAGCTGCCATGCTGTAAAGACAACTAAAAACCAAATGCTTGGATGGGCAACTACATTGCTAGGGCTAGAGCACACGACCCCGCACTGAGGACCTGGAAATCACTACATGTGCACCCTAAAAAGGCCTTAACTGGAGGGGATGTGCCAATCCACTTGCCACCACTGCCAATATGCCCCAGATCTCTTAATAAAATAGTCTATGAACAGATTCTAAAATCAGTCCCCCAATATTGCCAGAAGCCCCTCCCCCACAGTATAAGTGGCCCTCTTTGCAGCTAGTATACCTAGTTCCAGAGACTAGGCAGGAGTAACCCAACACTGTGGACCCAAAATCAGCCTAAAAGATGACTTTATAAGACTTTGGCACACTGGGGGGGACTTCAACCCTTGCACTACATGAACCTGTGACATGCATTCTTTAGGACCTTGCTTCTGCCCTATAGCTGCCGACTACTACTAACAGGGAGCCCTCACTCAACAATCAAACCCACAAATATGGCCAGAGGCCCCTCACACACAGCACAAAAGCCCCCCCACCAGAGCCGTCACCGAGACAAACTTGGGTCGAGTGAATGCAACTCAAACCCGTATGGCTCCCACTAAGACGCGTTGTGCTGCTCGATGTACTGTTGCTGAGTGTGCACCGGGCGTCCCTCTGTGGTTCCCGCTGGTATCGGCACCTGCAGAGAAAGAAAACAAAAGAGGAAAGAAGAGCTGCAGTTAAATCCAAGTACCCCATTGGACAGTGGAAGTTGTCCTTCCTTTGTGGCCAGCGAGAGGGAGCAAGAGACCCTCTCGGTGACCGCGATCCCCTTATGAATGTGGGCCCTATCGTGTCATTACCGTGCCTGGCCCCAGCCCTGCAATGCTCTGCACCTTTATTGAAAGGTGCAGGAGTTCAGGCAGATTGTGCCCTCTTCCCCCCATGGGTAAAGCGCCCCCACAACATGGGGGAGTGTGGCCCATTAGGGGACAGGGCCACCGAGGCCCGACACTCCCCTACGCACTAGTGGTGCGAGGGGCTGGCCAGAGACTTCCGCCTTCACGCCTCGCGAGGAGTGGGGGCGGAAGTTGGACAGGGGAAATCGTAGCGGCTGCGTTGGCCGCTAGCTGGTTTCAGCCGCCGCGTACCGGTGGGGGGCTATTTAAGAGTCCCCCCAAGAAGGCTCGTCCTTCTTCTTTCGGGTGCGGCGGCTGGAGCTTGCGGGGGCCCGGCGAAGGAGAAGATGACGGAGTTCCCAGAATCTCTGTGGAAGATTGGTGTCCCTCTCTCCCAGGCTTAGTAGCAACATCTTTAGCAGCGCGTACTAGAAGGGCTTATGAGAAAAAAAATTACCAGTACAGGCGGTTCTTGCAGGGGTGTCTAATTTCAGGATTGTTTTCAGAATCAGCGATATGCGCTTTCCTACAGCATTTGAAAGACAGGGGGAGACCAGTTTCTTGTGCAAAAGTTACTTGGCCGCGATACATTTTTTCGCTAGGATTAGGAACATGGAGGCACCGCTAAACACTTTTATTATCAAACTGGCTTTAGCGGGTTGGGTCAGGGGTGCCGATGTTAGGTCAGACTCTAGGCGCCCGATAACAGCCGCCCTGTTGGAGAATCTTCTGCGCACTCTCCCAGTAGTTTGCTCTTCGCAGGCGGAGTCAGCACTATTTTCATCAATGTTTACGGTAGCCTTCTACGGGGCATACCGCATCAGTGAATTGGTGGGCTCCTCCAGGGGCGATCACTCAGGAAGGTTGCAGCTGGGCGACGTGGTGGTCAGTGCAGAGTTGTTGTCAATAGTCTTGCGCAAGTCTAAAACAGATCAGCTTAAAAGAGGAGTGCGCATTACACTTAGTGCTGCTATTGGGTCCCCCCTTTGCCCTGTGGAACTGATGAGAGTTTACCTCAGGCTCTTCCGCTTTGTTCATCCACGCTAATGGGGAATGCCTTTCTCGCTACCAATTCTTGGATGTTTTCAAAGTAGCGCTGAGGTCAATGGGGTGGACCTACAAGGTTACTCCTCCCATTCCTTTTGAATTGGGGCAGCTACGTTGGCGGCTGTCGTGGGCCTGCCAGTGTCCAAGGTGAAGTCTATTGGTCGTTGGTCATCTGATTGCTATAGGCGGTACATTAGGCCAGAACTGGTATAGGCGGAACTTCTTCCACAAAACTGGTTTCTGAAGTATGATCTCCTCCTGCTCTTTTCTTTTCATTTCAGTGCAATGTCATCTCATGTAGTATGGGTCTTGGGGCATTCATTTGTTCGACTGGTGGCATATAGGGTGCAACAACTCCATAAGCCGAATCCGGCGATGGTTCAAGGCGTGGCTTTCCGTTGGTGCGGAGTTGGCGGAATGGGAATCGCCCAACTGCAGCAGTTGGTCACATTAGCAACAGGATTTGAGGGGCTCCAGTCCCCGGATCTCATCATTATTCACCTGTGAGGTAATGACTTGGTGGGAATGGGTCGCAAGTCACTGAGAGAAATGATATTTATGGAGATCACGAAATTGGCAAAGCAATACCCAAACGCTGCAATTGCCTGGTCCCCCATGGTGCCTCAACGCAAATGGGGCGCAGAAATCAAATCAAGAACAATCAATGTTTCAGTACGCCGACCTAACGCAGAAATGGCAAACTATGCCCTGGTCCCGGAGTATTATGGAAAATTCCTCACAAACTTTTGAAGGGCCCTCACGTGTTTCACAAGGACATGTGCATCTGTCAGATGCCGCTCCCGATCAGTTCATTTCTGACATGTGTTTTTTTGCTCGCAGTCTTTTTGCGGGTGGGGAGGGCTAAGGACCTTTGGGGCCCTGGTCACCCTTGTGGCTGAAAGTGAGGTATTAAAGTGACCAGAAACAACTGAGGGGTCCCCAAGGATGGGGCCCCGGGAGGACACCAGGGATAGGATCCTGAAGTTCTGAGCCAACCTGCGGATGTACACACCAGATTAAGGGGTAAGGGAGCACAGATCGCTGGGGGGGCCATAGGGCTCCAGCTCTTGGCCACCCCGTTACACCCCGAGACTGATTGGTGTTTGGAGGGGGGGGCAGAACCCTGAGCGTGAGGACAAGGAACGGTGCAGTCAGGGTAACCGCCCCTCCTAGGGATACAGGTGAGGTACGGTTCACTTGTGTGGTCCAATGGTGGTTCAGGACAGGAAGGGATCCTGTCAGAAAAAGATTTATGGTCACTGATTTGTATCTCATGATTTGTAAATATTTGTGTAATGTTTTTATTAAAGTGATTTATGACTTTATGCTAGGAGAATACTAAAAGTTGTGTTAATAAAAAACTTCTTCCAACAAGTAAGATTGTCGGTCTGCGTATAGCTGGTAGGGGGAGTGTGGGCTGTCTGGCGGTCTCCGGATCCTAACTTCTAGCCAGCACTGCATCACCGCCACAAGTGGAGCCCATCAGATTGGGGTGGCCCCATGCAGGATGACTCCCATTACTAAGTGGGGAAGTCGATATTGAAGGCTGTCACAATATGTGGATGAGAGTTCATTATCCTTCCAAATACTTTTTTGAAGCAATTTTTTTTTTTCCAAATAAATATCCCTATATGAAACGCATGTCAGATGTCCTGTATTCATATTTCTTTGTCAATGCTTGTGCTCCCATTAGTAATGAAAAGCATGTGCTTATTATTTTCCTCAGTGATACCTGTTTCCCTCTTCTTTTCAAATTATAGTTCTACATAGAGTAGGGGTAGATCTCTGCCTGTGCTATGTACGGCTACATTGGGCAGATTAACACCAAAAGCCCTAAAGTTACTTAGGGCTACATGCACGAAGCAGTTTGCACATCGCAAACAGCGAATCTGGCTGTTTGCGATTTGCAAAATGCACTTTGACATGTTCCAACTCATTTTTGCGATTCAGTAAACTATTTACTGAATCGCAAAAAGGGATTGCGAGTTGCAATTAGGAGGGGTGTTCCCTTCCTAATTGCGACTCGCAGTCCCATATATGATTGTTTTGTGACCGGGAATGCGGTCGCAAAACAATCACAGTTAGCACCAGTGTCACACAGGTGCTAACCCATTCGCAAACAGGAAGGGGTCCCATGGGACCACTTCCTCTTTGTGAATGTCAGTAAAAACATTTTTTCAGAGCAGGTAGTGGTCCTATGGACCACTACCTGCTCTGAAATAATGAAACGACAACGTTTCATTTTTTGTTTTTGAAATGCAACTCGTTTTCCTTTAAGGAAAACGGGCTGCATTTAAAAAAAAAAACTGCTTTATTTAAAAGCAGTCACAGACATGATGGTCTGCTGTCTGCAGCAGGCCACCATCCCTGTGAGGGCCACCATTCCCAAGGGGGTCGCAAATTGCGACCTACCTCATGAATATTCATGAAGTGGGCATTTGCGACCCCCTTGCGAATCGCAAGTAGTTCATTGACACTATGCAACATAAGGTTTTGGGACTCGCAAATTGCGAGTCTCAAAACCAAACTCTGGTACATGTAGCCCTTAAAGTCTTATCTGTCCCCTAACTGTCGTGTAAAGGGATAGGGATACAAAGCCCTACTGCTAGGAGTAAATCTCCACCTGGAGTTAATGAATTCCAAAGAAATGCAGCTTTAAATTATATCTAGGATTGGGTATATATCTATGTGAACCCAGGGCCAGATGTAGCAAGGTCCGAGATTGCGACTCGGAAATTGCGAGTCGGTGCGACTCGCAATTTCCGAGTCGCAATCTCGAATGCAGAACGGTGTCTCAGTCACCGTCTGCGACTCGCTATGGGGTCGCAAAGACGCACCTCATCAATATTCATGAGGTGGGTCGCATTTTGCGACCCCATAGCGAGTCCCTGCACTCACAGGGATGGTGGCCTGCTGGAGACAGCAGACCTCCATGTCTGTGACTGCTTTTTTAATAAAGCAGGTTTTTTTTTGTATTGCAGCCCGTTTTCCTTAAAGGAAAACGAGTTGCAATACAAAAAACTAATGAAACCATTTGGTTTCATTTTTTCAGAGTTGGCAGTGTTCCATTGGACCACTGCCTGCTCTGAAAAAATATTTTTAGCGACATTCACAAAGGGGAAGGGGTCCCATGGGGACCCCTTCCCTTTTGCGAATGAGTTACCACCCACTTCAAGTGGGTGGTAACTGCAAATTGCTTTGCGACCGCTTTCGCGGTCGCAAAGCAATTCTGCATCGCGGTGCGAGTCGCAAATAGGAAGGGAACACCCATTCCTATTTGCGAGTCGCATTCACATTTTGCGAGTCGGTACAAACTCGCAAAATGTGAATGTGCATCGCGATGGCTGTTTTGCCTGGCGCAAACTGCGATTTTCGCAGTTTGCGCCATGCAAAACGGTTCCTACATCTGGCCCCAAATTTCCTTTGTGAATCGCTCCCACTGTGTATATCAGTGTAATGAACTTCACGCAGGAATTATGTGACAAAAGCGTCAAATCTCAGAGGTAACTGTGAATGTGTCTATGAAGTACAAAGGTGCACAATTGCTACTGATGTTGCTGGGATAAAGGTCCCTCACACCAGCTTGATATGGAGGGTACACGTAGCCTCGACACACTCCGATGGTGTAGCTTAAATTACAAAAGCACATTAATAACCCATTTGACACCTTTTCAGATCCTAGTATGGGGGCAGCAATGCCACCTGCCCCGTTTACCATATTGCGCCCTCTTCAGTGCACAGATCGCTATTTGCACCTAACCACGTCTCCATACTACCTCGGGCCCCTGAATGGTGCCTGTGTGTCCCCAGGCCCTTACTTTAAAAAAGCCATCGCTTCGGTCCCTAATCAGGCAGAGGTCAGGACGGAGACCCAGAGCAGGAGTCATCAAGTGGTACCCAATTGCCAAGGCCCCCTTCTGGGAGGGGCCTCTTCGACGCGCTTTAATTGCTTCTGGGCGATATTAGTTGTGGGCCTAAAGACGAATTACACGTTATTATTGTGAGGGGGTTGGACTGGTTTAGCAATGACTCCAGGCATATTCTTTAAGAACGGAGCCTTGCATCTGAGATTTGAACAAGAGGCGCGATAATGAGCAGGTTGAGAGAAAGAGAGGTGTGATCTCATTAAGGTAATGACTAAGACATGGCCGGCATTGCATCAGATTGAAAACGTGGCAATTAAAGCGCCCTGAGCGGACTACGGCAGACAGGATAAGGCGGCGAGCTGCCTGCAAGACCTTTGCAGCAGCTAATGCGCGTCATGTTAAGAAAAGGGGTTACATTATTATTTAATTTAATTTTTAATCGCATTCTTTCCCGATGGTCCTTCTTTCTTGGTTTAGAGTTGGTTTGTAGCAATCACATGTCCTCACGTGTCCTGCTCGTTGTGACTGTTTAATGCTTGAATAAATTAATACTTTTTTGTACCTCACAAAGTGGAAATTTAACTAGCTTTACGACCTCCCTGATTTTTGGTTCGGGAACCGGGGCACAGAGAGGTGAAGTGATCTACTAAGTTTAACACGATATGTTCATGTTGTGGAGCCAGGCTTTAGAGAATTCTTGTGCCCTGGCTCCAAAATGAAATCACATAAAGTATGCAGAGGAGAAAAATTCAGCAAAAGTTTGTTTTTCTATTTATGTTGGGATGGGTCCGGTTTATATTAAAGAATGAAGAAATTGTGAAACAATTTAAAAACATACATAAGACGTCTATTGCTTATGCCTCATTACCTGTATTTATTGAACCAAACATGCCCGACAGAAGAATATTCTTGTTACTAGGGGGATGCTGTAGAGTTTGGCTGACAGCGTGATGACGGAGTGCCCTCTCCCCCAAAACTCACTGTCTGCCCGCCCGATTTCGAGGCAGGCGAACAGAAGGTATGCCAATGACACGCCTACTTTGGCTTCATCACGCAGATACGCCTTCAGTGGCCGGACAGAGATCCGTCTGTTGGAAATTGCCCATGTGAGCACATGCCCAACTTAGTGTGGACAACAGGATTGCTATTTGTGCTCTCTGTCACTGCCAGGTAAAGTGAGTGAGGGAGTGAAAAAAGATAATGACTCCTGCAGAATGGGAGAAAACTCTCGTGGTGTGGGAGTCGTTCGTTGTTCATGTCTCTAAAACAAAATCCTGCTTTTGGAGGTTTTGTTTGAAAAATTGAAAAAAATATGTAAAATATTGACGGGCGCCAGTTCTGTTTGATGGAGCCAGCCGCCAAATGTTTACACCATTGACAGGAACTTCAGGGACAGTGATTCCTGCCAGTGTTAAGAGATGTCCATGGGGCCGACGTTCAGCTCTAAATTTGGACGCTCAGCTGTAAATTTGGAGGGCAGAATGCCTGTCAAGGTGATGGAGTAATTTACTCCATCACCCGGATGTACATTACTCCATCCTTCAAAGTCATAATCAAGCACTAAGAGCCAGATTTACAAGATACTGGCAGAGTGTAGTGCTTTGCCAAAATTAGCAGCACCAAGCCACTTTGGAAACGCTGGGATGCTCTGTATTTACAATAATACGGCGCACTCCTGTGTTTCCCCTTGCACCGGCGTTGAAGTTGCTGCAGAGTGCCAATGCAGCCACCCTTGCACCACAGCGCAAGGACGGCTACGATGAGGAGATTGTGTTTGTGCAGGAAGAAACACCTTCCTGCACAAAAGCAATTTTCTATGGGGATTTGCTCTTTCTATGTGTGCTGCATCCTGCTGCATACAATAGAAATAGCAAAAAACAAGGAAAAATGAAAGCATTTCTCCTCAGAGCACCATGCTGACGCCACCCCTGAAATCTCGTAAATCCAGGGCAGTGTCAAAAAGCGATGGGAGTTGCTGTTGAATGCAAACAGGGACACCCACTGCAAGCCTCTTTCACACAAAGTGCTGCATGTGAAGGGGCCATATTTGCAAGGTGGCATTAAGCCATAAAAGTGATGTGATGCTCTGGTGGTTCTAGAGTCTTATAAATGTGGCCCAAATGCGAAGTAGACTGATTTTGCACATTATCTTGCTTTCTTAGCTAAAAATTTAGAAAACCGATCTGCCTTAAAATAGATTTAAATAGATTTAAAATGTGGAGCAAATGCATTTATATCATTCCGTTAATGTAAACCAAACACATCTGGACAAATTCACTTTGCACTATTCTTTGCTTTAGTGAAAAAATACTATTTCCATAATATGGGTTAGAACAAACCTTATTTGCACCATTCCTTAAAAGACAATAAAGAACTGAGCAAAATAATTTTTTTTCTCTTCATTTTGCATCAATATAAATATTAACTAACTTGTGTCCCCTTGCGACACACAATGACTGCAATGTGTCATTTTTTGGACACGAAGATGCTTCTAGAAACTCCTTCATATGCTGTTATATACTGATACATGAAAGTATACACAAAGGAATATGCTAACGTGTGTATTTTAGTTACATACTGTTAGAAATTGGGTTTCTGGTAGGCAGAGGTATGCACCTTGTCCAAGAAGGAACCTGAACCCTAGTCAGGGTAAGTCACAAACACACCCTATATTAACCTGTGCTCAGCCCCTGGTAGCCTGGCACAGAGTAGTCAGGCTTAATTAAGAGGTAATGTGTTGGGCATTTGTGCAACACTTCAAATAGTAAATCAGTGAAAACACCACACAAAAAGATACCACACCTGGTTAAAAAATAGCGCTTAATTTAATTAACAAAACAAGACCAAATGGTAAAAAATCCAATAAGTAGAATTTGAGATTCAAATTTTAAAGAATCAGCCAAATTGTTTTTTTTTTAATTTTATTTTTCTAATTGATACAACTGAACATCAGAAAGCATCATACATACACTGTTGATATGACGTAGAATAAAAACCCAACTTTAATACATTCCAAAGCTGGAGCAATGATATCTTTGTCCAGGTCTATAACCTCTCCCGAAACTGCAGATTATGCCTATCCCCTAACGGAAGAAAGAAAAGAGAGACATAAATATATGCAGGTGTCATTCAATAGAAATTCCCATATATCCACACCAAAATATATCAGTCTTCACAGAGTACTCAATGTACAGCTCCTGAGGCTTCCAGCCATGCAGTGACAGGTAACCAAATCTTGTCACCCCCCACTTCTGCTTCTTGCACCCCTTACATCTGTAGAGATTCAGCTCTATGTGATATATTGCCAAAAATCTGGATCCCAGATTGCGAAAGATGGGAGGTTGGGACTATCCAGTCAGATGGTATGCAGAGTTGGATCACAGCCATGGCAATAAATAAGAGACATGAATGCCCCCTGGTCACCTCGTTCACCTCCGAGCTATCCAAGACCCCCAGAATTAATAGTACAGGGGAAGCCTGGACCAACCCATTGAAACCTGAGCTCAAAAAGGACCCAACCTCAGATAGTAAAGGTTCTAATTTGGGGCATGAGGAAAAGCAAGTGAACGATATCAGCCTGCTCTATACCACTTTGGTTGCAATTACCACTGGACCTATCGCCTCATCTAGCCACCTTGGCTCGAGTATAATATAAATTGAAAATTGTTTTTACATATTGGCTTTTCAAAGCAGCTGTTAAAAACGCCTTATTGGCAATAGCCAGAGACTCTTGTAAAAGATGACCCCGAGTCTGGCCTCCCTCTAAGCATTTTGTACCTCCAAATCATCAGGTAGCCTTGTATAAGACAGTTATAGATTGACCCAATCCTATCCCTACGTGTAATAGTCTTAATTAGGGGTATCTTCGTTTTTGAGAAGCCATTTGCTATTCTTTTATTGATGAAATCTCGTAGCTGCAGGCCACTGGCATCTATGTGTCTACATGCAACAATTCTGAAGTGTGCCACACACCCACCTACATATTTGATTAATAAATTAGAATAAAGGGCTTTGTTGCTCTAACATTCCTGTTTATCTTTTAAATGCATACCTTATGCCTAGCAGCAGAGCTAAACTTGGTTAATGTACATGCTTTAGGACAATGTGATCAACACAGAGAAATAAATCTTTGCACTTAAAAGATAATTTTCTGTATCATTGTTGCAAGTCTCCCAGCCAAGGAAAGAAATTCATGTGGCTACCTCTCTGATTGTTCACTGCTGAAAGAAGGACATGAAAACCTGCAGAAAACTGGAGACATCAGGTCTGGGGCGAGGCACGCGCACTGACAATCCCTGTCTATTCTACTCCCTGGGTCAGAGATAGACAGGCCACACTCCGTCACATAAAACCCTGTAGAGGCACTTGCAAACCTCAGCATAGCACCTGAAAAAAATCTGCTGCTGCACATGCCTGATCCTAAAATTATCTCTTTTTGTTGGTGGTCGATTAAGCCCCACCCTTCCACATGAGACCGCCATACCGAGACATTAAAGCCGTGCCTTATTCTATAGGCTCCACTATGAATAGTATTTTTCAATTAGGGAAATGTGCATCGCCAGGAAGTATATATTTATTTCTCAGCACAGGTAACCGGCTGACACAAGCAGTTACAAAACGTAAACAGGGTTCATCAACATCCTGCTTGTCTTCCGTTCTTGCTTTTTCTTTATAAAACTAACATGGTTCACAACGACAGTGTCAGGGTTCGCATGAAGCAAGCCAGGGGTAGAAGCTAAGTTCCAGTATATGTTTTATGGTAAGTTTGCCACTTGGCCATCCTTTACAAGTTCGATAACCAGCCTGATGGATGCCCTCAATTACGTGCTCTAATTTTAAGCATTGTAACAGAGAGGCATTTGGAGTCCTACATTATCTTGTGATTTTACGTTGTAGGATACCTGTGTTGACTCTTTATATTGTTTAACTGTTATTGATCTTGTGCATGGGCACCAAACTCCATAAATCACATTTGATGAGCTCCAATTTGTTAGATCTATGAAGCTGTTTTATCCTAGGGAGTGTTTGTGAATTTGTTCAGGCAATCAGGTGTTACTGGACTCTAATTGTGACAGTCAGAGCCCTTGACCACTGGTGCTCTATGGCCATAATATTACTGGACACAAACTGAGCATGATGTATATACCTTTATCAATGACCCTCTAGGAAGATCAGTACAAAACATGCTCAGGAACGTGTTGAGGGCTAGAAAATCAGAACTCAGCTGATACAAAAATAACAATAACACTATTAATGTAGTCAGTGCTTAAAGTTTAAAAACTAAAAGGTAATTTTATTCAAACTCAGCCAAATGTCACACACAATACACAAATGTACACAATGTAAACCAGACTTCTCAAGTCCCTTCTGAGCTAGCAATATGGATCAAAATATCTTTAACAGGGTTCATAATACCAATCCCCCTTTTCTACTGTATTTGTCACTGGGTTTACACAACATACAGTAGACTAACAAAGACCTAGAGGTCCCCCCTTCACGCCCTGGCTCCAGACTCCCTACAGGGCGGTATGCAGTCCTTTGTATGGGGTCAGTACATAGCCCATTCAGGTGTGTGAGGCTGTGCCAGCTCCTCCCTCCCTTCCTATGCAGGATTTACTTTCAGGATGCTAATGCTCCATTAGTCACACCTAAAATCTCTTTGTGTGTGGCTGTCTAGAGAGATTGCCAGACTAGCTGTAACACCACCACAGACATGTATTCGAAACAGGCTGCAGGCACACAGGGCTATGAGCAGGAAACTGCCAACTTTCTAAAAGTGGCATTTTCAAAATCCTATCAATAAATCTGACTTTACAATTAAAGAGGATCTATCAGTACAATTCCATAGGTACTCAATGTGACAGGTCTAACACTTCCCAATCAGGATTTACAGCTTATTGAATGTAATAAGGGACCCCCTGTGTTATCCAATTGGAGGGGTAGGCCTCACTGCAGTAAAAAATGAATTTGAGGGTTTTTTCACTACCAGGACACGAAAAACGTTATGGGCTATCTAGGGCCTACCTTAGGGGTAACGTATGGTAAATTTAAGGCTTGGCAGGGGGTTTAAAATGCCAATTAAACTTTGCAGTGTAACACTGCAGTCAGGCTGGAATGACAGGCTGGGAACATGATTTAAATTGCTACTTAAGTGGGTGGAACAAGCAGTGCTGCACGCCCACTAGAAAAATTAATTTACAGGCCATTATTACATGTAGTACACTTTACTAGGGGCCTATAAGTAAATCAAATATGTCCATTTTTAGGGAGACAGCACACTCACACACCCAGAGACCCACTCAGACTCTCACACACCCAGAGACCCACTGAAACCCGGATGCACCCACTCAAAAATCCACACAGA
The DNA here is from genome assembly GCF_031143425.1 of Pleurodeles waltl. Lineage (NCBI taxonomy): Eukaryota > Metazoa > Chordata > Amphibia > Caudata > Salamandridae > Pleurodeles > Pleurodeles waltl. The sequence goes on from NC_090443.1 coordinate 721,324,566, forward strand.
CATTGATGCACAGAGTAAGACACTGATGCACCCACTCTAACACCCAGACAGGCACTCATGCAGCCACTCTCATCCCCAGAAACACCCTCTCACACCTATTCTCACACCCAGAGAGGCAGCGGCCAACTCCCGCCATGCACAGCCAAAGGGCCGTGTGCACTGTGGGGTGGTTGGGGGGTTGGTCACAAGGTATGGCTGCAGACCAGGCCCTGTGGCCAACCGCCACTGAATACGGCTGAAGGCAGTGCGCGGTGGTTGGATGAATGTATAGCAAAGAAAATTACTTTACGTTAAAAAAAACCATAGAAATTCACAGAAAAAGCAAACGTTAAAGGACATTATAGCTAGGAAATAGAATTTAAAAACACATAGATATTTACCTAAAAAAACAAAGGTTACAATGATGTTATAGCTCACATTTTAAACGTCCCAAACCAGATAAATTCACCTGTGATAGTTAGAGTTAACTCAAGTCACTATAACTTGTGTCCTAAAGTAACTATAACTCGTGCCCTCAGCATGCACTGCTAATTACCCCGCAAATTATGGCACTCATGACATCTTTGGTAACATAATTGATAATAACAATGTAATATTTGCAGTAAAAATTTTGACAAAAAAACTGTGTATGACAGGGTTTTGAGTTATAGTTACCTTAGGGCATGAGTTATAGTTGTATAGTTTGTTTAAAATTTGAGCCTAACTCCCTGTAACCTTTGTTTTTTTCATTGAATATATATCCACAAATAAGGCGCTCCTTCTGGGCTCCAAAGGCCCGTGAGGGGTGGTGCATTAACAAGCAGAGCAGACCGATAAAGTAAAATCCACAACAGCAAAAACTATATAAAATGCACACTCAGGACATCAGGAAATGCAAAAAAGTGGAAAGTTGAATTGCAAAACACAATGCGTTTCGGCTGAAATCCACAGCCTTGATCATGCGACATGTAGATATATATATATTATAGTTAGTAAACAAAATTTTAAAAAACGTAGAAATTAACTCAAAAAAACAACGGTTACAGAGATGTTATAGTTAGGTTCTGAATTTATTCGCACAATACCAGAGAAATTCAGCAGTTATAGTTAGAGTTATTTCAAGTAAATATAACTTGCACCCTAAGGTAACTATAATTTGCACCCCTGTCATGCAGAGTTATCTGATCATTCATTTTATTGCAGATTCACAGTGACATTATCAATGATGTTATCAAAGATGTAATGAGTGCTGTAATTTGTGGGGTAATTACAGCCCCCTGCATCTTTATCTCTGTACAACCTCCCCCCCCTCTAGGACAATTGCAACCTCCGGGACCCCATCCCACAGGGACCCCATTCCCCGGGCCTAGCATGCTTGTTTGGGGAGAGGGCATGCAACTCCTCCTACTGGGACAATTTTGGCTGCAGGGACCCTATTCCCTGGGGCCTGCTGCAATTTTTATGGTGAGAGGGGGACACGCCCCCCTGACTATTTTGTCCCCAGGGACCCCATCCCGTGGGGCTTGGTGATATTTGTAGAGGGAAGGGGGCATTACGTACCCCTCCCTGGGCTGATTTCAGCTCTGGGGACCCCATCACCTTGGCCCCATGAAATTTGTAGGAGGAGGGGGTATGTGGTCCCCATCCCAGGCCGATTTCAGTCCCTGGAAACCCATCCCTTAGGTCCTGGCAACATATTTTAAGGAAATGGGGGCATGCAGCCCCCCTCCCCAGGCAGATTTCACCCCAGGGACCCAATCCGGGTCCTGATAAAATTCTAAAGGGAATTTAATATTTAGCATCAACATATTATGACCCGAATTCACTTGGGTATTGTCATAACATGGTTGTATTTCCAAAATGGGTGAGTGGAGTATGGATAGACCAAAAAACAAACCATCTTACGCTTTTTACTCTTTTGCACATTGTACATGAATTGAAGGGTGCTCACTTTCAAGCCACTGTAAATAGGGATTTTAGGGTGGCATTTTTCTACTTGCAAACCTAAGACGATGTCTAGGTTTACTCTGCTTTAACATTTTTTTATATCATTAGCCTTGCATCATAGAAATGGATATGGTCTTGACATTCCAATAATGGGTGGGAGATTGCTCGAGGCTCTTATATATACAGATGATACAGTCCTGATAGCATGCACAGCTTGAAGTCTTCAGTAACTTGTAGATCTTTTTACTGTTTTTATGGAAAGTTTGGATCTGTCAACCAATGTTAAAACATCTAATTTTATTGTGGTTGGTGCTGGAAAGTGGAATATTGGTATGGGCAGGTAGTTACTTATGCTTAGCACTATGCCACAAACCCCCCTAGGTCCAGTCAAGGTCTCAATAAATGAATCCTTGCTTAACCTATGGTAGCTTGACCCACGAGCAGTTAGGCTTAACTTAGGAGACATGTGTAAAGCATTTAATATCAACAAAACAGTAAATAAGTAAAACATAACATACAATAAAAATCCAACACCAAGTTATAAAAATAGAAAATATTTTTTTCTTTAAAATGACACCAAGATGGCAAAATTGGAATGTAGGGAACCGGAGATGTGATTTTTTGAAGATAAATGTAAAAGCAATGCTTTATAGAGCCTTAAACCTAAAACTACCAACAGGAGACATCTGGTCGCACACAACCGGAGCAATTTTGAGGCCGATCGCGATGGAGCCCTGCTGGGATAGACCGAGATCGAGCCTCAGTTAAAGTTTTAACTTTACACTTACAAAGTTTCTTAGAGATTTTCTTTGATGGGGCAAAGTCAACAGTTGAGGCTGACTGCGAAGGAGACCTTTTTGGATACAGAGCGTGGGAGGCCTCAGTCAAACTTTTACCTTGGCACTTGGAAACGTTTCTGGAGCTTTTCTTCCTCAACGTCATATGGTCCTCCTCATCAAGCCAATTTCAATGCAACATCATCAGATTGCCTTTCCGCGAGCCCCAGGTCAAATCCTGGAAGTCTGTTGCTCCAGGGCTTTTCAGCATGACAAACCTGAAATTCAGGCCGGGACACGGTTGGCAGGGGCCAGCCTGACTCTTGACGCCGGATCGGTCCTCTTATGGAGCTTTTTTTCAAAATTAATCCAAACATCTCCAAACTTCTGGATGATCTTCCAGAAGTACCTTTTGGGTTCTCAAAGTGCTCACAAACTTACTCCAAGGTTCCAAAAGCTCTGAGTTGCTCCTTGGAAGTTGGGACTTCAGTTCCCAGAAAGCACCTGGTCAGAACCCTTAAATGGCCTCTGGAGACTGGTCAGCTGGGCTATTCTTGCAGGACTTGATGCAGGAGACTCTGGGCAGCTCCTTTGTACCTGTAGCTTACAGGGAGTCCACTCCTGGAGTTGCAGAAGCAAGGCAAAGTCATTTTCATGACGAAGCCTAATGTGTGCAGCTGGTGCAGTCCTTCTTAGTGCAGGGTCCAGGTGGAGGCCAATGGTCCAGGTGGCAGTCCTTTTACTTCCAGTATCTTCTTCCAGCAGAGATCTGAATTGTGGGGCAGCTCTGCCATATTTGTCCTTGCTCCTGGGAGTGGGAAGCAGGGGGGTGTTCCTGTCCAATAGAGTGCAGGCCACCACCCTCTTGAGTGACCACTTCCTGAGAAGTAGGGTTAAAATCAATCCCAGGGAGCAACATTCTTCAAAGGTTTAAGGTGGCAAAAATGCAATCTTAGAGTGTGGATATGGCTGAGGCCACTCACCTGTGAGGCTAAGTCACACCCCTTTCCAGCCCCTCTCCTAATCTAATCAGTGGGCTCCTAGCTGTCTGAGGCTGCAGGAAATGGGAGAGGTCCAGTTTCTGTCCCAAGTGTCTTTCCCTCCTTTGAAGACCAGGTTGGCTACTCTTCCCATCCTGTTCTGCCATCTGCTGTAGCAGTTTTCCACCCACCAGATGCTTCCTTTGTTTCAGCCCATGCCACTTTACACCTTAGAGCTAGACCAATCAGGAAAGGGCACTACAGGGCTGAATTTGATACATTTCAGAAAGAGTTCTATAACTCTTTCCCTGTGATAGTTATATTAAATTCAACATTAGCAAGTTATTGAATTTATTATAACATTTAATTTGGTAACAAACTTGCTATATTTAGCTCATCTCAATTAAAAATAAGACATTATTATTTTAAAATAAAGTCTTTCCATGTTAGTCTATGGGGCCAATTGACTACAATGGGGAAAAACTAATTTGACTATTGTACCCTCACCAGGGCTTATAAAACATATTTTATAAAGCTCCTGCTTATAGCTATACTGCACCCAGCCCAGGGGGGCACTTAGGGCAGACCTTAGGGGTGGCCAATATGTCAAAATAAGGTAGTTTAGGACTTTGCAAATACTTTTAATTCCAAAGTCGAATTTGGGGTTAACTTTGACTTAAAAGAAGCCAGTACTACAGGCCTGCCTTTAGCATGACACAAGGGACCACAGCAGTACACCCAGGGATGCCCTATCTATCCTGGTGTCCCTAAACCTACATGCCCTACCATATACTAGGGACTTGTAGGTAGGTTGTCAGAACCAATTATAGTTATGCCAAATTTGCATATACCATTTTACACAGAGCATTGACCCTGGGACTGATTAGCTGTATCAGTCCAAACGTTTGGGGGTGATCAGACAAAAAAAAAGGATGACTTTCCCAAACTGCCCCCTACTAGATGAACGGTGATGATACTAACCTACATCCTGGTAGTCCTCATCAGCTATGTGGAAAAACCTGGAAAGTCCATATGCATTGGTAGTCCCAGGTCTATGTTGTATTGTAAAGTCCATCCCCTGTAGGGAAATGGACCACCTCAACAGTTTTGGCTTCTCCCCTCTCATCTGCATGAGCCATCTGAGAGGTACATGGCCAGTTTGAACATTGAAGTGAGTGCCAAACAGGTATGGCCACAGCTTCTTCAGGGACCAGACCACAGCAAAAAGCTCCCTCTCAATGGCACTCCATTTTTGCCCTCTGTGGAACAGCCGCCTGTTGATGAAGACAACTGGCTGATCCTAGCCTTCTCCATTCACTTGTGCCAACACTGCCCCAGTGCCTGCCCCTGAAGCATCTGTTTGCACAATAACTTCTCTTTTGTGGTCAGGGGCCAGTAGCACTGGTGCTGAACACATAGCCTCCTTCAAAGGCCTTCTGACACTCTGGGATACAAATGACCTTTTGGGATGTTTCTTGGATGTGAGTTCTGTCAGAGGGGCCACAATGGTACCATAACTCTGAACAAATCTCTTGTAGTACGTAGTCAGGCCAAAAAAGGTCTTGACCTGAGATTGGGTTTTAGGAGACTCCCAATCTGGATTTTGGGCTGGAGAGGCTGAACATGGCCTCCACCTACAGGGTGGCCAAGGTACACCACTGAGCACTGCACTTTCTGGCATTTGCTTGCCTTGATAGTCAGGCCTAAAGCATTTCCCTCAGGTGGATCAGGTGATCTTCTGAATACAGCTATATCATCCAGATAAGCTGCACTAAAGGATTCCAGCCCAGACAAGATTCAGTTCACCAACCTTTGGAAGGTGGTAGGAATATTTTACAAACCAAAGGGAATCATTTTGAATTGAAAGCAGCTCTTTGGGGTGGACAATGCTGACCCCACGTAGCTCCTGGACTTAGGGAACTCTGCCAGTACCCTGTGGTCAGATCAAATGTGCTGAGGAATGTAGCAGCCCCAAACCTATCAATGAGCTCATCAGCTCTAGGTATGGGGTGAGCATCAGTCTTAGTGACTACACTTAAGCCTTTGTAGTCTACACAGAATCTCAACTCCTTTTTCCCACCTTTGGGATCAGGTTTGGGTACCAGCACTACTGGACTGACCCAAGGACTATCAGAGGGCTCAACTACCCTTAGCTCCAACATATTAGCTACCTTAGCCTTGATGTTGGCTCTGACCTGGTCTGGCAACCTATACATCTTGTTCTTGACACGTAATCTGTGAACCGTATCAATGTCATGGACACACCAAGTGGTGTGTCCAGGGGAAAGGGAGAACAGCCCAGCAAACTGCTCCAGCACTTGTTTGCAGTCTTTTTGCTGCTGTGCTGTCAGTTTGGAGGAGAATACAACTCCCTCTACTGACCCATCTTTAACATTGTTAGAGATGAAGTCTGGCAGAGGTTTACTCTTCTCCTCCTTTCCCTCATCTGTGACCATAAGCATGGTCATGTCTGTCCTGTCTTGGTGGGGTTTAAGTCTGTCAACTTGCAGGATCTGGTTGGGTTTCCTGGGGGTGCCAAGGTCTACCAGGTAGGTGACCTTGTCCTTTTTCTCTAGAATGGGGTAGGTCCCAGTTCACTTGGCCTGGATGGCCCTTGGGGCAGAGGCTCCAAAACCCACACCAACCAACCTGGGTGGTACTCAGGCATGATAGCCTTCTGGTCTTGCCAGAGTTTCATGAGCTCTTGGTTGGTCTCCAGGTTGCTGCTTGCCTTCTTCGTGTACTCTGCCATGCGAGACCGCAGGCGTAGCAGATAGTCAAGCACATTCTGCTTGGACTCCTTGAGAGGCTTCTCCCAAGGCTCTCTCACCAAACACAGGGTGTTTTTATACATACATCATTGAGAAACCAACAACACTTTGTTGAATCTCAAGCCCAAAAGGGCTGGAAGGATTTATTTTGGTGGTGTTTGTCCACTCCCCACCCAGGAATACCACGGATGCATCCTCCCAATTCAGTAGCCAATCACAATATATTAGTAACCCTGGACCTAGCCACCAGTCACAATTATGACTGCTAAGCACAACGTGGTTCTCTTGCCCTTGAAGAAAGAAGTTATTTCTTTTTTTTTAGTGGCTCTCACCCACTCTAGTAGTGACATACTTTGGTTTTAGAAAGAAATTGAAAACTTGGCTGTTCTCCCATTAGGATGGGGGACCGTGGAATGTCCACAGCGTTTAATCCCTTTCTGTTTTTGTATTCTTACGACTCACTGGTACTCCTCAGCGCTTCGATGCTATGGCTGGAATGCGCTTTACAAATGACTTACAATACAATACAATACATGCTTCATCATCAGATCCACCCTAGATCCTAGAGGCAAGGGTGAGCTCATCCACCAATGGAAGCACTTAGGATAGATCCTACGGGGTCTAAATAAAAATACCTTACTGGCCACCAAGATGCCAGTAGGTATGATTAAAATATAGCACAACTGGGGGGCTCTTTAGGTATATTACGGTCCTAGGACCCTAGTCTAAATTGGAATATTAATCAGTGTTGACATGTTTCAACCCCTTTGAAGGCCTCTAAGGTTCCAAGCTTTCATCAGGATAGAAATATAATGCAGTGTCCCCGGGAGGTGTGTGCCACGGGCTACATGCACATATACTTGTGCATTTACATGTAAACGGAAAAAAAAATCTTAAAAACGTAAATCGCCTATTCACGAGTCTGTGACGCTCAAATGTGATCCTGGGAAGGAAACAATAACAACATGTAAATCTCCTCAAGCGAGGCACAGATAAATAAAAACATATATAAAAAAAAAAACACATCTAATGCAGACACCAAAAAGACTTGTTCATACACAGAAGTGTGCAAAATTATAAGAATGGCAAACAAGTTTCTTAGTTTGTCCAGTATGCATGTGTTTGCCTCCACCCTTTTATTCAGAACGCAAGCTATACACTCACCACACACTATTACATATAAAAGGACAATCCGTCCAGTGCAAGTTATATCATTAGGCACGGTTGAGGTGCTAGTGCAACATATCTAGGTATCATTGCACAGTAAACAATGCTCAATGTATGAACTTTGGCGTGCCGGTAGTCTGAGCCCCACATCGGAATACTGCTTCATGTGGGAATGTGGATAGATATCTTCTGTGCCAGTGATCTGCCATTGACAGGAGCATAAGCATGTAGTACTGTGCCCTAAATTGGAATGCCATACAAATATTAGGGTAACTATCACACTTTTTAGGTAATTATTCTTAGATGTAAGCTCACCGGTATTTAGGGAACCACCCTGCTACTCACGAATGGGGAGGGGGCATGCCACTGTAGTCACGCACTGCAAAATAACCTAGCATATTATATGTGATCAGCCACCAGAGTCACCGCCTTGGGCAAGTCAGAGGCCCTATTGAACCTTCCAGTGCCATCCCTGGCCCACAGACTTATTTTGTCAAGGAGACTGTACCACAATTAATACCTGCACTGCATCTTCATTCTTTTCCGGGCACTTGTCGCACTCTGCAGTAAAGTGCCAAGCCTCTCAGACCTTCATTTACGAAGCCATGCCCCCATCATGTGACCCCATCTCAGCCAATGGCAGACTGTCAGCAGAATCCTTCGAATATGGTCGACGCTCGGCCACTAGACCGCCCTGTGTTTTTCCATCACACGTCTGTTTGACAGTTATTATTTGTGAAACTATCCCGAAACATTAGAGGTCAGGGGCTGCATTTCTAATTTTAACTCATTCACTGAGCCACCACTGGTCAAATTCATGAAACCTGGTGTCTGACTTATTATTTTATTGATATACGGGGTTTTCTGAAAACTCTCAACCACCAATGGTTACGTTTGCAATGGGCCTGATATTATCTGGTACACCCATACGCGATTATTATCAGGGTGGAGCATGCATATTTGGTATCTAGTCCCACGGGTGATATATACTGGGTTTCTAAATAGTGGGAAGCCGCACCATGATGTCAGCCCCACTGGTGATATCGGCAAGCAGAGTGTTACATTAGCAATTATTGATAATTACACTCTTGTGTATACCACTATTGTTCATATATAAAGAGGGATATCCCTGCTGATATGTCCATGATTACAGATAATATAGTGTGTATAGTATGCTGTAATACCGCGTCTGGCGGGGAGACTGCAGGGTAATTCTAGGGACTCATACCAGGCTCTACCATAAGGTCAGACCCACTAGTGTTCCTGGTTGACATTGTTCCACGTTATGTTATCATTTAAGCCACATATATGGGCATTCAATCGGTAAATTCAACGTTGTTTCTTCTCCAGGAGTACTCGTGCAGATGACCAGATCAGTGTCACTTTTTCTATCACTGTTCATCTTAAATCCTTGTCATTATGTCCCATCTCTAAGAAATGGGCTGTGAGTTTGGTAGATGTCTTCTTGCATTGTATTGTGCTTCTGTGCTCCCCGATCTGCAATTGAACTTTTCGGGTGGTCATGCCGATGCACTTCAGATCACAAGGGCATGTTATCAGGTATACTACACTCTCTGTGTTGCAGTGCGTGTGGGTTCTTTGTTGCCAGGGTTTTTTTAGGCTAAGGTCCACTGTTTTAGAGGCTTTTGTTAGGGGGCAGACCAAACAGTGACAGCAAGGATAATGTCCCTGTACAGGGGGTAAGCCCCATAATTCCATCTGTTGCAAAGTTTGTGTCTCCTTTGTCCTGGTATGGATGAGACGGTCCCTGATGCTTCTATTCCTTTTGAAAGAGTACATAGGTTTTATGAGCTCCAGTTTGTTAGAGTTCCGAATTCTCCAATGTTTGTTTATGATTTTCTTGATCTTGTTCGACTGATCATTATATGTGGTTACACATATGATTACATCATTATGTTTAGGGATACCTGGGTCTAGTAACGCCTCCCTTGGGGTATTATCTGCACGTTTTCTTGCTTGCTCAATGATGCGAGTAGGGTAATTTCTCTCCTGCAGTTTCCTTGTCTGACAGTTAGGTTCTTTTTTGAAGTCCCCCAGCCTAGAACAGTTTATTCGGATACATAAGAATTGCCGTACTGGGAGGGTCTCTCTGAGGGACTGGTGTTGGGCACTTCTGAAGTCCAACAAGCTATTTTTGTTAGTGGGTTTTCTGAATAAGTTAGTGGATAACTGGCCTAATTCAGTGGTGACCCTAACATCCAGGAAAGATACTTCTTTCTGATCATAAGTTATAGTGAAAGACAGAAATGTTTATTTTTATTTAACCACTGTCCAAACTCATTAAGTGCCTGTTCCTCTCCATGTCCTGTCATAAAGACATCGTCAATATATTGGTGCCACGTCACGATATTCAATCAGAATGATTTGTTCCACCAGATGTAGTTCTCTTCAGATTTGTGCATATGCAAGCAGGCAATGCTTGAAGCAAAGGTACTCCCCATAGATGTACCATGGCACCTTAAGTACAACAGCCCTTCGAAGGCAAAAAAATTCTCATTCAATGTCAGCCGTGCCAGCTCCATGACCCAGTCAATGGGTGCTTTCATGTTCCACTTCTTGGATTTTGATGCAGATTCTATGATCTTCAAACTTTCTTCTTGAGGGATGCTGGTGTATAATGCTTTCACATCAAAGCATTCCAGGCTCTTTGTCTCTGGGTCAAAAGACGCATCCTTTAGGAGATTCAAAAGGTATTTGGTATCCTTAATGTAAGAGCATGTCTGTGTGACTAAAGGGCAGAAGAACCAGCCTGTGTATTGAAATAGGGGTACTAGTACAAAACCTATACCTTAGACAATGGGTCTCCTAGGTGGGGGAGTCTCTCCTTGTGAATCTTAGGCAAAGTGTAGAAATATGGACTCTTGGGATTTCTTGTCACCAAGAACTCTGCTTCCTTATTATTAATCCATTCATTTTTCTCAGCTTCTTCAACCAGATCTTGAATTCTCTATCGTATTCTCATGGTTGGGTCCTCCTTCAGAATGCAGTAGTTCCTGTCATTGATGAGTAGTGACAAAGATGCTGTTCTGTAGTCATCTAGATCTTGAATCGCGACTGCTCCACCCTTGTCAGCTGGTGTGATTACTGAGTTTTTTTCTCAGACGCCCTAAGGCCTGTTTTTTCTTATTGGACAGATTCTGGAAACCTCTCTTCTGTGTTTAGCTCTTCAATTTCTTTGATCACAGCATCTTCAAAAACATCGATCTCTGGGGGAATTGAGGAATGTGGGTGTACAAAACTGGATTTATGGTATAGATCAGTGTACCTTTCATTTGTAGCAATTGTTGCTCTCTTTAAAAAAAAAGATCTTTACTCGCAATTTCCTGAACAATTCTGCCAGCTCACTGCATAATTTGAATTTATCCACTTCTGGGGAAGGGACACAGCCCAGGCCCTTGTTCAGTACATCCATCTCATCTATGGAAAGTGTCTTGTTGCTCAGATTCACTATGCCTTCTTCAGACCGCACGGTCCTGGTTAAGGTTCCTTCATCTTGCTCCTCGTTTGCATCACATTTTCTCCTGGTGATTCCCATTGGACTCATGTCCCTCTCCTGTTTCTTCCTCATCTCTGACCTCTTCCTAAAAAAGGTGGGCCTGGTTAGAAAAATGGGGCCGTTGGTGGTCTGAAAGGTTTGGGTCCGTGAGCATTATGCCAAAAATACATGTGGTGAGTTGTGGAAATACTGTTCTAGTGTCTCTCCTTCTCCTCTAGTTGTAGGTATTCTGTGAGCCTGATTCTGAACTTCCACTGGAACATTCATTTGTATCATTATTTGATCTCCAGGATTGTTTTTGACCCTTCTCCGCACACGCGTTTTCTTGTTTCTTCCAATCTTCCCTACCATACGGATAAAAACATTCATGTGAAAATCTTTTGATGTCCCAGGGTGCCCATACAGTAACTCAAAGGGGCTGGCACCAAAGCCCTTTTGGGGTTCCTTCCTGTAACCAATCAGCAGGACTAGGAGGAGAACATCCTATCTCCTACTAAGTTTGTCAGATAAATCCATGAGCATGCCCTTCAGCTTCAGGGTCTTGTTGAATCTTTCCACCAGACCATTAGTCTGGGGATGATATGAGGTTGTGAACTTATAAGTAACACCACATTCATCCCACATTGCCTTCAGATAGACAGACATAAAGTTTGTGCCCCTCCCTGAGAACACCTCCTTGGGTAAACCCACTCTGAAGAACATACCAAGTAGGGCCCTAGCCACTCTGGGAGAGGTGACTGTCCTGAGGGATATTGCCCCTGGATACCTGGTGGCATGGTCCACTAGCACCAAAATGTATCTATTGCCTGAGGCAAGTGGTGAGTCTAAGGGACCAACAATATCAATCCCCACCCTCTCAAAGGGAGTCCCAACCACTGAAAGTGGTATTAAGGGAGACTTTGGCTTGCCCCTGCGTTGCAAATGGCCTGACAGGTGACAAAGGAGCTATAGAACGCCTTCACTTTTGCGGGCATGTTGGGCCTATAGAAATGGTTGACCAGCCTATTTCAGGTCCTGGTCTGCCCCAAATATCCTGCCAAGGGGATGTCATGGCATAAGGTGAGGGGGGATTCCCTATACTTCTGGGGGACCATCACTCTCCTGGTTGCCCCTGGCTTGGGGCCCCTTTACTCAGTATAGAGGACTCATCCTCGAAGTAAACCCTGTGGGATCCACAGACATCACCCTGTTCTTGCATGGAGGCAGTCCGCCTCAGGCCCTCTGGAGTGGGACACTTTCTTTGCCCCTGGCACAACTCTTCTCTGGTGGGTTCCCCCTACCCCTTGCAGTTCTGCCAAGTCAGGCAGAGCTAGCAGGTGTGGGGTCCCTCCCTCAGAGGTCAGATGTCCCTCCCTCAGAGGTCAGATCCTCCCTCTCAGGATTGGATACCTCCTGCACCTCTGTAGTCCCTGGGCTGGCAGGCCAGACCCTGTGCCTTTTCTCTTTCCTCTCGAGGCTTGACCCATTGTTACAGGGTCCAAGTATCCAGCACTTCCCTTTTGTGCTGCCTTTAACCTGGTCACAGTGCACACCCATTCAGGGAGTTCCAGCATCTGAGCATGGACCCTTCTTTCTACTTCTGACAATTCAGATGCTTCAAGAGCATTTCCCAGTAGACACTCTACTGGGAGGGCAGGAGCTACAACTACCTTCTTAGGGCCAGTCATACCTTTGTATTCCAAGCTCACCTTAACCATGGGATGGAGCTTGGTTCTGCTGTCTGTATAGGTAACCTGGTGGAATTCAACAGGTAGGACCGGCTCTGGAGAAACCAGTTTGTCTGTGACCATAGTCACACTGGCACCTGTATCTCTCCGAGCCTCCACCTCAGTTCCATTGACTTTAGGACTCTGCCTGTACTTCTCCATGCTTGGAGGTAAGGCAGCCAGGGATACAACATCCACCACTCCCACGAACACTAAGGTGACCTCTGTATATTCTGACCCCATCCCTGGGCCAACATCCACCCACACACCTACACTAGCAGTCCCATGGGATTGCCCACCAGTGGGGAGCTTCTTGGAGCAGACAGCATCCCCTCTTTTGTGTCCTAGTTGGTGACACTCAAAACACTTCCCTGCCTTGGCAAGTTCCTGTAACTTTTTTGCCTTAACAGGGTCATAATGCTTCTCCTGAGACCCCCACCCCTTGGAAGTGGCATGGCTTGGGGCTCACCCTCCCTGTTCAGGTTTTGAAACATCTTGTGAGGAGTCTTTGGACTTTTTATCTTCCTTCCCCTGGGCTTTCACCTGGCAAAGACCCTATCCTCCTTTATTTTGATCATCCCTAAGGGTTTGTTGGAAACTCTGTTTCTTAACCATTCATCAGCTGCCTCCCCCAGGTCCTTGGGTTTGGACAGCTTAGACTCTACCAGATACTGGTGTAACTTCTCTGAGACACAATTAGTCAAAAGGTGCTCCTTCATGACTGAATTGAATAGCCCCTCAGAGGTACCTGTCTTGTTACTCTGTACCCAGCCCTTTAGTGCCTTTACTGAAGTATCCACAAAGTCAACCCAGGACTGTGTGTCCCTAAACTTCATCCTGTACTGCTCTGGGGTAAGACCAAACTTCTGGGCTAGCCATTTTTTCATGTTGGGATAGGACTCTGTCTCATCCTCCCCTAGGGCCAGGGGCCTGTACCACCCGGATAATGGAATCAGCTCCCATAGGAGTGAACCTCAGTACTGAGGTCTAACCTTCCTCATTTTGAGGGCCCTCTCAAAGGCTGTCAGCCACCTGTCTATGTTGTCCCCCTCTTGATACCTAGGAACAATCCCCTTGGGTAGTCTGGGGCAAAATCAACCACCTCTGGATATCTCAGAGTCTACTTCACTGCCACCATCTCTTTGCTCTTTTCTTGCCCACTTCTTTTCTAGTGCCATCTTCTCTTCTATTGATAAATAGACCAACTGGCCTTCCAGCTCTCTTTCCCTGAGGAACAGGTTTGTCCTTCTGAGGTGACCCCTCTCCCCCTACTAGCTCTAGGCAAGGCCCTGGTGACTGGGTGGAGGGATGACCCTCCCTTCCTCCACATCACTGAGGTGTATGAGTTCACCCTCCTCTGAGAGGCGCGAACTGGCATTGTGCCTCTCCTTTCCCACTGGAGCCTCTCCTGTGCCTACCTCCTGCGCTTCTGCCCAGGCCCTAAGGGGCTTAACCAGCTCAGCTTTCCTAATGTTAGTGACTGCTGGCAATGCCCTGTCAGTACACAACCCCATAAGAATAACTACAGTGAGTGTGGGTAGGCTAGCCAGATCAGGCTCCACGGTATTCCTAGGTTTAGTCTCACACAAAAAACCCTTGAAAACATTGAATCATGAATTTAGAAAAATCACAACAATTGATTAATGAAAATAAAAATAAAAAATTGTTTGCACTAGGACAATTTGGAAGATTTTTAATTTGCGTCACTTAAAACTGTATTGCAATATCAAACACAAGTACTGGATTCCACCACTGAGTACCAAACATGTACCTACACTTAGCAATAGGCCACAAACCCACACTAGGTCTAGTCAAGGTTTCAGTAAATTAATCCATGCTCAACCCTTGGTAGCTTGGCCCATGACTTAGGGGACAGGTGTAACTTAGGAGACAGGTGTAGAAAGCATTTAATATCAACAAAACAGTAAATAAGAAAAACACAACACACAATAAAAACCCAACACCAATTTATAAAAATAGAAAGTATTGCTATCTTTGCTATCTTTAAAATGACACCAAAACAACAAAAATCCAATGTAGGGAACCGGAGATATGAATCTTTAAAGATTAAGGACCTGATTACAACTTTGGCGGAGGGGGTTAATCCGCCCACCGTATTGCGAGTTCCATAGGATATAATGGACTCGTAATAGGGCGGGCGGGATATCTGTCACTTTTGGGACGGATTAACCCCATCCGTCAAAGTTGTAATCAGGCCCTAAATATAAAGGAATGCTTTCTAGCAGTTGAAACCAAAAGTATCAACCGGGGACATCTGATCACACTTGATCAGTGCAAAGTCAAAATTTGAGGCTGACTGCAATGGAGCCCTGCTCGGATACACTGAGTGGGAGACCTTGGTTAAAGTTTTACCTTCACACTTAGAAAGGTTCTTGGAGATTTTCTTTGACCGGAGCAAAGTCAAAAGTTGAGGCTGACCACGATGGAGCCCATCTTGTATGCACTGTATGGGAGGCCTCAGTCAAACTTTTAACTTCACACTTAGAAACTTTCTTGGAGCTTTTCTTTCTCAACGTTGAATGGTCCTCCTCAGCAAGGCGATTTCGATACAGTGTCTCCAGAGCTTTTCAGCAGGAAAAAACTGAAATTCAAGACGGGTCGCGGTTGATCGTGGCCTGCTTGACTCTTGACGTGGGTTGGTCCACTTATGGAGCATTTTTCCAAAGTTGCTCCAAACTTCTCCAAACGTCTGGGTCTTCTTCCAGAAGTACTTTTTGGGTCCTCAAAGTGTCCAAAAACTTGCTCCAAGATTCCAGAAGTTCTGAGTTGCTCTTTGGAAGTTGGGACTTCAGTTCCCAGAATGCACCTGGTCAGAATCTTTAAATGGCCACTGGACACTGGTCAGCTGGTCTATTCTTGTAGGACTTAATGCAGGGGACTCTGGACAGCTCCTTTGTACCTGTAGCTTACAGGGAGTCCACTCCTGGAGTTGCAGAAGCAAGGCAAAGTCATTTTTTTATGATGAAGCCCAAAGTGTGCAGTCGGTGCACTCCTTCTGAGTGCAGGGAGTAGGTGCAGGCCAGAGGTCCAGCAGGGTAGTCCTCCTTCATCCAGTATCATCTTACAGCAGGGATCTGTATTGTGGGGCAGCTCTGCCATATTTATCCTTGCTCCTGGGATGGGAAACAGGGGGTGCTCCTGTCCAATAGAGTGCATGCCACCACCCTCTTGAGTAACCACTTCCTGGGAAGTGTGGCAAAAATCAATCCCAGGGAGCAACACTCTTCAAAAATCCAAGATGGCAAAAATTCAGTCTTAGAGTTTACATCTGGCTGAGTCCACCCACTGGTTTCGCTACGTTTCCCTTAACACACCCTTTTCCAGCCCCTCTACTAATCTAATCATGAGGCTTCTATCTGTCAGGGGGTGCAGGAAATGGGGGGAGTCTAGTTTCTGTCCCAAGTGGCTTTCCCTCCTTTAAGGATCAATTTGGCTACTCTTCCTCCATCCTATTCTGCCATCTGCTGTAGCAGTTTCCACCCACTAGATGATTCCTTTGTTTAAGCCCAGGCCACTTCACACCTCATCATGACAAACCCTGGCTGAGGCTGCCAAAGGCTGACCAGTCAGGAAACGGCACTACAGGGCTGAATTTTTTAACTTTCAGACAGAGTTCTAAAACTATTTCCCTGTGCTAGTTATATTATATCTAGGGCTCCTGGTTTTATGATATTTTTATTTTATTAACATTTCCGTCTGTATTTATCAGTATTTATCTTTTGGCCATTTTATTGATATTTATCCATATTTGTTTTGTGGTTTAAGACTAAATTGAGTCGCAAAATTGTATATTTCCATCTTTATTTAACTGATAAACATGTACTCATATATTAATATGCCTGTTGCGCTTTAGCAAATTAAGCAAAACACTACATCCACAGGTAAATAGTAGCATTATACACAAACGTGTGTTAACATATACCTGTATTTTTGGAATCTCATCCTGTTTTTATCATCCCATGGAGTCTATCTGCTTAGCAGCTGGTCTGAAATTTGTGAAGTACAGTGTGGGGAGTCACTCACAAGAAGAACAATTGTCTGTATTTTTCCGCTTTTAAAAATAAATAGAAAACAGATCGTTTTCTGTCTGTATTTATCTGTAAAAATCAGTAAAAATGGAAAACAGGGAGCCTTAATTATATTAAACATTTGCAAGTTGTTGGATTTATCATAACATTTACTTGGAACCAAAATTGCTGTATTTAGCTCATCTCTATTAAAAAGAAGACTTTATTATTTTATAATAAGGTCTCTCCATGTTAGCCTGTGGGGCCCATTTACACTGGGGAAAAGGGAATTTGATTATTTTTCCCTCACCAGGGCTCATAAAACATATTTTATAAAGTCCCTATTTATATACACACTGTATCCAACCCTGGGGGCACTTAGGGCAAACCTTAGCGGTGACTTATAAGTAAAAATAAGGTTGTTTAGGAATTTAGAAGTACTTTTAATTCCAAAGTCGAATTTGGGGTTAACTTTAACTTAAATGCAGCCGGCAATGCAGGCTTGCCTTTAAAATGGCACCAGGGACTACGGCAGTGCACCCTCGGGTGCCCTATCTGTCTTCGGGTCCCTAAATCTACATGCCCTACCATGTGTTAGGGATTTTTAGGTAGGTTGCCAGAATCAAATATGATTATCCTAAATTTCATATACCATCTTACACAGAGCACTGGCCCTGGGACTGGTTAGCAATGCCCAGGGCACAGTCAGGGCACAGTCAGTCAGTAACCACCAGTATCAGTCCAAAAGTTTGAGAGGTGATCAGGCAAGAAACATTTTCCCACAATCTCAAGAATAATAAAATCTCCAGCCTTTCAGTAAAGAGACAGGTTTTAAGCAAGGTGGATAATATTACCTATCTAGGGATTTTTATTAGATTCTGGTCTTAATTGGCGACCATCGATAAAAAATGTTTTTTTAAAACACATGGTGTCGCAAGATGAGCCATTGTTAGTCACTGTTAGTGATTTTAGGCACAAGCCAATCCAGATATTGCTAGATGCTTATGAAGCAAATTACATCCCATAGCCTCTTTTGGCTGTCAGATATGGGGCTATGCTGCTATTGCCCCAGTTCAGATGGGGGGAAAATAAGTTTATGAGGGGCCTTTTAGGCATGGGACAAGGTAACCCTTCAGAGATTATTCATGAAGAACTGGGCATGGAGGATATCACAGATTTTATTTGCCTTCACCGTCTTTTACTGTGGTGCACAGTTTGGCTCAAGGGAGAGCTAAATTTAAACAGGCTAATTACTCAGGATTGTTTGAGTCTGAATAATATGTCTCATATTCCCTGGGTGCACTATTTAAGGGCAAACGTTAAAGCTTTGGGGATACCAGAGCTCTTTTCTCATACTGGTGGCATCATAAAAGAAGACATTGTGTGGCTAAAGCAGGCCTTTTCTTTTAGGGTGGCAGTCGAGAGGGTAGGCTTCTGCTCTGTCATTTGATGTGTCAGTACATCATGGTAAAGTCAGTAAATGGAAGAGGACAATACTTCCTCCTAAAGATGTCCATTCATCATTAGTGCTAATTGACTTATTTTAAATTGGACATATTTAATCAGTTGTTGTTTACGAAAGTCGCTTGGATTCAAATGGTTGATTTATCGCCCTATATCTGTGATAAGGTTTTAATCTGTGACACTATGCACATTGTTCTTATTTGCCCCAGATTCAATACCCTTTGCCACACATTTTTAAGTCCCCTTTTGTTATCCACAAATTTGAGGCAGATCACATAATTAATGCAGACAATGAAGTAAACTAATTTTCAGTAGTGATGGTTTTCCAGGAGTGGAGGTGACAGTGACAGGCCCTTTACCCAAATGGGGTCCGCCAAATAGCTCATCACAGAGTAGGGAGCACACTTCATGTCTGTATACAAGAACTCTAAGTCGGATGGTACATTTTCCATGCTTTATCACCCCAAGCCCCTTGATTTGTTGGATGTTTATTAGAAGATTTAAAAAAGAGTCTAAAAATAATGATTGTGGGGACTGAAAAAAAACCTCAAAAGGAAATGTGACATCCTGTCACCACACCAATTGTCCATCTACAAGGGGATTATATAGAAGGGGATGGGCCTCAGTCTTTTTGGGTTTCCAGTTTAACAACCTTTTTAGGGGCCTAATTCACAAAGGTAACCTATACTTTGGGGTAAATTACATTTTTGAGTTATTTTACTGCTGTTGACATTTCTGACTAAGTTATCACTAAAACAAACAGCAGTAAGTTGAACACCACACATTGTCAACCACTGGTACTGTACCATTCTCTCACTGAAAATAATGGAGGTAGGGAATTAAATTAAACCATAGGAAATAATGTTAAATTAAAATAAAATAAATTATATAAATTATATAAATTAGTTAAAACTATAAATAAATATAGTTTAATGTTAAAAAATATATGAGAATAGTATTTATTTATTACCATGTATATCTTATTTGAATACCCTATTTTAAATTAAAATAGTGATGTAAAATGTAAACATATTTTTATGAAAATATAAGTAAGTTAATTTTTATTATTTCCATACATCATTTTTAACAACTATCACCGCATATTACTTTTTGTTTCTTAAGGTAGTAATTTATTTTTGTAATTTAACTTCAGAAAAATTATTGTAATTTAATTATATATATCACCATTGTTTAAAGATGTATTTCTAAATTCAGGTGATAGCATGGCATCCTTTTTTATTTTGTTCCACATTTAAAATATCCATATGGATTCTTAGATCTGCTTCCAGGCCTCTCCAAAGAGCAGGCATGGACCCTTCTCCTGCCACAACTGCAGCTTCACCTGCAACAGAGCCCACATACCTCCAAGGATCAAGACCAACCATCTCCATTGCATTCTCCTCAACACCCGTTCAGCACGCAAGCACGCCATCGAAGTCTGGGACCTGCTCGACTCCACCTCCCCGGACATGGCCTTCCTAACCGAAACCTGGTGGAACGACTCCTCAGCATCCGACATTGCCATAGCCATACCGAATGGATACAAAGTCGCTCGCAGAGACCACACCAATAGAACCGGAGGAGGCACAGCCATCGTCCACAAAGCCACCCTCGAAGTCAAAACCACCCTGGACGACTCCTTCAGCGCCACCGAACTCCTTCACTTCCAAATCCGCATCGACCCCAACACCACGCTCAGAGGAACACTCATCTATGGACCCCCAGGACCCAGGGCACCCTTCAGCAACGCCATTGCCGACCTGGCCAACACCCACGCACTTGCCTCACCGGACTACATCCTCCTCGGGGACCTGAACTTTCACCTCGAAAACAACAATGACACCAACTCAACCACCCTGACCGAAAACCTCGCCAACCTCGGCTTCACACAGCTCGTCAACACACCCACCCACACAGCCGGTCACACCCTTGACCCCATCTTCTCCACAAGCAACCACGTCACCTTCAACCATACCACGAACTCTACTGGACTGACCACCACTGCATCCACTTCACCTTCAAGAAACAGACAGAACACCACCTCACCGAACAACCACCACGCCGCCGATGGGGCAAAGTCACGAAACTTCAACTAACCAACGCCCTAGCCTAGAAACCGCCCGTCAACCCCACCGACCCTGACATCGCGGCACACAACCTCAAGCTATGGATCACCGACTGCGCCGACCGCCTTCCTCCACTCAGAAAACCCTCCAACAACCACATCAACAAAAAAGTCACCTGGTTCACCGATGACCTCCAAGTCTCCAAACGCCACTGCCGAAAACTCTAGCAAATATGGCTACTCGAACGCACTCCAGACAACCACACAGCACTCAAGGATGCCACACGCAAACACCACCAACTCATCAGCTAGCAAAAACATCCTCCTTCAAAACCCGCCTAGAAAACAACGCACACGACTGCAAAGAACTTTTCAGCATTGTAAAAGAACTCTCCAATACAAATGCCACCGTCAACAACATCACCCCCTCCCAAGAACTATACGACGCCCTAGCAACCGCCTTCCACCGAAAAATCACGGACATCCATGACAGCTTCAATTCCCCTCACACTCCAGACGGCCCTACCCCACCCACCACAAACTCCACCCGCTCCAGCCGACTGACCTCCAGGACCAACATCAGCGATGACGAAACCCGCAAGACCATGAACTCCATCCACTCCGGATCACCATCAGACCCCTGCCCACACCACATCTTCAACAAAGCAGACACGGCCATGGCACCACACCTACGGAAAGCCATCAACATCTCCTTCGAAACTGCAAGATTCCCAGACAGCTGGAAACACGCCGAAATCAACGCCCTTCTCAAGAAACCAAAGGCGGACCCCATAGACCTGAAAAACTTCCGGCCCATCTCTCTGCTCCTGTTCCCGGCGTAGGTCATCGAGAAAATCGTCAACACTCAGCTCACTCGGTACCTCGAAGACAACAACATCCTCGACCCCTCCCAGTCCGGCTTCAGATGCAACCACAGCACCGAAACCGCCCTCCTCGCCGCCACAGACGACATCAGAAGCTACCTCGACAATGGAGAAACATCAGCCCTCATCCTCCTAGACCTATCAGCCGCCTTTGACACCGTATGTCACCACACCCTAAAATCCTGCCTCCACGCAGCAGGAATCCAGGACCAGGCCCTCAAATGGACCGCATCCTTCCTCGCCGGCAGAACCCAAAGAGTCCGCCTCCCCCATACCAATCCAAAGCCTTCAACATCATCTGCGACGTACCCCAGGGCTCATCCCTCAGCCTGACGCTGTTCAACATCTACATGGCCCCCCTCGCACAAGTGGCCCGTCAGCACAACCTCTACATCATCTCCTATGCCGATGACACCCAACTCATCCTCTCCTCTCCCTCACCAAGGACCCGCACACCGCCAAAACCAACCTCCACGAGGGACTAAAAGCCATCGCCGACTGGATGAGAGACAGCTGGCTAAAACTGAACTCGGACAAAACAGAGGTCCTCATCCTTGGGCGCACCCCCTCCGCCTGGGACAACTCATGGTGGCCGTCCACGCTGGGTCCCCCACCAACGCCCACGACAGCGCACCAAACCTCGGCCTCACTCTCCATGTCAAAGCAGGTCAGCGCCATCTCCTCCTCCTGCTACAACACCCTCTGCATGCTTCGCAGAATTTACAAATGGATCGCAACAGAAACAAGAAAAACAGTAACCCAGGCCCTCGTCAGCAGCAGACTCGACTACGGCAACGCCCTCTACACCGGTATCTCATCCAAACTCCTCCAACGCCTCCAACGCATCCAAAACGCCTCCGCCCGACTCATCCTCAACATCCCTCGCCACTGCCACATCACCCCCCACCTAGGAGACCTTCACTGGCTCCCCGTCAACAAGAGGATCACCTTCAAGCTCATCACCCATGCACACAAGGCACTCCACAACACCGGACCATCATACCTGAACAATAGACTCAGCTTCTACACCCCCACCCGGCATCTCCGCTCCGCTAACCTCGCTCTCGCCTCCGTCCCCCGCATCCGCAAATATTCCGGCGGCAGATCATTCTCATACCTCGCTGCCAAGACCTGGAACACCCTCCCGCCGGATCTACGATAGACCCAAGACCTTCTTTCCGTCAGAAAACTACTCTTCGAGCAGTAGCAGCACCCCCCCCCAGCGCCTTGAAACCCTCACGGGTATGTAGCGCGCTTTACAAATTAATTGATTGATTGATTGATACATATGAGTGAGTCTAAGCCCGCCAGGAGTTGTATCCACCTGGAGAGCTTTCATTTCGAGACACAGATCGTACTGCTTAAATGTAATTGTTGACAATGCCTTTTCCGTCTTTGAAGTGAAATTAGAATCAAAAAGCTTCGGGCCTAATTTAGAGTATAGCAGACTGGTTACTCCATCCCAAACGTGATGGATATCCCATCCACTGTATTACGGTGTCGATACAATATAATGGACTTGTAATACGGTGAACAGGATATCTGTTACATTTGTGAAAGAGCAACCCCTCTGCCAAACTCTAAATCAGGCCCTTAGCTTTTACTAATGACTGCAACATCTCATTGGGGAGGTAGTTCTATGTTTGAGTGCCAGCTCTCAAGTTTTATCTCCTAGCTATAGTTGGGAGCATGTTACCTTCTGTGTGAAAACTGCTGATTCTTACATAAGCTGTCCTCCCCCAGCAGAAGCCTTCCATGCTGCTCTGAGAGCATACTCCTCAGAATGCTCATTGAGGAGTATATACTCTTGTAAAAATTGCTAGCAGTTTTTACTTTTCCTCCTCTGTGTACACATTTTTTAATATTGATTTGCTGGCGTAAATGATATCCAGGTTTGATGTTAGATTTATGGCTGAGTGAACTGAAAAGCTACTTCCAAGTATCTTGCAGCCACCAGCCTTGTCATTACAACTTCTGAAACTAGAAAGTAATACATTCTAGTTTCAGTGCAATGAGTAAAAGATATAAAGGTATAGTGTTTGTCTCTAGGGTGTAGACAATGCCAAGGAACTAGCAGGCTGTGATCTGCCATCAGGTCATTTGGGGTCCTTCTATCCATTCCCCCTCCTTTTTCCGGGTGGCATGGTCTCTCAATAAAGGAGTCTTTGAGAGTTTTCTAGTCGCTTCCAATTATAACCTTAGTACATATGTGCTCAACCAATAGCCTTTTGAAGTCTGAAAATAAATTAGCTTTGCCAGCATTTGGAGCATAGATAGAGCCAAGAATCATGTAAGAAAAATAGATTTGCAATTAACTAAATACATAGCTGCCATTTGGATACAGCTGTGACTTCCAAATTCATACCAGTAGATTTCTAAACCAGTAGGGCCACTTCACAAATCTTAGCTTGTGATCCTGTTGTATATAAAGCTCTTCCAACCCAGTCCCCCCATAATTTGGAGGATTCTTCCTGAGAAAGGCGAGTTTCCTGGAGGACAACAACACCAGGCTTTTTCATTTCCAAGTGAGAATCTTTTTTTCCATTTAATACAATTATTTAGATTATTAACATTCAATGAGAGAATTGTGATTATTTTAATTATGTATGTCCTCACCAATGGTAAACGTAGAGTTCAACAGCTGGTTACCTTGCTAAATGCATAAAGTATGCAGTGAATACAAATGTCCCAGAGGAAAAAATGCAGAATGTAATCAGATTCTCTACAAAAATGTAAGTGACAAAGAAGTGAGAGATATATAGTCACTCATAAGGAGGGGGTAGATTCAGTGAAGCACAATGAGAGAAAATGTTTGGTTAAACTTTGAACAGTATTCTAACTGCAAGCTGAGCCACACCCAGCCATTCCACATTCTGGGATAATCTCATCATAATAATATGTGTCTCGTGATATATCAAATTTATATGTCAAGAACAATGTAGCATAAAGTGATTGTTATAAAATAGAGGTCAACTAATTTCTGCTGTTGTTAGTGCGAGTGGTACACTTCAACAGGGATCTCAATTTGTCCTGCTATGTAGGGGCAGCCCTTAGAATTCTTCTCAAAGGGACTGTATGTTTTTAGTGGGCTTTAAGTCAGGATCCAGAAGATGACCTTTGAATATAGGTTTCCCAGCTTCTGGTTGGAACTATTATTCCGGGGTGATGGGGCTGGACCTATGTCCATATATTGTTCCACCAGCACATCCAGGGCCTTTTCAAATTCTGATGGGTCATGATATTGCCTTGATTGGCCATTAATAGTGACAAGCAGGATCTACTAGTCAGCACTGAATACTACTATTTTTAGCAGGAAACAAGGGCCCAAAATGTTTCCTGATAATATTTGTTTAATTCAAAAAATCCTGATACTCTGATACACCAAAGGTTATACATGCTATGAGTATTGGCAGGCTGGAGCATTGTCTTTATATAACTGTGATATGTGGTTAAGGGGATCCCTGGCAACCAATTGTATTGGATCGGAGTCCATGTGCTCTCTGAAATTCAAGCTGGCATTCAAACTGGGTGGGAAGCAAGGTTGGTAAAAGAGCATAAAAAATCTGTGATTTTGTCTTATTTATTTTTTGAAACACCAACTGTGAGAATATTATTTCATCTGTTGTAATCTTCCAGGTAAATTACTTTTTTAGAGAGTCCATACTTCACTGTCCTAGCTTGGCATGTCACAGGCTTTCTGCACCAGGTCTTTAATCCTCATGTCTGGAGAGCCTAGTTTCATCAATTAAGAGCCAATTCTGCATGGAAATTTTCACTCCCTTATTGGGTTGGTGGCCTGTTCCACTGTAGCAACTGATACTTTAGTGGCTGTAAGGTTGGTCAGTAGCTTGTCCAGAGTATATAAAGATGTTGCTTTGTCTGGTGTATGCAGGATAGATCCTGGCTGTTTTCCCACCAGAGCTTCAGAAAACTAAAGCTGCCTATTTGTCTTCTTCTCAGATATAGAAAGCCAGAGGTTGTCTGAGAGCAAACAAAGTTATCCATCAAGGATATAATGTGAAGAAAGGCTTTAGGAACACCTTGCGCGATTTGGCCGCAAGTATGACTACAAAAGAGGTAAGGTGGTCCTTCGACATTGTTCAACTCAGCCCAAGTCATTTTACATGCATGTCTATTGTCTGTGCCCAGCAGTAACCACTTTATGTTTTACAGGATTTTATAGTTTGCCACCATTTGAATAATGCAGAGAGAAAAGGTGCAGAATAATGTGAATGCAAAAATGATGGCTGGTGTGGCGCAGGCTGTCCAATCTGTCTTTGTTCAAAGGGGAAAGCAGATGATGCTCAATTTGTCATAAGCCGATTAGTATTCGAAAAAGAAAAAGGAAAACAATTATCTTAAAAACTGTGTTGTCCATGAAGGTCAATGACATCATCAGAGGAAACCCACCCCAATCCAAGATGCCTGATGATTGGTGTGGAGCAGGCTGTCCAATCTGTTTTGTTCATATGAGCTAGCAGATGGTGCTTAATGTGTTATAAGCCAAGGAACATCAAAGAAAAAAAGGAAAATCATAGTCTTGAAAATGGTGCGGTCCATGAGGATGACTGACATCATCAGAGGGATACTGGCCCAATCCAAGATGGGTGATGCACTGAAAACTGGGTAATAAGTGGCTGACAATTTACTACCATTGCAGATTACATTCAACTCTTGCTGTCCCAGGGTCATTTGCTCCCTCCATTTTACCAGTCCTGTCTCCGTATCCGATGACTGTCCCATGGTTCCTTCATGCAGGAAACAGTGTTGTCTTTGTCTTGGAGAAGAAGTGGCTTTTGGGGCTCAAGCACTGCCACCACAGCACAACTTATTTGGTTGTCCCTTGAAGCTGTGATGAGTATCTCCAACTTGTTTACATGGAGGGGTGCAGCAGGGCTTGTTCACACTGGCATCCTTGTAGGAGAAATTGTAAGGTCCACCAATTCAAGCCATAATCCCAACAAAATCAGTCACAAATGAGTCCCTCTAATCATTGTAGCCTTGTTTAATTACTGTAGCCCCGTACTTCCACCACACTAAGTTCAGTGGGACCCTCGATAGGGGTCAAAATAAGAGTGGGTCAGGCTGGGCTAACTCAAAAAGCAGCTGTTTTTTCCCAAGGTAAAGCTCAGCCTCTTTATCTTATTTTAATAACCAAAACAAACAAACTAGGTCTTCGGTCTGTATTATATTTTCTCCCTCCTCGTGCGGGCCACCATGAGGTTTCTATGTCTAGGCCTACCATGCCTTCCAGGGTAGACCCAGGCAGAGAAAATGAGTTTTGATTAACCTGCCCTAAGTAGGGTAGGACACTCATCACTGTGATCAGGTGGTGTGGTAGTAGATGAACCATCAGGTAATGGGTTTTCAGAAGTTGAGCCTGCAAAGGCACCATTGTCAGAAACCCTATGCTCCTCATCTCTATGGGCCTCATAATATTACGGACCATACGTAAACTCCTATTTATGAATGGGTTGAAATTCCGAGATTGAAGGTATTTAATGCAACTGATAAATATTGGATGCATTAAATAACCCAACCTTCCTTAAATTTCAGCATGTCAAATATATCAACATTTAACAGGGGAAAACATATGGTATTTATCGTACAAATGAGGATTTTGGTGCATTAAATACAAAAATCTGCACGTTAGTCCCCATGAACCCATAAAAGGTGCTATTTATCACACCCAACAAATAATGTCCTCCATGGTATTGTTATTTATCTGCGGCAAAAAATAACACCTTAGATCATAATCAGGCCCAAAATGGGGTGAGGGAATTATGAGCTTGGCATGGAGGGACAACTAATTAATGGAGGTGTTCCTCTCTTGTCAAAATCTAAAAGGAGCACATAGTCACTTTTAGTGGCACTTGAAATCCCCCAGCATGGAAAGAGTGAACATTGTAGATAGGCAGGGCTCCACAAAGCCAGATGTCTTAAGTGCAAGACCTCACTGAATCTTTTTTCTTTGTGTCCCCTTGTTCTGGTCCTCCATAATTCAAAAATAGCTCTAAATTTCACATTTTGAAGGTCCTGGAAACCTTTTTCCTCATCATTTCTTCAGCTCCCATACAGCTAGGTGACTTAGGGTCTGATTCACAAAGGTGACTTACACTTTTTTAGTAAGTTTACATTTTTGAGCAAGTTTACTATTTGTTTGTATTAACAAGCTGCACTTTTGTAGTAATGTAGATGTGTAATAACTTACACTTTTGTTGTAAGTATAGTACCACATATCACCAACCACTGGTATTGCAAACCACCACCATAGAAAATAATTTAGGTAGGAACTTACATCAAAAATATAAGCTACTACAAAAATGTAAGTAACTACAAAATGCAGTTTGTGAATACCAAAAAGTGGTAACCTTAATCAAAAGCATACGTTACTCTAAAAGTGCAGTTTGTGAACAGTACTTTGTTTTTACTATCACTGTAGTACTACTACTTAGAGTCCAGGCCACAGATTGGCAGAGGGAGGCAAGATGAATCACTCTCTCCAGCAAGGACCTTTAAAAACACCCATCCAGTTCACTCTCAACTGGTCAGTTGGTTCTTCTACATCACAGCCCATCTCTACAGCCTTTTATAATGGAGGCCTGGGGGTAATGGAGGCCTGCCAAAGAACTGCCAGAGAACATACAAAGCAAGGGTAAGCAAAGACGAGATCCTCTTCCAGGCAGGCTAGTAGTTAGCAAGTAGACATCCTTATCTTCTTCTGGTCTCTTCCAAGGTCAGCTGTGTTCTGAGGAGCTGGTGACATGCAGCAATTTTAAAAATGCATGTAAGCTAGTGATTGGTGACCACTTTTATTAAAACCTTCATAGAATTCCCACAGCTCAGCCTGCCCTTTTTTGCAGTACTACTTCTACATCACTGCACACTAATCACAGAAACCCTCTCTTCTGGACACTTGTGAAATGGCAGAACCATTGTGGCAATGAATAGATCTATGAATTCCCACTTAGATTGTTTCTTATGTTCTATCCTAGGAAATGAGAGAATATGTGTTGGCTGGTTGTAGCTGGTTCTGAAACAAAGACCTTACCTTCTAATAAAGGTGCATCATTTGCAAATGATACCTGAGACTTTTAATGAAGTGATATATTTCAAGGAACCTTTAAATAGCTAAGAGATTGTCTTTTCCAAAGTAGATTTTAGCTCATGAGATGACCTTCCCTTCAAGGAACCTTTTAGTAGCTAAAGAGGATACCTCACTGAAAGAGACTTAAAATAAAGACATGGCCTTCAGTGAAAAGCACTTTAATTAATAAAAGAGAATGCCTTTGGTAAAAGAGATTTAACTCATGGGAAGATTTTCACTTTAACTTACTTTATAGAATACTTTCACCAAAAGAGACTTTTATTCAAAAGATGGCCTACAATAAATAACTGAAAAGAATGCCTCGCCACAAGAGATTAAACACATGGGATGACCTTGAATTGAAATAAAATTTGCGTAGTTAAAGAGAGCACCTCCCCATTTAGATTTCAACACAGACGGTCACCTTCAATGAATATTAAATAATATTAAGCAACTTAAAATAATGCCTTCTACAAAAGATGCTTTAACTCAAAAGAAGACCTTCATTAAAAAAATAAAGGCATTAACTTCACCAAAAGAGATTTATTCATTCAATGACCTTCATTGAAAGAAACCTGAATTATCTTACATGAACATCTTCACCAAAAGAGATTTTACTTAAAGATATGGACTTCATTGAAACAAACTTTAAATAGTTCACATGAATACTTTCACCAAAAAGATTTACCTTATGAACTGCCTTTCACAAAAATAAATATATTTAGCTCAAGGTAATACCTCATCAAATGTGACCGTATGTCACAAGCTAGCCTTCACTGAAAAACATTTTAACTAAATTAAGATAATGTCTTCACTAAAAGGAATTTCATTAATGCAAAGACCTTCACTAAAAGAAACATTAAATAACTTAAGAGAACGCCTCACCAAAAGATATTTTAATTCAAGCAACATGATTAATTAAAAGAGACTTGTACTAACTCCACAGATAGATTTCACTCAACAAGGTGGGATTGGGACAACGACAGACAGAATTAAATAAAGGGAATAATACATCAGTGGTTATCTCAAGTAACTATAAATGGTGCTCTAAGGTAACTATAACTCGCGCCCTTGCCATGCACTACTAAGCATTCCATATATTACATCACTCACAAAATCTTCTATGACATAACTGATAATATCACTGCAACCTTTGCAGTAAGAATATTGATGAGAATACTGTGCATGGCGGTGGGGCAAAGTTACAGTTACTTAAGTTTGGACTATGTATGACGTAGTGGTGGTCTCTACTAGGTAGTTATGATTAGGACCATGTTTCCATAGAAAATGTGTTTTTTTACTTGCTTATATCTTTGGTGTAATTTGAGGAGTCGTCACAAATTTTTCCCAAAAAAAGTGTTGTGGGGATTCTTGTTGCGCACGGAAAGAGGGTAAAAAAACATTGCTTTGAAGCTGCAGCCAAGCCACAGCAAACACTCCAGTGTTTGACAGCATGACCTGTAAAGCAGGTTCCGCTGTCAAAAAAGTGGAGCTTTCATCTCTGTCACCCGTATGCATGCAGGGAACAGAGATGAAAGGTATGCTTTAGCAAGCACGGAGCTGCTGTTAAAGCAGCTCCTTGCTTGCTGAAGCAATGGCATCACGGGATAGGCCTTGAGGCACCAGATAGCCCATAAAGGGCATTTAAGCCCTCCTCACAACCCTGGTGGTTGTTCTTAAAGTGGCGGTAATACCGCCAACAGGCCGGCAGTAACAAAAATGGAATTACGACCATGGCAGAAACCACCAACATAGACAGCCACTTTAACACTCCGACCACCACAGCAGTAGAAACAAACACCGCGGCGGTAACTGCCAACAGACAGGCGGAAGACAATGTACCGCCCACTGTGTTACAACAGGCCTATCCACCACCTTTTCCGGGGTGGTACCAACGCAATCAAAAGCACGGCGGAAAAAGGACTTGGAACGGAAACCACTCACCTCTCGACACCCAACGAGGAACCAGGACGCCATGGAGCCTGAGTTACAGGTCCTGCCCATGTTGTTTTAGCTCCTCTTGTACCAAGAGCAGCATAGACGCCGGCGACGATCACAGTGAGTTCTGCACCTAGCACACAGGGGAGGGGGGAAGGAAAAAGAGAGTGACACACACATGTAACACGCAACACCCCCACCCTCACCCACAACACCATACACACACATACATGCATCAACATTACATTTATACCAGGTAACCCCCTGGAAGAAACGGAAGGACAAAATAAAATGATTGAAACGAATGTAATCATCGAAAAATCAGATTGGCCAAGAAAACTTAAAATCATCAGTATATACAAATATGTACAGCAACTACAGAAGTCTGGATACTGTTCCAATCATTGTCCATGGACCAGTGGTCCCAAAATGCATGGGTGAAGCCCACACATGATACCTGACTCGAAACGGAGAGAACACTGCTGGGGCATCAGATTGAAAATAAACAGGCACCTCAGGGGGAAGGGGGCACCTCAGCCAGATGAACGGACGACGCCACTGCTCCACAAGGGGGCTCCATGCCCACTGATTGGTCCTAAGGAGTGCAAAGCCACAGTCTCTCAAGTCTCTCAAGTGGGTGGGTTGCCCACTGCTTTATCCTGGGGAGTGCAAAGCCACAGACTCTCAAGTCTCTCAAGTGGATGGGTTGCCCACTGCTTTATCCTGGGGAGTGCAAAGCCACAGTCTCACAAGTCTCTCAAGTGGGTGGGTTGCCCACTGCTTTATCCTGGGGAGTGCAAAGCCAAAGTCTCTCAAGTCTCTCAATTGGGTGGGTTGCCCACTGCTTTATCCTGGGAAGTGAAAGGCCACAGTCTGTCTAGTGGATGTTTTTCTCTACTGGTTCTGGAGGAGGTTGCTGCCAAAGACTGTGTGAGTGGATGCTTTTCTCCACTGGTTCTGGAGGGGGCTTGGTGCCCAGAGTGCTTCATCCTGCCAAGGATTGGGGTTCTGGATGTTTTTCTCCACTGGTTGTGGAGGGGGCCTGGTGCCCAGAGTGCTTCACCCTGCCAAGGACTGTGTGAGTGGATGCTTTTCTCCACTGGTTTTGGAGGGGGCTTGGTGCCCAGAGTGCTTCATCCTGCCAAGGATTGGGGTTGTGGATGTTTTTCTCCACTGATTCTGGAGGGGGCTTGGTGCCCAGAGTGCTTCATCCTGCCAAGGACTGTGTGAGTGGATGCTTTTCTCCACTGGTTCAGGAGGGGGCTTGGTGCCCAGAGTGTTTCATCCTGCCAAGGACCATGTGAGTGGATGCTTTTCTCCACTGGTTCTGGAGGGGGCATGGTGCCCAGAGTGCTTCATCCTGCCAAGGACTGGAGTTGTGTATGTTTTTCTCCACTGGTTCTGGAGGGGGCTTGGTGCCCAGAGTGCTTCATCCTGCCAAGGACTGTGTGAGTGGATGCTTTTCTCCACTGGTTCTGGAGGGGGCTTGCTACCCAGAGTGCTTCATCCTGCCAAGGACTATGTGAGTGGATGCTTTTCTCCACTGGTTCTGGAGGGGGCCTGGTGCCCAGAGTGCTTCACATGCAGTGTGGCAGGTCCCATTCCCTCACCTGTGTGTGTGTGCCACAAGATTGCCTGGGAACAGGTAGCATGATACTCCATGGAGACAGAGACACACTCCACCCTGCTGTGACTTTGCCTGCTGGTACAAACAGTGCTGGGTGTCGTGCCTCATGTATGCTGTGCAAGGTCCAGGACGTCTCCTGCAGCCTGGGACAGCTGTCCACTAGTAATGTTAGCCATGTCGGCTGTGGTGGCACTGTCTGAGCACGTCGTGGGGCTGGTGGCGATGGTTACGGTGCTGTCTGTGGTGGAGATGCTGGTGGTGATGAATGTGTCAGCACCTGTGGAGGGAGACAGCAGGACGTCTCCTGCCGCCTCAGACAGCTGCCCACCGGGGATGATGCTGGGGACTGTTGCTGAGGCAGCAGACGTGCAGGTGGCGGTGTCCAACGCCGTACAGGCTGCTGTTCTGGTTGCCAGAAGGGGTGACTCGAGTCCCTCAGCTGGAGGCTCTGTGCCCTGTCCTGACTTCCTCTTTGCCTTGTGACCCTCCCCCACCTTGGATGTCGCTGCTGGTCCCTTGGCACTGTCCCCTTTTGGCTTGGAGGAGGCCTTGCTGGGTGGTTGGTGCGGCTTCTCCCTATGGCATGTGGGCAGCTTCTTCACCTTGGCAGGTGGCGGAATGGGCTGATCCGTGGCCTCGCTAGGTGGCACACTGACAGCCTTGATGGGTGCCGCCCGCGATGTGACTGGACTTGCTGAGACCACAGAGCTGGAGGATTTGGTTGCTGAGGTGCTAAGCCGCGACCTGGATATCGTGGCCCTAGGGGAAAGACGGGGGGGAGGTGTAGGGTAGAGGTCAATGTTAGCCAGGAAAACTTTTTAGACACACTGGTATGGGAAGATGGAAGGGGTTTGGGAGTGGAGAAAGAGGTAGTGGTTGTAGGAGGTGTACGTCAGCTGAATTTGGGTGAAGGTGCATGGACCGGAGGCTGTTGTGAGGTGGATGGCTGTGGGGTGGGTGTGTGCCTGCGTTTGTGTACTTTGGGAGGAGGGCTCACAGACACACTGGGAGAGGACAAAGGGGACGTGTGCATGGTAGTGGGGGTGGTGAGTGCACGTGAGAGGTGTGTTGTGATGGGCGTGCTGGTGATGGAGGTAGTGGCTGAGGATGTAGTGCATGCAGGTGTGAGTGGAGATGAGACTGGGAGGGAGGAGGAGGACGTGGAGGAGGGGGACACAGTGGAGGCAGTAGATGTTGATGTGTCTGCATGGGTATGGTGCTTGTGTGAGTGCCTGTGGGATGTGTGGTGCTTATGTTTGCCATGTCTACTCTTGTGTGTTGATGAGTGTGCATGCCGGTCTGGTGGTGTGCTTGGGGTAGGCTGAGGTAGAGGGGATTGGGTCTGGGTAGTGGAAGTTGGAGGGGGAGGCTGGACACAGGGACAATGGCTGCCATCAGTGCTGAGGCCAGAGCCTGAAATGCTCTCTGTTGGGCTGCCACGTCAGAATGAATGCCCTCCAGGTATGCATTTGTTTGCTGCAAATGCCTCTTGACACCATGGATAGCATTAAAAATGGTTGATTGCCTAACAGTGAGGGATCTCAGGAGGTCAATAGCCTCCTCACTGAGGGCAGCAGGGCTGACTGGGGCAGGGCCTCAGGTGCCTGGGGCAAAGGAGATGCCCACCCTCCTGGGTGAGCGGGCACAGGAAACACGCTGAGGGGCTGCTGGGAGGGCAGTGCTGGTAGGGGGGGTGGCGGCTGTACCTGGTGATGCGGTGGGCACAGAAGTGCCCGCCACTGCAATGGAGTTCCCATCAGAGGACGAGTCGCTGTCGCTGGTGTCTCCTCCTGTCCCCATTGTGGAGCTCCCCTCGCCCTCCATCCCACTGGTGCCTTCAGACTCAGTAAATTCACCATCCTGGGCCATGTGGGTTGCAGCTCCCTCCTGCTCCGGTGCCACTGCTCCTCTGCCAGATGATGGTAATGCACACAAGGACAGGGTGACAAAACAAAAAAGGGAGGAAAGACAAAAGAGACACATGGTCAATGCCTGCAACAACACCACCGTTGGCGGACACAACACACAGGGAGCAGCCCTATGCACTAGGCCATGCACTAACAGTTCAGGGGAAAATCACATGTCATGGGGGACTGCGGCTAGACCCATTTGATGCGCACCTGTAACCCACAGGAGCCTGACTAGGTGTAGATGGCCACTACCACTTTTGGGGTTGGAGTGCCACAGAGCCTGCTCAACAATGGACCTACCCTGGCACGTTTGCCCTGGCCTAGGGGAACCCACAGCCCACTTCCCCCACCCAGACACCTCATACAGCGCGCAGAGTCAGCTGAATGGGACTGTACTTTCCCCCTTGTGGCTGCTGTGCTGCCCTCAAGCGCCCATTCAACTCAGGATATGCCACCGCCAGGATCTGGTACATCAGGGGGGTCATGGTGCGACGGGCACCCCTTCCACATTGGGAGGCCATCCCCAGCTGGGCCTCTGCCATCTTCTTGGTTCAGCGGCACAGGTCCTCCCATCTTATGCAGCAGTGGGTGCTCTGTCTATGGTAGACCCCCAGGGTCGCACTTCCTTGGCGATGGCACACCAAATACCCTTCTTCTGTTGGTCGCTGACCTAGAGGAAAAGTGAAGTAAGGATGGATTTTACTCCAGCGTCCGGTTCTTCTTAATCATTGGCCACAACTGCCCACCCTGGCCCAGAAACACATATACTGACCATCCTCACATCCTGGCTTCTGCCCACCCCCCCTGTATCTTCCATCTACGCCACTCCATACATTCATGTCCCATCCATCATGCTCACATTGTACTGACCTGTTTGTCTGGAGGACCGTAGAGCAGTGTGTACTGGGAGAGGACCCCATCCACCAATTTGTCCAAACTCCTCCGCAGTGATGGAAGGGGCCCTTTCCCCAGACACTGTAGCCATTGTCACTTCCAGACGCAGGTCACAGCAGCACTTGCAGTGTAGGTCCTCTCCTGTTGAAGGTCAGGTATCAAGTGAGGGAACTGATAGAAAATGGCAGTCACGTCTGCGGCAGTGCGTACCGTCACTACCGGCGTACTTCGTCATTGGTTCCTGGAACCCATAGGGCCCAATGATAACCAATGCTGGATTGCGCAGAGGTCTTCAAACGCCTACCGCGACGCTGCACAACGCCAGCGCAGTTACCTCATTTCCCCTTGTCCCTCCTTACAGGTCAGGCAGTCTCCATTTCAGGTGGCCACATGGCAGGCCAACTAACTGCGTCACTGCATGTTTGGCCAGGAATACGGACAGACAAAGGCACACAAAGATTATTTCACGATTGTGCTAAACAGCTGTTATGATGTGTTATGTTGTCATGGCGCCGTGGAGGTTCGGAATGGAATGTGGGAGCGAGGTGGCGGTTGGATCGGGGGAGTTGGATGTGACTGGCAAGGAGGAAGGAGACGTACTTGTTCGTGACAATAAACCTTACGGATTACCTTAAATGATCAATATCGTGTGTCAGTCCCATTACTTCATTTTGGCGACGAGCGTGGGACTTTGTTTCAGTCACATCCGTGACGCGTGGACACTCGAACAAGACGTGCTTCGAGTCGCGGTCAGCTGATGGAAGGAACCGTAGTTTGACAAGCGACGAATTTGAAGAGAGAACTCGGTTGGAGTCCCAGTGGGTGAGGCCGGAGACCGTGGCCACTTTTGAATATTTGAGGGGATCCTTCGGTGAATGAGATTTGGACGGAGTGGCTTGTTGGGAGAGCGCGCAGGCGCAGTTGTTGCGCCTGTCACCTGGCAACGGATCTCGGCTGCATTGGGTTTTATTTGCGGCTCGTTTGGAGAGCGCGCAGGCGCTGTCAATACGCCTGTTACCTAGCAACAGAACTCGGCTGCATTGAGTTTTGTTTTTCTGCCATAAGAACCTCTGGTTAGTGGAAAGTACCTGAGCAGCTATTCTTCTGTGTATGTGTAGGAATTAAAAGTGGATTATACAACAAGTGCATTTACAGTGGTGCAGTTGTGCTTGCTATTTGTAATATGGCTATGGCTTCCTCCATCAATTTACCTCCTACTTTGTTAGATCTGCATGGACAACTAGCCATTCAGTGGGAGGAGTGGATAGATTTATTTGACAGTTAACTTTTTAGCTTTGGATGGACAACATTTTTCACCTTTGAGGAAAAAAGCTCTATTATTAAGTACTATTGGTAAAGAAGCTCATCACATATTTAAGTATTTACCTGAAATTTGCGATGATGATGGTCAACCTTTGCAGAATGTTTTTGATGAAGCAAAATTACGCTTGGAGAAGAGATTTTCTAAAGAAGAGAACATCGTCATGTCACGATATAAATTCTACACCAGACCACAGAGAGAAGGAGAGTCACTAGACGATTTTATTTCAAGCGTACGAGAGCTTTCAATGAAGTGCAAGTTTGGTGCCATGACGGATGAACTGATTCGAGACCATCTTATAGTACACTGTCGGAGCAAAAAAACTCAGGAGCGCTTATGGGCAGCGAAAAACCCGTCTCTTAAGGATGCAATTGGCATAGCCAAAATTGTTGAAGAATCGGAACAATGCATGAAGGAAATTAGTAAAAAGGACATTATCTTGGGAGAGGGGGAGGTAGCACTTGTTTCAAAGAAAAATTTGGCTTCTAAGAATAGTAGCGTTGTTAGTAAACAATCTGTATATGAGGGTAAACCTGCCAAAACAAAAGGATGCTCTAGGTGTGGGAGTTCTGCTCACAATAATGATGCCAAGTGGTGTTATGCACTAAACAAGGAGTGCAGGAAGTGTGGTCGCAAAGGGCATTTTGCGCGAATGTGCAAGGATATGTATAAAATGCGAGTGGCTACGACTGAATCTTTTGCAGAGGAGAATGGATTAGAGGATCGTGTACTTATGGTGTGCTCAGATGAAACTGTACAGCGAGAAATGAGACCGAGGGGTAATTGTTTTATTTTGGGCAGAGGTGTAGAGTTGATGGTAGATTCAGGCTCATTATATACCATTGTACCAAAGTCAATGTGGTTGGAGAATTGGTCTGAGGTGCCGTTGTTACCCAAAGATATCAACCCTAGAGGGTATCAGGGATCAAAGATCAACGTATTAGGATATTTTGTTTCACCTATTCTCTTTAAGTCAAGGAGCATTGAAGGGAAGGTTTATGTAGCTGATAGTGGTCCTCCCATATTAGGTTGGACTCATCAATATGATTTACATATTGTTATTGATCCCCATTCTGTGGAGAAGGTGTTGATGGTGAGTGATGCTGGTCTGGATGAAATTTTAAATGATGCGAAAGATGTTTTTGGAGAAAAGTTGGGCGAGTTGAAAGGGTATGTACACAAAATAATTTTACAAAAAGGAGCTGTGCCTGTGAAACACAAGGTTAGGAGGGTGCCCATAGTAGTAAGGAGTGAAGTGAAAAAAATGCTAGATGACATGAGGAGAGAGGGTATTATCGAACCTGTAGAGGCGTCTTCCTGGATTTCTCCAGTTGTTATAACCAAGAAATGTGATGGAAAATTCCGTTTCTGTGTGGATTTGAGAAGTGTGAACCAATTTGTGGTGACTGATGTGTTTCCCCTACCTAATATAAACAAACTCTTGTTATTGCTTAAGGGAGGTAAATTCTTTTCTAAGTTAGATCTCAAGAGTGAATACCATCAGATTATGTTGCATGAAGATTCCAGGCAGTTTACTGCATTTATAACTATGGAAGGCACTTTCCAATTCACCAGGATGCCTTTTGGACTGTCTTCAGCTGCCAGTGTTTTCCAACGAGCAATGTCACACGTCTTTAGAGGGGTACGAAATATAATATTTTTTCAGGATGACATTCTGATTTTTGGTGAAACAGAAACTGAGCACAATTTAGTTCTCAGAGAAGTATTGTGCATACTCAGAGAAGCAGGGTTAACATTGAGGAAAGATAAATGTAAATTTTTGGTTGAGGAAATAGAATACTTGGGACACACAATTTCTGGTGAAGGGGTTAAACCCAAGGAAGACTTGTTAAAGGCTATTAAGTCTGTACCTATTCCATGTGACAAAGAACAACTGCGTTCTTTTATGGGGCTCATTGAATATTACAGCAAATTTGTAGAAAACTTTGCGATGAAAACAGAGTGCCTGCGGAAACTGTTACGTAAAGGTATTAGCTTTAATTGGGAGCCTGATCAACAGGTTGCGTTTGACATGGTGAAACAAGAGATTTGTAATGCAGGGATATTAACACCTTTTGACACACTTCGCAAGACGATTTTAACTGGGGATGCTAGTGTGTGTGGCGTAGGAGCAGTGTTGTCGCAAGTAGTTGGCAAGAGAGAAGTAACAGTAGCTTTTGCTTTGCGCTCCCTAACGGAGAGTGAAAGTAACTATTCCGTGATTGAGCGTGAGGCGTTAGCTGCTACTTGGTCTGTGGAGCATTTTAGAACCTTTCTATGGGGTATAAAGTTTATGTTGCGTTCCGATCACAAACCCCTGCTGACAATTTTAAGTCCAGGTGGGGCTGGTAAGGGCTCTGCCAGATTAGCTAGACTAGCCTCCAAGTTGCAGGAGTATAACTTTGTTATTGAACATATTCCTGGATGGAAAAATTCGCAAGCGGACTGTTTATCTAGGTTGCCGTTGGAGTGTGGAGATGTCAATAACAAACAAGTGGTATGTGGAGAGGAGGAAGGTGCGGTAGCTTGGCTGTCCGATGTGGCAAACTGTGGGGCTGGCACCTTTGGGGCTGAAGATTGGGAACGGTGTATGGAGAAGGATACTATATTGAGTGAAGTGGTACATATGGTTTTAAGAGGAAAAAGGAGAGAGAGTGCAGTCAGTATAGCAGTACGACCTTATGTAAAATTAGTTGATGATTTGACATTAATTGATGGGAAGCTATTAATGAGGAATGACAAATTTGTACCTCCAGAGGGAATCAGAAGAAAGATTTTTGCATTGGCCCATGAGGGTCATCTGGGACAGACTTTGACGAAAAAAAGAGTTAGAGAGAATTTTTGGTGGCCTGGTATGGATGATATGATTTCGCAATGGGTGGAAGAGTGTATGGTTTGCAAGGAAAGTGAAAAGAGATTAAAAACTGGAGCCACGAGTGTGTCTGGGCACATAGAAGACCCAGGTTCTTCTTGGAGTACTGTTTGCTTAGATTTTATTGGTCCTATTCATGACATGAGGAACAATGTTCAAAATGCTCTAGTCATGGTTGATGTTCATTCAAGATGGATCATAGTCAAATTCTTGCGGGACATCACAACGAGAAGTACCATTGACACTTTGAATGGAATTTTTCTTGAAGAGGGTCTTCCACGTATTTTGATAACTGACAATGGGACCCAACTCACATCAAGGGAGATGAGGGACTTTCTGGACAGGCAGGGGATTATTCATCACCGCACTGCTTTATACAATCCTCGGGCAAATGGTATGGTCGAAAGAATAAATCGTTTGGTGAAAGGTACCATTCTTATGGCCATTCAAAGTGAGAAAGAGGTGACGAAAATGGTGGAGGATATGGTTTGGGCTCAGCGCACCACCATTAACAAAGCAACAGGTTGTTCTCCGTTTGAAATGATGAGAGGCAGGAAACCTGGTTCGAAATTAACCCCTGCTTGGATGTTGTATGGTAACCCCAAGACTCTTGAAGTTAAAAGCGAAATGAAAAAAAAAAGTGATGTAGTCGTAGGGGATTGGGTAAAAATCAAACGAGGGAGGTTATCTGGTGGTCTTTCAAAATTTATGGGTCCATTCAAAGTCAGGCAAGCGTGTAAAGGGTATGTGGTGTTAGAGAATGGTAACAAATGGAATAGACGGAGAGTAGCACTATATCAAAAAGGGAGTGATAGAGATGTGAAACTGATGCTTGATGTGTCGGATGGCAACAATTTTATGATGATGAGTGATGAAGAATTGGGCTGTACATCCAAGGGTAGAGTTTCTGAAGACCATTCTGGAAGCAATCTTTCTCAAAGCTGTGATGTTAATCCCGGTGATTGCAACCCAGGTTTAAGTGGGAACTATCGGAGTCAAAGGTCTCGGAAACCACCTTGTTATTTGGAAGACTATATTCAACTCAAATGAACGTATTGTTATACTAAAAAAAATATTTTTATTTTTTTTCTGTTATATACACTTTATAGAGTATATGTTCTGTACTGGTATATTTGTTTTAGTTTTGTTAGATTTTTAGAAAGGAGGGAGATGTGTTATGATGTGTTATGTTGTCATGGCGCCGTGGGGGTTCGGAATGGAATGTGGGAGCGAGGTGGCGGTTGGATCGGGGGAGTTGGATGTGACTGGCAAGGAGGAAGGAGACGTACTTGTTCGTGACAATAAACCTTACGGATTACCTTAAATGATCAATACCGTGTGTCAGTCCCATTACTTCAACAGCCTTGTGAAACCTATGTAATGTATGACCTTCTGCTCACCCTTCTCCTCCATAGGGCACGTCCGCTGGGACAGGTGATGAGATGGCGGCATCCTCCGGTGTACAGACGCCTGGTGGGCCTGTCAACAATGGAAGACAGACACATCATTATCACTTACAGACTTCATCGTGCCACAATCCAGGAACTGTGTGCCCAGTTGGAGCCAGACCTGATGTCAGCTATCCGCCATCCCACAGGAATACCCCCTCTAGTACAGGTCCTGGCAGTGCTCCATTTCCTGGCAAGTGGGTCCTTTCAAACAACAGTGGCCATGGCATCAGGGATGTCACAGCCAATGTTCTCTAACGTGTTGTCCAGAGTGTTATCTGCCCTGCTGAAACACATGCGCAACTACATCGTGTTCCCTCAGGTGGAGGATTTGCCCACAGTGAAATGTGACTTCTATGCCCTGGGAAATATACCAAACATCATTGGTGCCATTGATGGTACACATGTGGCATTTGTCCCCCCACCCCCTAGGAATGAACAGGTGTACAGAAACCGGAAAAACTACCATTCTTTGAATGTGCAGATGGTGTGTTTGGCCGACCAGTACATCTCCCATGTGAATGCCAAGTATCCTGGCTCTGTGCATGATGCTTACATTTTGAGGAATAGCAGCATCCCTTATGTGATGGGCCAACTCCAGAGGCACCGTGTGTGGCTAATAGGTGAGCCCAAGGTCCCCACACAGTTTAAATAGGTGTCTGGGTGTGGGCGAGTCCCTAATGGTTGGAGGATGTCTAACAATTGTCCCTCGATATTTTCAGGTGACTCTGGTTACCCCAACCTGTCATGGCTACTGACCCCAGTGAGGAATCCCAGGACAAGGGCAGAGGAACGCTACAATGAGGCACATGGCGTACAAGGAGGATAGTAGAGCGCACCTTCGGCCTCCTGAAGGCCAGATTCCGGTGCCTCCATCTGACAGGTGGCTCCCTATACTACTCACCGAAGAAGGTGTGCCAGATCATCGTGGCCTGCTGTATGTTGCATAACCTGGCTTTGCGCCGCCAGGTGCCTTTTCTGCAGGAGGATGGGCCTGATGCTGGTCTTGTGGCAGCTGTGGAGCCTGTGGACAGTGAAGAAGAGGAGGCAGAAGAAGAAGATATAGACAACCGAAACAACATAATCATGCAATACTTCCAGTGAGACACAGGTAAGGGGATGGC
This sequence comes from Pleurodeles waltl, assembly GCF_031143425.1. Taxonomy (NCBI): domain Eukaryota; kingdom Metazoa; phylum Chordata; class Amphibia; order Caudata; family Salamandridae; genus Pleurodeles; species Pleurodeles waltl. The sequence goes on from NC_090443.1 coordinate 721,366,071, forward strand.
ACTGCTTCTCACATCTCATACTACTGTAGGACATAGCATATATCTGCCTTTTTTCCTCTGCGTATGGACCCTGACATGTCACTTTGGCTTTCCATTTCACAGATCTGGGTCCCACTTTGTGCCCTCTGCTATATTTCCTGCTGCCCAACAACTGTGTAGCATTGGTATGTGAACATGAACATTGACATTGCTATATTTCTGAAATGTTGCAATCACACATTTGTAAAAGTACAGACAGACTCCAGATTGATTTGTGATTCAAGGGTGTTGATTTCTGTGCTAATAAGTGGAGGGGTGTGTGCAATGGGCTGGGGTGATGGTGGAGGAATGTCCATGGTAGAGTTCAATCTCTTGGTCTCACAGGTGCATTGTCCAAGGGGGCATAGGAAAGGGAGCAAAGGCAGTTTAAGGTGGACAGGGTGACAAAGTAGGACAGAAGGGTGACAATCAGGAGAGTGTTATTTCCTGGAAGGGGTCTTGGCAATGTTCTCTGTCTTGTTCCTGGATCTCAGGGACCGTTTGCGGGCTGGTTCTCTTCCTGCGGGGGGGGGTGCTGGAGGCCTGTTGTTCCTGTGGCGGGGCCTTCTGTCCACTAGTGTCGGCGGACGTGGAGGGCTGTTCATCATTCAGGCTAGTGTCAGGGGCCCGTTTGTGTGCCACTGTGTCCTGCATGGTGTTGGCCAGGTCTGCCAGCACCCCTGCAGTGGTGACCAGGGTGGTGTTGATGGACTGTAAGTCCTCCCTGATCCCCAGGTAGTGTTCCTCGTGCAGCCACTGGGTCTCCTGAAACTTGGCTAATACCGTGCCCATAGTCTCCTAGGAATGGTGGTATGCTCCCATGATGTTGGAGAGTGCCTCGTGGAGAGTGGGTTCCCTGGGCCTGTCCTCCCCCTGTTGCACAGCAGTCCTCACAGCTTCCCTGTTATCCTGTGCCTATGTCACCTGAACCGTGTGCCCACTGCCACTGACCCCAGGTCCCTAATTTTCTTGGGTTGGTGGGTTTGCCTGGGGTCCCTGTAGTGGTGGACACACTGCTGATTGACGTGTCCTGGGGACAGAGGGATGGGCCCGCTGGGTGGGTGCTGTGCTGGTGTTTCCTGAGTGGGGAAGCTCTGTGGTGGCTTGTGACTGTGGCAGGGGAACCGACTGTCCAGAGGTCCCTGATGGGCCAGGCTGGTCATCTTGATCCAGGCGTGCAGAGCTGCTGTCGTCACTGTGGGCCTCTTCTGTGGGGGGACTGGATATGTCTGGCACCTCCTGTCCGGTGACGTTGGGTATGGGTCCTGTTGGTTGTAAATGCATAGTTTTAGTATCTGTGTGTGCCATCTTGTGCATTGGGTGAGTTACCCTCTACTCCTGTGCTTGCCTTGTTGTGTTTGCCATTGTGTGATTAGTGTTTTGGGGTCTGTGTGGGTGTCTGTACTGGACATGCTTTGGTACTGGGTGTTCATGCTTTGCTGTTGCATGCAGGGCTTGGTATTTGGATCGCTGGGTTGTGATAGTGGGGCATATGTGAGGTGTTGGAGTGATGGGCGTGAGGGGGAGGGTGGGAGTATGTGATGGCATGCAGGTGGGGTGGGGGGATATGGTAATTAAGATATGACTTACCAGAGTCCAGTCCTCCTGCTACTCCTGCGAGGCCCTCAGGATGCAGTATTGCCAAGACTTGCTCCTCCCATGTTGTTAGTTGTGGGGGAGAAGGTGGGGGTCCACCGCCAGTCCTCTGTACAGCAATCTGGTGTCTGGATACCACTGAACGCACCTTCCCCCGTAGGTCGTTCCACCTCTTCCTGATGTCATCCCATGTTCTTGGATGCCGTCCCACTGTGTTGACCCTGTCGACAATTCTCCACTATAGCACCATCTTCCTAGCAATGGAGGTGTGCTGCACCTGTGATCTGAAAAGATGTGGCTCTACCTGGATGATTTCCTGCACCATGACCCTGAGCTCCTCCTCAGAAAACCTGGGGTGTCTTTGAGGTGCCATGATGTGGTGTGGGGGATGTGTGAGGTGATGTTTGTTGTGCTGTGTGATGTGTTGTGTTGGTGTGTGTTCTTTGAGGTGCGTGGATGTTGTATGAGTGATGGTGTGGTGTGCTTGTGGATGCTGGTGTAGTGTTGGCTATTCTCTCTCTGTGCTTCTTCAAAAAAATGTCATTTTAAGGGGTTGTGGGTAATGTGGGTGGGTGTTTTATAGTGGTGTGGGTGTGTAGGTGTGGTGTGTGTATGTGTATCAGGAGTGTGTATTTAGAATTCTCCAATGTGGTTGTGTTTTGTAAATGTGTGTGTACTTTGAGCGCGGCGGTGTTTACTGCCAATGGATTACCGTGGTTGAAAGACCGCCGCGTTGATTCGTGGGTCGTGATAGTGTGGGCGTATTCCTGTTGGCGTGACGGTGTGGGTTTTGCTATCGCCAGTTTATCACTGACCTTTGGTGTGGCGGACTTGTGTGGGTGTCTGTATTGTGGCAGATTACGAGATGTGGGCCATAATACCTGTAGCGGTTTCCGCCGCAGCCAAGGTATGTTGGCAGTCTTCAGCACAGCAGTAAGCGGGATTTACCGCCAGGGTTGTAATGAGGGCCTTAGTATTATAAAAATATATATATTAAAAAAAACATATAGGGAACATGGGGGAGTCCCATATAGCCCATAAAGGGTAAAAATAAAATATGCTCAGCACAAAAGTCACAGACCTTCACACTCACACACCCACTGAGACCCTCGTGCACCCAGTCACAGCCCCAGTCAGACCCTCACACACCCACTCACAGACCTACTCAGACTGTCACACACCTACGCACAGACCCTTTGCCACCCTCATTCACCCACTCACAAACCCATGCACACACTGACGCACCCACCAAAACACTAATGTACGCACTCTCACACCCAAACAGACACTCTCACAGCCACTCTCATCCCCATATACACCCTCTCACACCTATTCTGACACCCAGAGAGGATGCACATAGCCAAAGGGCCATGCACAGCATTGGGTTGGGTGGTTAGTGGGGTTCTCCGCAGGACCTGGCTTCAGACCAGCTCTTACAGGCAACAATTACTGTGCACGGGCAAAGTCCATGCATGGTGCAAGGTTAGTTATGTATACGGGGTTGGCCTCAGGGCTTAGTCACAAGCTATGTGCAGCGGTGGTTGAATTTGCATATAGTAATAAAAATTACTATACTTTAAAAAAGCAATCGTAATTCCCTGAAAAAAACAAAGGTTACAGAGAGGTTATAGTTAGGAAATAGAATTTTAAAAAACATAGAAATTCACTTGAAAAAAAAGTTTACAGGGACGTTATAGTTAGGCCCATATTTTAAACGCACAAAACCATAGAAATTCACTAGTTATAGTTAGATTTACCTCAAGTAACTATAACTCGTGACCTAAGGTAACTAAAACTTGCGCCCCTGCCATACACAATTTTTTCATCAGAAATTTTACAGCAAATATTATATTGATATTATCAATGATGTTATCAAAGGTGTCATGAGTGCGGTCATTTTTGGGGTATTTAACAGTGCATGGCAATACTTGAATTATAGTTACCTTAGGGCCTAATTATAACGTCCCTGTAACCTTTGTTTTTTTCAGTGAACTTCTATGTTTCTTTAATTCTATTTCCTAACTATAACATCCATGTAACCTTTGTTTTTTTCAGTGAATTTCTTTTTTTTAAACATAAAGTCATTTTTATTATTGTATATTAATCCAACCACCTCCGAAGGCCATGGCAGTGGGGGTTACCTGCAAGGCCTGGCCTGTGACCAGGCACTGAGGCCAACCCTCTTCAACCACTCAACCACGCATGCCCTTTGGCCGTGTGCATCGGGGGTGCCCACAAGGCCTGCCGCCAACCCCCCTAGCCACTTAACCACATGCTGTGCAGGGCCTTTGGCCATGTGTGGCAGGAGCTGGCCATGGCCTTTTTCTCTTGGTGTGAGAACAGATGTGAGAGGTCGTATCTGGGGCAAAGAATGGCTGCAAGAGTGTCTGGTTGTGAGAGTGATTGCATCAGTGTCCTAGTGGATGCGTCAATGTCTGTATGGGTCTGTGAGTCGGTGTGTGAGAGTTTCAGTGGGTCTATGAGTGGGTGTGTGAGAGTCTGAATGGGTCTGTGAGTGGGTGCATGATGGTCTGAGTGGAGATGTAAGTGGGTGCACAAGGGTCTGAGTGGGTCTGTGAGTGGGTGCGTTAGTGTCTGAGTGGGTCTGTGAGTGGGTGTATAAGGGTCTGAGTGGTTGTGTGAGTGGGAGAATCAGATTGAAAAAGAGAAATTGAGAGAGAGAGCAAAAGAGAGTGAGAGAGAGAGAGATGGATAGTTTTTTAGGCTTTGATGAATGATATATACTTATAATGATATTTTGCTGGACAAATCACACATGTGATTGGAAAGAAACATGAATGTTTCATCACTAGGAAGGTTTAACAGTCAAAACAACTGTAAATAAACAAACACACTGCCAAACGATACTAGAATTTGAACCTTCAGCCTACTGAGTGACAGCACAAGACCTTGACCATTAGCCCACAACGTGACTCTGTTCTGCTCTGCATCCCAAGGTAAGTATAGCATTGGTATCAAACATCTTGCTAGTCTGACCATTTGAAGTAATTGCATGCAGAGACCATTGCAATGGCAATCTCTCTCTCTTCCATTTCAATATAGGATGCAAGAGAGATAGAGAGTGACATGACCATGGGGGGAGCATAGAGGCCCATATGGTTCGAGCCGCTCCTCAAGTCTTGAGGGAGCAAGCATTGCTCCCAGAAGCAGGGGTCTGTTTTAAAAAGCAGTGCCTTGCTTGGGGGAGCAATGTTTTCATCTGTTTCCCTGCATGCATACATGCATGCAGGGAAACAGATGAAAACTCCACTTTCCTGCAAGTGAGACCCGTTTGACAGCTCTTACTTGCAGAAAGTGGAGTTTCTTTGCTTTTGCTTGGTGGGAGCTGTCAGTTCCCAGTAAGCAAAAGCAAATAGCTATGTCCTGGGGGTGGGTACCTGGGACATAGCAGGAGCCAGCCCTCAGGGGTGTCAGACCCCAGGGCCATCATTGGCTCTATGATGGGGGCCCCCCTCCAATCAGCATTGTACCAGGGAGGTGGTGGTCTCCGAGGCTCAGTGGTCTACAACAGACCACCTTCACTCTTTTTTTGTAGCCTCAGGGAGCTGATGGTCCGGGGGCTGCTGGGACATGGTGGTCGGTAGGGCTGCAGGGGTGTCCACACAGCCCCTGTATTATATTAGCCAAGCAGCCCCCACCCTATATTTCTCTAAAGCGCTGGAGAGGTCCTGGGGCTGTGGGAGGCCACGTTTAGTATCTATGTGTGCCATCTTGTGCATTGGGTGAGTTACCCTCTACTCCTGTGCTTGCCTTGTTGTGTTTGCCATTGTGTGATTAGTGTTTTGGGGTCTGTGTGGGTGTCTGTACTGGACATGCTTTGGTACTGGGTGTCCATGCTTTGCTGTTGCATGCAGGGCTTGGTATTTGGATCGCTGGGTTGTGATAGTGGGGCATATGTGAGGTGTTGGAGTGATGGGCGAGAGGGGGAGGGTGGGAGTATGTGATGGCATGCAGGTGGGGTGGGGGGATATGGTAATTAAGATATGACTTACCAGAGTCCAGTCCTCCTGCTACTCCTGCGAGGCCCTCAGGATGCAGTATTGCCAAGACTTGCTCCTCCCATGTTGTTAGTTGTGGGGGAGAAGGTGGGGGTCCACCGCCAGTCCTCTGTACAGTAATCTGGTGTCTGGATACCACTGAACGCACCTTCCCCCGTAGGTCGTTCCACCTCTTCCTGATGTCATCCCATGTTCTTGGATGCCGTCCCACTGTGTTGACCCTGTCGACAATTCTCCACTATAGCTCCATCTTCCTAGCAATGGAGGTGTGCTGCACCTGTGATCTGAAGAGATGTGGCTCTACCTGGATGATTTCCTGCACCATGACCCTGAGCTCCTCCTCAGAAAACCTGGGGTGTCTTTGAGGTGCCATGATGTGGTGTGGGGGATGTGTGAGGTGATGTTTGTTGTGCTGTGTGATGTGTTGTGTTGGTGTGTGTTCTTTGAGGTGCGTGGATGTTGTATGAGTGATGGTGTGGTGTGCTTGTGGATGCTGGTGTAGTGTTGGCTATTCTCTCTCTGTGCTTCTTCACAAAAATGTCATTTTAAGGGGTTGTGGGTAATGTGGGTGGGTGTTTTATAGTGGTGTGGGTGTGTAGGTGTGGTGTGTGTATGTGTATCATGAGTGTGTAATTAGAATTCTCCAATGTGGTTGTGTTTTGTAAATGTGTGTGTACTTTGAGCGCGGCGGTGTTTACTGCCAATGGATTACCGTGGTTGAAAGACCACCGCGTTGATTCGTGGGTCGTGATAGTGTGGGCGTATTCCTGTTGGCGTGACGGTGTGGGTTTTGCTATCGCCAGTTTATCACTGACCTTTGGTGTGGCGGACTTGTGTGGGTGTCTGTATTGTGGCGGATTACGAGATGTGGGTCATAATACCTGTAGCGGTTTCCGCCGCAGCCAAGGTATGTTGGCAGTCTTCAGCACAGCAGTAAGCGGGATTTACCGCCAGGGTTGTAATGAGGGCCTTAGTAATATAAAAATATATATATTAAAAAAAACATATAGGGAACATGGGGGAGTCCCATATAGCCCATAAAGGGTAAAAATAAAATATGCTCAGCACAAAAGTCACAGACCTTCACACTCACACACCCACTGAGACCCTCGTGCACCCAGTCACAGCCCCAGTCAGACCCTCACACACCCACTCACAGACCTACTCAGACTGTCACACACCTACTCACAGACCCTTTGCCACCCTCATTCACCCACTCACAAACCCATGCACACACTGACGCACCCACCAAAACACTAATGTACGCACTCTCACACCCAAACAGACACTCTCACAGCCACTCTCATCCCCATATACACCCTCTCACACCTATTCTGACACCCAGAGAGGATGCACACAGCCAAAGGGCCATGCACAGCATTGGGTTGGGTGGTTAGTGGGGTTCTCCGCAGGACCTGGCTTCAGACCAGCTCTTACAGGCAACAATTACTGTGCACGGGCAAAGTCCATGCATGGTGCAAGGTTAGTTATGTGTACGGGGTTGGCCTCAGGGCTTAGTCACAAGCTATGTGCAGCGGTGGTTGAATTTGCATATAGTAATAAAAATTACTATACTTTAAAAAAGCAATCGTAATTCCCTGAAAAAAACAAAGGTTACAGAGAGGTTATAGTTAGGAAATAGAATTTTAAAAAACATAGAAATTCACTTTAAAAAAAACTTTACAGTGACGTTATAGTTAGGCCCATATTTTAAACGCACAAAACCATAGAAATTCACTAGTTATAGTTAGATTTACCTCAAGTAACTATAACTCGTGACCTAAGGTAACTAAAACTTGCGCCCCTGCCATACACAATTTTTTCATCAGAAATTTTACAGCAAATATTATATTGATATTATCAATGATGTTATCAAAGGTGTCATGAGTGCGGTAATTTTTGGGGTATTTAACAGTGCATGGCAATACTTGAATTATAGTTACCTTAGGGCCTAATTATAACGTCCCTGTAACCTTTGTTTTTTTCAGTGAACTTCTATGTTTCTTTAATTCTATTTCCTAACTATAACATCCATGTAACCTTTGTTTTTTTCAGTGAATTTCTTTTTTTTAAACATAAAGTCATTTTTATTATTGTATATTAATCCAACCACCTCCGAAGGCCATGGCAGTGGGGGTTACCTGCAAGGCCTGGCCTGTGACCAGGCACTGAGGCCAACCCTCTTCAACCACTCAACCACGCACGCCCTTTGGCCGTGTGCATCGGGGGTGCCCACAAGGCCTGCCGCCAACCCCCCTAGCCACTTAACCACATGCTGTGCAGGGCCTTTGGCCATGTGTGGCAGGAGCTGGCCATGGCCTTTTTCTCTTGGTGTGAGAACAGATGTGAGAGGTCGTATCTGGGGCAAAGAATGGCTGCAAGAGTGTCTGGTTGTGAGAGAGATTGCATCAGTGTCCTAGTGGATGCGTCAATGTCTGTATGGGTCTGTGAGTGGGTGTGTGAGGGTTTCAGTGGGTCTATGAGTGGGTGTGTGAGAGTCTGAATGGGTCTGTGAGTGGGTGCATGATGGTCTGAGTGGAGATGTAAGTGGGTGCACAAGGGTCTGAGTGGGTCTGTGAGTGGGTGCGTTAGTGTCTGAGTGGGTCTGTGAGTGGGTGTATAAGGGTCTGAGTGGTTGTGTGAGTGGGAGAATCAGATTGAAAAAGAGAAATTGAGAGAGAGAGCAAAAGAGAGTGAGAGAGAGAGATGGATAGTTTTTTAGGCTTTGATGAATGATATATACTTATAATGATATTTTGCTGGACAAATCACACATGTGATTGGAAAGAAACATGAATGTTTCATCACTAGGAAGGTTTAACAGTCAAAACAACTGTAAATAAACAAACACACTGCCAAACGATACTAGAATTTGAACCTTCAGCCTACTGAGTGACAGCACAAGACCTTGACCATTAGCCCACAACGTGACTCTGTTCTGCTCTGCATCCCAAGGTAAGTATAGCATTGGTATCAAACATCTTGCTAGTCTGACCATTTGAAGTAATTGCATGCAGAGACCATTGCAATGGCAATCTCTCTCTCTTCCATTTCAATATAGGATGCAAGAGAGATAGAGAGTGACATGACCATGGGGGGAGCATAGAGGCCCATATGGTTCGAGCCGCTCCTCAAGTCTTGAGGGAGCAAGCATTGCTCCCAGAAGCAGGGGTCTGTTTTAAAAAGCAGTGCCTTGCTTGGGGGAGCAATGTTTTCATCTGTTTCCCTGCATGCATACATGCATGCAGGGAAACAGATGAAAACTCCACTTTCCTGCAAGTGAGACCCGTTTGACAGCTCTTACTTGCAGAAAGTGGAGTTTCTTTGCTTTTGCTTGGTGGGAGCTGTCAGTTCCCAGCAAGCAAAAGCAAATAGCTATGTCCTGGGGGTGTGTACCTGGGACATAGCAGGAACCAGCCCTCAGGGGTGTCAGACCCCAGGGCCATCATTGGCTCTATGATGGGGCCCCCCTCCAATCAGCATTGTACCAGGGAGGTGGTGGTCTCCGAGGCTCAGTGGTCTACAACAGACCACCTTCACTCTTTTATTGTAGCCTCAGGGAGCTGATGGTCCGGGGGCTGCTGGGACATGGTGGTCGGTAGGGCTGCAGGGGTGTCCACACAGCCCCTGTATTATATTAGCCAAGCAGCCCCCACCCTATATTTCTCTAAAGCCCTGGAGAGGTCCTGGGGCTGTGGGAGGACACTTTTAGTATCTGTGTGTGCCATCTTGTGCATTGGGTGAGTTACCCTCTACTCCTGTGCTTGCCTTGTTGTGTTTGCCATTGTGTGATTAGTGTTTTGGGGTCTGTGTGGGTGTCTGTACTGGACATGCTTTGGTACTGGGTGTCCATGCTTTGCTGTTGCATGCAGGACTTGGTATTTGGATCGCTGGGTTGTGATAGTGGGGCATATGTGAGGTGTTGGAGTGATGGGCGTGAGGGGGAGGGTGAGAGTATGTGATGGCATGCAGGTGGGGTGGGGGGATATGGTAATTAAGATATGACTTACCAGAGTCCAGTCCTCCTGCTACTCCTGCGAGGCCCTCAGGATGCAGTATTGCCAAGACTTGCTCCTCCCATGTTGTTAGTTGTGGGGGAGAAGGTGGGGGTCCACCGCCAGTCCTCTGTACAGCAATCTGGTGTCTGGATACCACTGAACGCACCTTCCCCCGTAGGTCGTTCCACCTCTTCCTGATGTCATCCCATGTTCTTGGATGCCGTCCCACTGTGTTGACCCTGTCGACAATTCTCCACTATAGCTCCATCTTCCTAGCAATGGAGGTGTGCTGCACCTGTGATCTGAAAAGATGTGGCTCTACCTGGATGATTTCCTGCACCATGACCCTGAGCTCCTCCTCAGAAAACCTGGGGTGTCTTTGAGGTGCCATGATGTGGTGTGGGGGATGTGTGAGGTGATGTTTGTTGTGCTGTGTGATGTGTTGTGTTGGTGTGTGTTCTTTGAGGTGCGTGGATGTTGTATGAGTGATGGTGTGGTGTGCTTGTGGATGCTGGTGTAGTGTTGGCTATTCTCTCTCTGTGCTTCTTCACAAAAATGTCATTTTAAGGGGTTGTGGGTAATGTGGGTGGGTGTTTTATAGTGGTGTGGGTGTGTAGGTGTGGTGTGTGTATGTGTATCAGGAGTGTGTATTTAGAATTCTCCAATGTGGTTGTGTTTTGTAAATGTGTGTGTACTTTGAGCGCGGCGGTGTTTACTGCCAATGGATTACCGTGGTTGAAAGACCGCCGCGTTGATTCGTGGGTCGTGATAGTGTGGGCGTATTCCTGTTGGCGTGACGGTGTGGGTTTTGCTATCGCCAGTTTATCACTGACCTTTGGTGTGGCGGACTTGTGTGGGTGTCTGTATTGTGGCGGATTACGAGATGTGGGTCATAATACCTGTAGCGGTTTCCGCCGCAGCCAAGGTATGTTGGCAGTCTTCAGCACAGCAGTAAGCGGGATTTACCGCCAGGGTTGTAATGAGGGCCTTAGTATTATAAAAATATATATATTAAAAAAAACATATAGGGAACATGGGGGAGTCCCATATAGCCCATAAAGGGTAAAAATAAAATATGCTCAGCACAAAAGTCACAGACCTTCACACTCACACACCCACTGAGACCCTCGTGCACCCAGTCACAGCCCCAGTCAGACCCTCACACACCCCCTCACAGACCTACTCAGACTGTCACACACCTACTCACAGACCCTTTGCCACCCTAATTCACCCACTCACAAACCCATGCACACACTGACGCACCCACCAAAACACTAATGTACCCACTCTCACACCCAAACAGACACTCTCACAGCCACTCTCATCCCCATATACACCCTCTCACACCTATTCTGACACCCAGAGAGGATGCACACAGCCAAAAGGCCATGCACAGCATTGGGTTGGGTGGTTAGTGGGGTTCTCCGCAGGACCTGGCTTCAGACCAGCTCTTACAGGCAACAATTACTGTGCACGGGCAAAGTCCATGCATGGTGCAAGGTTAGTTATGTATACGGGGTTGGCCTCAGGGCTTAGTCACAAGCTATGTGCAGCGGTGGTTGAATTTGCATATAGTAATAAAAATTACTATACTTTAAAAAAGCAATTGTAATTCCCTGAAAAAAACAAAGGTTACAGAGAGGTTATAGTTAGGAAATAGAATTTTAAAAAACATAGAAATTCACTTTAAAAAAAAGTTTACAGGGACGTTATAGTTAGGCCCATATTTTAAACGCACAAAACCATAGAAATTCACTAGTTATAGTTAGATTTACCTCAAGTAACTATAACTCGTGACCTAAGGAAACTAAAACTAGCGCCCCTGCCATACACAATTTTTTCATCAGAAATTTTACAGCAAATATTATATTGATATTATCAATGATGTTATCAAAGGTGTCATGAGTGCGGTCATTTTTGGGGTATTTAACAGTGCATGGCAATACTTGAATTATAGTTACCTTAGGGCCTAATTATAACGTCCCTGTAACCTTTGTTTTTTTCAGTGAACTTCTATGTTTCTTTAATTCTATTTCCTAACTATAACATCCATGTAACCTTTGTTTTTTTCAGTGAATTTCTTTTTTTTTAACATAAAGTCATTTTTATTATTGTATATTAATCCAACCACCTCCGAAGGCCATGGCAGTGGGGGTTACCTGCAAGGCCTGGCCTGTGACCAGGCACTGAGGCCAACCCTCTTCAACCACTCAACCACGCACGCCCTTTGGCCGTGTGCATCGGGGGTGCCCACAAGGCCTGCCGCCAACCCCCCTAGCCACTTAACCACATGCTGTGCAGGGCCTTTGGCCATGTGTGGCAGGAGCTGGCCATGGCCTTTTTCTCTTGGTGTGAGAACAGATGTGAGAGGTCGTATCTGGGGCAAAGAATGGCTGCAAGAGTGTCTGGTTGTGAGAGTGATTGCATCAGTGTCCTAGTGGATGCGTCAATGTCTGTATGGGTCTGTGAGTGGGTGTGTGAGGGTTTCAGTGGGTCTATGAGTGGGTATGTGAGAGTCTGAATGGGTCTGTGAGTGGGTGCATGATGGTCTGAGTGGAGATGTAAGTGGGTGCACAAGGGTCTGAGTGGGTCTGTGAGTGGGTGCGTTAGTGTCTGAGTGGGTCTGTGAGTGGGTGTATAAGGGTCTGAGTGGTTGTGTGAGTGGGAGAATCAGATTGAAAAAGAGAAATTGAGAGAGAGAGCAAAAGAGAGTGAGAGAGAGAGAGATGGATAGTTTTTTAGGCTTTGATGAATGATATATACTTATAATGATATTTTGCTGGACAAATCACACATGTGATTGGAAAGAAACATGAATGTTTCATCACTAGGAAGGTTTAACAGTCAAAACAACTGTAAATAAACAAACACACTGCCAAACGATACTAGAATTTGAACCTTCAGCCTACTGAGTGACAGCACAAGACCTTGACCATTAGCCCACAACGTGACTCTGTTCTGCTCTGCATCCCAAGGTAAGTATAGCATTGGTATCAAACATCTTGCTAGTCTGACCATTTGAAGTAATTGCATGCAGAGACCATTGCAATGGCAATCTCTCTCTCTTCCATTTCAATATAGGATGCAAGAGAGATAGAGAGTGACATGACCATGGGGGGAGCATAGAGGCCCATATGGTTCGAGCCGCTCCTCAAGTCTTGAGGGAGCAAGCATTGCTCCCAGAAGCAGGGGTCTGTTTTAAAAAGCAGTGCCTTGCTTGGGGGAGCAATGTTTTCATCTGTTTCCCTGCATGCATACACCCTGCATGCATACATGCATGCAGGGAAACAGATGAAAACTCCACTTTCCTGCAAGTGAGACCCGTTTGACAGCTCTTACTTGCAGAAAGTGGAGTTTCTTTGTTTTTGCTTGGTGGGAACTGTCAGTTCCCAGCAAGCAAAAGCAAATAGCTATGTCGTGGGGGTGGGTACCTGGGACATAGCAGGAGCCAGCCCTCAGGGGTGTCAGACCCCAGGGCCATCATTGGCTCTATGATGGGGGCCCCCCTCCAATCAGCATTGTACCAGGGAGGTGGTGGTCTCCGAGGCTCAGTGGTCTACAACAGACCACCTTCACTCTTTTATTGTAGCCTCAGGGAGCTGATGGTCCGGGGGCTGCTGGGACATGGTGGTCGGTAGGGCTGCAGGGGTGTCCACACAGCCCCTGTATTATATTAGCCAAGCAGCCCCCACCCTATATTTCTCTAAAGCCCTGGAGAGGTCCTGGGGCTGTGGGAGGCCACTTTTAGTATCTGTGTGTGCCATCTTGTGCATTGGGTGAGTTACCCTCTACTCCTGTGCTTGCCTTGTTGTGTTTGCCATTGTGTGATTAGTGTTTTGGGGTCTGTGTGGGTGTCTGTACTGGACATGCTTTGGTACTGGGTGTCCATGCTTTGCTGTTGCATGCAGGGCTTGGTATTTGGATCGCTGGGTTGTGATAGTGGGGCATATGTGAGGTGTTGGAGTGATGGGCGTGAGGGGGAGGGTGGGAGTATGTGATGGCATGCAGGTGGGGTGGGGGGATATGGTAATTAAGATATGACTTACCAGAGTCCAGTCCTCCTGCTACTCCTGCAAGGCCCTCAGGATGCAGTATTGCCAAGACTTGCTCCTCCCATGTTGTTAGTTGTGGGGGAGAAGGTGGGGGTCCACCGCCAGTCCTCTGTACAGCAATCTGGTGTCTGGATACCACTGAACGCACCTTCCCCCGTAGGTCGTTCCACCTCTTCCTGATGTCATCCCATGTTCTTGGATGCCGTCCCACTGTGTTGACCCTGTCGACAATTCTCCACTATAGCTCCATCTTCCTAGCAATGGAGGTGTGCTGCACCTGTGATCTGAAAAGATGTGGCTCTACCTGGATGATTTCCTGCACCATGACCCTGAGCTCCTCCTCAGAAAACCTGGGGTGTCTTTGAGGTGCCATGATGTGGTGTGGGGGATGTGTGAGGTGATGTTTGTTGTGCTGTGTGATGTGTTGTGTTGGTGTGTGTTCTTTGAGGTGCGTGGATGTTGTATGAGTGATGGTGTGGTGTGCTTGTGGATGCTGGTGTAGTGTTGGCTATTCTCTCTCTGTGCTTCTTCACAAAAATGTCATTTTAAGGGGTTGTGGGTAATGTGGGTGGGTGTTTTATAGTGGTGTGGGTGTGTAGGTGTGGTGTGTGTATGTGTATCAGGAGTGTGTATTTAGAATTCTCCAATGTGGTTGTGTTTTGTAAATGTGTGTGTACTTTGAGCGCGGCGGTGTTCACTGCGAATGGATTACCGTGGTTGAAAGACCGCCGCGTTGATTCGTGGGTCGTGATAGTGTGGGCGTATTCCTGTTGGCGTGACGGTGTGGGTTTTGCTATCGCCAGTTTATCACTGACCTTTGGTGTGGCGGACTTGTGTGGGTGTCTGTATTGTGGCGGATTACGAGATGTGGGTCATAATACCTGTAGCGGTTTCCGCCGCAGCCAAGGTATGTTGGCAGTCTTCAGCACAGCAGTAAGCGGGATTTACCGCCAGGGTTGTAATGAGGGCCTTAGTATTATAAAAATATATATATTAAAAAAAACATATAGGGAACATGGGGGAGTCCCATATAGCCCATAAAGGGTAAAAATAAAATATGCTCAGCACAAAAGTCACAGACCTTCACACTCACACACCCACTGAGACCCTCGTGCACCCAGTCACAGCCCCAGTCAGACCCTCACACACCCACTCACAGACCTACTCAGACTGTCACACACCTACTCACAGACCCTTTGCCACCCTCATTCACCCACTCACAAACCCATGCACACACTGACGCACCCACCAAAACACTAATGTACGCACTCTCACACCCAAACAGACACTCTCACAGCCACTCTCATCCCCATATACACCCTCTCACACCTATTCTGACACCCAGAGAGGATGCACACAGCCAAAGGGCCATGCACAGCATTGGGTTGGGTGGTTAGTGGGGTTCTCCGCAGGACCTGGCTTCAGACCAGCTCTTACAGGCAACAATTACTGTGCACGGGCAAAGTCCATGCATGGTGCAAGGTTAGTTATGTATACGGGGTTGGCCTCAGGGCTTAGTCACAAGCTATGTGCAGCGGTGGTTGAATTTGCATATAGTAATAAAAATTACTATACTTTAAAAAAGCAATCGTAATTCCCTGAAACAAACAAAGGTTACAGAGAGGTTATAGTTAGGAAATAGAATTTTAAAAAACATAGAAATTCACTTTTAAAAAAAGTTTACAGGGACGTTATAGTTAGGCCCATATTTTAAACGCACAAAACCATAGAAATTCACTAGTTATAGTTAGATTTACCTCAAGTAACTATAACTCGTGACCTAAGGTAACTAAAACTTGCGCCCCTGCCATACACAATTTTTTCATCAGAAATTTTACAGCAAATATTATATTGATATTATCAATGATGTTATCAAAGGTGTCATGAGTGCGGTCATTTTTGGGGTATTTAACAGTGCATGGCAATACTTGAATTATAGTTACCTTAGGGCCTAATTATAACGTCCCTGTAACCTTTGTTTTTTTCAGTGAACTTCTATGTTTCTTTAATTCTATTTCCTAACTATAACATCCATGTAACCTTTGTTTTTTTCAGTGAATTTCTTTTTTTTAAACATAAAGTCATTTTTATTATTGTATATTAATCCAACCACCTCCGAAGGCCATGGCAGTGGGGGTTACCTGCAAGGCCTGGCCTGTGACCAGGCACTGAGGCCAACCCTCTTCAACCACTCAACCACGCACGCCCTTTGGCCGTGTGCATCGGGGGTGCCCACAAGGCCTGCCGTCAACCCCCCTAGCCACTTAACCACATGCTGTGCAGGGCCTTTGGCCATGTGTGGCAGGAGCTGGCCATGGCCTTTTTCTCTTGGTGTGAGAACAGATGTGAGAGGTCGTATCTGGGGCAAAGAATGGCTGCAAGAGTGTCTGGTTGTGAGAGTGATTGCATCAGTGTCCTAGTGGATGCGTCAATGTCTGTATGGGTCTGTGAGTGGGTGTGTGAGGGTTTCAGTGGGTCTATGAGTGGGTGTGTGAGAGTCTGAATGGGTCTGTGAGTGGGTGCATGATGGTCTGAGTGGAGATGTAAGTGGGTGCACAAGGGTCTGAGTGGGTCTGTGAGTGGGTGCGTTAGTGTCTGAGTGGGTCTGTGAGTGGGTGTATAAGGGTCTGAGTGGTTGTGTGAGTGGGAGAATCAGATTGAAAAAGAGAAATTGAGAGAGAGAGCAAAAGAGAGTGAGAGAGAGAGAGATGGATAGTTTTTTAGGCTTTGATTAATGATATATACTTATAATGATATTTTGCTGGACAAATCACACATGTGATTGGAAAGAAACATGAATGTTTCATCACTAGGAAGGTTTAACAGTCAAAACAACTGTAAATAAACAAACACACTGCCAAACGATACTAGAATTTGAACCTTCAGCCTACTGAGTGACAGCACAAGACCTTGACCATTAGCCCACAACGTGACTCTGTTCTGCTCTGCATCCCAAGGTAAGTATAGCATTGGTATCAAACATCTTGCTAGTCTGACCATTTGAAGTAATTGCATGCAGAGACCATTGCAATGGCAATCTCTCTCTCTTCCATTTCAATATAGGATGCAAGAGAGATAGAGAGTGACATGACCATGGGGGGAGCATAGAGGCCCATATGGTTCGAGCCGCTCCTCAAGTCTTGAGGGAGCAAGCATTGCTCCCAGAAGCAGGGGTCTGTTTTAAAAAGCAGTGCCTTGCTTGGGGGAGCAATGTTTTCATCTGTTTCCCTGCATGCATACATGCATGCAGGGAAACAGATGAAAACTCCACTTTCCTGCAAGTGAGACCCGTTTGACAACTCTTACTTGCAGAAAGTGGAGTTTCTTTGCTTTTGCTTGGTGGGAGCTGTCAGTTCCCAGCAAGCAAAAGCAAATAGCTATGTCCTGGGGGTGTGTACCTGGGACATAGCAGGAACCAGCCCTCAGGGGTGTCAGACCCCAGGGCCATCATTGGCTCTATGATGGGGGCCCCCCTCCAATCAGCATTGTACCAGGGAGGTGGTGGTCTCCGAGGCTCAGTGGTCTACAACAGACCACCTTCACTCTTTTATTGTAGCCTCAGGGAGCTGATGCTCCGGGGGCTGCTGGGACATGGTGGTCGGTAGGGCTGCAGGGGTGTCCACACAGCCCCTGTATTATATTAGCCAAGCAGCCCCCTCCCTATATTTCTCTAAAGCCCTGGAGAGGTCCTGGGGCTGTGGGAGGCCACTTTTAGTATCTGTGTGTGCCATCTTGTGCATTGGGTGAGTTACCCTCTACTCCTGTGCTTGCCTTGTTGTGTTTGCCATTGTGTGATTAGTGTTTTGGGGTCTGTGTGGGTGTCTGTACTGGACATGCTTTGGTACTGGGTGTCCATGCTTTGCTGTTGCATGCAGGACTTGGTATTTGGATCGCTGGGTTGTGATAGTGGGGCATATGTGAGGTGTTGGAGTGATGGGCGTGAGGGGGAGGGTGGGAGTATGTGATGGCATGCAGGTGGGGTGGGGGGATATGGTAATTAAGATATGACTTACCAGAGTCCAGTCCTCCTGCTACTCCTGCGAGGCCCTCAGGATGCAGTATTGCCAAGACTTGCTCCTCCCATGTTGTTAGTTGTGGGGGAGAAGGTGGGGGTCCACCGCCAGTCCTCTGTACAGCAATCTGGTGTCTGGATACCACTGAACGCACCTTCCCCCGTAGGTCGTTCCACCTCTTCCTGATGTCATCCCATGTTCTTGGATGCCGTCCCACTGTGTTGACCCTGTCGACAATTCTCCACTATAGCTCCATCTTCCTAGCAATGGAGATGTGCTGCACCTGTGATCTGAAAAGATGTGGCTCTACCTGGATGATTTCCTGCACCATGACCCTGAGCTCCTCCTCAGAAAACCTGGGGTGTCTTTGAGGTGCCATGATGTGGTGTGGGGGATGTGTGAGGTGATGTTTGTTGTGCTGTGTGATGTGTTGTGTTGGTGTGTGTTCTTTGAGGTGCGTGGATGTTGTATGAGTGATGGTGTGGTGTGCTTGTGGATGCTGGTGTAGTGTTGGCTATTCTCTCTCTGTGCTTCTTCACAAAAATGTCATTTTAAGGGGTTGTGGGTAATGTGGGTGGGTGTTTTATAGTGGTGTGGGTGTGTAGGTGTGGTGTGTGTATGTGTATCAGGAGTGTGTATTTAGAATTCTCCAATGTGGTTGTGTTTTGTAAATGTGTGTGTACTTTGAGCGCGGCGGTGTTTACTGCCAATGGATTACCGTGGTTGAAAGACCGCCGCGTTGATTCGTGGGTCGTGATAGTGTGGGCGTATTCCTGTTGGCGTGACGGTGTGGGTTTTGCTATCGCCAGTTTATCACTGACCTTTGGTGTGGCGGACTTGTGTGGGTGTCTGTATTGTGGCGGATTACGAGATGTGGGTCATAATACCTGTAGCGGTTTCCGCCGCAGCCAAGGTATGTTGGCAGTCTTCAGCACAGCAGTAAGCTGGATTTACCGCCAGGGTTGTAATGAGGGCCTTAGTATTATAAAAATATATATATTAAAAAAAACATATAGGGAACATGGGGGAGTCCCATATAGCCCATAAAGGGTAAAAATAAAATATGCTCAGCACAAAAGTCACAGACCTTCACACTCACACACCCACTGAGACCCTCGTGCACCCAGTCACAGCCCCAGTCAGACCCTCACACACCCCCTCACAGACCTACTCAGACTGTCACACACCTACTCACAGACCCTTTGCCACCCTCATTCACCCACTCACAAACCCATGCACACACTGACGCACCCACCAAAACACTAATGTACGCACTCTCACACCCAAACAGACACTCTCACAGCCACTCTCATCCCCATATACACCCTCTCACACCTATTCTGACACCCAGAGAGGATGCACACAGCCAAAAGGCCATGCACAGCATTGGGTTGGGTGGTTAGTGGGGTTCTCCGCAGGACCTGGCTTCAGACCAGCTCTTACAGGCAACAATTACTGTGCACGGGCAAAGTCCATGCATGGTGCAAGGTTAGTTATGTATACGGGGTTGGCCTCAGGGCTTAGTCACAAGCTATGTGCAGCGGTGGTTGAATTTGCATATAGTAATAAAAATTACTATACTTTAAAAAAGCAATCGTAATTCCCTGAAAAAAACAAAGGTTACAGAGAGGTTATAGTTAGGAAATAGAATTTTAAAAAACATAGAAATTCACTTTAAAAAAAAGTTTACAGGGACGTTATAGTTAGGCCCATATTTTAAACGCACAAAACCATAGAAATTCACTAGTTATAGTTAGATTTACCTCAAGTAACTATAACTCGTGACCTAAGGTAACTAAAACTTGCGCCCCTGCCATACACAATTTTTTCATCAGAAATTTTACAGCAAATATTATATTGATATTATCAATGATGTTATCAAAGGTGTCATGAGTGCGGTCATTTTTGGGGTATTTAACAGTGCATGGCAATACTTGAATTATAGTTACCTTAGGGCCTAATTATAACGTCCCTGTAACCTTTGTTTTTTTCAGTGAACTTCTATGTTTCTTTAATTCTATTTCCTAACTATAACATCCATGTAACCTTTGTTTTTTTCAGTGAATTTCTTTTTTTTTAACATAAAGTCATTTTTATTATTGTATATTAATCCAACCACCTCCGAAGGCCATGGCAGTGGGGGTTACCTGCAAGGACTGGCCTGTGACCAGGCACTGAGGCCAACCCTCTTCAACCACTCAACCACGCACGCCCTTTGGCCGTGTGCATCGGGGGTGCCCACAAGGCCTGCCGCCAACCCCCCTAGCCACTTAACCACATGCTGTGCAGGGCCTTTGGCCATGTGTGGCAGGAGCTGGCCATGGCCTTTTTCTCTTGGTGTGAGAACAGATGTGAGAGGTCGTATCTGGGGCAAAGAATGGCTGCAAGAGTGTCTGGTTGTGAGAGTGATTGCATCAGTGTCCTAGTGGATGCGTCAATGTCTGTATGGGTCTGTGAGTGGGTGTGTGAGGGTTTCAGTGGGTCTATGAGTGGGTATGTGAGAGTCTGAATGGGTCTGTGAGTGGGTGCATGATGGTCTGAGTGGAGATGTAAGTGGGTGCACAAGGGTCTGAGTGGGTCTGTGAGTGGGTGCGTTAGTGTCTGAGTGGGTCTGTGAGTGGGTGTATAAGGGTCTGAGTGGTTGTGTGAGTGGGAGAATCAGATTGAAAAAGAGAAATTGAGAGAGAGAGCAAAAGAGAGTGAGAGAGAGAGAGATGGATAGTTTTTTAGGCTTTGATGAATGATATATACTTATAATGATATTTTGCTGGACAAATCACACATGTGATTGGAAAGAAACATGAATGTTTCATCACTAGGAAGGTTTAACAGTCAAAACAACTGTAAATAAACAAACACACTGCCAAACGATACTAGAATTTGAACCTTCAGCCTACTGAGTGACAGCACAAGACCTTGACCATTAGCCCACAACGTGACTCTGTTCTGCTCTGCATCCCAAGGTAAGTATAGCATTGGTATCAAACATCTTGCTAGTCTGACCATTTGAAGTAATTGCATGCAGAGACCATTGCAATGGCAATCTCTCTCTCTTCCATTTCAATATAGGATGCAAGAGAGATAGAGAGTGACATGACCATGGGGGGAGCATAGAGGCCCATATGGTTCGAGCCGCTCCTCAAGTCTTGAGGGAGCAAGCATTGCTCCCAGAAGCAGGGGTCTGTTTTAAAAAGCAGTGCCTTGCTTGGGGGAGCAATGTTTTCATCTGTTTCCCTGCATGCATACACCCTGCATGCATACATGCATGCAGGGAAACAGATGAAAACTCCACTTTCCTGCAAGTGAGACCCGTTTGACAGCTCTTACTTGCAGAAAGTGGAGTTTCTTTGCTTTTGCTTGGTGGGAGCTGTCAGTTCCCAGCAAGCAAAAGCAAATAGCTATGTCGTGGGGGTGGGTACCTGGGACATAGCAGGAGCCAGCCCTCAGGGGTGTCAGACCCCAGGGCCATCATTGGCTCTATGATGGGGGCACCCCTCCAATCAGCATTGTACCAGGGAGGTGGTGGTCTCCGAGGCTCAGTGGTCTACAACAGACCACCTTCACTCTTTTATTGTAGCCTCAGGGAGCTGATGGTCCGGGGGCTGCTGGGACATGGTGGTCGGTAGGGCTGCAGGGGTGTCCACACAGCCCCTGTATTATATTAGCCAAGCAGCCCCCACCCTATATTTCTCTAAAGCCCTGGAGAGGTCCTGGGGCTGTGGGAGGCCACGTTTAGTATCTGTGTGTGCCATCTTGTGCATTGGGTGAGTTACCCTCTACTCCTGTGCTTGCCTTGTTGTGTTTGCCATTGTGTGATTAGTGTTTTGGGGTCTGTGTGGGTGTCTGTACTGGACATGCTTTGGTACTGGGTGTCCATGCTTTGCTGTTGCATGCAGGGCTTGGTATTTGGATCGCTGGGTTGTGATAGTGGGGCATATGTGAGGTGTTGGAGTGATGGGCGTGAGGGGGAGGGTGGGAGTATGTGATGGCATGCAGGTGGGGTGTGGGGATATGGTAATTAAAATATGACTTACCAGAGTCCAGTCCTCCTGCTACTCCTGCAAGGCCCTCAGGATGCAGTATTGCCAAGACTTGCTCCTCCCATGTTGTTAGTTGTGGGGGAGAAGGTGGGGGTCCACCGCCAGTCCTCTGTACAGCAATCTGGTGTCTGGATACCACTGAACGCACCTTCCCCCGTAGGTCGTTCCACCTCTTCCTGATGTCATCCCATGTTCTTGGATGCCGTCCCACTGTGTTGACCCTGTCGACAATTCTCCACTATAGCTCCATCTTCCTAGCAATGGAGGTGTGCTGCACCTGTGATCTGAAAAGATGTGGCTCTACCTGGATGATTTCCTGCACCATGACCCTGAGCTCCTCCTCAGAAAACCTGGGGTGTCTTTGAGGTGCCATGATGTGGTGTGGGGGATGTGTGAGGTGATGTTTGTTGTGCTGTGTGATGTGTTGTGTTGGTGTGTGTTCTTTGAGGTGCGTGGATGTTGTATGAGTGATGGTGTGGTGTGCTTGTGGATGCTGGTGTAGTGTTGGCTATTCTCTCTCTGTGCTTCTTCACAAAAATGTCATTTTAAGGGGTTGTGGGTAATGTGGGTGGGTGTTTTATAGTGGTGTGGGTGTGTAGGTGTGGTGTGTGTATGTGTATCAGGAGTGTGTATTTAGAATTCTCCAATGTGGTTGTGTTTTGTAAATGTGTGTGTACTTTGAGCGCGGCGGTGTTCACTGCCAATGGATTACCGTGGTTGAAAGACCGCCGCGTTGATTCGTGGGTCGTGATAGTGTGGGCGTATTCCTGTTGGCGTGACGGTGTGGGTTTTGCTATCGCCAGTTTATCACTGACCTTTGGTGTGGCGGACTTGTGTGGGTGTCTGTATTGTGGCGGATTACGAGATGTGGGTCATAATACCTGTAGCGGTTTCCGCCGCAGCCAAGGTATGTTGGCAGTCTTCAGCACAGCAGTAAGCGGGATTTACCGCCAGGGTTGTAATGAGGGCCTTAGTATTATAAAAATATATATATTAAAAAAAACATATAGGGAACATGGGGGAGTCCCATATAGCCCATAAAGGGTAAAAATAAAATATGCTCAGCACAAAAGTCACAGACCTTCACACTCACACACCCACTGAGACCCTCGTGCACCCAGTCACAGCCCCAGTCAGACCCTCACACACCCACTCACAGACCTACTCAGACTGTCACACACCTACTCACAGACCCTTTGCCACCCTCATTCACCCACTCACAAACCCATGCACACACTGACGCACCCACCAAAACACTAATGTACGCACTCTGACACCCAAACAGACACTCTCACAGCCACTCTCATCCCCATATACACCCTCTCACACCTATTCTGACACCCAGAGAGGATGCACACAGCCAAAGGGCCATGCACAGCATTGGGTTGGGTGGTTAGTGGGGTTCTCCGCAGGACCTGGCTTCAGACCAGCTCTTACAGGCAACAATTACTGTGCACGGGCAAAGTCCATGCATGGTGCAAGGTTAGTTATGTATACGGGGTTGGCCTCAGGGCTTAGTCACAAGCTATGTGCAGCGGTGGTTGAATTTGCATATAGTAATAAAAATTACTATACTTTAAAAAAGCAATCGTAATTCCCTGAAAAAAACAAAGGTTACAGAGAGGTTATAGTTAGGAAATAGAATTTTAAAAAACATAGAAATTCACTTGAAAAAAAAGTTTACAGGGACGTTATAGTTAGGCCCATATTTTAAACGCACAAAACCATAGAAATTCACTAGTTATAGTTAGATTTACCTCAAGTAACTATAACTCGTGACCTAAGGTAACTAAAACTTGCGCCCCTGCCATACACAATTTTTTCATCAGAAATTTTACAGCAAATATTATATTGATATTATCAATGATGTTATCAAAGGTGTCATGAGTGCGGTCATTTTTGGGGTATTTAACAGTGCATGGCAATACTTGAATTATAGTTACCTTAGGGCCTAATTATAACGTCCCTGTAACCTTTGTTTTTTTCAGTGAACTTCTATGTTTCTTTAATTCTATTTCCTAACTATAACATCCATGTAACCTTTGTTTTTTTCAGTGAATTTCTTTTTTTTAAACATAAAGTCATTTTTATTATTGTATATTAATCCAACCACCTCCGAAGGCCCTGGCAGTGGGGGTTACCTGCAAGGCCTGGCCTGTGACCAGGCACTGAGGCCAACCCTCTTCAACCACTCAACCACGCACGCCCTTTGGCCGTGTGCATCGGGGGTGCCCACAAGGCCTGCCGTCAACCCCCCTAGCCACTTAACCACATGCTGTGCAGGGCCTTTGGCCATGTGTGGCAGGAGCTGGCCATGGCCTTTTTCTCTTGGTGTGAGAACAGATGTGAGAGGTCGTATCTGGGGCAAAGAATGGCTGCAAGAGTGTCTGGTTGTGAGAGTGATTGCATCAGTGTCCTAGTGGATGCGTCAATGTCTGTATGGGTCTGTGAGTGGGTGTGTGAGGGTTTCAGTGGGTCTATGAGTGGGTGTGTGAGAGTCTGAATGGGTCTGTGAGTGGGTGCATGATGGTCTGAGTGGAGATGTAAGTGGGTGCACAAGGGTCTGAGTGGGTCTGTGAGTGGGTGCGTTAGTGTCTGAGTGGGTCTGTGAGTGGGTGTATAAGGGTCTGAGTGGTTGTGTGAGTGGGAGAATCAGATTGAAAAAGAGAAATTGAGATAGAGAGCAAAAGAGAGTGAGAGAGAGAGAGATGGATAGTTTTTTAGGCTTTGATGAATGATATATACTTATAATGATATTTTGCTGGACAAATCACACATGTGATTGGAAAGAAACATGAATGTTTCATCACTAGGAAGGTTTAACAGTCAAAACAACTGTAAATAAACAAACACACTGCCAAACGATACTAGAATTTGAACCTTCAGCCTACTGAGTGACAGCACAAGACCTTGACCATTAGCCCACAACGTGACTCTGTTCTGCTCTGCATCCCAAGGTAAGTATAGCATTGGTATCAAACATCTTGCTAGTCTGACCATTTGAAGTAATTGCATGCAGAGACCATTGCAATGGCAATCTCTCTCTCTTCCATTTCAATATAGGATGCAAGAGAGATAGAGAGTGACATGACCATGGGGGGAGCATAGAGGCCCATATGGTTCGAGACGCTCCTCAAGTCTTGAGGGAGCAAGCATTGCTCCCAGAAGCAGGGGTCTGTTTTAAAAAGCAGTGCATTGCTTGGGGGAGCAATGTTTTCATCTGTTTCCCTGCATGCATACATGCATGCAGGGAAACAGATGAAAACTCCACTTTCCTGCAAGTGAGACCCGTTTGACAAATCTTACTTGCAGAAAGTGGAGTTTCTTTGCTTTTGCTTGGTGGGAGCTGTCAGTTCCCAGCAAGCAAAAGCAAATAGCTATGTCCTGGGGGTGGGTACCTGGGACATAGCAGGAGCCAGCCCTCAGGGGTGTCAGACCCCAGGGCCATCATTGGCTCTATGATGGGGGCCCCCCTCCAATCAGCATTGTACCAGGGAGGTGGTGGTCTCCGAGGCTCAGTGGTCTACAACAGACCACCTTCACTCTTTTATTGTAGCCTCAGGGAGCTGATGCTCTGGGGGCTGCTGGGACATGGTGGTCGGCAGGGCTGCAGGGGTGTGCACACAGCCCCTGTATTATATTAGCCAAGCAGCCCCCACCCTATATTTCTCTAAAGCCCTGGAGAGGTCCTGGGGATGTGGGAGGCCACGTAGCCCTGCATCATATTAGTTTAAAGCACCAGGGAGGTGGCAATCCCTGGAGCTGCAACAGGGGCCAAGAGGTCACCTACCTTATATTTGTTTAAAACCTCAGGGAGGTTGTGGTCCCTGGGGCTGCAGGGGGCTGAGTGCCCCCACACATTTGATTTCTACTTCTGCCCGAGGAGGTGGCGGTCCCCCAGGCTGTGTGAGACAGTGTGACAGCGCCCCCTCATTCATTTTGTTGAAGGTCCCAGGGAGGTGGTGGTCTCCATGGCTGCAGGGGGGTCGGTGCCCTCCATTCAAAATGTAATTACCCCAGGGACCTGGGCCACCTGGGGGCAGTTTATGAAACAAGTGTGGGAGCCCTCGTCTTTTTTTTACTTTTCAGCAGATCCATGCCGAAAATGTTGTAAACAACTGTTTTTTTTAGCCCTAGGCGGCCCTCTGGGATCCTAGCACCAGAGCTAAGGGGTCAGGGTGACTCTACCCTGGCCCCTTTTCTTATTTTTTTACTTTTATCTGGGGCATGGCTGAAGCAGAGTCCCAACATGGTTACCAATACTTGCTTGTTGAATTGTTGCCAGCCAACCAGATCTCAGCACAAGATCGGGAGGGTTTGCAGAGCCTTAGCATCCCTATATTTACAAATTTGGATTTTGTTTTTATTTCTCAAAAACTACTGAATGGATTTACACCAAATAACAAAAAGGTCACTTTTTGGACCCAGAGCTACCTTTTTGACAAATTTGGTGTAGTTCCATCTAGTGGTTCGGGCGCTATTGCTGTTCAAAATCCTTAAGGAAATATGCATGGGGAAAAAGTGTTTTGGAACCCTGCCTTTTTCTTGGCCCCTGCTTGACGGATCACCCCAAAACGTTCCAGATAGCAGGTGATGTGAGCATCCAATTTGTTTTGAAAATATCATGAAGATTTATCAACCGGTGCCAAAGATATAGGCAAGTCAAAAAAACACTTTTTCTTTAGAATAGGCAAATAAAAAAATGTTTTTATATAGAAACCAGGTTCTAACAATAACTACCTAATGGTGACCACTACAAAGTAATATATAGATCTAGATATATATATATATACAAATATATATATATATATATATATTTATATATATATATATATATATAAATATATATATATATATATAGCTACACACACACATTTATGTAATTAATACTTACCTGTAAAACCTTTACAACAACTAAGCCTTTACCATTAATTCCTTTACAATGAAAGTTGTTGTATTGGCTTGCATGGTAAAGGCATATTAATTGTAAAGGCATCTGTGGTAATGGCATGCATGGTAATGTCACATGCGTGGTTAAGCCTGCGTGGTAATGGCCTGTGGAGTTCAGTCTTTGTTGTAAATGCTGTTTTCCCTGCAGCATTAATCATAGTTTCTAAGACAAAATTAACCCCCTCATTTTGTTCCTTTCTAATTTAAATGTTTAAATTTGACCAGTTTGATTCAATCAAGATGGTTTCACGTGTGCCACACTTTTGCCATAAGTAAGACTGTTAGTGGTCTAGTTGTTCTGGGAAGCTGCAGTAGAACACAAGGGAATCAATTGACAGACTGCTCCTGATTTATTTAGAATGTCTGACTTCATTCTCATATGACTGAGAAAGATAGTGTGAATATACAGAAAATATGCTTTCATTTTAGCTTCTGGAGCACCTTCCATCACCTCTATGGGAAAACCATGAGAATTCAGTTTTCTCTCAAGCATGATTCATAAAATCCCAACAGGGTAAAATCACCTTAGAAAACACCACAATTCCTAAAATTAGTATGGCACCATCACAAAATGATTTATATTGTAAATAAAATGTGTTATCACCCTTTATTGCAACCCTCAAAACCTGCCATCGCTACAAAGCATTTCAAAAGGGTGCTATTATATACATTGGCCCAAAGATGGCTGCCAGCACTTTCCAGTCAAATTGGGACAGCCAATCAGATATCACCATAAGAGCTATGCTTATGCTCCACCCAGACATACAAATTTGGTTTTCCTTTAATATCTCAAAAACTACTGAAAAGATTTACACCAAATAAGAACAAGTGTGATCTGCGGACCAAAAGCTACCTTTCTGCAAAATTTGGTGTAATTCTGTCAAGCAGTTCGGGCTCCAGTCATGTTCAAAACCCCTACGGACCTCGCAATTTTTTTTATCCCTCCCTTTTCCTCAGCCCCCATTCAAGTGATCACCCTGAAACTTTCCATGCGCAACAAGAATCACCAACACACTTTTTTGGGAAAAGTTTTTGAAGAAATAGGTCAGGAGTGTCTCCTGACCTATTTTGGCCAGGTAATACACTCCCCGCGCACATAGCACCGCCAATCCGTGCCCGTGTCTCCCCCCCCCGCCCTTGCTGCTTCTAGGAATCGAGGCCCTCCGGGACCCGATCCGCTAGAGTGTCTATCTGGTTCTTCGGTCTTCCTCTGCTCTCTCTGCCTCTCTACTCTTTTGCCTTTTTTCAGCCTCTACTCTTGGCCTGTTTTCTGCTTTTACTTTTTGCCTCCTTCCAGCCTTTTACTCTTTGCCTCTTTTCTGCCTTTTTATTCTTTGCCACTGTTGGAAAATGGGTTATTGGTAAGGGCAGGTAGGTACCTACACTTTGCAATAGGCCACTAACCTCCACTAAGGTCCAGTTAGGTCTCAGTAAATTAAACCCAGCTCAACCCTTGGTAGCTTGGCAACGAGCGTCAAGGCTTAACTTAGGAGACAGAGTGTAAAGCATTCAAATATCACAAAACAGTAATTAAATAAAACACAGGAAACAGTTTAAAAATCCAAAACCAATTTATGAAAATAGACTATATTTTTATCTTCAAAATGACACAAAGACGAATAAAATTGGTTAAGGGGAACCGGAGATATGAATTTTTAAAGAATTATAGTTTTTTTAGCGCCTAGAAACAAAAAGCGCCAATCGGGTCATCTGGTTGCACCTCGACCGGGGCAAAGTCAAAGTTTTAGGCTGACCGTGATGGAGCCCTGCTCGGCTACAGGCCGCGGGGGGCCTCGGTTAAGAGTTTACCTTCACACTTCCGCCAGGGTCGACGACCACGGAAGAACCGCGGCTGGCGGTGCTTCCTTTGCTATTCTGACCGCGACTGTAAAGCCGCGGTCGCCCAGCCGGGTCCAGCGGTTTCCCGCCGGATTTCCCCCGGCTGGGAGAATCCTCCATGGCGGCGCTGCTTGCAGCGCCGCCATGGGGATTCCGACCCCCTTCCCGCCAGCCTGTTTCTGGCGGTTTTCACTGCCAGAAACAGGATGGTGGGAACGGGTGTCGTGGGGCCCCTGGGGGCCCCTGCACTGCCCATGCCACTGGCATGGGCAGTGCAGGAGCCCCTTAAAAGGGCCCCAGCAGGATTTTCACTGTCTGCTTTGCAGACAGTGAAAATCGCGACGGGTGCAACTGCACCCGTCGCCCCCCTGCAACACCGCCGGCTCCATTCGGAGCCGGCTTCAATGTTGCAGGGCCTTTCCCGCTGGGCTGGCGGGCGCTCTTTTGCCGGTCACCCGCCGGACCAGCGGGAAAGTCGAAATGGCCCCCGCGGTCTTTTGACGGGGGAAGTTTGGCGGGCGGCAACCGCCGCCCGCCAAACTCGGAATAACCCTCTTAGCACTTTTTCGAAGATTTTCTTCAGCGGGACAAACCTGCCAGTCCAATCTGACCTCCTGGAGCCCTTCTCCGGATACGCGTCGCGGGAATCCTCGGTGGAGATTTTTACCTTCGGACTTAGTCGTTTTTTCGAGGTGAAAATCCTTCGACCGGGGTAAACCTGGATCTTGATCCGACGTCCCTGGAGCCCTCCTCGGATACGCTGGCTGGGAGGTCTCGGTCAACTTTTTACCTTCGGACTTAGTGTCTTTTTCTGAGATTTTCTTTACCGGGATGAACCAGCAAATCAGGCCGGGTCACAATTGAGGCAAGCCGGCTAGAGTTGACGCGGCAGGTCGGTCCCTCTATGGAGCTTTTTTTCAAAAGTTCTCCAAACTTCTCCAAACTTCTGGGACTTCTCCCAGATGTCCTTTTAAGGTTCTGTTGAGGTCCACAGCTCACCCCAAGGGTCCAGAAGTTCTGAGATGGTCCTTGGGGGTGCAGACTACAATTCCCAGAATGCACCTGGTGCAAACTCCTTTTTGGCCACTGGGCAGTGGTCAGCTGGTTGATTTCTTCAGGAGTTGGTGCAGGGGACTCTAGTTAGCAATTTTTCACCTGTGGCAAACAGGGAGTCCCTCCTTGAACCAGTTGAAGCCAGGCAAAGTCCTTCTTGTGGTGAAGCCCAAGTGTGCAGC
The DNA here is from genome assembly GCF_031143425.1 of Pleurodeles waltl. Taxonomy (NCBI): domain Eukaryota; kingdom Metazoa; phylum Chordata; class Amphibia; order Caudata; family Salamandridae; genus Pleurodeles; species Pleurodeles waltl. The sequence continues at coordinate 721,395,831 of NC_090443.1, forward strand.
TGCTGCAGTCCTTCTGAGTGCAGGTTCCAGGTGCAGGTCAGGGGTCCAGCAGGGCAGTCCTTCTTCTCCTTTGGTTCTTCCTTGTTGGAATCTGATGGGGATCTGAGGTGTGGGTGCAGGTCTGCCAGTTTTATCCTTTCTCTTGGGTGAAACGCAGGGGGGTCCTGGTTCTCCAATCAGGTGCAGGGTCCTTCCCCCTGTGATGACCACTTCCTGGGAAGTGTGGCAAAAATCAATCCCAGGAGGCAACATTCTCCAAAAATCCATCATGGCTGAATCTGATTTTTGGAAGTTACATCTGGCTGAGCCCACCCACTGGTGTGGCTAAAAATCATAAACACACCCCTCTCCTGCCCTCTCCTAATCTAATCAAGGGGGCACCTAGTTGTCTGGGGTTGCAGGATGTGGGGGTGTTGCTGGTTGCTCCAAATGTCCTTCTCTGCCTTTGAAGACCGGTTTGGCAGCCCTCCCCCTTCCGGCCTCACCATCTGCTGAGGGGAGATTCCCTCCCACAGGCACATTCCTTTGTGTGAAGCCAGGCCACTTCACACCTCATCAAGGCAGCCTGGTCAGGCTGCTAGAGGCCGGCCAATCAGAGCACAGCAGCAAAAACAATGCAGGGCTGAAATTGGCAACTTTTCAGGTGAAGTTTAAAACTCTTTACCTGAACAAATTATATTAAATCCCACAACTGGAAGTTGTGGGATTTATTACAACAATTAATTTGATACCAAACTCTTGCTATCCATCATTTTAAGGAAACTTTAAAAATTAATATAAAGTCTCCCCATTCTAGCCTATGAAGGCCATTTACTACAATGAGGGAAAAACAAATTTGGCTGTTTTTACCTCACCAGGGCTTATAAAACTATTTTTATAAGGTCCCTGCTTATAGTTACATGGCACCCAGCCCTAGGGGCACATAGGGTACACCTTAGGGGTGACCTATATGTTAAAATAAGGTAATTTAAGACTTTGGAACTACTTTTAATTCCAAAGTCGAATTTGCATATAACTTTAATTTAAAAGCAGCCAGCAAGGCAGGCCTGCCTTTAAAATGACACTGGGCACCTCAGCAGTGCACCTATGGGTCCCTAAACCTACATGTCCTACCATATACTAGGGACTTATAGGTAGGTTAACTTAGCCAATTATAATTAGCCTAATTTGCATATCCATTTTACACAGAGCACTGGCCCTGGGACTGGTAAGCAGTACACAGGGCACAGCCAAGAGTCAGTAACCACCAGTACCTGTCCAAAAAGTGTGGGGGTGACCAGGGCAAAAAGGAGGACTTTCCTACAGCCACTTTCTCTGCCTTTGCTCTTTGCCACTTTCTCTGCCTTTTGCTCTTTGCCATTTTTTCAGCCTCTTGCTCTTTGCCATTTTTTCAGACTTTCCTCTTTTTTTACTCTTTTTCAAAAATCTCGGGCCTTTTTGCCCTCTTTTCATTTTTGTGCCTTTTTCCCACTCCTTTCCCCGCACCCCCGCACCCCAATTTGCCCGCTCCTCCCGCCTCCCAGGTGCTCCTCCCTCCCCCCTCCCTTCTTAATGGCGGTCACTGTGCGACCGCGACGCTGGCGAGCCAGAGGCGCGCCAGAGGCAAGCCCATCCGCACCTGGACCGCGCCCAGCGCCAGAACCCCTGGACCTCGCAACAGCCACATCTCCAGCCTCTGCTACGACGCTGACACCCTCCGCACACTCAATACTGGCCGTCACACCACCTGCTTCCAGGCCACCCCAAAGAACACACACGGACCTTTCTCCTGCCACAACTGCAGCTTCTGCTGCACCAGAGCCCACAAACCTCCCAGGACCAAGACCAACCACCTCTGCTGCATACTGCTCAACACCCGCTCCGCACGCAAGCACGCCATCGAGCTCTGGGACCTGCTTGACTCCACCTCCCCGGACGTAGCCTTCCTAACCAAAACCTGGTGGAATGATTCCTCAGCACCTGACATCGCCAGAGCCATTCCCAACGGGTACAAGGTCTCTCGCAGAGACCGCACCAACAGAACCGGAGGAGGCATAGCCATCATCCACAAAGCCACCCTCGAAGTCAAGACCCTCCTGGATGACCCCATCACCTCCGCCGAACTCCTGCACTTTCAAATCCACACCGACCCCAACACCACCCTCAGAGGAACGCTCATCTATCGACCTCCAGGACCCAGGGCACCGTTCAGCAACACCATCGCCGACCTTGCCAGCACCCACGCACTCGCCCCCACGGACTACATCCTCCTCGGGGACCTGAACTTTCACCTCGAAAGCAACAACGACATCAACTCCACCACCCTGATCAACAACCTCACCAACCTTGGCTTCAGACAGCTCGTCAACGTACCCACCCACTCAGCCGGTCACACTCTAGACCCCATCTTCTCCACAAGCGACCACGTCACCTTCAATCCCACCACCGAACTCTACTGGACCGACCATCACTGCATCCACTTCACCTTCAAGAAACAAACCGAACACCGCTGCACCGAGCAACCACCCCGCCGACGCTGGGGCAAAGTCACAGAAGATCAGCTAACCAACGCCCTAGCCCAGAAACCACCCACCAGCCCCACCGCCGCCGACAGCGCCGCCCACAACCTCAAGCTATGGATCGACGACTGCGCCAACCACCTTGCACCACTCAAGAAACCCTCCAACAACCAACTCAGCAAAAAAAAAAACTGGTTTACCAGCGACCTCCAATCCTCCAAACGCAATTGCTGTAAACTCAAGCAAAAATGGCTCCTCGAACGCACAACAAACAACCACACAGCACTCAAGAACGCCACACGCAGCCATCACCAACTAATCAGGCTAGCAAAAAGATCCTCCTTCAAAACTCGCCTAGAAAACAACGCTCACGACTGCAAAGAACTTTTTAACATTGTAAAAGAGCTCTCCAGCCCTAGCACCATCGTCAGCGACATCACCCCCTACCAAGAACTATGCGACGCCCGAAAAATCACAGACATCCACTACAGCTTCGACATCCTCCACACCACGGACACACCAACCCCGCTCCCCACGAACTCCACCCGCTCCAGCCACCTGACCTCCTGGACCATCATCGACGAGGACGAAACTCGCAAGACCATGAATTCCATCCACTCCAGATCACCGTCAGACCCCTGCCCACACCAAGTCTTCAACAAGGCAGACGCAGCCATCGCACCACACCTATGGAAGGTCATCAACATCTCCTTCGAAACGGCAAGATTCCCGGAAAGTTGGAAACACGCCGAATTTAACGCCCTACTTAAAAAACCAAAGGCATACCCCAGAGACCTGAAGAACTTCCGGCCCTGCTCCCATTCCCGGCGAAGGTCATTGAGAAAATCGTCAACGCTCAGCTCACCCGTTACCTCGAAGACAACAACATCCTCAACCCCTCCCAGTCCGGCTTCAGACGTAACCACAGCACCGAGACCGCCCTCCTCGCTGCCACAGATGACATCAGAAGCCACCTCGACAATGGAGAATTAGAAATATTCTGATTGCTAGATTGATTGAAGATTTGCCAAACTGTGCCAAAGATATAGACAAAAAAAATAATTCTATGGAACATGGGGCCATATGTGCAAACACTTTTTCCCATAGACAAAGAATGGGGAAAAAGCTTTGCTACATCTGGCCCATGGTTCTTACTATAACTACCTAATGATGACTGCCAGTAGGATATATATGTGTGTGTGTGTGTGTTCCCCACTAGACAAATCCAGCAATCACATTCACATTTCTTGAAGCGAGAAAGTGTGTGTAGGAAAGTAGCCTCTTTCTAGCATGGTTACCCTACTTTTGGTCTGTTTGTCAGTGTGTTTGACTGTGTCTGCTAGGATCCTGTTAATCAAGACCCCAGTAGTTATGCTCTCTCCCTTAAAATATGTTTTTAGGATACTGGTAATCCAGTATTCAACCCACAATTGGCATACTGGTGCCAGCTTATAAGTCCCTAGTAAATGGTACTTAGGTACCCAGGGCATTGGGGTTCCAGGGGATTCCTGTGGGCTGCAGCATTTATTTTGCCACCCATAGGGAGCCCGTGCAAAGGCTTCTACAGGACTGCCATTGCAGCCTGTGTGAAATGGTGCATGCACCCTTTCACTGCCATCTACACTGCATCAGATCATTTATAAGTCACCCCTATTGGAGGCCTTCCAGCTCTGAAGGTTGGGTGCAGAGTACCTGTGTGTGAGGCACCCCTGCACTAGCAGAGGTGCCCACACGACCTCCAGGGCCATTTTCCCATACTTTGTGAGTGTGGGGACGCCATTTTACGCGTGCACTGGACATAGGTCAACACCTTTGTCCAGCTTCACAATGGTAACTCTGAATATAGGCAGGTTTGGTATCAAACATGTTGGAATCATCCCCCAAGGCTTTTGCAAGCATTGGTTGTATGATTCCATGCACTCTGGAGGCTCCTTAGAGTACTCCCAGTACTGCGATTACAGCCTTCTGAGGTTTTCCAGGCAGCCCCAGCTACTGCCACCTAACAGACAGGTTTCTGCCCTCCTGTTGCTTGAGCGCCTCAAGCCCATGAAGGCAGAAGAAAGGATTTCCTTTGGGAGAGGGGTGTTACACCCTCTCCCTTTGGAAATAGATGTTACAGGCATAAAAGGGGTAGCCTCCCAGAACCTCTGGAAATACTTTGAAAGGCACAGATGGTGCCCTCCTTGCATAATGCACCCCAAGTCCCTGCTCTGGTGAAACTGGAGAAAGGAAAGGGGAGTGCCCACTCCCCTGTCCATCACCACCCCAGGGGTGGTGCTGAGAGCCCCTCCAGAGGGTCCCTGGGTTTTGCCATCTTGAATTCCAAGGTGGAGGGAACTCTGGGAGCATCTGAGTGGCCAGTGCCAGCAGGTGACGTCAGAGCCCACCCCTGATAGGTGCTTACCTGTGTAGCTGAGAAATCCCCCTTTCAGGGCTATGTAGGGTCTCTCTCTTGGGTGGTTCTTCAGATTCAGATTGCAAGACTCCAGCAGGAATCCTCTGCATCCCTTACTTCACCTTCTAACTAAAAAAACTGCATCTGGACCCTCCAGGAACTCTACAACTGCAACAAAGAAGCAGTGACGACTTCTGCAACATTGTAGCTTCAGCTCCTGCCAGCAACTGCAACTGTTTCCTGGTCATGCATCCTCAGAGGACAGCCAGTCTAAGCCTGCACCAGAAGAATGAAGGAATCTCCCACGAAGTGAAGGAGTCACTTCCTTGCTTCAGTAGCCACCCCTCTGCAGCGATGACCGGTGGCTTGGGTCCCCCCTCCTGTCAAAGTGCATGGATCCAGCATCAGAGGTGGTGGACTGAAGTGGTCCTGACGGTCCAGATGTCCAACGGTCCATCTTTGGTAGAGGTAAAAGCTTGCCTCCTCACGCAAAACAGTATCTCCATGCACCGCATGTTTTGCAGTTGACAAGGCTTGTTGGCATCTTTCCATGAACTTCTTCATGCACCATGTAGCTCCAGCCCCCAGCACTCCTTCCTGCGAGGCACAACCTCCTGCGTTGTTTTCCACCAGCGTGGGATCCCTTTGTGTAGTGCTGCGTGGGCCTCCTTTTGTACCTTCTTTGTACCCATGCTGTGGGGCTTCTGTGCATGCTGCCTGGTCTTCTAAGGGCTCTCAGAGTTGCCGAGAGCCCCCTCTGTCTGTCCCTCCTGGGTAGAGTCCACCAAGTCCCTCCTCATCCTGGGCAGCTGCCATTTTGCTCTAACCACAAGTTTTGCATGTGCCAAGTCTTGTTGGCAGAATCCAGCAACACAAATCAGACTGTAATCATCCATACGGCGTGGGACATCATCTGCACCAACCAGGAATCCGTATCCATCTTCTTGGGCGCAGTACTGACTGTTGTTCTTCACCAGTGGTTCCTCTTTTGCACCTTCATCTGGGTTAGCAGGGGCTCCTGTTCTCCCTGGACTCTTCAGTGCTCCTTCGACTTGGTCCTTTTCCTCCACAGGTCTTCAGGTCTAGGAATCCATCATTGGTGTCTTGCAGTCTCTTCTGGTTCTTGCATAATCTTCTTTCTCGTGTTCTTGTGTGTTCTAGGAACATTACTGTGGTTTACTCCTGCTCTCCTGAACTCTGTGGTGGGTTCTATTACTTACCTTTGGTGTTGTATAATACTCCCAGCGCCCCTCTACACACTACACTTGCCTAGGTGGGAACCTGACTGTTGCAACTACTTTCTTAGTATATAGTTTGTGTTCCCCCAGGGCCATTTCTAACTATTGTGATTTTCACTATTTGCACTGTTTTCTGTTTGTTTGCAGCTATTTCTGCATACTAGTGTATATAATTTGTGTATTACCTACCTCCTAAGGGGGTATAATAAGTACCTTCATTTTTGTAACACTAAGGTGGTCATTACAACCCTGGTGGACGGTGTTAAAGCGGCGGTAAAACCGCCAATAGGCCGGCGGTAAAAAAATTGGAATTATGACTGTGGCGGAAACCGCCAACAAAGACAGCCACTTTAACACTCCGACCGCCACGGCGGAACAGACAAACAGTGCGGCGGTCACCGCCAACAGACAGGTGGAGGACAATGTACCGCCCACAGTATCACAACCTACCAATCCGCCACCTTTTCCGGGGCGGATTCCCCGCTGTTAAAAACACGGCGGAAACAGCCATTTCAAAGGGAAAGCGCTCACCTCTACACACTCCATGAGGAACGACGACACCATGGAGCCGGAACTCCATATTCTGCCAGTGATAGTCTTCCTGCTCCTATACGAGGATCATCAACGCCGGTGGCGAAGACCACGGTGAGTACTGCACCTACGACATAGGGGAGGGGGGAGGCAAAAACACAGGGACACACACAACCAACATCCCAACCCCCACCCCGACCCTCGCCCACTACAACACACACACCAATGCATATCTATACATTACAGTAACACCCCCAAGCCCCCCGGAAGAATGCAAAGACAAAAGGAAATGAGTTGAACCATTGTAATATCAAAATACAAGAAGCAAATATATACATACAGTATATATATATATATATACATTAAACAAAATATACACCACGATTAGTAGTGCAGGTAATGCACCATTCATTGTCCGTGGACCACTGGGCCCAAAATGCATGGGCGAGGCCCACACAAGATACCTGATCAAAACGGAGAGAACACTGCAGGGGCATCTAATTGAAATACAACAGGCACCTCAGGGGGAAGGAAAGGCGGGGCACCTCAGCCGGATGAGTGCACCACGCCAGATCCACAAGGGGGCTCCATGCCCATTGATGTATCCTGGGGAGTACAAAGCCACAGTCTCTCAAGTCTCTGTAGTGGGTGGTTTGCCCACTGTTCAATCCTGGGGAGTGCAAATCCACAGTCTCTCAAGTCTCTGCAGTGGGTGGGTTGCCCACTGTTCAATCCTGAGGAGTGCAAAGCCACAGTCTCTCAAGTCTCTACAGTGGGTGGTTTGCCCACTGTTCAATCCTGGGGAGTGCAAAGCCACAGTCTCTCAAGTCTCTGCAGTGGGTGGTTTACCCACTGTTCAATCCTGGGGAGTGCAAAGCCACCGTCTCTCAAGTCTCTACAGTGGGTGGGTTGCCCACTGTTCAATCCTGGGGAGTGCAAAGCCACAGTCTCTCAAGTCTCTGCAGTGGGTGGGTTGCCCACTGTTCAATCCTGGGGACTGCAAAGCCACAGTCTCTCAAGTCTCTGCAGTGGGTGGTTTGCCCACTGTTCAATCCTGGGGAGTGCAAAGCCACAGTCTCTCAAGTCTCTGCAGTGGGTGGGTTGCCCACTGTACCATCCTGGGGAGTGCAAAGCCACAGTCTCTCAAGTGGATAACAGTCTCCACTGGTTCTGGAGGGGGACTGGTGCCCAGAGTGCAGCACACACCCTGTGACGGTCCCAGTTGTGTCACTGCCCCTGCCCCAAATGGGCTAGCGGTGCATTCCATGGTGGTCTTTGCCCTGTTCAGCGGTCCCTGGCCTGTTCAGCGGTGCTTGCGTTGCCAGTGTCAGACCTGTTCAGCGGTGCATTCCATGGGGGTCTTTGCCCTGTTCAGCGGTCCTTTGCCAGTTCAGCAGTGGTTGCGTTGCCAGTGTCAGACCTGTTCAGCGGTGCATTCCATGGGGGTCTTTGCCCTGTTCAGCGGTCCCTGGCCTGTTCAGCGGTGCTTGCCAAGGTGGTCCTTCATTGCCCAGCAGGGCTGTTGCTGGCGGTCCTTCATGGGTCAGCTGGGCTGTGGCTTGCGGGGCCCTCCTGGCCAGCTGGGCTGTGGCTGGCGGTGGCCTCCTGGCCAGTGACTCTGGGGCTGGCGGTGGCCTCCTGGCCAGTGACTCTGGGGCTGGTGGTGGCCTCCTGGCCAGTGACTCTGGGGCTGGCGGTGGCCTCCTGGGCAGTGACGATGGGGCCGGCGGTGGCCTCCTGGGCAGTGACTTTGGGGCTGGTGGTGGCCTCCTGGGCAGTGACGATGGGGCTGGTGGTGGCCTCCTGGGCAGTGACTCTGGGGCTGGCCTCCTGGGCAGTGACGATGGGGCTGGCCTCCTGGGCAGTGACTCTGGCGGTGGCCTCCTGGCCAGTGATGATGGGACTGGCCTCCTGGGCAGTGACTCTGGCGGTGGCCTCCTGGCCAGTGACGATGGGGCTGGCGGTGGCCTCCTGGGCAGTGGGGATGATGGCGGTCCTCTCCGCCGTGCTCCTCCTCCAAGACTTTGGAGATTTCTTCTGCCCCTTCCCCACTTGGGAGGAGTCACAGCTGAGTCGACACTCTCCCCGGGACCCTTGTGAGCGGCTTTGCTGGCTGGAGTCTTCCCCTTCTCCCGCCGGGCACTGTCCAACTTCTGGTGCTTCACAGGGGGGGGGGGGGCTGGCTGTGCTGTGGCTCCGTGCCACACTGGCTGTCCTGGTGGCCGGTGCACTCCACATACCTGTAACAACAGGCACCACTGGTCCCGGAGATTTTTTGGATGAGGTGCTAGTACGGGACCTATTAGTTGGACGGGGGTGGTGGGAAATAGGTTAAGGGGGGCCAGGAAACGTTTTTTGGAGACACTGGGACGGGTAGATGGAGGGGGTTTGGGAGTGGAGGAAGAGGTGGTGGTTGTAGGAGTTGTAAGTTTTGTGGATTTGGGTGCAGGTGCATGGGCTGGAGGCTGTCGTGAGGTGGATGGCTGTTGGGTGGGTGTGTGCCTGCTTTTGTGTATCTTCGGAGGGGGCGTCGCAGACACACTGGGAGAGGACACAGGGGACATGTAAATGGGAGTGGAGGTGGTGAGTGCACGTGAGCGGGGTATGGTGGTGGGTGTGCTGGTGCGGGACGTAGTGGCTGTAGTAGTAGTGCATGCAGGTGTGAGTGTAGACGAGACTGGGAGGGAGGAGGGAGACGACGAGGAGGGAGACACAGTGGAGGCAGTGGATGTTGGTGTGTCTGTATGTGTGTGATGCTTGCGTGTGTGCCTGTGGGATGTGTGGTGCTTATGTTTGCCTGAGCTTCCCTTGTGTGTTGACATGTGTGCATGCTGGTCTGTAGGTGTGCTTGGGATAGGCTGAGGTACAGGGGATTGGGTCGGGTGGAGGAAGTTGGAGGGGGGAGGCTAGACACAGGGACAATGGCTGCCATCAGTGCTGAGGCCAGAGTTTGCAGAGTGCGATGAAGGGCAGCCTGACCAGACTGAATGCCCTCCAGGAATGCATTTGTGTGTTGCAATTCCCTTTCTACACCCTGGATGGCATTCAAAATGGTAGACTGCCCAACAGTGAGGGACCTGAGGAGGTCAATGGCCTCCTCACTGAGGGCAGCAGAGGTGACAGGGGCAGGGGCTGAGGTGCCTGGGGCGAAGGTGATGCCCACCCTCCTGGGTGAGTGGGCACGGGGCGAAGGCTGAGGGGCTGCTGGGAGGGCGGTGCTGGTAGGGGGGGTGGTGGCTGTACCTGTAGAAGTGGGGGGCACAGATTTTGCCGCCACCACAAGGGAGCTCCCATCGGAGGACGAGTCCATGTCGCTGGTTGCAGATCCTGTGACCGCCGTGGTGCTCCCCTCGCCCTCCGTCCCACTGGTGTATTCTGAGTCTGTGGTGTGGGCCTCCATGGCCATGTGGGATGCAGCTCCCTCATGCTCCGGTGCCACTGTACCTCCGCCTGATTATGCTGATGCACACAAGAACAGGGAGACCACTAAAAGGGGAGGGACGACAGAAGAAAGACAGATTGAGTGCATGGCTTACCGCTACAGTTGGCGGACAATACAGACACAGCAGCCCCCTGCACTACGTCGCGCTGTTGGGCTCTACACATGCAATTCCTGGGATATGGCCTACATGGCTATGGTCGACATCTGCACACATAGATGACACAGGGGCATGAATACCTGTACTTGGCACTCTACAGCGTGGGGTGGGGTGCCACATGGCCTGCATTACGGAGGGGCCTAGCCTACGGAACTCGCCCTGGCCTAGGGAAACCCACAGCCCTCCTCCCCCACCCAGACACCTTCACTGCACGCAAAGTCCGCTGAATGATGTTGTACTCACCCCCTTGTGTCTGCTGTGATGCCCTCAAGCGCCCATCCAACTCAGGGTAGGCCACCGCCAGGATCCGGAACATCAGGGGGGTCATGGTTCGATGGGCACCCCTCCCACGTTGGGAGGCCATCCCTAGCTGAGCCTCCGCCGTCTTCTTGCTCCAGCGGCGAATGTCCTCCCATCTTTTCCGGCAGTGGGTGCTCCGTCTGTGGTGGACCCCCAGGGTCCGGACGTCCTTGGCGATGGCACGCCAAATATCCTTCTTCTGGTGGGCGCTGACCTACATGACATGTACAGGGGAAGAAGAGAAGTCATTAACAACTGCACCGTCTAAGTGAGTGGCCCACATCCCTACCCTTGCCATGTGGCACATGCATTCACAGTCCTTCATGCACGCAGAACTGTGCCCCCTTCATTCTTACAACCAGCCCTCTCCACACAGGCATAGCCCATACAACATGCTCCCTGTGTACTTACCTGTTGGTCTGGAGGACCGTAGAGTAGCGTGTACTGGGGGAGGACCCCATCCACAAGCTTCTCCAACTCCTCTACAGTGAAGGCAGGGGCCCTTTCCCCAGACGCACGAGCCATTGTTTCTTCCAGACCGAGGTCACAGCAGCACTTGCAGTGTAGGTCCTCTCCTGTCGAAGATCAGGTATCGAGTGATTGAACAGATAGAAAATGGCGGTCACGTCCGCAGCGGTCACGTCCGCGGCGGTGCGTACCATCACCGCCGACGTACATCGTCATTGGCTCCTGGGCCCCATAGGGTCCAATGTTAACCAATGCAGCATTGCGCCGCGGTCTTCGACCGCCTACCGCGACGGTGTACAACGCCAGCGCAGTTACCTCACATCCCATTGTCCCACTTTACAGGTCAGGCAGCCGCCATTTCAGGGGCCCACATGCCCTAATTACCAACTGCGTCACACAGACCTAGGCCTTGTCGCACAACACAAATACAGGCCACATTTTTTGTATGAATGGTGTTCTGTGTGGACTGTGGGTACATACCTCTGAGTTGTTTGACTCTGTGGTGGCTGTTGTCATTCCTAGGCACCGTCTGCTGGGACATGTGAGGAGATGGCGGAATCCTCCGGTGTACCGACCGCTGGTGGACCTGTCGACAATGGAGGAAAGACATTTGATCATCACCTACAGGTTTGACCGTGCCACAATCCAGGAACTGAGTGCCCAGTTGGAGCCTGACCTGATGTCAGCAATCCGCCATCCCACAGGGATCCCCCCTCAAGTGCAGGTGCTATTAGTGCTCCATTTCCTTGCAAGTGGGTCATTTCAAACAACAGTGGCCATGGCATCAGGGATGTCCCAGCCTATGTTTTCCAACGTGTTGTCCAGAGTGTTGTCTGCCCTGCTGAAACACATGCGGAGCTACATCGTTTTCCCTCAGGGGGAGGATTTGCCTACAGTTAAAGGTGACTTCTATGCCCTTGGACATATCCCCAACATCATAGGTGCCATTGATGGGACCCATGTAGTTCTGGTCCCCCCCACAGGAGTGAACAGGTGTACAGGAACCGGAAGAGTTATCATTCGATGAATGTACAGATGGTATGTTTGGCCGACCAGTACATCTCCCAGGTAAATGCTATGTTCCCTCTCTCTGTGCATGGCGCCTACATCCTGCGGAATAGCAGCATCCCCTATGTGATGGGTCAACTCCAGAGGCACCGGGTGTGGCTATTAGGGGACTCTGGTTACCCCAACCTGTCATGGCTACTGACCCCAGTGAGGAATCCCAGGACCAGGGCAGAGGAACGCTACAATGAGGCCCATGGGCGGACTAGGAGGGTGATCGAACACACCTTCGGCCTCCAGAAGGCCAGGTTCAGGTGCCTGCATGACAGGTGGATCCCTATTTTACTCACCAAAGAAGGTGTGCCAGATCATCGTGGCCTGCTGAATGCTTCACAACTTGGCTTTGCGACGACAGGTGCCTTTTCTGCAGGAGGATGGTCCAGATGACGGTGTTGTGGCAGCTGTGGAGCCTGTGGACAGTGATGAGGAGGAAGCAGAGGAAGAAGACATTGACAACAGGGACTCAGTTATCCAGCAATATTTCCAGTGACACACAGGAGAGAACACATTCCTGCCTACTACAAGTACTTTCACACTTCTACCTCTATCCTGTCTGTCGATTTCAACCACTATATGGTAACTGAGTTGTACATTTCCCTTACGGTTTCACAGGTGTGGTTTCCAACGTGTGTCATCTGCTTAGATTCCTCATGGACTTGAGATGTGTGACATAGGTATGTTGACATTACATTTGAAAACACATTTTGTCACTGTCTTTGTTAATACACATTTTCGAAATCACAGACTGACTCCAGATTGTTTTGTGCTTCAAGGGTGTTTATTGAAGTGCTAAATATTGGAGGGGGGTTGTAACATGGTGAGGGGTGATGGTGGAGGAATGTCCATGGCAGAGTCCAGTCTATTAATCTCACAGGTGCATTGCCCACATGGGCATAGGAAGTGGAGCTGGGGCAGTTTAAATATGGACAGGGTGACAAAGTGGGACAGTGGGATGACAATCAGGGTGGTCTCATTTCTTGGTGAGGGTCTTGGCATCGTGCTCTGTCTTGTTCCTGGATCTCAGGGACCGCTTGCGGGGTGGTTCTCCATCTGCAGGGGGTGGGGTGCTGGTGTGGTGGTCCTGTGGCGGTGCCTCCTGTCCACTAGCGCCGGCGGAGGTGGTGGGCAGTTAATCGTCCAGGCTAGTGTCAGGGGCCCCTTGAAGTGCCACAGTGTCCCTCCTGGTGTTGAGTATTTCCTTCAGCACCCCCACAATGGTGCCCAGGGCAGAGCTGATGGTTCTGAGTTCCTCCCTGAACCCCAAATACTGTTCCTCCTGCATGCTCTGGGTTTCCTGAAACTTGGCCAGTACCGTTGCCATCGTCTCCTGGGAGTGGTGGTATGCTCCCATGATGGAGAAGAGGTCCTCGTGGAGAGTGGGTTCCCTAGGCCTGTCGGCCCCCTGTCGCACAGCAGCCCTCCCAGTTCCCCTGTGTTCCTGGGCCTCCGTCCCCTGGACCGTGCGCCCACTACCACTGCCCCCAGGTCCCTGTTGTTGTTGTTGTTGGGGTTGTGGGTTATCCTGGGTTCCCTGTAGTGGTGGACACACAGCTGATTGACGTGTCCTGGGGACGGAGTTATGGGCCCGCTGGGTGGGTGCTGTGCTGGTGTTACCAGAGGGTGGAAGCTCTGTGGTAGCCTGTGACTGGGTGTGGGGAACCGACTGTCCCGAGGCCCACGATGGTCCGGGCTGGTCATCTGCATCCAGTTGGACAGAGCTGCTGTCATCACTGTGGGCCTCTTCTGTGGGTGGGGTGGAGATGTCTGGACCCTCCTGTCTGGTGATATTGGGTAGGGGACCTACAGGGGTGAAAAAGCATGATTATTGCATCTGTGTGTGTCATGGTGTGCAATGGGTGGGTGACTGTGTACCCCAGTGCTAGCATTCCTTCGTGGGGGCTTGTGTGATGATGGTTGAGGGGGGTGTTATGGGTATGTGCAGTGGGCATGCTTTAGTGATGGGTGTCCATGCTTTGTTGTGTCATGCAGGGCTTGGTGTTGGGATGTGTGGTTGGTGTTATTAGTACATTTGTGAGGAGTTGGAGTGATAGGGGAGGGGGCGAGGGTGGGGGTCTGTGATAGCATGCAGGTAGGGTGGGGGATATGATAGTTAAGATTTGACTTACCAGAGTCCATTCCTCCACCTACTCCTGCGAGGCCCTCAGGATGCAGAATCGCCAAGACCTGCTCCTCCCATGTTGTTAGTTGTGGGGGAGGAGGTGGGGGTCCGCCGCCAGTCCGCTGTACCGCTATGTGGTGTCTTGAGACCACGGAACCCACCTTCCCCCGTAGGTCGTTCCACCTCTTCCTGATGTTGTACCGATTTCTTGGGTGCTGTCCCACTGCGTTGACCCTGTCGACTATTCTTCGCCATAGCTCCATCTTCCTTGCAATTGAGGTGTGCTGCACCTGTGCTCCAAATAGCTGTGCCTCTACCCGGACGATTTCCTCCACCATGATCCTGAGCTCCTCCTCCGAGAACCTGGGGTGTCTTTGCCGTGCCATGGGGTGGTGTAGGTGATGTGTGGGGTGGTGTATGTGGTGATAAGTGTGGTGATATGCAGTGGTGTGTGGTGTTTTGTGCGTGGAAGTAGTGTGGGTGATGGTCTGGTGTGCCTGTGGATGCTTGGTAGTAGTTTGTAGTGTCTCTCTCTGGCCTTCTTTCTGTGTTTTTGTCGTAGGGGTTTGTGGGTGATGTGGGTGGGTGTTTTATATAGTATTGGGTGTGTGGGAGTGGTGTGTGTATGTGTATCAGGTGTGTGTATTTCGAATTGTCCAATGTGGTTGTGTTTTGTAAATCTGTGTGTATTTTGAGCGCAGCGGTGTGTACCGCCAATGGAATACTGCGGTTGAAAGACCGCCGCGTGGATTCGTGTGTCGTGATAGTGTGGGCATATTTCTGTTGGCGTGAAGGTGGAGGTTTTTTTTTCGCCAGTTTATCACTGACCTTTGGTGTGGCAGACTTGTGTGAGTGTCTGGATTTTGTCGGATTTCGAGATGTGGGTCGTAATAGCTGTGGCGGAATTCTGCGGCCGCGGCGGTGTGTTGGCGGTCTTCTGCACGGCGGTAAGCGGCTTTTACCGCCAATGTTGTAATGAGGGCCTAAGTATTTTCTTTCATGTGTGTGAGTACTGTGTGACTGACTACAGTGGTATTGCATGAGCTTTGCATGTCTCCTAGTTAGGCTTTAGCTGCTCATCCATACAACCCCTAAATAGCCTGGCTTCTAGACACTAACTGCATTTCACTAATAAGGAATAACTGGACCTGGTATAAGGTGTAAGTACCTTAGGTACCCACTACAAACCAGCCAGCCTCCTCCAGTGCTTGTCACACCAAGTCTGAGTATTCGCTACAAACGTATAGGGCATTAAGGCAGAACGAACAACAAAGCATTTCGACTCACCAGAATCTTGATCACATAAGTTTGCTGCTATTGTACTTTCCCGCACATAGCAAACAATGAACTTAAGTGTAAAAAAAAAACTGTACATAAAATTGCAGTCATAAGTCCAAAATTTTATGTAGATAGTGTCACCTTGTTCTACACCTTTATAATAATGAAAACAAAATCAAGCCCTGTGTAAGTAATTTATGAAGAAATAACTCTGTACTTTAAACCATCCACAACTGAACACGTTACAAATCAATCATATAGAAAGATTAACAGTCAAGAAAGAAACATTTTTATGTAATTTCATCAGAGAAAGTAATAATTTTCAATACCAAGCTCAATCTTCCAGCCTCAATACCATAATCTTCAGTATACTGGTCTATTTCCCAAAATTATACAATTATGCAAATTAATTCATATGTCATCAATAAATTCATTCGTTCTTCGACAGTGGACATATATAATCAAATTATGTATCTGTTTAAAAAAGCCAGAGATACACATCCCTCTTTAAAAGTCGAATTATTGTAAAAGGTTATATCAGCTTGCTGTGGGTACAATAGCGAGCCTAAGAGCTCAATTACAGGAAGGTGATGTTGCTTGCAGCATTCAGACTTATTTGGGTATATTCATTACATCCTTGAATATCAAGTTTACAATAACCAATGCTTGTTAAATGTCTCATTTATTATAACCAATGTTTGCTGATAAAGCACATTCTATCCACCTGCTAAACTCATGCCAACTATAACTGCCAAAACATGTGCTCTTCACAATGTGATCTGTAATGAACATGTGCCACAATCAGGAGGATAATTGCTCATTTCCTTAACAAGCAACCTACTACCTTTCCACCTGATCCAAGTGTAACTGCCAAAACATGTGCTCTTCACAATGTGATCTGTATTGAACATGTGCTACAATCAGGAGAATAATTGCTCATATCCTTAACATGCAATTAACTGCCAAAAGGCACATGTGCACATTTGATTATTTAAGGATGCTTGTGAGTCTGAGGGAATGCTTAGCTTCATACCTAGTTCTCTGCTTACCTGTCTCCAGTCAAGTCAAGTTCCTTGTCCTCCAGCCTGCTTCTTGTCTAGTTTCAGTGCAAGCCAAGTTCATTGTCCCCCAGGCAGCCTCCGAGCGAGTTCCAGCGATCTTTGCCCTCCAGTCGACATTCTGCGGAGTCCCTTCTCTTCTCTTCTATCTTCTGCCGACTATCCCGTATTTCCTGGAAGAGAGAGAAAACAAGAAAGGTGAAAAAACCCAGTTTGGGTTCTTCTGAAGTTTTCAAGCATGTAACTTCAAGGTAAAGAAAGATTAATCGCTTAATGTGTGCTGCAGTAAAATCAATTAAACAAAATAAAGCTCTGTCTTTTAAATAATTTATGACAAGAACTAGCTTGATTTATCATTTGGGTGGGAATCCAAGATCTGCTACACAGACATTAAGGAAAGATGTATTTCCTGTAACAAGCACTCCCCTGAGTATTAGCAGATCAGAAATAGAGAAAGTTTATAAAAACTGTTATTGGCAAGAGCGTACCCTAGAACACAAAGAAGCCTTTTAGTAAAGTTTTTTTTTTTTTAATTTGGACATTGTTTCAGAGATTCTGTGAAAGTATTGTAAAAAGAGGAAGAGGCTTGTTCAGCCTTATAGAAACATATGTAAAGAACACACTACGGGCCAGTTTTAAGACCCAGTGCAGCACCACTTTTTTGGTGTCCCTTTGCACCCATCTAACACCACCATGTTTGCACCATTTCTAGGACACGGCGCACCATGGCAGTAGTTACGGAACTAGAAACAAAATTTTGAACGCTGGTTTGGAGCTTTGCAGGGTTAGCAACAAAAATGTTGATGCTAATCCTACAAAGCCCATTGAGGCCCATTGTAAACAATGGTGTGCCTCCTTTTAATGCCTGCTCTGAGCAGGCATTAAAAGTGCCGAACAAATGACCAAAAGAAAACTCCTAGATTTCTTCCTTTTGAATACATTGTGCCTGCATAATGTAGGGCAAAAGGTCACAAAGTGGCGTATGCATGCATTGCGCCACTGTGTAAATTTGGCACAGTGATTTTGGCCTTGTTGGGCCACATTAGCATAAAAAAAATATTATGCTAATGTGGGGCAGGGAAGTGCTAGAGGCTCTTAAATCTGCCCCTATGTGTCAGCAATAACTGGCATTATGCAATGTATTATTTTCAATAATTTCTGCAAGTTCAATGTATTAATGAAGTAATTCTTCTGTAGCCCAGAATCCTAAAAACCAAGAACCCAGTATTTTGAGAACTCTGACGTCCTCATGCCCAACACGACATGCAGTTCAGGGCCCAGAAGTCAGATTCTGCAGTCCACGAAGGAGAATATGGTATTTTCTTTTTTTCTCTTCCCAAATCCCCTTCCCCTTCAGGACCAGCAAGATGGCAATGCATTCTTCATTGCAGTCATGTTAGTCCTCATCAGGATTGGGGAATTGTCATCACCTCTTAGGAACACCTGGAATTCAGCAAAGTGGCTTGCACAGAACACAGCTATAGCAGTCTATTCCATTCAAGAGTTGTATGCTGACAAATTCACTCTACGGTATTCACTGGGGAATCCATACTGTTCTGTATAATTCTCTGTATATAAGTCTCTAGTTGAAATTCAATTATTTCCTATATGCAGTTTCTGAAGGAAACAAAGTGAATATGAAACAAGGAACAACTCTAATTTTCCCATCCAACAATGGACTGTCTCTTTTTCACAGAACAGTGAAAGTTATACCCCACCAATAAAAACAGTTACAAATTCAATTGCCATTCTGAACATTACATTGAAGGTTATTATAAGTAGCTGACCACATTTCTCTAAATGTGTGTGTAATTCCTCATCAAGGTTCATCTTTTGTGGTGCTAAAGAGCCTGCTTTCAGAATGTACCTAGATTCCATTCTAGGTAATGCTTGGATTCTATCACCTGCTCTAGGGTTCCTAAGGATGCAATCAATGCCAACGAATCTGAATGTTTTCCAGTCCACTTTATGGTATTAGGTAAAATGTTATGTAGTTGTATAAGGCACATCTGTGTTTGTTATGGCACGCATATGTTTCCAAAATATGTTTCTTGACTGCAAAGATGGTACTGCCAATGTGTCACTTTCCACAAAGGCATACAATGACAAATACTACAAACTTAGTTTTACATATTATATTACATGTTATATACTTCTGAATGTAGCATTTTTCATGAACTGCCTTCTGGTGGTAGTCATTTACTGATGTGGTTGACTTACATGCTTTGCAAGAAACACATATACAAAAATCCCTTAAGGGAATATGTGCCTAAAGTTGGAGTTGGACCTAAATAACTATGTACTAGTCTGTCTTCAATAGAGGCACATTTCCTATATGAAACTGATGGATTTGGACCTATGGCTTCCTTACATTTCATATCTCTTTGTAATATGGCCCAATGCTAACATAAGATATTTTTAACTTAATCAGACTGCTTTGTATGTGTAGGGATAACACAAACGGGGACCCTGGTTTCTGGAATATCTTGTGTATTTCTTGATTGATATGTATAGCAAATTTTATCTACTTCATAGGTATGCTTTTTTAGATGCCTTATTAAGCATTTTCTAAGGGTAACCGCTATCGCTAAATCTTGTGATCATTTAATTATGAATGGCAATATATGTTTGTTGGAAACTGCAATTTTGTTTAGCCCTCAAGAATTCACTGTAAGGGGTACTACAACTAAAATTATGGGGGTGAGTACAGAATAATTCTCTGCTGTTGTTTTCTTGAATAGTTGTGTAGAGAAGGAAGCATTCAAATCTGTGAGTTTCAAATCCAGAAATTCCAGTGTTACACTGCTGCTGTCCTGAAGCTTGTATTTTGAGCCTTTCTATATAAAGAGTACATTACCAATATACTGTACCCATGTGACTATGTTTGTTGTGTAGTGTTGCAAGTCTGCTGCCCAGAGCACTGCTCTTCCCACCAGCCTATGACCACATTTGCAAAGCTGGGGATGAAGCAGGTGCCCGCAGCAGTTCGCTGCACTTGTTCGCAGTATTGTCTCTCAAATAAAAATACATTCTCATTTAAGCACATTTAAATTAGATCAAAAAGCATGTGTTTATATTGTAAAAAGTTAATGCTTCATGCTCTTACATAATATTTACAATCACAAATCCTGTCATCATGATGAATATTTGAATGCTTTGGTGCACTAGAGGTGGGCCAAACTCACCTAGTTTCACTCTGCAGAATTCCGCATAGTTACATAAATGCTCTGCAAGATTCTGTTGAGTTCCGTCAATGGGCAGAAAATATGCAGCTTGCACTGCAATTTAGTGCTGGTAGCATGAACAACACTGAAATATCAGTGTGAACAGCACCATGCTTTGTGCAATAGTGTGCAACAATTAGAGTTGATTTCGCTACCACTCGAGTAGAAAATATACTCTGACCGCGACCGCTTGCAACCACTCACAACTGCCTACATTAGAAAACCTCACTATGGCACACCAAGTCTTGGTCACGCTCTCCAGTTTGCCTTTTCTGGAGCCTCACAGGAGAAAACATCAGATATGTGGCGATTGGTGGGATTTGGCTGTAACGCCATGTTGAAGAGTAATACTGAGTGACAAAAATTCCACTGATTCTGCAGATGGAACGAAACATTCCACCCACCCCAATGGGCACCCTTTTTGAATTTGAAATTCACATCATGTTTGCTTCTCCCTCTACACAAACATTCAGGAAAACCACAGCAGGGAACTTTACTCTTCATGCTAAAAGTAATCATCCCCCTAATTTAGGTGAAGTATCCCTTACAGTGGTGCCATTTAACAACTCTTCGTGAAATTTTCAAAAGAAACAAAATGTCACCCACTGCATCTACTTCCTGGAAAGTTTAAGGGTGATCTGCCAAGTGGGGTCTGAGAAAACGGGGTCATCCCCAAACAAAGTTTCCCATACAATTTTGCACGGAAATTTCAGTCAGTGATACTGAAAAAAGTGGCTGAGCGGAATCACCCGAAATTTGGCAGATAGCTAGATCATTACTCAGAAAGTGTGCTTTTTGTTTGGTGTAATCTGTTTTTGAGAAATTAAGGTTCCAAATTTAGTGATATCTGGGCAAGGCCAAGCGATGTGATCCACAGGCTGCAAAATCAACAGAAATATTACAGCTGCCATTTTGAGGATTCAGGGACTTGGTCCCCTTATTCGGAGGTTATAAAAATAAATACAAGAGGTCAGGATAGGGGTATCCTGACATGCTGGCCCTATTAATTGCCTACTGGCAGTTGCCATTAGTAGTTATAATTAGGATCTAGTTTCCATAAGAAACGTGTTTTTTGTTTTGCCAATCACTTTGGTGCAGTTTGAGGAACCTTCATAAATTTCTCAAAACTAATTTACCCCTCACTTCAGCTGTTGTCTTGAAAGTTTCACTGTGGTTTGTTAAGTGGGAGCACAGAATAATGAGGGTCCCAAAACACATTTTCCTCATGGAATTCCCTATAGGAATTTTTGACACAACTACAGCTCAAACCTACTGAACAGAATTACACCAAAATTGGCAGAAAGCTAGATCTTGATACAGAAAGATCTCTTTTTGATATTTAGTGCAAATCCGTTCAGTAGTTTTGGAGTTATTAAAGAAAAAAAGATTTATGTACATCTAGAGACTCAGTGGGTCAGCGAATCTGACAGATCTCAGAATGAGATCTTACTGGCTGATACCACTTCAACCAGAAAGCGGTGGCAGCCATCTTGGGACTCAGCCAAGTTCCTAGAACAAATGCCAAAAAAACATAAGGGAGCAGGTTAGGAATACCCTAACCACCCCACAGAGAGTCAAAATGTTTTGTTTTTGAAATTTTCCTGCAAATCTGTGGGAAGAAGTTAAAGAAAAGCAAGTGTGGTTACCCATGCTTGCTGTTTTTGGGCCCCCAGGTGGAACAGGTCCCGGGCAGAAAATATTTAATTCTATAATGGGAGGGGGTACATCCCCCAGGGCCCAGCTAATTCTGGAAACTGGGAGGGCAATTTTGGACTAGGGGACCCATTCTAGGGACCTGACCTTAGCAAAAGAGGGTGCTACATCCCTAGGGCCCCGATGTGCACTAAATGATGAGGGTGCCATGTGGCCTCTCCCTCCTGGAGTCATTAATGGCCCTAGGGACCCCATTCCCCAAGGCCAGCTCCTGCTATGGGTGCCCAATCCTAGGACATGGCAGTTTCCCTGCCTGCACTGGCACAAGCAGAGAAACCTGTGTTTGCTCTTGCTTTCAATTTCAAAGCTCCCACCAAGCAAGAGCAAACACCAAGCCCACTCCCAGTAGGTGGGAGCATGAAAAATGCTCCCACCCACTAGGAGGGGACTTTTCATCTGTTTTGCTGCCTGCACTGCAGGAGGCAGGGGAACAGATGAAAACATTGCTCCTGCCTGCTGGGAGCAGCATTTTTAGCTGCTCCCTGTGGGCGAGGGCAATGCTGGCTCTTGCTAGAGGTGGGGAGCTGGATGGGGCCACGGGGTATTTGGACTCCTCTTATACCCCACACCAAAGATGCAGTGGATTTCCTCCTTGGGCTCAAGGGCACCCACCCTTTATTGGCCGGGCCCCAGGGGTTGGCTGCATGCAGAGAGTTGGCTGCAGCCAAACGCCCACCACGCAAGGCCATGCCTTGCAGTGGTTTGATTAATATATGGTAATCAAATATTGCTTTACCTTAAAAAACCCTAGAAATTCACTGAAAAAACGTAAGGTTATAGGTACGTTTTAGTTAGGAAATAAAATTAAAAACCTTACAAATTCACTGAAAAAAACAAAGGTTACAGTGACATTATAGTTAAGTTCAGATTTTACAAAACGCAAAACCATAGAAAGTCAGCAGTTATAGTTATACGTATCTCAAGAAACTATAACTCGTGCCCTAAAGAAACTATCACTCACGCCCTCGCCACGCATTGCTAATTATCTCACATATTTCATCTCTCATGCCATCTTCTATGACATCATTGATAATATCACTGCAACATTTGCAACAAAATCATTGATGAGAAAGCTGTGCATAGTGGTGTGCGAGTTATAGATTCTTTAGGGCACTTCGGCTATGCGTTTAGGTGCAGCACTCCTCCCCAGGCTGATTTTGGCCCCAGGGACCTCAAGGCCCAGTAAATTATTAAAAGGGGAAGGGGGAAATGAGCCCTCCCTCCCTTGGTTGATTTGTGACCAGGTCACTTGTTGCTGGGTACCCTGGCTCTACCCAGGGGACCCAGTGTGCACTTTTGAGGACCACAGGGGGAGCCCCAATCCCCCATGATCCCTGCTCACTCTCAGCTTTCAACAAGAGCTGACATTGCTCCCACATGCAAGGAGCAGCAAGAAATGCTGCTCCAAGCATTCAGAAGCAATTCTTTCATCTGTTTTCCTGCCCATCCACAGGGAACGGACTTACAATTTGCTCTTGCGTGGTGGGAGCTGTGAAAACTCCCATCAAGGAATGCCAAAAAACGATGTCCCCAGGGTGGGCATCTCGAGACATAATGAGCCTGCCCAGGGGTGTGGTGGTCCTAAGGGCCATTAAAGGTTGCTGGAGTGTGGGGCGCATGACAAGGCATGCCCAAGGAAGGAGGTGGTCCCCGAGGCTGAAAAAAGGCCCAGAAGGGGAACCGCAAAGACCCCTCCCCATTCTAAATATGGCCAAGCCCCAGGAAGGTGGTGATCCCTAGGATCGAAAATGGCCCTGGAGGAGGGCCAAGCCACTACTCCCTTTTTCCCTACATATTATTTGCCCCGGGGAAGTATGGTCCCCAAGGCCCTTATGTCATCTGTTAGCCAAGTGCAGGGGAACTGGAGGGCTGCAGGGCGATAAACGGCCTGTGGGGGGCGTGCAGCCCCATCTTGACCTCAATTTCATTTGGCCTGCCCTAGGGAGGTGGCAGTCCCGGGGCCAAGATCAGCCATTGGGAGGAGGGCTGCATGCACCCCCTCACCATCATAAATAGTGGAATTTGCCCCCGGTACCCGGACCCCTCGGAGGCAAAGTTTTAAACAAGCAAGGGAAACCATGCTTGTTTTTTTACATTTTCCTCCAGATCTGCGGATCCTCTGTGATTTTCACAGGAAAAAAATGCTTTTTGGTAATTGTGATGTGCCTGGGGGACCCCACCACTAGGCCTAGAGGGTCAGGGTATTACTACTGTGCCCCCTTCTCTTTTTGTAACTTAATTTTGGGACTCAACTGAGTCTGAGTCCCAAAATGGCTGCCAACACTTCCTGGGTTATGTGTTGGCAGCCAATCAGATATCCACATAGGTCTGTCAGATCCATGGAGGATCCACATCCCTAGATATCTATATATTTTTTCTTTAAATATGTCAGAAACCACTGAACGGATTTACACAAAATAACAAAAAGAGAACTTGATGTAATTTTGTTCAGCAGTTCGGACTGTAGACTTGTTTCCTATGGGAAATTGCATGCCCGCCCCCTTTTTGTGGCCCCCACATGATGGATCACTCAAACAAACAGCAGAACAAATTAGCATATGAGTTTTCATCAAACGGCACCAAAGCTATTGGCAAAACAAAAACTTTTGTCTATGAGAATTAGGTCCTATAACAAAATATATTTATTCACTGAAAAAAACAAAGGTTACAGGGGGACATTATAGTTAGGAAATAGAATTTAAAAAACATAAAAAAATAGAAATCCACTGAAGTAATCAAAGGTTCCAGGGACGTTATAGTTACGTTCCGAATTTTCCCATAGAAAACCATAGAATTTCAGCAGTTATAGTTAGAGTTATTTCAAGTGACTATATCTCATGCCCTAAGGTAACTATAACTCTTGCCATCACCATGCGCAGTTGTTCTTTCAAAAGTGTGACTGCTAATGATTCATTGATATTTTTTGTGACAGTATTGTCATGAGTGCTGAAATATCTGGGTTTGCTCCTCTGGTTGGAAATGGGGGCTATAAGCATAGTAAGAGTTGACTCTCATCAGACTGGATGGCCTTTTGCCCTCAGGGGAACAATAATGCCTCTAAACCTTAGTGTGTAGCCCATAACTGACATTGTCTGAATTTAGTTATGACCGATCTTGCTACAGTCCCCCATCTGAGAACTTGAGTCAGAGGTACATCTGTATGCCATCAAAAGGGGTTTCGGGGTTTAATTGTGCTGGAGAGTGCTTTTTCTCAAATACCACTAGATTCTCCTGAGGTATTTGGGCCCCTGCTTGTGATGAATAAGTTAGTTTAGTGTATAGTTCAGCTAGCCCTACACTATGGGCTAGATACAAGTCTGCAGGAGGGTCTAGCCTCTTGGGCATTCATGGAATTCAGTTGACTGATTTCCCAACGAAATCAATAATGGGGCTGTTTTTTGTTGTTTTGGTCATTACAGGGTGCACCATGGCTCTTTGCTGTTGTGTTTGACTTCATGCTCATTAGGCAGATCACATCAATTGTTATGGTTTGCTTCTTTAATATGCTCTTTGTAGGGGACAAGGTTATCATGCCTGGAGTTTTCCTTGATGTGTATGAAAGGAGAGGCCTGGCTTCTCTGTTGTCCTGCGTGCCTCCTTGCCTGTAGTCACTGACCAGGTAACACTGCAGCAATGTCCAATTACCCATGTGAACATAGTCAAAATCTGCATCTCTGCTGATCTTCTGAGTTGTGTCACCACAACAGCCAATTACCGTCATGGTGTGTTACACTTGACAACCTTAGGGTGGCTTTACCCCCAACTTTTTGCTTCTTCCACCACTTTTCTGACCTATTTTTGCTGGTATTAGGACTCTGTGCACATTATCACTCCTAACCAGTGCTAAAGTGCATGTGCTTTCTTCTCTTAGCATGGTAATATTGCCCTATCCTCAATTGGTAAATTAAATGTACTTATATGTCCCTGGTAAAGTGGTACTATGTGCACCCAGGGCCTGAAACTATATTCTGCAAGTGGGTTTGCAGCACTGATTGTGCCACCCACTTAAGTAACCCCTTAACCATGTCTCAGGATTGCCATTGCAGAACCTCATATGCAGTTTTACAATGTCAATAGACCTGGCAAAATAACCCTTTTGCCAGGCCCAAACCTTCCCTTTTTTATACATGTAAGTCACTTCTGCACTGTCCAGAAGACATGGTGTAATGTATTTAAAAAGCAGGACAAGTACTTAAACGTTTTGCATGTCCTGGTACTGAAAAACTCCCAAAGTTTTTTTTCACTACCGTAAGGTCTATCTCTCTCATAGGATAACATTGGGTTGGCCTTATTGCATTTTATAAGCATAATTCCCAATTATGAAGTTTGGTGTCTATAGAATCACAATTTAAAATCCACACTTATGCTGCAATTGGGTTTTAAATTGCACTTCTGACAATGCCACTTTTAGAAAGTTGCCATGTTCTTACTTTAGCCATTTGGTGCCTGCTGCCTGTTTCTGATCACCCCTGGGGTGGGTGACAGCTGGGCTTTGTGTATTATTTCTAGATAGCCATACACAATGGGAGCTTAAGTGTGACTTGATGGGCCTTCCTGTCAGGATGGGAGGTAGTAGCTGGACACAGCCTCACTTACACCTGAATAGGCTGTGTTCCGTCCATACACAAAGGGCTGCATGCCCCCTGTAGGGAGTCTGGAACCAGTGCAGGAAGGGCAAGACCTCTGTGAACTGCAACAAACTGTATTTGAAGCCTCTCCCACTTCAAAGGGACCATTGGGTATATGTAGTGGACCTCAGACACCACCACTTTAGTACACCTCTGGACCTTTTGATACTCTGCCACGAAGGTATGCTGTTTCAAGGGCTTCCACTTTGCTGGACTGCTACTCTGTTGGTCTCCTGCTCTGCTCTGCTGACCTGCTGCCCTCTGCCTGGATGAGAAAGGTTCAACCTGCATCACTTGATCTCCGAAACCAGAGTGACACCAAGGGATATTTGACTGGCCACCTGATCTGAAGTCTTAGTGACATAAAAGACTTCCAACCACCCTGCTTCTGCACCTGGAGTCTGACAGCTATGAGTTTACCCTGCCAAGAGGACCCACCCCAGTCTTGGACCCTTGGAATTGGGCCTACAGTGCTTGCTAGTAAAACTGTCATACCCTCTCTGCTGAATGACGCATTCCAGGGCAGAACCAACACATCTCTGCCGAGTTGCACATCCTTGAACAAAAATTGATGCATCACCACTGCTGCATGGATGGGATCTATTGCAAAAAACTTGCAGTGCCGCCACATACCCGTATCTTGGGTTCAACGCATTTCCCTCAGAATCGCTGTTTGACACTTTTCCCAGTATGCACTTCTTGCAACTCCCATCAATGGCAGTCTCAATGATGACGCTGAAACTCCGCATCGTGGCTTCATCGCTCATCAGAACCTCCACATTGCCTCAAATGTGCAATGCATCCTCGACACGGACCTTTTCATTGAAAGCCCTGCCTACAGGATCTTCGACGTCGACACAACAGGACCTTGCACTACAGCCTTGCTGCATCTTGGAACCAATGCATCACCTTAGATGTGTGATACATCTTCGACATGGATCCACACAACGCTCCACAACCAGGATGTAAGGTACTTTGGTTCAGCAAGCCTAGGTGAGTCCCAGTGGCTGGCCTCTCTCCTTTGTGGTTGGCCTGAAACTTTGAATGTGTCCTGGTCTGGCACAACCAGATATCTCCAACACTGCTTCTTGGTGCTATTTTAACTTAAAACTTTGAAATTCAATGTCTCCAGTTCTACTTATTGGATTTTTGTGCTTTTAGACTTGTTTTATTTTTTTAAATCAAACCTATTTTTCTAACATGGTGTGGAATCTTTTTTTGTGGTGTTTTCACTGTTTTACTGTTTGACGTATTGCACAAATACTGTATGCATTGCCACCAAGCTAAGTGCAACTGTTCTGTGCCAAGCTACCAGAGGGTGAGCACAGGTTAATTTAGGAACTGCTTGTCCCTCACCTTGACTAGGATTGTGGTTATTGCTTGACCAGGGTGTAGGAGGCTGGCCTGGCTTGTAGTGGGTACCAAGGGGTACTTACACTCTGTACCAGGTCCAGTTATCCCTTATTAGTGTAGAAGAGGTGTTTCTAGCAGCTTAGGCTGATAGAAGGTAGCTATAGCAGAGCAGCTGAGGCCTAACTAAGAGACATGCAAAGCTCCTACTATACCACTGGTGTCATATGCACAATATCATAAGAAAACACAATACACAGATATACTAAAAATAAAGGTACTTTATTTTTATGACAATATGCCAAAAGTATCTCAGTGAGTACCCTCAGTATGAGGATGACAAATATACACAAGATATATGTACACAATACCAAAAATATGCAGTAATAGCAAAAGGAAGTAGTGCAAGCAGTGTAAAGTTACAATAGATTGCAATAGGAGCACATAGGTATAGGGGCAACACAAACCATATACTCCAAAAGTAGAATGCGAACCACGAATGGACCCCAAACCTATGTGAGCTTGTAGAGGGTCGCTGGGACTGTAAGAAAACAGTGAGGGTTAGAAAAATAGCCCATCACAAGACTCTGTAAGGTAGGTGTAAAGTGCACCTACAACCCCCAGAGAGCACAGAAGTCGTGATAGGGGGATTCTGCAAGGAAGACCAACACCAGCAATGCAACAACAGTGGATTTCTGGACCTGAGTACCTGTAAGACAGAGGGACCAAGTCCAAGAGTCGCGACAGTGTCGAGAGTGGGCAGATGCCCAGGAAATGCCAGCTGAGGATGCAAAGAAGCTGCCACTGGATGGAAGAAACTTGGTGTTCTGCAAGAACAAAGAGGACTAGGAACTTTCCCTTTGGAGGATGGATGTCCCACGTCGTGAAGAAGCTTGCAGAGGTGTTCCCACGCAGAAAGACTGCAAACAAGCCTTGCTAGCTGCAAGGGTCACGGTTAAGGTTTTTGGATGCTGCTGTGACCCAGGAGGGACCAGGATGTTGCCACTTGGATGAGGAGACAGAGGGAGCACCCAGCAAGTCAGGGATTTCTCACAGAAGCAGGCAGCACCCACAGAAGTACCAGAACAGGCACTAAGAAGAGGAGTGAACTGGAGTCCACCCGAAGTTAGAAAAGGGAGTCCCACGACGCCGGAGGACAACTCAGAAGGTTGTGCACTGCAGGTTAGAGTGTCGGGGACCCAGGCTTGGCTGTGCACGAAGGAAATCCTGGAAGAGTGCACAGGAGCCGGAGTAGCTGCAAATCACGTGGTACCCAGCAATGCAGTCTAGCGTGGGGAGGCAAGGACTTACCTCCACCAAACTTGGACTGAAGAGTCACTGGACTGTGGAAGTCACTTGGACAGAGTTGCTGAGTTCCTGGCACCACGCTCGTCGTGCTGAGAGGGGACCCAGAGGACCGGTGATGCAGTCTTTTGTTGCCTGCGGTTGCAGGGGGAAGATTCCGTCGACCCACGGGAGATTTCTTCAGAGCTCCTGGTGCAAGAAGGAGGCAGGCTACCCCCAGAGCATGCACCACCAGGAAACAGGCGAGAAAGCCAGCAGGATGAAGCGATTTAAGGTTGCAGTAGTCGTCTTTGCTACTTTGTTGCGGTTTTGCAGGAGTCCTGAGCAGTCAGCAGTTGATCCTTTGGCAGAAGGTGAAGAGGGAGATGCAGAGGAACTCTGGTGAGCTCTTGCATTTGGTATCTGAAGAATTCCCCAAAGCAGAGACCCTAAATAGCCAGAAAAGGAGGTTTGGCTACCTAGGAAGGAGGAAGGAAGATATGCTAGTAAGAAAGGTAAGAGTCTATCAGAAGGAGTCTCTGATGTCACCTGCTGGCCCTGGCCACTCAGAGCAGTCCAGTGTGCCAGCACACCTCTGAATCCAAGATGGCAGAGGTCTGGGGCACGCTAGAGGAGCTCTGGGCACCTCCCCTGGGAGGTGCAGGTCAGGGGAGTGGTCACTCCCCTTTCCTTTGTCCAGTTTCGCGCCAGAGCAGGACTGAGGGATCCCTGAACCGGTGTAGACTGGCTTATGCAGAGATGGGCACCATCTGTGCCCATCAAAGCATTTCCAGGGGCTGGGGGAGGCTACTCCTCCCCAGCCCTGACACCTATTTCCAAAGGGAGAGGGTGTAACACCCTCTCTCTGAGTAAGTCCTTTGTTCTGCCTTCCTGGGCCAGGCCTGGCTGGACCCCAGGAGGGCAGAAACCTGTCTGAGGGGTTGGCAGCAGCTGCAGGGAAAACCCCGGAAAGGCAGTTTGGCAGTACCCGGGTTCTGTGCTAGAGACCCGGGGGATCATGGAATTGTCCCCCCAATGCCAGAATGGCATTGGGGGGACAATTCCATGATCCTAGACATATTACATGGCCATGTTCGGAGTTACCATTGTGACGCTGTACATAGGTAGAGACCTATGCACAGTGCACGCGTGTAATGGTGTCCCCGCACTCACAAAGTCCAGGGAATTTGCTCACACTAAGTAACTGCACCCAACCTTCACCAGGTGAAGGTTAGACATATAGGTGACTTATAAGTTACTTAAGTGCAGTGGTAAATGGCTGTGAAATAACGTGGACGTTATTTCACTCAGGCTGCACTGGCAGGCCTGTGTAAGAATTGTCAGATCTCCCTATGGGTGGCAAAAGAAATGCTGCAGCCCATAGGGATCTCCTGGAACCCCAATACCCTGGGTACCTCAGTACCATATACTAGGGAATTATAAGGGCGTTCCAGTATGCCAATGTGAATTGGTGAAATTGGTCACTAGCCTGTTAGTGACAATTTGGAAAGCAGAGAGAGCATAACCACTGAGGTTCTGGTTAGCAGAGCCTCAGTGAGACAGTTAGGCATCACACAGGGAACACATACATATAGGCCACAAACTTATGAGCACTGGGGTCCTGGCTAGCAGGGTCCCAGTGACACATAACAAAAATACTGACAACATAGGGTTTTCACTGTGAGCACTGGGCCCTGGCTAGCAGGATCCCAGTGAGACAGTGAAAACACCCTGACATATACTCACAAACAGGCCAAATGTGGGGGTAACAAGGCTAGAAAAAGGCTACTTTCTCACACAGGGCTTACATCCCAGTCAAGCAACAACCAATTTCTAACATGATGCATACACAGTGTGCTAAGGACAGGAACTACAGACTCACTATAATGGCCAAATATCCCATTTCTGCAAATTTGTCTCACATTTAGGTAGTTTGTCCTGCTGCCCACAGTGAGCTAGTGAGGGACACCAAATGTCCCACATTTTGCCACCTCCGGGACAAGTCAGACAAAAGCTCATGAGACGGATTTGAGCCAGCTGGGGGAATGTCAAGAGCTGCTTGGATAGATGCTACTTTCTCTTCTTTGAGCCTTACACAATCCAGTAAGTGGTGCTTGTTTTCAGCAAGCATTTCTTTATTGTGTGACAAGGAGAGTGAAGCTGCAGCACAGGAGGATCTTATTCAACCAAGCTCCAGGAAAACATTCACCTTTAGAGATATTAATAGGACAAATTGGCACCTGCAGTTAAACAACCCTGAATGTGTGAATGAAAACCATTCTGGGGACCTATCCTGTGAATGTGCCCAATTCAATTGCCCATTTTATTGTCAGATTAAGGCAGAAAGAGAGAATGTTTTACCCAAGATCAATATGTTGGTAAAGCAGAAACCTGAGGTTGCAACTCAATACTACTCAGTGGGAAAGATATAACTTTAACAGCAAATTACATTTTGGTGAATGCTGTTTTGTCACTCTGAACACCTGGGGTTACCATTTGTTAATTCAATTCAGAGTGCAGTATATTGAATTTTGCTATCTTGAGTTGGGCTTCTCTAAGAGGCTGGGTACTGTGCCTTGCCTGGCTCCTATTCTTTTCAGTTTCCCCTTTCACAGTTAGTGAATGGTGGCAAAAGGTCTACATGTGGGGAAGAGGAACAGGAGAGATCCTTTATTGACGCATATGCTAAAGCTGTGTTAGCTAAGTTAGGCAATGAAGGAACCACAGAGCTTTCTGGGTCAGAGCGGGAGGAAGACTGCACAGCCGCAGAACGCCCTTGGAGGTCTCATGTACCGTCTTGGGCTGCCTTTCCACCTGTTAAGCGTAGGGCCAATAAATCTGTGCATGCCCCCACTGAGAACATAGGTGAACCAACACCCCCACTGCAACCAGCAATGCCGGATGCCTCAGCTCCCGCCCCTGCAGTGCAGCAGGCTTCCCAGCCACCCCACGCTAATGATGAGGGTGCAGTGGAAGGCAATTCATGTTCTCAAACCCAAATTATACCTGCTGAGTCCCTCATGTGGTCCTCAACAATCTCTTATCAAACTTGCTTGAATCTCATGGGGTCTACATGGCCTGACCAACATCAGGCAGTCATTTTTAGCGTTCACTATTGGCTCACTGGATCATTCCAGTAGCCTTCCTCAGAGCTAGTCAGCGAATGCACCTTCAACAGCCCTACAGCTGCTCCCTCCCTAATCAGCAATTGTGCTGCCTAATCAGGGGCTGACAACCCTTCCTCCCCAGGGTCCAAGTGCAGACTCATGGGACACCACCACGCAGACATTGATTTCAGTGGCTCAACTCCTGTCCAAGTTAGACGCCCTGGCTGACAAGGCAGCCCCACAGCCCTCACAAACTGCCCCATATGCCCCTTCAAATGACATTGCAGTAGGTATTGCAGATCTGAAGAAGCAAGTGCAGGCCATTGGTATGGCTTGCTCTGGGGTTATGTGGGTCATGCACCACAACAGGTCTGTCGACACCCAACAGTGGTGACAATAGAGCCCTCCAGTGCAGGAGCGGGTTCTGCTTCTTCTTTCGCAAGTGGGAAACAAAACACTTTACTATCTAGGCCTGGGAAAATAGCCTCACATGTCTTGCAGGATATAAAAGAGAAGATTTGGAGAGGGGATTTTGTTGATGTATTTTCTTTGATAAGAGCCAAAAGGTGGGAGTGTGAACAAAAAGACAAAGAAGGAAAGGACTCGACATTGAAGGATAAGAAACCTAAGGTTGAGGAGACAATAAGAAATTGGTTATTTGGGTTCAACGTTTATATGTCTGTGATGTTAGAGAAGAAAACATAGGTCGCTACCTCGATGATATTTTACTCCAGTAAGATATTGAAGGTTCACCATGTGTATGTTGGTTCTGTGTGGTTAGATTATGACTGGGATTTTAGGTGGGTAAAAGTAGAAGAACCAGACTTAGGCTGGGACCAGACCAAGGTCAATGTTTGGCTTGAGGGTGTTAACAACAAGACCCCACCTAAGCAGTTTTTTCACCAGTCCCATGCAGGACACAAGAGGGGCTCGTGCTGGGTCTTCAATAGGAAAGTATGCACGCACCCAACAAGAACCTGTAAATGTAAGCATGTCTGTTACTTTTGTGGCCACACATCTCACCCAGAGTTCAAATGTAATAAGAAAGAAAAAGAAAGAGGGAAAGACGCTGTTAAACCTTCCACCTAGTTGCAAACTCCATATCCCAGTCCACATTACCAGGCTGATCCAATGGCTGAACTCATACCCTGGCAGAGAGACAACAAAATTATTGTACCTAGGTTTCTCATCTGGTTTTAGGAACCACGCACTGGGAGTAGCCCCATCTCACATTGCAGCAATCTACTATCAGCCCATATTCATCAAGAAGTAGTGTCCAGGAATACAAAGAAGGAGAAGCATAAGGTAAGATACCTGGCCCCTTCCCATTTCCTCCTTTTGAGGAATTGGTGTGTTCACCTCTGGGTGTGGTCTCGAAGAAAGAACCCGGGCAGTTCAGATTGATTTATAACCTCTCATCTCCTAAGGGTTCATCAGTGAATGAGGCCATTGATCTGTGGCTATGCTCGGTGCGGTATGCATCAGTAGGTCAGGCGCTTACTATGCTTCGGGTCCTTGGCCAAGTAGCTCTCCTGGCAAAAACAGGCATAGAGTCTGCATTTCGGCTGCTCCCAGTCCCTCCTGACAATTAACACCTTTTGGAGTTCCAATATGCTGGTACATACTACTACGATAAGTGCATGTCGATGGGGTGTGCTGTGTCATGCAACTACTTGAATGGTTCAGTTAATTGTTGCAATGGATCTTCACCACATGCACGGGCCACAGGGAGGTAATTCATTATCTAGATGGTTTCCTAGTCCTGGGGCCACCTGATTCTGAGGTGCGCTCCTGGGCTTTGAATGCTTTGACTGCAATTTCAAAGAATTGGAGGTGCCATTAGCACCAGAGAAGACTGTAGGCCCCTCCACATATCTTACCTTCATGGGTATTTGTAGGAAAGTACCATCTTGCCTGGCATGTTACCCCCATTTTTCACTGTATATATGTTGTTTTAGTTGTATGTGTCACTGGGACCCTGGTAACCCAGGGCCCCAGTGCTCATAAGTGTGCCTGAATGTGTTACCTGTGTAGTGACTAACTGTCTCACTGAGGCTCTGCTAATCAGAACCTCAGTGGTTATGCTCTCTCATTTCTTTCCAAATTGTCACTGACAGGCTAGTGACCATTTTTACCAATTTACATTGGCTTACTGGAACACCCTTATAATTCCCTAGTATATGGTACTGAGGTACCCAGGGTATTGGGGTTCCAGGAGATCCCTATGGGCTGCAGCATTTCTTTTGCCACCCAGAGGGAGCTCTGACAATTCTTACACAGGCCTGCCACTGCAGCCTGAGTGAAATAACGTCCACGTTATTTCACAGCCATTTTACACTGCACTTAAGTAACTTATAAGTCACCTATATGTCTAACCTTTACCTGGTAAAGGTTAGGTGCAAAGTTACTTAGTGTGAGGGCACCCTGGCACTAGCCAAGGTGCCCCCACATTGTTCAGAGCCAATTCACTGAACTTTGTGAGTGCGGGGACACCATTACACGCGTGCACTACATATAGGTCACTACCTATATGTAGCTTCACCATGGTAACTCCGAATATGGCCATGTAACATGTCTATGATCATGGAATTGCCCCCTCTATGCCATCCTGGCATTGTTGGTACAATTCCATGATCCCAGTGGTCTGTAGCACAGACCCTGGTACTGCCAGACTGCCCTTCCTGGGGTTTCACTGCAGCTGCTGCTGCTGCCAACCCCTCAGACAGGCAGCTGCCCTCCTGGGGTCCAGCCAGGCCTGGCCCAGGATGGCAGAACAAAGAACTTCCTCTGAGAGAGGGTGTGACACCCTCTCCCTTTGGAAAATGGTGTGAAGGCAGGGGAGGAGTAGCCTCCCCCAGCCTCTGGAAATGCTTTGTTGGGCACAGATGTGCCCAATTCTGCATAAGCCAGTCTACACCGGTTCAGGGACCCCTTAGCCCCTGCTCTGGCGCGAAACTGGACAAAGGAAAGGGGAGTGACCACTCCCCTGACCTGCACCTCCCCTGGGAGGTGTCCAGAGCTCCTCCAGTGTGCTCCAGACCTCTGCCATCTTGGAAACAGAGGTGCTGCTGGCACACTGGACTGCTCTGAGTGGCCAGTGCCACCAGGTGACGTCAGAGACTCCTCCTGATAGGCTCCTTCAGGTGTTAGTAGCCTTTCCTCTCTCCTAGGTAGCCAAACCCTCTTTTCTGGCTATTTAGAGTCTCTGTCTCTGGGGAAACTTTAGATAACGAATGCATGAGCTCAGCCGAGTTCCTCTGCATCTCCCTCTTCACCTTCTGATAAGGAATCGACCGCTGACCGCGCTGGAAGCCTGCAAACCTGCAACATAGTAGCAAAGACGACTACTGCAACTCTGTAACGCTGATCCTGCCGCCTTCTCGACTGTTTTCCTGCTTGTGCATGCTGTGGGGGTAGTCTGCCTCCTCTCTGCACCAGAAGCTCCGAAGAAATCTCCCGTGGGTCGACGGAATCTTCCCCCTGCAACCGCAGGCACCAAAAAGCTGCATTACCGGTCCCTTGGGTCTCCTCTCAGTACGACGAGCGAGGTCCCTCGAATCCAGCGACGCTGTCCAAGTGACCCCCACAGTCCAGTGACTCTTCAGCCCAAGTTTGGTGGAGGTAACTCCTTGCCTCACCTCGCTGGGCTGCATTGCTGGGAACCGCGACTTTGCAGCTACTCCGGCCCCTGTGCACTTCCGGCGGAAATCCTTCGTGCACAGCCAAGCCTGGGTCCACGGCACTCTAACCTGCA
Source organism: Pleurodeles waltl (assembly GCF_031143425.1). NCBI lineage: Eukaryota > Metazoa > Chordata > Amphibia > Caudata > Salamandridae > Pleurodeles > Pleurodeles waltl. Next base: position 721,431,440 of record NC_090443.1, read on the forward strand.
TTGCACGACTTTCTAAGTTGGTCTCCGGCGACGTGGGACTCCTTTGTGGAACTTCGGCGAGCACCGTTTCACGCATCCTTGTAGTGCCTGTTTCTGGCACTTCTCCGGGTGCTACCTGCTTCAGTGAGGGCTCTTTGTCTTGCTCGACGTCCCCTCTCTCTGCAGGTCCAATTTGCGATCTCCTGGTCCCTCCTGGGCCCCAGCAGCGTCCAAAAACGCCAAATGCACGATTTGCGTGTAGCAAGGCTTGTTGGCATCCTTCCGGCGGGAAAACACTTCTGCACAACTTTCCAAGGCAAGAGGGATCCGTCCACAAAAGGGGAAGTCTCTAGCCCTTTTTGTTCCTGCAGAAACCTCAGCTTCTTCTGTCCAGTCAAAGCTTCTTTGCACCCGCAGCTGGCATTTCCTGGGCATCTGCCCATCTCCGACTTGCTTGTGACTTTTGGACTTGGTCCCCTTGTTCCACAGGTACCCTAGATTGGAAATCCACAGTTGTTGCATTGCTGGTTTGTGTCTTTCCTGCATTATTCCTCTAACGCTACTCTTTTGTCCTTAGGGGAACTTTAGTGCACTTTGCACTCACTTTTCAGGGTCTTGGGGAGGGTTATTTTGCTAACTCTCACTATTTTCTAATAGTCCCAGCGACCCTCTACAAGGTCACATAGGTTTGGGGTCCATTCGTGGTTCGCATTCCACTTCTGGAGTATATGGTTTGTGTTGCCCCTATCCCTATGTTTCCCCATTGCATCCTATTGTAACTATACATTGTTTGCACTGTTTTCTAAGACTATACTGCATATTTTTGCTATTGTGTATATATATCTTGTGTATATTTCCTATCCTCTCACTGAGGGTACACTCCAAGATACTTTGGCATATTGTCATAAAAATAAAGTACCTTTATTTTTAGTATAACTGTGTATTGTGTTTTCTTATGATATTGTGCATATGACACTAAGTGGTACTGTAGTAGCTTCACACGTCTCCTAGTTCAGCCTAAGCTGCTCTGCTAAGCTACCATTATCTATCAGCCTAAGCTGCTAGACACCCTATACACTAATAAGGGATAACTGGGCCTGGTGCAAGGTGCAAGTACCCCTTGGTACTCACTACAAGCCAGTCCAGCCTCCTACAGTATTGAGATTGATACTGTAGCCAGTGAGTGCCGCCTCCCTCACAAGAAAGTTTAGCCTTCAGGCAATCTATTGATACTGTGCTAGCCTTAAAGAAAGTATCATTACACCAACTCCAGGTTCCAGTGGGCCAGCTGAACTTTACCTTAGGGATCATTCCCATGGCTCGCCCATTTTTGTGGTCCATTGCTAGAGCAGTGGCCGGCCTCAGAAAGAAACATCATCATACTTGGCTGTCAAGCGAGGTCAAAGAAAACTTAGGGATACGGTCCACCTTTCTACAACATATATATAAAACATTCTCTGTCATATGGCCCTCGTGCCAAGTCTCTAACGCGCCTTAGGATATTCACCAACGCGGCAGGCAGTGCTGAGTTTGGACCTTTTTTAGGCACTGAATGGTATGGGGGTACTGGCTGCCGGCCTGGCACGACAGCACATCACTAAGAATATTGCCTTCTAAGAGCTGTTCCCTATCATGGTAGCAGTAACCAAATGGGTAGAGGTAATTAGAGATAGAAGTGTGGTATTCTGGTCTGACAACATGGCGGTGATGGAGGCGATTAATAGACAGGGAGCTTCATGCAAGTTGGTCTTGAGATTGCTGAAACATTTGGTTTTACTGTGCTTGAAGTTTATCATCTTGTTTACGGCTAAACATGTGTCTGGTATTCATAATAATGCTGCTGATGCCTTATCTTGCTCCAAGATACAGGACTTCCGGTATTTCCATCTGCAGGCAGCCTAGGAGATGCCAGAAAACCTATCATATCTGTGGAAGATTGGAGTCCTGTCTTACAGGACTTAGTAGCAGCCTTTCTGGCAAAAAGCAAGCGGATATTTTGCTCAGTATAGGTCCTTTTTTGCAAGTGAGTAAGATCTCTGACATGTTCACAACAGATGACAAGTTTCTTTGCGAAGCTGAGATGCGCTGCCGACATGAGTACTTCCTTTCTCATTAGGAAAGCCTTAGCGTGGTGGGCCAGGCTGGATGGCTGTGGAAAGGCTGGTAGATGCCCCCTCAATGCATAAATCCTGGTCCTGCTTTTCTCCAGCTTGCCTAGGGTGTGCACTTCCCCATATGAGGGAACGCTGTTCGCTGTGGCCTTTACTGAGGCCTTTTACAGCACCTTGAGGGTGAGCAAACTGGTAAGTTCTTTGAGTAGTGATTTTGCTGGAGGTCTGCAGTTGGAGGACTTCTGGTTAAGTGATAAGAGGCTTTTGATATGGTTGAGAAAGTCTAAAACTGATCAGGAGAGAAAGGGGACAGTGATTAAACTCAGAGTGGCCTAGGGCTCCCATCTGTGTCCAGTGGCTCGGTTGGGCTCCTTTCATGGCTATTTGTCCTGTTGCTGCACCATCTGCTCTGTTGTTGCACCAGAATGGAGATTGCCTTTCACATTATCAGTTTGTTGCAGTTATGACTGCTGCCCTCAAAGCAGCGGGTGTCAATCCCAATGGGTTATCTTCTCATTTCTTCAGGTTAGGTACAGCCACAGTAGCGGCAAGGGCAGGATTATCTTCTCATGAGCTAGAAAAAATCGGCTAGTGGTCATCAAAGTCTTATAAACGCTACAGCCCTTCATGATCTCTCTCTTCAGTGGTGCGGGATCAGTGGCCTCCACACTTACCTGTTTCAATGGCTGATCAAGGAAACCAGGGTTTGTGAGGGACTCCAGTTCCCACATCTCATTGTTGTCCACCTTGGAGGGAACGACTTGGTAAAAATTGGCCTCAAACTACTCAGGGAGGAGATCCTGAAAGAATTTGCTCAGCTATACAGGCTCTTTCCAGGGGCAGCCATTGCATGGTCTCATATGGTACACACCAGAATTGGGGTACAAGCATTCGCTCTTGGATAATCAACATGTGAGGAGGCTGAACTCTGAGATGTCCAGACTCTGCCCCCATCTGGGTCACCTATGGAACATTCCACATAAGTCACTTAGGGGTGAGGACATGTTTTAGAAAGATTGTGTCCATCTCTTGGGCATTGAGACTGATGTGTTCATCAATGACATCTGGGTGTTTGCGCAAGGACCTTATTATGGTGGGGAGGGCAAAGGACCTTGTTGCCCTGGTCGCCTTTGTGGTGGGATTTTGAATCCTAAACTCACCCTGAGTCACCTGAGTGGTCCTCCAAAGCAGACTTCCCAGGACAGCACCCACCGAGGGTAGGGTCCAGCAGTCCTGAACGTACTAGAGGATGTTCGCACCATCTTGGGGGCTAGGGCACACAGATCATTAGGGTGGGCATGGGGCTACAGTTCATGGTCACCCCTTTGTAGGGCCACAGGGAACTTGGTGTTTGGGCGGTGCACGGCCCACAAAGGAGGACAAGGGTACAGTGAGGTGGGACCACCCCCACTGGATGCAGGTTGTTACACCTGTATGGTCCGATGATGTTTAGAATTGAGGATAGGCCCCGGGTTGTTGATCAGAGGTCACTTAACTCACTGTTAATTGTGTGAAGCTTTATTTTCTCTTGTGTGTTTAATTCTTTGTATTGTTTCACATGGATCTGACACAAGAATGTTTTAAGATGAGTGTGTTTTCATATTTAAATATGTTTATTTACTTGTTTGTAAAAATCGCTCCACGAACTCCGTAAAATATCAGTAAGTTCTGCCGGGCCTCGTTTGGGTCTTGTTGGGGGCTCCGGGTCCTATAACGCGCTTGTGATAATAATATAGTAACTTATAGTCACGTGAGTCTTATCACTCTCTTATCAAAAGGAAGACTTGCAAAGTGATAGTTTTGAAACTAACCAAACAAAAGTGCGGGAGTACGCTTTAAAAATAACAAGAATGAAAGTAAGTGAAAGAAAATCAACGTTGAAAAGAGTGGATTTGAAATCCCATTACCAAAACACAGCCTTTTATGTAGATATCAAATGTACTGTGTTAATTGTGTACATATGCTCGTGAATATCTGCGTGTTTGCGCGCAAACACACTCACGAGACTCCTCTTGTAATCCAGTCTTTCTCTGATGTATTCGACGTTGTTACCGTTGTTTCAGTCGGACGTAAGATGAAAGGTACCGAGGCTTCTCTTAAAAGGTTTACATGCTTTCATTCATAATTCCATTCCTGATTGTGCTGAAAAGGTTAGTTACATTTTATGTCACTCGCTTTACCGGCCACGTGCTTTGTTTAGCCCTGTGGAGTGCTGCATTATTTCGACATTTGACACTGACTGCATTATATTGCATTGTATTGCATTTTGCACAGGACACACGTCAACTCCCTGGAGCTTTGGCGCTCGGTTGGATGTCAGGACACTGGCCAGGAAACGGAATAAGACCCAGATTCCAACCAAGTTCACAACATAAAAGAGCATTATTGTACTCAAACCAATGGGAGGAAGTTTCATCCAGACCTCACGGCCCTTCCCGCAGGTCTGTGAGCTGTACACGCCCTTCTCTGTCCCTTAATTAACCCTCAGGCACAGAAACACTTCCGTGTGTTAGACCTCCCCATCAAAGCCCGCCCCACCACCCTGACTAAAAATTGAAAACAAGCGACTTTAATGGTTGCGTACGAACCCCTCAACCACACGCCACGAGCTCTTCAACTCACATCTGAAACAACTGTCTGTCAGGGAGCGTCTGTATTCACTCACTTAGAATGAAAAACAAACGTCTGATAGGCGTCTCAGAGACAGCAACAGATGAACCCCAAACCACTGGTCACTGATGGGGCCCCTCCTGTAGTCGGTTATTCACAGTCCTGCAGCCTCCCGTCCTCCTCTACCTTATCCTTCTGTCACCGGGACTGGCTGTTGTAAAAAGAGGTCCAGTCATCTCCTCTACTGAAGTAAATGCACCTGTCAGTAATCGCGCTGCTTTCGGGGCAACTGTTACTCGGGGCACACTACAGGAAAAGGGGGGAGCAAACCCAGGGGTGTAACAAAGGCCCCCGCAGACTTTGAAGTGCGAGGGGGGGGGGAGGCTCCAGACCAGCACTCCCCGCCCCCCCCCCCCCCTCCCCCAGCACAACACTGACCTGAGTGGCTCCATGTTCTTTGCAGGCGGGCTCCTCCAGTTTCGTTACGCCACTGTAATGTAGAAACGTAGGTGTATTATATTGCCAATGTTCAATATAAGAAATGAGCAAATAGCAAAAAATGCTCTCAATAGCGGCATCCATGTTCCACGTGTGTGCAGCCACTAACTCTGCAGGTGTGAAGCAAGTGAGATAAAATTAACGGCTCGACCCAGATGTCCTTTCAAATTACTGACAATCTGCAACCAATTTATTCCCCACTCCCCAATACAGAAAGAGCCTGCTCTGGCGTCACTTTGTAAGAAGACGACAAGGGCGCCCTCACCCCCATATTCGGCACTCCTATAACGCAGCCATGCCAGCAGGCTGTCCGCGAGACTACTTTTCGCCCAGCGGACGGTGGCCCGAAGCACCCACAGCACTCAGACGCACCACCCTCCTGCCCCCGGGGCCCTCTGAGAGCAGAGTCTCACAGCCTATCCCCCCCCCCCCCCCCCCCACACACACACACAGAGTACACACAGGGGCACCGTTGGAGGCAGGGAACCCTCGGTGCCCCATACTTCTATGTTGTAGGACACACACTCATGCTGATTGATAAAACATCCCCACACTCCTTCTGCAGCTGTACAATCAACATTTACGTTTTGTTTCCTGGTTTAATCTGCATTTGTTAGTAAGAGTCGTAGAACTCAGATGAGTGTGGGTGGTTGCTTATTTTTCTTAAAACTATAATATAGGCAATATATGTTGAAAAACAGCTTATTTTCCAATCCTCCAGGATAAATACAGAGGCGACGTTCGTTAATGTGTTGCCTGTTTTCACATTTCCTTAAGCGTGGGTGCGTCTTGTCCTGTGGAGTGTGTATTTTCACTGCCGCAACCTGGTGACCTGCCGTTCAGTCTGAACTCTCTTCCGGGTCTGCCCCACTGCGTGGTCCTGCGCAGAGCTGATGGTCGATGCAAGTGTGGGAACCTGAGAAGTGTTGCACCTTAAGCAATAGTTCTACGGGAGCTGTCTGTGGTGCTGCAAACTATGAAACTACACGAGCAGAGGAACAAGGAAACACCGTCCTGCTGAAACGTGTACAGTCAGGGAGGGGGTTTGTCTGAACGCAGGTTGTAAAACGGGCATGCCTGCTCTGTGAAACTTCAAACCCACCCGAGTATTGACTGGTTTATTGAAATACACCGTGCCTCTACGCCGACTTGAAAATAATCCCCGTATACCGAACCACAACCTATCGAGGTTTGGAAAGAAATATAAAAGAGAAGCCCGCGGTGTGTGTGGTATTTATTCATTTACAAAAACTTTCCTGTGAGAAAAGGCCTCAGTCCCAGCTCCAATAACCTTCTAATGAAGCAGCCGTTATAAGCATGCGCTACCTGCCTTTGATCCGAAGGCGCTCTTCTCTGGCCACTGACTACCTTGCTCCCGACATCAACCTAAAATCTGCGCCCGGCTGTTGAGTCCAGTAAATGTCTTGTTAGACGGTGACGTTTCCGTGGTGGGCACAGGGGTGATAGACTGAGTGCCCTTCCTCCAAGGCACTGTTCAATGCTGGTGACCAGGCTGGGACATCTAGCTAAAACACACTGTTTGAGAAGCTGGACATGAGGGGGGGGGGGGGGGGGGGGGGGGGCGGGGGCGTTTAAGAGACAAGAATGAGTGTGTGTGTTTTTGTCAGTGTGGGCAAGTACAAATCCCCGTTTAAAATCGGACACTTTACTTTGCCCGACTGAAAGCACTTTCACCCAAATATTCACCACAGAATACATTTTTAGGTGGTGTAACACTCCAATCACCACCCGAGCTACGCCCCTGCCTAGCTTAGACCAACTTCACCCCCGCCCCCCCCCCCCCTCTAGGATGCCCCCATCTAAGATGGGCGCCTCCCAGAGCCCTAATGCCAACCATCTAATAATCCTGAGAGAAATGCAGCTCACTGTCTCCCAGATGAAAATCTGACCCTTTCCAGGGGACGACCTCTGCTCAGCATCCGAGTGCATGATGGTCTCTCACTAGAGAGACCAGTCCTTCCAGCAGGGCCCAAGAGATGACGGCCTTCTCCTCACTGGGAAGGGACATTTCACAGGACCTCCAGAGTAGAGAATCTCTTTAGCACTTGAGAGGCAGAGGCTCAAAGACTAATGGGGCCTCTTCTTTCCAAGAAAAGAGCCACTGATGGGACCAGAGAACCCCATGTCTCTTCCTCACGAGAAAGGCCCAAAAGAATATGGCCCATCGTAAGTAGACTCTACAAAGAGCCACCTAGTATGAGGTACAAACAACTGAGGGGCCGGGCCTCTCCAGAGAACGACCTCGCATAAAGTGTAAACAGGTTAGGGCCAAGGCATCTACACAGAAAGACCTCTCCTAAGGTCTAAGCAGCTGAAAGCCCCGGCCTGTCCAGGATACGACTGCCCGGGAGATATAAATAACTGGAAGCCCAGACCTCTCCAGAGAAAGACCTCACCTAAGTGTGAGCAGCTGAAGACCCGGGCCTGCCCAGAGTACGACCTCGCCTGAGATATAAATAACTGAAAGCCCAGTCCTCTCCACAGAAAACCTCGCCTGAGATGTGAGCAGCTGAAGGCCCCAATCTGTCTACAGTATGAGCTTACCTGAGATAGAAATACCTGAAAGCCTAGGCCTCTCCAGAGAAAGACCTCACCTGAGGTGAAAGCAGCTGAAGGCCCGGTCTGTCCAGTGTATGACCTCAACTGAGATATAAATACCTGAAAGCCCAGGCCTCTCCTCAGAAGGACCTCACCTGGGGTATAAACAGCTGATGGTCCTGGCCTGTCCAGAGTATGACCTCACCTGAGATAGCAATAACTGAAAGCCCAGGCCTCTCCACAGAAAGAGCTCGCCTTAGGTGTAACCAGCAGAAGGCCCCACATCTCCAGAGAACATCACCTGAGATGTGAACAAATTAATTCCCAGACATCTTTGTAGAACGACTTCACCTGAGGTGTATGCCGTTGAAGGCCCAGACCTCTTCCCAGAGCGATGTGCCCTAGTGTAAGCAGCTGAAGGCCCAGATCTCTCCACAGAAACACCTCACCTGAAGTGTGAGGGGCTGAATGCCCCGACCTCGCAAGAGAACGCCCTCACTTGAAATGGAAACATCTTAAGGCCCATACACTTCGAGGGAAGACCTAAGGTGTAAGCAGCTCAAGGCCCTGGCCTCTAGAAACACTGCCTCACCTGGGGCAAAGACCTCTGAATCTTCCTTCCAGAGAACGAGGTGAAGTGCTGTTCAAAACACCAGTAAATACCAAACGCATGGATCAGACAAAACCGTTGAAGGCCTGTCGTGTCTTGCCAGAAAAGTCACTGACGCTCAAACTACTGAAATACATACTGTGGGGACCCCCGCAGTGTCAGCACGGGCTTCCTGAATCCGGGAAACAATATTTCTGCACTCCTTGCGGTCTCTACACTCCACGGAGTGGCCTCTCAGTGGTCCTGGACGCCCTGTGCAGAACTCCTACTCCTGATATTTTAGTTACGGCTCTCTGAACCCATGAAAGAGAGTTTATGGACTTCCTGCAACCGTGCACCAGCCCAGGCACACATTTCCCAAAGATGCAGATCTCGTGATAAATCTTCCAATGCTTAATTTGTAAATGAAATAGTGAAGGTGCCCAAAGCTCTGCCCCGAAACACGCGGCTGGGGCAATTAAATGTGTGCACCCGGAATCCTAAAGCTGCTCGGTCCCAAATCCACCTCGTTTTTCATTAATTTACTAACTGACCGTCCATTTTCCTTTCTCTCACTTCTGCAGGTTCCTGTTTTCTCCTTGTGTGACTGTTTATATGTTTTACTGTCCATCGTCTTTCCGTTTTTTATTTTTATTTTTCCGTCACCTGGTCTCACTAAAATTCGAATGCAGATAAATAACTGCCCGTCTCCAAAAATAAGTGTGGCTCCCACCACTGTCAACCACATGCTCAAGTTAGGCGCCGCTGTCTTCTAAGAGGGGAAACTCGAGGTCTTGCTCGGATCATTGCTACAAGTGCCCTCTCTGGGGGAACCTGCAGTTCCGTCACAAGAGATTGCTACCAGGGACAGGCACTGCGGAGGGACCTGGACCAGTGACACCCGATCTGCCAGAGCTCCTTGCTCTCGCACTAATGGTCATTTTCTTAACAATTATAGCCAGAAGAGACCCCTCCTTTACTGTTTAGCCTCCTTCTGAACACCTCACCCCCACGCTTGAATTCACGAAGGGGCTTGCCTAGGCTTTATTTCATATAATCCTATGTATTGTGTGCCGCACGTATGCAGTCTAGGTGCCTCTTCAAGGCACTTGCGTGTCTGTTCTTTGTTCGTCCTTAGATGGTCTTTGCCCAGAACCCAGTGTATGAGCTACAAGTAAACAATGCTATGCAGGTATACAAACTTTATTTGCACAGTTAATTAAAACTGTTGCAAAAGTAAAACATGAGGATGTGATCAATATATTTTTGCTTTTCATTAAAGCGTTTGTTGCAGCCATTAAACGTAAATTCTAAAAATATTTAAAGTGCGTAACTCATTGGAAAAAGTATTACACAGCAAAAGTATGAGACACATTGGACCGCAAGTACGTAACCGAGCACAGGTTGCTTTCCTCTGCGTAACCCTCCCTGTCCAAAATAAGCTTAAAAAGCAAAACCATGCTGGTGCAGCATGAGCGTTTGATTTAAAACTGCCCTCCTGAAAGTTAGGCAAAAGCTGCAGAGAGGCCTGGACTCTGGTTGATTTACCGGTTTAGTCTTGGGTCTCGTAGGTCCACCTTCTCCACGTTAAATTTGTGTTTTTGTGCCACCCGTGGGCGAGCCAGCAGCACGTGCCACGACTGGCAGGGAATGCGCGGAACTGCATGGCTGCCTGCGTCCTGTCCTGTAGTGAGCGCCGACTGCTTCACTTTACTGTCCAGAGCTAACATGGAGATGTGTAGGCGCCCTCCAAGCGCGCGCACAAGGACGTAGTGTCCGGCCCCGTGCACGCGCATTAAACTTAGCACACCCGACAATGTTCCCGTGCTGTATTATTCGGGCACACTGGCATCCCAATGCGGTGTTTATCGAGCTTATGTCCGCCGCCCACTAATACGCCGCACCCACCACCAGCACAAAGGTGCAGTGGCAGACGCATACTGTCGCATTAAGGCACACATTTATACTTTTTTAGCGCCGCATTTGCCGCAACTTACAAAATACATTTGTATTTTGTAAGTTTAGCCTCTTTTGCTACAAAAAGCGGCGCAAATGCGGCACTAGGGCCCATATTTATACTTTTTTAGCGCCGATTTTGCGTCAAACAAGGGCGCAAATGCGGCGCTAAAAAAGTATAAATATGGGCCTGATGTGACAGAGGAGGTCTGTAAAAGGCTGGGTGACTGACTGCGCTCCCGGCAGGCCAATGTTAGCGACATCTGGCTCTCTGCAGAGTGTGGGATGCCGGATATTAGACTCTCCTGGGCACTGCAGGCACCCATAGCGTGTTACCTACAGAGGTGCCGGCCACAGGCGCAAATACAAGAAGGGACCACTGAGCCCTCGATCCTTTCAAAGTCGAAAAATGAGGCCTGTTTGAAGTGTATGATCATTATTCCCGTTACTAAAGTCCCACAAAGACTTCTGTTTCTTTCACAAATGATTATAAATGATACCGATGTATTCGATAGAGGGATACCCATTCCCGGATAATTATGACATATCGAATTATTTTTGCGTCTCTCCCGAAGCACAGCCGGGCAGTAACGGGGAAATGTTGGTCATTTTCTGCATTGTGCGTTTCGTGTTAGTGTCTTCGCAAAAGATCATTTTTCGAGGAACCCTTTCCCACCACATGCCCCCCCCAGGACAATGACCTGCAGAGAATAAGCACAAGTTTCAAACGAGAGCATTTTATTCAGCATATTAAACAGTACTGAACAAAAGAAAACCCATTGCCAACAATCCAAAATCTTGAAATGAAACCGCAGGCACTGGTGGTGTAAATTTGAGACAAAGGATAAAGTGAGACACATTTTGCGGGTGAGGAGATAATCAATCAGCCAAAAAGTAATGTCACGGCTTAGAAAATAATGACAGAAAGCCTTCGCGATCTGACGTAAAGCTTGTAAAATGACTGAGTGACTGTGGTTTGCTGAGAATCAGTGAGAGCGCGCAACAATATAAAAAAAAAAAAGATTACACTTTGTAACTCTGAATGTGTGTGTATGTGTGTAAGGAGGTGTTTTATGCTTGTGTGTATGTGTCTGGCAAATGCATAATAATATATAGGTACATGTGTATGCATAAATATGTATGTATACACATCCAGAGGCACACACAAACACAAGTGCCCGCTCCTACACACATGCACACACAAAGGGCACACACACACATACACAAAGATAGTTACTTTTTCCAGTTGAGAAGAGGGACCTGCAGCGCTTAGCTGCAGCTTCGATTGCGTTTTCAATGCTTACATATATTTGGGATGTGTGTGTGTAGAATAACTTGTATTGTTATATTTTGCTTCATGGATGACTTTTGTAATGTTAGCAGCTGAATTATATCCACATTTTTGGCTTTGTCTCGTGCATGGTCCTTGCTGTTGAAGGCGGTTTAAGAGTGGTCCAGATATCAGGGACGCACACCTAACGCGGACAGGGGATTCGCGATTTTTGCGTCGTTCTCAGGTCACACACTCGTGGGGATGCGCTGCTTGCAGAAGTTGAACAACCCGCGCCCCTTGTGCAGGGGGCGGCTAACGAGGGGGCGGTCCCTGGTCCCGCTCCTTTTGTTAAACCGAAGTAGAGGTCAATATGGTTGTAACGCAAATTTATTAGCTGAGAAATCAGCAAACCGTCCCCTAATTAGCAAAGCCCAAATAAATGCGCCCGGGGGCGGTGTCGGTGCAGAGTAAAAACCCACAGAGAGCAGGCTTCAGGCCACAACCCTCTAGGGCTGCCGAGCTCGGTCGGCATGAATCTTTCATGCCTAATTGCTGTATATCTTCCTAATTCTAAAGAAAAATATTGTCTCCGCCTTCAAAGGGTCAGGATTATCGCCCCACGACGGATCGCGCCTGCCTTGCGGAGCCCCGGAGGAGCGTCGTAACCTTTGAAGGGCGGCAGAGCCGCCCCTGCGGATCATGTATCCTTGCAGCAGGACCGCTCTCCTGTAGAAAACGTCCTGCTGAACCACAATCACCCCGACCAAACTCGGTAAACCGGCCCCCGTTATCCACAAACAGCCCCTTAAATGACTCTCCTCGCAAACATCTTCAGCCGCAACTCTGTTATCTAAACCATAGTCACGCAAACCGCTCTTAGCTAAACCACAGTCACCCAAATACCTCTCCGGTACTCCACCCTCAGTTAAACCACAAACATCTCTCCTGTTAACCGTTCTCACCTAAACCATAAACATCTCCTTTAAATCGCTCTCACTGAAAACATTGTCAGCCATACCTCTATCATCTAAACCGTATTCTCTTAAACCACTCTCTGCTAAACCACAATCACCTAAACCTCTCTCCTGTAAACCAACTTCAGATAAACCACAACTACCTCTCCTGTAAACCACTCCCAGCTAAACCCCAAACAGATCCTTCAAATCGCTCTCATCGAAACGGTTCTGAGCCACACCTCTGTCATGGAAACCACACTCAGTTACACCACACTTGTCTAACAGCACTCGTGTAAACCACACTCAATTACACTGCAACCACCTAGACCGCATTCCTCCAAACCATGTGCTCATCTAACCCAAACCGCACTCATGTAACACAAACCCCACTGGTCTTAGCCACTTATAGCTAAATCACCCTCGTGGCAACGACTCTCAGCTAAGCCACAATCACATACATTCCTCTCCTGTAACCCACACCAAGTTAAACCACACACCTCTCGTGTAAATCACTCGTATTGAAACCTTTCTTAGCCATACCTCTGTCACCCATACTAGTCTCATTTAAGATACTTTCACCTCGGCCGCAAACCAGGAACTCAAATAACAGAAGCCGTAGTCATCTAAACCACTAGCCCCACTCATTTTATCCGTTCTGGGATAAACCTCTCAGTTAAGCCCCTCTGAGCAGAGCCATACTCACTCAATTCACTTTTAGCTAACTCATCCTGACCTACCTAGCTTTCAGCTAAACCACAGCAACATACATTTCTTTCAACTAAACAATTCGCATCTTAATCGCTCTCAGGTATTCCGAATCTGCCTAATCTTGCGAGTTAAACTTAATTCAACGAAAAGATTTTCGGTTCAAGCCATTTAAGTTTAGCCATGTTCAGCTCACATAAATTAGTTGTACCCAACCTGCACTGAGTTCAAAGACTTATGGCTTTCACCATAAATGCCTCTAACCTGACCCACATTCAACAAACCCACTATCGAATACACCATGCTCAGTAGAACCGGTCGACTAAAGTACTCTCAGCTTTGCCATACTCCGTCCAACCACTCTCTTTTAAACCACATTCAGCTTAAACGCCCCCTCTCCCCAGTTAAACCACCGTCAACTAAGCTAACTCCTGTTCAAGGACTCCCACACGAACCGCAATTATTTAAACCACTTATCTGATCTAAACCATACTCTGCTAACGGACTCTTTGGTTAACCACACCTCCAAAATACTCCGAAACACTCCTGTTCAAGCTAAACTAAGAGGTTTAGCCGAGCGTGTCAGTTTAGAGTGGTTTATGTTGTCAGCAGGCCCTTGCTAGGTTAAACCACTCTCAGTTAAAACACATCCAGCTAAAAGCAACGAAAAAAAACCCTCTCACCTAAGGTGAGGCGGCTAGACTACACTCCTATGAGATAAACTCAGCCACTCCTCATTGCAAAACCACCTAGCCTAAACCACAGTCAGATAAAGCACTCTCAGCTGTACCACAGTCAGTTAAATATCACTCATCCAAATCATTCTCATCTTAATCTCTGTCTACTGAACCACATTTAGCTAAGACATTTTCACATAACCCAGGCTGGCCTAGACACCTCTCAGCTAAACCATGCCCTGCAACGACTATCAGCTAAACCAGGCCTGGAAAAGTCACTCTTAAGGACCCCACACCCATCTAATCTGCACTAACCACTTTGAGTTACAAACTAAACTTCTAAATCGGTCTCAGATAAACTACTCTCTACCAAACCACTTCCACGTGAACTGCACTCAGCCAAACCACTCACCGCTAAACCACTTTCAGCTAAAGTGGGTACATCGAAGACAGTCGCACATAAACCACTCTAATCTAACCACGCTCAGCTAAACCACTTTGACTACCTACGCTCAGCTAACCGCGATTAGCCAAAACACAACTATCTGAGTCAGCCACAGATAGATCGCTCTGATCTAACTACTCTCAGCTAAACCACCCTGAGTTAAAGCATACTTATCTGAGCCAGTATCGGATAAATCTCTCTGATCTAAACACTCTGCTAAACCACGCTTAGTTAACGCGTACTTATCTAAGCCAGTCTCGCATAAATTGCTCTGATTTACCGACTCTCAGGTAAAACACTCTTAGTTAAAGCACAGGTTTCTAAGCCAGTCTCTGATCATTCACCACTTCGATCCGAACTGCACCGAGGTAGAGTGCTCTTGGCTAAAGCGCACTCGCCAACGCTCACCTAAACCTCTCTCACGTCACCTACACTCAGAAAAACTAAACTACGTTGAATTTATTGACCAACCAACTACATTTCACGCACACGAATCGCGATCATTGAAAGTGGTCCCCCAAGTCCTTCACCTTCCCAAACTGGCTGTAGGGCTGGCAAAACATCCTGCCTTACAACATTTTGGGAGATGTATCGGTCTACCCCAGCTGTTTTAAGCTGGTGTTAAGTGAAGAGAACATGGCTTCGCCCCACGCGCACTGAAGGGCGGGACAGAGTCATATTTATGCCGTGGTGGCTGCCCCGTGAGTGCGGAGTAGTGATTCTTGCGCGGGCGCTGCGCCCTTAGCTGAACTGGTTTTCCTGGTTCGGGACTCCACCACACTTGCTCTCACACTGAGCCCAGGTTTGGTGGAGCGTACAAAGGTGCTGATGAACGTCACTGGGTGCAAGGGGCAGGATTTACATCAGGAACCGTCCCCTCGTGTCAGTGAACTGTACTTCACACAGAGCGCGCCGCGCGGAGGGCCTCAGCTCCCCGCCCGCTCCCATCTGAGGTGTCTGGAAGTGACTCCTAACATGTGCCCCGCAGTGCCGGCTCCGAGCCGCAAGAGTGTGTGGGAGAGCGGCAGAGAGCCGCCTTCTCCCACCCCCTCCCCCTGCCCTCGCTCTGCCTTTCTTGTTTATTGTTTCTTTGTTTTTCGCCTTCTCCTCCCCGCCTGGCTCGTAATTGCTCACTCGGAGCCGCCTCCCGCTCGCTGTCTGTTGCTGTGAGCTTCTGGCCGGCTCCGGAACAGCTGCCAGGCCGGGCAGCGCGCACCCTCGGTTCCCAGACAGCCCACCCAGCCCTGCCAGCCCTCCACACCCCCGTCCAGCCCTTAAATATTCAAAGAAGGGAGAGGGGAGGACAGACAGCAGACGAGAGCCGCGCCGAGGTAGGCCTGTCTTTAAAGCGCCCCCCGAATGGACGTCGGGCACGAGGGCTCGGGTCACCGAGAAACAAGGGCAATACAACCTATAGCCCAGCCTGCCTTTGTAGAGATAAACTATTCGAAGTATCTTAACGAATTTCATGGCCACAGGAGAACACCTCCAGCCCCTTCCACACACACCATAAACTCAAAAGAGAATGGTGCACATATATTAAAGTGTGCAAGTTTTTTTTTTTCTTTTTGCAGCCGACTGAAATACTTTTCCTTCTGCATTTGAACTATTATCCTTATACATTATCTTCAGCAAAATTACTTTACTTGGGTTTCAAACAATTGTTAAAAAAAGATAAAATTTATTTTATTAAAATTTCAATCACAAAAAAACCTATATATCTCAGCTAAGCATTTATTGTACTGAACCGGAAAAAATGTAAAGAAAACTTTCGGTGTTAACGTATATAAGAGAACTTTCTGGGATGACATATAATAAATATGATATATCACTCGGCCTTCCCAAATATACATGTCTTTAAAGGACGGGGCATGCCGCTTTTCAAGGAGGAAAAGGTCATGAGAAATCAGTGCAAAGTTCTCGTTTTTACCCTCGTGCCTTGGATTGGGGTGACAGTCTGTCCTCGGTGTTTACCTCCTCGCAGAGTCGCAAGGGTTCCCCGGTTCCCGCTCTCGGTATGTTCAGGAATTTCAGCAGCACCTCGAGGGTGTCACTTCTAGGGTAGACACCGGCTACCGAGCCTCGAGTCCGAGCTCTGAGTGAGGCGAAGTGTCCTGTTAGGAGGTGGCGAAAGACGGCTGCTCAGATTCAGTCAAGTCTTCTAGGCTCGACCGCCCTTGATTTGTCCCGGTGCCCGAGTGACCACACCGGCCTGGCCTCAGCTCCCGTGGTACAAGTCTTAACTCTGCCCAGGGCTCCTGGCCCCGGCTTTGCATCAGTCTGTCCTGGTGGTGGTTGTGTCTGTGGGTACCCCCTCACCGGGGATGCGGAGTGCCGGGCATGGGGTTGAGGGCCGGCTGCCCCCCTGGCCCCAGGCCATGGATAAGGACCCGAGGCACCAGGGGCCTCTGCAGCTGCGGGTGGGGGGCTGGGGGAGTCCGGTACATACTGCTGTACATGGCTGCGGCCGCTGCCGCCGCCGTGGTGCTGTCCATGCTGCTCAGAAGGCTCGGGTGGTAGAAATAGGGCGAGGGGAACATTCTCTGCAGGGCCGAGTAGTTGCCCGCCTCTGCCAGTAGCTCCAGGCCCACCGCCGTCTGCCGCTTCCATTTTGTCCTGGAGGAGAAGAGAACAAGGCTGGGAGTGAGTGTTCTGTGCAATGCAGAGGTTGCTGTGTGAGCACAATGTGAGCACAGGCATATCGAAAGCATAGGACAAGAGAGCAAGACGTGAGCCTAATCAGGAGAATACACCGAACAGAACGAGCTCGAGGTGAGCACAGATATAGAGGGAGATTAGAACAAGTGAGCAATGTGTGTGCATAAAAGAAAGAACAGGAGCTGAGCACATATAAAGAGAAAGATTATAACAAGTGAGCAATATGTGAATATAAAATAACGAACAGGAGGTAAGCTCATGTATATAGAGAGCTTAGAACAAGTGAGCAAGATGTGAGCATAAAAGAACATGAGGTGAGCACAGACATATAGACAGCTTAGAACAAGTGACCCTGATGTGAGCATAAAATAACAGGAGGTGAGCATAGTTATATAGAGATCTTAGAACAAGTGAACAAGATGTGAGCGTAAAAGAACATGAGGTGAGTACAGATATATAGAGAGCTTAGAACAAGTGAGCAAGATGTGAGCATAAAAGAACAGGGGGTAAGCATAGTTAAATAGAGAGCTTAGAACAAGTGAGCAATGTGTGAGCATAAAAGAAAGAACAGGAGGTGAGCACTGATATGTAGAGAGCTTAGAACAAGTGAGCAATGTGTGAGCATAAAAGAAAGAACAGGAGGTGAGCACAGAGGTATAGAGAGCTTAGAACAAGTGAGCAATGTGTGAACAAAAAATAACGGGGTGAGCACAGATATCTAGAGAGCTTAGTACAAGTGAGCAATGTGTGAGCAAAAAATAAAGAACAGGAAGTGAGCACCCACGTATAGACAGCATAGGACAGGTGAGCAATGTGTGAGTATAAAAGAAAGAACAGGTGGTGAGCACAGACTATAGAGAGCTTACAACAGGTGAGCAATGTGTGAGCATAAACTAAGGCAGAGTAGGTGAGCACAGATATATAAAAAGCTTAGAACAAGTGAGCAATATGTGAGCATAAAAAATGAGCACGAGGTGAGCACAGACTTAGAGAGCTTAGAACAAGTGAGCACGAGCATAAAAAAACAGGAATTTAACACAGACATAAAGGGAGCTTCGAACAAGTAAGCAATGTGTGAAAATAAAAGAATGAGCAAGTGGGCAGAGACATATAGGGAGTTTAGAACAAGGAAGCAATGTATGAGTATAACCGTGAGTATACACTGCAAATATCAAGCACGAGGTGAACACAGATGTATAGAGAGGTTAGAGTGAGTGAGCAATTTGTGGGCATAAAAGAACGAACAGGAGGTGAGCACAAACATATAGAGAGCACACAAGTGAGCAATGTGTGAGCATAACAATGAGTATACTGAACAGCATGTGAAGAAGCGGTGAGCACAGGCATATAAGGAACTTAGAACAAGGGCGCAAGATGTGAGCACTAGCACGCATATACATTGCAAGGGTCGGCCTGTGAGCACCGGGCGACAATAAGCACGTATGCACACAGCTTGGACCATATGCGCACGATCATTTATTCACACTGCTGGGAACAACGTGTGAGCACGGGGGAGCACACCATGAACAAGCGCTGCTCGCAAACACCTCAGAGGAGAGCACGACTAATATACCATGCCATGAATATACACTGCCAGGAGAGAAGGTGGGCAAGGCAATGCCACTCCGCCGTGCTTGGAGAGACGTGCCAACAGAAAAGTAAATATGAGACAACATCTAAAAAATACAAGGCTGGGGAAGAGAGCAGAGAGAGCGTGTTCTCTGCGGGGATCAACAAGTCCATATAAACATGCTGCTTGGGCAACACATAGGGAATAATAAGGCACGTTTAAATTAATTGTTGACAGGGGTGATGTGGGACCAAAGGAACGGAGATAATGGCAAGAATGCATGTACAATACAGGAGACAGGCAATAAGGGCCGTACGGAGGGAAATAAACACAAATGATCATATACACTGCTAGATAATTATAATACGTTATGGGAAAATGCATATGGGCATACATATTTTATTAATGTGCATTACAAGGAGGTATGGGGAGGAATGGCACTAAGAGGATAATATGTGGGCACATACTCTGTTAAGAATATGATGTGGATAAAAAAGTATACAGAGATATATGGATACATTGTTTAATAAACACTGAAGAGAAAAATACTGAATTAAAATATGGACAAATGTGTTTTGGTAAGGATATGGTGTAAGGGACAATTATATAAATATATGTTTACAATAGTGTAAGCTACGAGAATTAATAGATCTCGGTGTACACTGCATGAATTTAGCATGGCGCCGAGCACACGAATACGGATGACATACAATGGAGGATACGGTGTGGTTCCGATGATATGGACAGATGTTAAGATAGAGTGTAGGGATATGATTTGGTGGCAAACCTATTCCTGACTATTAAAAGGCGCTAGGATGTAAGACTGCGCTACACACGTGACAATTACCAATATAATACATTAAAGTGTACACCACGAACATGGAATGGCGACGAGAGCTATCATATGTTAATACACTGCAGGGATTCTGTATGGCGACGAGATGCGAACATTATGTATACCCCTCTCGGGGTTCATGTATGAAGGCGGACAATGCCAACACACCTTCGTGTGCACAGAATGGGACGCGGTGTGACGACGAAGATTCCAGTACACTGAATACGATATGGTGAGACAAGGGAGGAATGGACATGAATTAATTTATACTGCTGAGATAATGTATGGAGAGGAGCAATCCAGACATACAACTTATCCGTGCACGTATGGATAAATGCAAACAATAATTTAGCAATTTATATTGCGTGTATTAAGGTACCAAGATGAGCGCAAATACATTTTAACTTAAAATATGCGTCGACAAACAAACTCATCGGTAATATGAAGGAAAGTTAATAAACATACAACTTAAGGTGTCGGGTTATAATAATATAGTGGGTATAACAGGGAATCCACCGGTTCTCCGAGACAGGGACTATACCCCAGAAAGAGGTACAACACTGAGCCCGCTGCCGGGGTGGGTGGACCTGGCAGCGGACGCAGGCTCAGTGCGGAAACATACTGGCTGGATGTTAGTTTGCGCAAGAAGATGGAAGGGGGGAAAGGGTGACCAGTGGAAGGGGCCAGTGGCCTGAGTCCGTGCACAGCTGGGTGGACACCCACGGGAAGGAAACAGCAGCAAGGACCGGCACGGTAAACCCGCTCCAATCAACATGACGGCAGAGCAATGCGAGAACCACGGTACACGGGCGCGGAAGGTGTGTGACTAGGGGAGATGGGCAGGTTTAAATGTGTGCTGCGAGGGGTGCAGGCGTACACGGATATAAACACTGCCGAGGAGCTCACGGACAGGGGCTGCACAGGCTGTGAGGAGCGGGGAAAGACACAAAACCTCGCAGGCGCACTGTGAAACTCGAACTGCTCTGTGTGCGGCATTTATAAAACAGTGGGCGAGCCTAAGCCGGATGTTCTTACATTAAAAAATATATGGAAAAAGCTGGGACCTGTAAGTACACGCCAGAAAGTAGACGCTGTTGAAAGTGGGGATTAGAACTTGTAATTGGTGGTTGGAAGAAGGTGCACATGGCGAGCACGGCAGGGGCAGGCCTGTGATGAGGAAGAGGAGCAGGGGGTACACGAATACCACAGCCCTGGAGTGGGCACCGATCACCTGCTGGCGATGGGCAGTAACAGGGCAAGGGCCGCAAGGGGCACGTGTGGGCGTGCGTGTGAGCGAGGGCTGGAGAAAGGTGAAAGTTCAATGCCGGCAGCAGGCGTGTGCAGACAGGACGGAGCCTCGGTGGAGGTGCACTGTCGGGGGGGGGGTGTGGGGTATGTGCACCAGGCAAAGGGCCAGTGCGGAGGGACGGTTCAACGAGTGCACGCCCCTCACAGAACTATCACCGTGTGTCCGCCTCAGCTAAGGACTAGTGGCTGTCACTGAGGTCCTCCGGGGCCTTCCCTCTCCCAGCACGAAAGGGAACCCGGGCCCTCAACCCCTTCCTTCCGGCAATGTGACGAACCTCGCACAGTTTGTATAATGTGGGCCTTCTGCTGCACTTTCCGTGCCGCCACAATCGCCGGCGTAACTTCCTCCAACCCAACCTGCACCTTATTTGCTACTGCAAACCTTTAACGCCCCTCAGATTCACGAGAAGAAAGAATGCACTGCAAGGTTCCCAGTCTCATTGGAATAAATTGAAATGTGTCAAGTTTCACGATGTAAGGATAAATTGAAAGGTTCTCAGCTTCACCGGAAGTAAGGATACACTGAATTGTGATAAGCCTCAAAGTCGTAATGCAGTGAAAGGTTCTCAAACTCACTGTAAATTCAAAGAAACGTTCTCGGTCTTACTGGAGGTAAGGATACACGAAAGGTTCTCGGCTTCACCGGAAGTAAGGATTCATTAAAAGGTGCTCAGTTTCACCGAAGGTAAGGATACATTGAATGACATTCAGTTTCACCTGAAGTCAGAAATTAGTGAGAGGCTATAAATTAACCAAAGGGGTGGCAGTTGCAGCTCGGCCCCGTGTTTACCCAAGGACAGCATTTCCTAGCAAGGGGCGGGAAATAAATAACATCTCTACTCAGTGGGGTAAATTAGGCACGAAAAATCCAAGTATCTCTGGCGCGGTCTGTACTGCCAGGTGCCGAAGAGAATAAGGCACGCTCATTCCTCCACGACCTTCTCTACCCCGGTTTATTTCCCGTTTTCCTGTTTCACCAGACCTGTAAATGGACAGGAATCTCTCTCCTGCAAAAAATTACCGAAGACAACAGAGCGGCGTGTTGGGATTGCATGCAAATGACACTAATGTTTCGAGACAGAATTAGGGTGGCTGGGACCGTATGTAATGAGACAGAATGTGATGGCGCGGCTGCGAGGGGAGGTGCCCTCTCGGCGGCCTCATCGTGGAGCAAGGGGCAGCCTGGCACCGGTGTCTCGAGCCCTGGGTCCAGAGCTGTGCTCAAAGTGCGCAAAAACCCCGCATAGACCCTTTCCACAAGCTTTGACCGCGCACCGGAAAATCGCGAAAAGCAAGAGCCCGAAAGCCGGCCCGTCTTAATTGAATCATAAAGGCGCTCCGAGAACTCGGCAGCATAATGAGAGTATGCGGGGACTTCTTCGGGGGGCACAGGAAGAGCAGCGAGCCGGATCTCTATTCCAAGCTCGCGCATCATTTATTCATGTGTGTATATTCGCTCACACGCCTTTCCGCAGACTCGATTAATTAGAGGCAGTTATATCTTGTGTAAGGTTTGTGGGCCTGGTTTCTGTGCTTGTAAATATATTTTAATTGTGGCCTGGGAGTTCTCGCCTTAGAGATTACTTGTTTGTATGCTGGGGCTTTTTATAAACCAGATGTGAATATTTTGTACATAATTTGACGAAACGATGTATGAAGACACTCATCTTTTTTACACAAACATCAGTATTAGACACTATCTTCAATCTACTTATATCGTTCATTCTTTCACAGTTTTTGAGAAAACGTGTTTTGTGTGTTCCAAACTACGACCCAAAAGTATGGGGCGGGGGATGTGACGTTAGGGCTAAAGTCGCCGACTTTGACGTCACTTCTACAGAAATGCAGGCTGTCCCGCTTCCGCTTACGCAGAGCTGGGCCAGATGTGGACCGCAGCCCTGCCTCTGCCACCTTTTGGAGGGCGGTGGCATTCTTCGATGGGGTCGCAGTGTAGGAACACTGCCCGAACTCGGGACTCCGTCTTTCCTGAGTAACATTTGTCTACCGCACACTATGTGGTAACTTTATGTACAGGTTTCTTAAAGTTGCGCACCAGGCCATTTCGCACCCAAGATTACTCTGCCTCGTTTGAGTTCACAACCACCCCCCGCTCTCACATCTCGCTTCTCCTGCCTGTGTATGAAGCAGCGCCCAGACGAACCCGCCTGTGCAGTATGGAACATGCCAGTGTGTTTTTATGTTTGTGTGGCTGAAACGTCGTGTGTGCGTGTATGTCTAGTACACGCGGAGAGTGTTTGTAAAGAAAGCCATGTGAGTGTGTATGCGTGTCTGGAGGAAGCCGACCGAGTTCATGCGTGTTTGTCCGTTTTGTCTGTTGGCAGCGTGTATGTGTGTGAAGCTTGATGCGTGTATGTGTGTGTGTGTGTGTGTGTACGTGGAACATGATGCGTTCGTGTATTTTTGACTGTATGTGTGTGTTTGTCCTGTGTGTGGTCATCAGTGTGTTTGTCTATGGGTGTCTGCTTGTATGTGCTTATGTTTGTGTGTGTGTGTGTGTTTGAGTGTGTGTGTAGCATATTTTGCTTGTGTGTTTTTGTAATACTAGTGAGTGAATGTGTGTGTTTGCTGTGTGGGTGTCTACCAGTGTGCTTGCCCTATACGTTTTTGTATTTGTCGTGTGTGTGTTTGTGAATGGCATATTATGCTCGTGTGTTTTGGTGGTGGAGGTGATTGTTTGCTGTTTGTATTCCTCAGTGTGGGTTTGTCCTTGAGAGTTTTTTTGTGTTTGTCTGTCTGTTCATGTGTTAGTTTGCTGCGTGTCTGTGTCTCTCTGTGAGTTTGTCACTGCGTGCGCACATTACCCGGTGTCCTTACCTTCGGTTCTGGTACCAGGTCTTCACCTGGGTGTCGGTCAGGTTGAGGGCTGCGGCCAGGTCCATGCGGTCCTGTACACTCAGGTACTTCTGGCGCTCGAAGCTGCGCTCCAGCTGGTTGAGCTGGTGGTCGGAGAAGGCGGTCCGGGCCTTGCGGGGCTTCTTGGCCCGCACAGGGGGGCTGTCCCGGCTGCTGGAGATCTCCCGGTCACCTTCTTCCTTTGCGCCTAAATCAAATAATCCACAGGTCTGATTAGGCCCGGTTCCGAACCGGCTCAGAGAGCAACTCATAGCACGGAGCACCCCTTAAAGAGGCGCTATTCGTTTTGCAACCAGCACCACTTATACACTTGTATGTGTGTGTGTATACATGTATGTGTATGTATATATATATATATATGTGTGTATATATATATATAGATATATATATACATATATATACACATATACACACACACATATATATATATATATTTAAATAACATTATAATTGAACGTGTAGCAGTTGTTATATAGTTGAATATTTCGACACATTCGACAAATCTTCTCTAAATGTTGCAAAATTAAAAATAAAGCGTACTTGTCCATCATAGCTGTATGCATATTTTTGTTTTTTTCCCTGCAACTTTTGTGTTCAATGTGAAGTCAGTCGGCTGTTATTTGGGGCGATAAAAGGCACGCAAAAGTTTTTTTTCATTCGATTAAAAGTCTACAAGAAATTTGAAAGCGTGCGAAGAAAAATAACGACAAATTCTGGTTATAAAAAAAAGTGGTGAAGTGTGTGAAATGGGGGCGGGGGGCTAAAATACATAGTTTAATGGATGTGTACAATACTGATTCGGTATCCTGTGAACAGATACACTATTATATATTTGCAATTTCCATTCTGCCTCGTTGTGGGCATATCCTTGCAGATAGATACATAGCACAGTAAATACACATAAATGCAACAATGAATTCCTCTACATAGGTTTGTTAAATCGACTGAGTGATAGGCTGATAAAATATGACAGACGGATTGAGCTGTACAGAGAAGCGCACTGTAAGGGAAACTTCAAACTACATGCCAACATTCTCGCACAGGCGGGTGCCGGTTTTTACAGGTGTCTCCTTTTTACCTGACTGTTTGTGATTTAATTAACCTCTACGTTTTGTGTTTCCTACATTTTGCACGCGTCTTGTTTTGAAGTGTAAACGCACCAGGAGCTGCTCTCTCTGGGAAGGATGCGGGCGCCCCTACAGCTGACCGGACACCCCCCGAGACACCCTCCGAGGCCGGCCCTGCCCTCAGAGGGGCGGCCACTGCCCGGCCCGCTGAGCAGGTCCAGGTGACAGCCCCACTGTTTCCGGACTCTATTTGTCAACGTGGTGTTTTTCTCTGAAATGCTGCGCGATCGATCTGTCAGTCCGTCTCTGCAGTGGCAGTTCTCGCAGCTGCCTTGATCCTCCCTGCAGGAAGAGCCATAATCTCTCTAATTGCCCCACTGGGGAGGGCGGCGAGCGCTCATCCGAGCCGGGCTCGGCAGCTGCCGTGGGCCGCACCAGAGCCCCGGTTCATCGCCAGCCGCCGGTGTCTGCGGCTGTGGAGCACTGCAGGGCCGGGGCGGCGGCGTGACACCCAGTCTCACTGGCCGAACCTGTGCGTCTCCCCTTCCAACATCCACCCATCTGCTCTTCGCTACTTTAGATAGGATGCGGCCAAAGTTTTAGCGCGATGAATGTCTTTATTAAATACATTTTCTAGTTTCATGATTAAAAAAAAAAAAAAACACTTGAGGTTTACGACAACATTAAACTACTTCTGAATTTTTATCTAAAATGAATCTCTCTTCAACGTTCTCGAGTTTTGAAGATATCGACACATTTATGTGGCAAATAGACCTGCGTGGGTCCATTGTGTTGTTTTAAATGTATTATTTTGTATTTGTGTATTTTTTTTATTCTGATGTAACGAGAATCAGTGATAGGTATTTCTAAATTTTACAGGGGTTAATGCGCACAAAGCTAACGCATTGGTATGTGACATTCGCAACTGAACGCAGCACGCGAAGTACTCAAACTATTTCTGTGCTCGCGTTATGTTTTTATAGGCTCTCTGTCCTGGAGGTGTACATTTACAATTTATTGTGAACAGAAATTAAGCTCGTGCTGAAAGCACGGCCCGCACAACGCGAAGCGCGAGCGAGTGTGCAGTGGGCAGCATCCCTCCGGCCCAGGGCAGCGGCGCCTCCCTGAGGGCAACGGGCGAGTAGGGGGCGAGGGGAAGCCTCACTGCTGGGGATGTGGTCAGTGGAGACTGTCACTGTCCCAGTGGCCCCACGGGCTAGGGAGTTTCATTGTGGGAAATCACTGGGCAGTGGTTTTCATTCATAATTTTTGAAGGTCAGTGTGATTACAACATGGCGCCAGATAACGGCCACTTTTGACAGTTTTAAACAAACCTCACAACCGCCACAGTGCTTCGGACTGTGCCACAGACGGGGAAGGACATGTCGAAAAGAGGCTTTTTATTGTTTGTTTGTATTTTATAGCGCGGACTCGATCAGAAGGTATTGGGGCGCTTTACGGATGCTCGTAGCTTGTCTCGGCGGGAGCAAATATAGCCTGTACTGACTGCCTCACGGTATAATATTTATGTATCGCCTCATAGTTCAGTGCACTTCTGCATAGTGTGTTTCAGTGGGTCGAGAGGAGGCCTCCGGAAGGCAGAGAGATGGAGAGCCCAGGGTAGGGCAGGGGTTTTGGTGAGCACAGTGTTTGAGGGTCCCTGGTAGAGAGGAAAGGCCTCGGGGCCTTCAGAGGGCAGGGCGATCGGGAGCACGGGATTAGAGGGGCCCTCGTGGAGAATTACCCCTTGTCTCCGGATGGCAGGGAGTGGGCAGTACCGTTTTAGGGGGGCCCTGTTAGAGAGGAGAGGCACCCGGTGCCTCCGGAGAGTCTTCAGAGGATAATGTGGGAAGTAGCGGGGCTCTGGTACAGAGAAGAGGCCTCCGGTATCTTCGGAGCTCTCCGGAGGGAAGAGGGGCCAGGTAGACAGGAGATTCCCCGGGTGTCTCCGGAGATCAGGGGTGGACAGCAGACTTTTGAAGAGAACCGGTAGCTTCTCTGGACGGGGTGGGCGTTCGGCATCTTCTGGCCGTCGGGGATAAGTATTACGGCTTCAGTAGGGTCAGCAGAGGTAAGCCCCTTGTTTATCTCACTGGATCATGAAATCATCCAGACTCTCGCTTGGCGCGTAGGAGAAGCCCCCGGTGTCGTGCTACGTGCCCAGAGATGGAGGCTCTGTTCAGGCACATCCGTGCATGCTCCACTGGTGTTAGCGGGGTCAGTCTTACCAGCGACTGTGGCCCTCGGACAGCTTCTTGTCTCTGCAGCTGAGCTGTCCAAGGTCACAAGAAGCCGTTTCTAGGGACCGGGAACTGGGGTGTTTTTCTTGGGCTCCTATCGCGGGGGCTCGGGGCTCTCCCTGACTATTACAGGCCAGAATTGGGGTCTTGTCCCAAGTGGACCTTTTTCTGTCTTTAATCAACTTTGTGCTGGATGCTTGTGGCTAGGGGTTATCAGGGGCCTTCCTGTCCGGAACAGTCCCAGACTTGGTTTCATCAGAATGGGGATAGATGCCTCGGATCTCAATGGTGCATCCATGTCTTAAGCTGACTCTAGGATACATCTCTGTGAGTTCCCGCTGTTGCAGGAGACCGGTCCAGGCGACTTCCTGTAGCGTCCTGTGAGGTGCAACAGCTCTCTCTGCCTTCAGAGGACAATGAAGTACTCCCTGTCACTCCGCGGCCCTCTCGCAGCTCTCCTTGTATTAAGAGAAACCTCAGATAGCTTCTTGCAGCCCTCTCGTATAGAGACTAACCTCGGACAGTTCTCTCTGAGTTCCTAGGCAGCATCTGCTGAGCCTCTTCCTTCCTGGAGGCCCGTGCTGAGCTCCATGCCTCTCCGCGGCTCTCTCTACCAAGAGCAAACTTGGATAGCTCTCCTCCTGTCCCTTTACGACCTCTTGCGGCCCTCCCTGTATCAAGAGTAACCTGGAACAGTTCTCTCTGGGTTCCTAGGCAGCTGCGGAGGCTCTCCCTTCCTGGAGAAGCCCTCCCTGCCACTCCGCGGACCTCTCCCGACTCTCCCTGTATGACGCTTAAACGTGGATGGCTCTCTCACCCTGTGCCTCTGCAAGCCTCTTGCGCCTTCTCTCTATGAAGAGCTTCCTGTGCTCTGCAAGGACTTTCTCTACCTGAAGACAGCCCTGGGTAAGTTCCATGGGGTTCTCGCAATCTCTGTCTGAATAACTGCTCCGAGTTGGTTGCTCCTGGCCTCCTAAACCTCCTCTCTCTGAAGAGGCTATCAAGTGAACTCCCTGTGATTCTCTGGGGTCTTTAGAATGTGCTCCTGCCTGAAAGAGGTCTGGGTCGACTCACTGTGGATTATTCGGGCCCCAAACAGCCTCCCTGTATGAAGAACCTGTCTTTGAACCTCTCTGTGGTATCCTGGTGTTTGTGCAACTACTCTCTGTCTGAAGAAGGCCCAGGATAGCTCCCCTCTGGGCTCTGAGGGCATTCTTCCTGTCCGAAGAGGACTTTTTGACGGCTCCCTGCTACCCCACCACCCCTTCAGTAGCAGGCTGCAGTCAGTAGTGGGCTTTGCTCGCCCCCAGGTACTCACCGTGGCCTTTGAGGTCCATGTGCGCCTCCTCCCGTGCTCGCTCCACCTTGCTCTTGGTCTCCTGCAGTTCTTGCTCCAGCTTAGGCCGGTAGGCCTCGCCGGCCCCTTCCGCCTTAGGGGTGTGCTGGTGCGGCGGGGAGGGCACGCTGGTACTGTAGGGGGCACATGCCGCCAGCGGCTTACTGTCGCCCAGAATGTCCTTGATGAGGAAAGACGAGGTGGAGGTCCTGGCGCCCGGCCCGGCGGGGCCCAGGGGAGAGGGCTGCTGGCAGAGGTGCGGGTGATGCTGGCCGTGGTGCTGGTGGTGCGGGTGCTCCTGCCCCAGGCAGTGCTGCTCGGGCTCGAGTGTGACGGAGATGGGAGAGGAAGGGGCGCTGCCCACAGTGTCTATGTCCGAGCAGGGCGGCGAGAGTGGGGTCTGACCGCGAAACTCCCCCACCAGAGTCCGCTCACATGGTCGGTAGTCGGTGCCAGGGCTGGCCCCAGAGAGGATGGTGTCTATGCCGAAACTCGAGGCGCTGGAGGCTTCCATGGCAGCGCTGCGTGGACACCTCAGGTGCAGCTCCTCATGCCGGGCCTCGGCGCACCAGAGGAACACTGCCACCTGAACGCGCAGGTCAGGCGCAAACTGCTACAAAGCTGCAAAATTCCCCGAAGACAACAGTGACTTCCAATCTCCGCGCAGTCACAGAGTTCCGCGAAGACACCTCCGGCTGCGCAGATCTAGTGGCAGACACACGCAAGAGCGCAACTTGTGGCGCAAGTACCTGCAGCGGTGGCACGAGTTCCCTGCAGATTCGCCTGGAGGGGAAGATGCCGGATGGAGCAGATCTCCGCGCAGGCACCTGTCAGTGCGCAGGGTTCAGTACAGACACCCAGAAGAAATGTTGGGTCCCCTGGGATGCAGGTGCCCTGGGGGGAGCGGTAGCCGTCAGTGACCACAGACGCAGGTCCTGCTGATGCCTCAGTCTGCGGCTTTCAATGAGGCTCCTCCTGGCTCCAGCTGAACTTTGTTTGGAAGTTGGCTGCGCTGCGGGAGCTGAAGGGACGGACTCCGGCCTCTGAGTGCGCTGATCCGCTTCTCAGCCTCCGCCTCCCCCGCATCGACTCCAGTCCCCGCCGCCCGTGACGTCACCTGGGACAGGCCGACCCCGGCCCCGCATCCCAGCCCTGCGCGCGCCCACTGCTCTTCTGCGCGCCCATTGGTGCCCAGGTGCGGGGAGTCGATGACGAGTCAAGTCAACAGCCAATCTGGGCCGACCATCACCTCGCTGACAGAGAGCCGCTACTGAGAAGCGCTGCTCTCTTTTTGGTCGGTCGTGTGGGCACCTTATCTTAAAATTCCATATGCACCTCTGGCCCTGGGAAACAGCAGAAATGGAAAGAAATAACGAAAATAAAAAACGGAAGGTGAAAACTGTCTTGGATGGAGAAATTTAGAAGAAAGACAGAAAAAATAAATGAAGGAAAATAAAGAATGGATTGATAAAAATTAAGAAATAGAAAGCAAGGCGGGAGAAAAGAAAAATATGCGAAGAATGAAACATACACGTCGCCAGAAAACTACTTAAAAGAAGAAGTGAGGCCTTAAAAGCGGGAAGCCACAGAAAGCTCCAAGAAGAAAGAACCAGACGAAAAAGGACAATAAACAAAGAGAGAGGCAAATTGCAGTCTGTGGTTCTTTCGAAAGATCTACTGTATTTCGGACTCCGCAACCCGCTTGTGACTGAGGCCCGGCGTGTAAGAATGTCAGTCAGAAAGCGACGGCTTCTCTGCAACCACATGCACTTGTTAATGAACTGTTGTAGCAAAGACGATGGCTCTGGGCGCTGCTATAAAAAGGAATACGCACTTCCAGATAATGCTTAGCTTGGCTCCCTGTCTCAGTAAGATTTTTTAACATCATCCTTTCACCTCGCAGATCTACGTCCTGAAGTTCAAAGAACATTATCTACGGAAGAAGGAAACAATTACAGCTCGTGAGACAACATATATCTTCATTGAATAATCATCGTTCACACACAAACGTACACATACAGACCCAGGCATTCACACGCAGGCATATGCTGACGCATATGGTCGCACACACGAACAGAAACTCAAAGACACATATTGTGAACAGCGCGTGGCGGTGTAGCGCTCACATGAACCTGGCTGGGTCTCTTGGCGGCACACGGCAGTGAAGAATTTCACACTCACACTAACTCCCACTGCAGACTGCTGGTTGCTGTCTGTCCAGAAGAAACTAATAATAATAATAATTATTATTATTACTATTTTAGACAGCTCCTTCGGTTGCATTTTTTGTAGAAAACACGTTTAATCAGTACCTAGTTTATTGGTACTCGCCTTCACCTGCTCTAGGAGGACATTTTGCCGTGGGCGGGGTGTTTTCAGCACAGTGAGTGCGGGGTGATCTCGGCGCTGGAGGAGGCTGAGCGAGTTTTGCTCTGGAGGGGTGAGTGGACTTGGCTGAGCAGACGGTACCAAGTGCCCTCTGACCTGGAGTGGTGTGTGGTCGTAGCTCGAGGAGAGGTATTGTGTGACTTGGTCTCTGAAGGGGTGGGCGATAGTGAGCTCGGCCCTGGAGGAATGAGTGACCTAGGCAAGGGCAAATGGCCCTGTGTGACCCCAGCTCTCAAGAAGTGAGTCATCTTGGCTGGGGCAGAAATACTGAGTGACCTTTGCTCTGAATAGGTGAGTGCGGACAGAGAGGTACTGAATGGCTCTTGCTCTGAAGGATTGAGGGCCCTTGGCTGGATCAGAGGGTTTTGAGTGGCCTTTGTCCTGATGGGGTGAATGCCCTGGTCTGGTACGGGAGGTTCTGAGTGACAAAGGGATGAGTGCTGTTAGCTGGGGGAGAGGTGTACTGAGTGCCCTTAGCTCTAAAAGACCTTTGTCTAGACAGGGGGTACCGAGTGACTCAGAGATGAGTGCACTTGCCTGGGGTGTGGGGTCCCAAATGGCCTTTGCTCTGAAGGAGTGAGTGCTGTTGGCTGGGGCACAGGTGTACTGAGCTACCTTAGCTCTAAATGGGTGAAAGTGTTAGACTGGAACGGGGTACCCAGTGACTTAGGGTGATTGCTCTGGGGTGGGGGTCCTGAATGATCCTTGCTCTGAAGGAGTGAGTGCTCTTGGCTGGGACACAGGTGTACTGAGCTACCTTAGATCCAAATGGGTGAGTGCGGTATGCTGGGACAGGGGGGACAACGTGACTTAGGTATGAGTGCTCTTGGCTGGGGTGAGGGGTCCCAAATGACCTTTTCTCTGATGGAATGAGTACTCTTGGCTGTGGCAGAGATGTAGTGAGTACCATACCTCTAAATAAGTGAGTGTTGTAGTCTGGACAGGGACGCCCGAGTGATTCAGAGGTAAGTGCAGTTGGCTGGGGTGGGTGGTCCTGAATGAACCCTGCTCCAAAGGAGTGAGTACTCTTGGTTGGGGCAGATGTGTACTGAGTGACCTTAGCGCTAAATGAGTGAGTGCTGTAGTCTGGACAGGGGGCACTATTTGACTTAGAAGTGAGTGTTCTTGGCTGGGGCCCTGAAAGACCCTTGTTCTGAATGAACGAGTGCTCTTGGCTGGGGCAGAGGGGTACCGAGCTACCTTAGGTTTAACTGGGTATGTGCGGTAGGCTGGGGACAGAGGGCACTAAGTGACTTAGAGGTAAGTGCTCTTGGCTGGGGTTGCCTTGGCTCAGTGACCCTCGCTCTGAAGGGATGAATGCTCTTTGCTGGGGCAGAAGTGTACTGAGTGACTTTATTAGCTCTAAACGGGCGAGTGTCGTAAGTGGGGACGGGTGTAGTGAGTGACTAAGAGATGAGTGCTCTTGGCTGGGGTAAGGGAGAGGGGGCACTGAGTGACGAGGGAATTTGTGCCTTTAACAGGACAGACAGTACTGAGTGTCTCAGGGGTGAGTTCTCTTGACCTGGAAAAGGGGTACCGAGTAGCCCTTGCTCTGAAGGAGTGTGTGATTTTGGCCAAGGCAGGGGTTTCTGAATGACTGAGGGCTATTGGCTTGGGGTACTGAATGACGAAGGGGTGAGTGCAGGCGTACTGAGTGACGAAGGAATGGATTCTTTTGGTTGGGCCAAGAGGTACTGAGTGGCGAATGGATGAGTTCTGTGGGCTGAGGCAGGAGTATTGAGTGGCATGGACTCCATTCTCTTGGCTGACGCACGGGACTGAGTGGCGAAGGGGTGAGTTTTCTTGGCTGGTGCACGGGATACTGAGTGAAGAGGGGTGAGTTCTCTCGGCTGGGGCAGGGTATACTGAGTGAAAAAATGGGTGAGTTCTCTTGGCTGAGGCAGAAGGTACTGAGTGGCGAAGGGGCGAATTCTCCTGGCCTGGGCACGGCATACTGAGTGAGGAGGGATGAGTTCTCTCCGCTGGAGCAGGGCACTGCATGGTCTTTGCTCTGAAGGGGTGAGTGGCCTTGGCTGGCGCGGGCGGTGCCGAGGGGTCTCGGCTCAGGAGGGGGCCCTCTCTCTGCAGCCCTCGCCGTGCGGTGGCGGCCCCGCCGCTGTCGCTGTCTCTTGTTGAATGTCAGAGTAATGGGAAGTGCCAGTGACAAGCCGGCGTATTACTCCTGATTAAGTGCCTTGTTCAACCTAATTAGCAGAGTAATTATAAGGTGCTAATGAATGATTCAAAGTTCTCGGAGTTCTGTTTTACTTGGAATTACCATTTTAAGACCCCATGAATCTGTGGAAAACCTGCCCCAGTCGCAGACATGTCACCCGGCTGGAGAAATATATCAGTTCATATGTTGGCACTTACGGGCTCCCAGCTTATAATTGGCTGCTTTTAATATAGCTGCGAGAAAACCGTATGGCGAATGACATGAAAACAGGGCATTAAAAACACACACAACAAAACACACATCAACTCCTGTAAGCACGAAGCGTCTGCTGCAGAACACTGCTTCCTCGAAGGGGTTATGCTGCACACTCCTGCACGAGGGCGGTGTCAGGCAGCGCACAGGGGCGAGGGCACAGCGTGCTGCACGGGGGGAGGTCGTGTCACTGGTTATGCCCACTGCAAGAGAGGACCTAGTGGGCACCGTGCTATGTGAGTGGGGACGGGTGCGGCTTGCTGCAAGAGAAGGTTCGAGGGGCAGTGTACTGCATGCGAGGGACTGGAGAGCAGTTTGCTATATGAGAAGATCTGGAGTGCAGTGTGCTGTATGAGAGGGGTTGTGTGCAGTGTGCTGTATGAGAGGGACTTGAGTGCAGTGTGCTGTATGAGCGGCGTTGGGTGCAGTGTGCTGTATGAGAGGGCCTGGAGTGCAGTGTGCTGTGTAAGAGGGACTGGAGTGCAGTGTATTGCGTGCGAAGGGCTGGAGAGCAGTGTGCTGTATGAGCGGGGTTGGGTGCAGTGTTCTGTATGAGAGGGATTAGAGTTCAGTGAGCTACCAGGGGCTGGAGTGCTGCGTTCTGTATGGGAGGGCCTGGAGTGCAGTGTGCTTCATAACAGGGGGTGGAGTGCAGTGTGCTTTATTAGAAGGACTGGAGTGCAGTGCACTGTATGAGAGGGGATGGAGTGCAGCGTGCTGAACGAGAGAGGTTAGGTGCAGTGTGCTGTATGAGAAAACCGGGAGTTCAGTGTGCTGCATGCTAGAGCCTGGAGTGCAGTGTGACATATTGGGGGGGGGGGTGGAGTGCAGTGTGCTGCATGAGGGGGACCCGGTGCAGTGTGCTGTATATGAGAAGGCCTGGCGTGCAGTGCGCTGCAAGAGAGGGACTGCGTGCAAGGTGCTGTATGAGAGGGCCTGGAATGCAGTGTGCTGTATGAGGGGGCTGGAGTGCAGTGTGCTGCATAGGAAGGCCTGGAGTGCAGTGTGCTGAACGAGAGGGGTTGGGTGCAGTGTGCTGTATGAGAGAGCCTGTAGTGCAGTGTGCTGCATGCGAGAGCCTGGAATGCAGTGTGCCGTATGGGGGGACGGCTGGAGTGCAGTGTGCTGCATGAGAGGGGCTGGGTACAGTGTGCTCTACATGAACTGGCGCGCAGTGCGCTGCATGGGAGAGATTGCGTGCAGGGTGCTGTATGAGATGGCCTGGAGTGCAGTGTGCTGTATAAGAATGTCTGGCGTGCAGTGTGCTACATTAGAAGGCTTGGGTGTGGGGTGCTGTATGAGAGGGCCTGGAGTACAGTGTGCTTCATGAGAGGAGCTGCCGTGCAGTGTGATGTATGAGAAAGTCTGGAGTGAAGTGTGCAGCATGAGGGGGCCTGGGTGCAGCATGCTGCTGTTAGAGAAGCCCCGGAGCCCAGCCTGCTGCATATGAGGGGCTGGAGTACAGTGTGCTGTATACGAGGGCTTGGAGTGCAGTGTAGTGCTTACGATGGACAGTGTGCTGTATGAAAGGACTTGGATTGCATTGTGCTGTGTGAGAGGGCCGGAGGTCAGTGTGCTGTACGGGAAGGCCTGACGTGCTGTGTGCTGTACGAGAGGCCTGAAGTGCTGTGTGCTGCACGGGAGCGCCTGGAGTG
Organism: Pleurodeles waltl; assembly: GCF_031143425.1. Taxonomy (NCBI): domain Eukaryota; kingdom Metazoa; phylum Chordata; class Amphibia; order Caudata; family Salamandridae; genus Pleurodeles; species Pleurodeles waltl. The sequence goes on from NC_090443.1 coordinate 721,466,157, forward strand.
CAGTGTGCTGCATGAGAGGAGCAGGGGATGTAGTATGGTGCATGTGAGGGGCTGGCATGCAATGTGCTGCATGAGAGGGGTTAGCGATGTAGTAAGGTGTGTGAGTGGGCGTGAAGTGTCGTGTGCTGCTCGAGAGGGGCTTTGGATGTAGCGTGCTGCATGAGAGGGTCCGGACTGTAGTGTGCGGCATAAGAGGGGGTGGGTGCAGCATGCTGCATGAGAGGGCCCGAAGTGCAGTGTATTGCATAAGAGTGGTTGGGGATGCTGTATCGTGCATGACGGGGGCAGGCAGTAGGCGCTCCCCTGACCCTCGTACAGCAGGTTGCATCTCTTCTCATGCAGCCAGCTGTCACAGCCCCTTGGTTGTTCGGGAGAGATGGTGAGAGGTCATGTCCCACTAACCTTCCATAGATAATATGTCAAACTAGATTCCACTGCATAAAATGTCTGGCCGTATAAATATGTGTATGTGCTTACACATTAATACAGGCCTTGAATATATGTACACGGATGGCGCAAATATGTGCACACACACACACACTCATAGAAATATAGATATGAACACAAATACTATACATGTGTACATGTAAATGTGCTGATCTTCCTCACATACATCAACACGTGTATACAATATGTGTTTATATGTTTAGCCATTCATACATACGTTCTGAAGCAGTCACGCACACACATGTCTATGCCTATGTAAGAAAACACATGCTTACATAAATATATACACGTAGAATGCATACACACACACATATTTATTTAATTATATACGCACGAAGATAGTTTTGTGGTTGTATACGCACGGCCGCACGTACATGCATCGGCTTAAATTCACATAAACACGCATTTGTGTGTAAAACATGAATAACGCACATACAAACATGCACACATTGTGTATATACACATAGCCATTCACGTAAACAGAGGCATATGTTGTGTGACTGAATGCACACACGAACAAATGTATGTGTATCGGCCCAGATTCTCTAAAATGCACACGCATTCACAAGTATTTTCATTTATTTAATTCACATGTGTGTGTGTGCACAAAATGTATACCACAAAATTTACTAACACAAGTTCTGCAAAGACACAGGTGCATATAGGTTTATTTATCAATAGTTTAGTCATGATCTCTATATCGCTAACCCATATATAAATATTTACATAAAGTATGATTTATGTTCACACATAGGTATCAACGCAAATTCACTCTTATTTATGAGTCTGTTCGTGAAACACATACAATGCACACATAATTTTCACAAGACTGAATATATCACAAGCACTCACACGAAGTCATACTTTTGCATGTGTAATACTGTGTGTGTCTGGTGTGTGGTGGTTTGTGTATGTGCGTCTAATATACAGTTACATCTATTTATATGTCACTACATAGACATTGCAGACACGGATACTGGAGCAGGGACGCCCTCTCCTGGAGGGGACACTGGAGCAAGGATGGCGTTGGCCGGAAGGGTAGAGGATCAGGGAGGGTGGGGGCCTGAGGATGTACTGAAGCAAGGGTGTGGGGGCCGGAGGAGGTACTGGAGCAGGGAGGGTGGGGGGCGGAGAAGGTACTGGAGCAGGGAGGGGGGGGGCGGAGGGTGTACTGGAGCAGGGAGTTTGGGGGCCGGGTGGGTCACTGAAGCAGGGAGGGTGGTGGGCCGGAGGAGGTACTGGAGCGGGGAGTTTGGGGGGCCGAGGAGGTACTAGAGCAGGGAGTTTAGGGGCCGGAGTGTCCACTGAAGCAGGGGTGGCGAGGGCTAGAGAGGGCAGAAGACCAGGGGCGGCGTGAGCCGGAGGGGGCACTGGACCACTGATGTCGAAGACTGAGGGAGTACTGGAGCAGGGATGGCATTGACCGAGGGTGCACTGAGCAGGGGCGGTAGGGGCCGGAGGGGCACTGGACCACTGATGTCGAAGACTGAGGGAGTACTGGAGCAGGGATGGCATTGGCCGAGGGTGCACTGGAGCAGGGATGGCATTGACCGAGGGTGCACTGAGCAAGGGCGGTAGGGGCCGGAGGGGCAGTGGAACAAGATTCGCCGTTTTCTAGCTGTGATTCAGTTGGACAAAGAAGGTGATGACCGACCTGTCCCACTCACTGTAACTCCGAAAGCAATTCGGTTCCTACATGGTTAAGGGCGGTAAGACATATCCAGAACATTACAACCCTCCCATAAAATGTAGTGTCCTGTGCCGTTGTAAACAGTTGGCTGCAGGCATCTTTTATTTCTTTTTTGTGCTTTTTTTGTTTTTTTGGCTTGTATTTATTAGGCAGTACGAAGGGTAACAAAGGTGCCACGAATTCAATCTGCGCTGCAAGCATGTCGGTGTCTTTTCGCGTTTCCTGAATGCGCTGCCACGGCTCGCCTCTACATTTATTTCAAGGTTGGTGTTGTAGGGTGTAAGTTCGGTTCGCCAAAGAAACCTACGCGTTTTGCCAAGACACGAGCGCTGTAATAAAGTCTCAGCAGCACAGGCGGGGCAGCCACGGGTGCAGACCAGCGCTTTGCTGTATTTTATTCGGCGCATAAAGAGAACAATATAGGTATGATTACACCAAAGGAGGTGGTAAGATATACGAGCCAGTGCCTCATCTCCCTACCCCGCGGGCTCACATTCACGGAGGTCTTCCGAACCCCCAAATATGTGTGACATTACACCCTCCGACGCAGCCATTATTTGTGCCAGCTTGTGACACGGAGCACATGGCAGAGAAGAGCGGCGCCGGGATCTGTAACCACAGCTCATCACATTACCTTTATCACTTGGGGTTGAAGAAGTCCCGCTTAGTGAGGGATGGGCACACATGAAGCCACAGTGGTACCATTCACTATGCACACCCAACAGAGATTGGCGAGGAAGTGTGTACTACGCATGCTCCCTGCTGATTCCACGCCAGGTGGAACAATCCGGCATGAGTCGTACCTGAGGTTGCACCCGAGGGCAGTCTAATATCACAATGATGTCATGCTCAGAGAAGGAAGGGGGCCAGCCTCATGTATTATGCTTCTGCCGGTGTATCAGGCATGCGCCCACAGATCTGATGCATCCCCTACCGAGTTAAGTCCTTTACAGTTGCTTCTGAACGAAAAGGGGGTTTCATTAAACGGTGGAATTTGTTGTCAAATATTTAGAAACACAGGAAACAAAGACTTCCTGGTCTGGGGTGGCGATCAGACTGAAGTATCCATTGCCTGGTTTTCCTATCCACATTTACTTCAATTATGGGGTTAAATACCACTGTGGTATTTTGTTAACAACAGTAAACTCAGCTAAACTATACACACACGCGCAAATATTAAAATGCATTACATATGCAGATGCACAGAGTGTAATATGGTATTTATCTAATAAGTATTATCGAGAGTTGGGAGGAGACATGATACAAGGGGGCGGGAAAGCCTTGAGTGGGTCGTGGCGGTAATAATCATCCTATTATACACTACACATAGGGCTTTTTCGGTGGCACTGCTGAATGTGTATTTGTTTTTCAAAAATGTATTGTACCAAAAGTAGAATGCAAGAGGTTCCATTTGAGCGCAAGGGAAAACCATATTGAAGTCGAGGCCTAGCCAATTTTAGGAGAATTGCTTTCTTGTGCAAAGTGCTTCTGATAGGCGATCTGTGAGGCAGCAAGCAGCGTGTTTTTCTTTCCAAGGCCACTCTGCTGTGGTGATAAACTGGAATATGTCCTGTGCCTTTTACATGTCCGACTATGTGTTTGTCAGTACAACTGCTTCAAATAACATTACTAGACAACATTTATTTTCACTGCCAGGGCATAAATGTGTGCAGCACGGATGCAGATGTAGAAAACGTAGTATGCTAGTTATTTACCATTGTTGGGAAGAGACAAGCCTCACAAGAAATGAAGCCTCGAGTGGGCCACGAAGTCCTACCCTCTCTAAGTAATGGTGGTAAACAGCATATTGCATTATGCATATCTTCATACATAGTTTATGCGAGGCGATTTTTTATGTATGTTTGATTTAATGACAGTTCTTTAACCAAAGCCAGGATGCAAGCAGTTACGTTTTTGCGTCAATGTAAAGTCACATTGAAACGACCATGTGATCGTTAGGAGAGCTGGTTCCATGTAAAGCAATGGAAACATACGCATGGGGAGGCAGTAAACAGTATTTTTCTCAGGTGAATTTCCCACTACTATGATCATGAAATTACATTTGACCTTTGTACTATAGTGATCAATATGCAAATGTTTGTTTATTAGCACATTTGATTTAACTAACATGTTATTGGTCCACCTTTAGTTTTACTGCCATGATCTATCTATCTATCTATCTATCTATCTATCTATCTATCTATCTATCTATCAATCTATCTAAGTATATTTTATACATATGCCATTCCAATCATTCTTTACAATAAGCAAGCGAATGCGAGTATGCTCACACCTGTCACGCGACCTTTAGTACAACACGGTAAACGTCGGATTGTATTAAACACCTACAGCCGAACTGACTTGGCAGCCCATTGCTTACTTCCAAACAGATTCTATATTACAAGAACGTTATCAACAGAAAATACCGGATCACATATTTTATTTTACTGCGCGCATTAACAATGTTTTTCGTTTGTTAATTTAATTTGTAACTGTTCTTGAAAAAATACATGGCATAAACGATATCTGCAGATCTTACTTTGTGAGAAGGCAACATAAACCTGCGTGCATATTTTCAAACTACGAGTGAACTTCAGAAGTGATATTTTTATCTGGCTTAATTTGCGGTCATTCTTGACAAAATACAGCAATCGACTTGAAAGCAGTCCCTTTTCGTAGCTTTAAGAACGGGCGAATCATTTCACCTTTGATAGAAGGCTGCGGATGAAGGAAGAGAAATGACTCGGGCTGCCTCTGCCAGCGCCCTCTGTCCTGCGGGGCTTGAGGCTCTCTTGCGCCTTCCGGAAGGAGATCCTCACTGGGTTTCGGGCGACAAAAACACCATTGCAGAAACTTCTTTGCAGACGTTGTCTTCTTCTGACAGTGCCAAGTAGAGCAGCACATCTGTATTTCTGTCAATCTCTCAACGTTAATCTTGAGTCAAGCTTTGACGAGTACTGCGTTGTCTAGGCGTAAACAGCTTGTTCATCTTGTTTAATTCGCCTGTGATTTTAAGTAGAGTGAATACGTTGTTTGTGTGTGTTTTTTTTTTTTGGTATATTATTCGCGCGCTACGATCAGTGCACCAGTTATCAGTTGCGCTGCTTCTGGCGCCTTGGAAAGAGAACTGATGACGTTTCCGCCCCTTGATTATCTCAGACTTCTTGGAGGCAATATCTTCTTCTACCAGAAGGCGGCAGCAGTGTCCTCGTAGACAGATCTTGTAGGCAGCAGCGCCGTTCCTTTCTGAACGTGTTCCCTTTGTTGTTGGGCTGTAATTGAAACACAGTCCGGATGCCCAGCACGTCGTCCGACATACACCCATTAAATATTGACTCTACAGTCACAAACAGGTATAGTAAACTGAAATCATAAGTGGAACTATGACCAATAAGGTAATGAAAGGTGGACGGATACATTGAAACGTGTTTTATGTCACCTTACCTGCTGCACGTGTAACGTATGTTGAACCCAGCGGATTCGTGCAGATATGTCCAGCAGGACGCGATCTGTGCTGATGAAGATGTTGAGCACTTCGGCCATGCACTTGCTTGAGCAGGGCCGCCGACTTATCCTTCGACGGTTTAAGCGAACAAACACCGTTATTGGATTATATTGTTTCATACTTGAAAAAAAAGATTTTTGGTTTTCTTCGCCTCCTTCAGAAAACAACGATTCAGTCTCATTCACTGCGCAGCACCACAGAAGAGTAACACGCCTGGCTGGCACTAGACATGTTTTTAAAATTGTTGCTAGCAGAACAACGCCAAACAGTAATTCAATGTTTTATTATAGTCTGTTATTTTATATTCTGATTAAATTATGTTAGCATAAATGGGCCTCACTACTTTAGTGATTTCAAAGTATGAAGAATAATTGCTTGAAATAGTGTTTCGGGAATGTACAATAGTGATCCAATGGTCAACGTGTGCCTTAAGTAAAGTTGCTGAAGATTATTAAGTCTCAGATATGCACGTGCATTATTGTCTAAACACGTGCTTTCTGTTGCCCTTAACATTTTTATGCATTTGAAATATTTCATTGTTGTGCACAAAACATTCTTTATTTGTTCTTTTCTTTTTGATTTCTGAGGAAAGAATATGATGCCTTTGGCAGCCGTCCAAATGTTTTTAATGGCATCATCTGGCAGGTTGTTTGCTCCACTCTTCACAGGTTTTTTCGACGCTGTAATTACACTTTCATTGAGATTACTATAGTTTTAATACAAATTCATACACGTTTTAATACATACGTACTTAGGTTTGTCCACACACTATTTGTCACACAGCAAATTGTGTCAGTGCAATTTCTATAGACAAAACAGATGTGGATAAAAAGTGAGTAAACGTGTTTTGTTATATATAAAGGGACAACCTCGTTTGACGCTACGGGTGATGTTAGCTGGTTCCATGTGGCACGACGTCCTTGCATACAGGATGGTGGCCACTTTCCATGATCTATTTCAATGAAGTACAGATTGGGTGAGAAAGTATCTGTCATTGGAACAGTAAAGATAAAGAGATTCATCTATCTCTAATTTAGTTGTTAGATGGGGCTTGTGTTTAAAGTTGAAAATCCAATACCAATAATCTGCTAGAAAGTGAGTGTCCACATAAAGGTAAACATGTGTGTACCTCTGCCCTGAGTGTCTAACTGCATGTGAAAGTGGTAGTGACTTCTTACTTGATCCAAGTGCCAAGCTAATGCAGTAAAGGGAAGAGGCTTGGGTCTGACCCTGGCAATGTGAAGTCCAGAACCTGTTCTGTAACCCGAAGAGGCACACCATGCCTGCCCTCACAGTGGGCATTGGACTACTGTCCATGCCCGAAGTAAGACACATAAATAGGTGGCAGCTGTACACAGTGTTGTGTGAATCTATATTTCGACCACTGTGTCATGGCTTGTGGGTATGTTCTCGGGTTGTGGCCACATCCCTGGGTTCTAGATTTAGAATCTAGGTACGTGGTTGTAGTGTGATATATTCCTAAATAACTGACGTGTAGCTGTGTAGAATTCTATCTACTTTAACTCAAAATGTCAAAGAAAGAAATGGCCCACAGAGCGCAGGCCAGAGCTCAGGCCACAACTGCCATCCTCAAGCATCCTGGAGTCGGATTCGCGAGCACGGCAGCTACAGCCATGGCAACAGAACAACACGAGACTAATATTGTAAAATAAACACTTCAAATTGAATAAGAATAATGAAATACAAGAAAATATAAATACAACATCTCCCTTCCTCAAAATAAACAAAAATACAATTAAAACATATAATAATCTTTAAACTTTGAAGGCATGACAACTTTCCATTTAGATTCATTAACCATTAAAGGAGAATCCAAAGAGCAATCACCTTCCCCAGATAGTGCATCAAAATTCAACATATCATCCCCAGAAAAATTTCCATTATTGTTATGTAGAAATGTATGATTAACTGAAGCACTAGATGAAGTCTTTTCACTGCTTGGATCCTACATAGTACAATCATCATTACTTTTGTTAGATTTTATTTTATTCTCAATTATTTCTTTCTGGAAAGGTTTGATACTTACCACTGAACCCTTATTCCAACACCCACAATTTTTTAGTAGAACAGCAGAAGGTGTGACTCTAACAAGCTGTGTAGGATCTGAAAATCTAAAAACCCCTTTAGAAACTTTATTGGGTTTCTTAATTAACACCCAATCACCTATTTTGAAATCTTTACAGTGAGACTTACTTATATCTTGTTCATCAATTTTGTATTTATGTGCAAAATGATCTCTAACACACTCACCAACACTGGAAAATTCCTTCAGTGTTTCATCAATAACATTTCGTTTTTACACAATCTCTTTAGTCCAACTAGGAACTAATTACTACCTGAATCCCTCCCTTTTAAAAGGAAAAAAGGAGAAAGTCCTGTTTTAGTATGTGGAGTGTTTAAATAGGTCCAAACTTTTTCACGTAAATATTTACATACATCAAGTTTAGAAGTAAGTGCAGTTTGAATTCCTTCCTTAAAAAATGTTATATCTTTCAACCAGCCCATTAGCTGCTGGAAAATGAAGAGGTGTTTTTTGATGTTTTATCCCATATTGTTTTAGAAAAGCAATCATTTTGTTAGAAACAAATTGAGTGCCATTATCAGACACTAAAATACTAGGAATTCCTTCAGTAGTAAAAATATTTCCTAAAAATTCAATCACTACATCAGCAGTAGGCACAGCTACAAACGTATAATTAATCCATTTTGAATAGCAGTCAGTTAATACAATGAGGTACCTCATATCCTTATTTAACAAAGTGTGTGGTCCAGAGAAGTCTATAGCTAATTTAAACCATGGCATTTCAGGCTTGGGATTGGTATTGCTTTTAGTTTTGTTTAACTTCCAATGTTTGTCAGAGACTAAGCATTCAGGACATTTATTTATAAAGGATTCTACATTACTATCCATGCCTGGCCACCAATAATATTTTCTCAGTATTTTTTTTGTACTGGACATTCCAGGATGTCTCTCATGAGCAATATGCATCAAAGTATCTCATAATGATTCTGTAGGAACAAATAATCCTTTCCTGGTAATTACATTATTCTCCAAAGATAATTCTGAAGAAACTTGTACATACAGTGCAAGGGTCTTTAGTAAATTTCTCATGGGTGGCCATTTGTTTAACATATAGTTCCTAACCCTCACAAGCAAAGGATCTTTGTCAAAAGCTGATATCCATTCTTCTTCACTCAGGCTACCAGATGACTGCATGGAGGCATTCACTGCAGAAACCACACTCTAAATCCTGATTTGAATCACATTCATTCTCTACCTTAATAGGTAAGCACGATAGACAATCTGCTCTATAATTCTTTCCTCCAGTTATATGTTTTATCTTAAAATTGTATTCTTGTAATTTGGATAATAATCTAATGAGTCTAGCCGATCCCATGCCAGCTCCATTACCATTCATTAGAAAAATTAGTAAACAAATCAAATTCCCGACCCCACAAATATGATTTAAATTTCTCAACAGCTCAGGTAGAAGCCAAAGCTTCCCTTTCTATAGAACTATAATGTGACTCAGCTTTAGAAAGTGATCTTGAACTAAAAGCAATGGTGCGTTCTTTACTTAGATGGTATTCTCTAAGCACAGCACCAAGGCCTATGGAGCTGGCATCTACTATTACAGCACACCTATCTTTAGAACAAAAAGGTTGTAATGCTGGTGCAGTTACTATTACATGTTTTGTTGTTTGAAAAGCTTTATCTTGCTCTTCTGTCCAAATAAACTTCTCCTTTTTTGAAACAGACACCTTAATGGTTCTACACAAATGGTATAACCTTTAACAAAATGTGCATAGTATTCACTAAGACCTAAAATTGATCTTAGAGAATCTTTATCAACAGGAGCAGGAGCTCTACTGATAGTGTCAATTAATCTTTTTTAGGTTTAATACCATCTGCTGTAATAGTATGTCTCAAATAGTCTAATTTTGGACCAGAAAGTTACACTTTTCTTTAGAAACCATCATCCCTTTGTCATTAAGAACTCTAAGTACTTTTTCCAGTATGACATTATGTTCAGCAATATTTTTACCATAAACAAGAATGTCGTCGTGAAAAGCATGCACACCTTTGACATCATTTGTCTTATCAAGGTGACTGGTTGACACCTGTTCGGTATAAGTCAATAAGGACGCTCAATGAAGGACCACACGCCAATTATAAATACAATGTAGCTTTACTAGAATTGCAGGTAAATGTAGGCATTTAGTACATTAACAATAGTAGAATAAGAATAGCAATGAAAAGCATCTATTTATATATAAGTACACTATTAAGAGCATCCATGCATATATATATATAAGCAGAGAGTTCATTGACAGATATAAGTTTTGATTAACTGTATACCAAAATGCATCACACTACGATATTCAGGAAGCAGAATATAAATGAGTTGAATACTCCAGATAAGCTTTAATTTACTGCACACCAAAATGCATGTTTCAATTACTGCAGCAGGCTCTCACTACGATGTTCAGGAGGCAAAATATAAACAAACTGAATACTTCAGATGAGCTTTGATTTACTGCACACCAAAATGCATGTTTCAGTTACTGTAGCAGGTTCATACTACGAGGTTTAGAAAGCAAAATATAAACAAGCTGAATACTTCAGGTTATAAACACAGTGCAAGCATAATTAATAAGTCATAATAATAGAGCAGAGAAATAAAGGCCTTTCATCCTTTCATCCCTGTGTGGAACTTAACTTAGTCCACGAAATGCTGGGGAGCCCCCTATGGCCTGCTTAGACCTCTCTCCCCCTCAAGCATCACGGTCAGCAAAACTGGGAGGCAGCGCTGGGCCATGGCAGCTTCCATAATTCCATCTGCGAGCTTCCAAATCCCTCACCCACACTTCAGTGCTTAAATAACTCGAAGCTTGGATTCTATCTCATTCTGGCATTTTCTAGCTATGTTATCAGTACTTGGCTGCTCTGCCCTTCTCCAGCCTTTGTTTTCATTCCATTTTCTCCCTGTACTCTCGTTCTCAAGGTTGAGACGGAGTTTTCTACACAAACAAGCTTGAAAACAATATCATGAACTTTTCCACAATGTTTGGGAGGGGGTTTCAACAGGCATTACACTCATCTACACTGCTCAAGCTAATTAACCCTTCGCGTCACAATGTCTTCCGCACCTTTCCCTATACTGATCACCATTGAACAAAGAATCCATCTTTTTCTGGAAAACACTAGCAGCAGATGCTAGTCCAAATGGTAATCTCAGAAAGTTGAAAGCGCCAAAGGGTGTGACAAACGTGATAAGATCTTGTGATTGTGGCGATAAGGTAACTTGATGGTATGCTGATCTGAGATCTATTGTGGAGAAATATTCTGCATCTGCAACAGCCGTTAGCATTTCTTGTATTTTAAGTAGGGGATGGCAATCAACAATTATATTATTGTTGAGGGAATGCAAATCAGCACATAAACCTAACTTGCCATTTTTCTTTTTGGCCAAAACAATGGCAGAAACCCACTCAGCGGAGTCAGTGGGTTGGATCAGATCATCTTTACACAGATCATTTAATAGTTGTTTCAATTCATCCCTCACACTAAAGGGCACAGGTCTTACTTTATGTTTTACAGGAATAGAATTAGGCTTCAACTTGATTTACACCATTCACACAACCAACTTTGTCACTAAAAACTTCTGGATAGTTATCAATGATGATTTACACATCCTTTAAAAGTTTATCTTCACTCACTTCTAGGAAAGCCACTGGTTCATCTCCCAAAACAATTGGTGTATCATTTCCTGTTTTAAGTATAATACCCATTTTAGCTAGATCTTTCCATCCTACAATATCACGTCCATTTACAGCAACATACATTTTTGTTAAAATGTTTGTCCTAGAACATTCAAAATGTCTTCAAAGTAACCTAGCATTTCAATATCCCAACCACCAAATTCTTTATGATGTATATCAGAAACAATAAGAATTTTGTTAAATTTTCTTGAAAGAAAAGTTGCATCAGATGATATTGTAACAGGTGAGCCAGAGTCAGCCATAACCTCCAGTAAAATACCTCCAATTTGGGCTGATCATAAGGGAGCTTTTATGTATGTAGAACCCAAATGTCCATCAATCGTTAAAACTAAATTATTAACCATGTCTTTCTGCATATCATCAATAGTCTGCTCCACAGAGTTAACTCTACCCAAATTGGATTGTTTAGTATTAGACTTGCAAACACTTTGAAAGTGACCATGTTTTTTTGCAGTTGTTGCATCTCTGATTCATAGCACGACAATTAGGGTTCTTCCCCAAATGTTGTTTAGAACCACATCTGTAACACATCAATTTCCTTGGGTTGACTGAAATAAACTTTCCTTTAATGGTATTGTGCTGCCATGTTTTGTTAGTAATGACACACACTGGATCAAGAGTGGTATTGTTCCCAGTAAAAAGTTTGGTGGAAATCGATGAACGTTCATTACTCTTTGCAATGTCAAGAACTTCATTTAGAGTAGGATTCCTACATGCCAACAACCTTTCTTGTACTTTGTTACTGAAGCAATCAAAAACAAATTGTTCTCTCAAATAAATATCTACATTTTTGCCAAATTCACACTTAGATGCTAAAATTCTTAAATTCAAAATATATTCCTCAATAGTTTCATCTGCCAGTTGCTTGCGTTTAAAGAAACTATGCTGTTCAATCATTATATTTGGCTGTTCACAGAATCTTTTTTCTAATCTTTTTATAGCCTCGGTATAAACATCCCAAGATTCCTCTTGCCCTGAAGATGGTTCTATTCTTGGCAAATTATCAAGAGTTTCTTGCCCAGCATCACCAAGTAATCCGCATAATAATGCTTTTTTTCCGTCACTGGTGTAGTTTTTTCCATCTATGTCTACCAAAAGGTTTTCCAACGCTCTATACCACTGTTGCCACTTAATTGGTGGTTTGTCATGAAGTTGTAAGAAAGGGTTAATTTGTATTGGTTGTGTTTGACTCACCATGTTTAACAGAAATATATTTCAAACTTTGCCAGCAATAAAATGTAATGCCAATAAGAAATGCTCACTTGTGCAAACTTGCGAAATCCGACAATATATTATTTGTAAAAGAATTACTGACTGGAGCGGAGTGCCCCACAATGCTTATCAAGTAACTTGAAATGCAACATTGAAAGATTGTAGTTACACATGAAATACTTCCTGAAAATACACCCTAGAATGCTAAGGGATCACGTAGAAATGCGCCCCATAATGCTTTGTGCGTGTATTTAGTTTGTTGCTGCTCTATAATAATGACCATTTAAATATAAGCATTGAATCTCTGAAGAGTCACCAAGTGCAAAGATAATTTCCTTTTTCTTGTGAATGCTTGTAGAACACAGAGCATCCATAAAGAAAATAGTTCAAAGCGGTAAGTTTAACATTGAAATCTTACCACAGCACACACAAAGTTGAATCCTGAAAAACTGCAGTTCCAGAGAAAATGTTTTGGTGGGCCAAAAAATAAATCCCATCCTCGTCGCCAAATTGTAGTGTGATATATTCCTAAATAACTGACGAGTAGCTGTGTAGAATTCCATCTACTTTAATTCAAAATGTCAAAGAAAGAAATGACCCACAGAGCTCAGGCCACAACTGCCATCCTCAAGCGTCCCGGAGTCAGAATCGCGAGCATGGCAGCTGCAGCCATGGCAACAGAACAACACAAGACTAATATTGAAAAATAAACACATCAATTTGAATAAGAATAATGAAATACAAGAAATCAGAAATACAACAGTGGTTTGCGGAGGAAATAGAATGCGGGAGAAGGGTCCGAGTGACTAGAGTGGTAGGACATAGGCCAGTATTGTACCTTAGTTCTCCAGGCAATCTTATGGAATAAACTACTGCACTATCAACCGTGTCTCTGGAGTATCCATCATAACAATGGCGACGAGTTGCCTGAAGATGAACCTCAATGTGCCGACAAGGTATCGAAGAGTGTTGCAAGCAAGGTAAACCAATTATTCTGTGACAGCAGTAAGACATTTTTCCGACATTTAATTTTTCGCCCGAAAAGAAACTGCACTGTGTCACTGTGTGCGGTCATTCAGCATCGCATTTGTGGGAAGTTGTAGCCTTGCGACTACCATTGGCAGTTGGAGATTGGCGCACCCAAGTTTACATGAGCGTTCAGAGACGCATACCATTCTTGTTGACACAAGTGTAAATATTATACTATCACTGTGTTGTTGGAATGAATGCACTTATGCGTTCATGGCGTTACAGCGATAGGCAGCCCCCTTAGTTCGTGCCTATGTATCTGTTTTGTTGCCCATTGTCAAGGAGATTGACACATTTGGGGAAAGATTTAATTACGGTGCCTACGCCTGGAGAATCACAGCAATAGGCACGCCTCTTTTAGAAGTTGTGCGTTGTCAAGGAAATTGACATGTTTGTGGAGATACTTTTTTACGGTGCCTGCGAACGAAGAATTGCGGCGATAGGCACACCCCTTTTAAAAGCAGCATAGTCAAGTTGATTCACACATTTGTGGGCACGTCATTACTTAAAAATAATTTCTGCAATAGTTTTCACAAAGCGGATGTGTGCTTATATTAATTACGGTGATAGGCACACCATTTTAATTTTAGGAATTTCTCCACAATATTTTCAAAGGTTATATTCTAGTTATTTGACAGCACATTTTCATTTAGTGATTTCAATTGACTTTGCTAACAGTCAGTTTAGTCATTTAGAAATGAGTTCACCAAATTCAAATATGGTAACACATTCGCTACCTGCACAAAATTTCACTATCAGCCCTCCTGCTTCTTTTTGATCTTCTGGAAGTGAACCAATGTTAAAATGGAAAGAGTGGATAAAAAAAAAAAAATTACATTGCAGCTATTGTTGAGAAGAACACAATGTCAGTGGAATAGAAAAAAGGTTACTATTACATACATTAAGTCCCATAGGGCTGAAGACCTATACTCAAATGACTAAAATGGTTGTGACAGGTGACAGCAATGTTTGTAATGCAACTATTCACGATTTAGATTGTTATTGTAGACCAAAAGTGTGTATTGGTAATACTAGATACAAATTCTTTCAACGTACCAAGAAAAAAAACGAATCTGTAGATGATTAAGTTGCAGAATTAAAGAAATTAACTTTGGATTGCAAATTTGGTGCACTAAATGATGATCTAATCAGAGATCAAGTGGTTATTTATGCCAATAACCCTGCTATACAGGAACGTTAATGGATTAATGGAGATGGACCTTTGAGTGATATATTATCTATTGTTCGTGAAGCAGAAATGTCTAGTCGGTGTGCTGGTGCATTGAAAATGGAAAATAAAGAGTTTGAAAAGATATGCAGAATCCAGAGCAAATATAAGAGCTCAAAGCAAACAACTAACAACACGAACCCTAAAGACCCACCAAGATGTTACCGATGTAATAGTAAAGATCACCTAGCATTTAGCAAAAGTTGTCCTACTATCAAACAGAGTGTGCTAATTGTGGTATTATTGGACATTTTTCCAAAGTATGTAGAAGACAAAATAATTCAGTAAAAAATGTGTCAGTGCATCAAGCTAGGTGGACAAGGAAAGCAGATCGAGTGATGATAAACGTGACAGTGAAAAGGTAACTAGTGTGAGTACGAATTTTGTCTTAAATGTGGAAGGGGACAATAGTAGACCTAAACCTGAATGTTGGATGAGTATTGGGGGTGCATCTCTAAAAATGTATGCTGATTCAGGATCACTTCACCATCATTAATGAGACAAGTTGGAAAGAAAAAATTGTCGGAAAATTGGGGGACAAATTATTGCCTTCAGATATCAATCCTGAAGGATATAGTGGTGAACAAATGGACAGGCTGGGTTTCAGGTGGTTCATTTTTAAATTCAAGAACAGGAAAACAGGAGGGAAACTTTATGTGGCGATAAAAGGACCTCCAGTACTTGGGAGGTATGACTAAGGCAATTTACATATTGTGTTAAATCACACAAACTGTTATTAAAATATTTAACTACAGATCGCACAGTTAATGCATCTGCGAGGTCAGCTTGATTATCTATGCAGTTGTCTGATTATCAACATAAGATAGTTTATGTGCCTAGAAAAGATAATGTGATGGCAGATTTTTTATCTAGGATGGCGGATGAAATAGAAGAGTGTGAAGACAATAAGTGGAATGAATTTCAAATTGCATTGGTTCACGATAGTGGTGAAGCTGCCATTAAAGGAGATGTTCAGAACAAAGAGTATGAAGTTGATGATACGCTGTCAGATGTAAAGAAGTATGAGTGTGATGACTGGCCTAAAAACAGTGTTTTAATCAAGCTTTAAAACCATTCTGGGAAGTAAGATCAGATCTTACAGTGGAAGGAAACACAATTTTGAGAGGACAAAGGATAATTCCACAGGCACCCTTACGGGAAACAGTCGCTGCTTTAAGGCATGAATGACATTCAGGCATAACCAGACCACATCTATGGTGAAGAAATTGTTCTTGTGGTCTGGTGTTGACATAGCTGTTGAGAGATTTGTAAGAGAATGCACAAACTGTAGATTGACAGATAAGTCTTTAAAAACCCTTAGACCACCAATAAGTAATTGTCTAAAACCGAACAATCCATGGGAAACTATAGCAATAGACATTGTAGGTTCATTTGGTAACCCACAGAAGTATATCTTAGTCTTAATTAATTTGTTTAGCGGGTGATCAGTGGTGAAAGTTGTAGACAAGGCAGATACTGATGCCGTGCTGGAGTTCTTGAATGACATGTTTATTTCTGAAAGTATTCCAGCAAATATCTTGAGTGACAACAGGGTGCAATTCATGTCACAAAAAGCTAAAAGTTATTTTGAACGAGTAGGAATTAAGCACAAAACCACCTCACTGTACAATCCCAGTGGGAATGGCATGGTCGAAAGGTTCAACCGAGTTATTTAAGGAATCATACAATTGGCTATGGCAATTAATGATGATTGGGTTATTCAATTAAGAACAATTATTTGGGCATAAAGAGTCACTGACTGTGATTCTGCGGGTGTTTCTTCTTTTGTCATGATGCTTGATAGGAATGCTAGAACCAAATTTACACCAGGGTGACTGCTTTGTTCAAGTATGGAACAGTGGTCTATTGAAGATGCTAGAAGTAAAATGAAAGATGTTCGTGACAAAAGCAAAACATAATATGATGCCAAGAAAGGCACAAAATCTGTCAATATCAAAGTGGGTGACTGGGTCAGGATAAAGAAACCAGGGCTGGTACCAACAGGAAGATGTAGCTTTTATGAACCTGAGGAGGTTATTGAGGTTTTGCAGAATGCAGTAAGATTAAGGAATGGGAAAGTCTGGAATCTGAATCATTTAGCTCTAAGTCCTAATGATTTTTGGACAAAAGAGCATAATTGAAAACTAAAGATAGATTCAGGAGATGAGGATGATTCGAGGCAAATGGAACACATGAAGAATGAACAATCTAACATGGAGATTCAAACTGGAGGTGGTTCATTGGACCAAAATAAATCTGATGGAAGGTGAATGGTGAGGTCAGAAAATGATTTGGAAAAGTGCTTTGAGAATACTGACAATGAAGCAAATAAGAGTTGCGAGAGTGGAGAGAGTCTGGGAAATGGATTGAGCATGTGTTCTGGTATCGAAGAATGCATTGATGCATGTGATTTGGAAGTTGTAGAAGAAACAGGGGTTGTACAGAGGAGCAGTAGAATAAGGAAAGCTCCTAGGTGGTTGGAGGATTATATGCACCATAATTTATAGAATTTGTTAACATAATCTTTTGTAGAAGGAGTTATTGATAAGTAAATGCTGTGTTGTTATTGCATGCACATAGATTTAAAGTATTAGTTACTATTTGTTAGTTTTGTTTTACACTCTTATTATTGTCTTTTGAGACTGTTTCGTTTTATAATTTTTCAAATAAAGAGGGGGATGTGTTGTGACTTGTGGGCATGTTCTTGGGTTGGATTTAGAATCTAGGTTCGTGGTTCGGTGAGGAATAGAATGTGGGAGAAGGGTCAGAGTGACTAGTGCGGTTGGGCTTTGGTCAGTATTGTACCGTAGTACTTCAGGCAATTTTATGGAATAAGCTACTATACTGTCAACCGGGTCTCCGTAGTATCTATCATAACACACAGGCTGTGTCAGAGAGAGTGTGGTCTCTTGCCCCATTGCATAAAGATTTGTTTTTATGTGAACACATAAAACCTTGCACTGACATGCCATTTCTAAGTCAAGTGTGTGTATGTGTGTGTGCAGCAAATGTGTAGCATAGGTATGGTAGTAAGACTGTGTGTGGTAGGAGTCTGATAACTGGTACCAGTGGGATCCATTTTGGATGCCCCTTGTTTAGCATGGTACAAGGTGGAGAAGGTGTTGTAGTGAATCCTAGTTTGTTTTAATGGGATAACAGGAGTTAGCTTAGCCGTAGGCTTGTAAACTCGTGCCCCCGTCACGTAGTGACTTTTAACCTACTTAGCTTGCTCTGTCTTAGCTCATTTAATTATTTATTTCCTCTAAGATGGCTGCCTTGTTTATAGTTAAGCCATTTGTTATGAGTTTTATTATCAGTGTCACTGCGCCAAGGCGTCAAGATCAAGCGCGAAAGACAAACAAACAGTAGGTGTTCACACTTAGGGATTTTCCCTCTCTATACTTTCGAGGGATTGTTGATATTAATTGCCGTCCCAAGCATGCCTGTTATCTATTGTTTTGAAATACACCTACGTCAGAGGTCCTTGTAGATCTGTATAAATACATCACACTTTTAGACAGATAATCAGAGGGATTCCGACCAGAGGGCATCGCCACCATCGCTGATACCGATGCTGTAGTCGTCTTGACGCTGACCCAGTCTTAGTGTCCCTACGGAGTCTGAGATAGAGACCTCATTCCAAGGTAACGAGGGTTGGGGGCTCCTCTCATGGACACGGCTTTGGCAGATTAGGTTTAGCAAACCCAGCTCTCCTTTAGGTAAGAGGTTAGGCCTATTCTCATTAGGGTATTAGGGCATATTCCCTCTCATACATATATACAGGGAGTGCAGAATTATTAGGCAAGTTGTATTTTTGAGGATTAATTTTATTATTGAACAACAACCATGTTCTCAATGAACCCAAAAAACTCATTAATATCAAAGCTGAATATTTTTGGAAGTAGTTTTTAGTTTGTTTTTAGTTTTAGCTATGTTAGGGGGATATCTGTGTGTGCAGGTGACTATTACTGTGCATAATTATTAGGCAACTTAACAAAAAAAAATATATACCCATTTCAATTATTTATTATTACCAGTGAAACCAATATAACATCTCAACATTCACAAATATACATTTCTGACATTCAAAAACAAAACAAAAACAAATCAGTGACCAATATAGCCACCTTTCTTTGCAAGGACACTCAAAAGCCTGCCATCCATGGATTCTGTCAGTGTTTTGATCTGTTCACCATCAACATTGCGTGCAGCAGCAACCACAGCCTCCCAGACACTGTTCAGAGAGGTGTACTGTTTTCCCTCCTTGTAAATCTCACATTTGATGATGGACCACAGGTTCTCAATGGGGTTCAGATCAGGTGAACAAGGAGGCCATGTCATTAGATTTCCTTCTTTTATACCCTTTCTTGCCAGCCACGCTGTGGAGTACTTGGACGCGTGTGATGGAGCATTGTCCTGCATGAAAATCATGTTTTTCTTGAAGGATGCAGACTTCTTCCTGTACCACTGCTTGAAGAAGGTGTCTTCCAGGAACTGGCAGTAGGACTGGGAGTTGAGCTTGACTCCATCCTCAACCCGAAAAGGCCCCACAAGCTCATCTTTGATGATACCAGCCCAAACCAGTACTCCACCTCCACCTTGCTGGCGTCTAAGTCGGACTGGAGCTCTCTGCCCTTTACCAATCCAGCCACGGGCCCATCCATCTGGCCCATCAAGACTCACTCTCATTTCATCAGTCCATAAAACCTTAGAAAAATCAGTCTTGAGATATTTCTTGGCCCAGTCTTGACGTTTCAGCTTGTGTGTCTTGTTCAGTGGTTGTCGTCTTTCAGCCTTTCTTACCTTGGCCATGTCTCTGAGTATTGCACACCTTGTGCTTTTGGGCACTCCAGTGATGTTGCAGCTCTGAAATATGGCCAAACTGGTGGCAAGTGGCATCGTGGCAGCTGCACGCTTGACTTTTCTCAGTTCATGAGCAGTTATTTTGCGCCTTGGTTTTTCCACACGCTTCTTGCGACCCTGTTGACTATTTTGAATGAAACGCTTGATTGTTCGATGATCACGCTTCAGAAGCTTTGCAATTTTAAGAGTGCTGCATCCCTCTGCAAGATATCTCACTATTTTTGACTTTTCTGAGCCTGTCAAGTCCTTCTTTTGACCCATTTTGCCAAAGGAAAGGAAGTTGCCTAATAATTATGCACACCTGATATAGGGTGTTGATGTCATTAGACCACACCCCTTCTCATTACAGAGATGCACATCACCTAATATGCTTAATTGGTAGTAGGCTTTCGAGCCTATACAGCTTGGAGTAAGACAACATGCATAAAGAGGATGATGTGGTCAAAATACTCATTTGCCTAAAAATTCTGCACTCCCTGTATATATATTTCTTTCATATATTGCAAAAATGGTGGGGGTCTTTATAACAATGACTCTCTTCTTTACAATACTGTTGCTTGGTATATTCATTATCCTAATCATTGCAGTTCATGCAACTTATCGCAAATTGCAGTTATGTTAAATAAAAACTATTATAACTTCACTGCATCTGTGTTATTGCCTTTGTTTGTATGAGACATAATATATCTGTGAGAAAAGGGTAATTTCCGTTTAACCACGAGAACCCTGAGATATCTTACTTTGAGTCCATGCGTAAGCGACTGCTACAAATCACCTTTTACTATTGTGTTTCTGGTGAGGTACTGCTAGTGAGCAGGTAAGGTTTGGACAACAGTTACAACTAGTTGTAGGAAGAGACTTAGGCCCTCATTCTGATCCTGGCGGTCATCGACGCCAGGGCCAACGACCGCGGAAGCACCTCCAACAGGCTGGCGGTGCTTCCTGGCCAATTCTGACCGCGGCGGTAAAGCCGCGGTCAGAAAAGGGAAACCGGCGGTTTCCCGCCGGTTTTCCCCTGGCCAAAGGAATTCTCCATGCGCCGCCATGGGGATTCCGACCCCCTTCCTGCCATCCTGTTCCTGGCGGTTCATGGCGGGAACGGGTGTCGTGGGGCCCCTGGGGGCCCCTGCACTGCCCATGCCACTGGCGTGGGCAGTGCAGGGGCCCCCTAACAGGGCCCCATAAAGATTTTCAGTGTCTGCTGTGCAGACACTGAAAATCGCGACGGGTGCCACTGCACCCGTCGCACCCCTTCAACTCCGCCGGCTCCATTCGGAGCCGGCTTCATTGTTGAACGGGCTTTCCCGCTGGGCCGGCGGGCGGCTTTCTGGCGGTCGCCCGCTGGCCCAGCGGGAAAGTCAGAATGACCGCCGCGGTCATTTGACCGCGGTACGGTCTTTTGGCGGTTCCCGCCAGGCGGGCGGCTTCCGCCGCCCGCCAGGGTCAGAATGACCCCCTTAGTCACCTACAAACGAAAGTGCTGTCATCCTGAGACCAGCAGTCTTGCTCAGAGCAAGAGTCCAAACTACGACAGTGTCTAGGCAAATTCTGTCCTTTTGTCTGCCTTTGACTGCTGCTTCAGGAAGGCTGCTGTCAGCTAGGGAAGGGGTCTCACACTTCATTGAGCCAGCCCCTTTGCTACCTGCTATGAGAGCCATCGCTTTGCACAAACACTGTGTCTGAGGAAAGCCAAAAAAATTACATTTGAAAGAGAAACAAACCAAATCAGCTCTGAACCCTTAGACAGTGACTCTATGTAGCATGTCTGGAAAGTGCATAATAATGTTGAATCCAAACCAAACAACTTTGTTCCAGTTCCAAGTTCTTCTGGACCAAGGAAAGGTGTGCTCTGCAGATCAGTCAAAGAGCTGCTGTGCAACCATTGCTCTTGTTTACCTGCCTGCTAGTCTCCCAGACTTGAGGGGATGTCACAAGAAGCTTGCAGTTCTGCAGGAGGAGCTAAAGGTATTTATAGGAGCCTGCCTACCTGCCCACAGAGAGTAGTGTCTCTAGTCCTATAGGATGAAAGACTATCCAGGAGGATATCAAAGCATGTTTCAAGCATGAGGATCCCCTTGAGAAAGCAGACCACTACAGAGAGGAGCTCGGAACAATCCATTCTGTTAGAGTCCCCCGGTCTCTCTGAGCTGTGCCCGTGTGATCTGCATGAAGACCTTTGCAAGACCAAGTACCACTGTATTTTACACCTAATAGCCTGGTGCTGTGACTGCATATGTCAGGAAGTGGAGATGACTCTTCTCTGAAGCAGAAAGGCCTGATCATCCCAGAGGCTGCAACTGCCAATGACATAGCATCCTGGAAGAGCAGCTTTGGCTCAGAGGTTGCAATTGTTGAATCTCAGCACCTGTCTAAACCTGTATGGGGAGGCTGCCAATGCCGAAGACTTCATTCAGCAGCCCTTGTTCCCATGCAAGGTCACCTCCATGGCCCCAGAACAAGGCCCACCACAAGACCAGATACATGCTCCTTACCCACGCTCTGCAGCACCAACTAGAAGGTTAAAATGGGATGTAGGTAGGAAACACAATGTGAAACGTAAATAGTGGGTAGGGTCTTCCACAT
The DNA here is from genome assembly GCF_031143425.1 of Pleurodeles waltl. NCBI lineage: Eukaryota > Metazoa > Chordata > Amphibia > Caudata > Salamandridae > Pleurodeles > Pleurodeles waltl. The sequence goes on from NC_090443.1 coordinate 721,488,519, forward strand.
GGACTTAAATCTTTGATGCCCTTAATGCACGCAAAGTGATCATTGGGGGTACTTTAAGTAATCAGCGCTTGTGCATAATTCCACATTCTAATGAGGACTGTTGTCAGAAGATAGCTCCTATAGCAGGGAGATAACATTTGTCAAGTGCCTTACTGAGAAACATTACTTAAGTTACACCACTGTCATTGCATTCCAATTAGGTGGTATAGTATTTGCGTTTGCCATTAGATTAAGCTGATTTGTTTTTAACTAAAAGATAAGAGCCTGGCTTAGACAATACATGATTGCTTCTGTTGGTTAACTGTTGAATTTTGAGCCTTACCCCCACAGCAGCTCCCAAAGGAACCTTTGACTTCTTACCTTGCTACACTGAAAGTCAATTGTAGGTAGGTGTAGGAAAGTACCATCTTGCGTGGCATGTTACCCCCATTTTTCACTGTATATATGTTGTTTTAGTTGTATGTGTCACTGGGATCCTGGTATCCCAGGGCCCCAGTGCTCATAAGTGTGCCTGAATGTGTTACCTGTGTAGTGACTAACTGTCTCACTGAGGCTCTGCTAATCAGAACCTCAGTGGTTATGCTCTCTCATTTCTTTCAAATTGTCACTAACAGGCTAGTGACCAATTTTACCAATTTACATTGGCTTACTGGAACACCCTTATAATTCCCTAGTATATGGTACTGAGGTACCCAGGGTATTGGGGTTCCAGGAGATCCCTATGGGCTGCAGCATTTCTTGTGCCACCCATAGGGAGCTCTGACAATTCTTACACAGGCCTGCCACTGCAGCCTGAGTGAAATAACATCCACGTTATTTCACAGCCATTTTACACTGCACTTAAGTAACTTATAAGTCACCTATATGTCTAACCTTTACCTGGTAAAGGTTAGGTGCAAAGTTACTTAGTGTGAGGGCACCCTGGCACTAGCCAAGGTGCCCCCACATTGTTCAGGGCCAATTCCCCGGACTTTGTGAGTGCGGGGACACCATTACACGCGTGCACTACATATAGGTCACTACCTATATGTAGCTTCACAATGGTAAATCCGAATATGGCCATGTAACATGTTTATGATCATGGAATTGCCCCCTCTATACCATCCTGGCATAGTTGGCACAATCCCATGATCCCAGTGGTCTGTAGCACAGACCCTGGTACTGCCAAACTGCCCTTCCTGGGGTTTCACTGCAGCTGCTGCTGCTGCCAACCCCTCAGACAGGCATCTGCCCTCCTGGGGTCCAGCCAGGCCTGGCACAGGATGGCAGAACAAAGGACTTCCTCTGAGAGAGGGTGTTACACCCTCTCCCTTTGGAAAATGGTGTGAAGGCAGGGGAGGAGTAGCCTCCCCCAGCCTCTGGAAATGCTTTCTTGGGCACAGATGTGCCCAATTCTGCATAAGCCAGTCTACACCGGTTCAGGGGACCCCTTAGCCCTGCTCTGGCGCGAAACTGGACGAAGGAAAGGGGAGTGACCACTCCCCTGACCTGTACCTCCCCTGGGAGGTGCCCAGAGCTCCTCCAGTGTGCTCCAGACCTCTGCCATCTTGGAAACAGAGGTGCTGCTGGCACACTGGACTGCTCTGAGTGGCCAGTGCCACCAGGTGATGTCAGAGACTCCTTCTGATAGGCTCCTTCATGTGTTGCTAGCCTATCCTCTCTCCTAGGTAGCCAAACCCTCTTTTCTGGCTATTTAGGGACTCTGTCTCTGGGGAAACTTTAGATAACGAGTGCAAGAGCTCATCCGAGTTCCTCTGCATCTCTCTCTTCACCTTCTGCCACGGAATCGACTGCTGACCGCGCTGGAAGCCTGCAAAACTGCAACATAGTAGCAAAGACGACTACTGCAACTCTGTAACGCTGATCCTGCCGCCTTCTCGACTGTTTTCCTGGTGGTGCATGCTGTGGGGGTAGTCTGCCTCCTCTCTGCACTAGAAGCTCCGAAGAAATCTCCCGTGGGTCAATGGAATCTTCCCCCTGCAACCGCAGGCACCAAAAAGCTGCATTACCGATCCCTTGGGTCTCCTCTCAGCACGACGAGCGAGGTCCCTGGAACTCAGCAACTCTGTCCAAGTGACTCCCACAGTCCAGTGACTCTTCAGTCCAAGTTTGGTGGAGGTAAGTCCTTGCCTCACCTCGCTAGACTGCATTGCTGGGAATCGCGACTTTTGCAGCTACTCCGGCCTCCGTGCACTTCCGGCGGAAATCCTTTGTGCACAGTCCAGCCTGGGTCCAGGGCACTCCAACCTGCATTGCACGACCTCCTAAGTTGTTCTCCGGCGACGTGGGACTTCTTTGTGCGACTTCGGGTGAGCACTGTTTCACGCATCCTCGTAGTGCCTGTTTCTGGCACTTCTCCGGGTGCTATCTGCTGCTAAGAGGGCTCCTTGTCTTGCTCGATGTCCCCTCTACCTCCTGGTCCAATTTGCGACCTCCTGGTCCCTCCTGGGCCACAGCAACATCCAAAAACGCTAACTGCACGATTTGCAGCTAGCAAGGCTTGTTGGCATTCTTTCGGCGGGAAAACACTTCTGCACGACTCTCCACGGCGAGATGGATCCCTCCACCAAAGGGGAAGTCTCTAGCCCTTTTCATTCCTGCAGAAACCTCAGCTTCTTCTGTCCAGTAGAAGCTTCTTTGCACCCGCAGCTGGCATTTCCTGGGCATCTGCCCATCTCCGACTTGCTTGTGACTTTTGGACTTGGTCCCCTTGTTCCACAGGTACCCTAGATTGGAAATCCATCGTTGTTGCATTGTTGGTTTGTGTCTTTCCTGCATTATTCCTCTAACACGACTTCTTTGTCCTTAGGGGAACTTTAGTGCACTTTGCACTCACTTTTCAGGGTCTTGGGGAGGGTTATTTTTCTAACTCTCACTATTTTCTAATAGTCCCAGCGACCCTCTACAAGGTCACATAGGTTTGGGGTCCACTTGTGGTTCGCATTCCACTTTTGGAGTATATGGTTTGTGTTGCCCCTATCCCTATGTGTCCCCATTGCATCCTATTGTAACTATACATTGTTTGCACTGTTTTCTAAGACTATACTGCATATTTTTGGTATTGTGTATATATATCTTGTGTATATTTCCTATCCTCTCACTGAGGGTACACTCTAAGATACTTTGGCATATTGTCATAAAAATAAAGTACCTATATTTTTAGTATAACTGTGTATTGTGTTTTCTTATGATATTGTGCATATGACATTAAGTGGTACTGTAGTAGCTTCACACGTCTCCTAGTTCAGCCTAAGCTGCTCTGCTAAGCTACCATTATCTATCAGCCTAAGCTGCTAGACACCCTATACACTAATAAGGGATAACTGGGCCTGGTGCAAGGTGCAAGTACCCCTTGGTACTCACTACAAGCCAGTCCAGCCTCCTACATTGGTTGTGCAGCGGTGGGATAAGTGCTTTGAGACTACTTACCACTCTTGTCATTGTACTTTTCATAAGAGAAAAATATACAAAACAAGTTCAGTGTATATACACATAACCAAAAAGTTTTGCATTTCCTCTTTTCACTCTTTTCTAAGTGCTGAAAAGTACTTCTAACTTTCTAAAAAGTTCTAAAAAGTTAAAAAAGTTTTTTTTTCCAGTCTTTCTAAAAGCTCTGACAAACTTTTTTTCACTTTTCCTATCACTTTAACTCTCTCTAAAAATGTCTGGCACAGGCCAAAATGTTGATCTGTCCAAACTTGCATATGATCACCTTAGCTGGAAAGGAGCAAGGAGTCTCTGCATAGAGAGAGGTTTGAGTGTAGGGAAGAATCCTTCCTTGGAACTGTTACTTAACATGCTTAGAGAACAAGATAAAGCCAGAAAGGCCCCATGTAGGAAGTTGGCTCTGTATGTGCTATTTCAAAGTAAGGAATAGCATGCACAGAGTCCAAGGGTTCCCCTTAGAGGTAAAATAGTGGTAAAAAGAGATAATACTAATGCTCTATTTTGTGGTAGTGTGGTCGAGCAGTAGGCTTATCCAAGGAGTAGTGTTAAGCATTTGTTGTACATACACATAGACAATAAATGAGGTACACACACTCAGACAAATCCAGCCAATAGGTTTTGGTATAGAAAAATATCTTTTCTTAGTTTATTTTAAGAACCACAGGTTCAAATTTTACATGTAATAGCTCTTTTGAAAGGTATTGCAGGTAAGTACTCTAGGAACTTTGAATCATTACTTTAGCATGTATACTTTTTACATAAAACACAGTAAGCTGTTTTAAAAGTGGACACTGCAATTTTCACAGTTCCTGGGGGAGGTTAGTTATTGTTAGTTTCAACAGGTAAGTAAGGCACTTACAGGTTTCAGTTTTAGGTCCAAGGTAGCCCACCGTTGGGGGTTCAGAGCAACCCCAAAGTTATCACACCAGCAGCTCAGGGCCGGTCAGGTGCAAAGGTCAAAGAGGTGCCCAAAACACATAGGCTATAATGGAGAGAAGGGGGTGCCCCGGTTCCAGTCTGCCAGCAGGTAAGTACCCGCGTCTTCGGAGGGCAGACCAGGGGGGTTTTGTAGGGCACCGGGGGGGACACAAGATAGCACAGAAAGTACACCCTCAGCAGCGCGGGGGCGGCCGGGTGCAGTGTGCAAACAAGCGTCGGGTTTCCTTCAGTTTTCAATGGGAGACCAAGGGGTCTCTTCAGCGATGCAAGCAGGCAAGGGGGGTGCTCCTCGGGGTAGCCACCACCTGGGCAAGGGACAGGGCCTCCTGGGGGTCACTCCTGCACAGAAGTTCCGTTTCTTTAGGGGCTGGGGGCTGCGGGTGCAGGGTCTTTTCCAGCCGTCGGGAAATGGAGTTCAGACAGTCGCGGTCAGGGGGAGCCTGGGGATTCCCTCTGCAGGCGTCGCTGTGGGGGCTCAGGGGGGACAACTTTGATTACTCACAGTCGTAGAGTCGCCGGAGAGTCCTCCCTGAGTTGGTTGTTCTCCACCAGTCGAGTCGGGGTCGCCGGGTGCAGTGTTGCAAGTCTCACGCTTCTTGCGGGGAGTTGCAGGGGTCTTTAAATCTGCTCCTTGTAACAAAGTTGCAGTTCTTTTGGAGCAGGGCCGCTGTCCTCTGGAGTTTCTTGTCTTTTTCGAAGCAGGGCAGTCCTCAGAGGATTCAGAGGTCGCTGGTCCCTTGGAAAGCGTCGCTGGAGCAGGCTTCTTTGGAAGGCAGGAGACAGGCCGGTAAGTCTGGGGCCAAGGCAGTTGGTGTCTTCTGTTCTTCCTCTGCAGGGGTTTGTCAGCTCGGCAGTCCTTCTTCTTGTAGTTGCAGGAATCTAAAATCTTAGGTTCAGGGAAGCCCTTAAATACTAAATTTAAGGGCGTGGTTAGGTCTGGGGGGTTAGTAGCCAATGGCTACTAGCCCTGAGGGTGGGTACACCCTCTTTGTGCCTCCTCCCAAGGGGAGGGGGTCACATCCCTAATCCTATTGGGGGAATCCTCCATCTGCAAGATGGAGGATTTCTAAAAGTTAGAGTCACCTCAGCTCAGGACACCTTAGGGGCTGTCCTGACTGGCCAGTGACTCCTCCTTGTTATTCTCATTATTTTCTCCGGCCTTGCCGCCAAAAGTGGGGGCCGGGGCCGGAGGGGGCGGGCAACTCCACTAGCTGGAGTGTCCTGCGGTGCTGTGACAAAGGGGTGAGTCTTTGAGGCTCACCGCCAGGTGTTACAGCTCCTGCCTGGGGGAGGTGTTAGCATCTCCACCCAGTGCAGGCTTTGTTACTGGTCTCAGAGTGACAAAGGCACTCTCCCCATGGGGCCAGCAACATGTCTCTAGTGTGGCAGGCTGCTGGAACCAGTCAGCCTACACAGATAGTCGGTTAAGTTTCAGGGGGCACCTCTAAGGTGCCCTCTGTGGTGTATTTTACAATAAAATGTACACTGGCATCAGTGTGCATTTATTGTGCTGAGAAGTTTGATACCAAACTTCCCAGTTTTCAGTGTAGCCATTATGGTGCTGTGGAGTTCGTGTAAAACAGACTCCCAGACCATATACTCTTATGGCTACCCTGCACTTACAATGTCTAAGGTTTTGCTTAGACACTGTAGGGGCACAGTGCTCATGCACTGGTACCCTCACCTATGGTATAGTGCACCCTGCCTTAGGGCTGTAAGGCCTGCTAGAGGGGTGTCTTACCTATACTGCATAGGCAGTGAGAGGCTGGCATGGCACCCTGAGGGGAGTGCCATGTCGACTTACTCATTTTGTTCTCACTAGCACACACAAGCTGGTAAGCAGTGTGTCTGTGCTGAGTGAGGGGTCTCTAGGGTGGCATAATACATGCTGCAGCCCTTAGAGACCTTCCCTGGCATCAGGGCCCTTGGTACCAGAGGTACCAGTTACAAGGGACTTATCTGGATGCCAGGGTGTGCCAATTGTGGAATCAAAAGTACAGGTTAGGGAAAGAACACTGGTGCTGGGGCCTGGTTAGCAGGCCTCAGCACACTTTCAATTCAAAACATAGCATCAGCAAAGGCAAAAAGTCAGGGGGTAACCATGCCAAGGAGGCATTTCCTTACACCCCATCTGTAGAAAAAGCAGCTAATGGTTCCCAATCTGATCCAGGGACACCCCTAGGAAAAGATTTAGGGAAGAAAAATCAGAGCCTGCCCATTACTAGACAGTCTAGCATAGTTGGTACAGATGTAGAGTCACACCATACAGATAGTGTTGTCTCACATCATAGCAAGAGCATTCATTCTCACCACAGTAGAAGTGATGTTTCTGTTAACCAAACTGTTAGGGTGCCTTCTGTAAGGGATAGGTCTCCTTCTGTCCATTCTCACCATACTTCTGTTTCAAGACATGTCCCTCCCACCCACCCTGATGACAGATTGTTAGAAAGGGAGCTCAATAGATTGAGAGTGGAATAAACCAGACTGAAGCTCAAGAAGCAACAGCTGGATTTGGATAGACAGACCTTAGAAGTAGAGAAGGAGAGACAGAAACTGGGTTTAGAAACCCATGGTGGCAGCAGCAGTATTCCCCATAGTCATCCTGCAAAAGAGCATGATTCCAGGAATCTGCACAAGATAGTTCCCCCTTATAAGGAGGGGGATGACATTAACAAGTGGTTTGCTGCACTTGAGAGGGCCTGTGCTGTACAGGATGTCCCTCAAAGGCAGTGGGCTGCTATCCTATGGCTATCATTTAGTGGAAAAGGTAGGGATAGGCTCCTTACTGTGAAAGAAAATGAAGCTAATGATTACAAAGTTCTTAAGAATGCACTCCTAGATGGTTGTGGCTTAACCACTTAACAATACAGGATAAAGTTCAGAGAGACCAAAAAGGAGTCTTCACAAGACTGGGTTGTTTTCATTGACCATTCAGTGAAGGCCTTGGAGGGGTGGTTACATGGCAGTAAAGTTACTGATTATGACAGCCTGTATAACTTGATCCTGAGAGAGCATATTCTTAATAATTGTGTGTCTGATTTGTTGCACCAGTACTTGGTGGACTCTGATCTGACCTCTCCCCAAGAATTGGGAAAGAAGGCAGACAAATGGGTCAGAACAAGGGTGAACAGAAAAGTTCATACAGGGGGTGACAAAGATGGCAACAAGAAGAAGGATGGTAAGTCTTCTGACAAGGGTGGGGACAAATCTAAAAATGAGTCTTCATCAGGCCCACAAAAACACTCTGGTGGGGGTGGTGGGCCCAAATCCTCTTCTAATCAAAACAAGGAAAAGAAACCATGGTGCTATTTATGTAAAATAAAAGGCCATTGGACAACAGATCCCAGTTGTCCAAAGAAAAGCACCAAGCCTCCTACCACTACAACCCCTACTGCTACACCTAGTGTCCCTACTAATAGCAGTGGTGGTGGGAGCAAACCTACTAATAGCCAATCCAAGGGAGTAGCTGGGCTCACTATTGGTAACTTAGTTGGGGTTGGTCTTGTTAGGGAGACCACAGAGGCTATATTAGTCTCTGAGGGGGCTATTGATTTAGCCACCTTAGTTGCTTGTCCCCTTAATATGGATAAGTACAAGCAGCTACCCCTAATAAATGGTGTTGAGGTTCAGGCCTACAGGGACACTGGAGCCAGTGTGACTATGGTCATAGAGAAACTGGTCCACCCTGAACAACACCTACTTGGTCACCAGTACCAAGTAACCGATGCTCACAACAACACACTTAGCCACCCCATGGCTGTTGTAAATCTCAACTGGGGGGGGGTTACTGGTCCAAAGAAAGTTGTGGTAGCCTCAGATTTACCTGTAGACTGTCTACTAGGAAATGATTTGGAGACATCAGCTTGGTCAGATGTGGAGTTGGAGGCCCATGCAGCAATGCTGGGCATCCCAGGGCATATTTTTGCTTTAACCAGGGCTCAGGCCAAAAAGCAAAAAGGACAGGGAAGCTTGGATCCTGGAACAATGGACCAAGTGCTCCCTAAAGCTAGGGCTAGTAGAAGCAAACCACTTCCTACTATCCCTCCCTCTACAGTGGATTCTACTTCTGAGGAAGAAGAATTTCCACCCTGTGCAGAACCTACACCAGAGGAGCTGGAAGCAGACACTGCTGAGCTTTTGGGTGAGGGGGGGCCTGCCAGGGAGGAGCTGAGTGTGGCACAGCAAACCTGTCCCACACTAGAGGGTCTAAGACAGCAAGCTGTCAAACAGGCTAATGGGGATGTCAGTGACTCTCACAGAGTTTACTGGGAGGACAAACTCTTGTACACTGAAGCAAGGGATCCTAAACCTGGAACTGCCAGGAGGTTAGTGATTCCTCAGGAGTACAGAAAGTTCCTCCTAAATCTAGCCCACGACATTCCCCTAGCTGGACATCTGGGGCAAATGAAAACTTGGGACAGACTTGTTCCCCTGTTTCATTGGCCTAGGATGTCTGAGGACACAAAGGAATTTTGTAAGTCCTGTGAAACCTGTCAAGCCAGTGGCAAGACAGGTGGCACTCCAAAGGCACCCCTTATTCCACTGCCTGTGGTTGGGGTTCCCTTTGAAAGGGTAGGGGTTGACATAGTTGGCCCCCTTGACCCTCCTACTGCTTCAGGCAATAGGTTTATCTTGGTGGTAGTGGACCATGCCACAAGATATCCTGAAGCTATTCCTTTAAGGACCACTACAGCACCTGCAGTGGCAAAGGCCCTCCTGGGAATATTTTCCAGGGTGGGCTTCCCAAAGGAAGTAGTATCAGACAGGGGAAGCAATTTCATGTCTGCATACTTAAAGGCCATGTGGAAGGAGTGTAGTGTAACTTACAAGTTCACAACACCCTATCATCCACAAACAAATGGACTGGTGGAGAGATTTAACAAAACTCTCAAAGGCATGATTATGGGTCTCCCTGAAAAACTCCACAGGAGATGGGATATCCTGTTACCATGCCTCCTTTTTGCCTACAGGGAGGTACCCCAGAAAGGAGTGGGCTTCAGCCCCTTTGAACTCCTCTTTGGACACCCTGTTAGGGGTCCACTAACACTTGTCAAGGAGGGTTGGGAACAACCTTTAAAAGCTCCAAAACAAGATATTGTGGATTATGTACTTGGCCTCAGATCAAGGATGGCTGAGTATATGAAAAAGGCCAGTAAAAACCTTCAGGCCAGCCAAGAGCTCCAGAAGCAATGGCATGATCAGAAGGCTGTTTTGGTTCAGTACAAACCAGGGCAGAAAGTGTGGGTCTTGGAGCCTGTGGCCCCAAGAGCACTCCAAGATAAATGGAGTGGACCCCACACAATTGTTGAGAAAAAGGGTGAAGTCACCTATTTAGTTGACTTAGGCACTGCCAGGAGTCCCCTTAGGGTGCTCCATGTCAACCGCCTGAAACCCTACTATGACAGGGCTGATCTCACCCTGCTCATGGCAACTGATGAGGGACAGGAAGAAGACAGTGATCCTCTACCTGATCTCTTGTCTTCCACAGAACAAGATGCTCTTGTGGAAGGTGTAGTTGTGGCAGATTGTCTTACTGCTGAGCAGAAAGACCATTGCATAAATCTCCTGGGTCAGTTTTCTGAACTCTTCTCTACTGTGCCAGGTACCACTTCTTGGTGTGAGCACACAATAGATACTGGAGACAGTATACCTGTCAAAAGTAAAATCTATAGGCAGCCTGACCATGTCAGAGACTGCATAAAGCAAGAGGTGCAGAAAATGTTAGAACTGGGAGTGGTTGAGCACTCTGAAAGTCCATGGGCTTCTCCTGTGGTACTTGTACCAAAACCCCATTCCAAAGATGGAAAGAAGGAAATGCGGTTTTGTGTAGACTACAGAGGTCTCAACCAGGTAACCAAAACTGATGCTCACCCTATACCCAGGGCAGATGAGCTCATAGATACACTGGCATCTGCCAAGTATCTAAGCACTTTTGATTTGACTGCAGGGTATTGGCAGATCAAATTATCAGAAGATGCTAAACCTAAAACTGCATTTTCAACCATTGGAGGCCATTACCAGTTCACAGTAATGCCTTTTGGATTGAAAAAAGCACCTGCCACTTTTCAGAGGTTGGTGAACACAGTCCTGCAAGGGCTGGAAGCTTTCAGTGCAGCATATTTGGACGATATAGCTGTCTTTAGCTCCAGCTGGGATGATCACCTGGTCCACCTATGGAAAGTTTTAGAGGCCCTGCAAAAGGCAGGCCTCACTATCAAGGCTTCAAAGTGCCAGATAGGGCAGGGTAAGGTGGTTTATCTGGGACACCTTGTTGGTGGGGAACAGATTGCACCACTTCAGGGGAAAATCCAAACAATTATTGATTGGGTTCCCCCTACAACTCAGACTCAGGTGAGAGCCTTCCTAGGCCTCACTGGGTATTACAGGAGGTTCATTAAGAACTATGGCTCCATTGCAGCCCCTCTTAATGACCTCACATCCAAGAAAATGCCTAAAAAGGTATTATGGACAGCAAACTGTCAGAAAGCTTTTGAGGAGCTGAAGCAGGCCATGTGCTCTGCACCTGTCCTGAAAAGCCCTTGTTACTCTAAAACATTCTATGTCCAAACTGATGCATCTGAATTAGGAGTAGGGGCAGTCCTATCACAACTTAATTCTGAGGGCCATGATCAACCTGTTGCTTTTACTAGTAGGAGGTTGACCCCTAGAGAAAAGCGTTGGTCTGCCATTGAGAGGGAGGCCTTTGCTGTGGTCTGGGCACTGAAGAAGTTGAGGCCATACCTGTTTGGCACTCACTTCATTGTTCAGACAGACCACAAACCTCTACTTTGGCTAAAACAAATGAAAGGTGAAAATCCTAAATTGTTGAGGTGGTCCATATCCCTACAGGGAATGGACTATACAGTGGAACATAAACCTGGGAGTAGCCACTCCAATGCAGATGGACTCTCCAGATATTTCCACTTAGACAATGAAGACTCATCAGGTCATGGCTAGTCTTATTGTCCTTCGTTTGGGGGGGGGGTTGTGTAGGAAAGTACCATCTTGCCTGGCATGTTACCCCCATTTTTCACTGTATATATGTTGTTTTAGTTATATGTGTCACTGGGACCCTGGTATCCCAGGGCCCCAGTGCTCATAAGTGTGCCTGAATGTGTTACCTGTGTAGTGACTAACTGTCTCACTGAGGCTCTGCTAATCAGAACCTCAGTGGTTATGCTCTCTCATTTCTTTCAAATTGTCACTAACAGGCTAGTGACCAATTTTACCAATTTACATTGGCTTACTGGAACACCCTTATAATTCCCTAGTATATGGTACTGAGGTACCCAGGGTATTGGGGTTCCAGGAGATCCCTATGGGCTGCAGCATTTCTTTTGCCACCCATAGGGAGCTCTGACAATTCTTACACAGGCCTGCCACTGTAGCCTGAGTGAAATAACGTCCACGTTATTTCACAGCCATTTTACACTGCACTTAAGTAACTTATAAGTCACCTATATGTCTAACCTTTACCTGGTAAAGGTTAGGTGCAAAGTTACTTAGTGTGAGGGCACCCTGGCACTAGCCAAGGTGCCCCCACATTGTTCAGAGCCAATTCCCCGGACTTTGTGAGTGCGGGGACACTATTACATGCGTGCACTACATATAGGTCACTACCTATATGTAGCTTCACAATGGTAACTCCGAATATGGCCATGTAACATGTCTATGATCATGGAATTGCCCCCTCTATACCATCCTGGCATAGTTGGCACAATCCCATGATCCCAGTGGTCTGTAGCACAGACCCTGGTACTGCCAAACTGCCCTTCCTGTGGTTTCACTGCAGCTGCTGCTGCTGCCAACCCCTCAGACAGGCATCTGCCCTCCTGGGGTCCAGCCAGGCCTGGCCCAGGATGGCAGAACAAAGGACTTCCTCTGAGAGAGGGTGTTACACCCTCTCTCTTTGGAAAATGGTTTGAAGGCAGGGGAGGAGTAGCCTCCCCCAGCCTCTGGAAATGCTTTCTTGGGCACAGATGTGCCCAATTCTGCATAAGCCAGTCTACACCGGTTCAGGGGACCCCTTAGCCCTGCTCTGGCGCGAAACTGGACAAAGGAAAGGGGAGTGACCACTCCCCTGACCTGTACCTCCCCTGGGAGGTGCCCTGAGCTCCTCCAGTGTGCTCCAGACCTCTGCCATCTTGGAAACAGAGGTGCTGCTGGCACACTGGACTGCTCTGTGAGGCCAGTGCCACCAGGTGACGTCAGAGACTCCTTCTGATAGGATCCTTCAGGTGTTGCTAGCCTATCCTCTCTCCTAGGTAGCCAAACCCTCTTTTCAGGCTATTTAGGGTCTCTGTCTCTGGGGAAACTTTAGATAACAAGTGCAAGAGCTTATCCGAGTTCTTCTGCATCTCTCTCTCCACCTTCTGCCAAGGAATCGACTGCTGACCGCGCTGGAAGCCTGCAAAACTGCAAAATAGTAGCAAAGACGACTACTGCAACTCTGTAACGCTGATCCTGCCGCCTTCTCGACTGTTTTCCTGGTGGTGCATGCTGTGGGGGTAGTCTGCCTCCTCTCTGCACTAGAAGCTCCAAAGAAATCTCCCGTGGGTCGACGGAATCTTTCCCCTGCAACCGCAGGCACCAAAAAGCTGCATTACCGGTCCCTTGGGTCTCCTCTCAGCACGACGAGCGAGGTCCCTCGAATCCAGCAACTCTGTCCAAGTGACTCCCACAGTCCAGTGACTCTTCAGTCCAAGTTTGGTGGAGGTAAGTCCTTGCCTCACCTCGCTAGACTGCATTGCTGGGAACCGCGACTTTTGCAGCTACTCCGGCCTCCGTGCACTTCCGGCGGAAATCCTTTGTGCACAGTCCAGCCTGGGTCCACGGCACTCTAACCTGCATTGCACGACCTCCTAAGTTGTTCTCCGGCGACGTGGGACTTCTTTGTGTGACTTCGGGTGAGCACCGTTTCACGCATCCTTGTAGTGCCTGTTTCTGGCACTTTCCCGGGTGCTACCTGCTGCTAAGAGAACTCCTTGTCTTGCTCGACATCCCCTCTACCTCCTGGTCCAATTTGCGACCTCCTGGTCCCTCTTGGGCCACAGCAGCATCCAAAAACGCTAACCGCACGATTTGCAGCTAGCAAGGCTTGTTGGCGTTCTTTCGGCGGGAAAACACTTCTGCACGACTCTCCACGGAGAGAGGGATCCGTCCACCAAAGGGGAAGTCTCTAGCCCTTTTCGTTCCTGCAGAAACCTCAGCTTCTTCTGTCCAGTAGAAGCTTCTTTGCACCCGCAGCTGCCATTTCCTGGGCATCTGCCCATCTCCGACTTGCTTGTGACTTTTGGACTTGGTCCCCTTGTTCCATAGGTACCCTAGATTGGAAATCCATCGTTGTTGCATTGTTGGTTTGTGTCTTTCCTGCATTATTCCTCTAACACGACTTCTTTGTCCTTAGGGGAACTTTAGTGCACTTTGCACTCACTTTTCAGGGTCTTGGGGAGGGTTATTTTTCTAACTCTCACTATTTTCTAATAGTCCCAGCGACCCTCTACAAGGTCACATAGGTTTGGGGTCCATTCGTGGTTCGCATTCCACTTTTGGAGTATATGGTTTGTGTTGCCCCTATCCCTATGTGTCCCCATTGCATCCTATTGTAACTATACATTGTTTGCACTGTTTTCTAAGACTATACTGCATATTTTTGGTATTGTGTATATATATATCTTGTGTATATTTCCTATCCTCTCACTGAGGGTACACTCTAAGATACTTTGGCATATTGTCATAAAAATAAAGTACCTTTATTTTTAGTATAACTATGTATTGTGTTTTCTTATGATATTGTGCATATGACACTTCGGGGGTCATTCTGACCCTGGCGGCCGGTGACCGCCAGGGTCACCGACCACGGGAGCACCGCCAACAGGCTGGCGGTGCTCCCAAGGGCATTCTGACCGCGGCGGTTCAGCCGCGGTCATAAAGGGTAAACCGGCGGTCTCCTGCCGGTTTACCGCTGCCCCATTGAATGCTCCATGGCGGCGGAGCGCGCTCCGCCGCCATGGGGATTCAGACACCCCCTACCGCCATCCTGTTCATGGCGGGAAACCCGCCATGAACAGGATGGCGGTAGGGGGTGCCGCGGGGCCCCTGGGGGCCCCTGCAGTGCCCATGCCAATGGCATGGGCACTGCAGGGGCCCCCGTAAGAGGGCCCCACAAAGTATTTCAGTGTCTGCTTTGCAGACACTGAAATACGCGACGGGTGCAACTGCACCCGTCGCACCCCTGCAACTACGCCGGCTCAATTCTGAGCCGGCGTCCACGTTGCAGGGGCATTTCCGCTGGGCCGGCGGGCGCTCTTTTGGAGAGCGCCCGCCGGCCCAGCGGAAATGTTTGAATGGCCGCCGTGGTCTTTTGACCGCGGTGCGGTCATTTGTCGGCGGTACCTTGGCGGACGGCCTCCGCCGTCCGCCAAGGTCTGAATGACCCCCTAAGTGGTACTGTAGTAGCTTCACACGTCTCCTAGTTCAGCCTAAGCTGCTCTGCTAAGCTACCATTATCTATCAGCCTAAGCTGCTAGACACCCTATACACTAATAAGGGATAACTGGGCCTGGTGCAAGGTGCAAGTACCCCTTGGTACTCACTACAAGCCAGTCCAGCCTCCTACAGTAGGGTTGAGGTTGTTCCAGTTTTTAGAGGCCTAACAGGATGGGCCCAAGGTCTTCAATGTCAAAAGACATCAACCACTGCAGTTAAGGCCAGTTACCTCTGTTTGCTCTGCAGACCCTTGCCAAAATGAAAGCAGTACAATTTCATGTAATGTATGTGATGTATGTCATTGGGTATGAGGAATGGCTATCTTGGACCAACATATGTGCTCATGATACACATCATAATTTTTAGACCTGACAGTCTTAAGGTGGTAACCCCCAACTTTTTGCCTTCCTCCCTCCACTTTTTGACACTGTTTTGCTGGTTTTAGGACTCGGCACAATTTACCACTGTTAACCAGTGCTAAAGTGCATATGCTCTCTCCCTTAAAACATGGTAACATTGGTTCATACCTGTTGGAAATGGCCCTTCTGCGGGGTTATCCCCAGACTTTTTGCCTTCCTCCTTCTCTTTTTCTGACCTAAATTTTGCTGGCTTTTAGACCCTGCGCACTTTACCACTGCTAACCAGTGCTAAAGTGCATATGCTCTCTCCCTTTAAACATGGTAACCTTGGATCATACCTGATTGGACTATTTAATTTACCTATAAGTCCCTAGTAATGTGCACTCTAGGTGCCTAGGGCCTGTAGATTAAATGCTACTAGTGGGCCTGCAGCACTGGTTGTGCCACCCACTTAAGTAGCCCCTTTACCTTATCTCAGGCCTGCCATTGCAAGGCCTGTGTGTGCAGTTTCACTGTCACCTCGACTTGACATTTAAAAGTACTTGCCAAGCCTAAACCTCCCCTTTCTCCACACATAAGTCACCTCTAATGTGTGCCCTATGTAGCCCCTAGAGCAGGGTGCTGTGTGGGTGAAAGGTAGGACATGTACCTGTGTAGTTTACATGTCCTGGTAGTGTAAAACTCCTAAATTTGTTTTTACACTACTGTGAGGCCTGCTCCCTTCATAGGCTAACATTGGGGCTACCCTCATACAGTATTGAAGTGGTAGCTGCTGATCTGAAAGGAGTAAGCAGGTCATATTTAGTATGGCCGCCAGAATGGTAATACCAAATCCTGCTGACTGGTGAAGTTGGATTTAATATTGCTATTCTAGAAATGCCACTTTTAGAAAGTGAGCATTTCTTTGCACTTAAATCTTTCTGTGCCTTACAATCCACGTCTGGCTGGGCTTAGTTGACAGTTCTTTTTGCATTCACTCAGACACACCCCAAACACAGGGTACTCAGCCTCACTTGCATACATCTGCATTTTGAATGGGTCTTCCTGGGCTGGGAGGGTGGAGGGTCTGCTCTTACACAAAGGACTGCCACACCCCCTACTGGGACCCTGGCAGACAGGATTGAACTGAAAGGGGACCTGGTGCACTTCTTAGCCACTCTTTGAAGTCTCCCTCACTTCAAAGGCACATTTGGGTATAAAACAGGGCCTCTGCCCTACCTCACCAGACACTTGCTGGAGAAGAAACCTGAACCAGAAACTACATCCTGCCAAGAAGAACTGCCTGGCTGCTCAAAGGACTCACCTGTCTGCTTTCTCCAAAGGACTGCTGCCTTGCTGTTGGCCTGCTGCCTTGCTGAACTCTTGTCTGGCTGCAAAAGTGCTCTCCAAGCGCTTGGATAGAGCTTGCCTCCTGTTCCCTGAAGTCTCAGGACCGAAAAGACTTCTCTTTTTCATTTGGACTCTTCGTGCGCCGAAAATTTAGAGGCACAGCTTGTTCCGCTGCGAGAAAAAAGCCGCACACCGACGCTGATCGACACGACGCCTTCGGGGCGAACGGAACTTCGACGCATGGCCTCGCAAGGACAACGCCGCCCGACTTCCAGAGGGGAAATCGACGCGACGCCTGCCATGAGAGCGAAACTTCGACGCACAGCCCCGCAGAACGACGTGCAGCCGGAAAACAAGCAGGAGAATCCACGTACAGACCCCGGGACATCTGGTAATCCCCGCGACCCACAGAAAGAGATTGTCCGCGTGCCGGAAAATGACGCACGACTTCCCCGCGTGAAAAATAACGACGCAAGTCCGTGTGTGCTGGGGAGAAATCGACGCACACACCATTTTTCCACGTATCTCTTCTTCTGCGGCCCTTTGCAGAGATTTTCCACTCCAAACCAGGTACTTTGTGCTTGAAAGAGACTTTGCTTTTTAAAGACTTAAGGCACTTTATATCACTTTCCAGTGATATCTCTACAATTTCACATTGCATCTTTATTCATTTTGACCTACAATTATCCTGATAAATATTATATATTTTTCTAAACACTGTGGTGTATTTTTGTGGTGTTATATGGTGGTATTGTATGACTTATTGCACAAATACTTTACACATTGCCTTCTAAGTTAAGCCTGACTGCTCGTGCCAAGCTACCTGAGGGTGGGCACCGGCTAATTTTGGATTGTTTGTGACTTACCCTGACTAGAGTGAGTGTTCTTGCTTGGACAGAGGGTAACCTGACTGCCAACCAAAAACCCAATTTCTAACAATACCCAACTAGCATATTTGATCTACATGTAAGTCTCTAGTAAAGTGCACTATAGGTGCCCAGGGCCTTTAGATTGAATGCTACTAGTGGGCCTGCAGCACTGGTTGTGCCACCCACATAAGTAGCCCCTTAACCATGTCTCATTGCAGGGCCTGTGAGTGCAGTTTCACTGCCACTTCAACTTGGCATTTAAAAGTACTTGCCAAGCCTTAACCTTCCCTTTTTCTACATATAAGTCACCCCTAACGTAGGCCCTAGGTAACCCAGAGGGTAGGGTGCTGTGTAGGTAAAAGGCAGAACATATACATGTGAGTTTCATATGTCTTGGTAGTGGAAAACTCCTAAATTTGTTTTCCACTGCTGTGAGGCCTGCTCCTTTGATAGGCTAACATTAGGGCTACCCTCATATATTGTTTGAGAGGTAGGTTCTGATCAGAAAGGGGTAGACAGGTCATATTTAGTGTAGCCAGAATGGTAATACAAAATCCCGCTGACTGGCGAGGTTGCATTTTATATTACTATTTTAGAAGTGTCACTTTTAGAAAGTGAGTATTTCTTTGCACTTAAAATCCTTCTGTGCCTTACAGCCTGTCTCCAATCCACGTCTGGGTTGGGCTGGTTGACAGCTCCCTTGTGCATTTCATCCAGACAACCACAAACACAGGACGCTAAGTCACATCTGCACACATCTGCATACTTAATGGGTCTTCCTGGGCTGGAAGGGTGGAGGGTCTGACACTTACATTTCAAAAGTCAGTGGCCTGCCCTCACACAATGGACTGCCAAACCCCGTACTTGGACCTTGGCAGACAGGGTTGTACTGAAAGTGGACCTTGTGCACTTCAAGACCACTCTTTGAAGTCTCCCCCACTTCAAAGGCACTTTTTGGTATATAAACTGGGTCCCTGACCCTACCAACGTAGACACTTCTTGGGACAGACAGTCTGCACCAGAACCTGCAACCTGCCAAGAGAAGCTGCCTGACAGCGGAAAGGACCCACCTGGACTGCTTTGCTGTAATGGACTGCTGCCTTGCTGTTGCCCTGCTGCCTTACTGGCCCCTGGCTCTGCTGAGATGTGCCCTCACAGGGCTTGGATTGAGCTTGCCTCCTGTACCTGAAGTTTCAGGGCCAAAAAGACTTCATCTCTGCAAAGAAACTCCTTGTGGGGCGAAAATCAAGACACAGCCTGCCAGAATCGACGCACAGCCTGTCTCACCACTGCATCGCCGAACCGGAACGATGCAGTCCAGCTTCCTGAGTGGAGATCAATGCAGCGCCAACGTTACGACTAGAAGTTCGGCGCACAGCCCACCTGATCGACATATCGCCACATGGGAACCGACGAAGCCTGACTTCCTGCAAGAGGATTCAATGCAGCCCCAGCTGTGTGGCAGAAATTCCGCCGCATTACCCACCGGATCGAGGCAACAGCTGTGACTTCGTCCCACACGCCCATGATTTTCACGCATCATCCCTGGGCGTCAAAAGACCCGCATCGCAAAGAGGATTCAAGCCTGCGTGCCGGAATGAATTTGACACGTGGAAAAGAATCAATGCATTGCCTGTTTGCGCCCAGAAAGCCTACCTTTTTCTGCACACCTCCTCTGCGGTCTTCTTGCATGTAATTTTGACGCAAACCATGTACTTTGTGCTTGAAAGAGACAATTGTTGCTTTTAAGAACTAAAGACTTTTCTTATCATTACAAAAGTAATATTTCAACTTGTGATTATCAAATCTTGATCGTTTTGACCTTAATTTAATCAGATAAATATCTTATATCTTTCTAAACCGGCATGGTGTCTTTTTGTAGTGTTCTCACTGTGTTATTACATGATTTATTGCACAAATACTTTACACATTGCCTCCTAAGTTAAGTCTGACTGCTCAGTGCCAAGCTACCAGAGGATGGGCACAGGATAATTTGGATTATGTGTGACTTACCGTGACTAGGAGTGTGATCCTTATTTGGAGAAAGGTGTATACCTCTGCCAACTAGAGACCCCATTTGTAAAAATAATGTTATGGGAGGAGTTGAAGGAGACATGAGTTAGTAAGAGGAAAGTTGATGACCAGGTTGTATGTGTGGCAATGGTAATTACTTTTATGCTTTTCTCATTACAAGTTCATAATTATGACATTATTGGTACACTTAAACATACTATAATATGTACAATATAATATACTAGACCTTACACAGAAA
This sequence comes from Pleurodeles waltl, assembly GCF_031143425.1. NCBI lineage: Eukaryota > Metazoa > Chordata > Amphibia > Caudata > Salamandridae > Pleurodeles > Pleurodeles waltl. Next base: position 721,508,222 of record NC_090443.1, read on the forward strand.
TATAAAAACTTTGTAAAATGTCCACTGGTACAAGTAATTCAGAAACATACATGAGTTAGTTCTGTATTATTATTGTTGTGTCTTATAAAGGGCTCAGCGACCCGAGGGGTTTCCCAGTGCTAGACCCAGGTAAAGTGAAATCATCCCGAGTTAAAACAACCAGGTCTTCAATCCCTTGTGAATCTCCATGTGGGAAGAGCAGCTTTGCAACGATTCTGGATGGTTGTTGATAGCTTGAGGTCAAGGTATGAGAACGACCGGCTTCTCCAGGCGCACTAGACAAATTCTAGGCACTTTATAGAGGGACTGGTTTGATGACAGTATCATACGTGCGGGCTGGTAAGGCTCCACCAGATCTTGGATGTATCCTGGGGCTGTGTCAGTTCTAGCGTTGTGCATATAGCAAACGGATTTGAACTGTATTTGTTTGTCAACTAGTGAAGCTCTCAACTAGTGAAGCTCTCAGAGCAGATTTGACACTGATGAATATTTTGTGAGGCGAAAGGGCAGCCCAGCCACAGCATTTTTGACTATGTTTAGGTGCCGATTGACTGCCTTCACGGCCCCCAAATATACAATGTTTCCGTAGTCAGTTCTTGACAAGATCCGAGAATGAATCACTGTTTTTTGGGCGGAGAGCGGTAATATACCAATGACCTTTTTTATCCACCTCAACACAGAAAAGCAGAAAGAAGCCACCTTGGCTACCTGCATCTTCATGGTTAGCCTGTCGTACAGCCAGAAACCGAGGTTCTTTACCTTAGATGACAAATCCAGAAGGCTGCCCAAAGACTCCAGCCAGTGCTGAGGACTCCATAGCTAGGGATTATTCCCCAAAACCATGACCTCAGTCTTCTCACCGTTGAGCTTGAGTGAGTTTGCACCCATACATATGGAGAGCCTACTCAAGCACAATTTCAGAGTTCCTGTGCAATGCATTTCATATGTCATTTCAGACTGACTGCTTTCATATTTTTCACATTACATATTTGTATTAAGATTGTGTTTATTACATTTATCACATTTGATGGTGCTTAGGGATTCTTCTGTTAGAGATGGCATAATATTATACATTCGTAATTTTTCACTGATACAGAAAATTGAGCATGCTGTATGGCTTGGTTCTCCATTATACAGTACAAGTAACTACTGAAGATTTTTAATCACAGTTATATCATGAGTAGGCCTAGATTACATTTCTGTTACATTAGAGCAGTTTTGCTGATTTTGGTAATTGTGCTTAAATTATATTCAACAAAAATCCCCTAATTATGCTATTACGCTACATTTCATAATTACACGCCATTCATGATAAAAATGTAGTGTAAGTTTACAGGAACAACATGAACAGCAGAACGTGAACAGCTGTTGTTCATGGTGCTTGTCTTGTTTTTGCATTATATTTTTAGCTTGAAATGCATTCTCACATCTAAAAAGTACAAGAGGATGCATTTGAAGTTAAAATATAGCAGCACTTGCTGCTTTTGCAATTCATATTTTCTCAAAATGTTATGTTATTATGCAAAAACAAATTACATTCATTCTGCACACCCTTAATGATGGAAAGTACATAGATTATGTCAGTAAGGGTTATAAAAAAATCTAGCACATTGAATGTTACTAGACAACGCACTCTTTGTTTTGAATGTTTCTTGTATGGTGTGACTTCCTGATTTACTGGGTGCACAAGGGTATTTCCTTCTGATCAAAGGCTTGAACGTAATATTTTGAACGCACTGGTGCTGTCTCCGAAGCAGTATCCCCTAAGTGCACTATGTTGAGTCTCCAGCTAAACTTCCTTTGTTTCATAAAATTCATGTGCAACATAAAGAGACTCTTTACCATTGACTGAAGGTTAATGTGTAATTAATCTTCATCAACAACATGTGTATCCCTAAATAAATAGTAGTGTCATCCCTTTCATCCAAATAGACATGTACATGCTCAAAATTTCCAATGTATTTCGGGCCAAAGCCCTTCTTTAGGGCATGAATTATCCTAAAAAAAACAATGCGGAAAGTAAGCAGTAATGGAGTCCCCTAGACTAAAAAGTTATAGGTGATAAAGTATTGTTGTCACCCATAAAAGGAAAAAAAGTCGTACAGGTTTGTGATTAAAACTTAATCCCCATGTGTAGGAAGCTGGCTCTGTACATACTATTTCAAAGTAAGAAATAGTGTGCACAGAGTCCAAGGATTCCCCTTAGAGGTAAGATAGTGGCAAAGAGAGATACGTCTAATGCTCTATTTTGTGGTAGTGTGGTCGAGCAGTAGGCTTATCAGAGGGTAGTGTTAAGCATTTGTTGTACACACACAGGCAATAAATTAGGAACACACACTCAAAGACTTACTCCAGGCCAATAGGTTTTTATATAGAAAAATATATTTTCTTTGTTTATTTTAAGAACCACAGGTTCAAGATTTACAAGTAATACTTCAAATGAGAGGTATTTCACTTAGGTACTCTAGGAACTTTGAATAATCACAATATCATGTACAGTCTTTGTACAAATGGCAATAAGCTTTTTAAAAGTGGACACAGTGCAAAAATCAACAGTTCCTGGGGGAGGTAAGTAAAGGTTAAGTTTGCAGGTAAGTAAAACACTTAGAAGTCTCAAAGTTGGGTCCAAGGTAGCCCACCATTGGGGGTTCAAGGCAACCCCAAAGTTACCACACCAGCAGCTCAGGGCCGGTCAGGTGCAGAGGTCAATAGGTGCCCAAAACACATAGGCTTCAATGGAGAACAGGGGTGCCCCGCTTCCAGTCTGCCAGCAGGTAAGTACCCGCGTCCTCGTGGGGCAGACCAGGGGGGTTTTGTAGGGCACCGGGGGGGACACAAGCAGGCACAGAAAGTACACCCTCAGCGGCACAGGGGCTGCCGGGTGCAGAGTGCAAACAGGCATCAGGTTTTAGATAGGAAGTAATGGGGAGACCAGGGGGTCTCTTCAACGATGCAGACGGGCACAGGGGTGGGGCTCCTCGGGGTAGCCACCACCTGGGCTAGGCAGAGGGTTGCCTGGGGGTCACTCCTGCACTGGAGTTCGGTTCCTTCAGGTCCTGGGGGCTGCGGGTGCAGTTTTGGTTCCAGGCGTCGGGTCCCTTGTTACAGGCAGTCGCGGTCAGGGGGAGCCTCTGGATTTCCTCTGCAGGTATCGCTGCGGGTGTTCGGGGGGGTTGTCTCTGGCTACTCACGGGCTCGCAGTCGCCGGGGAGTCCTCCCTGTAGTGTTGGTTTTCCACAGGTCGATCCGGGGGCTTCGGGTGCAGAGTGGAAAGTCTCACGCTTCCAGCAGGAAACGTGAAAGCCTTTAAAGTTGTTTCTTTGTTGCAAGAAAGTTGCAGGTTGTTGAACAGGGCCGCTGTTCACTGGAGTTTCTTGGTCCCTGGTTGCAGGGCAGTCTTCTGAGGCTTCAGAGGTCGCTGGTCCCTGTTGGATGCGTCGCTGTTGCAGTTTTCTTCAAAGTTGGGAGACAGGCCGATAGGGCTGGGGCCAAAGCAGTTGTCGTCTCCGTCTTCACTGCAGGGCTTCAGGTAAGCAGTCCTTCTTCTGGTTAAGGTTGCAGGAATCTAGTTTCCTAGGTTCTGGGGAGCCCCTAAATACTGAATTTATGGGTGTGTTTAGGTCTGGGAGGGCAGTAACCAATGGCTACTGTCCTGGAGGGTGCTTACACCCTCTTTGTGCCTCCTCCCTGTGAGGAGGCGGGCACATCCCTAATCCTATTGGGGGAATCCTCCATCCACAAGATGGAGGATTTCTAAAAGTAAGGGTCACTTCAGCTCAGGACACCCTAGGGGCTGTCCTGACTGGTGAGTGACTCCTCCTTGTTTTTCTAATTATCTCCTCCAACCTTGCCGCCAAAAGTGGGGTCAGTGGCCGGAGGGGCGGGAATCTCCACTAGCTGGGATGCCCTGTGGCGCTGTAACAAAAGGGGTGAGCCTTTGAGGCTCACCGCCAGGTGTTACAGTTCCTGGCCACAGAGTGACAAAGGCACTCTCCCCATGTGGCTAGCAACATGTCTGGTGTGTGGCAGGCTGGCAGAAACTAGTCAGCCTACACTGGAAGTCGGGTATGTTTTCAGGGTGCATCTCTAAGATGCCCTCTGGGTGCATGTTACAATAAGTTACACACTGGCATCAGTGTGCATTTATTGTGCTGAGAAGTTTGATACCAAACTTCCCAGTTTTCAGTGTAGCCAATATGGTACTGTGGAGTTCGTGTTTGACAAACTCCCAGACCATATACTCGTATGGCTACCCTGCACTTACAACGTTTTGCTTAGACACTGTAGAGGCATAGTGCTCATGCACATATGCCCTCACCTGTGGTATAGTGCAACCTGCCTTAGGGCTGTAAGGCCTGCTAGAGGGGTGACTTACCTATGCCACAGGCAGTGTGAGGTTGGCATGGCACTCTGAGGGGAGTGCCATGTCAACTTAGTCATTTTCTCCCCACCAGCACACACAAGCTGTGAAGCAGAGTGTATGTGCTGAGTGAGGGGTCCCCAGGGTGGCATAAACCATGCTGCAGCCCTTAGAGACCTTCCCTGGCATCAGGGCCCTTGGTACCAGGGGTACCAGTTACAAGAGACTTACCTGAGTGCCAGGGTTGTGCCAATTGTGGAGACAACGGTACAGTTTAGGGAAAGAACACTGGTGCTGGGGCTTTGTTAGCAGGATCCCAGCACACTTTCAAGTCATAACGTAGCATCAGCAAAGGCAAAAAGTCAGGGGGTAACCATGCCAAGGAGGCATTTCCTTACACCATGTTAACTCATTCTTCTTCTGTTAGACCAAAATTATGGGCCTACACAGGCTTTTGAGGAGGCATGATTCATGCCTGCAACTAAAAAAGGGGTGTGTCACCACTATATATAACGTTTCTATGCACATAGACATTTCTCCAAACAGTTATCATTCTAATATCTGGTGTGAACAGAATAATGTTGGGCCCATATCCATATGGGAGCTGGATCGGTGAATGCTTATACTACCATCCAAAAATCTAATCTGGATGCAAATAGCCATCATTTAATTCTCAGGCTAGTATGGCATTTATTATTACCATGGGTCATGTCAATTGAGGTCCAACAGAAGAAGCGTTAGTTAGTATATTTAATTAATATTTCTTTTATTGTTCAGATTTCTTTATTAAGGATTTTAAATGTGGAGAAAATGAAAAGGGAAAAAGGGGGGGGGCGGGGTGTCGCAGCACCCAACAATCCCCAAGGAGAAACAGGCAACAGGCCGGTACCCCCCTTAACATCCCTCTTACCCTTCCCTCCCCCCCGGGAGCGCTAGCTTGTAGTCACAGCTGTGGGACTGATAATGGGACTGCGAAGACCTCCGTCCCCTGTTCACATGTCAGGGAGTCTCCTATTTTTGTAAATTGAGAAGTCGCAAATATCTAGGACATGTCAATTCCCTAAACTCCCCGGAAAGCAAAGCCAAGAAGGGGTGTCATAACTCCCTATATGAGTCCCCTTGTGATGTAAGGGATAGGGTGATCTTTTCCATCCCCAGGATCATCCAAAGTCTATGGAACCACTAGCTGCGTAGGAATCTGAGACGTTCCCCAGTAAGTCAGTATATTTTGGAGAGCTGCCCCCAATGCTAGACCTAACTGTCGGCCCGCATGGATTTGAGCAGAAACGTTATAGGGGTTTGGAAGGCCCAGTAGGATATAAGCCAGGAAGCGTGGGAGCTGGGTGTTCATGTGAGTGTCAATGTAATGTAGAATTCCCTCCCAGTACCCAGACAGCTTCGGGCAATCCCAAAGGATGTGGGTCAAAGTGCCTATACTTTTGCATCCCCTCCAGCAAAGAGGTGATTGTGTGCGGTCCATTTAATGGAGTCGGGCTGGGGTGAGATACCAATAAGTGGCTATCTTTATTGCAGTCTCCATGCTTGTGGAGCAACGCGCTGTGTGGTGTGTCCTGTAGTGGATCTCCTCCGAGTCCTCCGGCGTCAGAGATCTCCCCAGTTTTGCCTCCCAGAGAGCCCGACTCAGTATTTTGGAGATCGGGACTGCCTGCTGGAGTAAGTCATATCGCTCCGATATGATGTGTTTATCTGATTTTCTGGTCAGCAACCATTTTTCGTACTGTGTGAGGGGGCGACCAGCCTTCTCCCTATTTTAGGTGTGTGACACCCAGTGCTGAATCTGGAGGTAACGCATTCTCTCCGTCACCGGGGGAGACTGGGACCTTCTAAGGACTTCGAAGGAAATTATGCCCCTGTCAAATGTCCGATGGAGCAACGACCAGAGGCCATCCAGTCCCGGTAGGCATGGCAGTCCAGGCCCGGAGAGAAGTCCTTGTTCCACACTATAGGCGTCAAGAATGACGGAAAGTAGGTCAGACCGCCCGATCGGGTCGCCTTGTCCCACACCCTCATTGTGGCTCTGCTAACAGGGGACGAGTACAAACCCCATAGCCTATGGCGACGCGGGAGGAATGGAATCCCCCACAAAGAAGCGCCTGCCACTGCACGATCCATGAACAGCCAGAGCTTGTCCGATGCCCGTCTGGACCACTCCACCAGGAACCATAGTTGGGTGGCCCTGTAGTACGGTGGAACATCCGGGACTCCCAGGACACCCCTCTCCGAGGCCTGACATGCCAGGAGGCCGGCCATTCTAGGCCTCTTGCCCCCCGTATAAAGCGGTTGATTTCGCTCTGCAGCGCCTCTAGGGTGCTGGACGGTGGCTCTGCCGGTAGTGTTTGAAAAAGAAAGAGTGCCCTGGGGAGGACTGACATTTTGACAGCTGCTATTCTACCAGTCCCGAAATGGGATAGCGTCTCCACTTTGCGAGGTCAGCCCTGACCCCCTGCAGGAGAAGCCAGTAACTCCCAGGAGCAGTCCCGGACAGGCTATCTGGAGACCCAGGTAAGGGACAGAATTCTCCTGCCACCTAAAGGGGTAGCACCGTGCTAATTCATTCACCGTCTCCCTCGGGAGCGCAAGGTCGAGCGCCTGGGACTTCGATAGATTCACATGGAAGCCCGACACAACACAGAAAGCCTCTACCTCCTCCAGAAAGACGGGAGGGCTCTCACCCGAATGTTGAGTGTCACCACAACGTCATCTGTGTAGAGAGCAATTGTGTACTCCTCCCCTCCAAATCTGACCCCTGTAATTGCTGGTCTATCCCTTACTCTCTGCGCAAAAGGTCCTGTATACTGAGCGAAGAGAAGGGGGCAGATGTCACCTCGTTGACCCTGACCAAGGCCCTTGGCTGGCTACAAGCACCTGCTATCCAGGCCCGAAACCGGGGCCCCAAGCCAAAGTGTCCAAGTGTTGCATGGAGATGTGTCCACTGGACACGGTCGAACACCTTCTCGGCGTCTATGCTGAGCAGGATTGAGTAACGCCCCACGCGCTGCGCTTTGTCCACCGTGTGCAGTAGGCGCTTTGTGTTGTCTCCACATTGTCGGCCCAGGATGAAGCCCGTCTGGTCGGGATCTACCAGACCAGGCATCAGCAGGTTCAGGGAGGCCACATGGATACCCATAAGCAGCTTGAAATCAACGTTTAGTAATGATATAGGTCGGTAGGATCCACAATCCACTAGGTCTTTCCCGGGTTTCGGAATGACCATAAATGACTGTGTCCAACATTGATGGTGGCATGTCCCCCGATCCCTTGATGTTGTTAAAGAGTCGTGTCAGGATTGGAGCCAAGCTAGAGCAAAACATTCTGTAGAAGAATCCAGGAAAGCCATCCGGCCTGGGGACTTCGAGGCCTCAAGTCGGGCTATTGCCGAGATGACCTCCTCCAGCCTGATGGGGGCCTCGAGAGGGTCCACCTCCACCGGCATCAGTTTAGTCATCCAGGCCTGTTCAAGATAACGGAGCGAGGGCCCTGGGTCGGCCTTCTGTGATGAATACAGGGCCTGGTAGAAGCTACGGAAGACTGAGGCGATCTGTGTATCGCTCGTGTCCACTGATCCCTCCGTAAGCCCAATTGATGCCACCACCGTCAATCGGCTCTGGGCCCTAAGTCTAGTGGCCAAAAGGCGGCCGCATCTGTTGCCACCCTCATAGTAGGATTGCCGCAGCCGGAGAGCCATGTATTCCACCCTGTCCATGTCAAGCTCCACCAGCTGTAGCTGAGCTTCACTGAGCTGTCTCCAGACCCTCGGGGCCCCATCCTCTTTTGTATCTTTTCAAGCTCCGTCACCTGCTGCTGTAAGTGTGCTTTTTTCTCATGTCTGAGTTTATTATCCACTGAGGAGATCCCTTTAAACTCCCCTCTGATCATCGCTTTCAGTGCATCCCAAATAAGAGGTAGTGGGGTGTCAGCCGTATCGTTAAATTAAAAATAAGTGGAAATAGCTTTGGAAATCTGAGCAACTACCTCTGGCCTCATCAGGAGTGTGGACTTCGGGTGCCAAGGATGGAGCTCCACGTGCCCGAGAGGAGCTATAAGAGTGAGGGTCACCGCTGCGTGATCCGACATTGCGCAGGGTTCTATTTTTATGTCCCCTGTCCTCTGTTCAATTTCCTTGTAGCCCAAGAAAAAGTTCATACATGTGTAGGTCTTGTGGGCGTGTGAGTAAAAAGTGTAGTCTCTAGAGTTAGGGTGTCTACCCATCCACAGATCTGTAAGCCCCTACCCCTCTAAGTTCTCCAAGCCCCTAGCATGCATGGCTCCTGTCCCTCTGTATCATGAAGTGGATCTGTCCCATTCCCAATGTAGGACTATGTTGAAGTCTCCCCCTATAAGCTCTTACCTATCGTGTGTGGTCATTACCTATGCCAGGGCCCCAAGAATGAACCCTTCCTGACCTTCGTTGGGAGCATAGATAGACGCTATCACCATCTGGGACCCCCCAATGTGAATTCTGTAAGGCAGGAGTCGTCCCTGTATCTCAGCAATCCTGTATCCCTTCCTCCCATGGAAAGAGCGCAACACCAGAAGCACGACCCCTGCCACTTTTCTCCCACCGGAGGAGAAGTTTTATATGGGAAAGGCTCTAGACTGCATTCTATGCTGGTCCGAAGCGACTAAGCAGGTCTCCTGAAGGAGACATGTCTGCACCCGAGTGTTCAAGGTATGAGAAGATCGCTCTGCACTTGATTGGATTATTTAACCCCTTAACATTAAGTGTGACAAGTTTTACTGACATGGGGATGGTGTGAGTGGAGCAATGTCGTTCAGTACGTCCCCGGAGTGAGTCCTGTTGTGCCTAGCCCAATGCTGGGGAGTCTTAGTTTGAATACAAGTCCTGTTTTCATGGCTACTTCTACTGTTTATGAGCATCATGCTCCCGTCCCCTTCCAGAAAAAATAGAACATATTGAAACAACATGGTCAAACAACCCTATAAAGGGGATCCGGGTAAACCGGCATAGTTGTACACCCAACAAATTGTCTCCCAAATTAGAGACTTCCACACTCAGCTGTAGAGTTAGAAGTTGAATTTGGCATGTTAAACCCCCAAAAAGAACTTTTTGAGAATTCCATCATGGAAGTTCAAAGATACGCTCACCTTCACCACTATATAGCCCTCAATTGGGGACTCAATCCTTTCAACACATTTACTGTGTGCAGCATCCAAATTGTATGTTAGAAGTTAACGAATGAAAGACTCAACACTTAGCTGCTGATTTATTGAAGATCGTCAACAGTAGGTGGATTGACATATTCAAACGCTAGACAAACAACATACGATGATACCATCACAGGACACTTTGGTATTTCTGACTCAAGCATAACTTGAACTACATTGAATTTTCACTTCTGCTGCAGAAAAAGCGCTATCAAGCATCAAATTCAAGCAATTCGAGCAAGGGGAGAAGGAGGGACGACTCATAGCGTTACAAATGAAACAAATGAAAATGCCTTGTACCATAACAGTAATAATAATAACACAATCCGTTACATAAAGTGGAGGAATTTGCAGAATAAAACAAAACATTGTGCACCTCTGAAATGACACAAACACTTTCAAGAAGAAAGCTTTTTAGAATATATACACCTTTCCTGACTGAGAAAAGATGTTGCAACACAACTGGAAGAGGAGCAGTCAAGTCCATACCAATGGGGAAGGCACCAGGAAAGCAAGAGTAATGCATGACTTCTTACCCACTACTATGTAAAGTTTTTAAAGAAGCAGGAGAAAAAATGGCGTAATCTCATAATTTAATAAAGCAACCATCCCCCTTTTACTGAAGCCAAACAATTCTTTGTAATGTGCCATCTACTGACATAGTGATGCACTACCTTTGAAAACTTTCATAAAAAGTGCCATCACAGCAGGATTACCTTTAATTGATCTTCGACTCTGATCAAATACTTTGGAAATGTACACTGGAAAAGATATGAAAGTGTCAGTCACCAAACATATCAATCTTGTCATAGACAAAACTGCATCAGACTTTCCAAGATGGACAGGCTTACAATTATCATTGTTTAGGCAAACACAGACCACAGAAATGAATTAGGAATACTTATATTATCGTCTCCAAAACCTGTACTGTGATAATAGACACACTAATCAAGGACTGTACTTGGGGGACTAAACATAATTGGCTCAAACAATCAACATTGTAATGGCTATACTATCTGGAGGACTTAGACTCTCTCGAATTGAACTGTACTACAAAGCACATCACCGAGCACACCTAGCACATCTGGCATAGATTTTTTCTACAGAGCTGGAAGCACGAGACTGGTGCTAAATAAAAAATAAATCATGGTATGAGAGTCAGGGCCTGGAATGAAATATAGACGCACTGCAACCACCAAAGATTCTCTGGAACCCATCTTAAAAGAAGCAGAAACATTTTCTATACTGTTCATAACCAGTTGCAAACCAATGGCTTCATATACTCAAAAGCAACAATTTTGAATAGGATGGCAATACAGGTTTATACAGTTATTACTACACTGGAAAGAGTGGTCAGATAAACGAATTAACTAGCTGGATCAAATACTTGAAGTGAGTAGGGCCAAACCTTTTCGAAATCTCCAAGTAGAATATTACTTAGAAACTAATGAATTGCAATACTCCATAGACTCAAAACTCTCCCAAACATTGGACCTCATCACTGTAACTCCAATGTATCTATACTTAAAAAGATGGAGTAACTTCAAAGGCATTATATCTACCTTATACATCACCTTTATTAAAGAGCTACTTTAAACCCCTCTACAATAAATAATATTGGTAAGACAAATAGGCACACATTTATGAAAGAATACTTGGAAGAGGAATGGCCCTGACTACTTGAAAACCAGGAATTTGGACTGTGAAAAGTGAAATTAAAATTGAGCATATCACAATATTGCATGATTGACACTGGTGACCCCTGACGCTATACTGTGCTAATTTAGCTTATTCCTCTGAATGTTGGAGATGTGGAGAGCAAATGAATACATAATGCATCTGATATGAGCTGCACATCATTACAAACGTTGTGGCAGGTGTAGCACATTCCAGAATGACCACAAATGAAGTCCCTCTAGAAGTTTATCCTACACTGATCTTCTTACATTATATGGCAGCGATTCCAGAAATGACCAGACACATAAAAAGTACTCTGACATGGCATTAACGATCCAGTCAGACCTGATTCACAAAATTCACTTTGTAGTATGTTTTTCTAGTGCTACAGTACTCCTACAAAACCTAGTACAAATTGTTGTTCACAAAATGCACTTTATAGTAAGTTTACTACTTTTCTGTATTCACAAATTGCTCTTTTTTTACTAAGTCCTTACCTCTATTATTTGTTATGAGAGGGTGTAGCAGTACCAGTGGTTGGCCAGGTGTGGTGTTGGACATAGGGGCTGGTTATGAGTTTGGTGGACAGAAACATCCGTCTGCTAAACTCCAGACAAGGAGGTCGCCGTGGTGCTGACGACCTCCCCACCAGCCCCAATACAACTTTACAACTGGACTGATTGGCGGAAACCAAGGTTTTTGCCGGTCAGCCCCATGGGAAAGGTGCGGCATGCAGGGGGCACCAGCACCCTTGAAATGCACACAGTCTGCACAGCAATGCGCATTTCAAGGGTGCTGGGTATGGGGAACCCTGCATTGCCCATGGGTATGGGCAGTGGAGGGGCACCCCTGCACATGTTGTCCACAAACCTTTTCATGGATGTGGCACTGCCATGAAAAGGCTGGTGGAAAACAAGCTTGTAATCAGCAGGGTGGTACTGAGTTCACTGCCGTCCTGGCTGATTACAACCACCACCGCTGTCAGCCCGTCGGGATTTAGGATCCTAGCGTGTCATGGACAGTAATAGATTGGCGGGTCTTCCTGCCAGCATCATAATGTGCAGTAGGACCGCCACAGCCATGACGTTCCAACCGCCACTGCGAGTCCTGTGGTCCTAGGCCCAACAAACTTGTAATCAGGCCCTACATTATTACAAAAGAGTAAGTTACTACAAAAGTGCAGCTTGCGAATCCTGAAAGCTACCAAAGTTACTCAAAAGTGTAAAGCTAATCAAAAGTGTAAGTTACCCTGTGAATCAGGTCCTTATTTGCATCCTAAGCAATGACTACCATTTACCCACAATGCTGCATAAGGGAAATAGCAGCTGCAGCAAAGCACAGAAAACCTATATATTGACTCTTAAATCAGCCCCACATCTATAAGGCTAAATGGAAACCATTTATTTTGTCAGCACTAATGCAGCAACAAATGAATTAATGAACATCCTTTCTAGATTCACTATTAACTTCCTTATGTTTGTTGAAGTATGTGAATTCGTCTGCCTTCTACATCATCCTATATGATATTTACCAACTGGAAGCTACAGTGATATAAACTAAATGATTTGGTTACATGACAGCAAATTATCTGATAACTAGTTTTGTATTTGTTTCTTTTATATGGCTCCAGTCCTTTCCGTGTAGCCTGATTCCCTCAGCATTTTAACCTGCAGGCAATCCTGCCAAAATAACTATAACTGACAGGACAAAACCCTACTTTTAATATCAAATAAGTCAACAGTAAAAATGACAATGGTGTTTTTTACTGTTTGGATCTTAAAAACATTAAACTACAGATCCAGCCTTTCAATATAATGGACCATGCCTTTAGGGCTCAGCCATTCTGCTGAAAGGCTGACTTACAAATATTAAAACAGAAGGCTTCGGTTTGTCATAGCTTGAAATGGCAAAGTCCATTTAGCAGTGTAAAACTGCTCTTCCATCCAGCAATGGCAGGCAGGGAGAGATGGTTTGTCACACTTGTGGTGGTATATCTAAACTAGCAGTCCACAAGAGACTTAGGTGGTCATTATGAACACGGCGGAAACAACCGTCGTGTTCATGCTGGCGGTCAAAACACTGACCGCCAGCGACCCCGGAACCCCGCCGGCCAAATAATGAACATTTATGTGGGCCGGCGGGCGGAAACATTGTTTCCACATGCCGGCTCACAGAAAGGCTCGGCCGGGACATTGACGGCGGCTCCACATGGAGCCGCCGTCAATGCCTCTGTGCGGCAGGTGCAGTGCACTGGTCACGCAGATCACTGCCCCAAAATCGGGTAGTGACCTGCGCGATGGGGCTCTGCACCGGGGCTCCTGCACTGCCCATGCAAAGTGCATGGGCAGTGCAGGGGCCCCCAGGGGTGCCCCGGGGCACCCCCTCTGCCATCCTTTCCCTGGCGGGATATAAGGCTGGCGGGAAATGAAACATTATCCGCAGGGTAGCGCCGCTACCCTGGCGGATGGTGTTTGAACTCGCCGACAGGCTGCCTGACAGCGGGAGCCTGGCGGTGGGTGAGGGCTGCCGCTGGCGGCCCTCACCATGTTCAAAATGTGGTGGGTTGGCCCGCCATGCCGGCTGGCGGATTCAGCCGCCACTGCCGGCATGGCGAACCAAACTGCCAAGTTCGTAATGAGGGCCTTAATCTTACAGGCCCTCGGTACCCATGGTTCCTTATGCTAGGGACTTACAAGTAAATCAAGTTATGTCAGTTGAAGGTTAGCCAATTAAGCATGCACCTTTTTAGGGGTCAGCACATAGGATGGGCATTTCAGAATCAATACACCAATGCCTAGCAGTCAAAATGGGGGCAAAATGTGGGGATGAAACTGCCTAAAGCTGGTTTCCTTAAAATTATTTTATATATTCATAATGTAAGAATCACATTTCAACACCCTTTAAGATTATCTACAAATAAACTAACTTGAATGCTGGATTAACTTTGAGCCAACAGTTGTTTAGAGTTCTTCTCCAGACAACAGTTCATGTGCAGATGGAAAATAGTTGACCATTAAGTGGATAAGGAGCATAGTCAAGATGTTCCCCTTAAGTCATCAATTTTTGCATCTTTTGATGGTAAGTTCTTTGGTGTTTTCTTCTATTGGGCCAGATGAACAACACCTCTTAAGGAACACTGAAGCGGTATAAATGTCATTGTGATTGAACAAGGAAAGAAGCAGATAATCAGACATTGCTGCAGACAATGTTGTACAGCCATCCTGCACTAGCCCAGAGTGTAAAATATGGATAGTCAGGTGATGCTCAGGAGATCATTTTGTGTCTTCTGTATACCATTCTCATTCATAAGATCCTGCAGGTTTGCTAAAATTCCAAAATATGCCCCAGCAGACCATCCTACCATGTAGCTGCACCCATCTGACCCATCTACTCATGGTATTAATATTGGTGAGCTCATCCTCAGCTTCAATCCCCACAGCAGGTCATGCCCCAGCCCTTTACAAGCCACATAATGACCTTAGCAGGTCTAGTGTGTCCTGTTGCTTAGCTGGTATGGTATAACTGCAGCTATTGACGAGGCCAATACAGGGGTGGCCACAGTTGTTGGAGTGTATTGCCACGGGGGCATGTGGGGACATTGATGTTGGTAATGAGGACAGGACTAGGGGTTGGCGGAGTTCGTGGAGTTCCATTACATGGAATTCCACGAAGTGCTTAAACAACTCAATTCCACCAGTGGGTGGAATTTCTCAGTGCACCCGTTCACGCTACGTTTTTCACGTTCAGAAGCTCGATGCGCGTTCTTGCATTGAAAATATCATATGTACGGCACCATGAGGTTTACATGGATGCAACCATTTTCCTTTCACTGTGTATGGTGCTGGGCCTAACTTCAATCCACTCTATAGATTTGCAATCCCACCCTTTTCTAAATTCTGCAACCTTCATTATTCATTATTTCATCAGCATGTGTCTTTGTGTTTGTGTATTGTACGTTTCAGCAACACAAAAGGATGATATATGGAGTACTGAAACTTTTCAAACACTCACCCCCAGTCACAGATCTGGGTTTAATCCATTCTTCTTTTGCTCACCATGCCACCCCAGTTTGGACCCAGCCATATGCAAATCAGTCTTCATCCTGCTCCCCATGGGAACAGCCCAGCACGAATTGCCAGGCCAGTTCCTCCCTGGACCGGAAACAAGCATCCTGGGACCCATTTCAGGGTATCGCATTTCATCAGCCAGACTTGTGTTCCCTAAGTGGCTAGGGTATGTCCAGACATGGTTTCTTGTTTGCTGAACCACTGGATTCAAGCTAGCTTGGCTGATGAAGGGTGATACTCTGAAACCGTTCCCAAGATCTTTGTATCCTGGTCAGGGAGGACCTGGCCTGGCAATTCGGGCTGGAACAGTGTAAAGACTGATTTGGATATGGCTGGGTCCAAATTGGTGAGGCATGGCAGGCAAAATAATGATAGGTAAAAACCCAGATCTGTGACTGGGGGTGAGTATTTGAAAAGTTTCAACACTTCGTCCATCATTTCATTTTATTTTGTTTTGTGATGTTATTTTACGTTTGACGAATTTTTTTTGGTGTGTTTTTTTGTGACTTTTTGAATACTTTTTTTGCTTTTCCTTTAACATCTTTATATATTTTTTATTTCTTCCTTCTTTTTGTTTGTTCCCCTTTCTTTTTTCCACCCAGTGCCATGGCAGAGCAGCAGAGAGAGTGGAGGCCACGGTGCAGTGGCTAGCCGCTTACCTTGCAGACATCAGCACCACAAAGGGGTGCAGTCCCACCCCAATTTTACTAAGGCAGAGTTGACAGCACTTTTTGTTTTTTTGTGCAGCACCACCTCCACTCCATGCTGGCAGCAGGCAGCAGGCGGCAGGCGGCAGGCGTGGAAGCAGTTACACCCTTTGTGAGCATCAACTGCTGTGAAGTAGGGTGAATCAGAGTAGGTCAGCACACTGGGGTCCAGCGCACCCAGCAGCAGTTCATGCACAGTTGGACAGCCATAATGGACTACGAGCAGGACCTGTTGAAAATGCTGGGTGTTGAAAGGTCAGGGCTCTGTGAGTAAATAGTTCTTTATTTGTTGTGTCTGCTTCACAGTGCTAATTTGTTTTCTAATCGCAGTGCTGATGACTCACAGAGGTAAGTTAAGTTTACATTACGATGAATATTATGTGATCCAGTTTGAGCTAGCCAGATGCTCAGTCAGCACTTACTAATTGTACTTGTTGGTGTGTGCTTGGGCTGATTAATTAAAACGCCATGCAGAGTGAGACTCCTCCTGTCACCAAGAATAAGATAGTGGTAGTAGTAGTAAGATCAGTGAGTTACCATTATCTTTGTTCCTTTCTTTATGTAACTTATGCAGTTCCTCCCAATCAATCAATCAATCAATCAAAAAATGTATTAAGCGCGCTACTCACCCAGAAGGGTCTCAAGGCGCTGTGTGGGGGGGAGGGGGGAGGGGGGAGGGAGGAGGGATGCTGTTTTACTGCTCAAAAATCCATGCTTTCTGAAAGTCGGGAGGTCCTGGGTCTGCGTAGGTTGTTGGGGAGGGAGTTCCAGGTCTTGGGGGCGAGGTAGGAGAAGGATCTGCATCCAGAGGTGGTGCGTTGGATGCAGGGGACTGTGGGGAGGGAGAGGCGAGCAGAGCAGAGGAGTCGAGTGGGTGCATGGAAGTTCACTCGTTCGTTGAGGTAGGCTGGTCCAGTGTTGTGGAGGGATTTGTGGGCGTGGATGAGGATTTTGAAGACAATCCTTTTTCTGATGGGCAGCCAGTGAAAGGTTCTGAGGTGAGCGGAGATGTGTTTGTGACGTGGGAGGTTGAAGATGAGGGGTGCGGCTGCGTTCTGGATACGCTGGAGTTTCTGCTGAAGCTTGGCTGTGGTACCAGCGTAGAGGGCGTTTCCATAGTCTAATCTGCTTATGATGAGTGCATGGGTGATGGTTTTTCTGGTTTCTATGGGAATCCATTTGAAGGTCTTCCGTAGCATGCGAAGGGTGTTGAAACAGGAGGATGATATGGTGTTGATTTGCTGGGCCATGGAGAGAGATATGAGTCTAAGATGATGCTGAGGTTGCGTGCGTGGGTGGAGGGTATTGGGGGTTGTCCAAGGGCGGTGGGCCACCAGGAGTCGTCCCATACTGTCTTGTTGGAGCTGAAGATGATGATTTTTGTTTTGTTGGAGTTGAGTTTGAGGTGGCTTGCAGTCATCCATTTGGCAGTGTCGAGGAGTCCGGCATGAAGGTTTGTCTTGGCCGTGGAAGGGTTCCTGGTGAGGGAGATGATAAGCTGGGTGTCGTCTGCGTATGAGATGATGGTGTTTCCGTGGGGGCGAAGGATGTTGGTGAGCGGGGCCATGTAAATGTTGAACGGGGTAGGGCTGAGGGAGGACCCTTGGGGGACCCCGCAGATGATCTTGGTTGCTGGGGACTTGAAGGGAGGGAGGCGGACGTTCTGGGTTCTTTTGGCGAAGAAGGAGGTGAGCCAGTCTAGGGCCTTGTGACGGATTCCTGTGTTGAAAAGGCGTGCGCGGAGGGTTTGGTGGCAAACAGTGTCGAAGGCTGTGGAGCGGTCCAGGAGGATGAGTGCGACGGTCTCGCCCTTGTGGACTCTGGTCCTGATTGTGCAGGAGATGAGGGCGGTCTCAGTGCTGTGGTTCTTGCGAAATCCAGACTGGGAGGCATCGAGTGTGTTGTTTTCCTCTAGGAAGTGAGACAGTTGGGCGTTCGCTATCTTCTCAGCGACCTTGGTGAGAGATTGGGCGGTAGTTGGTGAGGTCTTCCGGGTCTGTTTTGGGTTTTTGGAGGAGTGCAGTGACTTCGGAGTGCTTCAAGGTGTGTGGGAAGGTAGTGGCATCGAAGGAGCTGTTGATTACGGCGCGGACATGGGGAGCGATGATTGGGCTGGCCTTGTTGAAGATGTGGTGGGGGCAGGGGTCTGTGGGGGAGCCTGAGTGGATGGAGTTCTTGGTTTTTTCGGTTTCTTTGTCATTGGTAGGGGTCCAGGTGTGAAGTTGGTTGGGGTGGGGGGTGTTGTGTTATTGGTCATGTCGGTGGTGTCAGTGGTGGTGATGGTGATGGAGGGTGCAGGTGGTGTGAAACTGTTGTGTATGTCTAAGATTTTGAGGTGGAAGTAGTTGGAGAGGGAGTTGCAGAGGTTTTGTGTGTGAGGGGGGTCAATGGTGCAGGATTCGGATTTGGTGAGTTCTTTGATGATGGTTAAGAGTTCCTTGCTGTTTTGTGAGTTACTATCTAGGCGTTCTTTGTAGTAAGTCCGTTTGGTCATCCGGATGAGTTGGTGGTGTTTGCGTATGGTAGTTTTGAGGGTGGAGAAGTTGTTCATGGAGGGCTCTTGGCGCTATGCTTTCTCAGTTTAGCGGCATTCACGCTGGGAGGCTTGGAGTTCAGTGGTGAACCAGGGGGCGGTCTTGATGTTGGGGGTGTTGTTGTTACTTTTCAGTGGGGCGAGGGAGTCTGCGTAGGTAGTTAGCCAGTGTGTGAGGTTGTGAGCAGTGATGTTGGGGTCGTTGGTGAAGGGGGGTGGAGTTTGTGTGAGCTTGGCGTTCAGGTGTTCTATGGGCATCTTGTCCCACATTCGGTAGGGTGTGGTGTGTTGTCGGTGGTGGGTGGGGGGTTTCGTGAAGGACAAGTGGACGCAGTGGTGGTCGGTCCAGTGGAGTTCGGTGGTGTGTGTGAATGTGATGTGGTTGCTGGAGGTGAAGATTGCGTCCAGCGTGTGTCCTGCTGAGTGAGCGGGTGCGGTGACCAGTTGTTTAAGTCCTAGGTTCGTGAGGTTGTCTAGCAGGGTTGTGGAGTTGTGGTCGTGGGTGTTTTCCAGGTGAAAGTTGAGGTCACCAAGGAGAATATAGTCTGTGGAGGTGAGGGCGTGGGAGCTGATGGTATCAGCAATGGCATCGCAGAAAGGGGGGCGGGGCCTTGTAGGCGGTAAATGAGTGTTCCTCTAAGGGTGGTGTTGACGTTTATGTGAATTAGGAACTGTAGGTGTTCTGCGTTGTCTAGGGTGTCGAGGGTGTTGGTGGTGATCTTGATGGTGCTTTTGTGTATGATGGCAAGGCCTCCTGGTTTGTTTATGCGGTCTCTGCAAGAGATTTTGTGGCCTTCTGGGACGGCTATGGCTATGTCGGGTTCTGATGAGGGGTTCATCCAAGTTTCCGTGAGGAAGGTGATGTCAGGGGAGTGTGTAGTTATCAAGTCCCTGAGCTCGATGGCGTGTTTGTGGATGTAGCGGGTGTTTAGGAGTATGCAGTTAAGGTGGTTGCGGGGGCTGTTGTAGTTGTGGTGTGTGTTAGTGTTGTTGTGGTGCATGTTGGTGTTTGTGTCAGTGCATGAAAAATGCCATGGGTGGCATGTGAAAGGTCTGTGTGTGTGCTTGGGGTTGGCCTGTGTGCAGGTGGGGTGCTGGCCTGGGTTGAGGGCATGGATTTCTGTGGAGGAGTAGTGCTGCTTTGGGGGGTCGGAGAGGCGTGGACCAGGGGGATGGGCGCTGGGCACAGTCCAGGCGCGGACGGGCTTGCTTCTGGCGCGCCAGCAGCGAGGCCGCATTGCGGCTGCCATTAATAAGGGGAGGTGGGAGGGAGGAGCAGCTGGGAGGTGGTGGCCAATGGGGGCACGAGGGGGGCGGGACGCAGGGGACGCAGCGGCAGGGACGGGGAAAACTGGCAAGAGACGGAAAGAGAACTGGGCAGCAGACACAGCAGCAAAAACAAAATGGGGGCAGAAAAAGGGCACAAATACAGTTAAAAACATAGCAGAGAACGAAATTCAATATGAAAAAAACTAAATCCGATACAATTGTAGAACACGCTAGATACGCTAGATAATCCTACCACTGGCACCGGGGATGAGTAGTATCATAGTGTAGACCTATGGATTGAAAAAAGGGATACTGAGTTAGCCCAATCAAAGGTGGTTGAGAAGCAAAGATCATTTGATGCACTATGAATGTGTTGGTAGTGGTACATAGTTGCAAATGTAGTTGAGGTGTAGGACATTTGGAGTAGGGCTTAGGTGTCAGAAATTGATAGGTAAACTCAAGTCAATACTAGTACTAGAGGCAATCTGATTTAGAAAAGTACAATGTTACTGTGTTTGCCTTTGCCTGCCAAAATATTTTTGGGGAGATTAACTAAACCGCTATTCTATTTTTGTATCTTCTTCATTTCTTACTTCAGCAACCAAGGGGAAGAAAAAGGCAATATCTGAGGTGGGTCCAGGAGATGAGGGTGCCAGTGCCACTACCAGTGCTTCAGCTGGCAGAACTGCTAGCCCTAGTAAGTCTTCCTGTTATATTATTATTTTTATTTCTCTAACTTTCACTTCTCATCATTTTAAATATTTTTTCATATATTTTTACTGTGCCTGTTTACCTTTTCTTGTACTTATTTTCATTCTATCTAAGCTTTGTTAAATCATTGTTATCCTTGCATTATTCTATTTTTCATGTTTCTGTACCTGACTTCCTCCTGTTTTTAATAGTATGTAGCTTCCTTCTGCTTTGATATAAACTTAGCTTTCCCTTCCTCCTTAATATATCTTGCAGACTGGTACTGTAATGCAAAGAAGACAAACTTCATGCCCAAGTCAACTTTTTTAAGGTTTTTCAAAGCTTTTTTTAAGGTTTTCTTTTCCTTACCTCCACCCTTTGTGTTTGCCAACCAAAATCTCATCATAAGTCCTCCTAAATAGACCAAAATATTCCACCCCTTCATGGCTTCAGTGACTTAGCTCTTCCCCTCCATTATGAAACATTTGTGGTTGATTCGACAACTTGACTTTTCTAACATAGTCAACCGACAAAATTCCTAAAGTGAATAATAGAAGAAGATCGAACTGCTGTGATCTATTGTGGTTGTGTTTTGTTGAATTAGTTCTGAACTTGAAAAAATAACAAGGGGAGGCGTATGTAGCATCTAAAGTGTGCAATGTTTGTTGCAGCTGCTTCTATCCCTAGTGCAGGGGCCCAGCTGCAGTACCAGTGCACCAGCGGTTGGGAAGGGAGATCCAGTGGCAGCAGGGATGGACATTGGTAAGTCATATTGCTCTTGTTTATTGATAATTACCAGTATATTACTGTAAGAGTGTTGCTTGTGAACACCCTGCATTAGCAGCTACATCTGGGATTGTAGGAGGCTGGCCTGGCTTATAGTGGGTACCTGATGGTACTTACACCTTGTGCCAGGTCCAATTATCCCTTATTGGTAGATTAGTAGTGTTCTAGCAGCTTAGGCTGATAGAGGTAGCTATCGCAGAGCAGCTTAGGCTGAACTAGGAGACATGGTGTAGTGAATCCTGGTTTGTTTTAATGGGATAACGGGAGTTAGCTTAGCCTCTGGCTTGCAGACTCGTGCCCCCGTCACCTAGTGACTTTTAACCTACTTAGCTTGCTCTGTCTTAGCCATTTAATTATTTAATTCATCTAAGATGGCTGCCTTGTTTATAGTTAGGCCACTTGTTATGTTTTGCATTATCAGTGCCACTGCGCTAAGGTGTCAAGATCAAGCAATAAAGACAAACAAACAGTAGGTGTTCTCACTTAGGGATTTTCCCTCTCTATACTTTCAAGGGATTGTTTATAATAATTGCCGTCCCAAGCATGTCTGTTATCTATTGTTTGGGAACACCTACATCAGGGGTCCTGGTAGATCTATATAAATACATTGCACTTTAGACAGATAATCAGAGGGATTCGGACCAGAGGGCATCGCCACCATCGCTGATATCCATGCTGCATGTCGTCTTGACGCTGACCCAGTCTTCGTGTCCCTGCGGAGTCTGAGATAGAGACCTCATTCAAAGGTAACGAGGGTTGGGGGCTCCTCTCATGGACTTGGCATTGGCAGATTAGGTTTAGCAAACCCAGCTCTCCTTTAGGTAGGAGGTTAGGCCTATCACATTAGGGTATTAGGGCATATTACATCTCGTATGTCTTTTACATGCATTGCAAGATGGTGGGGGTCTTTGCAATAATGACTCTCGTCTTCAAAATTCTGTTCCTTGCATTATTCATTATACTAATCATTGCAGCCCATGCAACTTATCGCAAATTGCAGTTGTGTTAAATAAAAACTATTGAAACTTTACTGCATCTTTGTCATTGCCTGTGTTTGTATGAGACATGATATATCTGTGAGAAAGGGGTAATCTCCGTTTAAACACGACACTCCCTGAGAAGTTTCATTTTTGAGTCCATGTGTAAAGGCTGCCACAAATCACCTTTTTACTATTATGTTTCTGGTGAGGTGCTGCTAGTGAGCCGGTAAGGTTGGGACAACAGTTGCGATTTGTTATAGGATAGGCATAGTCGCCTACAAGTGAAAGTACTGTCATCCTTTAACCAGCAGTCTTGCCTACAGCAAGAGTCCAAACTACGACATGGCGCCACCAATGATGGTGTTTAGACACTAATTTACGGATACCCCGAATATCATTGTCTCACAGACAACAGGCCCTAAGTACCATTATACGGAGACGTCCGTGGTCTTTGGGAAATTCCTCCTCAGCTGAAAAGGTGTCACCTGATTAAGCTGTAGGTTGTTCGAGCTCAAACTCATAAAAGGACTTATACTCCCCATTTTGGTGTTCCATTTTCTAAACAAAAATGGCTGCTGCCATTGACATTCCTGAAAATGCTAGACAAGCACTAACACAACATTTATTAACACATGGCCTTACAGATGAGGGCGGGGATGTTACTCTTATAATAGAGGCTAATGAAGCATACCAAACAGAAACACTTTATTGTTGGGTCACCTTTCCTGAGGTGGACCAGAGAACACATACATTTCACATATATGCTATACAAAATGCACATAGCATAGCACTAATAAACAATATAGTGTGTAAAAAATATAAAACAACATTAGACATATCTAATGGCTTTTTCTGCGAGAACTTAGCACACGAAAGTCGGGACCTGAGTGCATTCTCCTTTGGCTCTCAGAAACGCTTTTGTCGTTTACCTCAAGGCTATAAAACAGCCCAGGGCTATTTTCAGCCTGTGTAACATCAATATTGCATGATATTGATTCCGAGGCGTTATCCTATGTGGATGACATATCTCACAGATGACTACCTCAACATTCATCTTACAAGGGTCGATCGGATCATTTGGAGATTTGCAGACCTCGGTTACTAATTCAACTTTTAAAAAAGTAAGATCGCCTTTCTCAATGTACTGTTCCTGGGATATGAGCGATCAAATGAGGGTTAGAGCCTGATCTCACACTTTCTAGAGAAATGTGCTCAACTGCACCCTCCTAACACGCTTAAGAAACTTCAGTCATTACTAGGTTTCTTTAATTTTGGCAGAACATACATTCCAGAATATGCGCAACGTATCGAGCCACTTTATGACTTGATTCAGCCCAATTTTTCTAGCAGACACTGGACGGTTGAACACACACGTATCCTTAGGGAAATGCAACAGTACATGCTAGAAACTAAACGCTTACACACATGTGACAATAAAACTAATTTGGTCATCAGAATAACTGCTGGTGCCATTGGATTTACTTATGTCACCTTCAACGAGGGTGACACGGTACCCATAGCATATAAATCACATTTATACTCTAATGAAAAACAGCGTTTTGCACCTACAGAAAAGATTCTGACGACAGTTCAGATGGCCGTCATAAAAGATAGGCCACTTGCCCAGGGGAAATGTGTTATTGTTGTCTCCCCGGTGACGGCCTTAGAGGCTGTTTCCAAAGCAAGCGTTCCAAACACTAAAGCATTACATCCATGTTGGATTCAATGGGCAACGTCTCTGACCGCCACTTATGTCGATTACATTTTTGATCCAAAACTTCAGACACTTGAGTTTCTCCAGTACGAACAAGAGTACCCGCGCCTCTAAATATCTTGCCACTAGACAGATACCATACTGCCATATACAATAATGGTTCAGCACAACTGGCTGTAGGTACTAAACATCAATACTCCGCAGCTTGCGCAGCCATGAGAGGAGTGGTGGAAGGTGGAGTCTTCCTCCATCACAATACCTACCCCTAGATCTTAAGAGACTGCACAGCTCAGTTGGCTGAACTTAAAGCTCTTGTACTAGCGCTTGAACATAATGAGCCAGGAACCCTGACTTTAATAGTCTGTGACTCATACTACTGCGTTCAGTCATACAATGATTATCTCAATCATTGGAAGCTGAACGGGTTCAGAGATTCTAAAGGGAACACCATTAAACCATTAAACACAAAATATTGTGGGAGAGGGTGGCTGATCTTAACGATAAGCTACCGTGTGTCCATGTAGTATATACATTGGGCCATCAACGTGTAGGAGTACACGTTATTGGCAATACATTAGCTGATGAAGCGGCCAAAGCAGCAGTAGCTACGGCTTTCTGTGGCTGCAGTGACTCGTTCAGAAACAAGATTGGATAATGAAATACTCACTGCCGTGAAAGCTTTGGCTGCAGGCAAGCCCCTTCCAAAGGGATATCCTACAAACTATACTTACCATATCAGTGCACAGAATGTTGCCTACGCAACATTTCCTGGGGTTGGAGATCGAGTGATCCCCAACGAAGACCAGAGATCAGATCTAGTAAAAGCAGCGCATGAGGGTGTCGCTTCTGCACATGGTGGTATATCGGCCACAATAACACTCTTACAGAAACGCTTCTAGTGGCCTGGTCTCCGCAGACGAACAAAGCAGAATGTCCTTTGCTGTGACATTTGCCAGCAGATAAAGGGCTCTAATATCAAACGCCCACCGCAGACATCCCTCTTAGTGTCCAACAGGCCACTACAGTGTGTGTACCTGGACCCTTGTGGTCCCTTACAGCCTGATGGTGCATACAAATATATTCTAGTCGCTGTAGATTCTTGTTCTAGATTCCTGTGGGTATGGCCACAGCTGTTGGCTGACGCCCGGACTGTTATATAAGACTTGCTGATCTTTATCGGTACATATGCAGTTGCAGCGTTCCATTCAGACCAGGGCCCTGCATTTGCCTCTAAGGCATTAAGGGACACCATGGGGACGATGGGTGTTGAACTCCATTACTCCTCACCATACCAACCCGAGGGAAATTTGGTCGTGGAGAGGCGGAATTGTGATCTAAAGCAGTCCTTAACAGCTTGAGTATTAGGTTCAGGCCACAGTTGGTTACATAACCTATATGGGGTCCAGAGAGCACTGAATAATCTGCCAAGACGGTCCTTGGGGGGACACACTCCTTCTGAGGTTCTCTTTTGGATAAATCATCTATCAGTGCTGCCACCTTAGGAATAAGGGATTTAGCTAAAACTTCGACTGGCTGGGTTCCTAATGTGGGGGATCTGGTTCGTGAGAAGATCGCAGTGAAGAAGGAATTCGGTCCATCATACAGAGCACCTGTACCGGTCTTGGGAATTCAAGGTACCAGGACTGTCATCTTACTACCACTGTCTGGTTCTCGAACGATCAGATTCATTTCCATTGATGACATCAAACTACACAATGTGGCCGATCCTTCACAGTAGACCAAGAGGTCCCTTGGGTGGTTCTCGATCCCCTCTCACTACCCAACAGGACATACATCTACATAGTAGGATGAACAACACTACTACGGACTATGCAACAATGTCCAATGCTGTTCCAGACACCTACTCGACCATGGGAAGGGCAGAAAATGAACTTTTGCTAGTTCTAGTCACCACTTCGATGACCACTCCTGTCCAAGATTTGGCTGTTTTTTACACAAACACCTCACAGACTAATGATACTGTCTACCAAGAGCCTCCACGCGAAGTGGACCAAAGTACAAGTAATGCACCGCTCCCGTGTTTGCAGAGGCTGGCTATTTCATTGACATTGATGACTTTTCCACTACTGTGATTGACAATGTTTCAACAAGAAGTAAGCTGTATCAATGGCTTAATAAGAACTATTTGATATACCCGTGGAACAATTTATGGTTCTGTCTGACATTTTCAGCATTATTTTTATGGATTGGTTTTGTGACTGTTTTCTTTTTGCTCATAAATGGTCACTATATTCCTGATCGCTCCTCTGTTGAGCCTGTTGATGAAGTTTTAACTCCATATCATTCCTCAAATAAGGTCCGAAGAGACTTGTCCCCTGTAAATGTTACAGCAAAACCGATTTCTGATGGGATTGTGTGGGACAAAGTTCCCTTCGATAAATACGGGCCTACAGAGATTATTCAAATACCATACGTGTTCAAAATTTCTATGACAGATGTAATTACACCTGATGTTGTCTCCGATGATTGGGATGTCCAAACAGTTGATTCCATGCTAACTGAGATGAAGGACTATTCCGCATTTGAAAGTGATGATGTATATGAACATCCAATGAATTATGGGGAAATGTTCTGCTATAACAATTGGGGACATTACTACTTACACCATGCCTCTAGATACAGGCCAGTATTAAACTATACACAGTGGGAACACTGTTCTACACCACCGGTGGGAAGCCCAAAATACTATACTGATAAATTTACATATTTTTCTGGTCATGACACAAAAAAAGCAGAGTTGTATTATTTTAAAATACCTCCAGCACAAATGAGAAAAGTTTTGCTAACTGACACAAAACTCATTTATTCAGATCCCTTTGTTTCCCGGCTCACAGGTAAAGGTTACGAATACTGAAAGAGCACTATTGACTTGAAAAGTGTGTGGGGAACACAAGATTGGCAGATACAGGGTAGGGAGGCTTTATTTCGAGCATGCCTGATCCCTGTGGAAATGATTTTCTTAAATGATACTATTCAGCAAACATCCTGTCTAGGGTTAGCAAAAATTAAAGACATGAACACGCCCAGTATCCCCAATCCGGCAAGGTTTAACGATTGGCAATACTTCCTTAATGTCACAGAGGAAAGGCTGGATGCAATGGTTAAGGCTTGTACCTATAATTCTTCACTTTCCAGTCCAGGCGGGTGGTCAATATGGCCCACTGACACTAATGAGTGTCAAGCGCGTTTCTTGAACTCTTCAGGGTTTTTTTCAATTAACAGGCCAGACCCTTGCTTTATATTGGGTCAACATACAGGTATAATTACGACATACAGTGTGGGTAAACTGTGCCATCAATGGGTGCAGACCAACATGATAGCAGCAGTTAAGAAACACCTGAACACTCTTTCTGAAGATGTAGACTTGCAGGATTTTCTGCTGGGTCCTAGAAAACAGCACTTGAAAAGATTCCTTTATGCTATGTACAATGAAATTTGGAAACTTCCACAGATTGAGGCTGCTGCACGTTTAAGGCAATTTGATAAGGAAAATTTAGAGAAGGCTTTAGCGGTTGTCGACAACGGCATGAATACTCTGTCCAACAGAATTTATTCACTATCAAATATAGTGTAGTCTGCCATTGATATCACTCAGACAGACTTGTCCCGGTTATATCACGGACAGAATCAGCTACGTTCCATCATGCAGCTGGGTTCGACTTTACAGATACTGAAAAATGGCCGTATTCCATGGAAGTACATTAACAGGAGTGAATTCTTCACTGCTTTTAATTTTTACAGAGAACAACAGACAATGGCTAAAAGGGAGGCTAGTTTCACCATGCTTCACGTAGAAAAATTAGATAAGTTGCCCTTCACAGTAGCAGAGAGTCCTTCAACTATCTGGCTCTTACATGGCAGAATTAATTTACCCATTTTGACCTTTTGTTTCTCAAGCTGCCTGAAACATCTTGCAGTGGGAAGGTACGAACAACTAGGAGATAGCTATATTAAGGAAGAGTGGGAGTTCCCTTTGATTATCAATGTCTGAATGGCGAAACAGAGGTCTTTCTTAGCGGAAGCAAATGTGAGACTGGTGTTAGTCATTCAATGATATGCAAGCAGGTGTCCCTTCACGGTCTTTGCAAAGCGGGGGTCGCAAACTTAGACTGTTTTCTGAAGGGTACTCCTGTCCCTTTGATTCGCCCGGTATTTCATGTACTTTCCAAAGGAAGTTATGTGGTACTGAACGATCAAAGTTGTTGCGGCATGCGACCAGGAATTGCCTACGCAATCTCGGTATCGAAGGTCGTTACGTGTTGCGGACATGTTTTCCCCCCCCCCACATGAGAGATAAAAGTATCTGACACGTGGCCCCACATAGATACTATTAATGTGAAATATGACAAGCTAAGCAGGCTAAAGGTGCTATTGTTTCAAAAACAGGTCGCCTTGACATCCGCAAAGGAGAAGTATGCTCTCCAGATTGCAAGATCATCATCCGAGATACAATCCCTATTAAATACCAACTTCCCCAAGCACTTTGGAGAACTGGTATCCAGAATATTCAATGCTTCGAGCAATACTGGGATTGTCCATTTGTTTAAGGCTGTTGGGTATGGTTTTGTGTCCATCTTCCAGACTTTCTTCCGAGTCATCCCGTCGGCCATCCATTCGCTCTTTTTAAGTGTGTTTGGTGGAATTGTCCATTTCTTTAAGGCTGTTGGGTATGGTTTTGTGTCCATCTTCCAGACTTTCTTCAGAGTCATCCCGTCAGCCATCCATTCGCTCTTTTCAAGTGTGTTTGGTGGCTTTCCAATTATTTTGGCTTTAATTGGCGGACTACTGCTGCTATTTCTTCTGATTCGCAGTGGTTGTTTCTTTCCAGCTACGCAGAGCAATGGAGCCGCTCCCACCAACACCACTGTGCCGTGAACGCATGGTTCGGATCTTCGGTGCACCCTTGCTGGTGGAACTGGAACATGACTGGTCGTTGTCATTTTGGCCCCTTCTCTGGTGCGTACAACCAGTTTTCTGCTGCATATGGTGCCTCTTTGAACAGCTGCCTATGGTCTGTCTTGCTGTTGCACCGACATCTCCTGTGGACCACGAACTGCTGATGTCTCCGATGAGGGTTCATACACGGTTATGACCCTTGAGACTGAGGTTGCTCTGTGAGGCCACCTATGAGCCTTCCGTTTTGAGATCTACCATGGACGACGGATGACTTTACACCAGAAAGTACTGCTCGCTACTGCTCTGTGGATCCATTTGTCCGCCCAGCACTCAATTTAACATCAGATGATGTTGACTCATTTTTGAGGTCCTGGGTTGGTGACTTCGATGACACTCTTCAAGATCATGCGTACAACAAATAATTTGATGAACTGGCTTGGCATTTCTGATTAAAATTATGCATTTAAATTAACTTGCTTTGGCACGCTGTGCTTGTCATGGTTGACATTAACATCTCTGTATGTATTTTACCTGAACTGTTTTATTACCTTTTTAACACATTTTAAAGAATTTTTTGCTAGTTTTTATGCTTTTAGCTTTTTAATTCAGAGCAATTTTAGAATTTGGGTTCCTGTACCTTCGTCATACCTGTTACGGCAATGGGGAGGGTATAGTGAATCCTAGTTTGTTTTAATGGCATAACAGGAGTTAGCTTAGCCTCTGGCTTGCAGACTTGTGCTCCGGTCACCTAGTGACTTTTAACCTACTTAGCTTGCTCTGTCTTAGCCATTTAATTATTTAATTCATCTAAGATGGCTGCCTTGTTTATAGTTAGGCCACTTGTTATGTTTTGCATTATCAGTGCCACCGCGCTAAGGCGTCAATATCAAGCAATAAAGACAAATAAACAGTAGGTGTTCACACTTAGGGATTTTCCCTCTATATACTTTCGAGGGATTATTTATAATAATTGCCGTCCCAGGCATGTCTGTTATCTATTGTTTGGGAACACACCTACGTCAGGGGTCCTGGAAGATCTGTATAAATACATCGCACTTTAGACAGATAATCAGAGGGATTCGGACCAGAGGGCATCGCCACCATCACTGATATTGATGCTGCACGTCGTCTTGACGCTGACCCAGTCTTTGTGTCCCTGCGGAGTCTGAGATAGAGACCTCACTCCAAGGTAACGAGGGTTGGGGGCTCCTCTCATGGACATGGCATTGGCAGATTAGGTTTAGCAAACACAGCTCTCCTTTAGGTAGGAGGTTAGGCCTATCACATTAGGGTGTTAGGGCATATTACATCTCGTATGTCATTTACATGCATTGCAAGATAGTGGGGGTCTTTGTAATAATGACTCTTGTCTTCACAATTCTGTTCCTTGCATTATTCATTATCCTAATCATTGCAGCCCTGCAACTTATCGCAAATTGCAGTTGTGTTAAATAAAAACTATTGAAACTTTACTGCATCTTTGTCATTGCCTGTGTTTGTATGAGACATGATATATCTGTGAGAAAGGGGTAATCTCTGTTTAACCACGACACTCCCTGAGAAGTCTTATTTTCGAGTCCATGCGTAAAGGCTGCCACAAATCACCTTTTTACTGTTATGTTTCTGGTGAGGTGCTGCTAGTGAGCCGGTAAGGTTGGGACAACAGTTGCGATTTGTTGTAGGATAGCCATAGTCTTCTACTAACTAAAGTACTGTCATCCTTTAACCAACAGTCTTGCCTAGAGCAAGAGTCCAAACTACGACAATGCAAAGCTCCTACTATACCACTTATATCATATAGGTACTATATCATAAGAAAGACAATACTCAGAGTTACTAAAAATAAAGGTACTTTATTTTAGTGACAATGTGCCAAAAATATATCAGAGGATATACTCCCGTAGGAGGTAAGTAAAATACACAAAATATACACACAAACCAAAATCAGGTAAGTAAACAGTTAGAAAAATAGTGCAAACACTGTAGAATACAGTAGGATGCAATAGACCTAGGGGCAACAAAAAACATATACTATGAAAGTGGAATGAGAACCACGAATGGACCCCTAGGCTAGTGTAGTGTGTAGAGGGTCACTGGGAGTGTAAGAAAACACTAAGGGTGTCCAAGATACCCCACACCAAGACCCTGGAAAGTAGGAGTAAAGTACTACTATTTCCCCAGAAACACACTAAACTCGTGATAGAGGATTTTGCCAAGACCACAACAGACTGCAACGCACTGAAGATGGATTCCTGGACCTGAGGACCTGCAAGGGAAGGGGACCAAGTCCATGAGTCATGAAAGCGTCCGGGGCGGGGGCAGGAGCCTACTAAACTCCGGATGAAGGTGCAAAATGGCTGCCTCCGGATGGAAGAAGCTGAAGATTCTGAAATAACGAAAAGTGCTAGGAACTTCTCCTTTGTGCAGATGATGTCCCACAGAGTGCTGGAGGATGCAGAGTTGTTTCTTTGGCAAAAGACTGCAAACAAGCTTTGGTAGCTGCAAGAGTCGCGGTTGAAGAAAAAGAGTGCTGCCCAGGAAGGCCCAGAATATCGCCACTTGGGAGAGGAGACAAAGGGGGCCCTCAGCAACATAAAGATTCCACGCAGAAGAAGGTAGCACCAGCAGAAGTCCTTGAACACGGGTTCAAGAAGTCTGAACACGGCAGTCATCTCAACACTGCAAAAGAAGGTCCCACGAAGCCGGAGGTCAACTCAGGTAGTTGAGCAATGCAAGACAGAGTGCTAGGGACCTGTGCTTGGCTGTGCAAGAATGATTCCATGGAAATGTGCACAGGAGCCCTAGCAGCTGCAGTTCACGCAGTGCACAGGATTTCTGTCTGGAGAGGGGAGGCAAGGACTTACCTCCTCCAAATTTGGACTGTTGACCACTGGACAGTCTGGGTCACTTTGGTCCACCACCTGTGATCCAGGGGCCACTCTCGTCAGGATAAGAGGGGTCCCAGAGTACCAGTGATGCTGAAGTTTGGTGCCTGCTGAAGCAGGGGGAAGATTCCGTCGACCCACAGGAGACTTCTTTGTGGCTTCCAGTGCAGGATGAAGGCAGGCAGCCCCCAAATCATGCACCACCAGAAAACAGTCGAGAAAGCCGGCAGAATTAGGCGCTACAATGTCGCTGGTAGTCTTCTTGCTACTTTGTTGCAGTTTTTCAGGCGTCCTGAAGCAGTCAGCGGTCGATCCTTGGTAGAAGTCAAAGAGAGAGCTGCAGAGGAACTCTGGTGAATTCTTGCAAGTCGTTATCTGAGGAAAAGCCAACAGGAGAGACCCTAAATAGCCCTCAGAGGAGGATTGGCCACCTAGTCAGGTAACCACCTATCAGAAGGGGTCTCTGACGTCACCTGCTGGCACTGGCCACTCATAGGCCTCCAGAGTGCCCTCACACCTCTGGATCCAAGATGCAGAGGTCTGGGACACACTGGAGGAGCTCTAGGCACCACCCCTAGGGTGGTGATGGACAGGGGAATGGTCACTCCTCTTTCCTTTGTCCAGTTGTACACCAGAGCAGGGACTGGGGGTTCCCTGAACCGGTGTAGACTGGCTTATGCAAGGAGGGCCCTTCAAAGCATTTCCAGCGGCTGGGAGAGGCTACCCCTCCCCAGCCTTTAACACCTATTTCCAAAGGGAGAAGGTGTAACACTCTCTCTCAGAGGAAATGCTTTGTTCTGCCTTCCTGGGACTGGGCTACCCAGACCCCAGAAGGGCAGAACCCTGTCTGTGGGGTGGCAGCAGCGGTAGCTGCAGAGAAAACCCCAAAGAGCTGGTTTGGCAGTAACCGGGGTCCATAGTGGAGCGCCGAGGATGCATGAGGTTGGCACCGCAATACCAGATTTGGCATGGGGGGACAATTCCATGATCTTAGACATGTTACATGGCCATATTCAGAGTTACCATTGTGAAGCTACATATAGGTATTGACCTATATGTAGTGCACAAGTGTAGTGGTGTCTCCGCACTCACAAAGTCTGGGAAAATGGCCCTGAACTATGTGGGGGCACCTTTGCTAGTGCAAGGGTGCCCTCACACTTAGTAACTTTGCACCTAACCTTCAGCAAGTGAAGGTTAGACATAAAGGTGACTTATAAGTTACTTAAGTGCAGTGAAAATGGCTGTGAAATAATGTGTGCGTTATTTCACTCAGGCTGCAGTGGCAGTCCTGTGTAAAGGTTTGTCTGAGCTCCCTATGGGTGGCAAAAGAAATGCTGCAGCCTATAGGGATCTCCTGGAACCCCAATACCCTGGGTACCTAGGTACGATATACTAGGGAATTATAAGGGTGTTCCAGTGTTCCAATTGAAATTGGTAAATGTGGTCACTAGCCTATAGTGACAAATTTAAAGGCAGAGCGAGCACAAGCACTGAGGTTCTGATTAGCAGAGCCTCAGTGACACAGTTAGGCACTACACAGGTATACATATTCAGGCCACAAACTCTGAACACTGGGGTCCTTGCTAGCAGGATCCCAGTGAGACAAGTAAAACACACTGACAAATAGGGTTTTCACTATGAGCACTGGTGTCCTGGCTAGCAGGATCCCAGTGAGACAGCAAAAACACACTGACATGTACTCACAAACAGGCTAAAAGTGGGGGTAACAATGCTAGAAAGAGGCTACCTTCTCAAAGGGGTTCAGTTATTAATGGCCTCTTCTATCTGCAACTCTGCACACAGAAGCTCACAAATGCTACAAATGCTGGATTGATGGAACAGTGAACAAAGGGTGGTCGGCTAAAAGAAAGAATGGGTGAAATGGTATATGAGTGAATGTATATGGGGGTGGGTAAAAGGAAAGGATGCATAGGTGAATGATGGCGGATGCATGGGAGGGTGAAAGAATAAATTAAACTGGGTGAAAGGATGCCTGTGGGTGCAGGTTGGATGGGTAAAAGGATGCTCAGGTGGGGATGGGTGGATGGTAACAAATGATGCATGGGTAAATGGATCGATAGTTCAAAGGGTGGTAGAAAAGGTGGATACTAGATTGGTGAGTGTATAGATGGACGGGTGGATATATGGATGGCTGGATTGGAATGGTGAAATACTGGACGAGAGAGAGTATAGAGCTTAAATGGTGAGTATCAAAGGGTGAATAGATGAATGTAAAGATGAATGGATAATTGCTTGTATCAAAAAGTAATGGAACTCTTCTGGAGAGGGAAGTGTCTGTTCACCCACTTCACACTGTTTACATGAGTAATAAAGTTTTTGCTAAAAGTGGGGCATATTTTGATTTTCTGCCTACTCCTTTAACTCACTGCAGTTGTTAAGCAAGGCAGATATGTATCTTCATATCCATCCTCATACCTACCTCTCCATTAGCCACCCATGCTACTACAATGCAACTGCAGTGTATTTTAATTTGGCAGTACACTAGTGTTGTCTGTGCAGTGTGCATCTGCTTCAGTTAATGCAGCATTTACAAAGCAGTCAATGCATTGCAAACTTAAAACAAGGTGTGTTTTCCTTCCCTCCAGTGTCTGCTTTGTCATCTCCTAGGACTTCAGTCCTTTATTTTTTCCAAAGTTCTGTCCCAGCCACCCAAAACAAAATGTAAAAGCCCCTTTGACATGCACCACTTTTATGTACAAGTGATTCATATTTCATGGCTTCCATAATGGATTCATGTCAGTTCAAATTTTACCATTTTGACATTTGTCAACTTCAGTGAGGCATGTGTGGGTAAAAAACTGGCCCTGTGACTCATACTCAGCCACATCAAATTCCAATGGCCTTAAGGGACCAGCAATTTACTGCTACTTTACCACTCTACTTTTTGAAATTTTCTTTGTATAGAGCACTGTTTATAATTTGTAATTTTCCTTTTTCTTTTTTGCTATAGTTACTCCTGGTGGAGATCCTCCCACTCACCCGAAGATAGCAGCCTGGCTGCAGTGGCAGAGGCTGGAAGCCATTTGCACCAAATACCAGTGGCTGGTGACTCTTCAGGAGGAGAAGGACAAGGCCTAGGCAGCTGCCAACAAGCCTGGTGGTCCGAGCTCCTCCAACCGGCCACCAGCACATTCAGGCTTCCAATGGCACAATCAGTTCTACTGCCAGCTGGCATCAGCCTGTCTGCATCCCACTTCTGCTGTACCCCTGATGCTCGGACCACAATTTTCAGTGCAGAATACTGTAACACTTTGGTGCCTGTATTT
This sequence comes from Pleurodeles waltl, assembly GCF_031143425.1. NCBI lineage: Eukaryota > Metazoa > Chordata > Amphibia > Caudata > Salamandridae > Pleurodeles > Pleurodeles waltl. The sequence continues at coordinate 721,543,281 of NC_090443.1, forward strand.
CTGGCTGGCACACATAGAGGCATCCCTTGATAATCTTTGGACCCGCTAGTAAACACCCTCTTTTGACCCTTTTAAAAATGTTTTTGTTTTGGTGAGAGGGATATTAATTGTGGCTGAAGAGGTTGGAAAAGGGAGTTGAGACCAGGTTTTTTGCACTTTGGACTTTTTCTTCAGACATCCGTTGAGGGCTTTTGATTAACTTTGGTTGGGGACAAGGCTATTTGTTTGGGAAGAGGGGTGGGCCTATTGAGGGTAGAAAGGGTGATTTTTCCATTCGTAAATATTAAAAGGGGATAATGTATTTTACTTAATTTATGCCTTAAATCTTTGTTTTGGTGTTTTAGTTTGCACTGCTGGCTTTTAGTGTAGCCTGTTTTTTTTGTTTTTTGTTTTAATCTGCTAAAAAGTGTATGTCAGTTACTTATACCCTTGCTCTAACTCCCTCTGTAACTATATTGACCACTAGGGGGTGATTGCCACTGCCTATTTTGCCTACAAATACTGAAGGAAACCACAAACGTCTCCTTCAGTAGAAGTTAGTTACTAACTGTAGGAAAGTACCATCTTGCCTGGCATGTTACCCCCATAGTTCACTGTATATATGTTGTTTTAGTTATATGTGTCACTGGGACCCTGCCAGCCAGGGCCCCAGTGCTCATAAGTGTGCCCTGTATGTGTTACCTGTGTTATGACTAACTGGCTCACTGAGACTCTGCTATCAAGAACCTCAGTGGTTATGCTCTCTCATTTCTTTCCAAATTGTCACTAACAGGCTAGTGACCAATTTTACCAATTTACTTTGGCATACTGGAACACCCTTATAATTCCCTAGTATATGGTACTGAGGTACCCAGGGTATTGGGGTTCCAGGAGATCCCTATGGGCTGCAGCATTTCTTGTGCCACCCATAGGGAGCTCTGACAATTCTTACACAGGCCTGCCACTGCAGCCTGAGTGAAATAACGTCCACGTTATTTCACAGCCATTTACCACTGCACTTTAGTAACTTATAAGTCACCTATATGTCTAACCTTTACCTGGTAAAGGTTGGGTGCTAAGTTACTTAGTGTGTGGGCACCCTGGCACTAGCCAAGGTGCCCCCACATTGTTCAGGGCAAATTCCCCGGACTTTGTGAGTGCGGGGACACCATTACACACGTGCACTATACATAGGTCACTACCTATGTATAGCTTCACAAGGGTAACTCCGAATATGGCCATGTAACATGTCTAAGATCATGTGATTGCCCCCCCCAATGCCATCCTGGCATTGTTAAGAAAATCCCATGATCCCACGGGTCTCTAGCACAGACCCGGGTACTGCCAAACTACCTTTCACGGGGTTTCACTGCAGCTGCTGCTGCTGCCAACCCCTCAGACAGGTTTCTGCCCTCCAGGGGTCCAGCCAGGCTTGGCACAGGAAGGCAGAACAAAGGATTCCTCAGAGAGAGGGTGTTACACCCTCTCCCTTTGGAAAAAGGTGTCAGGAGTAGCCTCCCCCAGCCTCTGGAAAATGCTTTGATGGGCACAGATGGTGCCCATCTCTGCATAAGCCAGTCTAAACCGGTTCAGGGATCCCCCAGCCCTGCTCTGGCACAAAACTGGACAAAGGAAAGGGGAGTGACCACTCCCCTGACCTGCACCTCCCCTGGGAGGTGCCCAGAGCTCCTCCAGTGTGCTCCAGACCTCTGCCATCTTGTAAACAGAGGTGCTGCTGGCACACTGGACTGCTCTGAGTGGCCAGGGCCAGCAGGTGACGTCAGAGACTCCTTCTGATAGGCTCCTTCAGGTGTTGCTAGCCTAACCTCTCTCCTAAGTAGCCAAACCTCCTTTTCTGGCTATTTAGGGTCTCTGCTTTGGGGAATTCTTTAGATAACGAATGCAAGAGCTCATCAGAGTTCCTCTGCATCTCTCTCTTCACCTTCTGCCAAGGAATCGACTGCTGACCGCGCTGGAAGCCTGCAAAACTGCAACAAAGTAGCAAAGACGACTACTGCGACCTTGTAATGCTGATCCTGCCGCCTTCTCGACTGTTTTCCTGGTGGTGCATGCTGTGGGGATAGTCTGCCTCCTCTCTGCACTAGAAGCTCCAAAGAAATCTCCAGTGGGTCGACGGAATCTTCCCCCTGCAACCGCAGGCACCAAAGAACTGCTTCACCGGTCCTCTGGGTCTCCTCTCAGCACGACGAGCGAGGTCCCTTGAACTCAGCAACTCTATCCAAGTGACTCCCACAGTCCAGTGACTCTTCAGTCCAAGTTTGGTGGAGGTAAGTCCTTGCCTCCCCACGCTAGACTGCATTGCTGGGAACTGCGTGTTTTGCAGCTGCTCCGGCTCCTGTGCACTCTTCCAGGATTTCCTTTGTGCACAGCCAAGCCTGGGTCCCCGGCAGTCTAACCTGCAGTGCACGACCTCCTGAGTTGTCCTCCGGCGTCGTGGGACCTTCCTTTGTGACTTTGGGTGAGCTCCAATTCACTCCAATTCATAGTGCCTGTTCTGGCACTTATGCGGGTGCTGCTTGCTTCTGAGAGGGCTCCTTGTCTTGCTGGATGCCCCCTCTGTCTCCTCACGCAATTGGCGACATCCTGGTCCCTCCTGGGCCACAACTGCATCCAAAAACCCTAACCGCGACCCTTGCAGCTAGCAAGGCTTGGTTGCAGTCTTTCTGCACGGAAACACCTCTGTACGACTCTTCACGACTTGGGACATCCATCCTCCAAAGGGGAAGTTTCTAGCCCTTGTCGTTCTTGCAGAATCCACAGCTTCTACCATCCGGTGGCAGCTTCTTTGCACCCACAGCTGGCATATCCTGGGCATCGGCCCACTCCCGACTTGATCGTGACTCTTGGACTTGGTCCCCTTGTTCCACAGGTACCCTCGTCTGGAAATCCATTGTTGTTGCATTGCTGGTGTTGGTCTTCCTTGCAGAAATCCCCTATCACGACTTCTGTGCTCTTGGGGGAACTTAGGTGCACTTTGCACCCACTTTTCAGGGTCTTGGGGTGGGCTATTTTTCTAACCCTCACTGTTTTCTTACAGTCCCAGCGACCCTCTACGAGCTCACATAGGTTTGGGGTCCATTTGTGGTTCGCATTCCACTTCTAGAGTATATGGTTTGTGTTGCCCCTATCCCTATGTGCTCCCATTGCATTCTATTGTGACTATACATTGTTTGCACTGTTTTCTATTGCTATTACTGCATATTTTGGTATTGTGTACATATATCTTGTGTATATTTGCTATCCTCATACTGAGGGTACTCACTGAGATACTTTGGCATATTGTCATAAAAATAAAGTACCTTTATTTTTAGTATATCTGTGTATTGTGTTTTCTTATGATATTGTGCATATGACAGTAGTGGTACTGTAGGAGCTTCACTCGTCTCCTAGTTCAGCCTAAGCTGCTCTGCTAAGCTACCATTTTCTATCAGCCTAAGCTGCTAGACACCTCTCTACACTAATAAGTGGTACCTGGACCTGGTGCAAGGTGTAAGTACCCCTTGGTACTCACTACAAGCCAGGCCAGCCTCCTACACTAACTAAGAAGTTCACTTGAATTCATAGTTCTTCTCTTACCTGAAAAGATGAAGTGAGGGCTGCTATCTCAGTCTTCTTACTGCAGGGTTTTTCCCAAGATGGCATCTTATCTTAAGGTGGTGCTAGTAGTAGTAACAGGCTAACATTGTAACAGGAAGGCACAAGGTGCAACTCCCACCAATGCAAACTCCAAATGTAGGATTAATCAAAGGGTTATCCATCACTGTCAGCTAGATTGAAAGAAAACAGAGAGTTAGTGGGTTATATTATATCATAACTTTAGGAAGACTGGCACCAGACAACCACAATGACAGTATGTGACCCGCAACAAAAACACCTGTTATGATATTAAAACTAGCCATGTAACTTTCTTCTGAGCATTGGGGAGCTAGCATTTAATGAAAACTCAATTTAGGAAATTAAATCCTCGAGTCAGGAGAAGTGGCTCATAGTAAGGAGTAGGTTAAGTGTTTACTCAACACACAGCACAAGGCTTGAACGATGATTTTGGTGAATGAAATGTGGGTGGATAGTGGGTAAATGGGGTAAGGGGATTATTGCTTAGCTAACAGAGTCATGCAGTGAGTTGGTGTCGCTTTCCCCACATCTGCCTCAGCAAGTGAGCAATCCATTTATGTAAAATTAAGTCACACCTCAATAAAAATAACTCAGCCCAGTGGAAGAGGGTTAGAAGCTTGATGGATGGATGGATAGGAAAGGGAGTTGGGGTAAAGATGTGACAAAGAGAAACACTACACAAAGGAAATAATGACAATGTTCATGGGGGCACTGAGAAGCACACCATCATCAATCTGTTGTGGAAGGAGGTGAAGGAATGATTATGACACAGTTCAGTTAAATGCATTGCAAACAGTCATTTAGCCCTAGAGAGACCCAGGTAGTATATCTCTAAATGTTCTCTCTTCTAGGTTTGAAAAATGCAAATTAATGATCATTGAACTTAACCCACCTAGTTCTAACAATTATGATTGTTAAACGGAAAATGATACTGTACTGCCAAATTGGGCGGTGCATCTCCATTGTTCTTGGAATATCTGTTATTCTTTTGTGCCTGACTGAACCTGTCCGGTAGGTAAGCTGGAGTGTTGAGCTTTCACCAAGTTTGTTCATGCAGAAGAGGACCAGGAGAAGGGTGGCATATTGAAAAACTGTTAAATAGAGTAACGGAGAAGGACAGAAGGAAGCAAGGTAAGCTTCATGAGGGGTCAGAAGTATACCAAGAAGACTCAGAGTCAGAGTAAGAACATAAAGAGGAGGTTAACATTTGATTTAGCAATGCAGCAAACACCCATTCAGCAGTATTTCCCAAATCAATTCCCCTCTGCCCAGTCCACAGAGCTGACTAAGTACTAGGCCTCAGAGTGTTAATCATCAGCATGGTTTCTCTTTGAAGTCAATTACTTGTTCCTTCTAGCAGTTGGGGCACTCTGGCCCTGAGTCCTTCCATCCTCCTCTTCTTGATTCCGAGTAACTCTGTTCCAGTCTCAAACCGAGCGAGGTAGACCTGTGTAGCAAACTGACTTTGAAGAACAGATAGAGCAAAAATATTGAAGTATTTTGTGTCGATTTGTGTTTGGTAACTAAAGTGACTGCTGGGGTTTCTGAAGAGCCAGAAAACCAGAGTGGACCCTGCAGGTAAATTTTGTTAAGTTTGAAAGGCCAATCACTTTCAAGAAAAAATGATCACCAATCAGCCCTCAAACATTGCAAACCATTAAAATCAAGTTTGCAAATTTGTTGAACTCCCTCCATCACTGTCACCACTGCATACATCTTCAATCATCGATCACAATCACTCAATATATCATCACTCATTGATGCAATAGTTAGTAGTTAAGTCTTCCAATCCAAGCATGGTGATAGATGCATTATTTGTTCTTTGATGCTAGAAACACATTGGTATTTGGCATCAGCAGTGACCGTCTTTTAATCAATGATCTTTTGGGACAGCCATGTTAGGCGATGCAAAAAAAGGATAGGCAATGGCATGTGGGGGAGGCAGGCATTGTCTCCAATGTCCTAAAGGGATTGTGGAGGCTTCTTCACTGCACATGGGTCCAACTCCAATCTGGCTTTAAAATAATGGACAACATAAATCTGACACAAACATAATGTTCCACTATGTTTTTGTTTGCAAAGAAAGAAAAGTCCAATGAGACTGTGGGAAAACAAGGCTGATTGCAGAGGCCCCCTGACTTTTTTTGCTCCCATTTTTCACTTTTTGCTGGTATTTTCCTGACTCTACTTGTGCCCTGGGTACTGCTAACCAGTCCAAGGCCCTGTGTTCTTCATAAAATGAGTATTCAAATTAGGCCAATTATAATTGACTAAGTCAAACTACTTATAAGTCCCTAGTATATGGTAAGGCATGTAGGTTTAGGGACCTCAGCATAGGTGGTGCCCCCGTAGGTGTACTGCTGAAGTGCCCAGTGTCATTTTAAATTAAAGTTACATACAAATTTGACTTTGGAATTAAAAGTAGTTCCAAGGTATTAACCTACCTTATGTTTACATATGTCACCCCTAAGGTGTGCCCTATGTGCCCCTAGGGCTGGGTGCCATGTAACTATAAGCAGGAACCTTATAAAAATAGTTTTATAAGCCCTGGTGAAGTAAAACAGCCAAATTTGATTTTCCCTCATTGTAGTGAATGGCCTCCATAGGCTAGAGTGGGGAGACATTATTTTAATTTTAAAAGTCTCCTTAAGTAACAGATACATCAAGTTTGGTATCAAATTAATTTTTATGATAAATTCCACAACTTCCAGTTGTGGGATTTAAAATAACTTGTTCAGGTAAAGAGTTTTAAACTTTGCCTGAAAAGTTGCCAACTTCAGCCTTACAGTGTTTTTGCTGCTTTCTCTGATTGGTCAGGCTGCCTTGATGAGGTGTGAAGTGGCCTGGCTCAACACAAAGAGATGTGCATGGGGAAGGAGATCTTCCCACAGCAGATGGAGAGGCAGGAAGGGAGGGGCAGCCAAACTGGTCTTCAAAGGCATGGAAGGATGTTTGAAGTAACCCAGTACCTCCCTCACATCCTGCAAACTCAGACAATTAGGTACCCCCCTCATTAGATTAGGAGAGGGCAGGAGAAGGGTGTTTTTAAGATTTTTAGCCACACCAGTGGGTGGGCCCAGCCATATGTAACCTCCAAAATCACTGTCAGCTATGTTGGATTTTTGAGGAATGTTGCTCCCTGGGATTGATTTTTGTTATACTTCTCAGGAAGTGGTCATCACAGGGGGAAGGACCCTGCACCTGATTGGAGAATCAGGACTCCCCTGTTTTTTTACCCAGGAGCAAGGATACAACTGACAGACCTGTACTCACACCTCAGATCCCTACCAGGAAGAACTACAAAAAAAGGACTGCCCTGCTGGACCCACGACCCGCACCTGGACACTGCACTCTGGAGGACTTCACCAGCCGCACACAAAGGACTTTGTCTTGCTTCAACTGGTTTAAGGAGGGACTACCTGTTTGCTACAGGTAAAAACTTGCTAACCAGAGTCCCTTGCACCAACTCCTGAAGAAACTGATGAGCTGACCACTGTCCAGTGGCCAAAAAGGAGTTTGCACTAGGTGCATTCTGGGAGTTGTAGTCTGCACTCCTCAAGGAGCATCTCAGAGCTTTGGGAACCTTGGGGTGAGCTGTGGACCTCAAAAGAACCTTAAAGGAACATCTGGAAGAAGATCTAGCAGTATGGAGAAGTTTGGAGAACTTTTGGAAAAAAGCTCCATAAAGGAACTGACCCGCCCGACAACTCTAGCTGGCTTGCCTCAACTGCGACCGGGTCTGACTTGCAGGTTAGTCCCGGTGAAGAAAATCTCAGAAATAGTGACTAAGTCCAAACGTAGGAAGTTGACCAGGAACTCCCAGGCAGTGTATCCGAAGAGGACTCGAGGGACGTCAGATCAAGATTCAGGTTTGCCCCAGGCGAAGGATTTTCATCTAAAAAAACCGACTAAATCCGAAGGTAAAAATCTCCACTGATGGTTAACGCGATGCATATCCGAGGAAGAGTTCCAGGAGATCGGATTGGACTGGCGACTTGGTCGCGCTGAAGAAAATCTCCAGAAAAACAACTAAGTCCGAAGGTAAACTTTTAACCAAGGCCTCTCGTGAGCTGCAGCCGAGCAGGGCTCCATCGTGGTCGGCCTCAAACTTTGACTTTGCCCCAGTCGAGGTGCCACCAGATATCCAGATTGACCCTATTCATTTCTAAGTGATAAAAAGCATTAATTATTTAAAAATTCATATCTCTGGTTCTCCTTATCCGATTTTATTCCTTTTGGTATCATTTTGAAGATAACGTTATAATCTATTATTATAAATTGGTGTTGGATTTTTATTGTGTTTTGTGTTTTACTTATTTACTGTTTTTTGATTTTTAAATGCTTTACACATATGGCTCCTATGTTAAGCCTTGTCGCTTGTTGCCAAGCTACCAATGGTTGATCTGGGTTTAATTTATTGAGACCTAACTGGACCTAAGTGGAGGTTAGTGGCCTATTGCTAAGTGTAGGTACTTACCTGCCATTACCAATAACCCATTTTTGAACAGAGACACAATCAAAATTCATATGGTGGCTCTGAGAACTAGAGTTTGTCCTCAGGCTTAGGTGGTTCACCCAGAAGCTGGTCAGCTAACACACTTGATTCTGACCAATCCTCCTCCTCCTACTATGGTATTTTGGGAACAGTGTATTCAGGTGGTATGAAATGTTGGATTATTTCGATCATGGTTAATCTCTACGTTTTGAGGTGAGAGACTTAGGTGAGAATCTGATCCTTCTCACTGTAACTACTGCACTAGCTGCACTAAACACATGCTCAGTAGGCACATTGACTACAGGACAAGCCAAATACTTTATTGACAGCCTGCTGAGCTCTGGCGATTGGCACGTCTTCCCATACCAATACACCAATGGGTGTTGATCCACATACACCTCTTTTGGGTCATCCAGATATTTCTGGAACATCCTCTGAATGGTCAATAGCACTGCCACTTGCTCAACCTCTTTTGCCTTCGCCTCTGCTCTGGACTTAAGACCTGATACTTGAAACCAAGCCAATGCAGAGTCTAATTCTTCTGTTGCTGTTGTTGCTGGCGATCTTGTTGCTGGTGTTGTCTGCTGTGATGAGACAAGACTGCCCTCTCTGAAAGTTAAAGGTGGCACCCCAAAACATAGAAGTGGGACTCTAAATTCTAGATGTTTTTCTTCTTGGTGTCTAGCTTGCTCAACAATCCACCTCTTGTTTTATAAAAATCCCCTTCAGAAAAAGGCATGAAAGTGAGAAGAACTTTCTTGTAGTGTGGATGAAGCAGAGTGGCACAGATGTACTCTTTGGAAGAGATAATGTCATTTTGCAACCTTGGATTAGAAGTCAAGTGATAGCTTACGTTCTCAACAAAGGCATGCGCTTCTGTGTTTTTGTTGACATCTCAACAAAAGGTCTGAAGGTGTGAACCTTTCAGACACCTTCTTTAGCTGGCCCTGTAGCAGATGCAACAACAGTATAGCTTGGCCCATCGTACTGTGCTCTTTGAAGCTTCCCATGTGAAAACCTCAAAAGGGGAGCAGCATCTGTGTCAGGCATTTGACTAGCCCCTATTTGTCCACATCCAAGGTCATGGCTTTCCCTATTGCATCCTCTCCTCTTTGAATGGCATTGTTATTGACTTGTCTGTTCTGCTCAAACAGTTGTGAAACATATAATTGTCCGAGTTCCAACGTCTTGGCACCTCCTGTATCATGGCTTTAAATGCTACTCTGCGTGCATGCTGAATAATCCTCATCTGCTTCCAGGCTTCAAAACAATGGCTGAAATGAGTGCAGATTTGTCTGCAGGTGGGCAGTAACGTGCTGACTATGTCTGCTTTTTTGAGGAAGTCTTGCACAACCAGGTTGATGCAGTGTACCAAACACAGGATCCTGAAATAGCCACTGTCTACCATGGCCATGACTATGTCACTGACATTGTCCATGGCAATAAATCCAGTTCAGAGACCTCTGGGTTGCAGCTATTCAGACACCTTGCTGTTAAATTTGTTTAAGATGTTTACACCTGTATGTGATTTTTCCATGGCAAACATGGCTACTGTTGCATGCCCCGACTGCTCTTAAAACTTTCTTTAGGACCAAGACCTGTGAATAGCTTTTGCTTTACCCACACAAAAGAGATCCAGTGTGCAGTGATATACATGTAATAAGTCATCTGACAACTGGTAGACATGTCTTTTTGTCAGGTAGATAGTGTGGACAAAACTTTGCTATAGAGCTTTTCCAATCAACTGCAGCACATGGTGATGCAGGGCTGGAGTAGCGATTCTGGCAACATAGGTCCGACTTGGAACCTCCCATTTCTGGCAGATGCTGCCACAAATTCTAAGAACCCCACTCCTTCCATAAAAGAAAAAGGGATGAGGGAAAGAAAAAGGGAGGGGGCCCAGCAATTACCCCATTGCACAAATGTGCTGTTGGGTGGTTGCAGTCGTAGGGCCCCTCCTGCTTAAACATGCCTGTAGCCTGGATTGTCTTCTTTTTTGGGGCCACTGATGCAGGTGACTATTGAGAAGTAAGTGGTGGTAGATTCAATGTGCATTGTGGGGCAGTCACTGTATACTGTGGTGTCTCCATCTGACTCTGAGTCTTCTTTTGCCATTATGAGGTTGCTGAGGCAGGTGATTCTGGCCCACTTATGGGAACAGGGCTGGTTCGTGTGAGGATGTCACCCTCTTCTTTCTCACCTTCCACTGTGATTGTACTAGTTGTAGCTGATGTTTCCCAGCTTTCTTCACCTTCACCACCACAACCATGTTCAGCAATATTTTTAAGGTTCTCCTCTCACTGGATTGCATGATGTTTTTTCACATGGATCATCTGGCCTCCAGTACTATAATGTGAACCAGGCTTACCTGGATGAAAACTCAAGTGGCAACTAAAGCATACTGCAATTCTCTCCTCCTGTTTGCTGGAAAAAGTCCCAAACTAGGGAAAATTACTTTCTTAATAGGCCAATGACTGAAGAAGGACTGAAGGTAGGTGGGTGTGTTGATTACCTCTCTTCATTGCATAGTTCTACTGAGGTAGAGGATTGTGCAGGTCTCAGCTGGAGCCTTACAAATAGGGGAGCTGGCAGTGCTACCTGTGCCACATCCCTTTGAGCAGGTTGGATAGTAATGTCAGACTCCTCTGGTGGCAGTTTCCGCAATGACTGGCTCGTCGTCGTCAATCACCTCATTGTCCCCTTCCATGATTCTAAGGCTTTCAAGATCTTTTCTTTTCCCTTGCCTGTCCAGGCATCTCCCAGACTCTGCTGGGGTCCACTCCATGTCATTATCATCAGTAGTATTGCTCGGAAAAGATGGTGGAGTAGTACCATTCCTTTTCTTTACTGGATATCCGGGAGTTAATGATTCTAAAAAGGAGGGTTCTTGTTTGGCAAGAAGCTCAGCTTCCTGTTCTGCTTCACCTTCAGGAAGGTCTACTGTTGCTGGCTGTGGCTGCTGTCCACTTGGCTCCATTTCCTGAAATGATGGAACACTACTTTGCAAAAGGGACAAATCCAAATTAACATCACTGCTTGTAGGCATTGCCATGATTGCAGTGGCTACCTCACTGAGAAACATAGGGCCTCATTATGAGTTTGATAGATGAGAAGGCCCATCAGCCAAACTCCTGACAGGGTGGCTGCCGCCTTCGTGGCAACCACCCCGCCTGACCTATTAGGAGTTTCCCGCTAAGTCGGCGGGCGGAAACCTCATTTTCTGCCCACTGGCCTAGTGGGAAACAAGCTACAGCATTGTCGCCAGCTCATAATCAAGCCAGCAGCAATGCTGTAGTCCAAAGGGTGCACCAGCACCCTCGCAATGTTCACTGTCTGCAAGACAGACAATGAACATTACGAGGGTGTTGGGCAGGTGGACCGCTGCACTGCCCATGCCAAGTGCATGGGAAGTGCAGGGGCCCCCTGTGAGTCCCTGCACTTGTTCTCCACCAGCTTTTCATGGCAGTGAAATCACCATGAAAAGGCTGGCAGAGAACGAGGTCCTAATACACAGGACAACGTTTCATGTAGCGTTTCCCTGGTGGATTACGATCTCTGCCTCCACCATGCTTTTGGGAACATGGATCCTGGTGGTGCTAGTGGGAACCCTGGTGGTCTGACCGGCAGTCTTTATGTGGCGGTCGGACCACCACAGCAGCAGCGGTCCTCACTGCCACCGTGAAGCTCGTAATGAGGCCCATAGTCTTGGTCTTAGGTGGTTGGGATGGTACTATTGGTGCAGAAGTGCTGCAACCCATGTTCCTCCAAGGAGGCCGGTGTAGCAGACACATGTCTCTTTAAAAAGGTTGCAGTCGTCACGTCACTGGTGGAAAGCTGCATTCTTCTCACTGACCACTTTCTTGGGAGCAACTTTCTTGGGTACCCATTTAAAGCTCTCAGTTGACAGGGACACTAAGCTGCACGAGCAGAAGGGATTGGAGGACTGAAATCACTTTACAGGCCTTTTCTTTGACAGTATTGCAGGTGAAATATTTTCTTCACCTAAAAGCATCCACGCAAGAAATACATGTAGTTAGTGAAATATAGCATTGTTGCAGGTTAAAATAGTACAGATAAATGCTATATTAGTGTGGTTGGTAACTTATGCAATAAATAACAATTTATCCAAACATTGTAAGGTCAAATCACACCACCAACATGCCATGAAATGTAATTACAAATCAGATAACACAACATACGTATGTAGCTCTTTGCTTTATCACTATTTTAAAGGAGACACCTGTGGTAGTCAGAGAGGTGCAATAAGGAATAATCCTTAAAAAAACTCTGACTGTAAGGTGTCCAGGGGAAATTGAATAATCTGCAGTGCACCAAAGCGAGGGTGTCCAGGAGGAAATGCAATTATACATAAAGAAACTGAAGCTACAGCGCGGCTGTGCACATATATTGAATGGATAGATGGATAGATAGATCAAGGCAAAATGTGAAAAAATAAAAGAAATACATTTAAAAATAAAAACGCAAAATAAAAATATAAAATAAAACATTCTAAAATAAGAAGTAAAAAAATAAAATAAGAACTTAGAAATTAAAATTATAAAAAATGTAAAATAAAAAATTTAATTAAAAAAATGAAAATGAAAATACAACAAAAAATTAAAAGAATAAAATAAAAGACTTCATTAAAAAAGTTAAATAATTGCAGATCTTTGATTTATGAGAAGAAAGAAACTTATTGTCAGACAAGGAGGTATAAAATAAAAAAATGCAAAGAAGCAAGTAATAAATTAAGCACTGTTCATCAAAATCCTATTCTTAGTTTCCACAGTCCACAATTATACCCAAGCATAATATTAAATGGGTATCACATCTGTCCTTGCAAGACTACAGCAAAGGCACACTGACTGAAGGCACAAAATGGCCACCAGCCACATGGTCAAACAACAGCAGAGAGCAAGGAGTCTTGGAGAACAAAGAACACATGTAAGCCTATGGCAATAGCACGCTGCCTTAATGCACAAAATGCCCACCAACCACATGGTCAAACAAGCAAGGAGGCATGGAGAACAAAAGACACATTCAAGCCTATGGGAATGGCACACTGGCAGGATGCCCAAAATGGCTGCCAACCACATGGTCAAAAACAGTAGTGAGCAAGGAGGCATGGAGAACAAAGTACAAATGCAAGCCTATGGCAAAGTCACACTGGCTGGATGCACAAATTGGCTATCAACCACACGGCCAAACAACAGTAGCGAGCAAGGAGACATGGAAAACAAAGAACACATGTAGGCCTATGGCAACAGCACACTGGCTGGATGCACAAAATGGCCTCCACCTACGTGGTCAAACAACAGCATAGAGCAAGGAGGCTTGGAGAACACAGAACAAATGCAAGCCTATGGCAAAAACACACATGGTGGATGCACAAAATGGCCACCAGCCATATGGTAAAACAACAACAGTGAGCAGAGAGGCATTGGAAACAAAAAACACATTCAGCCCTATGGACATAGATTACACAAAATGGCCCCTGGCCACATGGCATGGAGAACAAAGACAAATGGTGACCATTGACAAGCACACACACACACAGAGGCCAGAAAAGAGAGGCCTGGTGATAACACTGAAGCAAACACAAACATTAATTCGGCAATGCAAAGCACAAAACTTAACTGAGCTATAAACATTTTACAACACACATCCCCCTATGCCATCAAATATTACCCCACACATATTCTTATACACCTTTTGCAGAAAAAAGGAAAGAAAATGAAATGCAAACAATAGCCAACATTTTTACTTTAATACAAATGCCATCCCTGCCCCCACTGAAGTTTTAAAACCATATTCCACAGAAAAGGTATTTTCATGCACTGCTGAATAGTGCTGAGCCTATTGGCTAGATGGGTCATTGGAAGTCTAGGCCACACTGTAAAATAAATGACTATTGAAAATTTAATAAACATGGAGAAAAGGCTGTGCAACAATTTCCTTTACAAAACAGGAAATTCAATGAAATGCAAAACAACATAACTAGGCCACTTCTTAAACTCTAGGCCTCTCACCAAAATGAAATGTAAAAATCAAATAAAAATACTGCTGCATGACCTATCAAACAAACAACACCCTTATATAATAGTTTTTTAACTTACTTGTGTAAGATCAGCAAAAACAAAGTCCTTAAATCCAAATATATATATCCAGGAGACAAAGGGAGTTATCTTTCCACCTCAAAATTCAAGTGAAAAGTGACCCGGAGATGGACGAATGACTATGAGGGGCGTGCTGTACAGGAAAAGGAAGTTGGAGTCTCTGGGGCACTTCCTTCCTGTTGGGAAAAAAAGTTTAAAAAAAAAGGCTTTGTGTACTTAAAAAATAACTTGAAATGTCTGTTGGAGAAGAAAATCCATTCAAAACCCTATTTTTGAGTAGATTTAGCTGCTTCTCGAGTTGAAAATCTACTGAAGATGCATTTGCGCTCATGGTGAAATCTCACACGTGCGCTAGCGGCCTGAGAATATTGTGGCATGAGTGAGAACCAAAAACAAATCTTGTGTGCACGAATGATAAAAATGAACCCGCGCCAGGTGGCAGAATTCGGGAACTCTGCACTGCTCCATGTAGGGCAAAGTGCCTGAATCCTGAAAACGCCACAAGTGGAGTTTTTTGCATGGGCCTAGACAGGTCTCTGCTTTATGTAGTATATCTTGTGTCCTTAGGGAGAAGAAGTGGTGTAATGCACTCACCACACTAACCTGATGGACCAGGCTGGCTTTGGAGATCATCTTCTTCAGCAGAAGCGGTACTCCCACTGAAGGCTTGTGATTTTCCTTTCTCAGACAGAGTAGCCAATGTATTTGAGGCTGATAACTGATATCTTGCCACACTACCTTGACAAAAAATAACTACAATGATAATTGAAAATAAATTATTGCATACTTCTTTTTAGTTAACATTTGCTCTCAGTGTTTACAATGTCAAACTGCTCATCAGCTATTTTTTTCAAGCTACTAATGGAATTGAGGGACCAGATGAAAATGTTATGTCATATAACAAATAATTCTTGTGAGAAAGATTGATTCAGAGTGCAACAAAATAATTTGGGGGCAGGGCTGACCAAGTGAGTTTGAGATGCAAATCTAGGGTTGTTTGGCTGTCCTGTCCCAGGTGTCGATCTTACAATGTCTTAGTGAGAGTGTGCTTACTAAAATCCCTCAAACACTTGCTGTCATTTTTAATAATGTTGAACAATCCGACACTTCTTATAGAAAAAGACATACACAGCACTTCGATCACAACATGCAAGCTAAAATCCATTTAAAATATGTAGATTCACAATGATTCACTCTGTTTTTAACTACAATAGTGCTTTTTTGTTACCTTTAAATTTAATAAAACTTATATTAATTTCTGAGAGGCAATGTGCAGGTGTGTTTCTCATGGAGCCAAAGCCAATGCCATAGGAGACAGTGAGCATTCTAAGAGCCCTGGAAGGGGGGGGGGAACACTACCCATGTCATGGTCATAGGCAGTGTGGGGGCCCCCTTGTGGCCACCAACACTGGCTTTCCACCAGCCTTTTCATGACGGGTCCCTGTCATGAAAAGGCTGGTGGAAACTGGACTTGTGATCAGCATGGTGACACTGAACTCAGCGTTGCTGTGGCTGCCCATGACTCCAACTACTGTCAGCTAATCGGGAACCATGTTTCAGGCAGAGACGCTGGTCCCCTGACTGCCAGGGTTGTAATATGGCGGTCAGATCACCTGGAGTGCAGCGATTCAACCACCACTGCGGCACTGAAAGTCCCAAACCACCAATGTAGTAATGAGGCCCTAAAATTCTAAAAGATATACTCCCTAAAGTCCCTGAACATATCAGAGGCCAGCTACCTGCTACACACAACATAAAATGCTTAATAGTACAAATCAAAAAAGCCACCAGTGATATCCCTCCTTCTCCTAAAAGATATCAAGATATCCAAATTCCTGACCGCTTAATCACCATTCATAATGAGGAATCCTTCTTCCTACCTGATAACTTCAACAATGAAAACCGCATTATAATATTTGCTACAGCAGATAACTTATTAAACATGTCAAACAGGGATGATGGATGGGACATTTAAAAATGTTCCCGAACCATTCACTCAGGTATAAACCATACATGGTGAATATCATACACTAATAAACCATTCATATATGCCCTTCTACCTAATATACAAAGTAGCACTTATTACAAACTACTAAACAACATTAAAATCAAAACTGCTTCCCATCTAAAATAATAATAGATTTTAAACAAGTCATGATCCAAATTATCCTCATGGTATACCCACACACAGCCATACCAGGCGGTTACTACCATGTTAACCAAAGCATATGGAGTCATCTCCAACAACCTGCACTAAGTGTAGAATATGTGACAAACAACCAATTTGCCTTAAAACAAATGATAACACTAGCTGATGTCCCTGTAACAGAGGGAGCCAACCACCACACCTTAGTTATAGAATGACCATTCTACCAACAAAAAGAACACAAACTAAGGGCCTGATTACAGGTTTGGCGGTCCGGGCACCGCCATGGCCATGGCAGCGGTCTGACCACTGGCATGTTGGTGGTCCGACCGCCATATTATGACACATGCATTTGCATAGACGAAAGATAGCCACAGTCCCGCTGGCACTGCCTGCAACACTAGACCATGGCAGCGGCAACATAGGCCAATGTGCCTGTCGGAGGGCAGGCCACCTGTGTTCCCGCTGGCCCAATTATGATGTTGCTTTCCGCTGGAGTGACACTGGCAGTCCAACTACTTGAGCTGGTGGAAACAGAGGGATATAAGGCAGAAATTCACCCGCAGCAGCGTCACACACCCTGTGCCACCATATAGGAAGCTGGCCATTTATGTAGTGTGCAAAGCTAGGCACGTTGTGCAGGGGGTACAGGCAACCACACGTTGGTTTACAGGAGGAAAAACTAGATCACACAATGCACTAATTTTTAAAGTAGCTTGGTCGAGCAGTTAGGCCAATCTTGGAAAAGTGCAAAGCATTTGTTGTACCCACAGCATCATTCTTGCAACTCACACACTCAAAGGAATAACTTGAGACCAATTTATAAAACTACTTCACATTTTTATATAAATTGTAAGACCAAGATCATCAGAATTCGGTAAGTACTTTTATAGATATGAATTTTTAGTTTAATAAAAATAGTTTTTATGCGTAATTATGCACCATAAGAATCAATGAAGGATCACCTTTAAAATACATATAACATTGTACAGTTAGTTTACCACATTCCTCTTTTACAAGTTGGTCGAGGTCATCAGTGGGTACACTGTGCCAGCTGGAGAAGTTTGTGCGGCTCCCTGTTCCAGCAGGAGCAACTGGAAAAGGTCTCTGGAGCTGGTGCAGGGCTACAGCAAAGGACCACTTGAAAAAGCACTGCATAGGTAAGTTTAAAGATGGTTCCTTGAAGTGTTGAGATTGCAAGAGGTTCGAGACTCTTAGGGCACAGCAGGTTCTTTGGTGCAGGGCACAGGGCGGCCAGGTGCAGAGCAAATCGGTGAGCTAGGAGCTGTGCACAAGGATGCCCTCAGGAGCAGCAGGTAAGTTGCTTCAAGGATCGTTTGCAGGACAACAGGAGCACTATGGTGGGAGGTCCAGGGTGTTCCTGAAATCACTTGATTGGGACTTTCTACTGGTTCTTTTGCAGCCAAGGGTGGACTGCTTTTCTGGGTGTCACACCATTGGTTCCCAGGGTATTGGCACGGTTTGGCTGCTGGAGATCACACTGCCACCAAACTTGGTACACTCCATCCCGAGTCCTTGCAGTTATCGGAATGCAATTTGGTTCAGCTGTGGCATCCAGTTCGGGAGTTAGTGGCTGGTCAGTGAAGTGACCCTCACTGCCTTGATGGTTTCCTTGGGTTTTAGAGTGGTACCTCAACTCTGGAGGGAGTTCTCTGTTGATTTGCAAAGCCTGGAGGTCCTCTGGGGTTTTTGTTGAGTTGTCCAGTTGTCCAGCAGCTCCTCAGTGGCAATTGTCAGGTCCTGGGTGCAGCAGGCAGGGTTTGGTGCCTTTTCTTTGGTGCAGCAGGTCCACAGTTCTTGTGCTTCAGATCTTCTTGCTGCTGGTCTTCTTTTGTCCATCAAATCTGATTTCCTGGCATAGGGATCCCCTCCAAATACCACATTCGGGGAATGTTTTTGGGGCTACCTGGTAGTGGCTAATGGGTCATCTACCTTAGGGTGGCTACACACACTAAGTGACCACTTCTGGTGGGCAGAGGTCACATCCCTATTCCTGGTTGGCTATTTTCCTTCCATCCAAGATGGAGTGAAATGGAGTGTCCACTTTACAGGACCCACCTTAGCGATAGTGCATTCTAAGTGGGGCCACTCCTCCTACCCTTTGTGTATTGTCCCTCCGTTGCTTCTGCCAAAAGTGGGGGTTTGCAAAGAAGGCTGCCATCTACTGCTAGCAGCAAGTCTGGGGTCAAGTTTCAAAGGTGGTAAGCCCTTTGAAGCTCACCGCCAGAGCAGTGCACATTACTGGAGAGGGGGTGTTAGCACCTCCACCCAGGAAGAGCATTGTTCTACAATCCAGAGAGACAGATCTCTCCCCCAAGGTTGTCGATTGGCTGTCTGGTGGTGGCAGGCTGGATAGAACCAGTCAGAACCCATGCCAGGGTAGTTAGCTTTTACGGGAGGCACCTCTAAGATGACCCCTAGGTACATTTTATAATGAATCCACCGCTGGCATCAGTAGGGAGTTATCATTCTGAGTTGTTTGATACCAAAAGGTTCAGAGTCGCCATCATGTTGCTGTGAAACTTGTACTGACAAGTGTCCAGCACATGCACTTTGAAATGGCTGCTCTCTTCACTCACTATATCCCAAGTTTGGCAAGGACACAGTGGGGGCAAATTGCTCACGCAGCTATGCCCTCACATACAATATGATGCACCCTTCCTTAGGGCTGAAAGGCCTTCTAGAGGGGTGACTTACCTATAGTGCATGTGTTGTGGAATGGACAGGGCACACAGGCAGTGTGCTATGTAGAGTTTACTTTTTAGGTTTGCATCAGGACACTCAGCCTACAATGGCAGTGCTGGGTGTACTGGAATGCATGGTCCTAGAGGGTGGCACAATTTGTGCTGCTGCCCTCAGGGGCATACCCTTAGCTTAGTACCCTATGCCCTGGGTCCCTACATATAATTTACTAGGAGCTTATAGTGGCAGCTAATGGTGTTGCCAATTACCTTTGCCTTTTTTAGGGAAAGATCAATGGCACTGGTAACTTGGTTAGCAGGATCCCAGTGCACTGTAATCCAAGTTGCAACCAGAAACCAGGGGAAAAGATGTGGGGTGCTGCAACAAGGTGCTAGTTTCCCACATACCCTGGAGCCAATCCTACACATGCTGCCACTGCTTGTGCTGCTTGAGGGAACTCAAAATCAACTCCGTCATGGGCACAACTGACGTAAGCTAAATACTAATTTCCTCCAACTCCCTAGCAAATCGACAGGCCGTCGTTCGCCTGGTATGTGGGCTCTGCCCAGTGGTCCAAATATATTTTGTGTGTCCCGGTTCGGAGTTGTACACAATGCATGACCTAATCGCAGCCCCATGATGTCCCCTTAGGCCAGGTCCACTAACACTGCACCACCACACTCTACAAAACGTGATATGTGTGCACATCTCAGTTTCAGGGACAGTGATGTGTTCATAACATTGTGTCACACAACACCAAATCCTCATCAAAATCACACCTAAAAATTGAAGTGACACCCTCACATTGTTCACATGCCATGGCCAGTCGTGACATAACATATACATTTGTATGGATGAGTCACTGAACTCAAACACACCTTCCCTGCAAAATCTTTGTAATGGACTCACACATATCACCCACATTGCAAGAGAATGTAAGGTAAATGGGATGCAGAAAAATGTGTGTGACAAACATCCAAAGCTCACAATATAAACAATCTCAGCAGAGTAATTATGGTGGCATCAGGGGGACTCCAGGAAGGCTGCTGCCCTGGGACACATTTCACTTTGTACATGCCTCAAAACCACTATTTGCACATGAACTGTGGCTTGATGAAAATCAGGGACAACCAATAGTTTAACCAAGTTTTATGCCTATGTGGTAAATGTGTAAGTGAAAGTCTAGAAAGCAAATACATCAGTAACAGTGTGGGTCACACATTTAGACAAAGTAGGTGTAAGATATGCACATTCAAATGGACAAATGTCCATCAAATAGATAGGAAGGTATAATAATTGAACACCCTCCATGTGTGAACAAGCAAACCTCAAGCTTGCGCACATGATATCAATTTCCAATCTACATCAGGGGAAGAAATGTAACCCAATAGATGTTGACATTGGCCAAGCCAAGATTAAATACTTACCATATGAAACACCACCCAATGCAAAGCCGCCCCAATTGGATTACATCCCACACATCCATCCTTCGAACATTTCTCCTTTTGCTGGGTGACTCCAGCACTGGTTCCAAAGTCAGATCTTACCAATTACATCAAATGGATCATCAGTCAGGTTGAAATAAACACAACTGTAGTCATACATCACAAATGTATTCATCATCAAAAAGTTTGAAAAGTAATGGCAGAATCAATGTGTAGCAAAACAACCAACTAATGTTTATTTTCAGCACTCCAGAAATTGATAAAAGGCCAATGGCCAGCCCTACGGCTCACCAGAGAAGCAGTTAAATACCTCACAACTTGCCTCACAGATCACTGCTATAGAAACCTCCACAGTAAGGGGCATCTAGTGGGCATTCTAAGGTCCTCAGTGATCACCCTTGGGTGGGGTGGGGTCAGGTTTTGGATGGGTGGATTTTGTCTTGGGAGGAGGGCTTCTTTTGGATTTGGTTGGGGTATGGCTGTTTTCAGGGAGGTGGGTGTTACAGAGGAGGACTTAGACGTGGAAGGGATGGGTTGGAATTTGGGTGGGCTCCTTTTAGCTTTGGGAGGAGTGTTCACAGGAGTAACGGCAAAGGCAAACATGAAACTTTCTTTAGAAAAATGGATAAGGTGTTTAGGAACAATTAGGATTTGGGAGGTTGAGGAAGTTCTTGTGTCAGGTGTGGGTGTGGCTGTTGTTGGTGCTGGTGTGTGTGTCTGAAGTATGTTTGTGTTTTGTTGGTGTCTGTTGCATGTGTGAGTGTGGGCATTTGCATCTCTTGGGCTGTGAGGTGGATGTAATCGGTAGAGTGGGAGTGGTGGATGTGTCTGTGTGAGTGGGGTGGCATATGGGGGTATGGTTTGAGTGGTGGTTGTGAATGTGGGTGTTGGGGTGGTATCTGGGTTATGGTGTGAGTGGTGTCTGTGGGTGTTGGGATGGTACATGGCGATATACTGTGGGTGGTGTGTGGGTCTGTGGTTGGGTGTTGGTGTGGTGTCTGGGGATATGACATGTGTGGCGGTGGGTGTGAGTGGAGTAAGTGTTTGTGCATGCTTGTGTGTCTTGTGGTGTTTGTGTTTATCTGTGCTGCTTGAGGCTGTAGAGGTGTGTGCATGTGTGCGGTAATAAGGAAATTGGATGGGGAAGAGGAAGGTGGTGGGAGAGGATTGTGGGAAGTGGAAGGCTGCTTTGAGGGAGGAGGCCAGAGCCTGAAAAGCTCTCTGTAGGCCAGGCATAGCAATGTGAATGCCTTCCAAGTACGCAACCATCTGTTGCAGCTGGCTGCCCTGTACCCAGATGGCATTCAAAATGGCAGTCTGACAGACAGAGATGCTCCACAGGAGATCAATAGCCTCCTCACTCAGAGCAGCAGGGGTGGGGCAGGGGGTGAGGTGACTGATGAGAAGGAGACTGCTGCCCTCTTGGGGGAGTGGGCCTCACCAACTGGTTGGGGAGCAACAGGGATGGAGGAGATGGAACTAGGGGTGGCGGACAAGGATGAAACAGGTATAGAGCAGAATGTTCCTCCACTACTAGGGAGTGTCTACTGTAGGTCAACTCAGAGAAGGCAATGTTGAGCCGGTGTCCTCTGTGGCACTCTCCTCACCCTCTGGGCCACTGTGTCCCTCCGTGTCTGATATTTTATGACTGGAGGCACCGTGGCCAGCTTCTTTCCCACTGATGTCAGCCCTGCCTCCTCTGATTGCCTGTGATGATGCTGAAATGAAAAATACAAATGTCATTCCATGTGCCTGAACATACTTGAACAACAGCTTTATTTACAAAACATTACTATTATGTACAGTAGCCCCCAGCCACAAGGCCCTCCGAAGTGGCTTCAACATTTGCAACACCACATGCATGCATTTTACATGAACTGTGAACATTTGTCCAAAGCAAAATCAGAATCACACACAACTTCAATTGCATGAGTGAAGTTGTCCAAACACAACACCCATGGGTCAAGTAGGAGACTGTGTCACTTGGTTTGGCTCTTGCAGTACTCCTCAGTAATTTGTTGGCATCAAATCTTAGGGCAACGCCAAGATTATTCTCCCAGATTTGACACAAGGTCCTGCAATCAGCAAATGTTCATATACACAATACTACATCATGATGAAAAGGTGGGCAAATAATCCAGCCATGTTGCAGTAAGAAATACAGTAGCCAGAAGAAGATGACATGGAAATACACTTATCACACCGTAAAAACTCCCCAATTGTAACTTCTCAATATGTCTATTGTCTAAATAGGCTCATGAAAGGTGTACTAATGTTGCTCTGCTAGATAACACATCTTGCACAGAAAAGTACACTGGAGATAATCTGGCCAAAATACTTAGGAGATTTGTCTACAAATATCCATAGCACAATGAATCAGCTAGGCCTAGGAAATGACTGGTCTCGATTGGTCCTCTAATAACACCCTTCTAACATAGCATAGCTAAAAGGCAATAGCCCATTGAACGTTGCAGTGGCTCAGGGAATCTCCATTATCTGAAGAGGGCCTTTACTATGTTTCTCAATGGGAAAGCACATCACTGTACCTTTTTGTCATGCAAACACACATTCCATTGGATTACTGAGTGCACAGACTCACATATGATGGCAACATTTCTGCATGTCACTCCCTGATGCATGTCAACAGTCAGATAATGAACCTTCACCAATTAACATGTGCAAAGCACTTAGTCAAATGATTTAACATCAATGGCATAGAAATGTACAATGTACGTAATTACTGTAGGTCTACCTATCATGTCCTTCATTGATTCTGCAATTGTTCATGAAAATTGACATGGAGTAACGGGTTAGGGTATGTGTGACCCAACAAACAATGTTGACATACTCCTGTCTGTGGTACCACATGTACTGTATACCCATCATATAAAACTATTTTCCAAGAGATTTTGACATCCACACATATGTGATGGAATCAGACATCATCCCATGAAGACAGGTAGATCATGTATGAAACAGTAGTGAAAATGATACTACAAAAGTGCAATGTATGCATGCTAACATGTAGGCACAAAAACTGATGCCAATAGTGATGATACCCAAATCATGTAATTGTAAATTCCCTACTTACCAAGGGAAAGTATTGCTCAGTGACTGCATGCAAAGGATAATTTATGATGGTCACCATCACATGAGAGACAGCCGTGATGCACCAGCACTCTTAAGACACTAAAGCCTCTTGAGTTCAGATGCCAATAAACTCTCTTGAGCATACACATGTCTGAGTACAGTGATCTCATGTTGTTTGATGTTGGGGCTGACACACTGAAGACAAGTGGATGTTTGGGTACAAATGACACCCACAACATGAAACAACATGAGATGATTGACCACTGCACTCAGCCATGTGTCTACCCAAGAGAGTGTATTGGTAGTGGACTGTACTCTGTTGTGTCCTTGGTCACTAGGACAATAGGCAAGACACATCAGCATGCACCAATTGCCATACCTTGACAAACAATAACACATCTTGTGTATTGCACATGGGCCATCTCCAATATCATGGGGAGATGGCTGCCTCTAATACATCATCCTGGCAATGTAAGAGGTAGGAATCTACTTTGAAAAAGGGATTCCCTGTTTGAGAGTAATGGTCCTGCACCAGGGTCAAGCAACAAAAATATAACAACAACAACCCCAGGTTACCCTTAAACATATATTGGTGAACCTCCTAGGTCTGGTAGATATTGAAATCACAATAAAAAAGTTATCATTATTCAACTTCCTCTTTTTTTGCCATATATTCCATATAAGTGCAAACCTAGGAGGTTTGCCAATATATGTTGTAGGATAGCCTGGGTTTGTTGTTTTTGTGTACAAGTAGGAATCTGCCCAGGACTCACCCTCTTGTAGCTTCTGTGCTTCCCTCAAATGCCCATCAAGCTTGGGGTAGGGCATCACCAGTATGTAGGCCATCATGGAGGTCAGGGTCAGGTGTACGCCCCACCCATGTTGAGAGGACAGACTCTGCTGGATCTCTGCAATTTCCCATGCCCAGCATCTCAGGTCCTCCCACCGTTTGTGACAGTGGATGCTTCGCCACCTTCCGGACAATGGCTCTCCAAATCCTTTGCTTCTGATGGGCGTTGACTGGGATATGGATGCAATAGACAATGGAAGAAGTCACAATGGCACTTTTTAAGGGTAACCTTTTTTAACAGACAGTTTGGAAACACCTAGCGCAAGCATTTTGTAAATGTCAACAAACTTCTTGTGTAAAGCACACATGGTGATAAGTACAGGGACATAAATATACTCTTTTGGAGTCATCTGCTGACTATCCACAACACTGGTCATGGCCTACACTGACTAAGCAAGCCCACCAACATCATGTGGCCTAGGGCCAAGCACAATGTACAGTGATGTGAGCCACTATGAAATACAACACACCATTGTAACCTTCTGAAGGGTAAACTGCCTGTGCATGGCTATACAGACACCTTTACATCCAGGAACATTGACTCGCTGCATACAGCCCATACAGCCAACTACCGTAGTACAGATTACACCCTTAGACACAGACGACAATGAAACAATGAAAGAGCTGGCATGGGTGTCACTGAGAGCTTCTTCTCTGTGGTATTGTGGATATGTGATCTACCTAACGGATTCTCATACCACCTCTGAGCAGGTTTGTGTGGTATGTACTGGTATCACAGGAGAGACCATTTACCATATGTGGCACTCCTACAAATATGACATTCAACATACCAAGGGATGTTTGGTCTGATTGGTTACATGTAACAAAGCTAGTGATTCACATGTCATAACCTCCCACTATTTGCACTGTGGATTTGTCACTTGTGTAATAGGCCTATACTGTACAAACATGACTTATGGAAAGGTGACAGCAGACCTGTGGGAGTAAAGGGCCTGTCACTAGGCAATGACACACTGACATTGAGGGTTAATGTAAATAAGTACCAGGCCAGGTGGTTACCTCAGTCCCCATTCCTCATGTAGTCAATGTAAAAGCATCCAGCCAAATCTTACTTCTGAAGACTCATCTTGGCCACATCCAAGAATCTGCCGGTCTACAGGTAGTGGGCCCAGTACCTCAGTTAAATATCCACAATTACTGTGCACCAACCTATGCTTTGTCCTCTAATGTGAAAAGGCTTTAACAGGCCTAGCTCTCTGTAGGCTGAGTATACAGAACGTACATGAACATCACATTTCCATCACTTCCATGCATAACAGTACATTCTCTGGCCATCATATATGTGAGTTCAGGGTTGTGTGGAATTCTGAAGGGCTCAGTGAGTTTCATATTGTTCTCATATGGCAGTTTGTCAAGGCCTGATCTGGGCTGAGTGATCTGTGGGACTTTACACATTGCTAACAACATCCTCAACTTACTCAAACAGTATACATACAGAGCTCATGCTATAATGCAAATACATTTACTGTGTCATTTACCATCATGAGATCATCAGATATATCATTGTTTGGTTGTAAAGTTTACTTGCATAGATACATGAGTTATCAGAAGGATGATCTAGGGGTTATCACACATCTCACAACATATTGGTAATTTAAAATACACAGAATACAGGGCTCCACAATCCACAACCTGTACATCCTATATATGGACCACAGACTGTGACAACAGGCACCCAAGTAACTCACCAGGACTTGGAGGCACATTGTAGCCTGTGAGGAAGGAAAGGATGATGTTGAACAGAGTCAAATATGCCAATGAGGTATTTAACTGCTTCTCTGGTGAGCCGTAGAGCTGGCCATTCAGAGGAAGGACCTCTTCCTCAATCCTTTCCAACGCCTCTGAAGAGAAGGCAGGGGCCCTTTCACCTGCTTGGCTTAGCATGATTGCTCCTAGGGGCGGCACACAGCAGCTGAAATGATGAAGGTGTTGATGGCAGCAGTGTCAGGAGGCAAGTGAGTTATTTTCCAAACCGCTGCGTGCATGTATGCCATGTACATAAACATTACCGTCAATGGGCACGGCCATTGGGCTGCGACCATCACAGTCAACAACGTTAGCCATTAGCTGTGTCTGCTGCGGTTGAAAGCGCCCACCATGTGGTCGACTTCTGCCGGTGACGGGAGGTTCCTAAAGTCCAATGGATGAGGTCAAGCATCTGCCATTTTGGCAGTTGAAACTACAGTTTTGGTGACTGTTAAATGCTTCACAACATCTATAAATGTGTAATAACATCTCAACAAATGTAAAGCTCCCTTTATATGTAGATTCTCCTACACAATCATTAGTGTAGTGCATTGCTGGTCACTGATGCTATATACCCGTGGTCACTGTAACCGCCGGTGACGGTAATTTGAGAGGTCGGAACATACTTTACAATATCAAGGGGCACAAGAGAAGTAGACAGATAGGTATGTAATGTGCACATATATGTTGTAGACACATTTCTAGACAACCATGGGGATGATAGCGGAACCTTGAATAGTAGACAGTTTTGATGTGTAATGCTTGTAATATAT
This sequence comes from Pleurodeles waltl, assembly GCF_031143425.1. Lineage (NCBI taxonomy): Eukaryota > Metazoa > Chordata > Amphibia > Caudata > Salamandridae > Pleurodeles > Pleurodeles waltl. The sequence continues at coordinate 721,570,281 of NC_090443.1, forward strand.
TTCCAGTCAGTAATGTTTTGCCCCATGACTTTGGTCTTACTCGTCAGATATGTTGGTCTGGACACAGTGACTAATGCTCAAACTCATTTGATTCCACAAATAGGTACCCTAAGAGATGGAGGAGGCGACAACCTCCATTCTACCATCCATTTCCAGGCCTTCAGATCATGGAAAAATGTGACGCAATAAAGCAGATCATTCTGAATAGGAAAACAATTCAAGGTTTATGTCATCAGTTGGAGCCAGATCTCATGTTTCAAAACACTAATCTGGCATGTATACCACACATTGTGAGGCTCATAGCAGTATTACACTTCCTGGACACAGGGTCCTTTCAATATACAGTAACAATATCTGGTAGTATGTCACAACCTATGCTCAGTGGCATTTTAAAAGAAATGCAACCAGCAACAATGAAACACATCGACAGCTATATCAGGTTTCCCAGATGTGAGGATTTAGCCAATGTGAAGGTTGACCTCTATGGATTAAGTCACCTCCCACATGTGGTGGGAGATATTGAATGCACCCATATGGCATTGGTGCCACCGCATGCCAGTGAACAAGTCTATCGAAACAGTAAACACTTCCATTCTATCAATGTGCAAGTGGTCTGCTTGTCATATTTGTACATTTCAAACATCTGTGCCAGGTTCCGAGGTTCTGCCCATTATTCCTTTGTAATGCGGAACAGCACCATACCCCAGCTGATGTCACAACTGCATTCAGAGAGGGCCTGGCTTGTTGGTAAGTCACATTTGTCCTGATCTTGTATGTTCAATGTCAGGTGCTAAAATTAGGAAGTATGTGACTCACTGTAGCACTTACGTCTCAGTACAAAACAGGAGACTCAGCATATCACAACTATCCTTGGTTGTTAACACCGCTGAGGAATCCAACTATGCCAGGGGCAGTCCACTTCCATGAGGCCCATGGAAGAGCATGGTGGCCAATGGAGTGGGCTTTTCGGCTCCTGAAGGCCAGCTTTCACTGTCTGGACAAAACTGGAGAGCTCTTCTCTACTCACCCAGGAAGGTATGTCAGATCACAGTGGCCTGTTGCATTCTCCATTACACTGCCCTGAGAAGAAACATGCCTTACTTCCCAGGGAAAGGGGAGACTGAGGTGCCACCTGGTGAGAATCCTGAAATACCAAATGAAGATGATAGTGGTGAAAAGGAAAGAGCTGACTTGAGATAAGATCTGATCCACAGCTTCTTCTCATGAGTGTAAGTATGTCATGACTTTGACAGTACAATGAACTCTTGTGATGATGTGAGGAGTATATTTGCTGGAAATGTCAGGAAGCTGAAACTCTGCAAATACTGGCAAAGTGTGTCTGATAAGGAAGCTTTAGACACAATTACATTCTAGAGATGTTTCTTTGTGAGATTTATACATGGACTGCATTCTCCAGATATTTGCTATCTAAATGTTGTCATAATTATGGTTTCATAACTATACTCCTTGTTTTTGGTTTGTTCAAGTACCTTCACCATGACATCTTCCTTTGGACATTTCCGAGTTGTGACATTGGCAGGCACATGTTGCTGTTGGGACATACGAAGTGGACATGGATTGTATGTGGGAATGAATGTCAGACTATGGGGGTAAAAGACCTGTGCCAAGACAGCTTGCACAGTGATAGGATGGAAGTTTAGAATACTCCATTGGACTTGTTCCTTGTCATGTGTGTCAGCATGTGGTCAGAAAATATGTAGTTCTAGGCCAAATTCACACTCTTTTTGCATGAACCGTATGTAGCTATTGATGTATTTCATTAATGTAGGCCAAAGTGCCTATGGCACATCATTGACATTTGTTTGTGTCATAACACCAGATGCAGAAGCAATGGATTGTAATGACCCTGCGATCAGGAACTGTTGTACTGTCATCTGTCTGGATCTTGCATTATATGATTATGGGATTCCTTTTGAGAGGTAGGCGATATGGGTCAGGCTGATGACATCAGCCTTAATAATTTTTGCCTTTTCTATAGGGCAGTGTCCGATATGTGCATTCCTTCAATATTCAGGAGCCCCATACCTATAAATTTGAATCACTTACACAGTATGTCGTGTATGATTTGCTACGTGTCAGACAGGTTGACAGCCTATGAGCTGAACAATGTAATAGAATGTCTACTTTGACAAGACACTTGTATGTATGTGTTTGTGTGGAATGGTTGGAATCCTGAGCTGGACACTGTATACGTGAAACATACCCCTGATTCCACAACTAGCTTGTTTATTCATGTTACGGGTCACATGTTCTTACATATCTACATTGCTAAATGTGAAATTTAAGACAGCAGACAATGAGTTTGTGACTGGTGAATTTATTGCAGTGCTACGGGTGAAAACAAACTTGTGGTGAAAAGTAACATAAATGGAAAGTGAAGGGGGCAGTCATGGTGAATGAAATCATAAGAGTAGATTCCACACCATTGGACATCCCAAGTCCAGAGTACTCCTCCCATCAGAAATGGAATGAGGTTCAGGATTTTTCCACAGAGTGAATGTGTGACACACAAAGGAAGACATTAAGGATGAGGTTTCTTGCAGGCAATGATGGGTGTCTTGCCATCCGTACCTCCTGGATTTTTATATGGAACTCCCTACATGCGAGGGCGTGGGGTTTCAGCTGCTGCGGTGGCAGAGGTTCTGAGGGTGGTTGATCCTCTGCAAGGGCCTTCCTTCCTGTGGCTGCCACAGATGTGCTTGGGCTTGATGTAGTTAGCCCACAGGAAGGAGTTTTAGGTGGTGGAAAAGCCCTGCTCAGGGTTGTATGGATCTCCCTCAGCACCCTTGTTATGGTGCGCTTATGAGAATTATGGTCCTCCATTTGTTGGTTCATGTCCCTCTACAGCTGCTCGATTTCCCAGAGTTCAGTTAGCACCTGGCCCATCATGGGACTACTGATAGACCCCGAGTCTTGGCTGATGGCATCCTGGTCACGAGTGGCCACAGTGGCCTCACTCTGCTGACCTACAGCATCCTTCCCACAGACCCTACCCACAAGCCTGTGCCCTTGGTACAGGGTGCCCTCTCCATTTGGGCCCTGAGTCCTCTGTGTCAGGATTGTTGATTTGCATCTCAGGCTCTAGGAATGGAGGGGCACAAGATGGTAGCAACTGTGCTAGTTACACAGGTTGGAGGCACATCGTTGGCTGTGATGTAAAGGCAACTGGGGTGGGAGGTGTTGTTGTGGGCACAGTGAGACTCACTAGTGCCATCTGACCAGGCTGCCCAGATGGGCTAGGGCTGTCATCCACATCCACATGTCCAGGAGTACTGTTATCACTGAGGGCTTCATCCAGAGGTGGGTTGAGAGTCTGGTCGGTGGACAATGTCTGGACAGGTGCTGTGCCAGTTGAACGTGTTGAAAAATACCCTACATTGTTATTGGATGAAGTGTGGAATCTACATTCAAAGGTTTTGTGTCACTATAAGTAGAGACCTTGGGCAATCTTAAGTGGTAGGTTTGCTGATTGTGCTATGTTACCATGGTACTGAAGTTGTTGACATGGCAGGTTTGAAGCTTGCAGAAACTATTGGACTCAAGCAGCTCATTAAATGTGCTGATCAGTTTCACTTTAGATGAGGGAGTGAACATGACATCTTACAAACAGTTAAGCCACCACAGTGGAGAGGAAGCATGTGTATTTGATCATGTCAAGGCCTAGTTGTGTGAGATACAGGCGAACACACAACTTTGTGTATATGTAGCTATAGCCATCATATGAGCAGTGCTGAGTCATTGTGTTATCTGGCACTAACAATCTGATGAAGCAGCTTAATGCTTTAGGAAAACCTGATGTACAGATTTGGTAAGGTGTGATTCCTATCCTCAGTAGTTTCATCTTTGGATAAAAGGACAGGAGCAAGCTAGGTAGACAGACACATCTCTGAGCTGAGCATGATATGTAGATTGCTCACTCCCATGTGAGTGAACATCTTTTGAGAGATGGCACACAGGTGTATTTGGGCAAGTGCAGAATAGCCTGTTAGTTTGAGTTAAAGAAACAGGGCCTCCTGAGACTAGTAGTCATGCCATTTGTTGACTCCTCTCAGTACACAAATGCTAAACTCCCAGGGGAGGGTGCATCATTTGAGAGATGGCACACAGGTGTATTTGGGCACGTGCAGAGATAAAAAAAAACAGAGCCTCCTCATTGTTGTAGGAATGCCACTTGCTGGCTCCCAACACTATACACATGCTACACTCTTAGGTGCTTGAGCATCAGTTGTGAGATGGCAAGCAGGTGTATTTGGGCAAGAGCACAAAGGCCTGTTAGTTTGAGTTAAAGAAACAAGGCCTCCAGGTGGTGGCAGGCATGTCACTCTCTCTACTTTTTGACACTTGACAAATGTTTAGTCGTAAATATCTGTTGCCACACTCAAGTTAAGTCGGACCATACATTTACATGTTGACACATACTATGGGACTTAGATGATCCTATGATACTAAGGGCCAGATGTAGCAAAGGTTTTTACACATTCTGTATCTCTGGGAAAAAGTGTTCCTACATATGGCCCTAAAACACTTACAGACCACATTTCAACATATGACATGTAATGGGGATAGATACATGTGATGTTATATATGACAATACACATTGACAAGCTTATATCTCTGCTACTCTTGGTATTGCATGTTGGGAAAGTAGATGAACAACACAGTGGCAAAATGTGAGATGTGAGCATGTAGGACATTGAAGATTTGTGAAAGTTTTTGTGTTTTAAGTTACTCAACTCCACTCCCCCAGGTACTCCTGTCAAGCCACCTGGATGCAGGATGGCCAAGAACTGTTCCTTCTTGGGAAAGGGTTGTAATGGGGTATTGAGATGACCACCACCAGTCTTATTGGCCTCCATATTTTGCCTGGAGGCCAGGGAATGCACCTTCCCCCTCAGGTAATTCCACCGCTTCCTAATGTCCTCCTTTGTGCACAGGTTGGTACCCACAGCATTCACTCTGTCGACTATCCTTTGCCTTATTTTCGTTTTCCTAATGAAAAGAGTATGATGGACTTGGGCTCCAAACAACTGTGACTCTGCTCTTATGATTTCATCTACCATGACTCCCAGCTCTTCTTTAGAAAAGTGGGGATTTTTGGGACGTGACATGGGTATAAATTAAAGTGGGTTACAGGGACTTACTTAACAAGAAAAATGATAGAGGGAGTAAATGGACAACAGTGTGTGAAAGGTGTTAAGGGGATGGTGAAAAAAGGGGTTCCCTATATATAAAAAAAAGGTGGTCTCTGGCCTCTTTCTTGCAGTGCTGTAGTAAAGAAGCAAAGGATCATGGTCTATGAAGGGGTGTGTTTCATAGTGTGATTTTGAATACCTCCCATGAGCACTTGTGTATTGCTTTGCTGAATGTGTATCCCAGCAGCCGGTTGCCATCGGCTTACTGCTGCAAGGAGACCGTCATGTCAACTGTGTTTTTGTAATGAGCTCAGCGGTTCCCTACTGTCATGATGGCAATGGAGTGTGCCCCACCAAGATTGCAGGCTGCTGTGCAGCTTTTGGGCCACCATTTGTCTTGTTGGGCGGTGGTTCAGCCTGCATACACCGTAATACGGCAGTCTGGAGACTGTCGCCACAGCAGTCTTTCTAGAACCATCGCCATGGCAGTCTGGCAGCCCTACAGCAAAAACTCATAATGGGGCCCTAAGTCCCCTTATGGACTACTTTGAAGACACTTGTGCTGGCAGATTGTACCACTCTGGATACAGCCACCAACCCAGATCCCAAATGCCATGGTAGAATGTCTATGGCAGCACCAAGAAGCCAAAACAACCAACACAGTAGAAGGGTGGTGCCTTTCACGCTTCACTAGGTAGAACCCAACTGCACCCTACAAATTCACAGAAGTCCTATAAAAAGAACAAAGCTGCCAGCAACTACAAATGGAGCAATCAGAAACCCAAATTAAACCAAACATTAGCAAACAAACTAACATAATATATGATATGCTACAATGCAAAGTAAAATACTTTACAAATAAATGATTACACTACTCAGAATCAAAAGCCACAATGTTTCTATAAAAAAAACAATCTACACAGTAACTAATAAACCTAAACAAAAACTCAAGCCATCATATGTAAAATATTTTTAATTAAATATTAAACAACTTATTTTTGTACGTCATCCAAAAAACATACAACTAAATAGAAATGAAGGACCTCATTACGACATTGGCAGATGTAGGACCTTCAATGCCGCACTGGCGGTCAGACCACCGCACTCCAGGTGGTCCAACTGCCACATTACAAGCCTGGCAGTCGGATCTCCAGGGGACCGCCATCCCCACTAGGAACACGGTTCCTCATGGACTGATGACAGTCGGAGTCATGGTAAGCCACGGTGGCACTGAGTCCAGTTTCCGCCAGCCTTTTCATGGCCGTGACCCTGGCCATGAAAATGCTGGTGGAAACACATTAAAAGGGACTAAGAGGGGGTCCTGCACTGCCCAGGCATTGCAGGCTCTCCCTTGCCCAGCACCCTCAGAATTCATACTGTCTGCTTTGCATTCCAAGGGTGCTGTTGTGTTACCGTATTGCCCTTGGTTCCCTTAAGGGACAACTTATTAACGTAGCACAACATATTATGGAATAATGATACATTACTAACTCTAAATAGGCCTAACACAGAACACCAGTAAACAAAATAACAGAAAGGTCGAATAGACCTTCTAAGAACTAGATAGGAACAATATGGACTCATTACGAGGCTGGCGGTCTTCAGACTGCTAGACTTGCAGTGGCGGTCAAGACCGCTGCTGCTGTGGCAGTCCGACCGCCACATAAAGATTCTGATGGTCTGAAAACCAGGGTTCCGCCAGCACTGCCGGGATCGGTGATCCTGAAGGCCTGGCGGAGATCATAATACACAGGACAGCATTGCATGCAGCGCTGCCCTGTGGATTACGACCTCATTCTCTGCCAGCCTTTTCATGGTAGAGAACAGGTGCAGGGGGCTCAGAGGGGTGCTCCTGTACTGTCCATTCACTTGGTATGTACAGTGCAGGGGCCCCCCTGTCCAGCACCATCACACTGTTCACTGTCTGCTGTGCATAACAAAATAATGAATACGAGTTTGGCGGTCCCGTGACTGCCCTGTTGGCGGTAGTGGCCCTATCGGTCTGGTCTGGTGAAGCGGATCACTGTATAACGAGTTTGGCGGTCAAACAAACAGAAGACAGTCAGCGGTCTGCTGGCTCGGTCACAAGGAAGCACAAACAGGCTGTTTCCGCCGGATCCATTACAAGGTTGCACACTGCTAAATGTGACTGTGGCGGTCTAACCACCCTGTACCAGCTGTCGGGAACGGACAGTATAATGGGAGACATTCAACTGTAGGCAGCTGCACACCTCCAGGGCTGCCATGGAGCCATTGACAAATATCATGCCGCTGTTGCTGCTCATCGAAAGACAACATAATCAGTGTCGACGTGGACACCATCAACCGTAAGTTCACACACCAACCTGTATCATTAACCTTTTAAAACAGCTTGTAACACTGACAAACACATCCTAGGAGGGTATGCCACGGGCAGCACAGGCAGCATATGTTTCATACAACAGACACTCACTGACATACATCAACAGGGACACGTACACACACAGAATACGCACACTTTGGCTAGCACACACACACACTACACTGCAACATTACACAAATACAAATGGCCACACAGCTCAGACACAGGGACAGTGAAGGCTACACAACACACAGCAACAAGAACACACCTACAGCACATATACAAACACAGCTCACATACTCAAATTCCACACTGGTCAGGGACTGTCCTCACATACAACATGTGGCATGTGGCATGCAACACAAACAACACCAACAGTAAACAGCCCTGTAATGGACACACACATCACAGCACAATGGAAGCACAATGGCATACACAAAACACAGATAGACAAATAGAACAAAAACAACATAAAAACCATATCTACACAATTTGGATGGGGCCATCATCTGGGACACGCAGGGAAGGAGACTGCACTGGGACATATGACAGTTTGAACAGGGCCCTCAAACAACATGTCCATCAGAGGGACAAGACTTGCACTCTACATGTTTACATTGGACATCACAAAAATAAATACTTACCATACCAAATAGTGCACAATGCCATGACACCATCATTTCATTTACACACACATACCTATACACATAACATACACCCTTCTCTTGGAAGACAACAGCACTGCACATAAACTCACATACTGCTTACAACAGCAACTGGAGCAGCAAGGGCTCAAACACACATAACTGGAAGCCTCTCAACCAAAGTCACTCAGGAACAACTGTAAACTAGAAAATGAATTGCAGGACAAAGGTGAACCCAAAACAAAACAACTGTTCGGTTTATTAACTTGAATAACCATGAATGTCCAGAGGCCATTGGCCAGTTCATTAAAAAGTCCAGTATTGGCACACTGTGGTGCCCAAACTTGGCTCCTAACTGCCTTGTAACCTCCATAGGAAGGGGCATCAAGGGGGCAGGCAGGTACCGCAGGGATTTCCTTGGTGGGGGAGGGGATCCGATTTAGGGGTAGGGTTGGCCTTGGAAGCGGTAGTCTTCTTCTTGGGAGGAGTGGGTTTTTTTGAGTGGTAGAGGAATGGCTACTTGCAGGGGGGCAGGGGAGGCCTTGGAGGTGAAAGGGATGGACTGGGAGCTGAATGGGCCTTTCTGGGTCTGGGATGGGGATGGGGATGGGGGGAAACAGGGCAAAGGTTAAAGTCAAATATGAACATTTCTTTGGATACACAGGGATGTCCTCGGAAGGGGGATGGGATTTTGAGTATGAGGAAGTGGCTTTAGGCTGTGTAGGTGTGGATGTCTTGGGTGCATGCTTATGGGAGGTCTGATGTGCGGTGGGTGTCTGTTGGGTGGACGAGTGAGGGTATTTATGTGTCTTGGACTTAGGGGTACTGGGGGTGCTGAGGGATGCCATGTTGGGTGGGTGCCTGTTGGGGTGGTAACTGCAGGTATGGTGGATGTGTTGCATGTAGGTGTGTCTGTAGTTGTAGTGTCTACAGGTGTGGTTCTTGGGATAGGTGTGCTGGAGAGGTATTTGCGGGTAGGATGGGTGTGATGGCTGTTTCAGTGACTGTTGTGGTGGTGTCTGAAGATGTGCTTGATGTGTGTGTGATGCTGGGGGTGCTGGGGGTATCAGAGGAAGTTGTGATTGTTGCTCTATCTGTGGGTGGATGTTGTTTGTGTGCATGCCAGTGTGTCTTGTGGTGCTTGTGTGCGCTATATTTGTCAGTTGAGGTGGATGCATGAGGATTTGTTTGTGTGCTTTGGGTAGGTAGGGGAGGGGGATTTGGACTGGGAAGAGGGAGTTGCAGGGGGACAGTAGGTGGGTGGGTGACTTGCTTCTATCAGTTTGGAGGCCAGAGCCTGAAACGATCTCTGTAGGCCAGACATTGCACCATGAATGCCTTCCAGGAATTCATTAGTCTGTTGGGGTTGACTTGTCAATCCCTGGATGGCATTCATAATGTCTGTCTGACCCACAGAGATACTTCTCAGGAAATAATAGCCTCCTCATTGAGGGCATCAGGGGTAAGGGGCTCGGGCAGAGGTGCCTGTGGCAAAGGAGATGCCCACCCTCTTGGGTGAGCGGGTACGGCCAACTAGGTGAGGATCAACAGGAAGGTCGGTGATAGAAAAGGTGGTGGCAGACAAGGATGGTACTGGGGGTCTGCACCTCTAGGGAGTAGCCACTGGAGGAGGAATCTGATGATGAGGATGTAGATCCTGTCTCCCCCGTGGCACTCTTCTCACCCTCCAGGCCACGGGGTCTCTCTGTGTCAGTGGTATCTTGACCCAAGGTCTTGTGGTCAGATGCTTCCCCACTCGGCTGTGCCCCGTCTCCTTTACCTGCCTGTGCTGATACTGCAAAAAGAATGATAGTTTGGGTGATAACATGAACATGATAACACTTCAATACCATCTTGTCAAGTAGGCTCCATCAAAAATGTCAACCTAAGTAACACATTCATGTGCCATAACATATGCATGCATGCCATCTGGACTTACCAAGTTACCAACAGGCTAATCAGGGTCTCAGACAACTACAATTGTACGGCTGAAGTCTTGTAACCACAACAACCATACAACAACTAGGTACCCTCTCCTTCCTTACAGCTGTGCCACAAGCAGCAGACCACAGGTAACTTGTAGCCAACAATAGCATCCCTTTGTAAAGTATCTTCCAATATTTCACAGACAAGTTTATGCACACATCTATTTTGCACTTACATGATGGACCAACAATTTGAGATGATGCCAATTAAATCCATCTATCTCAGATACAAAAGTGCAATAACTTGGAATAGTTGAAACGGAAATACCCATGTTACAATGGATGCATTTTAACAATGTACAGCTCAAAAAGTGGCACCTGTCCCAGGAGAGACAAGGAGATAGTATCAATGTCACTTAGATAGGCCTCACATGTGTCACTAAAAGGAACAACATTGACATCAGGTCCAATATGTCAGGGAGAGATGTCTGTAGAATACCCACAGCAATGAATCAGTAAGCCCCAGGATAGTCACCACTAATGTCTGACACCCAATTCAATGATAGCATGATTTTGTCTGTAGTAAACATCTGTACCTTGCATGTTAGAGAGACAAAGAACTTGCAAGGACTAATAGAAGGACCACAACCTGTTGTCCAATGAGAAGCAACATCACTATCCACATCTTAGACATGCCAACCCTGGTATCTGTATGTGGATGAATACCTGAACCCAAACACATGTGATGTCGACATCACTGCAAGTCACTCTATGATGCATGACAACAGTCAGGGAACAATCCTCAACCAGGAAACATGTGCAGTGAACTTTTGCACATGATGACACCTCATTGCTACTGCAGTTCTATGTGCCAAATGACACACTATGACACATGAAGCTATCTGTCAGACAATAAACAATATTGACACATTCCTGCTTGTGGCACAACATGAAATGGACCACCAATGTAAATGTACTATTCCTCTAACGGTTTTCCATGCACATATATGTGAGGGAATACAGACATCATCCTAGCAACATGGGTAGGGCATGCATGAAATTGCAGATTTAAGGATGTTTCCCAAAGAGAAAAGGATACATGCTGATATGTAGGCATAAGGAATGTTGGATACAGTCCTGGGACATAATTCTACTCAATGGTCATCCCCCACTTACTAAGGGAAAGTAGTTTGCTACATCTGCAAACCATTAGTCATGTAAGCCATGTCACATCTATGCTGGGCACAAACACATCACAGACTGCAGTGAGGCACCAGCACCCATCATGCACTGAAGTCCGCTTCTTGGTGGCAGATGTCTACATACACATATGCCCAGACACATGTCAGAGGACAGTGATCCATAACCCACTTACCTTTTGTCTGTCACTTTTAGGGGAAGTGATCTGTGGGTCATAAATTACACCCACGACAAAAACAAAAAGCACATGAATGATCACTGTACACAGCCATTTGTGATCTCTGCTGAGAAAGTTAGTTGAGGAGTCTCCCAGGTTTATACCAGGTCCCTGGTTCAGAAGGCAAGGTATACCAGTTTGAAATACATGAAATGTTGACACAAACAATCTCCCATCTACTGTGTGACACATGGCTCATCCTTTATTGTCAGGGGGAGCAGTCAGTACCCCACTCAATCACCTGGCAATGGGACAGGCAGGAAATTGATACCTACTCACCCCCTTGTGGCTGCTGTGCTTCCCTCAAATACCCATTGACCTGCATAGATGCAAAAGACAAGATAAGAAATTATGGTCCTCATTACAACCCTGGCGGTCGGTGATAAAGCAGTGATAATACCACAAAAAGCCTGGAGGTAACAAATATGGAATTATGACCACGGCGGAAACCTCTCAGACAGACAGCCAATTTAACACACCGACCGCCAGTGCGAAATCAATAAGCACCGCGGTGGTAACCGCCAACAGCCAAGCTGAAGACAATGTACCGCCCACCGTATAATGACAGTCCAATCTGCTACCTTTTCTGGGGCGGTACCAATGACATCAAAAGCCTGGTGGAAACACTGCACAGAAGGGAAACGACTCACCTCTGGAAACTCAAGGAAGAACCATGCCACCATGGAGCCCGAGTTGCATGTCTTCCCCATGCTCTTCTACCTTCTGCTCCACCACAAACACCAACATCGGCGAAGACGACCACTGTGAGTACTGCCGCCTAGCACAGAGGGGAGGGAGGGATGAAAAAGAGAGTGACACCCACACGCAACAAGCAATACCCCCACCCCCAACACCATAAACACAAGCAGATACACTAACATTACATAATCACCCTGTAACCCTTTAGAAATAATGCAAGGACAACTACTATAGTGTAAAAAGGCTGCAATCAGATAAATATAGGTGAAATTTGTGCAACCAAATAAAAAAGTATATACATATTTACAATGCAAGGGACACTGCCCAGTCCTCAATGTCCATGGACCACAGGGCCACATCACGAAGTCCAAGGCCCAACCTCACTCCTACAACAAAACAGAGAGAACACTGCAGGGGCATCAGGTCAAAAATAGACAGGCACATCAGGAGGATGGGGAATGGACGGCACCTCAGCTGGAAGATGGAACACCATTGGTCCTGGAGGGGGCAACATGCCCTGTGCTTGGTCCTGGGGAGTGGAAGGCTACAGTCTCTCAAGTGGGTGATTTGCCCACATGCTCTGGAGGGGGCAACATGCCCTGTGCTTGGCCCTAGGGAGTGCAAGGCCACAGTCTCTCAAGTGGGTGATTTTCCCACTGACTTGTCCTGGGTAGTGCAAGGCCACAGTCTCTCAAGTGGGTGATTTGCCCACATGCTCTGGAGGGGGCAACATGTCCTGTGCTTGGTCCTGGGGAGTGCAAGGCCACAGTCTCTCAAGTGGGTGATTTTCCCACATGCTCTGGAGGGGGCAACATGCCCTGTGCTTGGTCCTGGGGAGTGCAAGGCCACAGTCTCTCTAGTGGGTGATTTGCCCTCATGCTCTGAAGGGGGCAACATGCCCTGTGCTTGGTTGTGGGGAGTGCAAGGCCACAGTCTCTCTAGTGGGTGATTTGCCCACATGCTCTGGAGGGGGCATTGTGCCCAGTGAGTTTCATCCTGTGGAGGATGGGGTGAGTGGATGGCTTCTCCACTGGTTTTGGGGGGGGGCATTGTGCCCAGTGAGCTTCATCCTGGGAAGGATGGGGTGAGTGGATGGCTTCTCCACTGGTTCTGGAGGGGGCATTGTGCCCAGTGAGCTTCATACTGTGGAGGATGGGGAGAGTGGATGTCTTCTTCCACTGGTTCTGGAGGGGGCATTGTGCTCAGTGAGCTTCATGCTGGGAAGGATGGCTTCTTCACAGGTTCTGGAGGGGGCATTGTGCCCAGTGAGCTTCATCCTGGGAAGGATGGGGTGAGTGGATGGCTTCTCCACTGGTTCTGGAGGGGGCATTGTGCCCAGTGAGCTTCATCCTGTGACGGAAGGGGTGACTTGATGGCTTCTCCATTTGTTCTGGAGGGGCATTGCGCCCAGTGAGCTTCACCCTGGGAAGGATAGGGTGAGTGGATGGCTTCTCCCCTGGTTCTGGAGGGGGCACTGCACCCAGTGAGCTCCTCCTGTGGAGGATGGGGTGAGAGGATGGCTTCTCCACTGGTTCTAGAGGGGGCATTGTGCCCAGTGAGCTTCATCCTGGGAAGGATGGGGTGAGTGGATGGCTTCTTCCACTGGTTCTGGAGGGGGCATTGTGCCCTGTGATGCAAAACTTGGGGAGTGCAAGGCCACAGTCTCTCACCTGGGTGGCAGACTCACAGGATTTGCAGGGGTCAGGTCCCACAACAACCCATGGATACGGGACTACACACTGTCCGCCGGCACTGACAGCTGCTCAGTGGTGGCAGTGGCGGTTCTGGTGTCAGGGCTGGCAGTGGTGGGGGGGCTCCAGCCCTTCCCCTGCAACCTCGGACGGCTGCCCACTGGAGCTGCTGCTGCTGGCAGTGGTGCTGGTGGCGGTGCTGGCAGTGTTGGGGGGAGGCTCAAGCCCTTCCCCTGCAGCCTCGGACAGCTGCCCACTGGGGCTGCACCTACTGGCAGTGGTACTGGTGGCGGTGCTTGTGGCAGTGCTGGTGGGCGGTGGGGGTGAGGCTCCAGTCCATCCCCTGCAGCCTCGGACGGCTGAACCACCATGGTTGGTGGTAGGGGCTCTGACTCAGTCCCAGCACCAGGCCTCCAGTCCTTTTTGCCTGCTGGTGCAGGCCCCCTGCCCTTCCTGCCAGCAGCTGGTGATGGCTCCTTGCTCCTTTTGGCAGCAGCCGGGGATTGCTCCTTGCCCTTCCTTTTACCTGCTGGGGGTGCCTCTTTGCCCTTCTTTGCATCAGCTGGGGGTGCCTCCTTGCCCTTCCTTACAGCACTTGGTGCAGGCACCCTATCAGTGTGGCTGCCTAGTGCCTGGGATCCTCTCCCACCTAGTGAAGCTGTGGACACTACTGTGTCCCTGGACTGGGTGGCTGATGTGCTTGGCTGGGTTCTGACCACCCTGGCCTGACGTGAGGGATGGGGAGGGCTAGGGAAGAGGCCAAAGGTGGAGAGGAAAAGCTTCTCAGGGACATTGGTGCGGGAAGAGGGAGATGGTTTGGGAGTGGAGGTAGAGGGATTGGTTGTAGGAGTGTCTGTCTTCTGTGTTTGGGTGCAGGTGCATGGGCTGGATGCTGTTGTGAGGTGGATGGCTGTTGGGTGTCTGAGTGCTTGTGTTTGTGTACTCTGGGAGGTGGAGGCACAGACACAGTGGGAGAGGACACAGGGGATGTGTGCATGGAAGTGGGGGTGGTAACTGCCAGTGAGGGGCTTGTGCTGATAGGTGTGCTGGTGATGGGGGTAGTGGATGCGGATGTAGTGCATGCAGTTGTGAGTGTAGACAAAACTGGGAGAGAGGTGGACGATGAGGGGGCCACAGTGGAGGCAATGGATGTTGGCATGTCTGCATCTGGATGGTGTTTGCGTGAGTGCCTGTGGGATGTCGTGTGGTGCTTGTGTTTGTCATGTCCACTCTTGTGTTGTCCTGGGTGCCTGCTCGTCTGCCTGTTTGCTTGGGATAGGTTGGGGTTGAGGGGAATGGGATTGGGTAGAGGAAGTTGGAGGGGGGAGGCTAGAAACAGGCACAATGGAGGCCATCAGAGAGGAGGCCAGAGGCTGGATTGATCTATGCTGGGCCGCCATGCCAGTGTGAATGCCCTCCAGGAATGCATTTGACTGTTGCATTTGGGCTGCCAGCCCCTGGATGGCATTCACAATGGTTTACTGCCCAACAGAGATGGATCGCAGGAGGTCAATAGCCTCCTCACTCAGGGCAGCATGGTTCACTGGGGCAGGGCCTGAGGTGCCTGGGTCAAAGGAGATGCCCACCCTCCGGGCTGAGCGGGCACAGGCAACATGCTATGAGGCAGCTGGGACGGTGGTGCTAGACGGGGGGGTGGTGTCTGTACCTATATCTGGGGTGGGCATACAAGTGTCCGCCACCAAAAGGGAGCTTCCATCGGAGGAGGAATCCATGTCCGAACTGTCCCCTCCTGTCTCCGTTGTGGTGCTTCCCACGCCCGCTGTCCCACTGGTGCCCTCACTGTCTGTGGATTTGGCCTCCTGGGCCTTGTGGGATGCAGCTCCCTCCGTTGCCGGTGCCTCAGCTCCTCCGCCAGATGATTCTAATGCACGTAAGGACAGGGTGACAAAACAAAAAGGGGGGGAAGGAACAAAGGATACACTTGGTTAATGGTGGCAACACCACCACCGTTGGTGTACACAACTCACACACACACACACAGGGAACAGCCCTACGCACTAGGCAATGCACTACCATTCACAATGCTAGTCACCAGGCCATGGATAGGGATAACGGCAATTGCAGCATACCTGAGACCCACAGATCCCTGCCCAGTAGTGGAAGCCAACTAACTTGGTTGAAGGTATTTTACATCGCAACCGTTCCCAACATGGGACCTACTCTGCAATCTCAGGCCTGGCCTAGGGGCACCCACAGACCCACATCCCCCACCCGGATACCACCCCACCAGGTGCAAGTTGTATATTGGGGCACTGTACTCACCCCCTTGTTGCTTCTGTAATGCCCCAAGCGCCCATCTAGCTCCGGATAGGCCACCACCAGTATGCAGGCCATCAGGGGGGTCAGGTTTCGATGGGCACTCCTTCCTCGTTGGGAGGCCATCCCCAGCTGGGCCTCCGCCATCTTCCATGCCCAGCGTCTTAGGTCCTCCCACCATTTGTGACAGTGGGTGCTGCGCCTGCCATAGACCCCCAGGGTCCGCACGTCCTTGGCGATGGCATGCCATATTCCCTTTTTCTGATGGCCGCTGACCTGCAGTGAAATGGGCACAGGGAAAGTTCTTAGTCCGACAGTCCTGCCTGTTACACTCATGGCCCACCATGCCCCTTCCCATCCCCATTAGCACAGACATGGGCCACCATACATGCAGCACGCTGCCCAGGGCCCATACACCAAACCCCCTACATGAGGCCTTCACACACAGTACTCCATGCATTCATGCCCCATGCACCGTACTCACGGTGTACCCACCTGTTGGTCTGGAGACCCATACAGCATTTGGTACTGGGATAGGACTCCATCCACCAGTCGCTCCAACTCCGCTAAGGTGAAGACAGAGGCCCTTACCCCAGTGGCATGAGCCATGGTCAGTTCCAGACACAGGTCACAGCAGCACTTGCAGTGTAGGTCCTCTCGAGTTGAAGGTCAGGTAGCAAGTGAGTGAACAGATAGGAGATGGTGGTGACATCTGTGGCGGTGCATACCGTCACTGCCAGCGTACATCACCATTGGCCACTGTACCCCATAGGGCCCAATGTTAACCAATGAGGAGTTGCACAGCGGTTTTCGAAGCCTCTCGCAACGGCGCACAACGTCAGCAGAATTACCTCATTTCCATCTGTCCCTCCACACAGGACAGGTGGACACAATTTCAGAAGGGGGTGCAGGCCCTGGCTCCTGACTGCGTCACAGTACACATATGCACCATTTGGACCTCTCCAAAACAATATTGTTACAATCACAACATCCATTGAAGTGTAGTGGTTGGAAATAAGAGATACTGACCAGCTGCTCTTCATTTTGCCCCATAGATTACAACCGCTGTGGATGAATAGGAAATAGAGACATCCCCCGTGTACAGACCACTGGTGGACTTGGCAATAATGGAGGACAGGCACATTATCCTCACCTATAGACTGGACAGGGCCACAACCACAGAGCTGTGTGCCCAATTGGAGCCTGACCTAATCTCTGCTATCGGTCAACCCACCCGGATCCCCTCTCTTGTGCAAGTGCTATCAGTGCTCCATTTCCTGGCAACTGGCTCCTTCCAAGTGACAGTGGGCTTGGCAGCAGGAATGTCTCAGCCAATGTTCTCAATAGTGCTGACCAGAGTGTTGTCTGCCCTGATTAAACACATGCACAGCTACATCGTTTTCCCCCCAGGTGGAGGATTTGACCACAGTGAAAGCTGTTTTCTATGCAATGGTACATATCCCCAACATTATTGAGGCTATTGATGGTACACATATAGCTTTTGTCCCCCTACCCGGCGAAATGAGCAGGTGTTCAGAAATCAAAAGAGCTTTCACTCGATAAATGTGCAGATGGTGTGCCTGTCGGACCAGTACATCTCCCACGTCAATGCAAAATATCCTGGGTCTGTGCATGATGCCTTTATACTGAGGAATAGCAGCATTCCATATGTGATGGCTCAACTCCAGAGGCACAGAGTGTGGCTAATAGGTGAGCCCTGGTTCCCACCCAGAGGATGTTGGTGTATGGGTATGGTGTGGGCACTAAGGGTTGGTGTGGGGCTAACAGTTGTCCCTCGATATTTGCAGGTGACTATGGTTACCCCAACCTCTCATGGCTACTGACCCCTGTGAGGAATCCCAGGACAAGGGAAGAGGAAGGTTAAAATGAGGAACATGGACAAACAAGAAGGATTATAGAGAGGACCTTTGGCTTCCTGAAGGCCAAGTTTCATTGCCTCCATCTAACAGGTGGATCCCTGTACTACTCACCCAAGAAGGTCTGCCAGATCATCGTGGCATGCTGGATGTTGCACAACCTTGCCTTACGTCGCCATGTGCATTTTCTGCAGGAGGATGAGGCTGGAGATGGCTGTGTGGCAGCAGTGGACCCTGTGGACAGTGAAGATGAGGAGGCAGAGGATGAGGACAACAGAAGTGCAATAATTTGTCAATACTTCCAATGACACACAAGTAAGACAGTGTTACTTCACATTTAATTGACAGTTTTGTGTTTGACATTGTCACTGGCAGGCTGATTTTCCCACTTCTATGACCACTCACTGTAGACTTTGGCATCTCTATTTGCAAATTATTGTGCCCCACTATCGCTCCTGGTGTGTTGACAGCAGCCAACTACAAGTCATTCCTATGTATACATTTCTGTACAGTTGATTTTCAATGTTTCAACCTTGTTAAATGAATACTTACTTAAATCATTTGACATACTCCATACTTGTATTTATTCAAAGGGTGTTTAGTTCAATGCTAAGAGGTAGAGGGGGATATGCAATGGGCTGGGGGGATGATGGAGAAAAGCCCAGGTTGAAGTCCAGTCTATTTGGATCACAGGTATATTGTTCAAGAGGGCATAGGAAGGGGAGAAATGGCAGTTCAAGGTGGACAGGGTGACAGAGTGGGACACAAGGGTGACAATCAGGAGAGTCTTATTTCCTGGTGGGGGTCTTGGCAATAGTCTCTGGCTTCTGCCGGGATTGCAGGGAATGTTGGCGAGGTGGTTCATCTTCTGCAGGGGGAGGGGTGCTGGTGGCCTGTTGAGCCTATGGCGAGGCCTCCTGTCCACTAGCAGCAGCGGAGGTGGAGAGCTGTTCATCTGTTTGGTTAGTGGCAGAGGCCTGTGGGGTGCCACTGCCTTCCTCATAGTGTTGGCTATGTCTGCCAGCACCCCTGAAATGGAGACCAGGGTGGTGTTGATGTCCTTCAAGTCCTCCCTGATCCCCAGATACTGTCCCTCCTGCAGCTGCATGTTCTCCTGCAACTTGTCCAGCATCTGGCCCATCGTCTCCTGTGAATGGTGGTATGCTCCCAGGATCATGGTGAGGGCCTCCTAGAGAGTCGGTTCCTTGGGCCTGTCCGCCCCCTGTCGCACAGCAGTCCTCCCAGATTCCCTGTTGTCCTGTGCCTCTGTCCCCTGAACTGTGTGCCCACTTCCACTGCCCCCAGGTCCCTGTTGGTCCTGTGTTTGTGGGGTGGCCTGAGGTCCCTGTTGTGGTGGACACACTGCTGATTGACTTGCCCTAGGAACAGAAGAATGGGCCCACTGGGTGGGTGCTGTGGTGGTGTTTCCTGAGGGGTGAGGCTCTGTGGTGGTGTGAGAGTGTGCCTGGGTAAGCGACTTTCCGGAGATCCCTGATAGGCCAGGTTGGTCATCCAGGTCCAGGTGAGCAGTGCTGCTGTCATCACTGTGGGCCTCTTCTGTGGGAGGACTGGATTTTGCTGGCACCTCTACTCCAGTGACATTGGCTGGGGGACTTATGGTGATGTAAATGCAGTGTTATTGTTTCTGCGTGTGACATCATGTGCATGGGCGTGTTGCCCTCTATGGTTGTTGTTACCCTGGCAGATTTGCCTTTGAGTGAGTAGCTATTTGGTGGGCTAGGTGATTCTCTCCAGTGTGCATGCAGTGGTGATAGGTGTCCATGCAGGTCTGTGAGGGGTGTCCATGGATTGGTGTTACATACAGGGCTTGGTATTGGGTTGAGTGGGTTGTGATGGTGGGGTATGTGGGAGGTGGTGAAGTGATGGGAGTGAGGGTAGAGGTGGGGATTTGTGATGGCATGCAGGTAGGGGGGGTGATAGTAATAGAGATTTGACTTACCAGAGTCCAGTCCTCCCCCTACTCCTGCCAGGCCCTCAGGATGCATGATTGCCAAGACTTGCTCCTTCCATGTTGTTAGTTGTAGGGGACGAGGTGGGGGTCCACCGCCAGTCCTTTGTACAGCTAGTTGGTGTCTTGCTGCTGTGGAACGTACTGTCCCTTGAAGGTCATTCCACCTCTTCCTGATGTCGTCCCTTGTTCTGGGGTGCTGTCCCACGGCGTTGACCCTGTCCACGATTCTCCACCATAGCTCCATCTTCCTAGCAATGGATGTCTGCTGCACCTGTGATCCAAATAGCTGTGGCTCTACCTGGATGATTTCCTTCACCATGACCCACAGATCCTCCTTAGTGAATCTGTGGTGTCGTTGTGGTCCATGGGTATAGTGTGAGTGGTGTGGGTGAGGGTGTGTAGAGTGATGTGTTGGAGTGTGTGATGTAAGGTGCGTAGATGGCTTATAGGTGATGTTGTTATGTGGTTCTGGTTTTGTGTGTGCTCTTGTTGTCTCTCCCTGGTGGCAATTCTTTCTAGTCATTACGGGTTGTGGGTAGTGTGGGTGTGTGTTTTATAGTGGTGTGGGTGTGGTGTATGTATGAGTGTCAGGTGTGTATAGTTGGCATTGACCAATGCAGTGTTGTTTTGTTTGTGTGTGTGTATTGTGAGCGCGGCGGTATGTACAGCCAATGGTTTACTGCCATTAAATGTCCACTGCGGTGATTCGTGGGCCATAATGCTGTTGGCGTAGTTCTGTTGCCGTAACGGTATGGGTTTTACTACTGCCAGTTTATCGCTGACCTTTGGGCTGGTGGACTTCTGTGTGGCTGTATAGTGACGGATTGGTATGTGTGTGTCATGATATGGTTGGCGGCTATCTGCTGCGGCAACGTTATGTTTGCGGCAGTCAGCATGGCGGTAAGCAGAATTTCTGAAATCTGACCAAACAAATGAGTCATATAACACTGTCTGCACTGTGGGACTATCATTTATGCAATAAGCCTGCACTGGACAACTTTGACCTGTGAGATGATGACAACAGGGCTGTGGGAGTAAGGGACCTGTCAGGGGTCAGAGACACGCATTGACAGTGATGCCAAGTGCACATTATTCACCGATCATTAATTCTCTACTAAAACCATTTACATACTCATCAGAGAAAGTACCCCAATAAGCTGCATTTTAGCACAGAGCCTAGATTCGTTCACATAAAAGGATAATTCTGAGATAGAAGGAGTGGGCACAGTGTCACAGTTGCAGAATGATTCAACACTAGCCTAGACCTGGACCAACACTGGAAGATACATTTGACAGGCCCTAGTCTCTGCAGGCTGAGCAGACAGAACCTACATGAAACTCCATTCCCATCACTTCCGGGCATGACAGTACATCATATAACCAACAGCAATTTGGCATGTGTTGTGTAGGTAGCAATCTGAAGTTCGGAGGGAGTCAGGATATTCCCTCAGAAAAAGAGTTTAGAAAGGCCAGATGTGGTTTAAAATCTCAGTGGTAACATACACATAGCTCAGCTTTACAAACACATGACACATACAACATGCATATACAGCTCATGCTGTCATACAAATACATGTGGTCTCACATTAACAACATCCATATGTCAAGTGATGCATCAGGATGGCTGTGATGTTACCTCACCTAGTTGTGTGCATCCAATATAAGGTACACTCAAAACACGGACACACCAAAGTCTAAAGACTCAACATCTGGTACTGAACACAGTTACATGCATATTGACTCTCCCATTGATGCCACACTTACTCCATCTCCATGGCCTTGACTTTACATTCTGGCACACATGGGTACAATCTAGCCTGTGGCAAGGAAAAGTATTGTGAAGTACAGTGAAAATAAGTGGACATGAGTCACTTACCTGCTCCTCTGGTGTACCATAAAGCTATCTATACAGGGGTAGGACCTCCTCCACTAGCCTTTCCAAATCCTTCGGGGAGAAGGCAGGGGCTCTATCATCTGCTGGACATACCTTGATTGCTCCTAGAGGTGGTACACAGCAATTCAGGTAGTGGAGGTCTTGCTGGCAGCAGTGTCATTAGTCAAGTGAGGGATTTTTCAGAACATGGTGGTCTTGTCTGCTACATATGCAGCCGGACCTGCGACTGTCACTGGCAACAATGTTAGCCTATGGCTGTATCTGCCACGGTTGCAACTGCCTACCACCATGAGTACTTCTGATGGCGCTCGTGGACAGTTCCTAATGTCCAGTGGAGTAGGTCAGGCACTCACCATATTAGAAGCATAATATGTCATATATGGCTAAGAAAAATGTGTCACAGCTCTGAAAATGTTGTTTATACCAAAAATAAGTTCATGCCTTGTCCAGTCATGTAGGTCCTTTGACTTAGACACCATTTTTGCACATTGCTAGGCACATACATATAGCAACTTGCTTTGGGGCACATCCCCCCCCAACGAAGATCATTTTAAGTCACAGTCCGAGTGGCAAGTTTCATGCACAAATTGTTGCTGTCCAGATAGATAATGTATACACATTTGTGGCAATGCAAGGGGGAAACACGATAACTTTGTGTAATTGGCAGTGGTGATGTGTACTGTGCATCATGACCTCAACTTATGACATGCTTTGTCACAGTTTGTCATTGACATGCATTATCTTTGTTGTAAGGGACACATTGAATGATGGCTAAACTCCTTATTTGTCCTACATGGGTACCCAGGGAGAGGAGGGAATAGACATCCTCCTGTCTACCGTCCACAGCCAGACCTTGTGCCAATGGAAGAATGACACATTATCCAGACCTACCATCTGAACAGGCAAACAATCGTGGATCTCTGTTGTCAGTTGGAGCCAGATATGATGCCTGCCATTTGTCGTCCAAATGGCATATCCCGCATTATACAGGTCATGGCAGTGTTGCACTTCCTGGGCACAAGGTCCTTCCAAAATAAAGTGGCCCTATATGCTGGGATATCCAGGCCTATTTCAATTTTCTTTTGAAGGATGTACTTTCAGCAATGTTAAAACACCTGGACAGCTACATCCAGTTTCCTCAGTGTGAGGATTTGGCCCATGTGAAGGCTGTCTTCTATGGTTTGGCACACATCCCACATGTTGTGAGAGCCATTGATGGTACACATGTTGCCTTGGTTCCACCACATGGCAATTAACAAATGTATTGGAACAGGAAGAACTTCCATTCCATCAATGTCCAAGTTGTTTGTTTGGCAGACCTCAACATTTCACAGGTCTGGGCTCATTCTGTCCATGATGCCTACTTCATGCGGAACATTGCAGTTCCACAGCTGATGTTATGACTGTACCCAGAGAGGGCCTGGCTGGTTGGTAAGTCACATATGTCATGCTTGTTTATATACAATGTCTGCTGCAAAAATTAATAGTTTCACAAATGTCCCATTCCATTACAAGGGACTCTGAATACTCAAACCGTCTATGGTTGTTGAGACCAGTGAGGAACCCAACTATGCCAGGGGACGTCTGCTTCAATAATGCCCATGGAAGAGCACAGCATATGTGGAGCGGTCTTCTGGGCTCCTGAAAGCCATATTTAGGTGTCTGGACAAGACAGGTGGGGCCCTCCTCCACTCACCTGAAAAAGTATGTAAGATCATTGTGGCCTGCTGCATGTTCCACAGCATTGCCCTGAAGAAAGATATTCCAGATGAGGGGGAGCTAGCAGTGCCACCGGGTGAGAATTCTGAAATGCCAAGCGAGGATGACAGTGATGAAGAGGAAGGTGAAGACTTGCAGGCAGATCTCATCAATCACTACTTCACTCGAGTCTATGTAATGTCGTGTGATTACTGTGACTGTATGTGGAACTGTAGGGGTCACGATGTGTTGAGTACGGTATTTGTTTCCAATAGACAGGGGATCTCATGTTATGCAGTAAACATTCAAGGTTTGCTTGCTAAGTCAGACTTGTAAGTGTTACTACCTTGATGTAGTGTTACTACCTTGATGATCTGCTTTGTTTGTGTCAGTCTCATTGCAATGTGAGTGGATCTACTGAATTTTGATATGAAGATTGTGTCATATGTATATTTTTTAAGCCTAAACTCCTTGTGTTGTGTTGTATCCAGGTCTCTTCACCATGCCTTCCTCATGTGGGCATTTCAGAGTTGTGACATTGGCAGGTAGCTGTTGCTGTTCTGACATATGAAGTGGACATGGATTGATCCAGGTAATGTTGATCACAGATGTGGGATATATGAGCCATGTGCCAAAGCAGCTTGGACAGTGGGTGGATGGAATTATGAAGTGAACAATAAACTTGTTTGATGTGGAGTGCTGGTCCAATTGTCATGTGTGTGTGATCATGTGGCATTGAAACATATCATCCAGTGCAATCCATGCATTCTCACTTCACATTGTGTTGAGAATGATCCTGTATGACCTCTGTGTAGCTGTTGATGTGTTTCCTCATTGCAGGCCACAGTGCCTGTGCCACCACACTGACATAGGTTTGTATCATGCCACCAGATGCTTGGCCATTGTCATAGGATGGACCTATGATCAGGGACTGTTCTACAGCCCTCTATCTGTGCCATGGCATATGTTAAGTTGGCAGGCATGGTTTTGGTATGTGATAAGGGTCAAGCTAGTGACAATATCCACTCATCTGTTAGCCTATTCTACAGGACAAGGTCTGACAAAGCCCTTTCTTCTGTGGTCTGGGGACAGTACCTTTGGGATACCTAGCCTGACTCAATGTGGTTCTGCAATTCTTGGCTATGACAGTCCAGACATTTTAACAGCCTATGTGCTGTACTGTGAAATAACATTTTTGATGTGACCAGACACTTGTGTCAATGTGTTTCTAACTATCCTCAGCCTGACACTACCTGGGCCATATCCCTCCTTCCACTGCCATCTTATATCTTCTTCACGTGGCTTTATAATTCAACATCTCAAAATCTTGAAAAAATGGCAGTGGGCAGTGTTTTTGTGATAGGTGTGTTTGTTTTAGGGGTGGGTGGAGTTCACAGAGTTCCACTATGTGGAATTCCACAGAGTTGATTTAAAACTCAGTGGAATTACGACGAGGAAGAGTTCCGTGAGTGGCCAAGTGCCACTGCCTCCTGCCCTAATGGCACCCTGTCCTGAATGCACCCGATCTCAGGAGTGCTAAGCAGGGTTGGGCCTGATTAGACAGATTGGGTGAATTCAGGACAGGGCAGTTTCAGGCCTCATGTGCACCGGCCTGCTCTGTGTTTACTGCTTACGGGGTAGGCCGGTGCACAGAGGCTGGAATTGGCAGCCTTAGCTGCCTATGTCCCTGGCCTGAATTCAGGCAAAGGCCATAGGTTGCAAAATCTGCTGTTTCAGGCCTTTTGTCCACCAGCCTGCCCTGCTGTGTGTACACAGAAGAGAAATGGAAACAAGGGTTTCATCTGGGTCCAGGTCCACTCCAGGCAGGGGCCCTGTTGCCACTGGCCAGAGGTCTGGCTCTCTGCCTCACTCTGCCTCCTGCTCCCAGACCTGGCCCAGGGTGCTGGTGGTGGGAGGCCTGGATCCAGAGCTGGCAGCAGCTCCATACTGTGGACATCAGACCGAGACTGCGCATTGCAGCCCATTTATGGACCACACAGCACAAGCTCAGACGCTCTGTGCTTGGGCTGTGGGGCCCATAACTGGGCTCAGTGCACATGTGGTGAGCTCCACTCAGCTGGCAGGGCTAGCAAAAATAATTGTGAGAAACAACAGAAAAGTAAAGTGAAGGGATCAGTCATGGTGGATGAAATCAAATTAGTAGATGCCACAACATTTGAAGTACAAAGTTCATTGCGCCTAACTACCATGGAAAATGGAAAGTGGTTACAGAGCAGTTAACAGAGTGAATCTGTGGCACACAAAGGAGTCCCTTCAGGAAGAGGTGACTTGCTGGCAGTGGTTGATGTCTTGCCATCCACACATCCTGGATACCTAGGTGGACGTCCCTGTAAAGAGACAGGGGTGTCTGAGGTGGGTTGTTCGCCTGACAAGGCTTCCCTTCCAGTGTCTACCACAGATGTTCAATGGGCTTGTGTTGCTTGGCCAAAGGAAGTGGTGTTTTGTTGCTCACGGCCCCTGATCAGGATACTACTGATCTCCCTTAACCTGTTCTGTGCCTTGGACGAGATGATCTCGTCCAAGGCTACAGTTCCCCTGTGCCTTGGACGAGATCATCTCGTCCATGGCACAGGGGAACTTGGGGGCGCGCTAGCGCGCCCCCCGTGCACCCCCCTTCCCCCCCCAGGCGGGGATGGAAGGGGAAGACCTTCCCCTTCCACCCCCGCCCCCCCCACGGCAATCCGATGACGTCAGCGCGCGCTCAGCGCGCTGACGTCATCGAGTGTTGCCGGCGCGCTGGAAGCCATTTGCTTCCAGCGCGTCTTCGGAGCAGGAGCTCTAAGGTGAGTCCTCTCCGTTTTTGGGGGGCGGGGGGTTTGAGAAAACAGACATGGGGGGAAAGGAAAGGGTTTTTCCTTTCCCCTGTGTCTGTTTTCTCAAGATTCCTGCTCCACGATCGCGGGCAGGGCCCGCGATCGTGGAGCAGGAATCTCCACTAGCCACCAGGGATTTTCTGTTTGACTAAATTTGGGGGCGACCCCTTGGGCAAGGGTCGCCCCCCCCGGGGGCAATTTTTATTTGGATTTCGCCCCCCCCTGGGGGCAGATCGGCCGTTTTTTCGGCGGATCTGCCCCCAGGGGGGGGCGAAAACCACTAGACACCAGGGATATCGTTTTTTGTGTGTGTTTTTGGGGGCGACCCCTTGGGCAAGGGTCGCCCCCCCCCGGGGGCAATTTTTATTTGTATTTCGCCCCCCCCTGGGGGCAGATTCGCCGATTTTTCGGCGGATCTGCCCCCAGGGGGGGGCGAAAACCACTAGACACCAGGGATATATTTTTTTATGTTTGTTTTTGGGGGCGACCCCTTGGGCAAGGGTCGCCCCCCCCCCCCGGGGCAATTTTTATTTGTATTTCGCCCCCCCCTGGGGGCAGATCGGCCGTTTTTTCGGCGGATCTGCCCCCAGGGGGGGGCGAAAACCACTAGACACCAGGGATATCGTTTTTTGTGTGTGTTTTTGGGGGCGACCCCTTGGGGAAGGGTCGCCCCCTGAAAGGGGGCACAGAGGTGTTGCCCATTTCTGCCCCCCTTGGGGTCCGATTGGCCAATTCTTTTACGCCCATCTACCCCGAGGGGGGCAGGATCCACTTAGGTACCAGGGACAACTTCTAAGTTCTTGGTGGTGGGGTGTTTGTCAACTGGCAAAGTATTTGTATTTGTGATTATAACAATTTATTTCTTCTTTTTCTTCTAGTTCAACGCTTTTGCTTCCTTTGCTGTGGATCTTTGAGGTTTTGGCAGTAGTTGTCCAGTGGTTTGCATAGTTGCATGTTTTAGGTAAGTGAACGCAATTTACTCCAAAGGAGTATTGTTGACATGTTTGTAGGTGGTGTACTAAATGCAGTATTGTGTGTTTGACATTGTCCTTAGATTTGAGCACAGTGGTGTTTGTGTTGTCATATGTCTAAATTGCTTTTTTCTTTTTTCTTTTTAGTGGGATATCATTGGTGATTGCAGAGTAGTTGCTTGGTGAGTAGCTATTTCAGGCAACTGTGTGGTATAGTTTTTTGTAGTACATAACTCTTTGTGATAAAGCTACACTTTGTTCATTACTTATTTTAGTGCTAGTTGTTGTTGGCAATCCATTTGTTGTTAGGATCATGGCTAGCCGCAAAGTGACCGCTCAGCAGGTTGTTCGCATGCTCTTTGAGTCGTCTTCAGACCATGATTACGACACTGACTCTGCATCTGAGGCAGAGGAGGAAGCAGGAGATTCTGGAAGTGAGTTTTCTGTCCAAGAGCATTCTTCTGATGAGGAAGCTACTCTCAGTGCAGATGAAGGGCCTGTGTTAGAGGAGGACATTGATGTGCCAAGAGTGCAGCAGCCTGGGGCTGCAGGGTTTCCCATTGGAAGACCTGACACCTGGATTGCCCCAAACATGGAGCAGCCACAGTTACCTGCATTTACTGGTCTCCCAGGGTGTAGAGTTAATACGGAAAACTTTCTGCCTGTCCAATTCTTTCACTTGTTTATGGACGATGTATTTTTGGAAGAGATTGTGGAGCAGACAAATGTGTATGCAGAGCAATATTTGCGGGACAACGCTGCCAGACTTAAGCCTCAGTCTAGAGCTACTCATTGGGTTCCCACATATCTGGAAGAGATGAAAAGGTTTTTAGGTTTGACTTTTTTGATGGGGTTGATCAGGAAGCCGTCACTGGCTTCTTATTGGTCTACTAGTCCCTTGATGGCAACTGCTATATTTCCTGCAACTATGACACGTAATCGGTATTTGCTTCTTCTTCGTATGCTGCATTTTGTAGACAATGCTTTAGCCTTGCCACGAGATCACCCTGATTGTGACCGCCTTTTTAAGATTAGGCCTGTCCTTGATCATTTTGTGGATCGGTTTTCAGAGGTCTATGTTCCAGGCAAAGAGATAAGTGTGGACGAGTCTTTGGTCCTTTTCAAGGGGCGTTTAGTTTTTAAGCAGTACATCCCTAGTAAGAGGGCACGGTATGGGATTAAATTGTATCTGCTGTCAGAAAGCAGTACAGGATATGTTTATAATTTCCGGGTCTACACTGGTAGGGATTCCAGTATTGACCCTCCTGGTTGTCCGGCCACTTTTGGAGTTAGCGGAAAAATTGTGTGGGAACTTGCTAGACGGCTGTTTAACAAAGGTCACCATTTGTACGTAGATAATTTCTACACTGGAGTGCAGTTGTTCAAGGAGTTGTTTAGGGTGGACACTGTTGCTTGTGGCACAATCCGTTCTAACCGCAAAGGCTATCCAAGGGAGCTTGTCTGTAAAAAACTTGAGAGGGGACAGTGCAGTGCCTTGCGGAATAATGAGCTGTTAGCTATGAAATTTTCAGACAGGAGGGATGTGTACATGCTATCGACCATCCACGATGAGAGTACTTCCCCTGTGGCTGTTTGGGGTCAGGTTGCGGAAGTGCGCAAACCTGCGTGCATTTTGGACTACAATAGGCACATGGGTGGTGTTGATAGAGTAGATCAGAGGTTGGAACCTTACACTGCTCTTCGTAAGTCGTATGTGTGGTATAAAAAGTTGGCCCTACATTTATTTCATTTGGCAACTTTTAATGCCTTTATTGTATACAAGGATTGTTCACCTGAGTCAAGGATGACTTTTGTTAAATTTCAGGAGTCGGTGATAGAAAGCCTTATTGTGGTGGAACCGGCAAGAGTTCCTAGAGTAGAAGTGGTGGAGGATGTGGCTAGATTGAAAGATCGGCACTTTCCAGATCACATTCCTCCCACTCCCAAAAAAGACATGCCCACAAAGAAATGTAGAGTATGTGCCCGGAGATCAATCCGGAGGGAGAGCCGGATGTACTGCCCCGAATGCCCTTCAAAGCCTGGGCTGTGTGTGCCCAGCTGTTTTAGAAGTTACCACACAAGGAAAAACTTTTGGGAAATACCGTGAGCGTAAGCTGTCTGTTTTATATTTTCATATGTTTCACGGTTGGCATCTGTCGTGTATTTAGTTTGAGGTTTTGTGTTTGTAGTTTAGTGCCTATTTTATAATTAGTAGTTTATTTGTTGTTTATAAATTAAAAAAAGTGATTGCGGTGTGCGTGGGGTGGCGCTTGGCTGGCGGTGTGCGTGGGGTGGCGCTTGGCTGGCGGTGTGCGTGGGGTGGCGCTTGGCTGGCGGTGCCAGCCAAACGGCAGTCCACACTCCCATCAGCTGGTGTGATTCTTGTATCAGGCATGTGGGCGTATGTAAGTGATGGGCCCTTGAGTGGCGCGGTCTGTTGATGTGAGTGTTGTAATGTGCTGGGCCCGTGGCTGGCGGTGTGAATGGTCTTGTGCGTGTCATGTATGAAAGGTGTGTGAATGGACTGTAAAGCGGTTGGTGCCTTGTCGCGGCTTTACAGCTCACGAGCTGTGAGTCATTGGTTCACTTTTTTGCCTTTCAGTTATTAGCAGTGCATTTCATTTTTGTGAAATCTCTTGTTAATAAAATTTGATCCACTGAACCATCACTCACCCTCGTGCCAAATCCAACCAGTATGTGTTGTAAAAAATGACAAAACCTGCTCCGCTGTAATCAGGCGTCGCAGCACACCTGTGACACGCTAGGTGCCTCGGGTGGGACCCCGATGATGAAGCATGCCACCAACTTGGTTGGTGGGTGAGGGGTCTTCTTCACATAACCTAAGTGTGTTTCTTTTCACTATTTTAGTGTTTGGCACATCACGGACGTATGTGCACACATCAAAATGATATATTGCAAAAATACCTCTCCCTTCTATCTCTTCAGGTTTTGGGCCTTATTCTGTTGCAGGCACCTGGCCCACCCACACAAGTGAGGTATCATTTTTATCGGGAGACTTGGGGGAATGGTGGGTGGAAGGAAATTTGTGGCTCCTCTCAGATTCCAGAACTTTCTGCCACAGAAATGAGAGGAAAAAGTGTTTTTTTGGCCAAATTTTGAGGTTTGCAAAGGATTCTGGGTAACAAAACCTGGTCCGAGCCCCGCAAGTCACCCCTCCTTGGATTCCCCTAGGTCTCTAGTTTTCAGAAATGCACAGGTTTGGTAGGTTTCCCTAGGTGCCGGCTGAGCTACAGGCCAAAATCCACAGGTAGGCACTGTTTTCTTCAAAAATTTTGGTTGTGTCCACGTTGCGCTTTGGGGCGTTTCCTGTCGCGGGCGCTAGGCCTACCCACGCAAGTGAGGTATCATTTTTATCGGGAGACGTGGGGGAACGCTGGGTGGAAGGAAATTTGTGGCTCCTCTCAGATTCCAGAACTTTCTGCCACAGAAATGTGAGGAACATGTGTTTTTTTAGCCAATTTTTGAGGTTTGCAAAGGATTCTGGGTAACAGAACCAGGTCCGAGCCCCGCCAGTCACCCCTCCTTGGATTCCCCTAGGTCTCTAGTTTTCAGAAATGTACAGGTTTGGTAGGTTTCCCTAGGTGGCGGCTGAGCTAGAGGCCAAAATCTACAGGTAGTCACTTTGCTAAAAACAGCTCTGTTTTCTGTGATATGTCCACATTGTGTTTTGGGGCATATCCTGTCGCGGGCGCTAGGCCTACCCACGCAAGTGAGGTATCATTTTTATCGGGAGACGTGGGGGAACGCTGGGTGGAAGGAAATTTGTGGCTCCTCTCAGATTCCAGAACTTTCTGCCACAGAAATGTGAGGAACATGTGTTTTTTTAGCCAATTTTTTAGGTTTGCAAAGGATTCTGGGTAACAGAACCAGGTCCGAGCCCCGCCAGTCACCCCTCCTTGGATTCCCCTAGGTCTCTAGTTTTCAGAAATGTACAGGTTTGGTAGGTTTCCCTAGGTGGCGGCTGAGCTAGAGGCCAAAATCTACAGGTAGTCACTTTGCTAAAAACAGCTCTGTTTTCTGTGATATGTCCACGTTGTGTTTTGGGGCATATCTTGTCGCGGGCGCTAGGCCTACCCACGCAAGTGAGGTATCATTTTTATCGGGAGACGTGGGGGAACGCTGGGTGGAAGGAAATTTGTGGCTCCTCTCAGATTCCAGAACTTTCTGCAACAGAAATGTGAGGAACATGTGTTTTTTTAGCCAATTTTTTAGGTTTGCAAAGGATTCTGGGTAACAGAACCAGGTCCGAGCCCCGCCAGTCACCCCACCTTGGATTCCCCATGGTCTCTAGTTTTCAGAAATGTACAGGTTTGGTAGGTTTCCCTAGGTGGCGGCTGAGCTAGAGGCCAAAATCTACAGGTAGTCACTTTGCTAAAAACAGCTCTGTTTTCTGTGATATGTCCACGTTGTGTTTTGGGGCATATCCTGTCGCGGGCGCTAGGCCTACCCACGCAAGTGAGGTATCATTTTTATCGGGAGACGTGGGGGAACGCTGGGTGGAAGGAAATTTGTGGCTCCTCTCAGATTCCAGAACTTTCTGCCACAGAAATGTGAGGAACATGTGTTTTTTTAGCCAATTTTTTAGGTTTGCAAAGGATTCTGGGTAACAGAACCAGGTCCGAGCCCCGCCAGTCACCCCTCCTTGGATTCCCCTAGGTCTCTAGTTTTCAGAAATGTACAGGTTTGGTAGGTTTCCCTAGGTGGCGGCTGAGCTAGAGGCCAAAATCTACAGGTAGTCACTTTGCTAAAAACAGCTCTGTTTTCTGTGATATGTCCACGTTGTGTTTTGGGGCATATCTTGTCGCGGGCGCTAGGCCTACCCACGCAAGTGAGGTATCATTTTTATCGGGAGACGTGGGGGAACGCTGGGTGGAAGGAAATTTGTGGCTCCTCTCAGATTCCAGAACTTTCTGCAACAGAAATGTGAGGAACATGTGTTTTTTTAGCCAATTTTTTAGGTTTGCAAAGGATTCTGGGTAACAGAACCAGGTCCGAGCCCCGCCAGTCACCCCACCTTGGATTCCCCATGGTCTCTAGTTTTCAGAAATGTACAGGTTTGGTAGGTTTCCCTAGGTGGCGGCTGAGCTAGAGGCCAAAATCTACAGGTAGTCACTTTGCTAAAAACAGCTCTGTTTTCTGTGATATGTCCACGTTGTGTTTTGGGGCATATCCTGTCGCGGGCGCTAGGCCTACCCATGCAAGTGAGGTATCATTTTTATCGGGAGACGTGGGGGAACGCTGGGTGGAAGGAAATTTGTGGCTCCTCTCAGATTCCAGAACTTTCTGCCACAGAAATGTGAGGAACATGTGTTTTTTTAGCCAATTTTTGAGGTTTGCAAAGGATTCTGGGTAACAGAACCAGGTCCGAGCCCCGCCAGTCACCCCTCCTTGGATTCCCCTAGGTCTCTAGTTTTCAGAAATGTACAGGTTTGGTAGGTTTCCCTAGGTGGCGGCTGAGCTAGAGGCCAAAATCTACAGGTAGTCACTTTGCTAAAAACAGCTCTGTTTTCTGTGATATGTCCACGTTGTGTTTTGGGGCATATCCTGTCGCGGGCGCTAGGCCTACCCACGCAAGTGAGGTATCATTTTTATCGGGAGACGTGGGGGAACGCTGGGTGGAAGGAAATTTGTGGCTCCTCTCAGATTCCAGAACTTTCTGCCACAGAAATG